>NC_139722.1:39102379-40302379 GCF_964211835.1 Anser anser
CTAGGAAGATGGAGGAATGTGGATGTTGCGATAACATCTTCAATTTGTGAAAGGCTCCCTCATCCTCCCTTGTCTGCTTTGTCAGAAAGTCAAGTGGCTTGGAGTTTCCAGAGACAGCCTGCAGGTAAGATTTATAAAAGTAACTGACCTCCTAAATCTGGTCTTTGGTGCTCTGTGGTAATAAGCTTCTGCAGGATTTGGGCATCTATCCCCCTGTCTATTTACTCATTTTTGGCATCCCTTTCTTTTTGCTCTCAGAACTGCAGTACTGGTACCCAAAATGTTGTACCAGAATTTCTTTAAGAGAGTGCCAAAATCCTGACCTTTTATGTTGTCTACATTTGCCTTTCTGTTCAAACCTAGCTTGTTTTGGATGGACGAGGTTATTCTTTGGTCTGATCTGGTCTGTAGCACTATGCTAATTTGTTACAAACTGAGTTTTTCATACATTTGCACATTTCAGAATTTCTGCTAAAGCCTATAACTATTACAGCTCTAATTATTCTGTCATTTGAATGCTTTTATTTCCATTTTGGCATAATTGGCTATGTGATTGTAAAATAGATACTTTATGACAGTATTTTCCTTGACAGGCTCCTCTGACCCTCTACCAAGAAAATAACGTTTATCTTTTCCTCATTACTGCAATTACATCAGGAAGCAGTAGCTCACTGAACAATATAAAAGTCACTGAGTGTTGTTCTCTAGAAAACCATTTATCCCTTTTTCCATGGCCGGGCAGAAGTTAGTAGCTTGCTTGAAGGGATTTAAATTTTACCCTAGTGAAAAGCCATGGTGGCAAATCATCCTGATGTACAGAACTTGCTAACCTGCTGTTGCTCCTACCTGGCAGTCTTGTGACAGAGGACTGACCTGCCATCAGATCACAAGCTGGTGACATCAGTGCCACCAAGTCCATTGGCAGTGTTTGAAGATCTGACCCACAGTGAAGTACATCAGTGGTGATAGGTCAGGAAAGGAGCTGGGTTCTCTGAACTGTGTGTTTACTGATCGGAAAGCCATTTCTCTCCTCACACAATTATTTTCTCTGTTTGTTTTAAAAGAGTCTGTGGGAAGTAGGTAGGTTCTGATCATAGGACCAAGGGCTAATGAAGAGGCTGTGCCATTGACAGCTTTGCCTGTGTGGGAACTGCGGAGTTTCTCGCCCTTTTGTTCTTCATTGGGAGGGATCAAATCCCACCCCACTGGCTCCAAGGTATTTTCCTGAAGTAGGAAAGGACAGTGAGCAATTTCGGGAAACGTGGCCCGGAGAAACACTTGCATCAGATCTTTCTCCTGCCATGGCTGACAAGCACATTTTCTGAGTAAGTACATGGGATTCATTGCACCATGTCATCATAAAGTAAACATAAAACTGGCCAAAGAAATTGCATCCTGAAATTGCCTATTTCTTCCTGGTGATTACAAAAGCAATGTAAAGTTACAGGTACTAACTCAGACCTCTTCACGGTAGACACCTCACATTAGATGCTGAGATGCCCCCCTTGCTATGGACACACTGCCCCGTGATGGATGTCCAGGTGAGGATCATTGCTGTGTTTTTTCTGTTCTCCCAACAATCCCTGTATTCACAGGTCCCCTGGACAGACTGTTAGGAAGTGCTGCTTCGACTTATAATGCTGGCTGAAATAAATGTTATTCATGGGAGCAGTAACATACAGTGAGTGATTTAAAAGGCAGTAATTGCTCATCTGTAAATTCTGGGGAATCACTCTCTTACTGAAAATGCTCTGAAGATCCCAAGCAAAATCTATTTTTTTTTCTCTCAACTGGAAACAGATTTGGCTGATAAATGTATAATCGCTGTGCCATGCTAAAAGATGCTTTAGCTGTCAGGAATATTGTGATAGCAGAGGCAGGAATTCAACGCAATGTCTTAAATATAGAGCCCATTTTCCTACCTAATCTGAGGGCCAGATATAAAAGGGGAAAGATTTGAAGCAGCTCATATTTGTGCTCATAAGTTGAATCCTGCTTGCATTGTTCATCATACGAGGGGATTAAAAAGCAATGTTACCACTCACCTAGGGAACACAAGCAGGGATTTCTGGCACTGGCAGAACTCTGAGAAATTTTGGTTGTGGTGCAATTTCAGTCTTTTAAGTATAAGTGCTTACCATTTCTGGCAGGAGCAGAACAGCTGGGAAACTATGACCTAAGAAATGTTATGGGATTTGGTGAAGCCATGTTGGCTGTGTTGAATCACCTCCCTACGTTCAGTGTGACTTTTTGTGGCTTCCAGGAGGATCTGTTCCATGATCTTCCCAGGCACAGAGGTGAGGCTCACAGGTCTGTAGTTCCTCGGGTCCTCCTTTCTACCCTTTTTAAAAATGGGAGCGATGTTTCCCTTTTTTCCAGTGTGGACTTCACCTGACTGCCAGGACTTTTCAAATCAGATGGAGAGAGGCCTGGAAACTTCATCAGCCTTCTCCCTCAAGACTCCGTGATGCATGTCATCGGGCCCCACAGACTTGTACATGTTCAGGTTCACCAGGTGGTCTCAAATTCAACCTTCACTTTCAGTGGTGGGGACTGCACTCCCCCAGACCCTGCCTTGAGGTTCATGGACTTGAGAGATGTGGGAAGAGTGTTTGCCAGTGAAGGCTGAGGCAATGCATCACCTGTGCCAAACAGCTGGGACTCCGAGGCTTAGGGGAACGTTTGACATCCTGCGATGTGATAGAGCTACCCTCTGGCACAACTGCAGAGCAAAGCAAGCTCTTGCAGACATTTCAGAGAAAAATGCACATATGAGTATGTAGGAGGAGAAGCAAACGCAAGAGTGGCATGCTTGGCTTCTTGCCAGGCAGGGCGGGAAGAGCCTGGCCCAGGCAATGGACACGACAGTAAATGCAGTACCTGAACCTGAACTGGAAAAGGACATCAGGTCTTTGGACTGAAAAAAAAAAAATATGCCTGTTCAATACATAAAGTATTTTCGTTAAGAAATTGTTGGCTACAGTGTAGCAGAAAATTGCCTAAATTAAATCATATGGAGCAAGTGACCCTGCAGTCTGCTGATAAATTATAATGCTCTGGTGTCTGGTCTGGGAAATAAACTAATTTCCATTCTTGCAAGGGTTGGAGACAGACATATGTATAACAGAAATACGTCTATTAGCAACCACAGAGGAAGCTATATATCTATTAGAAGAGCTGTCTGCAGGTTGCCTGAAGTACTGCTAGCTGTCTGAGCAGCAGAGCAAGATGGGGACCAGCCCTGTGCAGCAGGGACACTCCCACCCATTGGTATACCAGCACCACAGCTCTCACCACGGCAGGGGTGCATCGCTGAGCAGCAGAGCCAGGGTGTCCTGGCACTCCCACCTGGGAACAATTTGTGAAGCTCGGCTCCTGGGTAGCTTAAAGGGGAGATCAGGCAGCTGCTTGACTGCCCATCTTCTCTGCACTACATCAACCCCAGGCAGAGATCCCCTCTTCTGAAACCCTCCTGCAGTGCTTTTGGCAAAGGTTTGGGCATGTGGTGTACTGTGCGAGTGGTCCCTGAGCAGCAGCACTGCTGAAGCCTTGTTTTCGTGTGGGCTCCAGCTTGTGCCTGAGCTCCTGTGTGGATGAGGCATGCCAAGGAGGAACCCAGGTCATGGTCCATACAGGCAGCCACAGTCTCTCTTCCTTGTGTGAGTTCAGGAAGAGTTAGAGATGTGGTAGCTTTGACGTTATAACCACCCCATGAAATCTTGAAATCAGGGTATTGGGAGTGGGACAGGCAGACAGGGAAATTTATGCATATTTGTGTAAACAGCATATTTATGTAAGTTTTTATTTTTTATTAATTTATTATTTATTTTATTTATATTTATATTTATATTTTATTTTTATTAAATAAAATGTTAATTTTTATTTAAATTTAATAAATAAATATAAATAAAGAATAAATAAATAAAACTTATTAAAATTTTAATTTTTTATTAAATACTTTATTTATATTTTATATATATTTTTATTATATATTTTTATTTTTTATTTTTATTTTTTATTTATGCGTATTTATGTAAACAGCATATTTATGTAAGTTTCCTGTCCTTTGGAAAGCAGGCTAGAAATGGTGATTCCTGGGTTTGTTGCAGTTTCTGATCTTTACAAGACGATTTCAATCCAAGATCCCCATTCTGATTCCAGCTGTGGCACTGGAAAATGAAATACTTCCATTGGTTTTATTGGAGCGAGCCTAGATTTTCACAAAAGCAACAAAAATCATGGTCTGTCCCTTCTATTTCTTGGTAACTCTTTTCTATCTTTTACCATTTTTTAAACTATTTTACATTTTTTTCATAAAACCAAATAAACATTTTAAGATAATTTGAATTATTCTTTTACTGATGCAAAAGTAAAATTATGGTGGGATTTTTGCTGCTTTCATCCAGCAGATATGAACAGAAGGAGCTCTCTCTATTACTGGAAACCTTACAATATGATGCCACCTTCAGGGTCAAGAGGACATCTGTGGGCATTTACATGACAGCCAACAGCAATGTGACTTTTATTGTAATGCAATTGCATCTTCGTTTGGAAAGGAAAATAGCGGTCTCCTGTTCACTGGGATCAAACATCAGATCTCAGGAGGAGTATTTCGCAGACACAAGGCCTGGCAGTGGTTACTTAAAAAAAGAGATGACTGCTACAGACATCAAGACTGTTTTTGAAAGAACATTGTATCCTTGGCAAGATGGTATTGGGCATAATGCTGCCACATTCTTTTTTTTTTTTTTTTTTTTTTTTTTTTTAAGATTTCAGATAACATATTTACTAGAGAAACAAAAAGATTCAGTAGTGAGAAGACTGCAGAATCTTTAGCAATTTAAGGTATTTATTAAGTCTTTGAATATATTGTCATCACATCAGGTTTTGTCATGAGACATGCATGAAAATAAATTATTTGAAGAATGTTTAGCTAAATGGTTCACTTCCCTTTAAGATTTAAAAATAGGTTTTGTACCAAAGGAAAGCAAAAGGTGAATTATTCATCTATATTTATCGGTTCATATTAAAATATTAATACAGACACCTGAAAAGTAGTTCTAACCTTTGATAATCGGTCAAGGTATATGGAAGCATCCTGAAAAGTTCTGCAATTTTGAAGCTGAAGCATTCAAAATTACTGGTGTGTTTTGAATGTTTACTCCCCTATATTGAAGGCACGACTGATCAAAACGTGCTACATCTGAACTGAAAGGTTGCCAATCTCTAGGTACATCAAAGAGAAACCTTGAGACATTTCAAACAAAGCAAAAATCACATGAATTCACAGTGGATGATTTTTTTTTTTTCCCTTGATAAGCCATGCATTGCTTCAGTAATTCTGACCTTTGTGCTAAGGTTCTTTGATGAGGTACAGCAATAGGGGGTATGGCTATGTTAAGTGGTAGGCCCATGCCTCTAGTTTCTCAGGGAAATCAAGGTAACTTCTTGTTTGCAGTCCTTCAAAAATAACACTAATTTCCTCAGTCTTGCTGCTTCTACTAAACCAGTACATCTTTAAAAACAGGGACAAATGAAAAAAAAAAAAAAAGGCAGATCCATCTTATCTCCAGTTCAATCCACATGCAAGATCACTGGGAGCGGTGGTAGGCAGGGATGGGCTGATGAAACATTGCAACAAGCTCACATTCAAGCAGGAACATGTGTATAGTCCTCTCCTTAAAAACCACATACTCTCCTTGAAATCTCCAGAGGTATTGCTGCCACCTCAGAAAATGAACGGCCATGTGGTTGCTAGCAAATGTATGGTATTCACAGAATCATCAATGGCTGGACTGCAAGTCCTAATTACTGAGAAATCTTCAGGGGCTGCATCTACTTTATCAAACGGTTCCTCACAGCAGGAATGAGTCAGGGCAATGAAGCAGCTGATGATGAGTCCTCACATCCACAGCGCTGGTGATTCTTGTGTTTTTTTTTTTTCTTTCCCTTGGACTAGATTCTGTCTAGTTCTCTGGAGGAACAGTAGCCCCCTTGCATGTGGCTTGAAGCTGTCCATGGCTTTGGTTGATGCTTTGGACTCTTGTGTCCCCCCAACAAGTGGGAATACCCCTGGAGCTTCTAGGCTGGTGCCTCCAAAAGACATCTGCTGCAATTGCACCCAAACTGCACCACTGTGTGGGAAGCTGACAGCTGGGGAAATTTCTTCAAAAAAGCATTACGACAGTGAGCGAAGGCCTTGGTGTTAACACAGGTATGGATAACCTTGAAAACATTTACAATGTCATCTAGAAAATATTTATTGGCATGACCTTAAGATGTTTTAAATAGCTTGAGAACAAGACTGCACATCAGAGACCTAGTTTATCTTTGTGGATATTCTCCTGGCAGCAAAGGGGTTTATTTTTAAGATTGTTTGGACCCTGGGTAACTACTGAAGGTAACGGCTATGTATGGCATATATGAAGTTGTCTAGCTACACCAAAGTAAAAACTACTTGTGTTTGGTCTTCACAAGGTTTTTAGATGGTAAGATGGTAAACTTCAATTCGAGATATAACTAGGAAAAATAAAGCATTTTTTTATATTGGTGATTTGGTCTGCATATTTTACAGTGCTCTAACACAGGCTGTTTGCTAATAAAAACAACCACTTATACAGGTTTCACTTTATCACCTTAATGATTCAGATTGTAACTTAGATTGTTAGGGGAAAAACAAAATTAAGGTAGTTTCCCTTGCCAGGATAAATTCTGACTCAGCGATATAAGCTACATTAAATGCAGCTATTCCCACTGATTTCACTCAATCTCGCCTAAGTTTCTCATATATATCTTAGCTGAGATAAAGTATTTCCACGAGAAATGAACTGGGTCGATGTGAAACAAATAGTCATTAGTGAAGTTTATCAGTCACTCTGTCACGGTTAAACCTATGGATTAAAAAGAGAAAAGGAGATGGATAAAGACTGATCTTTAATGTTGGTGCTTGTTTATAAAAATAAGGGAGACTAACCTAAACTCATGTCAGACGAAGGGTTTATATGCTCTCATAAGATGATACAAATATTTATAAACTTAAATTTATTCAACTTGTGCAGTAATATTTTATGTGCAGCCAAGTGGCATTCAGTCAAATCCAACATGTTGTTGATTACCATGTTTTTAATCATCTGCTGGAAAATTGGTTGTAAGTATTTCTGAGATTTGGTACCACAACACTGATCCTACCTTATGGTTCATACACATTTCCAAAAATAATAAAGCTATTGCATTTTTTTTTTAAATCCATACAACACTGGAAAGCTAAACAGGACAATGCAGTAATGAATTATGATCACTCTGAAGTAGTTTTTGTAAAAAGCTAAAAACAAGTCTTCAACTTCTGCCAAAAACTAAATCAATGATCTTAAGTCACTGATGAAACTTAGGACTGTTTTCCTGTTATCCATTTATGTGAATTGATGGAGTATTTAAAGTGCAATTGCCTTTTAATGTGCAGAAATAGACTTCTGCAGGGTTTGGTAACCAGAGAGGAACCTTCTGATACTTATTTCAGAGAACCTATGAGATCTCCATCCCTGGAGGTATTCAAGATGTGCTGTAGCTGACCCTGCTTTGAGACTGGGTCTTGGACCAAGCAATCTCCAGAGAGATTCCAATCTTCCAACCTTCTTTTTTTTCTTTTTTATTTATTTATTATTCTGTGATTCTGTTTATTACGAGTTCTAAGATGTCTGATCAAAGTTTGAGGCTGCTAAACTTTAACCCATAGCCAAAATAGTGATTAATTCCCTTTACAGAAAACCTTATAAAAAAAGCCACAACTTTAATCAGTCCATCTTTTTTTTTCTTTTTTTTTTCTTTTTTTTTTCCTCCTCTATTCTGATACTTGCTATCAACATCTCTCCCTTTAAGTGGGATAATGTCTTTCAAAATAAATCTCATTTGGGATATTTCCTTTGGTCAAGGAGTCATTTCAGAAGGTTAGTTTTCTTCTTGTGCTGGTACCTAGTAAGAACAGTTGTGGAGAAGGTGATAGAAAATGCAAGTAAAGGAAAGGAGTGCTGTGGAAACTAGATACCTGTATTTTGGAGGAGCTGAGATTTTGATTTGATTTTTGTTTTCCTGCTGATTTGGACTAAAACTTTGCATTTCAAAATTGAGAAGAAAAGGGAAAAGTTTTTTTTTTTTTTTTCCATGTCAATCAAAATGTTTCATTTCTGCTTTGTTCTTTTAATTATAACCTTATACATAGCATATGCTTAACCAGACTTAGAAAACAAACAAACCAATAAAACCACAACTTAAAGCATAAGGAAAGAAAGAAAAATGCAGAATTCTGCAAATATTGGAATAATGTGACTTAATATTGGTGAACACTTTCCCCTTTTCTCCCTTCAAATCAGAATTTTGATAAAATTACCAAATTGTTATTAAGCATATTCAAGTCAGCTACGTTTGTGTTTTCCAACAAATCCGCCTTTTGACCATATCTAAGATACAGTGCAGAGGGAGAACTTGGGAGACATGGTCTTTGGGGATAACTTGGCTGTAGTTTCACCATGTTACCTAGTAAAGTGCCTCACCCCTGATATCTGCTTCCTTATTCATAAAATATGGATAACAGCAGCTGCCTCTGTGAAAGCTCTCAAGTAATGCGTTAGAAACCACCATATGTAAAAAGAGGTTCTTCCACCACCACAGTCAACCTTTGCTTTATATCAGAAACTTTGGAAGCAAACACTTTTCTTAAGAGAAGTCCACCTTTGAGAGCTGAGAGAGATCAGTCAATGTTTTAAAAAAGAGATACCTGAATTTATATGTTTAAATATATTTTGAATGTGTGCAGACAGACTACTTCCAGATGAGATTTTTCTCCATTAACATCAGTGAGTGCAGCTAAAAAAGGAATTATTTATATAGACTATCTAAATAGTTATTCCTTTAAAAACACACCAACAAACAGGTATATTTAGTTAATATTTGAGTGAGAATTTTGTCTTTTGTGATGTCTCTACAGGTCTAAAATAATATAAATGTGGGATCTTTCTGGCCCTAGTAGTGCAGAGAATGAGTTTCGTAGAGTAAGGTACAGAGGTGACTGGTGGGACAAACTGCAGCAGAACTGGTCACAACGCTTCTTCATGAAATATTGTCTTATTTCAGGTATCATTGGAAGGTACTGGAAAAGTCCAGACAGACTGCCTAAATTGATGTGCTTCTTCCCCAGTGCCTAGCTGTGAGCACCCAAACTGAGGAACGAGATTATCCCCCACAGTGAATGTTTTTCCGTCATTTTTATCCTTCTGCCTTCCCAATTCAGTTCCAGCTGTCTCCGTGTTATCTGTCCACTGCTCCTAGATCTCCTCATGTCACCAGAAGACCATTAGGCTTTGGTGATTCCCCTCAGCTCGTTACTCCCCTGCCCTTCTGGCTGCTTTGTCCATCCTGCAGTGCAGGAGCCTCTTTCTGAACTCATCATACTCCTAGACCCTCAGATACAAGGGATCACAAAATTTGTGATTACCTTTCTTTCCATTATTGTTCTTCAGGAGTTTGACCTTATCCCTCTATTATATGGTGACTGACAGTTATCCAGCACTTCAGGCATTTACACGACCGTGGGCACGTGGTGCATGCAGGCTCCAGCAATCACAAACATGGTGCTTTCCATATTTGTTAAATACCATCTCACCTCTTACTATAGCAAAGAGTTGCCTGGTAATTATCACAGAATCACAGAATTGTAGGGGTTGGAAGGGACCTCAGGAGATCATCGGGTCCAACCCCCCTGCCAAAGGAGGTCCCCTAGAGCAGGTTGCCCAGATAGGTGTCCAGAAGGGTATGAAAGAATTGCTTATTCTCTTTCCTGGTAACAAGCACGGCAGCTTAAGAACTTAAGAGATGCTTTACTGGGTCATTTTACCTAGTATCATGTCTCCAGCAGCAGAAAATAGTGAATCCTCGGGGAAAGATAACAGAGCAAGGCGAATGTACTGGCAGTTGCCCCCAGGATTTTCTTTGAGCAATAGCAGTCCTAGGCTCCTCATAAGCTAAGAGGACATAGATGGTTTGCAATGATGTTTCAAGGCTTTTTTTTTTTCTTCCATGAGCTCATTTATACTTTTCACCTTTTTGACTATGACAATGGTATAATTGCACACTGTACAGAAGAAGTACTTTTGTTGAAACCTTCTGATAGATGAATTTGCAGGATGTGCCTGTGTTCTTATATTAGGAAAAATAGTAAATGAATTATTCCTGTTCACTTCACCTATGCTACTGTTGATTTGTCTGAATACTGAATGAATTTTGTCACCCTGTACTTGTCTCTCACATCTCCTTTCACTCCTCCATCTTCTAAAACACAGTCGTCATTTACCACACAGTTTGGCTGGCTTATACAATTTTACAAAATTGCAAATCTTAATCAATCGTTATTTGTATATTTATCTCATAAGTCACAAGCAGTCTGGTTGAAGTAAAAAGTTTAAACAATGTCAGAATTTGGGTAAAGTGTAAACAGAGCTATCTGAGAATAAGTATGTGTATTTTGTTCCTCACTGAACCTGTATTTCACCTGCTTGTCTTCTAAGACTGCCATTATTTTCAGTTTCTTTTAAAACCATCTAGAAACACTCTTCTTCGTGCTATTATTATTATTATTATTATTATTTAGTATTGCTCTGGATTTCAGCTGCCATGATTAGAACTGCAAATTTGTCTTGCAGCAACCTCATATGCAGAACTTCAGTACTCAATATATAGTTATTTTGAAGTGCAAAGTTCAGGCTTTTTCTGGAAAGATTTTAGCATATGTATTTACAATATAATCAGTTCACTGCAGCTGTCCTGCAGTTTTATAAAAGTGAGATTGTCTCACTGTGCACTAATGGAAGAATTCTTGCTGACATTATATTGACTGTAAAGAATGTGCAAACCCATGTGAAGGATTATTTATACTTTGCCATGTGCTATTAATAGCAGAACTGGGTAGCATTTGGTTTTAACAATATATGAAATCACTGTCCCTCTCAAATCAAACATGTCTTCTATAGGTAATGGCAACAATAGCACAGCTGGACTTCTGCACAGCCTGAATCCCTGTGCTGGCTCTTCTGTGATTCTGAATGGTCACAACAGAAGATATCTACTGTGCTGCAGTCAGAAAGGTCAGGGGAGACTTCAGCTCACCCAGGTGTTTTCTGGTGGCCCTCAAACAGGCATCTAGCTCTGGGATGACTTAGCTCTCTTGCTCTTTACAATCCACTAATTACACTGACAAGCCTTCCATCCGCAGTGCTGGGAACAGCCTCAGGGCACATGCAGGCACCTAAATTCAGGCAGAGCAATCTTGAACCAAATCCTCACTTAGCTGTGGCCAGTGTGCAAGGTCTGCCTCTGAGCTACTGCCAGTGGAGAAAAGCAAGCATTTTTAGTGTGAAGTGACTGTAGATTGCTGACATCTAGATTGGAAAGTGAGCAATTGTGCTCTAGAAATACTTGGTGGATTCCGCGCCCCCCAACCCTCCCCCCCCCCCTTCTAGTTATACGAGGGATTTGGAATATGTTTCTTATAAAACATACAAACATTGAATCAGATGAATCATACATCAAGTTTCTAAGATTTATGTATTTATTTATTTAGTATTCTTTAAGACATACAGTATGCTTAGCAGAGATCTCTAAAATGAACAGAACTGTAAGACTGCTATGTGTCTCTTCTAACACGTATAGGTGGAATATTTGGAGCCTGTAACTTTTTTCTGTATTGAGATGCCTGTTCTCTGTTTCTTTTCAATGTATTTGCAGGTAAAGAGTGCAGTCCGGATACCATCTGATGCTGTTTGGCAGAAAGAATTAGAAAAAGAGCTTTGTATCTTTGACTTTAATCATCTTGGCAGTAGGTCCACAGGTGTTCTGTAATTCTACAATACTGCAACCGAGAGATCATAAAGTGTGAGAAGAGGAAAAGGCAGCAGAAAAAAAAAAAAAGAAAAAAAAAGGAAACAATCTTCTGAATCAGCCTATTTTAACAGCACTAATTCAATGCTTGTGATTTCTTTTTCTTATGTTAATAAACACATAAAAAGCAAGCTACCTATATGCATAAAATCTCGTTGCCAGTGATGGAGAAGAAATGATCCTTCCTGGGAGCTTTTATTAGCAAAGACATTAAGCAGTTCCTTAGCAGGAAGGCTCAGGCAGTGTATGAGCACTGTGCTACAGAACTTGCAAGATAAACTTTCCTGTTTACATTTTTACTATTACAACCTAACCATGACTGTTGTCATGCATGCAGGTTTAATAAAAATTAACAATAACTTTTGTAGCCCAAGGCCTGAAATGACAGTCTGTAAAGAGATACCTTTATTAGTTTTCCATGAGTCATAACATTTATGTGGGGTTTAATCTGTTATTTTCTTTTTCAACCAAAAAGGCTTCCACAAAGTAATCTTTTATTAGTATAGGTTGTAACATGAAAGAAAAGGACATTCTGCCTGACTTTCAATTTGTCTGTATCAGGAAAAATAAGGAAAAAAAGAAGTTGTTTGCATTAGGAGTGACAGCAGATGACATCCATTTAATCATGAGATAAATAAACTAAATGCAACCTCAAAACACTCTCGGAGGGTGGTGAAACACAGAAAGCCTCAGGGAATAAAATTAACTGTCCTTTATAACAGTCACCCTTTTAACAAGAGACCATAGGCTCTGTTTTGTTTTGTTTTGTTTTGTTTGTTTGTTTGTTTGTTTTTTCCCCCTGCATTTTCTTGCTCAAAGACTCCATTTGTTTCACCTTGGACATAGCCCTGCTGGATGTCAAATGTGAAATCCCAATGCCATTGTCCAGATGATGGTGGCAGCATCATGTACTGTTGTCCCAATCTTTAAACGGGTTTGTAGCAACCAGCCTCTGCCATTAACAGTAGGATTTTGAACAGCCTTATCTGGCACCATCCCGCCTGCTGTCTGCTTACCTACATCAGTGCTGCCAGGATCAATGTGGCAGGGAGAGTTGTCTATGGACAGATATTCATATTATTTCTTCTCTAGACCTTTGTATGGGACAGCAGAGGTGGAAGGTGCCATTTGGGATGTAAGATCCTTCACCATATGATCTAAAATGCTCTTCAGAGAGCTTTATGTCAAAACAGATGTTGTGGTTTCCAATTCCTTTATCAGGCTGCAGCAAGTACACCAATATACGGAAGTGTATTTTTTATAAGAATAATTTTCAAACTATCATTCAAAGCCTTAACTTCTCTGTCTGTTGCTACTTAGTCCCAGTTAACCTGTTACAAGACTTAACCCAGATGTCCTTCAGGTGATAAATTCTTTAAGCAGCACAGTTTTTAGCCTAGAAAAAGCAAACCCAAACTTAAAAGACTTTGACCTTCCTTTCAATGAATGATTGAAACATAACAGCACACCTGGACCTTGATGCTGTGGCTGGTAAAATCAACAGCACTCCTCTTATTGGAGCAAAATCAGGACATTACCTTGTTACTCAGAGGGGAAAAAGAAGTTGAAACAGAATTATGCCAGGTGATGTCACCTAAGAGTCATATTCTCAAACATATCCCTTTATGTTCCACCTGAATTAGAAGTACCTGCTCCCACTGACCAAATAACTCATCTTCTGTTAGCGGGAAAGAGACTGCAGTTCTAAAATCAGTCTTGCAAATAAGTACATATTCATAAAAGAATATCAGAGCTCTGCCTTTAAAAGGCAAGCACACAGAGAGCTAAAAATTGCTGTGAAAGATAACAAGGAGACTTCAGTAAAGACAGCTCAGTGGCCTCCAAAGTAAATGAGATACAGGCAGGACAGTGCTGCATGACACATCCCAGCCACCGCTCCAGGCGTGCAGCTGGCAGGCTTCCCAACAAGGCACCAAAGCAGCTGCAGGGGGCTTCTCTCTTACAGAACCACTCCAAGCAGCAACTTGTAGGCAGATGGTATCACTGCCGAAAGCTGTGAAAGACCCTCTATTGGATACAAGCACACCAGGGAACACGAGCACTTATTTCAGGGGACGGGTACCTTTTTTGGGGTAAGCAGCATCCCTCCCCACTCTTACCTTGCCAAACCCCAGGAGAAATGTATGGTAAAGGTATTACCCAGGGGAAATGCATGGCTTGGTAGCCTGGGCACCGCAGGTGCTGCTGCTGCATTGACGTGGGTTTTATGTATTTTGATGCAGAAATTAAATAAAGCCAGAGCTGATGAATATCTCTGTGGTCTCCTACTAGATGACTCTAGGCAAATGTTTGTCATTGCAGAAACCTAATCATGGGTACCACAGGCAAATGTTGGTGCTGCATAACTGCTTGCAATGATGCAAGCTTCGCTGTTTCTCCCCCAAATTAGCAGGAGTTCAGTTTGAGTTATGGTCTTGTGTATAGGCATTAAAACAATTAGCACCCTTCTGCTCAAATATCCATGAGCCAGCCTCCACGCCAGGCCTGCACACTGGAGCATTTAAGAGAGATGCAGTGTATTTACCAAACAGAACATGATCTCTTCATCTCCTGACCGATCTGATGACAACTTTGCTATTGCTGCCAATGTTTTAAAAATCTGTTGGTTTTCTTTGCATTAAGAGGTTTAAACAGGAATAGTTATCTAAGCCCCTGATTTGCTCTTTAAAAATTAACAGGAAAATACTGTAAAGGGAAAATAACTCTTTTCTGCCTTCTCTAATGTGCTGCCAAAGGCAGTGACTTGTCATTGACCTAGTAGAGCTGTCACCAAGACCTATTCTCACCCCACTCCTTGCAGAAATATTTAAATTACAGAACATGAAACTTTCGAGACCTCTCAAAAGGCAGTGGCTTTAGATCCAGTGAGAGAGAAAAGGTTATAAATTGCCTTGTCTCATTAGTATCTTGTCTTCAGCTGTTTACACAGAGCTAGGAGAATCTTCTTTACGCAGGGCAGACAGTGCCGTGAGCATATCATTCTCTCTCATGCTTACAGTCCAGTCATGGACTCATCTGGAGGAAAATGGGACATTTCTCCATGCCTCCTCCTCCTCCTCCTGTCAGAGGGCTCAGTGGTGACTTCTCACAAGCAGCTGTCATTTTCTTTCTATGGGGGCCCGTGGAGGAGACAGATCTCTGCTTCATTAGTCATATTTACCACATAGCATTGTTTTTCCAATGACTTAAGATCACCTTGCCTATGAAATAAAAAAAAAAAAAAGCCTGAATTATTAACTGTGCAAGAAGTGTGGGCTGAAGCATGTGTTTTTTCCTCCTACAGTAGTTAAAGGAAGTAATTCTCCAATCAATAGAGTGCTAAATATATTGAATCGGTGCTGATTTTTTATTTCTTCCAAAGAACTGTGAATACTTTTATTTTAAGAGCAACTAAAACAAACACATTAACATACATCTAAAGCTTCAAGTCCAACTTATCCTCATTGGCAATGTGGTATAAACAATTATTAAGGATGCCAGAAATGTTGTTTCTTGTTCTAATGTGCATGTGTTTAATCCAAAGCCCAAGGATAGTTTCATCAAGTAAAACGGGGCTACTTCTGCAGAAAACTGAGCAGGTGCATAAATTACAGAGTTGGAATAAAATCCATTTCCTACGTGTTCTGGGATTATGATGTGGCTCCTCCATTAATCTTCATTATTAATTAGCATATAGGAAGAATTCCCTTCCAGAGGTTTGTCAAATTAGTGTTTCACTGACTTCCTGCTATGTGAGTTATGTTTGTGTACTTCAACAGCAATGTGATACACAATGGGAATAAAGAAGACAGGATCAGGATCCAGTATGTCCTTTATTTGATTTAAATTTTATTTTCAGACTTTTGATTCAAAGATTTGTTAAAATTTGGCAAAAAGAGCCCAGAGAATGTAAGCTTGAACAGCAAGGCTAGGACCAACTCTAGTGGCTTCTACAGGTGAGGAGACAAAGATTATGCTTAAACATTATTTCTCGAAAATCATTCCTGAATGGTGGATTGACAAAAAGCAAATGAAAGTGAATCGGAGGAAAGAAGAGATGAAGTGAAGAGACTGAATATGTCAATGTATTTGATATGTAGGGCTGTATAAATTGATCGCCTAAGGTGAAATACACCTTACTCCATTAAATCCGTATGGTATGGCACATAGTATTCAGTCCATCGATGCTTGGTTGTAGGCACTAGCTGGGACTATGGCCCTTTGTAACCAAAGGCTGAGGATCCTCTACCACACCACCACCCAGGCAGGTCCTGTGCAAAGCATGGCAGCAACCAACAAAGGGGCTGCAGGGAAATAAGCAGACCTAGTTTTGGAGACATTTGGACCTCAGCCTCTAGCACCCGTCAAGATGCAATGCAGTGCTGCAGGAGACTGCTTGTGTGGAAAATCTTGGTGAGTCTACTCACGAAAGTGGGCAGAGGGAGGCATACTGCGAGCCAGGACCCGCACTTGGTGGCACCCACACTCACCAGCACCCCACACGGGACTTCAGTCTTGAGGGGCCCATAGGAAATACATGTGGCTAGTTGCTAATCCTCTTCCTTACCATGACACTTACAGACATATGTGAAGCTGAACAGCTCCCACAGTCCTTTATCTGTCTAGTCTCTGCATGGATACCCAGCCCCACTCTGCTATCTATGGATTTGGCTCCATATGACTTGCTCCACAGCATAAGTCCCCATGGATTTTGGCCCCGTGTCTCCAAACAAGAAGTTCATCAGCTGTCTACTGACGCAGATATCTTTTACCTTCGGCAGTTTTCCAGATTCCACATTCTGGAGCACAGCTTTAAGGAAGAGACTAGAGCGAACAAACAGTCTGTTCTTCTCATATGTTTCTTGGGAGACATGAGTTTCTAATCCCACAGATTTGGGCTGGTCTTCCCTTCTGGTTTGATTGGCTGTAGAGGACCAGAGCACTACTGGGACCACCGGAGGGCAGGGCAGGACGTGCAAACACAGAGCAATGGATCTGCCTCTGCCTTCATGGTGTACCTCTGGAGATCCTCCAGGAAAGTCATTGGTGTTACGTCTGGTTTTACGTCTTTGCAATGAAAAAATGCATATCAAATACACCGAGTGTGACCCAACCTTGTATGGTCACATACACCAGGAGTAAGGACACATTTCTGCTGAGGGCGTTTTTCTAACTATAGCACTCATTGGGAGCTGCTGACAAAGATGTGTGCTCCTGAGACTATATTTTTGTCTCATTGTTCATTGCAAGGAAGATGCCATCTATTTAGGAGGCCAGCTGGAAAGGCAGGCTGCTGGCAGGGGGACAGATATGTTGGTGTCATTCCAACCCCTGCACCTCCATTCTTTCTGTGGCTGTGGACACTTTGTTGGTTAGGCGGTACACATGGTGCTTTCATACACCACCGACGAGTTGTAAGGAAAAGCCATAAATTGTATAAGTAAAAGAAATTTAAAAACCTGATTCTGAATCCAAGCAAGACCGAGGTTTTATTTCTTTTTTGCAGCAATAGTTCAGTTTCTATCCTTGCTCTGCTACAAAACTGGACAAATGTTTATGACAGTCACAAAAAAGAAAACTGGGGCAGGCTGCACCAGGACGTCTGAGAAGCTGTTAATATGATTTTATGTTGTTATTCTGAAGGGCATTTTCTGCTGCTCTCAGCACAATGTTGTGACTGGCCTTTGCAAGATGGAAAACATGATGTATTCTTACTTCATCCTAAATAACAGTGCAGCCAGCATAAGAACAAATCCCAGGAAGGGCAAGCAACTCGCAGTTTTTGTACGTGCAAGGAAATTCAAGCCTTAGACCTACAAGAGGGCCAAAATGCCACCTAGCAAAAATGTCACCTAGCTTCAAAGTGTCACCTGGCTTTGAAGTAGGAAATGGCAACTCTGGTAAAAGCAGCTTCCTCTGGGAATAGCAGGAGGAATGGCCCAGCAGGGTGAGTAAGGAAGATAGGGTCCCATGGGACAAGTGGGGACACTGTGGTCCTGCAGGACAAGCAGGGATGGCGTGGCCACCAGGGGAGTAGAAAGGCCAGGGTGGTGGAGAGATGGCGTGTTCTCTGTCACAGGACTTACAGCTCTTTCAAGAAGCAGAGCTCTGAAAGTGCAGCTTCCTTGAGATGGTACACCACAATGGAAAAATGCAATTTAACATTGCATGGCCCAAAATAAAATGTTTAGGTCAGTCAGACACTGTGATTCAGCTAAAAGTGGTTGCAAATAAAATATTATATGGAAGGGAAGGGAAGGGAAGGGAAGGGAAGGGAAGGGAAGGGAAGGGAAGGGAAGGGAAGGGAAGGAAAGAGAAAAGAAAAGAAAAGAAAAGAAAAGAAAAGAAAAGAAAAGAAAAGAAAAGAAAAGAAAAGAAAAGAAAAGAAAAGAAAAGAAAAGAAAAGAAAAGAAAAGAAAAGAAAAGAAAAGAAAAGAAAAGAAAAGAAAAGAAAAGAAAAGAAAAGAAAAGAAAAGAAAAGAGAAACGAAAAGAAACGAAAAGAAAAGAAAAGAAAAGAAAAGAAAAGAAAAGAAAAGAAAAGAAAAGAAAAGAAAAGAAAAGAAAAGAAAAGAAAAGAAAAGAAAAGAAAAGAAAAGAAAAGAAAAGAAAAGAAAAGAAAAGAAAAGAAAAGAAAAGAAAAGAAAAGAAAAGAAAAGAAAAGAAAAGAAAGAAAAGAAAGAAAGGAAAAGAAAGGAAAAGAAAGAAAGGAAAAGAAAGGAAAAGAAAGAAAAGAAAGAAAGAAAAAAGAATAATGAATAAAAAATATCTTGATAAACCTACTTTTCTTATTCTCTCATCCTTCTATACATGTGTGTGTATTTAATAAAGATTGCAGCAAGAATCCACCTTGTGCACATCACTGATTTCTCCTCTTACTGCAGGCAGCCCTGCTAGTTGCTGAACTTTGGCCATCTGCTTGAGCCTAAGGGGCAGTGATATTAAATTAACCGTAGTCTGACATTTCTTTGATAACTGACATTTGCACAGGCAAGTCTGCCATGCGCATGTGCACACGAGGAAATTAAAGTGTAAGGTAAATAAGATTATTGTTGCGTGTTTCTTCTCAAAAGCATATTGCAAGTCATTATCTCTCCCTCTAATGACTGAAATTCTGTGTGCAAAGCCAAGTAATTTAATTTACATATCTCAAATGCATGCCATTTTTTTGTTGTTGCAGGGCCTGTACCGCATGCCTTGTGAATGAAATCATTTCATCGTCAAGAGCTGGCACAGCTGCGGGCAGATAACTCCTCTTGTCACGTTGGAAGAGAACAGATATGCACCAGAAAGTGTTGCTCGTCCTGTCCTTCCAGAGCACTCTGGGCTATTTTCGGGGAATGCTTCTGCCACTCTGCAGTCTCTGCTTCCTCCAAAAGAAAACCCTGCTCTAGATTGAACTCAGTTATTGATCTCATCGCATTCCCACCCAAGCTGACGGGAGTTTTTCTGTCTTCGGCGGTGGCAGCAAGATTAGGGCCACCATAACTGGATGAATTTCAAATGCATGGTTAGGAATCAGCAAGATGCTGAAACATCCTGTCCCTGTATCCACTGACAAGTGGCATAAGGCTGCTGGGTGAGTAGCTACCTCAAAAAAAGTGCTATATTCAGATAAAGAAGATGAGTTGATTGAAGTACCTAAACTGGTGGGTCAGGGACAAACACTGCATTCAATGTGGGTATGGCTGAGGATATCAGCATGGGATGCCAATGATTAGGAGCCCAGTCTGGTATGTCAATTCAAAGACAGGTGTCTACACAATATCCAGGTATGCACTGGGGAGCAGCTACGTACTTCTCACAGCTTTCCTGTGCTGTGAGTTTATCATAAAGATATTATTCTTTTTCTATACATAATGATGTTGAGATATCAAGTTTTAAGTACGGGGAGCAAAAAGTATTTGACAAGCACATACTGCACTTATTCTGTCATAGACTCCATCTATAAGGAAAGAGGAATAAGTAGGATTTTTTTTATTGTTATTATTTTTTCCCCAGTGCTCAAACACACAGCCTTGAGATCAGAAAAGATTGTATCGTCCACATCATTAGGCACCACAACAGTGAGAATTTAGCACTTCAGAAATGACTTTTCAGTCTGGCCTTATTGTCTCCAAGGAATTCCTCAACGTATAATTTTTCTGCAGTTGTCTCTTCCTATGTAGAAGAGAAAAGAATTTCTCTCTTTGCTGCAAGTTGCACTCCCTTCACTATCAGCTGATAAATGGTCTCAGATTTTATTATTTCTTCTTTTTTTGCTCCCAGGGTAACACCTCCTATCATCAGTGCCACCTGTGATTTCTCCACTGTTTACAGAGTTTTATTTCCTCCAGATTTAGTTCCAACTGAGGGAAGTGTATATGTATCTTTTCATCACCCGAGCCCATTAATCTCTTCTGGAACAATAAGTCTCACTGAGACCTGCTGTGGTGAGTAAGGGAGAGCGGTTTGAGGGGCTTGCTAGATTTTGGCCCTCGTGTTCTTTCCGCTCTCATCAGAAGGAGCTACAGGTGGTCAGGTCTTAATTCTGAAGCAGGACAAACTACTTGGCATATATGCTAGTATGCAGGGAAAAGATTTCACTTTGATAAAGACCTGCCGCTGATTTATCAGGATTTTTATGCCTTTGGTGTGATTTGCTAAAACTCTAGCCCAAAGATGGATTTCCAGATTACAGGAAATGTGAATACAAATCACCACTTGCACTGAGCAGTTCTGCCTGAGAGCAAGCCCTGACTCTGGGGAGAACAGAAAATGCACGTCCCAAAATGGGAGAGTCAGATCCTGGAGCAGCAGGCCTCTCTTTCTGATGCTGAAGTTGCTCAGGATGCTCAATCAATGATTGTCTCCTCAGATCCAGCGGCCACAAGGAGCACAAAGATGCAGGATAGGTGCGGTGTGGGGCAGCAGAGAGACAGGAGATGGGGGAGGCAGCAGCACCCACGGCAGCCTCAACAAGCACAGCTCCTTGCTGAAGTGTGTGACAGTGTTGTGCTGGTCTCAGCACCTGTGAGAAGTTACAGGGGGAAGGCAGGTTCAGCTGGAGAAGGAAAATCAGGTCTTGGTGAAGGACTGCACAACCTGAGTTGAAAGATCCAAACCTAAAAATCTTTTAAGCCCCTGAGGAATCAAGGGCTCAAGTTTGGTAATCCATGTATTTCAGGGCAAGTCACATGGCTGTGCGTTAGACAGCCCACTTTTTGAAGGAAAGGTAAATCAAGGAGACACCTTGATTACTTTATTACTGCTAGCACTTTATTACTGCTCCCACCACTACCTCACTGCTCCCACCAGTGAGGTGCAGTTGTCACAGGGCAGGAGAAAGCATCACTAGGAGTGGCCATGAGTAGCTGAAATACACCTTGGGTTTGGGGTCCCTTTTTCCTCAGAACTTACATGAGATCAGAAAACTGGAGAATTCATCAGAAGGCACCTGTCATCTCTGGACCACACAGCTGCTTGTTCTTGGACTGAGCAACATGCAGCAGAGTTTTACAACTTTGATACTGGAGTAAAATTAATTTTCTCCATTATAAAAGCTCTTCATTATTCAAATGAATAAAAGAAATGGAAAATCTGATGATCTGAAGCATAAGCAATTAGTAGCACTCCCATTTCCTCTCCCTGTTCTTCGAGGTGATGCTTAATACATAAATTATGAGTGTTTTTCTGGAGTGGAAAATGGGAAATTTTCTACAGTCTCAGTGCAAGTGGGTTTAAAAAAATCATCAAAAGATAGTAAGAAAGCTAACAGTAGATATTAGATATTAGTAGATAGTAGATATTCTGTGTGATGGATGATGTGGTGACTGACTGACAGCTCTCTCTGTGTTACGTGATCACACCCTTTACAAATAAGCTTTCCAAAATGGTGAGAATCTCAGGTTTTCAATGGCAGGTTCAGATGTAGGGTCTCCTTTGCTAATGATGACATCAGAGATACTTCTGATTTCTTAACATTAGAAGGAAGCAGATTCAGCTGAGCTGCCTTAGCATTATTTGATATGCTTTATATCTGCTTGTTAACATCTGGGATGATAACAGTTAAATAGCAGTTCCACCCAGTGTGAGCAACAGGATTAGCTTCTGAAGCCTGCTCAGTAACATCAAATGCTCTGTTAGTGTTTCTTTTTTATTATTATTATTTTTTGGTCATTTGGGAAGGTTGTGCAACAAGCTGGTGATGTTATTACCCAGTGTCTGAAAAATATTAATTAATATTGCATTTTAAGTTTCCGTGTCATTTGGACTGACACATCCAATTTCAATAAAATTTGGTCTTCATTTTCACCATGAAAATTTCATTTCCTGTGCTCACAGTATATGCCAGCCCATATTCTCTGCTTCACATTCTTAAACAGCAACAACAAAAAAATGGATAATGAAAATGTCATGTTCTTCTCACTATTCTTGCAATCACAACTACTTCCTTGAGGTTTTACTCTTAACTAAAAGTCTTTTTCCTTCAGTTATGAAATATTGTAACTTCCTGGGTATAAAAGGTGAATAATTTACTCTTGCTTGGAAAGAAATTTGGCCCCTCAACAGCAGAAATCTATTGCTTCGGCAAGGTTTTGGCTGATAGCTTTTTTCAGCTCCAAAAGCAGAAAAACTTCTAGTAAGTGTTGTGCTGTTTTTGGACAGAAAACAAGAAGAAACACATCCAGGTTTTAATCTGATTACTCAAACTAAGAAATGAAAACACATTTTAAAATTGTGAAAGGTGTTGACATTGTTGGTCACAAGTGCAGCTGCCCTGAGGAGTTTGGGGTTTGCATTGTATGGGGCAAAATGGGCACTGATGTCACAGTGTGTGATAAGCATTGTACAGTTACATTTTTGCACTAGTGATAAAATATTGCCTTTGCCTAAACCAGGCTGGATGTAGCTCTTAACCGTGGAAATCCTGGCAGCTCATTGCATTGTACACGAGATGAATTCAAAGCCAAGTGCAAAACAAAAACATCTGCTTATTCATCAGTCTGGTCCTGCAGAAACGATCTTACTGTATATCTCTGGGAGAGAATAGCCTCATTACGGAACCAAGCTGAAGATCTTCCCATAATCAGAGAGCCCTGATTCTCCCAGAGCTTTAAATTTTACCACTTCTTCTTCTGTGCTCATTAAACATTAAGGAAAAAAAAATTCAATGAACTAATAAATAGGAGTCTTTCTTTTAGGTGACCATCTGGTTCAGGTGGATAATTATCTTCTGACATCTGTTCAGAGCATGGACTGTATGGCAGTATTTAAATTGGTGATCTTAAGCCATTTTCTAGTGGACAAAAATATCTGAAGTAGCAACAACTTTCTGGGGGTCTTCAGGTCAAATAACGTGTCTTGTTTGGAAAGCATCCAGCAGCATTTGAATTCTAATGCTGCTAAATGGTAATGAACAAGCCAAATCTGCTTACTGGCAATTCAACTTGTCAAGAGATGTGCTGTATTCACCTATAACCTTGAGAATGCACAGTGAGGATGTTAAAAGGAAAGATTTCTGCATTCCACATCTCCATCCTATTGCCTGCAGCATTGACCATGCCCCTCCAAGAGTCTACAACAATTTTCCTTCTCTTCCAAAGACGAATGACAAAAAAAATTTGCACAAAGACATGTTAGCATCTGCTTGGGTTTTCCAACCAAACATAGTTGAGCACGCCTCAATTGTGAAATTGCAACAGTGACTCCCATATGGTCTCGTGTTAACTGTCAGTGACAGGAGTGAAAAATGCGCTGTATTTGTCAAGAGCTTTCTGATGAAATGCTCTTCACTGAAAATGCCACGTTGCTGAGAGTGAAAGTGGGAACAGGAGAGGGTCTTTATTTGATAAATACACCCAATTTAGAATGTTTTGGTTGAGAAGTTTCAACATGTCTTGCTTTAATACTTTCTAATATTTTTTTCTAGTCCAAAACAGCTTTCAAATTGGAGGTGGTCTATACTAAAAAGGAATAAAAATGATCAAAGTAGAAAGGCAAATCTAAACTCTTTGAATGACCTAATCTGAAATTGTTTTTAGAATATGATTTCATCCCAAATTACAGCAGAGGTATAAAACAGGTACCTGAGCAAACCCTTCTAAGTAAATCTATGATGAGTTTCTGGAGTTGTGTGGCTCCTGCCTCGGTGTTGTTCCCTGAGGGGGCTTCCCTGTAAATCCCCTGTAGGCAAGTGCTCAGTGATGAGCTCAGCCTTCACCTTCGGGCAAATGTGTCAGCACATCTGGGATGTCTTTTGTCCAGAGTACAGAAAACACCACCTCTTTCTTTGATGCTTTCCGAGAACTTACTGAGGAGGGTTAAGTAACAAAACCTTATAGCGTATGGAGCTCTAATCTAGAAGATGACATCTTTGCAGCCTGTCTGATCACACTTAGATAGTGTTGTCTGTACCACACTTCTTTTTTGTTCTCCCCTGAATCAGAAATATAGGTTTCTGCTCATTTTCACCCAGTCTAGAATTTCTACATTGGTCATTCAGCCTTGCTCACAAAACAGAGGCTAGGAGAAGCATTCTTTGACAGGTAGCAAATGAAGATGCTTCTGATCTCTCCTGAAATGATTCATAAAAAGATATATAATCTAGTAGCAGGGCTGAAAACGTAAGGGACGTGGTTGCCTACCTGGACATATAATGGTTGCTGTTGCCCAGCTAGAACACAACACAGCTGCTTTTGCAGGGAATCCATGCTGTGCAAGGCAAAGAGCTTGGAGGCAAAGCCTCCCGGGGCCAAATGAGTGGTTCTTCTTCAGATCTAAATGGTTGCTTCTCCATATAGGCTGAGTAGTCAGTGACCTTTGCATGTCATGAGCTGCCCAAGCATCGCAATGAGTGGCAAGGCATGGCTTCAGCAGTAATCCTCCTATGCACAACAGGCAGCAGACCCCCGAGTATTTGTCTGTTGAGAGTCGTGGCGAGGGAAGAAGTAGGCCTAGAGGTCCAAATGGAGGATGGCAGACCTCAAAGCAGTCTTTACTGCTAAAAACATGCTGGCAAGGAGTGAGAAGCAAATAAAAGCATGCTTCAAACATATTCTCTGGGAAAGGAGAGCAGGAGGAATGTGATTTTAAGGAGGAAAAGCTCTAGGTCTGTTTCAATCAGGCACCAGCTCTCAGAAACTCAAAATTCCCCTTCAACCTAGAGGAAAGAAGTTTTACAATCCCACGACGTACATGAATTCAGGGTCTGGACCACTGCCCCCCTGCTCCACATCTGTGCTAGATTGCTCCCTTGCTTTGACTTTGCTCACATAGTGCTTCAAGGTGGACAATGCCCTGGGAGAGGTTTGCCCCCTCAGTCACTCCTGCCCCAAGGCATGTAGTATATACCCTCAGCCTCATGCTATTAAAACTTCTCTCTTTTGGGCTGCAAGGCCACCTTCCTAATATTTTGGACACAAATATAAACCCTTCCCCTGTCCCACAGAGGAAATAATAATTGTATCTTAGGGTGCTGGGTTCACATACAGCCCAGAGAAGCTGCAAGAAAATGCTGGGAATAGTCACAGAGACACAGAGCGACAGAGGTTGGCAGGCAGGCATTGCTGCAAATTCTCTGGTCCACCCCTCTGCTCAAGCAGGATCACCTAGAGCAGGTTGCCCAGGACCATGTCCATTTGGGTTTCAAAGATCTTCAAGGATGGATATTCCACAACTTCTCTGGGCAGCCTATGCCAGTGTTTGGCCACCCTCACAGTAACAACATTTTTTTCTGTTAAGATAGAATTTCCCATGTTTCAGTTTGTGTGCATTGCTTCTTGTCCTGGCACAGGGCACTGCTGAAAAGAGCTTGTCTGTCCTCTTTGCACCCTTCCTTCAGGTGTTTACATACATTTACCAGATTGTCCTGAGCCTTCTCTTCTTCAAGTCCCAGCTCTTTCAGCCTCTCCTCATATGGAGGACACTCCAGTCCAGACCTTCATACTTGATGAAGATGGGGATCTTTTTTTCTGCCCCTGCTTCAGGAGGTAAATACTGCTGCCTGACTTTGGCCAGTTACTGAGCGATGAACTACCCCTCTCTCCATACAACAATTCCATGTTGTGTGCAGGAACTCCTGAGATCATATTCATGATCTGGGCTAAAAATCAGTGAGGAATTTTACCACCCTCCTCAGATTACAATGCAGTAAAGCTACCCCTGTTCTTTCTCACATACTTTATATGTGAGTATGAGAAGAAGGTTTTGTTCTGGTGCACATACAATCTCTGTGGTTCCCTGTGCTATCTTATTAGAAACATATCCTTTTTCAATTACTTTGAACTATTTAAGAAAAAATAAAAAGAAGAAGAAAAATCCATGCATGGTTTAAAGTTAGAGTAGAGAGCAAGTTGATATCATTGGAGGAAAAAAAAATTGAAAGAACTGGCTAGAAATAGTACACATTATTCTTACTTTAGGTGTTATGTGACTCCTTACATTCTCCTTACTGTTTCTCAGTACCCACTCTATCACAGTGTGCAACATTTATTAATGATAATTTCAGAATATAATCTCTCTGTCTCACTATTCAAGAATGAGGAAATGGAATTTATCAAGTTTCTGGTATTTTACCTCTTAACCAGTATGTTCACCTGCAGGGGGAAGGAGGGAGAAGACAAGAAGTTTTTAAGGTCTAGCTGTGTGTGCATAGCCATTAGGATCTAGGGTGCATGTAAACCAACTTACACAACATCGCAGACAGTGCTGCAAAACAGTATTTACTGAAAGAAAATTCAAGGCTTTTGCATAAGTCTGTTGGCAAAACTTCTCCCTAGAGAAATGTATACAACAGCTCAGCTTCGTTTTTGCCTAGTTGTGAGTCCATAAGCTACCATGACAATTTTGTAATGTGGATTTCATGGACTGAAACCCTGGATGTATTTAACCATCATTAGAGATTTAAATAAAACCAGTATCTCTTTCTTCTTTAAGGTTTATGGAAATCCCATTTTATTGCCCAGCAGAACAGAATTTATCATGCTAAATCAGCGTAGCTCTTGACTGTGTTCATAGTGGCACTTCGTTTGTCAGGGCTGTGAAATACTGCATTTTAAGGACAGTAACCATGCTATTACAATGTTGTTACTGTTCAAATTCTGCCCAAGGTCCATTTAAGCTTATAGCATGATTTTGTGATCTAGCAACATAATAACAGTTAGTACAAAGTACTTATCTGAAAGCAAAAAATGACATTAACAAAACATGCAGGTGTCTCAATTATATTCCATCCTATGTACTTTAACTTTTATTGCAGAGGTTTTGTAATCTGGTTATCCTCGTAAATGTATTCATAACAGAATCTACAGTTAATTATTTGCTAAGGTAACTTTCATCTGTTTTTACCATGTTATCACAAGTATCTAATGTCTTTTCAAATCAAGCTCACAGATTTAACCTGACAAATCAGATTTTATGCAATTAAGCAACATAGATATGTAGATAAATGTTATACTATATGCAGTAAAACTACAAAACTTCTTTCTTAAATCCTAGGGATTTATTTTGCAATGATTTAGTCATGGTAGATTGAGAAGGTGTAGGTCATTTTCAGATGGCTAAACATAAACACATATATTTTCATCACAGTGATAACCTCCTGTCTGAGCCTCATTACACAAAGCATTTGCCTATGCTTTTCTATCTCACTTTAATTGGAGGCAACTGTTCCAGCTGGACTGGCTGTCTTATACAGAAGATGATGACGTTGTTAACAGGATACAGGTTCCTCAAACCATCTGTCTCTAATGGCAAGATGCAGGGCCATCTTCAGCATCTTCCTATTGGCTGGGTTTTTCAATGGCAATGAAGATAACATTTCTGGTCGTGTTTCATCTGATCTGGTAGCCAAACACACTCAAGCTTCTCTGATAACTCCAATGTTCTTACAAAGAGGTTTAATTAATGACCTAACTTTTCTCAGTCTGTGATATCTTGTCAGTATTACACTTCCATAGAGACATGTAAAGGTAATAAAATAAAAATTGTGGTATCCAAAGGTGTTCTCATGTAGCTCATGCAGTAATTGTTCCTCTGAGCTCAGACCACTGAATTTTGAACTCCTGCTTTTCTTTTGCAATGTATGTGCTGCTGTGCTTACCTGGGATCCTGGTACAAACCTAACAGCAGTCTCAGAGCATCAGCACTCACAACTTCAAAAAACACAGGTCAGAAACCAGAATAACATGAGACTGACTTAAAAATAGAATTAACAGTAGCAGTTGACACGGACCAGCAATTTTCTACCTTCTTTAGTTTCTACTGCCCAACTTTTGACTTATTTTTGAATTTGGAAAGTCAGTGTGGGTTGCTTGCAAAGAAATTGCAGCTCTGGCTTTTGTGAAGCTTCTTTGACTTCCAACTTTTGTTGTCTTCTTCACACTCCTGTTCCAATGGACACTGTGTGAAACCTTGCTCCAGCTGCCAGCATCCTGGCAGATGTCCTCCACTCCCCTTGTACACTGACAGCTCGCTCCAGCCTGCTGGAGGCAGGTTTTCCTCCCCACTGGTTAATTAATATGCGCTTAATATTGTGATCTTCTGAAATAAATTTGCTTTTCCTTCAGGATAACAAACATCATATCCCTAAACCACTGCCTGTTCCTCAGTCACTTCAGAATGGCCCTTCTGTAGCCCATGGGGGCTGAGAGTAGGTGGCCTCGCTTCAGCAGCGTCAGCTTCCTCCATCAGGAGGACCAGGAGAGCCTTGGCAAAAAGGGAAGCCTGGGAAATGGGGGATTATGGCAAAGTCCTAATACCATTATCAGTAGTCTTGAAGGAATACATTATCAGCCATTTTTTTCTTGAAAGAAATAACACACTAATTGGGATTTTTATTAGCTTGCTTGATACATTGGCTCCTTTGCTGGAAATAGAGCAGTGGGTGCAATTAACATGTTCTTGGCTGTTGTTGGTTTCTTTCTCTTTATAGTTGTCTTGAAGAACATCAGAATTAAGAATGAAAAATTACTAAAATACAAAGCTCTAAAAGCTGTATGTAGCTTCAGCTTTCTTGCAGACTCTAAATGAAGTAAGAAACAGCTTAAGGAGACAGCTGACACTGTTGAGGTTGCTCTGGTACAAGACATGTAGTAGGAATGTTATGCTCCTAAAGAACTAATCCCATGAACAGACTTGTGAGGAACCTCTATTCTGTATTTTCTCCTGGAGGAAGTGTTTCATTGTGAAAGAGACAAGTAAGCTAAACCATAGGTATAGCAGCCTAAGTGAAAGACTGGCAATTTGGGTCAGGAGATGTGGGAGATGATGCCACGGGGTGGGTGACAACTGGATGCTGGCAAGGGCATAGGCAGATGACAGACGGAGGCAAATGGAAAGGGCTGAGGGAGAGTGAGGAGCTTTCCACAGGTTTATGTTGACATGAAACCATCTCCTTAGGGTGCTAGGGAGTGATTTGTTCCATAGCGTACATCTAAGTAGAGAAAAACACACTGTTTTCCAGGATTTGCAGTGGAAATTTGGAAAGCATTGTACTCCTAAAAGGACAAGTTTCACGCTGTTAAGATCAATTCAAATCACATGCTGGGGAATGTAATCACTATCCTAAAGAAATATGTTTCCCAGCAAAGGCTAGTTTATAGGCAGTGTACATTTAAAGATGCTCCTGATTAAAAAATATTGGACTTTGGTCTATGTGCTTCTCAAACTTTGAGAACGCTTTGAGAATCCTAGGGCCAGGAAAAGGAAAAATGAAGGCCTGTGGTCGTCACAAGACTGCATAATTGTTTTCTATCGTGTTTTCTGAGATTCCGGTTTCAATTCCTGTAGCTGAAGGATGTGTGAGTTATCTGAGAGCTGGAAGCAGTGCGTAACCAGCATCTCACTCATGGCATCACAAAGGCTTAGCAGAGACTATTGTGTCTTAGTAAAAGCTGAAAGCAAAAGAATTCAGTATGGCAGCACCATAAATGGTGAACAGATAAAATATCACAGTTACCTACAGAAGCAATTACTGAAATTTTGTTACTGTTGTTGTTGTTTCATAAATCAATGAACTATTTTCATTCTAAACAAAAGAGAAACTTAAGGACTTGATTATTTTTTAAAGGTATTGAAGTAGCAGGTGTTAGCACAATTTCCATCTGTGTGCGTATACATTTTTAACAAAAGTGAAATCTCACTGCTCTTGAAAGGAAATGTATTGCAATCAGACCATACAGGCACTTTTTAATCCTGTGCAATCAGTTGAAAGAACAAACATGATCGCAGAAGTCAAACAATTTGTGTCATTATGCTGTTTAGAACTGTCTCTTCTGAAAGGCCAAAAAAAAAAAAAAAGAAAAAAGAAAATATTAAGTACTCTAAAATGATATCAATTTAGTATAATGTGGAAATTAGGGGTGAGGTTTTGAGCAATTTATTAATTAAAACTGTTTTGAGGTGGAAACTGATCAGTTTATGTGCAGTATTAAACAATTCCTTTCCATGGGACTATCCCAGAATGCTCTTTCCTGTCCTGAAGGTTTTCTTTGTGCTTAGCTTTGAAAGTAGCACCAAAAAAAACAAACAAACAAACAAACAAAGAAAAAAAAACCACCATGAATTATACTCTTTATAGTTAATACCATATCTGGTCTCTGAGACTGTATATGTGCCACAATTAAAGCCCCTTGTTTAAATTCTAACTTGCTTGGGTGTTACATGAAATGGCTCTGGCCAAGTATTTGGACTCAGAGATATGAGCAAGCTGTCATGCAATGATGTAGATGAAAAATGACTAGTTATACAAATTTAAATTACCTCACACTTGCCCCAGAATAAATGCATGTCCAGACACCTGCCACTAATCAGATGCCACTAATCAGAAGCCACTAAGCAGTTACTCCACAGTAAACTGTCGTTATGCTGAAACCCACAGAAATACAGGCGCTTGCTCTTGCAGATATATTTCTTGAAAAACAACAACTTGTCCAGTAATTTTAGGTTTTCTCTACAGCTAAGAGACAGGTCTCAGTGTTTCCTACCTCAGTAAATACTAATTGCTGAATAAATTCTATCTGAAAATAAACACAAGCTTGAAAGATCTGTAATTTGCTTAGAGTACAGTAACAAAAATAGTATCTTACATTCATGCACAACTGGATGCAGTGCAGACACAGCAATTGTCCTTAGGTCTGAAAGAAATAGAGTTACTATCTTTGAGGCATACAAAAGCAGCTACCCTGGAGGCATGGCTCTTGTGGAGTGTGCAATAACTCCAACAGCAATCGGAAAGTCCACGGTGAAACCATCTGGACCAGCTGGAAACCAGTAAAGTGACAGTCCTGGAAAGAAACTGGGAAGGGGGAAGCACACCATAAGAGGAAGATCTGTCACTTGAGTCCCACAGGAAGCAATTAATGATCTTTAGTGAAGGTGCTTGGCTGCAAAATACATGGGGAGTCCATGTAGTTGTGTGGACCCAACTCAGAGGTTAATATGGTGGTACCCTAGAAGGAGAAAGAACAAGGCTGATGGACACCTTTGGTTGGAAACAAAGTCCTCCGTTTTCCCTAGTTAGTATTCTTCAAGGAGTAATATGTAGCTGTGAGATGTGCTGAAGAAAAGCAACCTCAATGCTCAGCAAGGAGACACTGGTCACAGACCTGCCTGGGAGGCTCATACCTGCTATACAGTAAGGAGGGAAATACACCAGGTGGGGAAGAGAGACCTTACTGCTGCCGGGTCTGTTTTCCTCGTGAGTGTGCTGTCAAACTGCAGGCACAACCTGAAAGGCACTGGGACACCTCCAGCCCATCAAGCATCGCCTGCCACAAGGCACTGTCTGCTGAGGGGCTAGTAAATGGAGAGGTTGGCCCCAAACACTGCCAACGTGACCACCTCCTTGGTGAGTGACGCTGAAGGAATGGGACAGATAGTCATGACCTTTTTCATTTTTCCTCCTGAAAGAGGTTGCTGAGAAAGATTTGTGTCTCTGACAGCATCACCTAGAGCCACCTGGTGACCGGGGCAGGATGGCTGCAGGGATTTTTGTTGTACCTGAGTGAAGATAAAAGGGAACAACATCATCATATGTACCTATCACAAATCAACAAAACAGGCAAAGGTGGTTCTGGTCTGGGAAACCAGCCAAAACTGGTCACAAGGCTGGCAGCGGAAGATTTCAGTTTGTTGGTTGGTTCATTTTTGTTTGGAGAGCAGATGAGAATTTTCAAGAGTAGAAGATATTTTCCATGAAAGTGATTTTACATGATAAAATTTCTTAGGTTAAGGAATCAGTTGAGAGAGAGCAACAAAATAAGCTACGGACTGCAAAAAGCAGACTAAGAAACTAAGAAACTGGTGGGAAGAATGCTAGAGAAAATCAATGGCTTTAAAGATAAAGAAGTACAGAAGACTGAGAACCATTAAAAAAAAAAAGTGGCAAGTTATCCCATTGCAAAGAAAAAGTAGGAGAATTAAAAGCAGACCACTATAGTCATCTCAAGAGCTCTTTAAAGACTTGAAAATCAAAAAGCTGTCTTGAAAAATATGGGAGAAAGAGTGGAGGGCTAGTAAAAGGTGTAGGCAGAGTTGAAATCAAAGAAGATAAGAATAAAAGTAGTGTGCAGACTGCAGGAAAATAAAGGGAACCAAGAAAGAGATGTGCTAACTGGATTACGAGAAAAAGAAAGACAAAATGTAGTCTAGGTCTACCATCAAACTGAAAAAAAAAAAAAGCAAGCAGCAATTCATGCAAAAAATACATAAATGTTACATGATCTCTTGGCCTCAGCTTTGTGGAAAAGGGTTAATTGAAATTATTTAATTATTGACATTCATTTAAGAAGGGTATACAGGAACAGGAAAGAAGAGAGAGAGAACTAGTTTTTGACAAGACGTATATTCAGGCTGTCTGATGAAGAGTAGTGGAAGAGGGAAAACAGGCTTACCTTTAAAAAGGAGAAAAAAGATGAACCCAGAAAATTACGTACCCATCAGCTCAACTTCGATCCACTGAAAGAATAGATCTAGGAGATAATAGGGAATGAAAAGAGCCAGCACTGACTTGTAAATAATGCATCCTGTCGTGCAAGCCTACTTCTTTTCTTTGGCAGGGTAGATGGCCTTGAGGCTGAAAGGGGCTGATATGATTCATTTTGATTTTAGCGAGGCTCTTGGTGCTATTTTATCTGAGGTTCTTCTAGCCTAAGTAGGGAAATATCCTGTAGATGCAATCACTAAAAGTGGGTGCAGGGCTGATTGATGAAGTCCTCTTCACGGGGGTTAATCAAGGATTCACTGTCACACTTCAAGGGCATTGAAGTGTGGTCCTACAAGGGTCAGAGTCATTAGCAGCCTCAAGATTGTGCTTAATAGCTGTGATGATGGAACAGAGAGCGTGATCATCAGATTTGAGAATGACACCAACCTGAGGAAAGAGAAACTGCAAGGAAGGACAGGAATGTAAAGTGGTTTTCAGTGAGGTAAAGCTCAATAAAGTCAAGTACAAAGTGCTAAATTCAGTCGGAAGACTTTCATGTATAATGGGACATATCTGGCTGACTGTCAGCACTGCAGGAAAGAATCATACCCAGCTATAGAATGAAGTGATTAAAAAAATGGGGATTTTATTCAAGGATATATAAAAAAATTATTAGTAAGATTAGATCATACTCGTGGCTGTAGAAATCTAAAGCAGAGGTCAGCGTCTTCTCAGAGTGTTATAGAGTGCATTACATCTGAAGGGTGTTATCTGGTGGAGCAATAAGGAAATGAGAAAGGGTCCAGAAGAGACCACCAAGGACGTGAAGAAGTTTACAGGCATGATTTATGTGGGAAAGAGGAAGGAAATTAGATCGTTTTGTGATGGAAAATTGAACAGACAGATGAATGAGAAAACAGTATGCAGTGATGTAATCTGCTGGAAAGGGAAAGGTATGCTCAGGTGTTCTCTTCACAACACAACAGAAATCTTTTTATTTATTATCTGTTAGAAGATTTAGGATGGATATTAGGAAAAACATTCTAGCAGGAAGGTGAAGGATTGGGCACAAGCTAACTTGGGAACTTACAGAAACTACTGCTGTATAGGTTTTAAGAACACATTAGCTAAATATGTGCTGGGAGCTGGCAAAGATAAAATCAACCCTGCCTCAAAGCAGACTGTAATGGACCTAGGGGACTTCTGACTGACTTTTCTGCAGCTGCCCTCCCTTTCCAGTGCTTTTGCCAGGTTGTCCCTCTGCCTAAGGTATCTGCAGTGGCTGTGTCTTTATCCCTACTGTCTTCTCTAGGCTTCCTAGCTTCATTGGCTCCCATTGCTCCAGAAAACAAACAAACAAACAAACAAACAAAAATGGCAGTTGATGAGTAAAGCTATGGTAGGAAGTGCACAGCACCATTCCAAGCCTTGACCATCTTCAGACATGTACAATTACCCCTCCACACCAAAGGCAGGTGCAGGATCTTCATGCATAACATCTGAACTGATGAAAGTACACAAATATTTATGCACATTAAACATCTCCACTCTTCTTTATTTCTTCAAGAATCTTGGAAGGCACATCAATGCAGCAGGTGGCAGGTGGAGCTATAAATGACGGATATCAATGGGGAAAGGGGGTAGCTGCCTTCTTCATTCAACAGTCCTTGGGTCTGCATAAACTCAGAGCCTCCTGCAGCCAAAGGCAGGATGCTCTCTGGCAGATCAAAAACACTGGAGTTAGAAATAGCAGAGAAGCCTGAAAGCTGGCTGCCAGGGCTGCAGTTATGGCCCTGGTATTAAAGCTTCAAATACCAGACAATTTGAAGTCAAGTTTTCTGCAGTCTGTGGTTTTCTTCTTTGAATTATATAAATAACTACAGAAAGGTATATCTTGGAGTTCTCTACGGACTGGCTGACATCACAATTTAATGTGCTGATTAATATCATTTCTCTATTTCCTCCTGTTATTGATCTCACAGTAACAAAATGCAGAGGGAGAGACAGCCCATAGGTATCTTTTACAGTTACCCCACCACAGCAGTATCTCAACTCTTTTCGCTATAATAGCTGTGCGTGTGCACATTCATCCCGGCAGGAAAATAGTTCTCCTGTGTTTAAAAAATAGTTCTAAGAAATTCAACAAACAAAATGCTTTAATGCAGTGATAAGATTGTGTTGTGATAGTGTATGCCTTTTCACTGTGTGTTCTTTTTTTTTTTTAAAGAACTACTTAGACATTTGACATCTGAGAAATAGAAACACCGCTTTAGAGGACACATTGCTACAACCCTAACTCTCCTCAGCCATGTCCCAGTATAACCACAGAAGACATATTTGTGCTTTCTCTTGCGCAGGGTTGAACACGATTTACCTTCATTTGCCTTATGTTCAGCCATTTAGTCCTTCAAAAAAGTCTGCCCATGCTAAACTGCATGAGCCCTTGACCCCATCAGTCTTACACACATTATGTCACACCATTACTGTACTTCCCATCGGTAAACCCACAGAGTGCTTTCAAATAATTCTCAGCGGTTATAGCTGGTGTTAATGGCATAGGAAGGAAGTAAAGTTAAGGCAGCATGGCTGTGCATTGCAGTGCAATATTTCTCAGTTTTCCAATATTTTTTGTGTTGCTGAGTTCAGTATTCTGGAAAGACAAGACTTATCACTGGGTGCTGATGAGCTCAAAAGGATTTATGAAAAAAAAAATAAATACATGGCCTCTGAAATGATGGAGTTTAAGTAACATAGACCCAAGATGAATGTTCACAGGACATACGCACTCTGTGATGCACTGCAGCATTTCAATGCTATGGCTAAGTCAGCGTGCTTTATTTCTCAGTGATACAAGAAGCTTATCTCAAAGTGGCTGCGCAGACATGGTTATTACCTGCAGCCAGGTATGTTAATATCACCCCAAGCAAAGAGTCAGAGTTTAACAAGCTCTTCACACGTACCGTAAGGCTACAGCCACCTCCTTATAGAAATATATTAGCAATTCTCTTCAGGTGTATTTCATGGCTGAATTTACAATAAAAAAAAGGATTGACACTTTAGAGGAGTTGCCATGAGAGCACCCCAAGACTGTCCCTCAGTGTTATTCACCAAAGCCAGTTGCCTGGCTGGAGACTCTTCGGTCCCACTGGGCAAGTGGGTCAGTATGGAAGCAGAGGATGCTTGGAAGTTCATATAGAAAGCCATGCTCAGAGTACCTCTGCTATCTGATGAAAAGAAATAAAGTCCTCCTTCCCTGCAGTTCAGAGGAAGTCTAGACAAGGGACTGATGGCCCCTACAAAATCTGGGGCTCAAACCTTATGTTTTGGCAAAACATCTTAAAGAGCACAGATATTTTCTTGAAAGGAAGAGCAGTCCTGAATTTGATGAGTTCCATTTCCCTGAACCTCTGCTTGTGGAGTGCTCATTGCACACGGACACTTGTGCTGTCAGATTTAACTTGCTGAAACATTTGTACAGTTAGCTTTAAGCTCAGGCACATAAGCTGTCCTGCCAGGAGTGGTGCATTTGATGAGAGATGGAATAGTATTTGACAGCAGAAGGGTTGAATTCCCCAAATCCTCAGCCAAGACTCCTGCAGAACGGCAATGAGATGAGACAGGACGTGTGCACCTTCTACAGGGAAGGTGTCTGCAAGCATAATTGCATTGTCTTGGTGTCTGCAATACTGACAGACATTGGAGCTGAATACCCCCTGTTTTCCCTGGTGGATTATGTACAGTGTAGTACCATGTTCAGCACTGCAAACAGAGAGCTGTTTTTTGTGGTTTTTTTTTTTCTTCTTTTTTTGAAAGCAGGTACTAAGAACTATTCAGAAAATCCCAGCACGTGGACTATATAAAAATTAGAAAAATAAACAAACAAACAAACAACAAAAACAAACAATTAAATCCCAGAAGGAATGAATGAAAGGATGAAAGATAGAAAGAAAGCATGAAAGATGAGAAATAAAGGATGAAAGAAAGAAAGGATGAAAGGATGGAAGAAAGAAAGGAGGAAAGGAAGGAAGGAAGGAAGGAAGGAAGGAAGGAAGGAAGGAAGGAAGGAAGGAAGGAAGGAGCAAAGGAGCACAAATGCGATTAACTCAGCAAGAACAAAATCAGGCCAAATTCATAGAGTATGTTCAGAAAACTCTACATTTTTATCATTTGAGAGGAATGGCAAAAAATCATCCTGTTTGATTCCAGTATTTGAAAAAGGAAAACAAAAAAATCAGAATCAATGCCTGGTGAATTGCTGGGCTCTCAAAGTGCTAGTACATTGTGCAGGTGCACTTACTCTGCACAAACATGTGTACTGCACAACTGATGTGGTCCTGTCTGCCCCTGGTGTCTTTGCACTGCCAGTGGCCACTCTGCCTGTCCAGTTCTTCACACCCCCTCTGCCTCCTCACTGTCGATCAGGCTTTTGGTCTCTGCAGCTATCACTCCTCTCTGACATTAGCTACAGTCTCATTTTTCTCTTATATGCTCAAATCCTACTCCTTTTCTTCTACCCTGCTCTCCCTTGTACAAGGAAGACCCTCAGCTTCTCTGGCCCTCCATCCCTGGCCCAATCTAATCCTGATCTTACCTCCATTTTAGTCTTTTTAAGAGGTGTTTATGGGGAGGTCTGCCTCTGAACTCATAACTAAGAAGAGTCTAGCAAGAGTTACACTAAAGCAATTGGAGAAAAAGGCTTTAGGAACAGAGAGGAAAATGCCCACATTCTATCTCTGGGGATGCCAGCCAAAACAGACCTGGCTGCTTTTCGTCCCATGTGAAATATTTCCACATCGGTATTACGGGCTAGATAGCCTTCCATCTACCCTTTTTAGGCTGAAAGACACACTTCAGGCACTTTTTGGTCTGCTTTGTCTTGTAAATCTCTGAAGCAACTTGTATTTTATGTTCTTTATTGCTCTTCTGACCTGCCTGCTGAAGTTTCCTGAAAATCTCCGGGTTCTCTCTTTCATGACTTCTGCATCACAAATCCAACTTTTATAAGCTCTGTTTGACCCAGACCTCTCTGCAGCTATCTTCAGTGAACTGCGACTGGTACAAAACTAACCTGTCACATTTTAGCATGGCTCCAGTTTCATCTGACTCCTTTTCAAAGTGTATTTGTTCCTTCCTAATTTATATATTTGTTTGCTCTATGTAAAAATCAGACTTTTCTTCTGTCCAGCCTGGGTGTTACCAAGAGAGTAGAACAGAGCAGGAGAAGTGCATCTGCTCCAGCCCTGAGCAGCTGGAAACCACAACTACCAGAGAAGCCTAATTTTGCTTTGGTAGCTTTGAGCTCAAAGTAGATCATGTTTATGTTGCCTGTGGGAGAGAAATATGCGTTCTGATGAGAACTGTGAGCCTGCTGGGAAAGGACAGACCCATCAAGCACTGAAAAGTCATTTCTATGGAGGGTATGCAGATTAGGATTTTCTCCAGGCTTGACCAAATTTTGAGCTGATTTTCTCAGGGAAGTGAAAGCCTTAGAAACCATCCTTGAAAATTTTCAAAAATCTAATCCAGCATTTTGGTGAAAAAATTGTCTGCATTTTTTCTGCAGCTACAGGAAGAAGAGAATGTATTTTTTTTCTAAACTGTACTTTTGACTTGGCTGAACTTCTTTTGCTGACATTTCCATATTTTAAAATCCTTCAACATTTCTAGCAATAACCAAGTGCCTAAATTTTTGTAAGGAAGATGAAGATGAGATGAAGATTTTCCCTCTTCTCTGAGGAGACAACAAATCATTTGAGAGGGGCTTTTTCCTGGAGTGATGACCAATATTCAACTTCATGGCTATATGTGTTGGAGTAGCTTCTAAGCAGAGCCCCCTTCAGGGTGTTTTGGCTTGTGCTCACACCTCCCTGAAGTGCTTGGTGGCATTCCACTTGCTGGAATGAGCTTGGCACTGGCTTTTCAACACTGACATGCCACAGCGTGGGAGGCTTCCAGAAGTAATGTGCCATTTGCTTGGATAAGAAGTACACCACATGTTACAGAATATTGTTTTCCCCATTTCATTTGTCTTACTCTTCCACTTGGTGTTTTAAATGAATTGAAATAAAAGTATTTTCTAGAATATAAACATATTACTAACATATCAACTACTTTCACAATAACAGCAAAAATAATAGAGGTATTTGTGTAGAAATCAGCATGTTCTTGTGGCTTTGCACACATCGAACAGTTGGCTGCCTTACCTGCTGTTGGTCCAGCTGTGTGACATCTTGGAAGGAGGGGAAAGCGCGTGGGTTTCCTCGCTGAGATCCTTCACTGGCCTCATTGCTCCCAGTACTGCATGTGGAGTGGTCGCAGGTAGTCCCGTCAGAGCAAATGGACTCCAGGTTGGGCACAGAGAGCTGGGGGATTCAGCTACAGTCACACGAGAAGTCCTGAAAATTGCAGATCTCTACCTGCCAAAAATCAGTATAACTGTAAGGAGAATTGTTCCGATATACAACCAATGCTAAAACTGAGGCAAGCAGAAATCTCTTCCATGCCGTAGAGCCAAGGAACCTTCTCAAATGCAAGTCCAGATGAGCGCTAGAGCAGAGCAGCTGAAGCAGCTCCGTGGTAAAGCTGCAGGTGGAGCCCCAGGTAATGAGCTTGAGTGCCTGGAACAGGAGTGCAGAATGTACCTGTCTGCAGCCTTCACTGGTCACATCAAGTACAGCTCTAAAGATGAAAAGCCCCATCTCTAGGTCATGGCAGGCTGGGGGACTTTCTTCTTCTTCTTCTTCCTCTTTTTTTTTTTTTTTAATTCATTTTTAATGTTTTTTGTTTAAGTCCTTAGTACAGAATTCCACCTGAAAGTCTGGAAGATCTAAAGTGAAGTGCAGACTAATTACTCATGGCACCCTGTAAAGTATTGTGAAAATATAATATCCATAGAGAAAGAAATCAAATTAATGAAAGATTAATGTTGTTACAGGCAGCTCTATTATATGATGTATCTACTTGCTTTTATTGAAAGCCTACAAATATCTGAAAGAAAAGAATAATGAATCATTCATGAATTCTTTTAAAAGGTTCGATGATGAGCCTATGACCCATACTGGTGAGCTTACGTTTTTATTTTCAGAGTTTTGCTTTTTACAGATTTTAATTGCCAGTGTGACATTGAAGGGCAGAGAGAGTCAGAAACCGGCTTTGTTTCTCCCATTACTCTTTACCAGTGAAACACTGAGAAGTTACAAAGTTCTTGACAAAACTTGTAAGTGATTCTGCCTCACAATTCGTCACAGTGTCTTGCTGCTAAAAGATCTTTGCTATCTAGCTTCTCCTCAGTGAAAGTTTTCACAACTCAGTATCTAAATGCAGGAGAGCACATCCCACCCTCTGTATTGGTAAAGATCTTGTTAAGCTCACTACTCTCTTCTGGCAGCCCTTAGTCGTCTGTATGGGAGTAGAGTAAAGAGGCTCAGCCTCTGCTACTGATGTTGCAGCACATATCCACATATTGTACCCTACATAATTCCAGAAAATAAACAAACAAAACCAGCTGCATTCCACTCATAGGAACAGACAAGATGTCAGATATCTTTTTCATCTAACTGGGGTCAGCAGTTTTGGTATTCCTAGGCTACATGATGTGTGACTGATGGAGATGCAACTGAAAGGGCTAAAGTTTGGAGCCTGAGAGAGGATTCTTTCAGGAAGGGGACATGGGAGAAGAGGGAGGAGGATGGACAAGGAGGGAATTTGGGGCAATCAAAGTGCATGCATAAGTCACTTAAAAGAATATCTTTCATCATGACTTACATCTATAAATATATTTTATCCATATTCCAGCTGCCAGTGACATTTCTCACTTCATTTACACAACAGGGAAAAAAAATACACATTTTCAAATCGCCTGGAATGTGCTCACTGAAGAACTTTATTTTATTTGTATAAAGAAAAAGTCATGGAGTTTATATCCAGATACAGATTTCCTTTAATGGTTTAAAGTGTCAAATTCTGGTGTGTTTCCCGGTCCATACCTGGCAATAAGCAGAGATCATTTTCAACAAGTAGAAAGCCCCAAATATGAGGAATGGGATTTATAAAAAGTTTATACAACACATTTTCTTAAACCCCTGGACAAAATGGTGCATAACATAAACAGACACAGCCAGTGAAGTGCGCCTCCTCCTGTGACAGGGACCCTCAGCCAGCCTGCAGAGCCCGCGCTGCACAGCCGTAGGGAATGTGTTTTGCTGTTCAGCCACGGACACCGGAATAACCTCTGCTTTGTTAGAAAGCTCACTCCATCTTAAACATCTTCATGGACTAGCCTAAAAGATTCAGCTGACAGAGTCACAACGCGGCCAACAACGTGGCAAGCCTTCAGACTTCAGCCGTGCCACCACACGACCTGCTGCTCCCAGCAGGGCAGGTGCCCCAGAGGGACTGCTAGGAGCGTAGGCACCGGGGAATGCGTTGTCATCGTTTGTCTCCAACCTGATCATTGACAGTGTCCTGCAGTGCTTTTGAATCTCTTGTTGTTTTTTCTTTTCTTTTTTTTTCATTTAATTTTATTTACTTATTTGTAGCATTTCCTGTTGTAATAGAGTTCTGGAGCAATACTGTGCTTAAGAAAACTGTTTGTCGTGAAATTCCAGGACTTAGGTCCTACCACACTGGGAAAGATCATGAAAACAGCATCTGGATTTTACTCCTCTCTTACAGCAGGGGAGTGTTTGCCCAGTGTGATCTCTACAGGCACATCAGGAGAACAGAATTGGTTCATCTGAAGAACAGAAAGTATGAAAGAGGGAGAAAAATCAAATCCAATAAAAGCTCTAAAGACCTGTGTCCCCTACCCAGAACAGGTCTAATTCATCTCCAGTTCACCCAGCACTGGGCTTTCCCTGCTGGCGGATGCTTCGCCCATAGGTACTAGGTCTCATTTTCTGTGTTATATTTCTTAGCCTGCCAAAGCAGCCAGCCAGCAAGTGAGTGCTCGATCTCTGCTCCTCTGGTTTGTCCTTTCAGGATGAATAAGCAGGAGACAGTTGTAAGCTATTGTCCCCCTTATGTAAATACATGTACCGAACTTCTGCTTGAATTATCTTCTTGCAAATCCATAGTAAGCATCGTGTTAAGAACCAGGTGGAGCATATCAGATCGTAAAATGTTACTGAGCCAGCTTTCATATTATGTATGAAAGGTCATGCCCAAGCATTTTATTATTCTGTAATATTCTCCAAGATGTCATATGAATTCATCAGTCTTTTATTGCAAGTCATTAATTCAATTGCAGAAAATGATGAACTGCATTTATTTAGAATATTTCTGGAATAGACAAAGACGTTTTTCACCTGCATTGTTAACAACCTTATGTTTATTGAAATACACTCAAACTCAGAGCAAACATCTGAGTGGAACTTTATTTTTCAGGAAAACATTTTTTTCCCTATAAACTAATAAATTCAATTGTTTTGGGTAAAATTTGCCTGCTCAATATACAATTGCTTCCTTTCTCCTATTTCTATGAAAATGAAGGCATCATCAAATTTGTAACTGGGTCAAACTGACTGGAAAAATAGTATGTGATATTTCTAGAAGAGGTTAGATTACAAATTAGTTAAGAGTGTCTTGAAATTTTATTTACAGAGAGAAATATAAACTAGATACTTTTTACTCAGGAAAGAAGAACTGGAGTTTATCATAAGTAATGGCTGTTTAATATTCCTTATGCATCACAGAACTGTAAATTGGGATCTGCGTGTATCTATTTATCTGTCAACCTATCTTCAGATGGCAAAATCAATCTAAGAGAGGACACCCACAGTTACATTGTACACAAAGAGAAATAATGTCTATGATCCCACTTGACTAGGGAAAGAATTCAGGATTTTGGCTCTGCAGAATGGGTTCATACAGATAGAAGGAGACAAGGGGCTGCTGTAGGCCTGCACCTCCTGGCCCACACACGGCATATCCAGCTGCACCTCCATGCAGCCCCTGGTAGGAGGTGCCATCACCTTTTTCAGCAGCCCACCACAACGTGCCAGCTTCCCATGCCCTTTGACCTAGGGCCAGGTTCTTCAAATGGTGCACCCTCCCTTTAGACTCTGGTGGTTTGGGGAGGTAGGCACCTAAGCACCTTAATCATCTCCCCCATGGGGATTTTGGATTGAGAAGAAACAGGGCTTGTCACATGCATCAGAGAATGAAGACTGGCTGAGGGAATTGGGGTTGTTCAGCCTGGAGAAGAGAAGGCTCCAGGGAGACCTTACAGCAGCATTGTAGGCCCTAAAGGGGGCCTACAGGAAAGCTGGGGAGGGATGCTTTGTCAGGGAGTGGAGTGATAGGACAAGGAGTAATGGCTTTAAACTAAAAGAGGGTAGATTCAGATTAGCTATATGGAAGAAATTCTTTACTCCGAGGGTGGTGAGGCCCTGTCACAGGTTGCCCAGAGAAGCTGTGGATGCCCCGTCCCTGGAGGTGTTCAAGGCCAGGCTGGATGGGGCTTTGGGCAACCTGGGCTGGTGGGAAGTGTCCCTGCCCATGGCAGGGGGGTGGAATTAGGTGGTCTGTAAGGTCCCTTCCTACTCGAACTATTTGATGATTCCATGAAATTCATCTTTGATCCCTGTGTTTGCTATCTACTTGTCTTGCAGCAGTGGTGGCTGGAGAAGGCTGGAGCAGGCTCTGCGTCAGGCAAGTCCTCTGTGGGGATCACCACTGTTATATATTGTCCCCAAGGAGCACAGAAAGGATTAATCTCATCCATGTTCGTTTAGATTCACACTGTTCAGTCAGACAAAGCCATTCTCACCTGTCAGTGTTGATTTAACTTGGTTTGATACTTTGACATGCTCCTGTGAGCAGCTGATGCTTGGGGTTTCTAAGGGAACCTGGTGACTTTTTGGGGTGGGCACTGCAAACAGTGGCAGCTCTCAGGTTGTAGCCCTGGGGACTCCTGTGTTCAGCTGCAGGAGTGTTGAGGGCTCCTCACCTGCTAAGTGATGGGTTTCTCCAGGCTTTCTTAAAAACCAAAGCTCATGGGAGTCCCTCAGATAACCAAAAGCTGCCTTTGCAGTTTTTTGGAGGCTGCAGCAGTTGCTGAGTGTGCACCCATACCCCATCTCCTCCCCTGCCATTGGGGAGGGGGTCAGGAAAGGAGAGGAAATCATGTACAAAACACTCGGGTGGTAGATAGCAGCCTATGTCAGGTTCTGGACACCAGGTCTTGCATCTCTCCCATGAGAGAAACACGAGCTTCTAGGGCCTCCCCCACAAAAGAAGCTTTCTAGTACTTGACCCACAGCAGGACAAACCTGGTTTTGTTACCTACTGCAAAGCACATCCTAGAGGCGAAGCTGGCCTTAGAGGAGTTTATCAAACTTAAGAGGTTGAAAATTGTCATGCTTATTAATCATTTATAATTGTAAACATTACCTTCCCCCGATACATTGTTTCCCTGCTCCCTGTAAAATTCCTCTCTCTTAGGCAATGTTATTCTCGATATTTCTTTACTCTACTGGGAAATTCCGTGCTTACTTCATTTAATAGCTCTCTTACACTCCTTTCCAGTAGATAGTCTTCCATCTGATTTCTCATGGGACGATGCCATGTATTTTAGCCCCTTGAAGCAGCTAGAAATGGCAGGCACCATTTCAAAACAAAAACAACAACAAAACAACAAAAACCCCAACAATAACAACAACAACAAACACAAGATTTGACCCAGGCAAAAGGAAGAGAGAATCTGTTCCAAATATCAGGTGAAGAAATGAAGCAAGATTTCTTCCTGCTTGAAGGTTGCATATCAAGCTAGAATATTTGTTCCCATTGGAGTGACAGCTCTGACACCTTCCACGGCTTCAGAGCTGTTGGGATGACCTGCTCTTGCCCACCCAGGAGAAGCTGGTGGATGTCATACCAATTGGTGTTTGCCCAGTTACTGGCCATGAACCTTCTGCAATAGCTTTACCATCTTCTTCCCAGCAGCTGTACAAGAGTGGGCAGCAGTCCCACAATCAAATGTGTCCAAGCACCTATCCTGGCCCTGGTGAAAAGGAGGACAGTTCCTGACCTCTTGCTACCAGAAGAGCTCTGTAAGCTGCTGTTAGCATTATCAACAAAGACAAAACACTAGCTCTGAAAATTGGAACGTGTATCTTCTTGGCTTTCCCAAAACCAGGGATTTTGAGCATTTCTGCTGTTTAAAGTTTGTAAAACTTTCTTTGGGTGTTGAGGTAGAAAATCTTACTGCAGTGCAAGGTATTATTTTTCTCTCTCTTGATCTTGCCAGACAGCATATAACTGCCAGTGAAGAGCCCACACAGTTTTATTAGCTCGTTGTCTTTATTTTAATACCATTTTTGGCCTCCTCCTTTCTAAGAAGCCAGACTTAACTTCACAATTCCCAAATAATTACTGTGTATACAAACTCAGGTGGATGTTCTTGCAGAAATTTAACTCCTCCTGCTTATTTGTAAGATGCAGGAATGAGGTCCTTTTTGACAGCATATGAAAGGCCAAATCTGTTAACATTTTGTTATGAAGTGTGTTTAGTGAAAGTAAATATAAAAGCTGACTGAAGCAGTATGCTTGATATTATTTATTACTATTCTCTGAAAAGAAAGGAAGAACTTAGGTCTCCCTGGAGATTCAATTGACATGAAATGATTTCAGCAAAAGGTGTTAAAGAGTGGGTCCACTTTGAATGGGAAGCTTGAGAAAAACTGGCAATATGGTTTTTATAGCTTCATCACTTCGTCCTCCATCCAAAATGTTGACAAACTGCACACCTCTACTGTTACACAGGGGAAGGAGAGTGAAAGCACTGTGAGAGACGTACTGAATGGGGAGAGGATTCCCTGGGCAGTTGTAAAGGGAGACAGTTTCTCCCTCACAAGTCCTGGGGGACCAACACTCTATTTTCCTGTTGCAGAAAGGACAGTTGACTGCAAACAAAACCCAGTGAAAATTCTTCCCTTTAGAAATATCTGTCCATAGCCTTCTCACCATAACTGCAAGGAGGATGATGCTTAGGGTGAATGGCTAAACAGAGGACCATAACTTCTCTGGCTCCAGGAATGCCTAAGGATCAGTGTGACAGGCTGCTGTGTTCATAATGAGGAGCATTCTCCTTATGGTACCACAGGTTGCAGTGCATGCTCTGGTGGCTGGAAAGTATTTCTGTGAAGTTGCAAGTCACACTGGCCTGCTCTTCTGTTCCATCCTTCTATAGTGCTCATTAAGCTAAGCTCTTCTCCCTGCAGGGAAAGCATAGTTCACAGAATTTGGAAGCTAAAAAATGCAATTTACTATGCAGAGCAATTTGAAACATATTCTGATGTCAGACAGAATAACAGGGGTGGTGTTACCTGGCAAACAGACAAAAAAACAACACATGTTTAGGTGGGATTTTCTCAAACTAACAGCAAAATATATATATATATATGTGTGTATATATATATGCATGAAGAGCTAAAAGATTTTCCTTCATCAAGAAAAATAACCTATGGGTTTTTATTTAATAATAAAGGGTGAAGAACCTCTGCCAGAAACATAAATGTTTGCCAGTGAGATACCATTTAATGCACCTATTAGTACTATATGCTGTTATTAGCTTGCACATAGACAAGGACCAGGAAGAGTTACTGAAGAAAGTGCAGCTGTTAAAAAATTTAGAAGAACTGGGCATATCAAAAGATGTGGTGCAGAAAGCAAGATTCACTGAATGCAATTACAATTTTGCTGTCCTATTCATTTAGAAAACAACCTGTCTCTGGCTACTTTGAAAGTTACGTCTGATAATTAAATTCTACTTTTGTATTTCCAAAATATTAGGATTATGTTCTTTATTTCATAAAATTAACATCTTTATATATTTTTTCCAAACGTTCTCCTCAAAAGAGGAGAATGTAACCATTCCTTCATCTCAGGAATACACGGACATCAAGATAGCACTAGAAACCTGCTAATAACTAAAACTTCTCATACAGATTCATAACCATCTGAATATTGGAACAAAAATCTCCACTTCTACAGACTGTGTAGGAAATATGTAAAATATGGTACTTAAACAAATACTTAGAGTTCCAGTGCTTTTTTGTATAACTAATATTTTTGGTGCAGTCACTTTTTCTCTTTACTTCTAAAACAGTGTGAGTGATGCCAGAATGTTGTGAATCTCTAATTTCTATTAAAGTCAGGAGTTCTGAATACAAAATGTGTTTTCAACATCACTCCAAGCAACTTTTTGTATCTGATTAACTATGTGATTCAAATTACCAAATCTTAGGAGCCTAAGTTTCCCATCTAGTCAGTAGAGAGGTAAATGTTTCCAGAGAACTAATTAGAGCAACTAAGTAAACAGTATGAATGGTTCCCCAATGTCATCAGCTCAATTAATGAAGAAAAATTGCTTTTCAAGAAATATGTTTCTGGATCGATTTATAAACTAAACATTTAGTATTTCCACTTTGTAGTTATTCATGAGGTTATTTATTTGTACCTCAGCATATGCTTTCCTCTAGACCTAACAAGTAAGGTAGAGAAAGCAAGTTGATATTAAAAAAAAAAAAAAACACCAAACAACAACAAAAAAACACCAACAAAAAGCACACACAGGAGAAAGAAACCTTGACTGAAACTATTTAAATGCACAGTATGGGCACTGTGACCTTATTCTCTTCTTGATGAGATCCAAGATTGCTTTATTAGTTAGACCTGAAAATTAGTAGTTATGGGTACTTCAGAGAGCATAAATTTGTAGCACTGTTTTAAACTGCAAGTAATGAATAACTTCATTTGGGAGTGCTTGGTAGCTTTATCCTTGTTCATTAATTAGGGAAAGGAACCGCTCTCCTGTCGACATGAGTGCAATCAGAAACATAATCCCCTATGAAAAACACTGGGAGGTGCAGGAGTAAAAACTCAGTGAAACTGGAGCACAGCATCTGGGGTGCCAAGTGCAGATGGAGAAAAAAAGAAAAAACAAAAAAACACAAAACATGGTTAAAAACATCTGGGCAGATAGTTTCAAGCCACCAGGTGGTTAATAGTCTGAACGGTTCCATTTTTTGGCTTACTATGAAGGTTTGAGATCAGTCAGGATTGGGAGCTTATAAAGAGAGGCAGAGACTGCACAGAAAGAACAAAACAAAGAAACAAACAAGCAAACAAACTCCAAAGCCATTCAGAGGGATCTCAACAGGCTGGAGAAATGGGCTGACAGGAGCCTCATGAAATTTAACAAAGGTAAGTGCAAAGTCCTTCACCTGGAGGAGAATAACCCCATGAACCAGTACAGGCTGAGGGCTGACTGACTGGAAACCACTTCTACAGAAAGGGACCAAGGGCCCTGGTGGGAACCAAGATGACCACAAGCCAGCATTGCACCCTGATGGCACATATGGTCTACAGCATCCTTAGCTGTATGAGGGGGACTCTTCCCAGAAGATGGAGGGAGGTAGTCCTTCGTCTCTGCTCAGCACTGGTGAGACACATCTGGAGTGCTGGGTTCAATTCTGGGCTCCCCGGTACAAGAAAGACACGGATATGAGAGGTCAAAAAGGTAGTGAGGGGAATGGAGTGTCTTTCATGATGAGAGAGCTGGGACTGTTGAGAAGAGCAAGCTGCGTAAAAATACCTGATGGTAGGCAATGAAAAAGAGGGAGCCAGACTCTTTTCAACAATGCCCAGTGGCAGGACAAGAGGAAACAGGCTTGGAACTGGAATCACTGGAACAAATGAAATTCCATTTAAATATAAGAAAAAAGTTACTGTAGGGGTGGTAAAACACTTGCACATGTTGTCTGGAAAGGTTGTGGTGTCTCCCTCTTTGGAGATATTCAGAACCCGACTGTTTAAAAACAATATTCCAGATTGCAGATGTACTGGATGATCTAACAAAAGATATTATCGCTCCCCACAGACATGGTCTAGATGATCTCTGCAGGGCCACTATTCAAAATTAAATGACTGTTATGCCGCAGAAGTTTTTTTATTCTGGGATAAAGCTTTTAATTGTTCCCTACCTGTTCTTGCTTTTGAATAGCTGCTAATGTCTTTGTATTATGGCAAGTAAACGAGACACATTGTTCTTCATTAGTAACAAAACATACTATAGAACTACATTAGTAAAGAACTGTGCTGGGAAATGGGTGCCCTTTCTTAACTGGAATAGAAGAACTCCTCAGACTGCAGCCATTGGGGCATTACAGACGTAACAACTATTCTCCTGAGAATAATTTCCATAAATTATGAAATAAAAATGGAAACTGATATAAAAAAGTAGCTTATGATATATGAAGGAGAGAGATGTACTACACTGTTTTTGTTATGATAGTAACTTTTTATTTCTCAAACCAGTTTGGGATTTAGTATAGTATTTTCTGAAACTATTTGCAAATTATTAGCAATCTATATAGCCAAGGGAACAAAATGTTACATTTGGGATTGTATGATCAACAGCACTATTGCAGCAGAAGCATTTTTCTTTTCTCCCATTTACTCCAACCCCACCCAGGAGTTACAGATTGAACAAGTTCATCAGTGGAGGGAACTGGCTGTGTTCAGCCCTAAGAAAAGAAGCCCTAGGGCGGATCTGATTGCTGTCATCAACTACCAACACTGACATTCTAAAGAAAAAGTGATAGGCTTTTCTGAGGATACACAGCAGAAAGGCAAGAGGTGATAATTTCTGGTTGTAGCAGGGGTACTTCCAACCAGACGTAAGAAACGTGTCCCAGATAAGGGTGGTGAAGCAATGGTCTGGACTACATAGGAAACTGTAAGATCTCCATCCTTGGAGAGTCAAAACCTCAAGCATAAATAGTGCTGAGCAGTCTGATCTAACTTTGAAGTGAGCTCTGCTTTGAGCAGGGAGTTGGACCAAATGATTCCCAAAAGGCCCTTCCAACCTCGAGCATTTTATGGCTCTACTGTACAATTCCAACTCAAATATTTCTTATAGATCCCATACCAATAAATCTCATTAAAAAAAAATCTAATAAAGACATGAAAGGAATATCATTGATTTCATTGCTCAATCTAGTCATGAAAGATACTGATAATATGAAAATTATGGACAAGTTAAAAAAAATAAAGATAATAGTTGTGACTGCAATTCTGTTCTTTGGGAGACATGTTTTAACGTTCTTCCTTTGTCCCTTTTCAAATGTAAGCTCCTGGAATTTACAAGGTATTATTTAAAATGACACTTCACAGCTTTTTTATTCAGCTACCTGTTATCACAATGAGACTCTCAAGTCAAGGACTATTATTTACACAAAATACATGACAAGAGAAAGTGGTGAGCTCTGTGTTCCTCACTTAGATATTTTTATCCCTGATACCTCTTTCTTAAAGATGTTATTGAAACTAAAAGATAAGATCTTTGGATAATGACAAAAGATATGAATGGGAACAGGGTATTTGATCTTAAATTTTATGGAGAAAAAATCCTGTATGACATAGAGGTTCCTGGACTGACCAAGGCTCGAGAAATCACTGGGAAATATTGTTTTAAAAAGCAGTTCGAGGGTAGTGACTTTCTAGCCTAAAGTCAGAGGGAAAAAAATCGCTTTTATGCAGGATGGGAAGATTGACAGCACCTCTGCTGTGGCTGAGGAACAAATGAATACAGAAAAAAAAAAAAAAGGAGTTACAGAACCCACTAGAAGTTGAGCTCAGTAATATTAACTGTAGTCCAGAATCAGTTTAGTAACAGAGGGAAATAAACTGACAGGATAAAATAAACCCCAAAAGACATGAAGTTATCTTGACTCTGATAAATATTTCTGTCAATCTTTTAAGGTCTGTGATAACTCTTGTGGAATCAAATGAAAAATTAAGCAGAGACTATTTGTTACTTGCAAGATTCAAAAACTAATAGCAATCCCTTCTGTTGTTTTACTTTTGCCTACATCCATAATAGTGGCAGTGTTCCCTGGGTCATGATCAGAAGTGCTTTTAGGTCACCAAGTATAACAGATGGTCTTATTTGTCAAATAATCCCAATCCAGATTTCCTTGACGTACCGGCTTGTCTCTTTGGAAGGACATTTCTGCAATCAGTGCTTTGGAGCTGGGAGTTTGTTTCAGTGGCCAGGCACTGATGGGATATGATCCTGTTCCAATGGATCAGCACACACTCAAAAAAAACCAAAAAACTTGTTGAGAGAAGAGCATTGGTGAGCATGATGGCTTGGTTTTCATTTTGGCTAGAGAGAGGAAAGACGGGAAGCTGGAGCTAGAAGGCAGGCCAGTCTGAGCCAGGGGAGGAGGTTGCCCAGGTGCTGGGACTATTTTTCCACTGCTGATGAGGGAGGTACCCCATCTGTTTTGCCTGGATCACTGACTGTTTTAAGCAGCCCTGGCAGCCAAAAATCCCTTCTGGGAGAGTGTAATTATCTCTCTCCTAGATGGATCTCATTATTGCTAACTACACCTTTCTTCGTCCATATGGATCTTCCCATGGAGCTATCCTTGAAGTCTTCAATACTTAGCTGTCCCAGCAGCATGTACCAGGGGATTGTGTCTTCATTATGTGAAGGGTTCCTTTATGCTTATTTTAATGTTGCAAACATCCAACAAAGTGTTGCATACATATGCCAGTCACTGTGTTTTCATCGAGTTTGCTTTTCTTTTATTAGGCATGAATACATTTTTGAGTTTAGCAAGGGTGCTTAGAGTAGCATGCTGTGTTTCAATAAAGTTGAAAATTTTCAGTAAAATTCTTCTCTTCTGCTTTTTAATAATGTTCAGTTCGGTAAAAAACAAGTAACATCTCTGTAACTCTGTAACAAGTAACAAGAGTAACAAGTAACAAGTAACTCTGAAATATGCTGCTTTCCCTTCTATGACTGTCTTGAGCCTGTGTGGTTTCTGCCCCTATACAAGTCTAGAAAAGGAAGTAACAAAGTATCATCTGATATACAGGAGACACCATGCTTTTGCTCAGGAGTTTTTGAAGAGTTTTTGAAGAAGTAGACAGAAAGCTGTTATTAGGACAGTTTGAAACAAATCTCCAATATGTAAGAAGTTCAGCAGCTCATTTAATTGAGTGCTTATCTAACCAATCTGCATAGCCTAATGCTCATCTGTTATTTTCCGCACTGTTATCTTCCTTCTGCTTATTTTCAATACTGGTCCCTTCTATTCCCTCCTGGTCCCTCTACTGAGAACAGCCCTGGGGAGAAAGACCTGGGGGCGTTGGTTGATGAGAAGCTCTCCATGAGCCAGCAATGTGCACTTGCAGCCCAGAAAGCCAACCGTATCCTGGGCTGCATCAAAAGTAATGTGGCCAGCAAGTCAAGGGAGACAATTCTCCCCCTCTGTTCTGCTTTCATGAGACTCCACCTGGAGTGGTGTGTTCATCTCTGGGGCCCCCAGCACAAGAAGGACATGAACCTGTTGGAGTGAGTCCAGAGGAGGGCCAAAAGAATGATTAAAGGTCTGGAGCACCTCTCCTGTGAAGAGAAGCTGAGAGATTTGGGATTGTTCAGCCTGGAGAAAAGAAGGCTCCAGTACCTAAAGGGGTCCTACAGGAAAGCTGGGAAGGGACACTTTGTTAGAGAGTGGAGTGACAGGGCAAGGAGGAATAGCTTTAAACTAAAATAAGAGTAGGTTTAGATTAGATATATGGAGGAAATTCTTCACTCAGAGGGTGGTGAGGTGCTGGCACAGGTTGCTCAGAGAAGCTGTGGATGCCCCATCCCTGGAGGTGCTAAAGGCCAGGCTGGATGGGGCTTTGGGCAACCTGGTCTGGTGGGAGGAGTCCCTGCCTGTGGCAGGGGGGCTGGAACTGGATGGTCCGTAAGGTCCCTTCCTACTCAAACCGTTCTGTGATTCTATGTTTCTATGATTCTATTCCCTACTTTTCTGCTCTAGCCTTGTTTCTTTCTGCTCCTTTCTGTTAATTTCTGCTTTGCTTTCTTCCTCCTTTCTTCTGAATACAAAGGAATTGAAGTAATTGTCTGTAATGACACAAACAAAAGCAGTATAACAAGAAAAAATCACTTTTGATAGATATAGAAGGTGATGGACCAGATAAGCAGGAGATGTACATTAAGGGAACACAACTTTTCAAAGGCAGTTCTGTCTTCACACAGGTTTTGCTGTTGGGATAATATTTCCTTAGAGTTTAGGCCCATCAGTCTCTGTCCCTGTCTCTAACAAGGTTTTATTTGTCATGGGGGATTCTGTGGAACTGCTCTTTTAAAAAGTTAGTGGCAAATGATTCAGGTAGAAGTATTTGATACAAGGCATGATATGAAAATGCCTTACTGACATTGTATTCTTCCCATATTGCTTCCACAGAACTTAACGATATCAATCAGCTGATGCGGGAAAGGTGGTCCCTCACATTGCATCTTTGGGTTAGCATTGTGAAAAGTCACAGTCTGTTTGGATCTCTCAAATTTACAGAACAACATAATCCATAATTCAACTTTATGATCTCACTAGGAAAGAAGTGAGAGCAAACAAGTGTTCAGTCCCCTCTATACAAACTAGTCTAATGTGAATTCACTAATTCATCACTTAATTCATAAAAGTTCTAACTTATAAGCTCTCTAGTTCATACCTTGCAACTCATAATTCATGCACCTATGAATAAAACAGTTACCTACCCAAGGATGGGAGCATTTGTTTTTTCTCCTCCATTACAGTGTGGGCATCCCCTCTATCACACTGGCAAGCATGAAAGCTTCAACAGTCCAGATGCTGTTGGATCAAATTAATAGAATAAGAGCATGGTTTGGCTTGGAAGGGACCTTAAAGATCATACAGTTCCAACCTCCTGCCATGGGCAGGGACACCTCCCACCGGAACAGGTTGCCCTTGAACACCTCCAGGGACGGGGCATCCACAGCTTCTCTGGGCAACCTGTGACAGGGCCTCACCATTCTCTGAGTGAATAATTTCTTCCATATAGCTAATAAAAATCTACCCTCTTTTAGTTTGAAGCCATTATCCCTTGCCCTACCGCTCCACTCCCTGTCAAAGCATCCCTCCCAAACTTTCCTGTAGGCCCCCCTTAGGGCCTACAATGCTGCTGTAAGGTCTCCCCGGAGCCTTCTCTTCTCCAGGCTGAACAACCCCAACTCTCTCAGCCTGTCTTCACAGCAGAGGTGATCTTGATCATCCTTGTGGTCCTCCTCTGGACTTGCTCTAATAAGTCACAGAATCACAGAATTGTAGGGGTTGCAAGGGACCTCGAGAGATCATCGGGTCCAACCCCCCTGCCAAAGCAGGTTCCTTAGAGTGGGTTGCCCAGGTAGGTGTCCAGACGGGCCTTGAATATCTCCAGAGAAGGAGACTCCACAACCTCCCTGGGCAGCTTGTTCCAGTGCTCCGTCACCCTCACCGTGAAGAAGTTCTTTCCCATGTTGGTGCGGAACTTCCTGTGCTCCATCTTGTGGCCATTGTCCCTTGTCCTGTCCCCACAAACCACTGAAAAGAGATTGGCCAAATCCCTCTGTCTCCCACACCTCAGGTATTTATACACATTGATAAGATCTCTTCTCAATCTACTTTTCTCCAGGCTGAACAGACCTGGGTCTCTCAGCCTTTCCTCATAGAGAAGATGCTCCAGGCCCCGTATCATCTTTGTGGCCCTCCGCTGGACTCTTTCCAGGAGATCCCTGTCTTTTTTGTACCGGAGAGCCCAGAACTGGACACAGTACTCCAGGTGAGGCCTGACCAGGGCAGAGTAGAGGGGGAGGATCACCTCCCTTGACCTGCTGGCCATGCTCCTTTTAATGCATGCCAGGATGCCATTGGACCTCTTGGTCACGAGAGCACACTGCTGGCTCATGGTCAACCTGTCATCCACCAGGACCCCCAGGTCCTTCTCCTCAGAGCTCCTCTCCAGCAGGTCGCCCCCCTGCCTGTACTGATACATGTTGTTGTTCCTTCCCAGGTGCAGGACTCTACACTTGCTCTTATTAAACCTCATTTGGTTTCTTCCTGCCCATCTCTCCAGCCAGTCCAGGTCTCGCTGAATGGCAGCACAGCCTTCTGGCGTGTCAGCCACTCCTCCTAGCTTTGTGTCATCGGCGTACTTGCTGAGGGCAGACACTATTCCCTCATCAAGGTCGTCGATGAAGATGTTGAACAGGACCGGACCCAGCACCGACCCCTGGAGAACACCACTAGTCACAGGTCTCCAGCCGGACTCTGTGCCGCCGGTCACCACCCTCTGTCCATGTCCTTCTTGTGCTGGGGGCCCCAGAGTTCAGTGCAGTGCTCCAGAGTAGGTCTTACAAGAACAGAGCAGAGAGGGAGAATCACCTCCCTCACCCTGCTGGCCACCCTGCTTTTGATGCAGCCCACCATACTGTTGGCTTTCTGGGCTGCAAGTGCACATTGACAACTCATGAAGAGCCTCTTGTCAACCAACACCCCCAGGTCCTGCTCCTCAGAGCTGCTCTCAATCCACTCCCCACCCAGCTTGTATTTGTACTTGGGATTACCCTGGCCCAGGTGCAGGACCTTTCACTTGGCCTTGTTGAACGTCATGAGGTTCTTACAGGCCCACCTCTCAAGCCTGCCAAGGTCCCTCTGGATGGCATCCCCTCCCTCCTGCATGTCAGCCACACCGCACAGCTTGGTGTCATCAGCAAACTTGCTGAGGGTGCATTCAATCCCACTGTCCATGTCACCAACAAAGATGTTAAACAGCACCGGTCCCAGTACTGACCCCTGAGGGACACTAGTCATTACTGATCTCCACTTGGACATTGAGTCAGTGACGGTAACACTTTGAGTACAACCATCCAACCAATTCCCTACCCACCGACTGGTCCATCCATCAAATCCATGTCTCTCCAATTCAGAGACAAGGATATGTTGGGGACAGTGTCAAATGCTTTGCACAAGTCCAGGTAGATGATGCCAGTTTTTCTTCCCCTATACGACCAATGCTGTAACCCCATTGTAGTCGGTCACCAGATTTGTCAGACAAAATCTTTTTGGTAAGCTGATGTATTTATACCTTCCATGTGAGAAGGTCGATATATACCATTTGCATATGTTAGTGGATTCTGAATAAACTGCCAACAATTAATATGCAAGGCAGGCTGCAAGAGACATTAAGCTGCAGGTGATAACAGCTGAATAATGACCTTCAGCACTTCCAGTCCTTTGTGTCCCGTGTTAAGTCTTACTCATGCTTTGACCTAACAGTGCTGCTCCTGGCATACATCAGGCCTTAGCATGACCCGTGCTAGCCAAAACCCAAATAGGAGTTGAGGGAACAGTCACACCAAATTACTTTGGACCCAGAAGCAGTGCTCCCACAGTGAGCAACAGAAGTGTGGAGGGATGTTGCTCAGCAGAACAATGCCATATATTCACCATTTGCCTAAGTAAATTCTCTGTATGAAGAGCAGCATAATTTGCTTCTGATTCTTATTATTTTTGTTTTACTTTTCACTACTGTTCTACTGTCTTAATTACAGTGGGAAAAACTATTCTGCTATTCTCACTCAAAGGCAATTTCCTTCTCATGTTTGCATTGGGTACATGCTTTAAAAATTTTAAGGTGTGTTTTGCCCTTACCTACCAAAACAAAATAACTTCAGCTAGCACTGTGGCAGATGCATTGTTTCACATTTCTTGGGCTTTCTACCACATGAGAAGACATCTTGTGTGGTACTGTTAGGCCAATGTATCATTTTATGCAATTGACTTTCATGTTGTCATAAAATGTTTATGTTATATCTGTTGTTTATCCAACTAAGTCCATTAGCTTACTCCTAGTATGGTAGCAAGGCCTTTTTCCTTCCCTAACACAAATTCACTGCAGATTAAAAATATGAACCAAGATCTTGAAAGGGAAGTTTCAAGCATCAAGCCCTTCAGCCTCCCTGGAAGAGGGAACATCAGTTCAGGTTCTCCTTCAGGACCCATGACAAGCTCAGAGCCAAGAGTAGCTGGGCAGTCCCCAAAGCACACACTGAAGATGGGGAGATGTTTTCTGCAACTCTGAAGTGCCCCAGGGCCCATGTCCCCCTCCTTTGGCTTACTATCCCAAATGCCTACCATAACTCGGGTCTCATCTGTCCCAAGTCCTCACCAGCTCTGGGCTGTCCTCCCCTCTCTTCCATCCCTCTCATCTCAATGCTCACAGATCATCTGTGTAGGTGTTTGCAGTCCAAACTTGATTTCAGCGTCCTCCACCAAGCTGCAGTATGGAAGGTTTGCTGAGAGGTGTACACTATGGTCTCTTCTCTTAACAATACTTACCCCATGTTATCCTGCTACTGCAGCATTCAAAATGCTCTGCCTTCACCTGTTTCAGCGTGTCCCGCTTTTCTCAGCAACCTGGGGAAGCATGGTCTGTTTCTGCCTTATGAGCATGAATCACTACAATACAGCACAGATGTGTGAGAACCTGAGCCTCTGGCTATAGCCTCAGCCTGCTGTTGCTGGTGAGAAAGTTGTATCTGTGTCTCATCATGCCCATGTCCTTCGTGTAACTTCCACAAAGATTTCCTTCCAGGTTCCCAGGCCAGACAGCATAAGAAGTTATCCAAAATAGTCCCCTGCCTTATGTGAAGTACTTGCATAAAGTTACTGACCCACTGTTTGTCCATGCCCACTCCCCTGCAAGACACTTTCCAGAGTCCCTAGAGGCCCGATGCCCACAGGCCTTTGGAACTACAGTTAAAGAAAAAAACACAGATTTTTCTTTATGTTTTATCCTCCTGTTCTCCTTACATAGCACTTTCCAAAAGGAAGTAAATTGCATAGCTGTTTGTTCAGAAGAGTCCTGTTCTCACACCTCCCTGTGCACGAGGCACCATGCAGAGATGGAGCTGTGTCAGGAGGGCATTTTCCAGGCTGCCTTGCCCTGATGTTCTCTTCTTGTCACTAGCATCCTGTCTGTCAATTCCCACCGTGGGCTCACTCATATGCTAGTAGCAGAGAAGGAAGTAACATAGGGTGCTGCCACCCCACCATGATGACACCCTTACATTGAGAAACTTTCCACAGATATTTTTCTAGCCACAAAAACCATCATTGACAGGAAGCGTTGCCTGCTGCAAGGTTCTTGAAGCAGCCCAGGAGCCATGCTTTTTCTGACACCCAACAGGGCACAGCCACTTGGAGTCCCTCCATCATATGTGTCCCTGTTGGTTCCCTCCTGGCTGGGAAGGAGCTAAGAGCTGACCCCTCATATCTCCACACCAGGAGATGCTCCCACCACTTTTTCCCCTGCCCTTTGCAGGGAAAAAATATAGACTGATACTGTATTTTTTGTGCAGCTCATCCTGAAAACACAACATGGTACTGCGGCCTGCGCTGCCCTAGCAAGGCTGGCTGAGGGATGGAGACCCCCTCACCTTCAACAAAGGAAAAACACATCCCACCCCTGTGTCTCCACACAGCCCAAGGGGTCCCCATTGCACTCTCAGTCCCTACACACCTTTGGACTGACCATGTCCTGTAGGCAGTTAAACTTTGCCCAGAATCTTGCTGAAACTTTAATAATATGCAAGTAAGTGCTAATATGTAAGTTAGCACCCATTCACATTTGTGAACTTTCTATTTTTATATTTTTATTTGGGAGGAATAGCTGTAATACCGAAATACAGAGGTTGACCCTGAGATTTTGTTCTATACATTTCCGCCCTACTCAATTTCAGGCAATCCAAAGAATTTGGAGTTGGAATCAAGTGATCTATTTCTCTCCTTGGCACCATAAGTACTCACATTAATTCAGCTGCATATGATTGTAAAAATACCCTATTTATGGAAATCCATTACATTCTGGGTGTGATGCTTTTGGAAAAAAAAATCTATAACTTGTAAAAAAAAAAAACTTTTATAAGAAATATGGGAGTCAGATATAAAGTTATATGTACAAGGAAAATGAGAAAATGCGAAAATGTCTCTTTTGTTGATAACTCCCATTTCTGCCATTCAGAATTTGTTCTGATGGATTTCAAACATAAAGAAGCCTTAGTTTTCATATCATACATTGTAAACTATAAGATTCAAGCTTCAGCTGAGTTACTTAAACTAATCATGATTTTAGAAGATTTAGGGCTTCTTTCAATTTTCAGCAGGGAAGCTGTGACAGTTATGCTACGACATAAAGAAAAAAAGAACACCAGCAACAGCAACTGCCTAAGGTTATGTGAGAAACACATTATTCCCAGAGGAGCTACCACATGGCTGCCAAGCATAATTCCAAAGCTGATTTACAAATCTGCAAGAGAACACCAGAATAAGTAAGATACAACCACCTTCCCGTGAACTCACTCTCTAGAGATCAAATCCAACAACAGATCCCCATGTTCTCCCATGGGCTACAAGAATAATATTTTAAAATATACTTTACTATTGTGCAAGATAGCCCCTACTACTATTTCTTAAGTAGACCAGTAAGATTTAAGCCAAAAAAGAGACAGGATGACCATAGCAACAATACCCATACCTAGACATGACATGTCCCAGAAGTCACTGCAACAGTATTAAACCACTGCAATAACAAGACCTATGTTAGGACTTGAAGATCTGTCGTATCTTTGAAACAAACTAAATCTTTTTCACCCATCCTCAGTGAATTCACCTTCAAATGCAGTACAATGGCCAGATTTTGGGCATACTTTTAGGCATCAAACTAAGCCCAGCATTTTCTCACCTCTTCATAAGCAATGCTGAGGAAGGGATGTTAAAATGCATTAGGTCCTACATTTGCTACATAGATGGATTGAAAGCACTAACTGCTGCACTGATTCCCACCTCCTCTTACAACTGCCTGAGAATACACTTACATGAACATCCTCTCTCTGTGTACCACAGCCAGTGTAAAAACAGCAGCATACGAACTACTATGTGCACAGCACTCAGACCAACACAGTTCCCCTGCAAAGACAACTCCATCCAAGACACACAAGAAAAAAACACACTCAACAATCAGCTTCCCAGGCAGGAATATATTTTGTTGTGGGAGAACATTTGCAACACCTACCACTGCTAACGACTTTGGGGATGCGACACAGTAGAGTCAGTTGCTGTTGCTGCAAGCAGGATATGACAAACCAAATCAATTCCGTCAGTTTTCAGTACCTAAGCCAGCTTCCGTACCTCCTCTGAGGTCTCATTGCGTTGGAACACCACAGAAGAGCAACCAACCAGGACCACATCTTAACCTGGAGGTTTGGTGGCCAAGAGAAACTCTATTCGGCTTCACCTGCATGAAGAGGTAAAAAGTGACAGCTCCACTGATTATACTGGGTTCACAGGAAGAGAAAATTAAGTTTTCACCCTGAACTTCATGTAATCAGCTTTTTGACTCCTTTTCCAGGCAGCTTCCCTCATTTATATCTAGAGTACATGCATATTAAATAGAAAATCCAACATTTCTGTCACATACGAACTGAAAATTTGCAGTACATTTATTTTCAAGTAGCAAAATCACAATCAAATACATTTATAACTCATCAGGCCACATCACAGAAGAGGAAAACATGGAAGCATGATAGTTTTAATTAAAAATAATAATAATAATAAATCCTTAAATGAGAATCACTAACTTGAAACATTATTAAAGGCTGATATGGGACTGCGATATTTAGGCATAAATTCAAGAACAACATTTCTTCTGAATTTATCAGTCCAAGAGCTAAACTTTTATTTGTGAATTGATAGATAGATAGATAGATGGGTAGATAGATAGGTAGATACATAGATGTAGATTAGATGTAGATATGTGGTTGTGGGTGTGGATGTAGACGTAGGTGTAGATGTAATTGTCCCTGCTTGTCCCTTCCAAATCTGAAAGTAATGTGCTGCAGCAACGCCTGCTTTAGGCTTGCAAATACTTTGGTGTCAGATGAATTTTGAAGCTGAATTGCGAACCCTTCTCTCGTGATTTCTGTGAGGGTGAGAGCTGCCCACCATGAGAGCAGGAGGTTGGGCTGCCCCAAGATCTGCTGGTGCCTCTTGCCCTCATGCCCTTGGTGCTCAGGTGGTACCCACAGTTCGACAACACTTCAGTCCCACTCTTTCTATTTATTTGATTTCCAATTAAAAACTCTTTCTTCACTCAACAGATGAAGGAAGATTGTTTCTCACACTGTGTCAGTGAGCCTTGACAGATAGATTATGTCTGTTCTGGTTTGTAATTCATATTCCCTTACTGTATAAAACTAACTCATTTTTGAAAGCAGTTTTTATCTTTGCATAAACTTTGTATCTTTCTTTTGCCTTTTTTTCTTTTTCCTAACCCCAAAAGGAAAGAAAGAAAACATATCTTCAGACTTACGGCAAAAGAAATCCTTGCATTTTTTCCCCTTTTCTGTGACTTGCTAACTGAATGTTTCAACTGAAAGACATGTTTCTCTTTCATTCTGTTCTTCATGCTGCTTCATGAATAACAAGAACTTCCAACATTAATTCAAAAATTGGAGGAGAGTTGGAACGTTTCTTTCATGAGGAATTCACAGATTTGAGGAAAGTTATTCTGAACAATATATAAAATAGAAAGATGTTCTAAATGTCTTATGAAATAAAATTACCATAAAAATTTTAAAAACATGAAAAACATTCCATGATTGTTTCAATTTTAAAACTTTTTAGCTAAGAAAGTGAAGAAAGTAAAATTCATTCTGAAGCAAAACTCAGAATGCCTGGACAAGGCAAAATCTGCCATATCTCATTCCTAAAATCTCTGTATTTCAAGTTTTCCTGAAATGTGTATTTCAGGAAAATGGCTATGGTGGACAACCTTTTCTTCCAGCAAACAATTGTTTCCTCATAAGAAATTTCCAACTGAATTTTCAAATCCTCCTAAAACCTGTACAGAGATTGTGAGTGAAGAGTGGCACTGGAACAGCCAGTTCTGTTCAATGAGGACACTCAGTATTTAAGAGGATATTGGAAAAGTATGAAGCCTTTAAAACAGTTCATGCTATACATTGGAAACGATTCTGTTGATGTTCCCATGAAGTGAGGCAGTCCATCACACTCCGGGCAGTATATTTTGTAGGGTGTGCTGTCCTTTGAATGTGCTAGGGTCTGCAGCCCTCCCCTGGTGGCCATCTCCCATCCGGGCACATAAAGCATCCCCACAGCAGAGCCACCCTCTCTCCAGCTCCTCTGATGTGTGCTCCTGTCCTGTAGCAGTGGATGGGAGATGGGAGCAAGGACAAACAGCAGGGGTAGAGGCAGCTTGTCTAATCCTGTGTCTGTGAATTCTGTACAGCTTAGAGGAGTAGTGAGGGGACCAGCACAGAGCACTTCTGAGAACCCCCCTGTTGCAGCTCTGCTGCACCTCCCTGGTGACGTGATGTGCTAAGTGCTCTTCTCACCCCACCAGGGACCTGAGGACACTTATTCTCCCAGAAAGAGAGTCAAACACCATAAACTGTTTTCCCCAGACAGCATCCTAAATTGCTGCTAATGAAGGCTTTAATATCTTCTGAAGCACAAAACATCACCAAATATTGGGCACCTTCTTGGTGGAGAGCTGACTGTTGTTGCTCTTTCCTGACACCTGGAGCCCATCAAACACTACCAGTGCACGAGGTTGCTCTTTGCAGGGCTGGGAACCCGACACAGAGCAGCACACACAGCTGGAGAGACAGATCAAGAAAAAATGCCTTTCTTAACTGCTTTGTCCTGTGGCTTTGGAGAGTTAATCTTTAAATACAGTTTACTCCTGTTCATTTTTAGTAGTTACGAGGCATGTGATTGGATTATCTAAATGCAAGAGGTGCAAAGAGAGTGTAGTATACAAACCTGGAGAGAAAAGACCTCATGTCAAAAGGATGCAACTCTACAAGACACACAGTCTACAAACCCATCTTGCACCCTGAACATGCTAGATAAAGCCATGTACTCACTTAACAGCATCTTCACAAGATCATAACAATAAAAAATGATTAGGCAATACAAGTGGCATTAAACACAATGATGACCATCTGTTATGACTTAGTTCCCCGGGGGATACCAGGGGAGGTTCTGCAGCACTGAAAAACAACAGGGAAACAGCCTCAGGGGCAGCAGCACTGCCAGGATGACATTAGAGCCATAATCGAGCACTGTGTCCTACAGTGCCTTGCGAGGGTGTCACAAGCAGTTACAGCCAGAGCTGTTTGCATGTAACCCTTCTGGAAAAAGAGAGATGCTAATTGCTCTGTGTTCACTGTCAGATGGGGCTCACAGAAAATTTACAGTAATTTACCAAATGGGCTGTAGGATCCTTTTACCTCCAGCACATTAAGCAGAGGTCAGGCTGAAGTAGCATTGCAGTGCAGGGTTTGTAATGAATACAGAGAGGTTTGGTTGGTTTGGGTTGAGAAAAAAGAGAAAGGTTTCTCAGTAGGGACCACTAATGAACTCCAGGGCTGCTAACCTTCACATCTCAGACAGACAGACTGTGGAGACAGTTGTCACACCCCTAGAGCAATGGCACGTATGATGCTATAGGACTGAGAAACTTTTGATAAGTATTTTGTTGCCAGGTTCCCTAGGAGTAGCTGGTGTGTCTGTGGGGAGCGTGGTCAAATCAGCAGTGGAAAAACCAAAGGCTAGAGCTCCCCGCTGGCTGTACCCACCAAATTACTGCACCCAGATCACTCCTGGACCCCTCCCTGAGATCAGTGCAAAGCAAAAAACACCTGGCAAGATGGGAGATACGAAACTGATAAGGAAAGGCAAATAGGAGAGTTTGAATGCAGAATAGTATTACAATTTATTTTATTGATTATAAGTTATAAGAATTCATACAGCAAGGTTAACAGTTTGTAAAGCAGAGGTGCATACTGTATGGAAAAGGTAGAAGAGCAAAGTTTTAGTTTCTACTCAAGAAAATCTTCAAGACTTAAAGAAGTGGAAGCTTAGGAAGAGGAATCAAAGTGAGGGTAGGGAGAAAAAGATGATCTCCTTGGGAGACACTGTAACAGGAGAAAATTAGAATAAGAAGTTTTCCCTAACCAGTAAAGAAAAGTATTTGGAAAGATGTATCAGGGGTGAACATGAAGAGCAAAAAGCCTGAAGCTGGATGGGTTTCCTGAGCTGATCCAGGAAGATTTTCTGATTTATGCCTACTATAAGAACTAATGAGTGGAGGAAAATCGGGGTCAAAGTAGAGAATACCATTGACCTAGAATTAATGGCACTTTCAGTACTGCAAGAGACTATGAAAACCGTGAATTCTAAAGACTTTGAGACATTTATATGCTATTGCATGCCTTTGCTTTCATTCTGCAGTTCCACAGAACTGAGAGAAGATATGCTGGCACAAAATTTGGATAATGAGGCGATAAATTGGGCTGTTATTTTGAAGAGGGGAAGGAGAGTAAAGAAGTGACAGGCTTGATTCGTAACCACCAGTTTATAGCCACGGGAAAATGCCAATGGATATTAAATGGCTAATTATCATATCTAGAGCTAAGTTAATGTCTTAGACTCTGCATGGATTGCCTTTAAAAAGAGAGGGATCAGCTTAGTCAAAATATTCTGGAATGATAGCTACACTTCAAATCATGACCTAAAAATAAAAATAATTTGGTCAAATCTGATGAACTAAAATTCAAACTGATTTATCAAATCATTAGTGAAGATTGCCCCCAGACGATGATTCGTTTAAGTCAGCCCTCAGAAGCAATGCATTTAGTTGCTCTGCAGGTGGTGGATCTTACACTGGCAGAAATGTGGGTCTCTAGAAGAAAGGTGGGCAGATGCTACTTAGCTAACATTGTTAAAGGCATTTTACGCTGTGTTGGGCTGTATTGCTTTCTCATGAATGCACAATGTTCTTCAGCTACTGTGCTGCAAGTACCGCATGATGCTGTTTCTCTTTCTCATACCTCTGGTACCATGGACATTTTGATACTATTTTTAAGGCAGGCTATTTTTAAAAGTCCAAGGCATCCTCTCCTACTTCTCTTGAACTCCATGGGAGCAGGAAAGTCTTTGATGATTAAATCCCTCCCAAACAGAGAGGAAAAGTGACTTTTTGTTACTCAGTTCCCAGTGCTGGCTGCTGTTAATCTACATATGTATGTGATAGCTGTCTTTTCCAGAGACATAGCATTCTGCTGGCTGGCTTCAGCATAAACCTGGTTTAATCCTGATGGATGGGAGTGAAAGGCAGTTTCCTGAAAGTCATTACACAGAATATATACTTTATGAAACTCTTCTGGAACCTCAAGAGTTTTGAATGAGCCCAAGAAATGACAATATTCTCTTGGTTGCACTTTAAGAGCACTTTTTCCCCTGTTGACTAAAGCTGACATATGAAGACAATAAAAAACAGACAGTATACAAAAACAGAGCCTGAGACATCTGTTTTCCTCTCCCATAGCACATGATGAGGTACTCAATTTTGTTACCATACTAAACCAAGGAATGACACCTCTGTGAACTACTTTAATAAAAGCAAATGCAGTGAGAAAATAAATGAAATTATCATGAAATACAGAAGGCATAGTGGAGCTGTGTTCATGTTCACTTCTCACAGGAGGATACCAAAGCTTTGCAGTTGATACCAGTTACCTTTCCCTTATTCCCTCATCCTAGCTGAATGCCTGGCTGAAGCACAAGACAGGGTTCTGTTGTTTTGGAGCCTTCAGAGTGTTACCCAGGGTTGATGTCTGGCAAATCCCCTCAGATGGTTCTCAGTCAACAAGAGCACTCTGAGATTGCTCACTAGCAGTCAGAGTACTTGGATGTTTGATGCACTCCAACAATTCAGCAGAAATACTCTAGAACATGACAAAGAATATTTGGACAAGTGTGGAAACATATTTTGAAGAAGACATTAGGCCGTAAGTCTACAACATTATTTTCTTGCATGGACCTAGGTAACGAAAAAAACACGGCTCCAGAGTGGCATGGTCTCATCAGCATTTTGGCAGACACGCATGACACCGATTGCTCTAGCCAAGCTTGTCCATGGGGCCCCTGATGTTGCCTGGATTCTTCTCAGGTTGAGAACACCCAACACCTCAGCATCCCACCCAGCAAGCTACCAGCAGTGGGTTAGCATTAAGGTTCACCACACTTCCGAATGAAGTAGACAAACCTGCAGAGACAGAGCTGTTGAACACATCCAAGAAAACCTCCACAACCCTTCTCTGAATATTTCTAGGATTTTCCTTCACATTTGAAAAATAAATAAATAAATAAATAAATATTACAAAATATATGCTACATGTACTACATGTAGATAGCATGCACATACACTAAAAGACATGCTGCAAAAAAAGACTGGAAAACAGCACCAAAGTTTCGGCCTCACTAAATGCTGGTAAAGGCCCCATAAAAAATGAAGTTGTATTTTTTAAGTCATGAAAATGACAGTCTGACACACAGTCTGACATAATACAAGGGCATGTATTTTGGGAGCTATTTTTTGAAAATGTTTTTCAAAAGGAATAATATTTTTTCTGTATGCAGTACTTAGTACTTCTATGCATGGCTACCTGTAGATCTAGAACTATTTTCTAATATACTTATTTACATGTTTCAACAGTAGCAAGGAAGGACAGCAAAAACAGTTCAACAATATACATGTGTTCTTTTGCTAATGGAGTGTTTCTCTCCTTTCTATCACCAAGTTTTTGTCATCTTAATTACAGCATCAGCTTCCCAATCACACCTCCCTTAGAAATCGACTGGTGGTCTCACCAGAGGTAAATGCTTTAAATTTCATCAGTTTACATCTTTGTAAAATCACATTTTGGGGAAAAGTGATTAAGTGATATTAAAAAGTGAAAGGCAAATACCTGATACTGTTAACACAGACTCCACAATCAGCTTTTTAATCTGTGGGAAGACAGTCGAGACTTCTTTTCTTTAACACCTTTTAAGATTTAGATGCTTTAAACCAAATCAATCCTCTGTACAGCTCCACTGATGGTAATGGGAGTTCTTTCCAAAGCTGATTTTGGCCCACTGAGTCTTTTGAAGTAAATTTTTGTTACATAAATGCAGTTTTTATTTTTCGTCTTTCTTGCAGCAGGCAGAGTTTCTGCATGAACAATAGACGCCTTCATTATAGGAAGCACATGCCATGCAGTGGAGAGAATTATAGGGTGGTTTATCAATTATTTTGTAGACAAGTAGATTTTAAATATATCCCTTTGTTCCCATTTACATCCCAGCTTTAATGCCTATAGATGCTGAAAAGCCTCTGTCTTAAGCAGTCATTTACAGTGACAAAATTATCTTTCAGACTTCACTCCAGCTCAGAAAAATACACCAACTTAACACTGATGTCTTTGCCCAGTAGACAAAATCAGTTCATCTCTCTTGAGAAACTCTGCTTCTCTCCAGTCTTCATTCACTTGCCAGCACAGACTTTTTTTTTCTGCAGACGGATGGGTGCGGCTGTCACTCACAGCATCACATTTCCTGCCTGAGGCTGCCTCTGCCACAGCCCTACCATGCCATTCACCTTCCTTGGTGTGCAAGAAAAAGCTCAGTGTTGTGGTGGATTCTACTCTACTCTGCTGCCTGAATCCTTTGGCAGTTATTTGCACTCTCTATGAAGTCTCCTACTGAAGACAGTTTATTATTTCAGCCTATAAAATTAAAGGAACATAGGTAAACTAACCTAACATTTAATTTTTGGTGGTTTGAGCTTTGAAAACTCTGCTTTTGGGTCTGTTTCTTCCACTGGAGGATTAATGGGGAAAGTGAAGGCTATCTGAAACACATTATCAAATGTACGTAGCCATCCCAGACACAATTTAAATCAAGGAACAGACTTTACTCACCCTAATGAAGGCTTCTAAAAATTAAGTATTTCAGTCAAATCTAGTGGCTCATTTTATTCATAATGGGCAGAAAATGGGAACCCTATGGGGGATTTATGTATGTGTTTTATTCTAAAACAGGGTCCATGATGGCTCAGGTATATCACCTCACCAGAGACTACTTCTCTCCATCGACTGTAAAATTACCCAAACGTGACCAGCTCCAATTTAAATGTCTAATATTAAGTGACATATATCCCACTGTCAGGATCTGTGGGACCAAGGGATAGTGATCTATGAAATAACAGGAACTTATCAGTACGCATCACTTTTTTTTCTGCTGTCCATGAATTACATCATGGTCAAGTCCTCTTCAACTAGAATGTAGAGGAAGATATGGTCCATTGAATGAGTGTTGAATGAACGCTGTTATTTTTTCGATAAAAAAGCAAGCTTTAGAAAACATACAAGCAAGCAAACAAACTAGAAGCAGTTATGAAATCTCTAGAACTGCCTGGTAAGTTCTATGGATAAATAAGATACTGTTTCAGGCAATAAAAATGCTTGGATTTATCTGTGTGCTTGAAAGAAGGTATTAGAAAGCTAAAGCTAAACCATAGCTTCTTTGCACATGTGGTACTGTTATTGCTGTGCCATGGGACTGAGATAAGCTTAGTGCATGAGGCCCTCACGGGTCTCTTCAGTCTAGGGACCTGGAGCCCCATTCTAGTTCCCTGGTCCATCCACACACCTTCACCATCTCAAACACACATGTGTAGGTGAGACCTGGATGTACAGCAGTAGTGACCTCTGCTCTTCCCCCTTCTGCACGTAAGTCCCTTCTCACACCTCAGTCCATTGATGTGGCATACCTATACGGTGTCCAGACAGGATGGCTAGGCAGATTATCAACCCAAATTGAGCTGCAGATGGCCCCGAGAGGAAAGTGTTATGCCTGTACAATCAAACCATTCTAAATAATGATCTTAAAGAAGAAACACTTTATTGGTGAAAGCATCTTAAAGACGAATGATTCTCTGGGCACAGAAAGCTATTTCACCTTCATTTCACTTTTGTCAGAGGGTCTGATGAGATGAAAAGAGATTAGATAAAGCAGCCTTTCTTAAGCTTTCGTCCACAGGCACACCACCGCATAAAATGTGCATCTTTTCAGGTTAGAGAGTGACCTGTAGGGATAGCATTAATTTAATACATTAATTATAATAATAATAATATTAATAATAATAATAATTAATAGCATTGATTTCCTTTGGCAAATACTTACATTCAAAAGGTTTTGTGAGAAGTCAAACAAATCCTGACACACACACACACACACAAACGTAATGGGAGGGTATTTGCATTATTAGGTCTCTTTGATTTTGTTTCTCTTGGGGGATCAGACTTTCAGAGAGCAAGAGAATGACATTTTTTTATTTTGTCTCCCCACAAAAAAAAATCACACTTCAGACTTAAAGGAAGAAATCATTCGTTGATTTATTTATTTATCTTTCCTTCTGGAATTGAATTTGATTCAAGTGTAAGGAACAGAAATGTATATGTCTTGTGATTTATTTTGAAATATTTCCATAGTTTTTATGAATTTCCATGACTTTCTCTCAATCAGGCAGACAAGATAACTCTCAGAGCATCTTTGAAGAATTCTGTGCTCTCATTTTACTTTACAATGAATTTAAGCAAAAGCCAATATGCTTACCAAGATAGGAAATGCGTTTATATATAGCTCTAAAATAAATGAATCTCATCAAAACACCTGTCCAGGGGGCTAAACTAATCAGCTGTGAAGTTTCATTGAATTCATGAAGTTTTGATGACATGACTGAATTTGGTATATTTTTCTTCAAGAATAGTAGAGCACCTGTGGAGCTTAGCATTTAAAACCAGAGTATATTGGTAGAGTTGTGAATCCCCAGGCACTTTTAGAAAGCTAGACCTGGAAGTGACTCAGAGGATGAAGACAATCTGATTCTTGTAAATGTTCACATCTGACCCACTTCCTCGAGGTTCCCTGTATTGTCAGTGGAGAGAACAGAAACTTCTGCAGCCGGATGCACCTTACCATAATGCAAGTAGCTAGAACTGGTGAAGTGACATACTGTGAAAAACTTAATTCCTCCCGAAAGACTACAGAGCAGGCCTTGAGTGTCTGACCCTAAGGTGTCTATGCCTTGTAGAATCTCTAGGCTAAGTGAGGCCAGAAGGATCTGTTGGATCACCCACTCCTGAAAATCACAGGCCATGTTACTTCATCCTCTTGCCTCTCAATTGTGCCTGCTTATAGCACACATGACTAGGTGCACTGACGCATCAGTTTTTGAAGACCTCAACTGGTGGGTTTGTTCCAACGGCTAATCCCCTTCCTGAGGCTCAGACTTTTAACGTATCTGATCTGCTGAAAGTCAGGGAACAATATAAGTCATTTATCACCGCATGCAGATAGATGCTATATACAAAGAAAAAAAGAATTTGTGCTTTAAATGTCATTCACCAGGATAAGCAAACCATCCCAAGGAACACCTAATATTTCATTTAACTTTTCTTTACACATACACACTTGGGTGCATATAAAAGAAAAGACCATCTTAATGCATCAGACAAAATGTCTATCTAGCCCAATATCAGGTCTCGGTGTGTCCAAACTGAAAGCCTAGGGAAATGAATAAGACCAGGACAAGCATATGTGATGTTTTCCCTCACACACTCTCCCTGCCTCAAGTTCCTTAAGGTTCATAGACTTCCCAAGCCAGGCCTTTTTTCTGTCATTGCTCTAATCTCAATTGACCTGATGATATTTTTACTCTCAGAGCCACTTCTTCACTGAGCTCTCTTCATGTCCAGTACTTTCAGTGTCTGTAACATCTCAGTCTGAGGTGTTCCAGAGATGACCAACATGCTGGGTAAAAAGTCGGTTGCTGCTTTACTGCTGTTGAATCTGGCACCCATCAGTTTCATTTGATGCCTCTTCCTCCTTGATTTGAGGAAAACTGGAAAGTTGGTCCTAATTTGACCACCCAGTTCTGCTCATAACTTTAAAGACCTTTGCCCTGTCCTCCATCAATCACCTACTTTTCAGATTGAAAGAGACCCTATTTCACTCAGTAGTTCTTTGTAAGAAAGTCCTTCCATACCTTTGACCACCTTTGCTGTCCCTGAACCTCTCCTAGCTCTGCCCCATCAAAGCACAGTCAGCAGTTCCTCTGTGGCACCCCTCTCTAATGTGGCAATCATATTGTGCACTGAGCAGTCAGTACTGCAAAATCCTACCCTGAATGTCACCAGGAAGATGAGAGAGGGAAAGGAAGGGAGCAACCTTTCCAAGCATCCTCAAAAGAATATAAATCTCTGTGCATGGTCATGTTCCAAAGACATGCTGTGCCCAGGTTAGCCTGAGCTGTAACACAGACCATCTTGGACAGAGAAATATGTCATTTTCACAGGTGTCAATTTTGCTATAACAAAACCTCAGAAAGTTGCTCCTTTTTTTTTTTTTTGTCGTCTTCTTCAGTGTAATTAATAGTTCCCTGGCTCCTGCCACAGGTGTGGCACTGATAGCCATGTTATTCAAGTGGACAGAACCACTGTTCACATCTAACCTGTTCTAGTTTGGTTTCCAGCAGCTAAAATCTTGTTTCATTTCTGTTTGAACTCCTGTGAACATACCTTTGTAATTTCTATTTTGCCAGTGCTAAGGTCTGGTCTGTCAGCCACATGAATTTGGTCACACCATGGCAGTAACTTTGGCTTTGGTGTCATGACAAAGAGAGTGACAAAATCCATCCTGCAAACCTGGTGAAGACTACAGACTCAACAACAACAAAAAATAAATAAATGAAAGATAGTGACAGCATCAGGGGCTTAACTCTGGCATCCTAGCATGCTTTATCTGCAGAAGCTGTCTTGGGCTCGGATCAATCTGCCCACCGCCTTTGCAGCAGGAGCAATTATAGGCCCGTATATTTATTTTGTTCTCTTCACACTGCACAATCATTTAATGAAGCCTTCATAGACCTGGGCGAATATTATAAGTGACTTTTCCATGGCTGTTTATTTGATTTCCCCTGCCTCAATGTTGTTCCCTTCCCTTTCTGTAAGTAGGCTAATGTATTTGATGCCTTCTGGCTGGAATGCTCACCGCAGCTGGGAGCTCTGACTGAACAGGAGCAGAATCCTGAATGCCTAATTACTTTCATCACAAGAAAGGGGACTCCTGGAGGTTTTCATAAATGGCTCTGGTCTATGTGATCCAGAGAATGGGTCATTAGGAGGCTAACACCTCAGTCCTAAAGAGCTAACAACCTAATTCAAAATAAGACTTGACAAGTTACTGCAGCAAACCACATGGGATTAAGGATGCCAGGGCTCGCTGTGATAAAAGCCATGTATTTCCAGAAAAAGTTTGTAAAGCCAGAAATCATTCCAAATTCTGTATGATTGATTTCAAATATAAATAAACAGAAGAATGTTCCTCTGGCTAGGAGAAAGTGGTAGTTTTCTTCAGTAACCCAGTCAACATGGATCCTGAAGACAGTCAGGAAGAAACACAGGGGGTGAGGTCAGAGATTAACAGGGGGACAGACTTCAATTTAAAGAGAGCAGAAACAGGAGAGGAGAGATTTATACTTTGCTGGCAGAACAAAGAACAAATACAGTATTTGAGCATAGGCGCATGCGGAACAGGAGTGCAAAAAGGCAGCAATTTTTTAAGCAAACAAAATGATTAAGCATCAGGAAATTCTGCATAATTTTCCTAATCCTTCACTGAGTTTTCTTTTTTTTTTTTTTTTTTTTTGCCACGATGAAGCTATGCCTTTCCCTCCATCATTTGTTACTGCTGAAGCTGCTGTGACGAGCTGTCAGCTTCCCTCCATCTTGGTGCTAGTCACAGCCTGGGCTGATGATCTCAGGAGTCGCTCAGCACAGATCTGGATCTCCAAGGCAGGACAGGGCTACATATGTTATCCAGTCCATGACTTTCTTTACGTTGAATCGATACACTGAAGAAAAATCAAGCTTCAGTCAAGTATAATATCCTAAAGCCCTAAGTCCTAGCAGAGAGGCACTGAGACTTCTGTGTTTGTTGTTAGTAAGTACAGAAAGTTGTCTCAGCTCTAAGCGAGACATTCCTGCAATGAAAACTGGGTAAGGGCAGGTTTAGATTCAGAGAATGCTGGCTGGAGGGCCTGGAAGTTGGCAGAAAAGAGAGCTCATCAGCAGCCATTTATGCATTCCTCCACCAGGTAAGGGATTGCTTTTATATTAATATTTATGAAGAGGCTAGTGTACACAGAGGTATCTGGCAGGTGAAACATGACAAATAAATAATAGGTTACATCAAATTTAAACATGAAACCTCTCTTTCTTTCTTTCTTTCTTTCTTTCTTTCTTTCTTTCTTTCTTTCTTTAACAATAGTGGATTTAAAAAAAAAAAAGGATAAGACAACTACTTAATAGGAGGCTGGCATTTTGATGACAGAACAGAACTCAGGAAAGAGAACTCATCTGAACACACAAGAGAAGAAATCCTGGTGAAGCTGCCATAAGGTAAGACCTTTTTTTTTTTTTTTTTTTGGGGGGGGGGGGGTCTCTTCTCACCTGTGATCACTTTTCCACAAGCATCTCTGCATGTGCTGTATTATTAGATATCATGCTAAAAACACAGAATCCCAGAATCCCAGAACGGCTGAGGTTGGCAGGGCCCTCTGGAGGCCACCTGCCCCAACCCCTGCCCAAGCAGGGACACCCAGAGCAGGCTGCCCAGCACCACGTCCAGGTGGCTTTTGAAGGTTTCCAAGGAGGTGACTCCACCATATCTCTCAGCAACCTGTGCCAGTGCCCGGACACCTGCACTGCAGAGCACTTCCAGATTAATTTAGACAGAGCCTCCTGTGTTCCAGTCTGTGCCCATTGCCCCTTGTCCTGATGGGCACCAACTACTCATAGAATCATAGAATATCCTTAGTTGGAAGGGACCCACAAGGATCATCGAGTCCAGCTCCTGGCACCACACAGGTCTACCCAAAAATTCAGACCATGTGACTAAGAGCACAGTTCAAACGCTTCTTAAACTCTGACAGGCTTGGTGCCATGACTACGTCCCTGGGGAGCCTGTTCCAGTGCGCGACCACCCTCTCGGTGAAGAACCTCTTCCTGATATCCAGCCTGAACCTCCCCTGTCACTGCTTGACACCATTCCCTTGGTCCTATCACTGGTCACTAAAGAGAACAGATCGGTGCCTGCCCCTCCACTCCCCCTCGTGAGGAAGCTGTAGGCCGCGATGAGGTCTCCCCTCAGCCTCCTCTTCTCCAGACTGAACAGGCCAAGTCACCTCAGCCACTTCTCGTATGACTTCCCCTCTAGGCCCTTCACCATCTTCATAGCCCTTCTCTGGACACTCTCCAACAGTTTCACATTCTTTTTGTACTGTGGTGCCCAGAACTGCACACACTACTCGAGGTGAGGCCGTAGCAGCGCAGAGTAGAGTGGGACAATCACCTCCCTCGACCAACTAGCAATGCTGTGCCTGATGCACCCCAGGGTATGGTTGGCCCTCCTGGCTGCCAGGGCACACTGCTGGATCATATTCAACTTGCTGTCAACCACGACCCCCAGATCCCTCTCTGCAGGGCTGCTCTCCAGTGCCTTGTCCCCCATTCTGTATGTATAGCCAGTGCCAGTACATGTACTCCCAGTGCCAGAGACTACCAGTACAATACCAGCTTTCATTGTGACCTTTCAGAGTGATGGGAGGTTGTAAACATGACAAAGAGTTTAAGAAAACAAACAAACATATTTTCTTACTAGATCCATTACTGTTATTTTCTCTCTCCCTTTTAAAAATTTTCCAGTAGAAAGTTAAGTTATGACTAACACTTGTGGGATTTTATTTTTTTCAAATAAATCTTTTCTTTGGGTACATCATTAAAGGATGTGTTACTGTCATGTCTGGTGAAACTGTAATTACAGTGAGTGTAATAAATAAAAGCATAATGGCTCCACTGCATAAATAATGGCTCATTATACCAGTTTTATTGGCGTTTAGTTTGCTGAGCCAATAACTCCTTCTGCATACCCAAAGAAACTGTATACTTCTAATCTGAACAATTTATGCTAGGTTAAGTGAAAGAAGCAAAGGAAGATCATTCACAAGAAAAAGGACATACGGTCACTTTGGTAGCCCTGCTTCACGGGCTTGCACCATCGCCTCACAGATGAAGAGATGGGGGAGCATCCCACATTGCCACGATGCTTACCATGGGACATAGCAGCACAGCAATCCATTCCCTTGACAGGGTGCACCCAGCTGTTGGGTTCAGCCTGTGGGGATAAAGCTTTGGGCCTGGTCACATCACTTTGTGCCATGAGTGTTGGTGGGAGAGTAGCTCCAACCTCAGTGCTCTGCCACAGCCACCCCTCCAGGCCTTGCACTCATAGCCTCTCTGGGACCCTTTTACATTTCCATCTGCAGATTCTTTCTCTTCAAGTCTCTTGAAAGCTTGTTTCTGTTTCAGTACACTTGAGTGAGATTATTAGGACATCAACGCTAGTGCGAACCCTGCCAGCCTCCTTGGGACACCTCATTTCCACCTGCCTGCTGAGGGTAGGATGTTAGCTGCTGATTTTGCACCTTCATATGTGTTGACACACATCAAACCAGTAAGTAACAATAAAGCTGACAGCAAAGCCAACAGTCCGCATGCAGGCATGTGGAAATGAGGTTTTCTCATGCCTCCAGCTCACCTGACATGCTCTCCAGGGTAGGAACGATTTAGACCTGCAAGGCAGGCAGGACCTGTGTATTGTATTTTTGTCCCACTGCCTTCATGGCATGGCGTCAGACTCTGGAAGGGCTAGTGGTCACTCTGCCTTCTGTCTCTTGAATAATAATAAGTGAAGTAGAAAGTCCAGGATCACTGCAAAGTGTTGGTAATACAGGACTGATTCTGGTATCCAGATTCAGGCTGAATACTTCTTCCCCATTGTAAACACACTTATGGAAAGCCATGGGACTGCTCACACTAACAGCAGACAAAACTGTGCACCAGACGATTATTCACATGGAAATGCCTGCCTGACAGAGACATGTCCTTCAGATAATCACAATTACAAAACAATAAGTGGTATCAGATACATCTTCAGGCTAGGCATGTAATCAAATTACCATGGCATAGCAAGTTGTCACATGTCACCTGGTCCTGGTAACAGCCTGTGCCTGTGCTCCTTCCCCTTGGCACACGAAGTACTTTGTGTTTGCCATGAGCCACAAGTGCCTGTGGATATTTTCTCTGGCCCCATGGAGCACAGGGACTTGGAGGCTGTGATGCCTCCACTGAGACCAAGCCATCCACTGGCAGGAGGAGATTTTAACTTCACCGTAAGGGTGTAGCAGCTCCCTGAGGTGAGATGCTGGCTTGGGAGCCACCAGCTGGGCAGGAGGGACAGAGACTTGAATCATAGAATCAGTAAGGTTGGAAAAGACCTCCAAGGTCATCTGGTCCAACCATCCCCCTACCACCAATATCACCCATTAGACCATGTCCCTAGGCACCACATCCAACATTTCCTTAAACACCCCCAGGGACGGTGACTCCACCACCTCCCTTGGCAACCCGTTCCAACACCTGACTGCTCTTTCTGAGAGGAAATGTCTCCTCATTTCCAACCTAAACCTCCCCTGGTGCAACTTGAGGCCATTCCCTCTAGCCCTATCACTAGTTACCTGTGAGAAGAGACTGACCCCCAGCTCCCCACACCTCCCTTTCAGGTACTTGTAGAGAGCAATGAGGTCTCCCCTGAGCCTCCTCTTTTCCAGACTAAACAACCCCAGTTCCCTCAGCCACTCCTCACAGGACTTGAGCTCCAAGCCCCTCATCAGCTTTATAGCCCCGCTCTGGACACACTCCAGGGCCTCGATGTCCTTCTTGTAGTGAGGGGCCCAAAGCTGAACACAGCACTCGAGGTGTGACCTCACCAGAGCAGAGTACAGGGGGACGATCACCTCCCTGCTCCTGCTGGCTACACTATTCCTGATACAAGCCAGGATGCCGTTGTACTTCTCGGCCACCTGGGCACGCTGCTGGCTCATGTTCAGGTGAGCATCAACCAACACCCCCAGATCCTTTTCCTATGCACAGCTGTTATTCATGCAAATATTGCCATTCTTGTGAGCAAATACTATCATGAAAGCATTATCACCAAATACCCAGTACCTGTTTCATCTGTTCCAATGACATCATACTCTTCCTCACTTAGCAAGAATCATAATATCTTCCAACACTATGCTTCTAAATGTTTTTATTCCTTGCTGGAACCCTTTTAATTGAGTCACCATCCACATGGACTAACCTGCAGCCTTGTAGATGCTGACTGTCCCCCACAATGAAACAATCTCCTTTGACAACTGACACTTTGCTGGAGTTGATGCCACTTCTTCTACTAACATGTTCACCTTTCTTGGTGACCCTGGCTGATCTGGGTCTGCCCAGGGTGCTCTGAAATCAAGTCATCAACAGGATGATCCAGACCCACCCAGAAGATCGGCAAATAATATGAAATTTTCTACCAGTGTTAGGACCTTCTGATATCTTCTTCGGTTTAAATTGTGTTCGATAGTGCTATAAAAGTAACACAGAAACCTATTGAAAAAAGCTAGTCTTTGCCTTGCATATTGATAGCCTTGAATGAACTAGTACTTTTAAGCCAAACATCAGCTCAATATAGCCTGTCTTGTGCTAGGTTTAGTGGTCAAGACATTTTAATGTAAAGTTCTTCATGGTGCTGTTTGCACTATGCTCCTCATCTCAAGTGACTTTTGGGACATTTATAAGACCCAAATTTTCAGCACAGACCTGCTCTCACTCTTCCCAGGGCAGTAGTCCCATCTCCAGCCATCCTGGACTCCTACCCAGTACTTCTTTCTGGAGCTTGGCAGGTTGGCTCAATTCAGCATGCCCAGCTCTCCTGCCCTGAGCAATGCTGTTAGAGCTACGGATGTCACTTCCACCACTGGCTCCCTGAGTCTCGTACATTGCCATTGTGAGTGGCACAAAGCCCTTTCTGGCTCTCTTTCAGTGCATAATCTGGGTCCTACTTGCTGTCTTGCATCTTGGAGAAGCTGCACAGGAACCATCACACTTCACCGTGTTCCCTCTTTCTTTCCTCCCATTACATCCAGTTTCTTTTATTTTCATCCTATCTGTCTCATTGTGGATTCACTTTCTGGAGCTGACTTTAGCTCAATGGTACTTGTTTTCACTCATGATTGATGTTTTGCACTCAGGAGGTGCCAGTCTTTTTTGGTGCAAAACAATTGGGTTTAATACATTGCATTCAGTTGCTTGCCAAGTGGCTAGATTTGCTATAATTGCTTAAATCCCCTCTGTATGACCTTCATTTGGGGCTTTAATGCACAATTGCTGAAATGATGCTTTTCTGAATTCTGTGCACTTTCTTTCATGTATGCTCCCATATTTATTGCAAAAATAATAATCATCAGTATTTTATAGGGAAGTTGAAACATGAAATTACCCCAGACTTATCTGTTACTGGGAACATTTAATTTATTTTGTGTTATGACATATCTTGGTAAGTTTTTCACTGAAGGCTATAAATTATGGTGTAGCAAAAACTTAACCTCTATCTTTCTATTTTAGTCCATCTCAGAGTTAGAAACACCATTTTAACAGTCTGGGACATGCCTGGCACATCATCAGTATGCTGCAAATAATTATATATAAACCAATAACAAACATTAGAATACAATCATTTCTGTTGGAAGTGAATGCAGTCTTGGGCAATGCTGTGTTTCACTGGCGTTTTCAGTATTATTCACCTACAGTATTTTTTCAAAAGGAGATGAAGATCTTGCTGATCTATTTATTCTAGATGCTGAGTGGCAATTTCTTAAGGGATTTTTTTTTTTTTAAGGGAAATACATGTAGGGAAAGAATGAGATTTCTGTTGTCATTAAAGATTTAAAATATCAGTGCTTATTTAACTGCTATTATATAGTTCCATTATCATTTTCTGAATACTGCATTACCACTAATTGGTTTAAACTTTACAGCCATATCTATATCACATCCATTATCTAAGCAGATTCAAAGGATGCTAGTACTGTACAAAGACAAACAGTTAATTGAAAACATACAGTCTCATGAACCAGGTTTGCAAAAATTTATCCAGTGGAAAACCTTATTTAATTTTTTGAATTAATTGTGAATTGAGCAACCTTTCTTGGACTTAGGTGTCCTAGTATAGCAACATAAGAAGCCCACTTTCTGTTAGTTTGCAAGAGTGATCACTTAATCAAAACTAAATAAAAACATAAGCAAGACTGCAGGCATACTATGTAATGAGTTAATGTTTCTTACTGTAAAATGATTTTGTGACCAATTGTAATTGTCTTCAAATAGATTCAAGGTCAGTTTGCTGCTTGTTGATGGGAAAGTATGGTGGAGGGGTGGAGATAAACTCAGAGACTGCCAATCAGCTTATAAAATCTCATGCAGACTGGCAGGGACCAATAGAGACAAATAAACCATTCCTACTGTTTTCAGGCACAAACATCAGATGATATCTGGATTCCTTTATGAAGATATCATTACACGTAAATATTAGTCATGGATTTCTCTGGGGCTTTCTTGGTGCAGCACACCTAGAAGAGATGAGCTTTCTTCTCAGGAAGTAATTTTAATTACAGTAGATTTAAACTAATTTTATAAAATGAGTTTTTAAAGCTTTGTGGGAATTGTTCTTCCCTTCCAACTGAGGATCCTTTAGATCTACTGTTGCATTTGCTGGTGGAACAGACAGAGACCCCTGTAGCTGGAGTTCTCTGCAGCAGCGGGACTCCAGCACTTCGCATAGGTAAGGCAATATGAACACACGGGCAGAGGCCAAGAGATCCTAACATGGATGTCATGCTCTATTCCAACTAGATGAAACAACACTGCTAACACCATCACCTCTGTGAAACAGCTGAAACAGTTAATGTGTAGTAGAGGTCTGCATGCGCCACAAGCTTCTTCCAATACACCTCTTGAAGTCAGGGCTCACACTTTAAAGCCCAGACAAAATACCGCCTGCAAGGTAGGGATACACCAAGAAAGGGTAGGGGCAATCCCATCACTGTTCCTTTCCTCCACTGACTCTCACAGACCTGAGGACCCATCACTTTGATTTGCATAGCTCGTTCAGGGCACCAGTCATGGTATAAGCCTTTCAGCACCTCACCCTTAAAGTAATGATCTGGTCAACAAAGAGGACTGATTTGTGCTGTTTGAAAAGAGATGTTGCCTCCGTTGTCAAAGGAAATTTGAAATGAGCAGTTTAGTTAAGGCATCTAGCTCTGGTACCGCTAAAAGTAGATTAGAGGAACCCACAGCTGCTATGACTTGTTATTTCTTGGTAATACTACTAATTAGAAGGGACAAACACACACACAAAAAAAGAAATTTTCGCTTATGACAACGATGCAGCTCAGAAAGAAGACACAAACCTACATGGCTCCCCGTCATTACCATCCTCTGCTGTTTCCACAGGATATCCAGCTTCCCTCAGCATAACTGCACCTTTCCTGCAGGCAGGTTTGTTGTACCAGGAGGTAGCAGAGAGGGGAATAAGGATGTAAAGGGCTGCTGGGAGGTAGGGCTTCCATGGCCACCAGATACTTAGCCACCATTTAGTGGTAGAGATAAGTTCAGCACTATAACAAGGAGAAGTTACTCAGATTCAACAGCAGTGAGAGAATTAGACCTTTTCCTTCCTGGACTCCTCCAGGATAAAATAGCATTTCACAAGGTCATTTGTAGAAATATGGCTCTGCATTTTAAAAATTATTGTTTATTAAATAATCCCTGTGTCACTTACAAATGGGAAGAGATTTGAAAAGAACATTAAAAATGCCTCTTCTCTTGCTGAAATCCCCTGAAAATTACCTTGATATAACTCACTAGTCTGGAATACTCTTAGCATTACACATTTCCGTCTAAAATATGTCTTACCTTTATTTTTAACTGTAATGATACGTAAACATAGATATTTTTAGTATAAAGACTCTGTGCTACTTATTAGTAGAGCTGTACTGATATCACATATTTTTTTCTTACTCATTTTTTCTTTATTCCAGGAAAACACGATCCTTCCCTGAGAACATGGCCTTATTCATGACATTTATTCCTCTGACTGATTAGGTCAATTGTGCTTTTTAGTGCTGAGGAACAACAACCTGAAACCAGCCATTTGTGAAACTGTTAGAGATACTCCTCAGGTAAATTTCCCAGGGGAAAGTGTCTCAGCGTAACCCTGGCACCAGGACAGTTTCATCTAAAGGACCAGCAAGACAGCCGAGCCATGGCCTCTTCTTACCCCAGAGACAGCTAAAGGAATGTTTAATAGGTATCAATAAGTTTTTTGACCTTATGTTTCCTCTCTGCATGCTCTTTGTTTCAATGAGTACTTTCAAAAGATTAAGGAATGAGAGGAGAGAGAAGGAGAAAATAAGACTAAAATCACCCTTAACTTCTTTATAAAAATACATACACCAAGACCAGGAAGGGATCTGGTTCAGGCTGCCTGTCACAACTGTAGTAAAAGAGCTGATTCAGTGTACACTATCACAAAATATAAAACCAATGTCTTGAAAACAGTACTCCTTTCTACTGCCTTGAAGAACATTTTGAGTAAATTCAGATTTTTAGTAATGCTTTGCACATAATCAGAGCTGTCTAATCTTGTCAAACATTTGCCCTCTGGCAAACATGCATTTCCATCTGACAGCCAGCTGCTTTTGAGAAACCTACAGCAGAAATACCCGGTAAGAATTCCACCGGGATCTTCCTTCCAGCTACAGCAGCATTTAAGCAGTTTTTATTCCTCAGGCAATTTTAGTTTCCAAGCATACAATTATTTTTTTTTTCTCCTTCTATTATGAAAGTAATCATTTGTACTCCCCTAGTTCTGCAAAGCCCCAACAAAGTTCATGTCCCACTGGGCTAGGTCTTCTAACGCCCCAGGAGAAAGCAGCACAGAGACTGCTTTGAACACCATGAACTTCTTTGTCCCAGTGGGCACCAGCTCCATAGCCTGACAGTCATGGTTCATGAAGTGAATCTGGCCTTTGTGCTGCTGGTGGACATGGGTTCTGCAGTGTTCCTCCATGTGCACTTGTGACGGGCCCCATGGATGTATAAAACTGACGTCTGTGTCCATATACCTTGTGAGGACAGTCCAAACTTCCTCAGCAGCTGCAATGTCCATTAGCCACTGGCCCGTGTAAGCAGAGTGAGGTGTTTAAAGGCAAGCATGTAGCAGTGTGCCTCTGTGTTGCAGCTGGCTGAAAATTGTCCAGCGAAGCACTTTCTAAGAAGTCTATAGTGAAAACTGGGTGCCTTTGAAAATTGCCTCCAGATACCTATATCCATCTCTAGACATCCAGTTTTCTTGATAAATTTTCATCCATGCCCACGAGGAACATCACTTGAAGACATTTCCAGGCACACATGATCTAGAGATACCTAAGGCACATGCAATAGAGTCCCGGGAGGATGCTGTCAGGAAAGAGACAGGTCAAGAAACAACCTGTTCCCCTGCTTACCAGACCAATAAAGGACATGTTGTGGTCTACTACAGGCTGCCTAATCATGGGAAGCCTGTTGATGTGGCCTTCCTGCTTCAACTGAAAGAAGCATTGTGCTTGTAGACTCTCATCCTGATGGGGGATTTCAACCCCCCAGATGTCTGCTGGGAAAGTAACTCACCAGGCTGTAAGCAATCCAGGAGACTCCTGGACTGCATCGAGGACAACTTCCTGGTCCAAACTCTTTAAAGATGTTAAGATCAGAGGCAGCCTGGGCTGCAGTGACCATGCCCTGGTTGAGTTTGTGATCTCAAGGTATACAGGCCTGGCAAAGAGCAAAGTCAGGACCCTGAACTTCTGAAAAGTGAAATTCCAGCTGTTTAAAGACCTATTGAACAAGATCCCCTGGGACACTCCTTAAAGACAAAGGAGCTGAACAGAGATGGCCACTCTTTAAGGATGTTTTTCTTGCAGTGCAAGAACTCTCCACCCCCATGTGTAAGAAAGCAAGCAGAAAAGGCAGAAAACCGTGATGGCTGGGCAAGGACCTGCTGGTCAAACGGAGGTGTTTATATGTTGGAGAGATATGGATATGAAAAGGGGACTATTCAGTAAAGAATTAGGCGGATGACCACAGCTAGGATTTGCAGGCTCTATGTCCAGGTGGAGGCTGGTGAGTGGTGGCCCTCAGGGGTCTGTCTTGGGACTATTTAATATCTTTATCAATTACGTAGACAGTGGGTTTTGTTGCACCTTCAACAAATTTGCAGATGATATCAAACTGAGTGGTGCAGTCAGTACAACAGAAGGAAGGATGCCATCCATAAAGGGACCTGGGCAAGCTTGAGGAGTGGGCTCACATGAACCTAATGAGGTTCAACAAGTCCAAGAGAAGGCTTTGGGGAGATATCACTGTGGCCCTTCAGTACTTAAAGGGGGCTTAATATACGGAGAGCAACTTTTTACATTGGCAGATAGTGATAAAACAAGAAGGAATTGTTTTAAACTAAAAGAGAAAAGATTTAGATTAGATGTTAGGAGGAAATTCTTCACTCAGAGGGTGGTGAGGCCCTGGCACAGGTTGCCCAGAGAAGCTGTGGTTGCCCCATCCCTGGAGGTGTTCAAGGCCAGGATGGATGGGGCCCTTGGCAACACGATCTAGTGGGTGGTGTCCCTACCCATGTCAGGGAGGTTGAATTGGATGGTCTGTAAGTTCCCTTCCAACCCAAATTGTTCTATGATTCTATGATTCTATGTTTTGTGTCTTGTCTGGTGTCCTTTAGTGAATGTGGTGTGTGTTTTTTTGCTTTCCCTTAATAACCAGTGTGAAATTACTTTTCTATGAGTCATTTTCTTTGCAGCTTCCAAAAATTATCTCACCTTAGTGAGCTACGGTTCCTGATCCTACTGTTGCCAAGATCTTCCATTTACGCTCCAGGAAGTTCCCTGTGCTGAGGTTTGGAAAGATCTGCAGTAAAAAGGAGAGCGACCTGAGAAGATGGCAGTGTCTTTCACAGCTGGAAATGTTATATATCTTTCACTAATGCCAGTGTGTGCAGACTCTAAAGTCTACTGTGGAAAGTCAGAAGAAAGCACACAGTGAACCATCTGAAGCCAGCCCACAGTTCGCTTGGACTATTCAATTCTTTTTATGGGTTAGCAAATTTACAGTTATAGAAATCAGAATAGTTTCATAATAAACTTGAGACAAGAAAAGGGGAGACCTATCAAACCAGTTATTCACATATTCATATCTGGTCACCTCTAAAAATGGGAATATAATCCAGAAACTTTACATAAAATGCATAATAGATGCAACTTAATACTCATTAATAGATTTGAGTTAAAATTATCCACTGCCTTTCTTCTCATGTTACACCTCTTCTGATATTTTACTTCTAGGAACACAGAAATGTTGCTCAAAGATTTACTAGTGAAAATCATCTTTCCGGGAGGTGGAAGCTGCAGTTTGCCAATGTGCTGTAACAGCTTATGAATGAATGATGCCTCATGGAAGGTCTGCAGTGAAGACCTTACCTAAATTTTGCCAAAATCTCCCCAGACTTAATCTGGCACTCAAATTTGATAGGATAACATGAAGAAGTGTAGCAGATTGTCTGCATTTGTGAAGAGTTTGTTCAGAAGAGATTCAGAAGAGTTCAGGAGAGTTTGGTTCTGACCTGCAGATCGAGTATTCCTCCTTTGGAATATGTCGTGCAGGGACATGACCACTGTGACTTCTGTGTGCCATGTCCTTTATGTTCATCCTGGATGACTTTCACTGAGTCATCCTCTTCCTCACAGTCTGTTTCTCAGGAATGCATCTTTCTCTTGACCAAAGGGCTATAAAAACCCTAACTGGCTGAAAAAGAGATATCATAGGAGCTGGGCTTCATTTTTCTTTCTTTCTTTCTTCCAAGACAGAATGGTCTGTTTTGATTTTTACACAAAAATTCATATTTACGTTTGGCAATAAATAAATAAATAAATAAAATAATTAAAAGAAAGCTCTGAGAAACACGTGTTTAGTAAATGAGTGCCACTCTAACTGCACCTGTTTTATCATATTGCTGTTCATTTGGTGTATCTGTAGACAGGTAAGAACAAGATGCACTTCAAAGCAGTGAAATCTCAGTAAATTGTGGGTGAATTCCAATGTATAAATATGGATAAGACCCAGAATACTGCAGTGCTGTGATCTCTGTGACACACATAAGCCAGCCATCAGTTACAGAGGTCAAGGGAGGCCACTTTTTGTGGCTCTACAACTAATTCATGTCCCTTGTCAACATCAGTGCAGGAGATGCACTTTTGCCCTTCCCTTCCCCAGCAATGATTTGCTCCTGTTAGAGCTGGTAGTCCAGACATTGTTCAGCCTTTTCTGCTCATGGGCCTCCCAATAGCAATGGAGAGATTTATTCCCTAGCTCAGCCATCAGGACAGGACTTGGTCATAGAGGTAGTGGAGTTATGTGGGGTCAGTCACCTCCAAGAAAGTTCTGTAGCTGAGCAGCCACTTTGTAGAGTTGGAGCTTTTAATGTCTGTGACTTCCTCCCTAGGTGAAATGAAACTTCAGTAACAAAGCCACAGAAAATGACATGTGAAATGGTCTGAGGTGAATAAATAAATAAATAAAATAAATGAATAAATAAATAAATATTTTTTTTGTTTGAATGTTTTTGTTGTGTTTTCTCAGGTTCCTGGTGAGCCACCAGTGGATGGGTGCCTGTCTCTGCCATAGCAATTTTGCGAATTGAGTTTGGATGGTGTCCAAAATCCTTGTTCACTTGAGCCCCCTGATGTCAGAGGCAGCTGCTGAAGAAGGATGCTTCCATGTGTCTAACAGCAGCACCCCAATCCACCACCCCAATCCACCACCGTCACTGGCTTCACCTTCTCCTGGAGATTCCTGAATAGTGCTGCTGGTCCCTGAATGTCATTGAGCCTGGTGCTTCAGCCTGCTTATCTTGACAGACTCCACCAAACAAAGCTGATGGGAATGAGAAAGGGCATCCTGCTGGGAGCTACAGAGGGGTGCTCCTTCCTCTCACTCCACAGCCTGCTGGGTTAGAAAGAGTGAAGCCAAGGTCTCAGCATCTTCCTGCAAGTCTCAGCCAAGCTGAATGTGATCCTGCGACCACCACAGTATTCAAATCCGCCCCAGGGGCTTCTTTCCTCCCGTGTCTCCCCAAGTCCTCTGTGTAAGCCTGGTAACTTCTTTCACTGAGTCAAAACATACAAACAAGCAAAAGTGAGATTTGGAGTGAAATGATCCTGAAAGCTTTAGGAAGAATGACTTCAGCCCCAAAATCCCTCCGGATGCAGGAAGCTGTCATTTCTGTTCACCAAGTGTTTTCTCATCAGAAAGAAGCTGTCCAGCTAAAAGTACTTTCAAACACTGTTCACATCTATTACAGACTTAAACACAAACTACAAATCTCAGAGACTCAAGGTGTTTGAAAATGAGGGATAAGTACTTTGATCTGCGAAGGAAGGTCTGCCCCAAGTGTTTAAGTGAAATGTTTAACAAATGTTTAAATAAAAATATTTAAAACAAAATGTTACTTATTCACATTTAAAATGAAAAAAAAAAAAAGAATGCTTTTCATTATGAAGTGATGTCATAGCTGTGTGATGATAACTGACGATTCAGTTTTCCTTTCATAAACAAAGAAGAATCCATTGAGCCATGTGAGTCTGTACCAGATGGGTGTTGCTAGAAGTCAGTCTGTCTTTGGAGACACCTGTATCCCAGAGGTCTAGGTTTATATATTAATCTTATAGAACAGTAAAGATGATTCTTTAGCTTTGCTGGCTTTGTATTTCTCTCATATAGCCTCCTTACTCCCCCTAAGTAGGTTCCTTATCACTGGTTTGGTTTTGCAACATCACTTCTGACCTCCTCATGCGTCCTGCTGTCCTGCCTTCCCTGTTCCATCACCACCACCAGCCTCTGTGAGAAGAAATAACGCTCTCTTCCCCTGCATTGGCAGGGTGGGGGCTGCTTCCTCGGGCTCATTTGCAGCACAGCAGTTCACCCCCCAGAGCCCATCGCTCCTCTGAAGCTGCCAATTGCTAATGGCCAGGCAGCGGGCTCGCCAGGAGTGAAGGCGTCATTAAACCAGCGCTTGTTGGCTTACGGCCTTAAAATGAAAATCTTAGTCCTGCCTGTTCCCTTGCACTCCACAGCCACACAAAGTAAATAATTCCCACTGTAACAGTTGTCTTTGAATAATGTGAAAAAAATACCAGTGCTCGATGCCTGCAGGCCATCACTTTTTGGCAATGTATTAAAAATGGAACAGATAAAAGAGATGTGCACTTATAAAAATCAGTGATGCTTTCCTTTAGATCAGCCTTGTGATTTTGTAGCCAGCTGTAAAAGAGACACAGGGGAAAGGACAAAGTGGGGCGGGACTGGGTGAAGTATGGTTCCCACTCCTGTCCTTCCCGTGCTTCGTAAAATGAAATAATGACACAGTAAAGTACAGAGCACTTCTGAAGTTGCAGCCTCACTAGGGGATGTCATCGCTGTGATAGCCTAATGAGCCTGAAGTGACTGAAGAGTGTCAATAGAAAAAATCTATTGTGGGAAGATTTCTAATCCTCAGCACAGCAGGGAACCACTTTCTGAAATCCCAGCACATTTGTCAGTGACAGTTAAGACTGAAATTTCACGCAGTATAAAGATATACTCAGTACTCTAATAAAACACATTTTCAGTTTTACAAATCCAGGATATTGATTAAATAAAAACAGATCTAAACAAAAAATCTGAATATGGAGTGTTGCAAAGTGAAATACAAATTAGAAACCTGAATTTTGGAACATTTATTAAAGATTTTTCCATTGTAATGTAGGATATAAGTCCTCAGAACTACACCAAACAACTTCTGTTTTAAGAGACACAAAGTTGAGCTTTATACCTTAAAGCAAATGGTGTCAAATCAATTAAATTATCTCCTACAACTTAGTAACTGTTCTTGTGAATAAGGGTGGAGATGTAGATGTCACAATGTGATTTTATTAAAGTTTCTTGGTGCTGTTTCAATTATGTTCTCAAAAAAAAAAAAAAAGGGGAAAAATGGTTACGTTTTACGAGGTAAATGCCAAATAGGGTGTATGCCTTGATCCAGAGAGCTTGCCATCCAAAATTTACTGTTAAAATGAAGGGGTGGGAATTTACCAGGTGTGATACTGATCCTTGTCTCCATTAGGCACCATGCAACAGTTGTGAATCCAATGGGCATAATGCACAGCTGGTGCTGCTGGTGAAGAAATGAGTGTTGGGGAAAAAATGAGATAGTGAGAGGTGGACATTAGGCAAGAGATGGACATACAAGCCCAATGTGACTCCTTGTTGCAAAAAAAAAAAAAAAAAAATGCAACCACACCAGTGAATGTACAAACTGGAGTTCAGCACGTGAGATAATCCTTCAGCTCTGCTTCGCACTGGTAATGCCTCATCCGAAGTATCACACCTACTCTGGGGCCCTGTGCTTCAGGAAAGGCACAGAATCAAAGAATGGCTTGGGTTGGAAGGGACCTCAAAGCCCATCCAGTTCCTACCCCCTGTCATGGGCAGGGACACCTCCCACTAGCCCAGGTTGCCCAGGGCCCCATCCAGCCTGGCCTTGAGCACCTCCAGGGATGGGGCATCCACAGCTTCTCCAGGCAACCTGTGCCAGGGCCTCTCCACCCCCTCAGTAAAGAACTTCTTCCACATAGCTAATCTGAATCTACCCTTGCTCACAACTCTTTGTGTGCGACCATCCAGCCAATTCCTTACCCACCGAGTGGTCCATCCATCAAACCCATGTCTCTCCAATTTAGAGATAAGGATTTCACAGGGGACAGTGTCAAATGCTTTGCGCAAGCCCAAGTAGATGATGTCAGTTCTTCTTCCTCTATCAACTAATGCTGTAAAGCCATTGTAGAAGACCGCCAGATTTGTCAGCCACTCACAGAAAGACCAGAAGATAACTGTGAGCATGGCAGGACGTCCAAAAACCCTGCCTATCAAGAAAGATTTAGAACAAACAACTGAATAATAAGGGAAAATGTGATACCAAGCACATTTCTAATCCCAAGGTGAAAAGGAAAGGAATGATCTGTGAGTTGTGTCAAGTGAAGGGAACCAGGATATGAAAGACCTAAATGGCAGGCTAGACTTTAGGAAAAACTTCATAATGATAAGGTCAGAGGGGTAATAGAGTAATCTTTAGAGACCCCCAAGAGGAGGCTAGGAAAGCTTCTCCAAGGACTGGCATGGGTGTAGCTAAACTAGTCTGGAGGCAGGAGAAGGGACCAAGAAGCCCTGAAGGTTCCCTCCAACCTTCTCCTTCTAAGGCACATGGAAGTGATACAGTCTGCACAACAGCTCAAAATTGGATCAGAATAGGTGACATAAGATCTGACTGTTCACAAACCCACTGGCCAAAAGGCCAGACCAGACACTGGCCAGACCCTTCCTCTGAGCAGGCGCTCCCTGAAATCTGTGAGAAGGCATAAAACAGCAGCAACCTCCAAACACCAATTCTACCATTCATAGTCCCAACGCAGAATGGTGTATTGTCTACCTGGGAGATGATAAGAAGGATTTGCCACTTGATTTTATTAAGTCTGAGAGCACAGTACTAAGAAATTACTAAAAACCCATCACTGATGCATCTATGCAAGTGAGGAGGAAAAAAATTTTTCTTGAGTTTGAGAAGTGGGTTTCCTTAAGTTTCACAAACGCACATACTTTTCCGTTGTATTATTCCTTCACTTTCAAAGCTTCATCTGACAAAAAGACAATCTCCTTGACAACCAAGCTCAGCCTCCTGCACACAGGGATCGTGCTGTATGGCTCGTCACAACTTCCACAGCACTGCCACCGGACAAAGGACACTCGCCCAAAAGAGGCAAATTCAGTGCTGCATTGTCCATGGCCACAACAGCCTTCACAGCCCTTCACAGGCAGTGATATGCATTAGAAAGCAGAGTAACCAGTAGAAAGTCAGGATAGTAAGTTAAATACTTTTTTTCAGAATCAAATAGAGCACTGCAGTGCACTGATACTTTATTTTTTTTCTTTTTTAACCTTAGATCCTGCTGTTTTTTTCACATCTAACACAATCTTACCTGTTCCTTGTTCTATTTCTGTCCAGGAGAGACGAGTCATAGAAATACATTGGAAAGGTTCTTTCACATTCATCTATTCACCTTATACCAGCAATGGACTGTGTGCAACAGAGCATCTTGTGAGATTCAGTGGCTGGCTCTTGGCTCTTTTTCAGGCTGTTAACGTTTTTCCTGGATTTTCACTCTGGTGTAAAAAATAACCACGAATGTTGGCAAGTGGAAATTCAGAAAACTAGTGGTGGCTATTATCTGAGTCCTTTCATTTCTCTCGTTCAGTCTCACTGTTTGTGTATTACAAATATAATAATATTAGCATGCGATAGTAGAAGTAGGATAAATTAATTAACATTTTAATAGTGTTTTGAATGAGAAAAGCTCTGCAAAGGTATCCTGTCATTTGTGAATTTAATCACATTATTCAAGTTCAATAATGTGACACAGTACTTGGGCTCAGTAAAATAGGTAATCAACTGTTTCCATGTTTTCCAGCTTTTTCTGAAATGTAATTTTATCAGCATAAAACAGGAGATAACAAAAAATCAGTAATTTCACTGGATTTGCTCTGAGAAGAAATAAACCTGATTAACCACAAGTAATTAGAGCCTGTTTTTAATAGCACATTAAATTCACTTCAATCATGGAATTTTTGTCCAATCCCAAAAACTGCGTTTGTCATCAGAAGTCAAGACATTTCAGAGGCAAGGGCTGGTGAGCAGCAGCAGCCAGCTTGGCACAGGCACGCACAGCACTTGGCCCCATGGCCTGAGGCTGAGATGTTTATCAAAGGCTGCAGAAGCTTTGCACCAATTTTTGGTACCTTGTTTTGTTGCTGAAGGTCTTGGGTCCTTCTTCTGTTGCCTGTGGTCACTCAGCAAATGAAGGGAGAGGACAAGGAATGTGCAGGACAGAAAATTCATTATTAAAATAGCACGTGTGTTGTGCATCCTTGTTGTAGCAGCTCAGTGAGGACCTAACACATTGCATCAGAGCCAGAATCAGGGCAACTGCTTGTTCTTCGGTTACTGCATTTGTGACCCAAATGTTACTACAAGAACAGAATGAGGTCAGTGAAGTAACAGAACTGACCAGAGGAATAATTTAACGTATTGGGAAATACATGCAAATAAGGATACAAATTAAATGGTTTCTACAAGAAATGGCATGTTTAAGAAATGAGTATTTGAAGATTGCTCCAGGTCATGTCTTCTATGTCAACTGGTCATCTTTTTCTCCCAGTCCAAGAAGGTGATGAATACGAAGAGGTAAGAAACTGCTTGCAAGTCTTTGCTTCAAAATAATTAATCTTTCATGTGAGCAGTAAAGAATTTAACCACTGACCTTCAATTTCTGCTTTCAAGAGCTTGCAAAGTGCTATTCTGTTAACGATAATTAGTCAAATGCAGCAAAAGTAACAACTAAACGTGATCTAGTCTCAGTCCAGCCTCACAGTCAACATTGACAAGGACCAGCTGCTGACAAACACACTCTGAGGAACAAAGTCCCTCCCAGGTTTCCATGTCCAGACCAGTTTGAAGCCAGCATGAAGCAGCACAACCAAGCCAAACAATCAGCCTATACTTCAGGAGCTCTGTTAAACGCAGATTTGGTAAAGTGTTTCTTTGCCTTTGTCTCAGCCGCTGCTGCTCACTCCTTTCCCTCCACCTGAAGGCTCTGTTTGCCCAGCAGATTGGCTCTCAGGTCTTTTCCTCTGCAGACGTGTGTGAATGCATGTGGGTGCTTCACAAGTAGCCAAGGGCTCTTTGAGTGGAGAATGGGCAATGGTGCTTGAAAATGTCAGCAGTGATGGCTGGAAGTTCGTCTGCTTCAGGTAGTTGTGAAAGTGCATTCACATAATGTTCAGATACAGTGAGAAAAACTCATAACGTGAACAAGGGGGAGAAATAGCGTGATGCATATGACGACAGACTCTGGCATATGCAGATGAAAACCCAGAGAAGCAAAGTACATCCAAGGGACAGCATCCTGTCCTGCCCCTCCTCTTCCCCATGGGCGATGGTTTGGATGTGCTCCTGCCTTTGGTCTGAAAAGCGTAGATGTAGTAAGGAGCACAGTGCGTTTCCATCCTCGCTGTATCCCACTGTTTCCGCTGTCACATCTATTCCTGTATCCTTGCCTGGAACTGATACCACGCTGAATTCACTGCAGCCATCACAACTGTTACCTTACTCTGAAAACTGCATCTGTCGTCAAGAGCTGAGGCATTTCACAGACAAACGTTCCTGTGTGGCAGCAATCGGTTTTGCATAGGCAAATAAACCATTTGGTCTGTTTCCATGCTTCTAGATTAAAGCTCCTGATAACAGGCACAGAGAACCTTCGCTGTAATTTTCTCCACCTTGTTTTGCTGCTAAAGGAGCTAGGATTGTCTTCTGCTGCCTGTGGTCACTGGCTTTTCGGAGGGAAGAGGACAGTGATGGTAGAGGTTCCAGGCGTTACTTATGGGATCAGGGCCCTCCAAACAGAGACCTGGGAAACTCAGTGTCAGCAGTTTTCAAACACCAGACAGTGTCCCTCTGTACCCACGCTCTCTAATCTGCAAGAGAAATCAAGTCAAAACGGTACTGAGGATTATTTCCTGTCCCTTTTTGTGCACCATGAACCAGAGCTTGGAGTCTACCATCTAAAAGATAAAACAAAAAAAAAAAGGTCTGAAAGACTGGAGACAAGGTGTCTAAGCGCAGCTTCTCCATGTAGGTGATATGAGGTCTTCAGCAAATAAATCAAACCTGCTATTTTTTCATTTCTCAGGATGCAAGCGGAATTACTCACAGGACATCAGGCACATGAGCCAGGGTGACAAGCCAGATAGTTGCTCGAGAAGGTGGGATGCAGAAGATGGTGGGCACCACTCCATGCACCAGGACATGAACAGGCAAAAACTGTGTGGCTGTTGGGAAGATGAAGATCCCTTCATTGACTCCTGTAGGCTGAAGATACAGGATCAGACATGAAGATGGAAACTGGTGGATGCTTCTACATATGCTGGAGTCTTTCTTCCTTTCCACTGCATCATTCTGTTTCTCCCTGTAGCCTGAAGTATGTGTTTCTGCTCAGTATTCTTATTTCCTGGCACCTTTCTCATCTGCTATCTTTCTCATTTTCTCTGTCCTACATGGCACAGCTTTCCTTTGTTTCACCATCTTCTATCATTTTTTCCCCAGCTTTGTTCCCTGTCTGTTCCTGCATTAATTTATCCTGTTGGCTGGCCATTATGTAAAATATTGTGGGAACAGGATGTTCCTTTGATACTTAATTAAGGATAGAGTGTGAACAGCTGATCTCCTGGCATTTTTAGCAGGGAGAAAAAAAAAAGGAGTGGGAAAATATCTTCCATATCCATTGCATGTCTATTTTAAATTAAAATTGTTCTTGAAAGAAGCCAGGTGGCAGTGGCAGGTTGAGTATCCCCCAAAATTTTCATTCTTCTTAGGCTAGGATGAGGAGCATTGTCATAGTCAGCATCATGCAGTGGTATATTCATGATTCTCTCAAAATTAACACATGCAAGTAAGAGGAGTGAATGAGGATAGAAACCAGTCTGTTTGCAGTGGAGAGCCAAGGAATCTTTCAGTGGAAAAGGACACACAGTGATGGAGACCTGGCTTCTTGTAGGGTTTGAGCTGCTTCTCCAAGCAAACCCATTGCCTCCAGGGGTACCTATGGTGCAGAGAGGGGAAGATATATGTTCAGAGAAAACCTGTTATGGATGTGACTTTGAGAAAGTTGTGTGGATGGATGGTGGTGACCAACAGCTGAACCTAGCTCTCGGGACGAGGCAAAGACAAATGTGTGACATTTGGATCTACAAATGGAAGAGAAGGATGAAAAATTGGACCAGGTCCACAGTGAAGTGTGAGTGTTAGCACTTTGGAAAATGTCAAGACGCTCTGGGAGTCCTCAGGTTGTTAAACTGAGGTTAAGCACTGACTTCGTCACAAGCTTTCCTCACTTAATCAGAGAAAGGACACTCAAAATAAACACCTATTTTTAGTCTAAATACAGCCAGATAGAGCATAAAAATGTACAAATTTACTGCTAAGAGGAGTTAAGCACTGTAGCATGTTAATAGTGCTGATGGCACCTGCTCCATGATCGGAATTTTTAAAGAAAATACTAAGTGCCTGTCTCAGCCCTGCCCTACAATTTAGACAATGATGCGTTTAGCATGACAGACGAGATGATCACAGTGATCCTTCCAGGCCTTGCACCCCATCACACCCACTAAGTGTGTTATGGGACTGCCTGGCATCGGGCGGCGTGTGGTGGATGTGTATTTACAGCGTACCAAAAAATTTTCAGTGGGTGGGATCTGAATCAGAAACAATCTGCTGCAAGTTTCATAGGACTAAGGAGAATGCCGAAAGCCCACGCAGGAGCGAGGATGCAAAACATGGGAAAAGGCATACGGTAAGAGGGCTTCAGGCTGGAACGTGCTGCTTCGCTGCTTCCTCATGTGCTGTGCCCCGCTCAGCATCCAGCCCGGCCCAGCACCCAGACCTTGCCGCAGGGCACCATCACTGCTCTGCACAAGCGATTGACCTGCTCAGCTGAACAGCTGCCAAAAAGCAATCAGAAAAGAATGAGAAGTAAATCAGGCTTTATTCTTTATTTAAGGATTTGCAGCCTTTGCTATATTTCCTCCGATTTGTTAAATATTTCATAGCACGTTAAACAGAGATTTTAGGAGCCAGCTATGACACTAGACAATGTACTGATCACAAGGGACACAAGCTATTGTTATCATCCCCTCTACTCTTGGAAGTTCATCCATTGTGAAAATGTCAGAGTAGGCTAATTTTGTGCTGTATAATGTATTTGACCTACCGCTCTCACTCAGGTGCATTTGAAATTATTCAGATGATCCAAAGTAAATCTTGCAATGAACACTAAATTCCCAATGTTATTGATTTATGTTTTTATTGCACTAAATGATTATAACTGCAGAACACTGCTCAACAGTTCAAGCATTCTCTTTGCTTAATTAGTATTTGTCACAGCCAGTAACCTGAAGGTGCCTCAGTGAATTAAACTGGAAATATGCAGCCTGTAAGCTTCATGGAGCTAGAGCTATATTCAGATTTCCTTTGCATCCTGCATTAATCTTCCATCACATCCTGAGACAAACTCAGATAGTCTTTTATGTTGGGTAGTTTGGAGAAAAGCACAGAATTTGAATCTTACTAAAAATTCTCTGGTGCTGTGTCACCTACAAATAACCAGATGCTTAGTCATAAATATACGCACAGTGCTGTCCCCTTACTGCAACCCTTTCACCTTCCAGCAGCTCCGTTTTGCCCATGATGCAGGTTGGTGCATGCTTTAAAAACTGCAGCATCAGGTTTTAATTTCAGGGAGAAAGAGCTAAGGGATTTAAAGGTTGGACCTGGCACTTAGGGACATGGTTTAGTGGGTGACATTGGTAGTAGGGTGATGTTTGGACCAGATGATCTTGGAGATCTTTTCCAACCCTAATGATTCTATGATTCTATGATTTTTTCCTTATAGCTAACAACACACTTGGGCTCCCCATTATTTTTCACAAATATTGTGGCTTCAACCCTGTGGACACCCAAACAGCAGTGCTTCACTGCTGGGAGGTCCCAGGTGTCTCCAAGAACAGCGGTCTCAGTCCCGAAGTCCAGCATCTCTGACGGGTCTCGGCAGGTTTCTATCAGTTCCAGTGAAGCTCCTCATGCATCATGAGATGCCTCATCCTAATGATAACACCCTTTGGGCAGGCCTGGGTGGGCGGATTACTGTACAGACACATACCTCAGTGTGCTGGTGGAGTTATTGGCATCTCACTGTTATCCAGTCCTACCAGCCAGGCTGGCCTTGTGCCCGTAGAGCCACTCCATGCAGACATGGCTCCATTGATAGGGAAAGCTCATCTGTGCCAACCCGCGTACGGCAAACAGTTGAGTGTTGCCTGCCTCTTGGTGAGGACATGACAATTTTCATGCACTAGCCCCTGAACAGACGTGTTAATTGTGAACTTACTGGTCTGTGACCTTGCAGAAGACCTCAAGCATGATTTTTAGACTTTTTGGTCTTCAAGGCTTCAGGGTTTTAGCATGTGTTGAAATTTCTCCATCAGTGGAAGCCTTAATAACATCTTCATCACACCATGCAGCAGAATATACCTTGCCTCCTCATTTTGCTCTTCTGCTTCCCTTTATTTATTTTCATAGATAAATTCTGTCTTTTCTATCTCTCAGGAACTATTTCTTACAACATTTAACTCTTCTCCCACCATGTTTCCAATTCACCCAGAAAATTCTACTACTTTCTTTTCACATTTATTCTTGCTTAGTTTCCCCTTGAATGAATTCTTTGTGTTTGGCCCCTAAGGGAATATCTGTTTTCTCACTTTCTTCCAGGAAAGGAACAGGGAGATGGACTGTGTAGGAGGAAGGAGAGAAGTGCATAAGTGTTTTTTGTCTTTTTTTTTTTTTTTCCTGCAGACAAGGAGGTCACTGTGACATTACGAGATTTGCCTGTTTTTCTCCATCCCTCCTCAAGACACTTCTTGCAAATACCCCACATTGATCCAGTCAATCTGCATCTTTTCATCATATTCAGATGGCAATATCAGGATTTCCAGCGCCAGGCCCTCCACATCCTGATTTCCAATAAACCCTAGTCTTCAGTCAGTCAATGCTTTTCTATGAATGCTCAGTATTATCTCTGAACTCATCTCTTTACACCAACTTTGTCCTGACAAATTTCTTAAGGGGATTTTTCTTAAGTAAAACATTGTCATGTGTCATGACTACTCCTAGACAATTGCTCAGACAATTTACATTCAGTGAAATTGCATTTCTCAGCAGGTCATCAGGCTTTCTTTCCCCTTCATATTTCTACCAAATTGATATTGTTGATTGTGCTAACCCAAAAATGACCGTCAAAAACCCTCCTGGAGTAATTAATGTGCAACAAGATCCTCCTTGCTGTGAGAAAAGTTTGTTGTAATGCCTGCATCTCTCTCCAGCCTGCTGCAAAATGCAAGTATTTAAAAGATTTTCTAATGAACACAAACATATTTTTTTAACTTCATACCAAACATGTTTTTCTTCTGCAGTTCTTGCTCTTCTTTTACTGAGGCCTCTGTTCCCGTGAGTGACTGCGAGCCTTCATCTCCCACTGATTTCAATGGGCATGTTGTGAAAATGCAGCAACACATCCCTAATAAGGCTGGGAACAGGAGGAGGTATTTATCCCTGCACTTTCTAACAAACTCAGAACTCTATCTTCAAAAAAAACATCATGTCAGGGGAAAAGAAAATAGTTTTCCTAGCAGCGTTGTTGGTTAAAGTATTTCAGCAAAAGGAGCAGCTGTAACAGTCAGATGGAGACTTTTGAAAAAGTGATAGAAACAAACTTAATTAAAGTCAGATTAAAAACTGCATGAAATATCTTTATTTTTTCAAGACTTTGGAGTAAGTACTGTTTACCAGGATAAGTTTACTTTCAGAAAGAAAAAGGATATTAGTAGCATGGCTAAAATAAAGTTGTTTAATAGAATATACACTGCTTAGCAAATAGAGAATAAGCTACAGGAAAAATTCATCACACTCAGGAAAACATTCAGATAGAACACAATATTTTTCCTATGGCAACATAGCATATACAGAAAGTCTTCAGAAGCTGACCGAAGGGTAACTTCATTTAAGAGTTTACTAAATGCAGGGGTAGAGCAAGTGGAACATGATGTTTCTTGGGAAATAAATCATATTATGGGAAAGGAAAAAAAAATCTCTTTATTACTTCTATTGCTCTGGACATAGATTTACTCTGCTTTTCTGCTCTTCTGAGTGTTATGAGAAAGGGGCTTGTTGCAGTGAGTCTGTGTTCCTTTGCAAGTACCACTTGTGAAGAACAAGCCAGATAGAGATCAGGCTAAACCCTCCAGCCAGTCCACGAAGAACACTGGAGTGTCTGGTCTGTGGAGCCCATAAGACTGGCTGAGTGCTGTCAAGAACAGATGCAAACAGAGCAGGAGAGGGGTGAGCAGTATGGCAACACCGAGCTCCAGTCTGCAGCTCGGAGATTTTCTGACACTGAACCTTTATGTTGGTGTGTGTAATGAGGTAAAACGACATATGCAAAGATTTGAATGAGTACTTCCCCAAAGAATGGCCCTGATGAATCTAGAGACACAGTTAAATATTATTTCAAATTTAAAAAAAACTAAGGTGTTAACACTGTTCTGTACTAAGCTGGCAACTCCTTTCCTTCTGACATCTATATAATTGCTATCTTTGCTGCATATACTGTGGAGCTGTCATTCTAGTGATGTCTTGTGGCCCCAGAAGGAATCAGGATCCCGGCCTTTTTACAAACACAATTAGAAGATAACACTTTCCACCTATCAATCCACACATCATCTCTTTCACTGAAATCATAGACCATATAGCATGAAATAAAGCAAGTACCAGGATCAGTTGTGAAGGGAAGCTGCCCAATTTGCTGAGAGATGATCTGCTAGAAGTCCTTGTTTTATAGCAGAATCAACAAAGCATCTTTCTTTGAACATCAGTCAAGACTTTTCAGTGCAGATGAATAAAGCTGACTGTGAGTTGAAAACAACAACCTGCTGTCAGTGGGGGAGGTTGAACCTTGGCCAGTTCGTACTGAACCTTTGAAGGTCTGATCCCAGTTTTCCTCAATCTGCCTTGTTTTACTCCGAAGATACTGCAACTCCCACCAAGGCCCAGCCTGGAGCACCACCCGTGAGATGTTATCATCCCCCTTGGTCACAGGGACATTGGGCATTAGGAGGCAAACTGGGACATGCCTCATCAGAGAAAGATGCCCAGAAGAGATCCTCAGAACTGGGCTGGCCCCACGCCAAGGTGCTGCTTGGCCACCCAGCACCATGCAGGATGGTCTCTATGTGGGTGATGGCAGGTATCACCATGGCTGTTTGCAGTGCTGGGATGATGGAGTATTGCAACACCAGTGAGCCTGTGGAGATCAGAAATAGTGTGTCAGAAATAGCTTGTATCAGAAACAGTGTGGCCAGCAGGACTGGGGAAGTGAGTGTCCCTCTGTACTCAGTATTGGTGAGACCGCACCTTGATTATGGTGCTCAGTTCTGGGCCCCTCACCACAAAAAGGATATTGAGCTGCTCAAGCATGTCCAGAGAAGAGCAACAGATCTGGTGAAGGGACTAGAAAACAAAAGTTATGAGGAAAGAACTCATGATGTATAGTCATATATATCTTATATACATATTCTTTCTCATGGAGAAAGAATTGTAGTGCACAATGGCACTGGTTTCCTCTTGGAGCACCTGGAAACACGGGCTGCTGCATGTCCCAGCTCACAAGGGATGCTCTCTCTGCTTTGCTTTCTATCAGTATTAGCAGCAGAAGAGGGATGTTATTTTCCGGCATGTGAGTTCTACAAAAACACCACTGATCAGAATATTAAACCTAGCAAGAAGAGGGAGGGCTAAGAAGTCTGACATTATTCAACTATTCTGAGGGGCTTATCTAGAAACAAAACACTGAGTGAAAATGGGAACTTGTATCCCCCAACAAATCCCAGTGTTTTAAACTCCAGGTATTACATCGAGTCAGAGCTGAACAAGATAAAGGTCAAGATTTTTGCAAAAGAAATTTCAGAAATGTGACTACGGACCATTATGGGGAGCTCCCTCATCTACCGTGGCAATCTGTGCCCAATGTCCAGCCTATGGATGAAGAGGCACTGCCAAAGGGTGAACCCTCTGACCCTGAGGCAGGTGTCCCAAACAGCTGAAATACCCCCTTGTGGGGTCCATGCCTTCCCTCCACTGACAGAAAAGGGCACAGGGTTGGCTGCCATAAACCCAGCAGTGACAGCAGTCAAGGAAAGCCTTGTCCACAGGTTTTCTGTAGTTCTCCCATCTGATTTTTCCTCCATTTCCCTTCAGCGGGCCTCCTATTCAAAGGCAACCACGTAGTGCAGAGCAGTTCCCTCTCTTGCTCTTCTTTTATTTCTGGGAGAGGACAGGTCATTTCCATGCCGTGACGACAAAAAAAAATTGTTCCACCTAATCACAGTTCTGGAAGCACCTCGTTGCTTTCCTTAATTAGGTACACTCAGGATGTCTTGCCATTGTAGCTAAACCCCTGCAAAACACGAACTGCCCAGTCCAGCTGGTGGATACTCGTAACTACCTAACATTTATTCAGCCCAACTCCCTAGGTGAAACCAACTTTGCAGTTAGAGCAGCTCTCCACCAGCTTGCTTATTGCAGAATAGCTCATCTAAGTGCTGATAGAAGAAGTCTTTGATTACCAGTGTATTCATGGGGATTTAAATTCCAATTGAAGTAATTAATTCCTTGTCCACTACAGACAAAATGCAGTGCTACGAGAGATTGGCAGTGCATGGAAGAATATTTTCATTAAAAACTGAATATAACCATTAACCAATTTTAATTAGAGTGGCGTCATTTGCATTGCTACAGTTAAAGGCCTATTGGTATTTCTGGTATAAATAGGCTTTTATCATAACTTCTCAGTATGCATTTGCACTGAGATAGAACATGACAGGATGTATTAGGTTGTTTTTAAAATGTGTTTTTAAATGTTAATTTAATACATTTTCAGTGTAAGCACAAATTTGAGCCCAGCTCTGAGAGGAATTAAGTGTCCCTACTGTAGAGTAGTGTTGTATTAGAAAATCCTTTTAGCGTTAACCAAATGAGTTTCCTGCCCTGAAAAACATTTTCTGAGTTTTCAGGTTTTTTTTCTTTTTATCCTTACCCTTGGTATCAGGATGAGGCCAAGACCCTGCCAAAGTTATTAACATCAACAAATACCAGGAGAAAAATAAGCCTCGCCTTAAAGCAGCTAGTGAATGCCAGCATTTGAGGCCCAGCTTTTGGCAGATTCAGGCAAAAAAAGCAACAACCCTTACTTGTGATCTTTTGCTCACTCAGTTCACAGCTCACTAAGCTGTTTCGGGCTCACTTCACTGCTTCTTGTGCTGGTGCATCCTGATATTACCCTTGATGTCCTCCCTCAAGATCCTCCTCACCTAGGGTCTCAGCTCTAGCTCTATACAGAAATTTCACCTGTGCACTGAGTTTCCCCAGCACCTCAGCATTTACAGCCAGCCAGAGCCCCACGCTCCCCTGTGCACACCTTGGGAAGCTTATGTATGCACAGCTCTCTGCAAGTGACCTTCCAAAGAGATAAGAAATCCTATGGAGCTGTCATTTCTGCTCCTTTTCTTCCGCACAAACCCACTACCCCGTTATCTATTCAATTTGTACGAGCAGTAAAGAGAGGCCATAATTATTCATGAGCTCTGTTATGCCAGATCCTGCGAGAGAGTGTCCCAGCCCTCAGCGTGCTTGTGAGCAGAGGCTGTAAAGCTTCGCTTACGACTTAAATGCCTCGGTTTTGCTCACGCATGCTGATGAGTATCCCTGTCCCCACTGCACTGAAATACCAGCTGTAAAGGAGCAGTCAGCTCCAGGTGGAGAGCAGAAAACTGGCCTCCTTGCAGCACAGGGGTGTGTTGTGCCATGTCCCTGCCTAGGTTTGTGCAGAAAGAGAGCTCACAGTCACAGCCCCAGCACGAACCCACCCCTGAGCTGAGGGGGTGAAGTCCGAGCAGGGCAGCAGAGAGAGGCTGAGGAAAGACAAACTGGTCAGGAAAATTGTCTTTCTTCCCTTCACACATCTCCTTGGCAAACATGGTCACCCAGCGTGTCATTTAAAGGATGCCTTGTTTGGGACTTTTCAAACATATTTATTAGACAAAAAATTAAAAAATAAAAAAAAAAATGCCGTAGCATTGCATCACTCCCAGCAACATCGGTGCCTTTCAAAAAAAGAAATAGCAAATGCCTCTATTTACTAAGTGATAAACATGCAAATTGAATTTCGGGGGTTCTTCTCAGGCTTGCTAGAAGTTGTGAGATATTTTTCTCACTCCAGATCTAACTGTAACACACTGCTAATGCAAAGCAACTGTCTGCTACCCATGCTGATTGTCAGATACACACCAAGCCTTCATTATCCCCACCGTGCTACACTCACAAATCCCAGTGCTAAGAACTGGGAGACAGGAGGGACATATCTTGGATTCCAATGAGCTACAAAGCACGGATCAGTTGAGGAACAGCCTGAGAGATCACTGTGGGACAACTTCTCTTCCATTGCCAGCTTCTACATGTAAGTTATCTTTGGCTGACGCTGCCCCCAGCTTTGTCAGCACGGACATTGCTCAGGTGGTGTGCTCCTGCGGTGGCAGCTGAGGCAGCACGATTTTAGGGATCCACCACTAGCTGGCAAGGGTGGCAACCACCGAGCACATACCCTGAGGGCACCCCGAGGGCACAGCACCACGAGGAATGGCTGCATAGCACGATACACAAGTAATGGCTTTGTCACACCTCTGGCTCCATTCCTGCTGGTAAACGAAGGGTCTGATTTGACACCAGCAATCGGCTGAGTGAACGGGAGCAAAATGGTGCTGGTATTTGGGTTTTCCTGCTGGAGTAGCCAAAACCCCATGGCTTGTCATATTCATGTCATATATCAACCACAAAGGTCACCTTCTAGCCAAGTTCCTGATCTCAAGAAGCTCATCTTAAACTTGGCAGAGGAAAGCTTGGTTGGCAACATGGAGCTGAAAGGGCTGTACTGGCATTTCACAGCAATTTGTGAGTAACATGAAGAGTGAAATGCAAAAAAAAATCACATTATTAAGTGGATTCACCTTCTGAACAAAAGAGGATGACAGAGTTGGAGATGGTCACAAAGGTACAGAACATGGATATCTCATTCAAGTCCAGTAAAAGTTGCAGAAAAGAACAAACTGTAGTTGAGCATGGAAGTTGCAGCTGCACACACCTGAAAGCTATGTGGAGTCTGCTGAAAACATACATGAGAAATGCAGAGTGGATGACAGAGTGGCATGAAGTAAAAAAAACCAGCTTGCATGAGAGACAAACCCTCCCCATCCCTCCCGACTTGTGCCCCATATATTTTACTCGAGGGGCGAGATCCCCCTGCACGTTAATAGGGAAGATATCCTCTCTGCTTTAACTGAGATTGCTAAATGATCAGCAACACCTTTGTAGTATCTCGTTAAAGCAAAGGCAAGTGATGATCCTGCTTAAATACGAATGAATAAATAAATAAGTGGCGAGGTAGGCACAAAAAATAAATATTAACCTCTGAGAATCTGTTTGTTTTGTTTATTTGTTTTCTGATTACCATTTAGGCAACTGTAAAATACTAATTGGTGCAGCCTTTAAAGCAAACTCTCCTGCTAGGAACCTATGAATGCTACTAAGGTTGCTTATGCATCTATCTCCTTGTCTGTATAGGTACATCAGTCTTTGCAGAGGAGGTTGTGTCACTGACTGTGCCATGTGAAAGAGCTGGCTGTGGGTGAATTTAGGAGGTATTTGAAAAGGAAAAAAAGAAAAAAAAATCCTCAGGGAACATAACGAGCAAGCTCCAGTTTAGCTCACAGTGGACTTCCATGGCTATTTGCTAAATACGTGGTAATGCCTTGCGTGGGCATCTTAAGCCCACTTGCTAAGCATCTTAACTGCTTACCAGTACCCCTGCAAAGGCATGAAGAAGAAAAAACAAATTGATTTGCTTGAACTTTTGTCTTTGATTTTCTTTTGTTTCTATGTGAGATGGTTTGTGCCACGCCAACAAAGCTGAAATGGATGGAGTGAAAATACCTAATTTTTAACCACTTTCCCGCATAAAAGCTCAAGAGATCCGGAACTTGGTTGGTAACACTAAAGAAAACTACTCACATTAGCTCTGCAATTTCTTTACTCGCCAGCTGAGCTTGTGTTCATGGATGGAAACAACATATTTTTGGGAGTAATAAAAAATAAATAAAAATAAAAACCACATCCAGGTAGGAAGATGAAGCCTGAAGTGCGTGTATATAATCATAAATCATTGTGTTGGCACTACTCCTATTGTTTGCTAGCCGTGATGGGCACATAGCTACGGGCCTCCTTCAGAGACCTCTCCTTGGCCTGCAATTGTCATCCTGAGAGCATCCCTCTCCCCCCACTCTTTGTTCTCCCACTAGCAGCAGATCCTTTCAGAGCCTGCAGAAGGAGGCATCCGTGGGTGGATCTGAAGGCTGAGCGCATCCGCATCGGAGTGGCCCAAGATGGCCGTGAAGGCACGCTCACTTCTCCCTCTGTTCTGCAACACTACTCCTTAAAATGTTCTGTTACTCATACACAAGGATTTACCACATTTTAATGTGTGCCTTCAGGATGTGCCACAGCAGCTGACATCTTTGCCTATGTTGTGAGAAACCATTTTCTCACCGTTCCTCCCCAAAGGAGGGCTGAGCTGACTCCCTAGGCCATTCCCACCCAGTGGAGCAGGGAGAGAAGGTAAACCTGGGTATGAAATGCCTCCATCAGCAAAAGTGAAGATGAGGAGAGACTCGTCCTGGGTGAAGCTGTGCTCACACAGCATGAATGCAGGCACTGCAGGGACTCAAAGCCAAAGTCTGTGCCTCCATCCCAGCGAGGCAGCCAGGCCCACATGGAAAGTCCATCCCCAGGGCCTTTACCCTTCCCACTTAGGCATCATCAAATCAAAGTGAGTAACAGGCTAAAAAATCCTCCCAAAGTAGCAGGTGATATTAAATGAGACAAAGACTGTGAATTTGGGTTAGCCATCATGCAAAGCTAACTGGAAGTGCTGTTTCTATAGCCAAAATCTGAACAATGTGCATGTAACTTTTATTTATTTATTATTTTTTAAGTTAAAAATGCTGCTGTAAGTTAAAAGGAAGTAACTGGTTGCTGTGCTTTGCGCAGTGCTGTTAGCAGCATCATTAAATGTCCCCTGAAACCTCACTATGGGAAAGTGGATTTAGCCAAGGCCCATTCTGAGCCCAAACTGCTGTACAAAATTGTTTGCTTTATTCGTACAATGGTGCTTAAAATGTTCGGACCTCCGTGCTTCAAAGCAGGCATCCCTCTATTTACATTCCTAAATTAGAGTACATTTTTATTCATGACTTGCTTACCTGCAGCAGACAGATTGCGGTGTTCATATGACCCATCCCATCCTGTCTCGAGGGAGTTTGCTGTAATTAAATATTCCCCATTTCCAGCAGCACACAAAACCCTCTGTAATGTAATCCTGGCCAGAGGTTTTGGCACTTCGACTCAGCTATCTCAGCTGGCATCTAACCATCAGACAGTCAGGAGCAGGAGGGGGGGCTTAAAAAATCCTCCTAAATATTTATACAAATTTAAGCAATTGCTCTTCATGTTTGTTTGTTTGTTTTACAAAAACTAAACATTGGAGTCAGTTGGGGGGTTAGCACAGGGTCGAATTATACGATTATGCTGAGGGATTATACCACTCTGCAAAAAAAGGAGAATATAAAGTAGTGAAAGTATCTAAAACATATTTCAGAGATAAGGGGAGATTATTCCTCTTGCAAATTTGCCCTGTTAGAGTCAATCACCATTGCGCACTTGGTGCCCATTGCAGAAATTTTCCCGCTTAGGCCCCTGAGTAGGTAGAGACGTTTTTGCAGTTCACTGCAGAAGCAGGCATCTTTGAGATATGATCACCTGAGATAAGACGCGGTGGCCTCCTCCATCTCCCCTGCTTCCTGGGGCTCCCCCCTCTCCTGTGGGCCCCAGGGAGATCTCCTGAGCTGTGGAGGTGCTCACTGGGACGCGTTTCTGCCCTGCCAGCTCCTGCACACCTCAGCTCACGCTCTCCCTTCTGGACTGAGATGTCAACGTCTGCTGCTGCAGCTGGGCTGTGGCCAAGGCTTTTCCCTCTTCTAATGCTCATGCTGTTTTCAGGCTGGTGTTTGGACCACGGCAGATAAATACATTAAAAGCTGACAGCCCTGAGCTGCTCCTGCTTCTGCAGAGCACTTCCGACACATTCTGCTGCTCAAGTTTTAAGTATTGCCACACTGCGTTTGGCCACTGGCATTGAAATCACTCTTACTATCTCCTGATGCTGACTTTGTGTTTTAGGACACAGGTCTCAGGACCATTTTAGGCCATTTGTGATTGCACCTGAGATGGAGTTAGGACCTTCTGGTGACGTGTAAAAGCCAGAGACTGATGGGAAACTCATGTGGTCCATGAACGCAGGACCCTGGCTGCTGAGGACATCTGGCAGTGCTCGCCACAAATGTGTAACAGCATCTGAAGCTGCGACCAGGGTCCTGGGTTCCTCCACCCCCAGGTCCCCTAGCAGACCAGGGAAAGCACCCAGCCACCAAGGCAGGTTTGACTCGCATGCTCTGGTCTGAGCAACAAGTGGGCTTATTGCCCTGATTTCAGCTGTGGGCACGTGATGAGTACCCCTTTGTCCTTGTTATCACTTCTCCCATTTCTTGTCCCTCCTTTTCACCAGTCTTGAACCTCCATTCATCTCCTCCCAGGTGGGCAACCCTGCCTGAATTACCTCCTGCCCCTTGGTCCCAGTTTGGCAGCATCCATACCCAAATCTGGTGTATCTGATCCAGGACAGCAGGCAAGTTCAGCTCTGTATTCTGTTACTAATATGGTGATCAAGGTGCTGTGGATTTTGCAAGGTTGTGCTCCCAGCAGCGTTCACATCAGAAGCAACTTTGGTCTCTGACACAGAAATTAGCACACAGGGCAGTCCTTTCTCTCCTTGGTCGTGAAAGTGCTACTGCTAATGAGCTACTGGGTGCCCCATGGAGGCAATCATAGGAGAAGAGGTTTATTCTTCCTTCTTTGCAGCTGCGCACCCCTGAAACAGAAGGTATGGAACTATAAATATTGTGTAATTGAATCTTACTTGATGTACTGTATCCTGCCGGTGGCACTGCCTTTTCTCCCGGCCACATATCTTTCAGCACTTGCTGCCGTGATTCCACATTAATACCCCGCCTGCTGCTGGAATGTGCTCTCGCATCAGCAGGTCCTTCCAGCAATAACACTATTAAAAATAATGAAATGTCAGGTTGCGCTACTGTGCATCTAGATCCATTATGGAAAAGTGCTTCAGGACCATAGCAGCCCGAGCCAGTCCTCCATTGAGCTTTTGGAGGCGTAAAGGTGCAGACAAAGACATTTATGTTTTTAAAAAGCACCTCAGTTCCTTCCACGGCTCACCTCTGTCTGAGCAGTGCTTTTCCAGAAGGATGTGTGGGGCAACCTTTTAGTGAAAGAGGCACTGAACAAATCCTGTTTTAGTGATGGCCCTCATGTCAGCAGACTGAACCTTTGTTATTTTTATCCATCAGAAGTGTGTGAATTTAAACAAAAATAAAGGAAGTTGGAGACTCTAGAAGGAACGGACCAGCACGGGATTTCAGAAGATTGGGGTAAGCAGATCTAATAATGCAGGAAAGAAAAAAACTAGTGGACACTACACAGTACATTTCAAGTACTGTTAGCTGCATTGTCAGAGAGATTGCAAATGTTCTGTCATTACAAATTGCCACTAGAAATAGAGGCAGGTCTTGGGGAAAAAGAACAAAATGATGCATAAGATAAGGAAAATGTGGAGAGCTGGGTAGTACATACCGGTACCTGGAACTTCTCAAGCAACAAATGTGTTTGGATTATATCCAGATGGTTTAGCTTGATTGCACAGAGAAGTTTATTTCCATTTATATTATTCTTCTCTCTGGGAATTCTCCACCTGCCTCCTCTGTAAAATAACAGACCAAATGAGATGAGCCTAAAGGAATACAGACTAGAAGAAAATACTGCTTGGTAGTGATGGGGTGTGCAATAGCTGCAGGATGCCATGCATAAATGTCCTGCCCATGTCATTAGATTTTAGCCTGGGCTGGTGTGATGAAGAAGGCATGTCTGCTTCTCCTTCTGTGATCCCATAGCACCACAGCACCTCTTCTCATGAGGATGCCTGAGTTTTATCATTCATCCGTGTGTTGTATTGAACAATCCCACAAGCACATAAATTGTAATTGTAAATTACACACTCTGTTTTCTCTAGGAATAGAGGGGAGTAAGACCAAGGGACCAAATGAGGGCCCTGAGAAGGAGACAAAGCTGTCATCTTGTCAGCGATTCGACTGAGCAGCCACCCTCAGCAGCTGGGATGCACCCGACAGCCCCTGCAGGGAATTGGGTGACCACCACCAACAAGTGCTGTGCAAAACAAACTTGCCACGCACGCTCGAGAAAGACATGACCCATAAAAACCACCGTTCCTAACAGCAGCATATCCAAAATAGGCTCTGCCGTGTCAAATAGTTTACAGAGAGAGGGTGTCAGCTTCACTGGCTGGGGCAGTGCCGTCAAATGGGACAGCAGTGGCTTCTTGTGTGACCCAGCAGTGGTGAAGTTACCTATCTGGCTAGCCAGAGCTGTAAGGATGTGAAGGATTTATTCACTTAATTGCTTGCAGCTGTTGTCCTAAAACACGTTCTCCAAAACTCCACGTACCTCCTTGGCCCATAAACTTTCCTGCATGTTTAGATCCTAACGCATCTTTGATCGGTAGTAATAAAATCCTGTTATTTAGTGAACCTGTCACTGGACATTGACACCTTTAGTGTGTTCCAGGTAGATAATGGAAAATGCTATTAAGTATTTGCTAAAGGAAGGGTAGGAATAGAAGAGAGCATGTCTGACCGGAGATGCTCTGCACAAGGGTGTGATGCAGCACACGTCGGGAAAGTTTTCTCATCAACTTCAGCAAGCTTTGGGTGCAATGAAAATCATGCTATAAAAGTGTCTGAAAAGACTTAAAACAAATCAAGTCGAGGTGACTGAATAGAATGTCAGACTGAAACAAAATTGTGGCAGCTGAGTATCGTCTTCTTTTCATCTTCTCGTAAACTCATGCTGAGATACATCCCTATTAAGGGATCACACTGTCCCCACCTCCATTTATCTCCCAGTTCAACATCACTGTTTAACCATTCGGCGTTGGCGATGGGAGAGTTCTCAAAATGCATCCTGAGTCAGTGATGTATCCCTGTTACAGCCAGGCTAAGAAACGTACAACGTGCCCAAATAGCATCTGAAGTAACTATTTAATCCATGATAACAGAGCACGCTGCAGTGTGAAATTTGCAGTCATCACAGGCGTGCCCTCAGTAGCTGGGATAGATACGAAAGATAAGCTGCAGGGTGTTGCCAAAAGATACAAAAGATAAGCTGCAGGGTGTTGCCAAAATGAGTCAAAGTTTTGGGGCAGTTTTTTGAAAGAAAGAAAAAAAATAAATTACATAAAGCTTTTATCCTGGAAGATTTTATAAGCTATAGCTATTGCCTGCAATCAGCTTTATACATGCCTTGTTTTGTGTGTTCAGTGTGAAACTGATGTGTTTTTTCCACATTTTTTTCTTTACTACATAACTTCTGTGCATTCAAATTTTGAATTATAGCTGACTACAACCATTTGCTCAGTGTCTTCGCATTTCATTTTATTTTTTAATCAGGCTGATAAAATACAGACTTTCAAGGCTTCAAGATGCTGTTTGGAGTATTCCATATCTTGTAGTACGAAAGCCACCTAGAAGAATTTCTTTGTAGTGGTTTGTCAGAATACCAGTAATTTTCAGAAAAATAATAGATAAAAAGAAATTATTCCATCATTGTACAATATGACTAAATATCATACTTAGGACACTCTCTGTGTGGGACTGTCCAAATACTTTGGACAATGCTCTCAGACACATGGCCTGTTTTTTTGATGGTCCTTCAGGGACCCAGGAGTTGGACTCTATGGTCCTTGTGGGTCCCTTCCAACTCCGGATATTCTGTGATTCTAGGATTCTATGAATTAATTTTAGATGCCAGTTAAATAAGAAATATTTAGTCCTCCGGCAGGAGCACTCTGTGTTGTGTGCTTGATCACATTTTAATCATCATAAGGGGCTTTTATCAATTTCGGAAAGGTGTCCACAAAAACTTCTTCTGTGATAACAACACTCATGCTATTGAAAATCCAAATTTCAAGTGCATTCTTGTGGAGTTTAGAAGACCCTTAACTACAAGTATATATTTTTCACATCTTTTTCCAAATCCAAGTGCCAGGAAAATATGTATAGTGGTCCATCAACTTCCCGTCTCTTCTAGAAAGCCCTCCACGCTCCCAGCGTGGAGGTGTGAATCCCAAAGGTGTGATTCAGAGGAGCTGGAGCTTGTGTACAGCAGACTGCAATGCAACCAGGTTGGCTGCAACCAAGTCAAAAGCCTGTGACAAGTCAGCCTTGGTGAAGCATCGGCTGGGATATATCATACTAAGACGTTGCGAAAGCATTAACCAAAGCAGATCCCCTACCAGCCATGAGCAGTAAATGAGCTGCCTGTACAGGCATGAGCTGCTGAGGCTGGGAGGAGGCTACAAGATAGACGAGCCTGCAAAGCAGCAGAGTGACAGCAATGGAGTAAGGGTGACATTTGCTGAGCATTTACCAGTGCCGCTGATGGAGATGGAAGGAAAGCACCCAGAGCAGGGCACACGTGTAAGCTGATGCATAATTATTTTGACCACTGTGCAAATGAACAAGTCACAGAGAGGCTTTGCCCCAGCCCAGCAGAGCCAGAAGGCTGTGCTGGTGCCATGTCACCGTCATTTTGTTCAAAGGAAGATGACACTGATGGCACCAAGGCACCGGAGGGTGCAGCACCAATGTGGGGACAAGTGAGGACCCCCAAAGCCACAGCACGGTAGTGACCCATTGCTGCCTTCTTCTTGCTGAGGAATAAGAGCCTGCCAAGCTTTGAATTTCAGCAGCTTTTATTAGGACAGTATTTTTGAAAAGGGCAGCTATGCCTCTCTCTGCAAAAGTATCATCTGTTTATTCTTCAGGGCCCTAGCACTACATCTGACCAGGGACCACCCATGGCAAACATCGGCCTGGCAGCAATTCTGAGAAGCTCAAACATAAAAATACACAGCATTTATACGGGCATTTTTGGTATCTTCTATCAGCTCTTAACTGCAGAGTTTAATCCAAATTAAATGAGGATGCTGTTGTGTTGTTTTTTTTTTTTTAAATTTGCTTTTGAAGAGTAATTGCAGGGCAATTACTGGGCACAAATAGATCACTTTTTCATAGAAGACAAAAAAGGATTATGTCCTTAGGAGGATGGACTGTGTGCTGAGCTGGGGAAAGAGGTAACTTTGAGAGAAGGACTCCAGTAAGCCCAGTGGTCACCTCCTACCGCACCTCATCATTTGCCTGTAGCCAGCACAAGGTGCTTCAGAGAGCTGCAAGAGCCCTGAAAGTGAGTTTTTGGATCCCTCTTCTGCTGAAGAACTTGCTTTAGTGTAGGCAAAAGTCTACCTGGGATCACCTGTTTGTGAGTGATATAGAGACGTGGTGTAGAGATGGGTGGCTGGGTGGGAGCAGCCCGGAGAGAAATGGCACCTCTGGAACCTGCTTCTACAACATTTCTTTGCCCCTTTCTAAATAAAATCAATCTGACTGATCAGCAGTGCTTTTCTTTGCTAGAAAGCGGCAAAGCAGCTCAGATTTGCCCCTAGCTAGGATTTGATAGGGTATGCAGAAAAGAGGTTCTCAATCACGGCTAGGTCATGACCAGGAGAATTACTCAAAAGGGGTGAGATTCATTTCACCTCAACTGTACGCATCCGAACGTTAATCACCTCCATCTAAGCCAGTCACCCCGGGCTCGCTTCAGACTCGCTGGAGAGAAATGGGCACCTCCAAAAGGCAGCTCATTTCATCTCCACGTAGATGTCCAAGATGGATGAGATGAGTTGCCTTCTGGAGGTGTCTATTTCTCTCCATTAACTATACGGAGAGCCTTAGGTGACAAGTTTGCATGCAGATGATTAACTTACAACGTCAAAAGCTCAAGGCAGACAAATCCCACATGCAGGGCATTAGCATTTGAGCACTCAGCCCTGCAGACTGAAGGGAGGGGATTATGGAGCACACTGCCAACAGGCACTCCAGTGGCTCCTTCCAGCTCTGCGGAGACATACCTGGTGACATTTCCAATGATCTCCTAGGAAAGAAGCAGCAACCTGCCTGCAAAGAAAGGACTGGGAAAGGGCAATACGTCGAAGAAAGAGTAGGTATGTGTGCAGGTAGCAACCAGCCAGCAATTCCCTGCTGGACTTTTCCTGTCCAAAGTGGCATGATTTGATATGACCAGTTACATCTGAATGGTCCTGAAGTGAAGTAAGGGAGACTGTGACAAACCCCAAAAAAGATTTCATCATACTGCCTCTCCTCCTGTGTCTGCAGCTTTGCTGTGATGGAAGTGTGGCTGTCTGAGCAAGCGCATGCAAGTAAAAGCTCATCAGAAACGCAGCTCCCTTTTCATGGCGATGCGTACGTGACTATCCAAAAGGAAGCAACTCAGTGTGCTCTCTGTCCTGCACTTACAGGTACGCCCAGACCAGGTCTGAGGAGCACTGCAAGAGATGGTCTGGTTGTGGTGACACCTCCCCGTCCTGCATGCCTCTGGGGGCATGCAGAGCCCTTTTATTGCCGTTCAGAGCTGGGAAGCTGAGGCAAACAGAGCTTACAGGACTCAAACTGGGCCACGCATGCCGAAAAGCAGAACCCACCTCTCCCAAGCACCAGCCAGGTGCCATAATTACTGACTAATCCTGCCTCTGTAGCCTGTGACAAGAACAGTTTTTGGCAGTCATTCCAGCTCCCTTCACAGTCACATGAAATTAATTTAATTATTAAAAAAAAAAAAATAAGAATAATGGGATTTAATTGACTTAATACGAAGCTTTCTGGGCTGTCACTCCACTCAGCTTCGGATCAACTTGTACTCATTCAGCTGTGAGTGACTGATGTTTGTGCCTTTCATTAAGGGACCATTGTCTTCCTTTAAATCCTTCCTTCCATGCTTCGTATTTGCATAACGTTGCTTTTAATTTTCACATCTACATTTGTACTGCCAGGCACCCTGGCCGGAGGGCTCTCCTCGTGAACGTGATGGACGCAGCCACCTCCTGCTGCTGGAGGTTTGTCCTACCTGTGGCTGTGGTGTGGTCAGGGGGACGGGTGGGATATGGGGTCCCTGCCTGGGCCATGGACCAGAACGGAGCTGTGCCCTAACTTGTTTTATTCAGTCGTGCACGTGTCAGAATAAATACTACAGCTAACAGGTTTTGTTTGTCTTACCATCATGATGATGGCCCCACTGGGGTTTATGGCCCTGTTATGGCTGGCACTGCATGAACTCACAGCAGCCTTCCCCTAAACATAAGTAGGAGACCTTGGGAACTGTAGAGGAGGTCCTGGGCAGAAAATCTCTCCAGAACTGATGACCATAAAAAATGTCCGAGAATTTCATTCCCCTGTTGTTCAAAATTTGAGGAGGATATGAAAGCCATGATTAAAGAGACCTGGAGATTTTTGCCCCGTGTCATCTTCCACTCCCATTTCAGACCACGGAGCCCTCCAGTAGCCTCGGCCACGTTTCACCAGAAAGCAGCGGAGCAGAAGACCTCCTTCTTCCTGAGGTAAAGCAGGAGAGACGGGAGCAGAGGCTTTGCGAACGGGGTTTAAATCAGCGCCACTCCACGTTCAAAATATACATATAAATATTTCTAAAGCTGTGGGAAATGGCATGACCCCTGGATAGCGACAACTTCCCTAGACAAAGCAGAGGTGCTTTCACCTCCGCTCCCCACTCCTCATTTTCCTGGCACCCCGCTCACCCGCCCTCGCACAGGAAACCGGCAGCCTTGCAGGACCCCCGTCTCAACCTCACCCCAACCCCTCGCTCTGCGGGGAACCCTCGCCAAACCCCCGCGGCACCCAAGCCTCTCTCCGCGCCCGGCGGCTGCGGTCAGCGCTCGCCCCGGTGCCCGGCGAGCTCCCCGCGACCCCGGCCCCGGCAGCGGGCGGCGGTGCCCCCTGGCGGGCGCGGAGGGGCTCGGGGGCGGCGCCGTGCCCCCGGCGGTGCGGAGCGGGTGCGGAGCGGGTGCGGAGCCGCCGCAGGCTCCCCGCAGCCCGGCCCCCTCCCCGCGTCCCCCCGCCCCGAAGCGGCCGTGCGCGGCGTGCCGGCCCCCTCCTCCGCCCGCCGATAAATCCCCACCGCCGGGGGGGCCGCGCCGCACTCGCGGCTGCCGGGCTGAGGGCAAGCGGGGGGACATCCCCCCCCCACCCCCCCTCCCCGTTCCCCCAAAATATCCCCCCTCCCCTCCGGGAGAGACCCCCGACCGGGGGGGGGAGCGGAGCTGCTGCCGCCGGAGCGCAGGTGAGTGCCCGGGGGTGTTGGGGTGGGAGGTTGCGGGGTGTCCGGGGGGCACCGCAGGGGAACAGCCCCCTCCTGACAGCGTACTTATTGCCGAGTTTTCCTCCGTGGGCTTGAGACGGTTCCCATTGGGGTCCCGGCATGGGGCAGGTGGCGGTGAGCATCCCGCAGAGCATCCTCGGTACCCAGCGCTGCTGCGGGGCTCTGTTGGGCTGTCCGAGTGTCCCTGCTCGTTGTCTGTGGTGCTGTGGGTCCCTCTCTGAGATGCATCACCCTTTTCTTTCGGTGCATGGAAAGGGCAGCTCCCTGCCCTCGCGTCCGCGGCTGGGGGCTGAGCGTCTGGGAGATGCGCAGGGCATGGGAAGTGTCGGTGATTCCCGGCGCTGAGCAAGGGGCATCGTGCCCCTCGCTTCAGGGCTGGAGCTCCGGGGAAGTGAAATACAGCTGCTGGGCTGTCTGCCTACCTGTTAGTCCCCGTGGCCCCAGATGTGCAGCAGGTGGAGCAGGGATCTTCCCTTGGTCACAGACCGGGCGGAGGGTCCTTGAGTGTATGTGGAGAGAGACTGCATGGGGCAGAGAACAGAGCTCATTTGTTTTAGTGTTTGCCATTAACCTCATGCTCAAAATCCTTGATTCAGGCCCACACCCCCTCTAAATAATCAGCTACTGAAAGCACAGGGCATTTCATCTGCATTTTTATATTTCCTGGTGGTTGGGAATCCTATTTTCAGAAATTTTCAGTTTTAAAAGAACAAAGCTGGAATGGGTACACACTCATACACTCCAAAACCCAGGGCTCCAGGTGAAAGAAAAAGCAAAAAACACTAAATATTGCAACTCTGATGGTATGAGAACTGCACTACTTTCCCTTAGAGAAACACGTACGTATGGCTTCTGGCCAGCAAAGCCCGTGTATAATGCTGGTGAGGGCTGAGGTGCCGTTGGCTTCAGCGGAATTACTCAGTGGCTCAAGGCGAACATGTGCTTTCGTGCTTTCCCGAACCAGGGCTTAAGTCCTGTTTGAAAAACATTCACTCGGATGAATCAAGCTCATTCAGGAGTTCAATGCAGACTGAATCAGGGAAGCATGGACTGAACGGCATCACCAGCCTCCCTGTGCAAGAGCTAGGAAATCACCAGTGCCTTGGGTTTTTCCTGGAAATGCAGGCAACAACCTCATAGGAGCCAGCAGCCCTCTGCGATCATGAGCTGGCTGTGGTCTATCTTTGCATTTCAGTCTTCTCTCAAACTTCGGAACCTAGGAGGGCAACTTTTACATGAGCCATCCAACTTTAAAAAAAAAAAAAAAAAAAAAAACACCCAGAGAATCTCTTATTTGGTAAAATGATGATCTGCAATTATTTTACAATCACCGAATACATAGGTGATTGTCAGGAACCAAAGCACTTTCAAGCATTAAGAAAAGAGAACGTTATATAATTATGATGTCCAAAGAGTTATTCTAAATAGCTTGATTCTTCTGCAAGGAACTCTTTGATTCCTTTAAAAATTAGAGAAAATTGTGCTTAACTGTTCCCTGTTTTTCCCCTCCTGAGGAAGTCCTGCGCATGCTGAAATCACCTGTACCCTCAAGAAGCTTTCTTTTTTTTCTGTTTTTTCAGAAAGTAGATAAACATGCCTGCATTTGTACTTAAGAGCTCCAAGAAAAGTTCCGAGGCACTTCTGCTTGTACTGCTATTATAACAGCTTTGGGAGCGATCAGGCACAGCAGAGGCAGTGTTGGTTCAGCAGCTCTGAGCTTGAGCCTGGTGCTGTCGAAGCCTTGAAGCTTTGGGTTTTTCTCCTCTAAAAACCACCAGCTTCACCAAGTGGCCACCTAAGGGCAGTGGATATTTGTTTTAAATCTCGTGTTTCCCTGATCCTAGACTTTTGCTGAAACAATATATCCAGGCATTTCCATGAGGATGTAGAAGGGGAACCTGGCAATTGCAGCTCTTTTGTCTGAGGGGTTTGGATTTAGCATAACCTCCCTGCAAGACTGATATGTTTAAGACATGAGGGTCCCTTCCAGAACAAAAAGGGTGCAGTCTTGTTTATTAAAAATGGAGAACAAGATCTCAAAGCAAACAGTGAGGAAAGCCTTAAATCAGTTCAAAGCTATTTGAAGTCATTGATCAAACACTGGGAAGACACGATGATAAAGAAAAAGGTCACCGGGCCAAACTCATCTCCATGTAATTACATTAAGTCTGTCAAACTAATCCCTGGCCTATCTTGACGGAAAATATTAAGCCGGTTCTTTTTAATCGAGTGACCAGTATATTAAACAGCCTGGCACCTATTGTCCACACACTAAAGTACGTAAATATGCCTGCTTGTGAGCAGCCCTCGTGAATTCAATGGGTTTGGCCTGTGCGAGGCTGACCACCTGCCCGGGGTTTTAGTTGTGCAAGCAGCCAGTAAGTTAGCCCTTCTGAACCTCTTCTCATGGCTGATTTGGTGCTCTTGACAGTCATGGCAGTAAGAAGTGCAGGGTCTCTGGGGGGTGTTGGGGTGGGAAATTTGGCAGAGGCAGGTGAGGTCAGAATTTAAACGCAGCTGAGATGAACTGGAGATGTGATCTGCAGAAGGCCAGGTAGGAAGCACTGCTCTGAGCTGAGAATAATCAACTGCACAGCTATAGGAGGGGAAGCAGCTCACCTGGCAGCCCTCTTGTGATATCTCACAGGGCTGCACAGGAGAGCTTGTAGGATTTGACCCTACAAGGCATGCGAAGGGCTTAGGTCCTGCAGCTCAGCGCTGTCGAAGTCTTGGCAGGAGCACTTGGCCATGGGGTCCGGGCTGGGGCACTCAGCAGCCCTGAAAGCATCACAGGAGGCTGTAAGACATCCTGGCCTTGGGTGGGACTGGGCACAGGTGACAAGAAGCTGCTGCAACAAAGGGAGATTTTTCCATAGTCCCACAGTCAGCAAAGTCAGGTTGAGCAGAACTGTCTGGGGCTGTGAATCGCTTGGAAACCCCAGAAGCACATTGATCAGCCCCAACATCTAACGTCTGCTTGTGGGGAATTAACAGTTTTCAGTGATGTTCCTTCACAGCCAGCATGAGAACAGGGGACCAAAATGCCAAAAGTAAGGCCATCCTCTAAAAGGCGAGCCGTGGTCTGACACATGGCAGTCACAAAAGCTGTGGCTGTTGCCTGGGGCTTTCTGAGCTCCATTTCCTCCTCTGTTGCCTCTGCTGGGTGGACCCTTTGTCCCAGCTTGCAGCTTCTTGGCCTGCACCACGTCTGCCTGCTCCCCCAGGTCCGCAGGAAAAGCTCTTCCTCGCCCCACCACCCGTCCACCACCCACAAGCTCCCATCCATCATCAGGCACTCTCCAGGGGCTCCCAAGACAACGCAGCTCTCCTTCTGTGCCTGTAAGGCTTCCCAGGTTTGGATGTCCTGAAGGGATATCGTGTTGACTGCTTCTAATTACTCCATTAGTTGATTTATCAATTTATGCTGATTTAAGAGCTGGAAGTCACAGAAGCCCAGCAAGGCCTCCCATTCCTGAATCCACATCTCAGACAAGATGGGCTCTGTTCGGAGGGGATGAGCAGCAGCTACCCAGGTTGGACAGTCGCTCTCCCCAGCATGGCCACCTGAGCCCTCTGTCCCTCTCCTGTCCCTTCAGGCACCCTCTTCGTGTCTTTGGGCTCCTTGCCGTTCCGCATGCGGTGTCAGTTCTGCACTCCAGTCCAGTCCAAATACACTGCCCGCCTCCACATCTGCCTTTTTTCTGTTTGGGAAGCAGGTTTTGTTTTATATTTACAATACAAGCAGCAAAAGAAAAAAAAATACATTTATGGAACTAACAACCTACACATTTGTTTATTGTCAGCTAAGCTTACTCCTCTCCACAAGCTAAATTAGATAGCTTTTCCCATTAAGTTACTATTGGTTCTGATGTACTTTTTTTTTCCAAGCAGGCCAGGCTATCTGCTATCACAGACAGCGATTCTTACATTACATATTTTTTCTCTTTTCTCTTTCACATTTTGAAATATCGAAGGATCAGTTCAGACTAGCTTTTAATAAAGAAAAGCATGCAAGTGGGGGCCAACGTAGCAAAACACTCTTGAAACGTGCTCTGTGGGTTGGGTCCCGTTCTTATTCTGTCTCTGAGTGTCTTTCCTGTAGGAGAAGAGATTGAAGCCGAGCACATCAGTTGAAAGATACCATTCAGAAAGAGATTTATGATCCTGTTTCATCAGGGATGCTTATGTGGAATTACTGCCTGCCTGAAAGCACTGACTCAGAGCTCACATGTAAATTGCCAGTATAATTCCACTATTCTGTGTTTCACAGAATTGAATGTTTTGTGCCTTGCTTCAAGTGTTTTCTTGATGAAAATCTTTCAGTTTTCTCCTAAAGAGAGCTTTGTAGACAGCCTAACTGTAACCACGTCTTCCTGAGTTGCAAACATGCAGCAACTGCCAGTCAAATGTGTGATATCTTAATTTTGAAATGGACAGCTTCATATCAACACCACTGTGTTCTTGCAGGAGTGCTTTTGAGTAATATCATTTCTCCTCGTATGCGTGAAGTTTTGCATGAAACTTAATATCTATCCTGTGCCTTAACTTCACATCCTTGGTCCTTTGCACAAAACCAGAGGTGAATGCCCAGCAAGACCCAGTCATGGGAATGGGTGACAGTAATACACGGGCATGATTCACACATATTTATACAGCCAATAAATTAATCTTGATCCATATACTGAGGCACTTCATTATAGCACTGAAATAGCATAACAAAGCGCTTCTCATACTGTTGAAATAGGGCAGGTTCAGTAATTAGCACACAATTTGGAAACTAAGAGCAAGGTCTGAAAAGGTTCACACACACAGGCGCATGCACTGTTTCTTTACCAGGTATTTTCCAGCCAATGATTCCAAACTTCTGGGGGTCAGAGCAGCACGTGCCTGCCCTTACCAGGATGAAGCAGTCCAGCTGGGTGCATCCTCTCTGCTCGAGGCAGCTCGCTGTGATGCTCAGGCAGGCATCCGTGCGATTCACGCCTTCATGAGTTGAGCGAGTCAAGTGTCCACCTTTCTCTTTTTGCCACGACTAATGGTTTTGTTGCTGTTGCATTTCATAGGAGAGCACGGACTAGTCAAGAGGCCTCACGGAGCTGTAAATATTTGATGAAGCTGCTGGCTGGGGCTTTGTACAGCATGAGCGTGAATTCCACGCTGTAAGAGACAGCTAAAAATCAAATTATGCTGAGCATTACCTTGCTGAATTGAAAGCATGAATTGACACTGGTTTTGATCCCTGAGCTGAAACAAAAATCAGAAACTCCTGAATAGTTTGACATGTTATGCAGCAGGGTCTGGTAGGAATGTACTGCTCACCTGAGGGGCTACAAGCGCACATCCTCGCGGTGCACGTACCAGCCTTTCTCTGGGCTGCATCTCCCACAGCGCCTGCTGGTTGAGCCTTAGGCGGGCTTTCAGGGCCATTAAAACACACAGTGTTCCTCTGAAAAACAGCAATAGTCGTGCCCACGCTTGCATGCCTCCCGTGGGCCCTCAGCAGACACAGGGAGGAGGGCTGTTACCCAGTTGTGTCGGGTAATGCGTGGCCACGAAAGGAAAAGCCCCCCTCTTACAGAGGAGAAGAAAACCACATGAAAGGAAGAAATAGGAAATTATTACTGTAGCACAAGAAATCCCAAAAGCACTATAATTTGGGACTGGAGTCCACTGTGAGAAGGTCTCCCGTGGTCGGCCTCTGCTGCTTGGCTGAGCAGAGGTGGGCGGGGGGGGTCCGAAATGCTGCGACCACAGCTGGGGGTGTGAGGATGGGGTAGGGCCCTAACTGCTCCCGCTTGTGGAGGCGTTTGGAGCCAGACTTCGGGGAGTGTAATTTTCACGTTATTGTTAACGAAGTGGAACAGGCCCTGCGTTTCACCTGTTGGTTGTGAAGGTCTGTGTCCTGAAGAGCCTGAGGCGAACTTTCTCTTCTGTAGGCACAGAAGCGTTAGCAAAACAGGGAGAGATCTTCCACTGATAGCAACGGGTGCTGGATTTAACACTTTTTAATGACAGCATAGCTCAATTGTCACTTTGAAGAAGATACAGTATTTAGCATAAATAGTTCTTTATAGGCTCAGGCTTATGATTTAACATATATACTAAGCTGTTAAAGGGAAACGCATGCTAAAAAAATAAAGCATGCATATTTTCGCAACTATCTGATGAAAGAACTATTTTTGAACACTTTGCTAGAAAAAAAAGCGAAAAAGGAAACTATTTGAAGTATCTGATACAGGAGGAAAAATTAAATCATAAATAAAACCAGATCAGCCATACACAAAGGGTTTGTGCACAGCCGCCTTTGAAGCAAATTGTGGCTGGGCAAGAGATAGGTATATTAGGATTTACTGGTGGAGATGTTTGCAACTTTTTCAGCTCGGGCCCCTAGCATTGTGCTGTCAAAGAGCATCCCATGGGTGTTCGGAAACTTACTCTGGTGCCTTTTCTGCTAAGTGTTCCTGTTAATAAGTGCTAGCAGAGAACCCTGCCTAACACTGCTGATGTGCAGCCAAATGAAGGAGTGCAGAAATGAAGTGAGAAAGTCCTGGCCAAGCCATAGGGACAGCCAAGCTCAGAGGGGGAGCTGAGGCTGAGGTTCTTGTGTTATAATATCTTGCTACTATAACAGCACTGCTTTGCATTACCGGGAAAGCTTAAATCTAGAGTGTGGGCAAGTCCAGACGCCAGGTCCAGGGGAGAAGTAAGGACTTGATCCAATCACTGCATGTGCTTTGGGGTTTTGTGCACATCCCTTAGGCACCATAGACTTCACTGGAGCCAATCGTTGTCTGGGAACTGCTAAGAACATAAATAAATTATTAATATGCTGTCAGATAAGGGATAAAATATTACTTCAATGTCTTTCATGCCTTGTGTAAGAGTTGGCTTTTCTGAAGTCCAATTTCTTTTGTTTGCTGAGGGAGTTTTCTTAAGGAACCCATTACTTATGCTATTATCCTTGTTTCTCTGTACTTTGGGGAATTCAGCAGATGTGAATATAGCCAAGACAAGCTCCTTCCTAACCTATTCATATGTGAAGGAGATTTTCCAGGGTTGTATCTGTCCTGGCTGCCCCTTGCTGGTACTTCTGTCCAGGCACCAGAGAAGGACTGGAAAAGTGTGGGGATTGCAAGGGTGGTTCCTGAGCAGCCAGAGCCAGATGATGGGGATCAAACTGAGGGTTTGCATCCTTGACTAAAACAGCTTCCCAAAATGAATGAAATCAAGTTGCATCTTCCTTTCATGCTTTCTGGGCACCCTGGGCTGTGACCAGCTCCCGTGCCACAAGCATGGAGCACAACAGCAAGGAGCAAGCAGTAGAGTTGCTACCGTACAGCCTTTGGCGCTTGGACTTCAAATGTAAACATAGAAGTAGGATAAAAATACAGATGCTGGCATTTACCTCTTCTCTTCGTTTAATTTTTACAGCGCAGCTTACTTTGATCTTCTCTTTTTTTTTTTTTGTTTGATAGTGTACAGCACATTCTAAACAATCATTTAATAAGATGTTCCTGTGAGGTTAAGAGCCATAGCAAAACAGTCCCTATTTATTGCTAGCTTTATACCTGAGAAGCTTGCAGGTAGCAGACTGTGAGCTGTGTGATGATTTTAATGTGAGGGTGGCATTTACATGGATAAAATTTCCATTATTTCATAACCAAGCCATTGTTTTCTACCCAGGCATGCAGTGGGAATGGTTCAAGAGAAAAAATATATATTATAGTTCTTTCATAAATTATAGTTTGGCTGCATGTAATATCACTCTTACTTCTGTATTTATTTCCTGGTATTGTTGATATGATAGTCTATTTTCAGAAAAATATGCTTTCTCTCTGGAACTGTTTTTTAAAAGTATCTTCTTCAACAGGCAAAGCATGCAAGTAATTTTATTTTGACTATTTTAAGCATAATGATTTTACATTGTTCATTCAACAATAAATATCTTAATGGACCTTTTCAAGTAACAGCATTTAAATAATTTCACTATCTAGTACAGCAGTACCAACACTGATCTAATTTGGGGCCATATTAGATAGAACATTTTAAGATGTTCCATGAGGCAAGAAGTCTTGCATATGGGGTTGAAACTGTGTGCAGCACAAGGCTGAGCAATACTGCGTGATCTTGAAAATGATCCTGAAAATCAATCATTCTGAATTTTCAATTATGCTGGAATGTTTTTTGGCAGATAGAGATATATTAAAAAAAAAAAAAAAAAAAAAAAGATGTTAGGGTGTCAAAACAGCTTGAAATGTGCAATACGTGTAAAAGCCTGCCTTGGACAGTGAAGCCAGAAGATGGGAAGAAATTTGTCAACAAGCTATGCCCACTGATAGGTCCTGCATCCCGTCCATCTACCCATCCCTAATATGATGGAATTAAATTGCCAACCATTCCCTGATGATTCCTTGCATCTGACTCTGTACTGAAGCACACAGAGATCTAGTCTTTGTTTCTTGTTCAACCAGCTTTGTCTTTAGAAACATCCCTGGACAGCTGACTACTAGTGGATCTCAGAAATGGTGTCTCTTAACCCCGTTTCTTTGCCCTCTCAAAATTTGTATTAAATTTCTGTTTTGTACCTGTCAGGTGTGCTACAAAAAAACATCCCAAATTACTTATTTTGACAGCTTGTTTAGGCACAAATTTCCCTTGAAGGCATTTCCAGGGCACTTTCAATCCTTCCTTATCTATTTGGGCAGGTATGTTGAAACAGTTGCCTACCGCTAGTGTTAACCTTCTTGTGCCAACACTTGTCCCCAGGTGCATTAACCTTTGCATTGAATTCACAAGTAGGTGTGGATGTAGCCAGCAACTTTGGAAAGAATTGAGGCACCTCTGATCATGTAGAGACCTCCAGAGAGTCATCTGTAGGCTCTTTTGCCAAACCAATGTCATCCAGGCAAATATACATGCTTCCTATGGCACCAAAAAATTGCATTTTCCTGACATCTCATTCCAAACATAACCTTGCTGAGGAGAAAGCCTTTTCTCCTGGTTCTGATAGGGCTCAAATGTGGGCTCTGTTGTCCAGAGCAGCTCTTTTCTCTAGTTACTATAAAGTGTTTCTCTTGTTCAAATTGCTTCTGGGTCTACACCCAAGGAAAGGGTCTGGGTTTGGTAGGAGCTCTTGCTGGTGACCTTCAGTTGGACCAGCCCTCTTCTACTCCCTAGGTGCCTCAGAGCAATGAGTCTTTCCAGGATGCCAAGACAGAGTGTAAATCTAAATCTGTTCTGGTTTTCCACCACCTTTACAGATTTCTAACTTTGGTGGGACTTTGAATGACCCCAGTATTGGTAAAGTGGGATCTTTCTCATTTTCCCCTATTCTTGTGGTGCCTGGTCACTCTTTGCAGACAAGCACGAGGGCCACTCATCCCCACTGCAGTGGACCTGAAAGCCCAGTCCTGGATAAGAAAAGACAGGCTAACACAGCACTGCACTCCCAGATTAGAGCTGTTCTGGCTAACCCTGTCTCATGGAGGAGCCAGGTCACATCATCTCCTGAGCTCACTTCCAGCATGGTACTTCTAATGTGATTTAGCTCCTGGATTTTTAAAGCATCACGTAAGTGGCATCTTCATGCTCTTCAAGGAGGCTAGCAAAACTCTCACTTTATTTTGGAGAATAATGAAATGTTGTTTAATGTCCCTCCTCCAAGCTCTTAGCAATTAAACTTATTTCATCTGGCTGATTTTAAACAGTCTGGCAGAATTCTCGCAGAGTGGCATGTTGTCTGAAAACTGTTCATCCAACTTCTCTCTCATTCTTTGCAAGATAATCAGGGAAGGCACACACCGTGCAGGAGCCTGGGGGTAGGATCCTTGCTCCCCATTCCAGCTGTGCGTACCCAAACCAGCACCCACGGGGAGACACCCTGCTCCCGGGGAAGGAGGGATGCACTGTGCGCTGCTGTCTCCAGCTGGTGTGCCAACCCACTGGGGCATCAGACTGCTGACACTAAGAGGAGATGTTAGCCACAGAAGTGCTCGTAGGCAGGGGATGGAGAAGTACCAGGAATGGTTTCCTATGAGCAAGACAAGGCTGGACTCACCATCTTCTACCTGCATGCTCCCTAAAAATGAATTTAAAGCGATTGTCCAGAGTGCTTTGACACCTTCTTCTGATTTAAGGACATTAAATCCAGTTACTGTAAGCTCTGGCATGGCTGTTTTTGCGATTTCCCTCAATTCCCAGTAGAAATTAAGCATGGGAGCTGGGATTCAGACTTCTGAGATTAATGGAATTGCTCAGGTATCGAAGCAGTGACAAAATGGAAAGTTCTTCCTAGCAGAAAAAGTAATTAGTCCCTTTCAGATCTTCAATTTGACACTAGCTTAGCATCAATTATTCTCCAGTGGGAATATTACATCTTAACAAGGTTCATTGTAATATCATCCCTTCTCAGTAGTAATCGGAAGAGAGAAGGCCTCTTCAAATCGTTGTCTTGCTGCACTGACATTTTTAACATTTCAGCCTCCCACTTATCAGCTGATACTGCTTGCATTGACTTCAGCATGTGAACAATTCCAGTACCCTCAAGTGTCTGGAAATCAGCTCTTCCTCCTTTACCACCCCCCCACCCAACCTCCACCCCCCGAATTTTTGGCAAGAGTCTGCAGAGAAAAGCAGCAATGTTTCCAAATTAAAAGGTAGTGTTACAATTGAAGTTAAAATCCTCAGGGTGGAGAAAACATGTCAAAATAATCTGAGAGGCTGGGTTTTGGGGGAGAAAGGATAGCTCCACTGTGTGGATTTCACCTTAATAAGGAAATTGTGTCAGCCCTGGGTCTCTGTTCCTTTAGGTCAAGGCAATTCTTCCAAAAGCAGAGTGTGCCATCCTCAGGTGTGTCCAACAGTGTAAAATGGGCAAATACAAAAGTGCCCAGGTGAAAAATATGCTGTATCTTTAAGAGCTGAGCTGCTGTCCTGGCACATGCTTCTTTGAGAGTTTAATAAAGCCTGGTACAGCCTATGCTATTTGGTTTTCTCAGGCCAAGGAGATCCTTTCTCCATGCCACCATTCATAGTACAGCCCCAGCCCCGAGTTGCCCTGCGCAAGTCATACCTGTGTTTAATTGTTCGCTCTTTCATTTCCCCATCTATCACCCAAAGTCCCATCTCCAATTTAACATCATGTATTTGAGGCTGTTGAAACACAGTCAAGAAGACTTAGATGTACAGCTGGGTGACTGCATCTCCTAGATAGGTTTGATAATCAGTCTCTGTGCACAGCTCCAAGTTATTTTGAATAGAGAACTGCTGAAAATAAACAGAAAAAGAATTAAATAAATTGTAAGTGACCTCCTTTCCTGCGCCGCCAGATTGGGACATTCTGTGGGTAAACATCTCTGAATAAAGCTGTTCTAAATTAAATAAATCGCTGGCTGTGGTGGGTATAATATGAGGCTGGCAATAAAAGCTATTTAAAATCCCATCAAGATGTTGAAGCCCTCATCCAGAATGCAACAGGGCAAGCATGTGCTGTTGCCAGCAGACCTGACCGCAGTAGCTGTCTCGAACCAGCATCCCCCAGTGTGACTTCCAGCTTCAGAGCAGGGGATGTTCAGAAGGGTTAGGGTGTTGGGCATCTCCGAGGGACTCACAAGAACTGTTGAGCTCAGCAGGGAAGCTGTGCAAGCTGTGCAAGAGCAGGGGGCTCCCGCAGAGACATTTGCTGCTGGCTGCTAGCACCCAGCCAGCGCAATTGTCACAGGGCCTTAGCTGGAAATGAAAAGGCGTATTTGAAGTCAGTTGTGCTGAGTACTTTCACTTGATTATTTGAAGCATTTGTAATAATAGCATTGTAAACCTCATCTTCATTTATGTGGTTCTCTTTGCAAATTGTTAACAATTACAGGTCACCATTGAGCTGGAAGCATCTTAGCATTTGTTGCAAAAGCTTTTTAACAGTAATTCAAGTCTTATTTACTCTGTCACCAGATCATTTCATGTGCTAATGCACTGGGAATGTCAAACTGTGCTGATGGTAGTGGAGCTTTCATTCTGCTCGATTTTATTCCTGTGCAAATACAATTAAAGCAAGAAGTGTCTTAGAGGTGCCTGATCAAATGCATTAAGTTAACTCCCCTTTTGCTCCTAAGGCAAGCGCACCCAGAACTGTAAGGTCTCAGGGGAAGGGCCAGGTCTTGTACCTGTTAGGGCAGCACCTTGCGGGCTTGGCTCATGGCCCTAGCCCCTGCCCACCTCACCCATGCTGACTGTTGGCTGATGGTTGTGGAGGGTGATTCACGGGGAACTAAACAGGACAACCCTAGGGCAGAACTGTATCTTAAGAGTAAATTTTACATTGCAGAGTCACAAGGAACTAGCAGCATCTGATGGGACTCTGATCAGACCTGAGGCACCCAAAGGATAATTTCACCCATCCGCTGAAGTCTGTGGTGTGTCAGAGACCAGGCACTCCACTAAAGGGTGACTTGATCCCAGACCACCTAACAAGCAGTCATGTCAGTTATTATCACCATACAGAGGGAGTAATTCAGGCAGTGACCCATGCATGCTGACCACCCCTGCAAACCAGACTGGTTTTGATTAAGTACCTGAGAGTGGTTTCAGATGCCTAATACAGGAACTATTCAGATAACGAGCCTACAGTGACATGGCCAAACCACTCCATCACTACATCAGTGTCAGGCACAGGCATATAATTTGACCCTGGGTGATCCATCAGAGTTCATCTATCTCAACTAACAATGACCTTGTACATGAATATATGAAACTTTAATGCTGTCCCGTTTTCTGGTCCCTCAGTTTCCATAAAATAAATGTGTTCGGTGGAAGGCTGGGAATATATAAGTGAAAGGAATCAGCTCTCTGACCTTTTAGACTGACAAAAAATCATAGTAGACTACAACTAAAAAGTAATAATAACTTGTGAGTCACAAAAGACCCTTGGGTGAACACAATTAGAAAAAGAGAATTAGTGGTATATTGTCTGTGTACGCCTGAACTGCAGGCAGACATTGAAGTGCCAATAACTTGTAGCAAGAGAGTTTGCTGTTGTTGCTCAGTTTTTTTTTCAGACTGCTTCAACATCCCATGCAAAAATAATTTCAACAGCTTCCAGTTGTGAGAAAATACGTAGCCAAAATTTGTTGCTATAAACATATATTCAAGAGGAGGACAGAGTAATGCTGTGTGCTAATCACTGTCAGCATCCTGTTGAATTGTCAGTGTCACTGGATGGTGTACATAGTGTCCAAAAAAACCTATTTTTCTGTTGTTTTTCACATGGTGTTTTTTACACTAGTTTCACCATTATAGGAGAATATCAGATACAGTTGTCTCATACCAGTTTCAGTGGAGATCTGGACTGGAATAAACAGCTAACATAATAATGCTGCACGAGGATACACCATGAAGATATGACAAGCCATAGTACAATCAGTAGTATAGCAGCATCATTAACCTTTTTTTCTTTCTTTTTTTTTTTTGTAGCTGCACTATATTTTCCACAGACAAGAGCATTAGTAATTTTAACTTTGATTGAGAACTGCTATTATCCACTCACAGCATGTGGGAGCAAACAGGCACTTGGATAAATCACAAAAAAGAAAACCACTTAGCAAGCTGCTTTCCTCAATAACACCTTTTTCTGAAGGTACAAGGCTGAGTGCTGTAGGGAGAGTGTGTGTGAAGAGAAAAGCAAGGCTGCAGCAGTGCACTGAAGCGCGCTCAAGGTCAGCCCCCCTTGTGGAAGACCAAGAGGTCACGTTTTGCTTGGAAGGTATTCTGAAATGTTTAAAAAATTTAAGTAATTAAATAATTCAGCAAGTGAAAGCCATCAGGATTCTAATGCAGTGTTAATGGGGTCTTTCAGGAATCGCAAAGATCAGCTTCAAGAATGACAGAACTGGAGCCATTATCAAGCTCATCCAGCAGAAACCATCCATCAGAGGTGAGCGTCTCCATATCCTGATGCAGAGGAGCGTGAGGAGCAGCACAACATTCCTGCCTGCAGCCGCTGCGAGAGGCATGGGACACGTGCAGATAATCTCCTGAATCCCCTCATTTTCCTGCTGCAGACTGTCAGCCCAGGGGTGTCTGCCACCGCTCAGCGGTGGATGAAGCTGGCAGTGACTCTACCAGGCTGAGTATGTGCAACAGTCAGTGGCAGATCATCTTCTCCTCAACCGGTGCTAGGCGAGAAGCAGTTCGACCTGGTTTGTAATTTGGAATATCTCTCACATGGCCACTGAGATGAAGAGTTGATGGACAGTCTCCAGGGAACTGCAACACCATTTTGGATCGGGTATTTCCCACCGAGAGCGCAGGCAGTGCCAGCGTGGCAGAAGAGAACGAGAGTAAGGGCTCCAGCTGCTCCTCCACTGCTCATCGGCTTCTGCAGGCCTCACCTCCGTGAGGCAGCCTGGCGGTACCGGGCAGTATTCGAACTGGGCGAAGTGTGGTGAGAAACAGACAATTTAATTCTCCTTGTTCAAGGCTGGGATAGCCTCCAGATTAAATTTCACCTCCTGGTAACTCCTACTGGATGTATCTGCTACCAAAGGCCTTTGGAAAGGACCTGAACCAGAGGAGGTTTGGCCCTTCACATCTGTGGTGCAGAATCCAGCGGTACATTATTCTGATTAGAAGGTCTAATACAGCTAATAGAGCATATAAAACTGTCTACTGCGTTTCGTCATATATCATTTGCTGCAGCAACCTACAGCCATCCAAGCTGCTTCAGCCTCCCTCTCACAACCCTGAGAGATGTTGTCCCAGCAGAGGGGTCCCTGCGTCACCAGCACCTCAGCGCTGACAGAGCGGTGTGATGCCTTCAGAGCATTCAGCAGGTCCCTCACCTTTTACTGGGCATCTGAAACTGCCGTGGGGAGAGGCAGGAGGCACCCCGGGGCCTGGCTGTCCCCACGAAGAGTGGGCGACCGCCTCTGGGGCAAGAACTTCGGGAGCGCTTGGGCTGCGCAGCAGGTTGGTGCATCTCAGCGGGCTTTCTCCAGACACAACCTCCTGTCCTGTTTTGTGGTTTGGGAGGGATGAGATTCACTAGCACGCTGTGCCATCTGTGCCCCGTGATGGTGTTTAGTGCTAGGGCAGGGGTTCACTGGTCCCCCCAGGATGGTGAGAGGTGGCTTCTTGCAGGGCTGGGGAGTCACAGGGCCTGGGTCTTGCTCAGAGGGACAGGGCATCATGTGCCTCAGCACTTGGCAAGTGGCTGCAGCAGGGCAGGGGATGAAAGATGAAAGGAACAGACCTACCTGAGAAATGCAGCATCGGGCACTGCAGTGTGGGCACAGCATGGGGCTGGCGGGACCGTGGAGGCAGCAGTTGGAAACATCTACTGTGTCCCGAGCTCTAGAACAAGAAGAGCATTTTTGCTGCAGTAAAATTCAACGTTAGCTGCTGTGAGAGTGTGTTGGCTCACTCACAGGCTTGGTTACTGGCTGCCAGTACAGGACATGGTACAATCTTGATTGCTGCTGTACAGGTAGGGATGGCATGGAAAATGTAAACTGAGAACGCTATATTAGAGAGCTTAAGTTAGATTTTATCTAAATATACTTAAGAAGCCCAGGAACAAGAGGGGAACAAATGAAGACTTCAATCTGCTTTCCACAGTCTGATCTTTAGCTGACTGTCCATGATTGTTACATGGACAACTGGGGGATGCTATGTATTGGTAGTGAGTATATGGAGCTACTATACCCTGAGAACTAGATAGTCTTGCAAATTAACTTTTCTCATTCATAGTAGCGGCCAGAATAATGCACTCCTGTGCATTATCTGCATTATCTGGCAGATAATGCAGAGTGAGAATGAATGAAAGCGGCATGTCTGAGGGTATCTGGAAATTTAGTTAATCTGTACTCAGAAGTCATAGAGGAAAGATGTTTTATGTTCCATAACTGTAGACATACATTTGTTTGTGTGCCAATGATCTTCAGCACCAAAGATGACAAAAGTGGTGGCACTAAAATTAAAGGTTTTCCTCGTAAGTCAGATTTTCATAGAGCTCTTTCTTGTAAGGTCACAACACAGCAGTACGCTCAAGCAGCATTTTTAGGTTGTATTTCATAAATGCACTCCACTTCTACACAGAGCAAAGAAATGGATATATGAAGTTCGTGGTGAAAAAAAAAAAAAAAGAAAAAGAAAACTAAGGGAAAAGAAAAGCAATGCTAAAATGATAAAATGATGCTAAAAGATTACTCCTTTTGGATGCTTCCATTATAAATCTTTCACTGTGTATATCAGTACTGGGATTTGGGGCCAGAGGTGACTGTTGTGGCATGTTGACAGAGAGCAGGTGTGTAGGATGAAAAATGTTCCATTTTTGCTTTTTCCACTCATTGACTCCTTAGCACTTCTGCACTGTGCTGTCCAAAGCAATGGTGCCGTTAAGGGGCAAGAGTCAACACCTGATTATGAAGATTATTGCTGTGGACAAGGTCTGACCTCCTGTCAGTCAGCCCTCACCGTCTGCAGCTACTCATATTTCCCCCGTGGGCTGAGAAATCCCATGTTTCAGTCTCCATGTGACTTTTTGCAAGTCTGAGCAAGAACATCAGCTCCTGCTGTTTTGCTAGTAGGAAAGAAGTTTAATTTCTTCCACATGGTGCAAGCACTTGCACAGCTCAAAAGTGACGGAAGGCAGGAAGGATAAACTGCCCTACAGAGAGATCTCTGTCTTGTCTATAGAAGGAGCTTTGGTGGCAAGCTTAGACTAGAAGCTTAAAATAGAGCTTGCTAAAGCCTGGTAGGAGGTAATGGTGGGAACTACTTTATGTGCCCATCAATAAAGCTTGCTTTGTCTTGATCCCAGTAACTTTAATATTGAGAGTAAAATTGTACATTGCATACTTGACGATGTAGCTCTCACTGGCCAAACTTCCTGGGTGTACATGATTGTGAGGATCAGGTAGAGCAATGGAAGCAGAAAACCTGGCCTTCCAGCCCAGCTCTTCTAGGAGCTCTTTGTGTGACTGTAGAAGCACTTCTCTGACACTCAGCGTGTCCATCTATAAAGAGAAATGTTGGTCCTGTTCTACACCCAGTCATAACCCCCAGAGCAGTCATTCACCTCAATGATGCTGTTGAGTGTTGAGGAACACTCAACATTTCTGCTCCTTGCTAGGTACCAGAAGATGTTTATCTCCACCTCCTCCAGAACCTGTGTGTACAGCTTATTGGTAGTTTGTACATCCTAGGAAATCATATTAAATTGGCGGACCCTGCCCAACTTATATATTACCCTAGCCTGAACATGTAGAGGCCCAGAAAGACAAGCTGCTTGTTCTTGACTGGTAACCAGAAAGCATTCCTAGACCAAGCCAGACCAAGTCCTCTCCTTATCTGAAGAGTCCAACTGCAGACCATCCACCAGACCACTACAGGTAAACAGGTAGGAGGGAAAATCATGTCTGAGCTACCTAGCCCTATATTTTCTGCAGAGGTTTCTGTCACTACCCTTCTGATTATTAATTTAGAAAATAAACTCACCCATACATTTCGGGGACCTGGTTCTTCTATACCTGTAATTATGCTACCATCAAAGAGGATTTCTGTTTGGGAACAGGTATTTCTTTTTATTTCCTAAACCATTCCTTTGGATCTATTCTGTTTCATGATTACTGAGTTCTGAATTCCTCATGATGATTAGTATCACATCAGCCCAGAAATGAACTTGTATAACAGTGACACAGAACCACAGCAGCCCCTTCTCCTACCCCAAGTTCTGCTCTTTTACATTGTTAGTATCCTACAGTCTCCACTAAAGGGAAAAGGAATATTTACCTTGCAAAACTTCTGACAGAAAAATTTACTTGGTCTGGTAGGTTTTCAGGATAGTCCCTCAGAAACTAGCTCTCCTTCCAGTTGATGTCCCTCAGTCTGTATGAGCTTGCTGTGGAGACAGATAAGTGTTTCCTGGTGAGCAATGTCCACGTTTAAGAGGACAGGAGGGTTTCAGGCCTAGCAGCCTGTCTGAAAAGAATCGGCATTGTACAGCTGGGTGCTGCCCATCATCTCTCACTGCAAGCAACGCTGGGCTGGGTTTCAGCTGCAAAGCTGACATGACCCAGAAAGGGAGCCAGCAAGTCTTAACCATGTGAGATGAGGAAGCCTCAAACATCAAGAAAGTGTTGTTCAGCTCTCGCTGGGGGATACAAGAGTCGCGCGGTGTCGGCTCCTTTGCTTTTATCGCTTCAGAGGCAGGTGAGTCAGTGCAGCGGTGGCATTTGTCAAAACTCCTCAAACTTTCAACAAGATTTTGAGGAATAGCATACTGTTTTATACAGTCTCATGGTATTTGTGTATGCACATGCACATACACATTTTCAGCCCATGTATGACTTAGAGAATATATGCTGTTTGAATTTTATAGAACTGATGAATTTTAAAACACTTTGCTTCGTTAGAGTCACCTCTGATGCCACAGTGAGTTCTACCCAAGCAAGCATCTGTAGCTTGCTGAAGTAGACGTCTGGTAAAGTGAATGAGGCATATGCTTTTCATCTTCTACCCCCTCATCATCTCCTTCATTTTCTGAGGCAGCATAAATCAAGGCTTTGCTTATGGTGATGATTAAAGCACTCTGGTTTATTCCAGAATTTAATATTGTTCTTAATGAGAAAAACATATTTGAAATGCACACAGTAGGTATGAAATCTATCTTGCCTTTAAAATCAGTCTTCTGCCACTGAGACAGGCACCTGGGGGGAGCAGTAGAGGAGATTATGGTTGATTTATTTTTTTTGTCATTGTTTTTTTTGTGTATGTGTCTATGTGTTTGTGACATTTCCTTTGTTAGCACAATATTAAGACTTCTTATTTATTATGACTATTAGCTGCTGCAGCAAAACCCAACCAAGGACAGGACAAATATCCACATTAGGAGCCTTCTGTTTAATAGAGGGATGTGATGTACCAGTAGTCATAGGATGTTTTGGGTGTGACCCACAGTCTTCTGTACTCATTATAACCAATCTACTACAAACAGGGAAAATGGAAATATGGTATATATGGTGCATAGATGAAAAATGCATGTCTTCCCATGGCACTTCATAGAGAATGACAGCCAAATACTGTCCTCCTTTCTGTCTCTCCAACACACACACAAACACCTGCTGTCAAATATATACGTTACTTCCAGCACAGTTTGGTTCATTGCATTTCATTACACCTGTTAAAAGACAGCTCAATCTTTGTAGTGGATGAACTTTCATAATTACTCTGTATTTATGTTGTATTTGTGGGTTAATTATATAGCGCTTATGGGTTTTGACAGCTAATTACCACTAATTCATATAATGACGTCTGATATTGAATTATTTTCATAATGCTATATTTTACTTATCTTGTATCTACATGGTAATTGATCCAGACATGTAGTTACAGTGCCAGTTATGTGAGCTTAGACAAAGTTAAAAGTTTCCAAAAACAAAGATACGGATTATCCCAGGCAATGGACAAAATTAAGCATGTTCGTTTGGTTGTAGGTATTGAAGGGTCTTCATATCAAAGCTACAGCTAGAACTCGTTACTGCTAGGACTCCAAAGAACATAACTGCAGTACCACAATAGTCACTGTATCACATTGGTAACCAAAAAATTGTCCATATGTGCTGTCAGCTCCGTGAGTATCTAACATTGATCCATTGGTTCCCAACAAGAACAAAGTTCGGAAACAAAAGCAGCAATTCTCTTTTTCATGTGATTTTTCTGGTGCTATTGACGGGGTTTAGATTGTGATTTCTGTTCTTAGCTAGGCATATTGCTAGGGTCACCGCTATGAACACTTCCCCACTCTGTCTAACTCCGCTCAGCGAATACGCAGACTTCACCATGATGCTCCAGCACAGGAAACTTGGCCCTGCTGACCCACACTTGGCAAATTCGATGAAAAACTGCCTCCTCCCAAGGTTCCAGGGCCATCGCCAGCAATTTTGCTGCAGCAGTGTCATACTAAGCAGGAGCCTGTCCTTGACCTGCTGGGTGTTGTACGCCACGTGGGCTGTCAGTAATTCATTTCTCCTGCACTTGCAGCGAGCGTGCCGGCCAGATGGAAATCCCACGCTGGCAGCCCCCAGCAGCAGTCTCGTGCCACTCGCACAAAGCTCTCACCGTCACGAGACGTTATTCAACGTTAGGAAGGACTCACAGTTGCCTTCTGCTATGATAAAACTATTTGTTCTGTCACAAAATTTTCCTTCCAAAGCAAGTCTGGAGCCATTGTGTGAGTCATTTGCTTTTTTTTTCTTTTTTTTTAATCAGCTAGAAATCGGACATATATTCACTAAGGCTTAATCTGAAATCTTTTGCTCACAGCAGAAACATTTCCATTGATTTCAAAGGGCCTTGGATCAATCTTCAACGTCTTTAATACACCATTAAGTTTTAGTCTGCCAGATTTCTTCATTTGGGCCATTATGAACTGCAGAACAGCTGTGTACAGAACCAAGTCACGTGGAGATCAAATAAACCCCATTGACATCAGTCTCCTGACAGGGAATAGCAGCAAGAAGCAAATAATGACTTGAAAAACAATGCATGTACAGTGACATTTAGCTTGAATAAAGTGATTGTCTCCATATAAATACAAATAGCACCATTTCCCCAGAGCTGAATAAATGATATTCATCAGCAAATATTTGTGTGTCTCTGACATATCTCTAAGCAGCGAGATGAGAAATTGAGATGGAAAATGCATTTGCAGGTGAGAATTCAGTGTAGATTTTTTTTTCTCACAGTTTTTCTCAACACATTTGGGAGACCTCGACAAGCAGATGCTTCTTTTCCTAGATATTGGTTGAAATGTGAAGTAACAAAATTATAACAGACCATGGCATAATAGGCTCCTGCCAAAAGTTTCCTGATCCCACCGCTCATGCTGTGTTATACTGCAAGCTGCAAGCCTGGAAACACTCCTCAGATAGAAAATGTAAAGCATCCAGGTAATTCAGAGGCTTCATTCCTGTTTTCAGAAAGGATTTATGCACCCATCAGCCAGTGTTTCACAATCTTTCTAAGAGAGTTAGGGTTTTTATGGACCAGGGTTTCTTCTCAATCGGAGTTAAGTGACTTAGGCATCTTTAATAATGTAACTCCTGTATAATGGGCTCGTTCCTCTGTATGGGGAAGTTCTGTATGAGGCAAAGCATTGCCAACAGGTCGACGGAGGTGGTCCTTTCACTCTACTCAGCACTGGTGAGGCCACAACTGAAGTACTGGGTCTAGTTCTGGGCCCCTCAGTACAAGAGAGACCTGGACAGACTGGAAAGAGTCTCCAGCAGAAGGCCACCGAGATGATGAAGGGACTGAAGCACCTTTACCATGAGGAGAGGCTGAGAGAGCTGGGACTGCTCAGCCTGGAGAAGAGGAGGCTTTGAGGGCTCTTATCAATGTCTATAGATACCTGAGGGCAGGAAGCAAAGAGGATGGAGCCAGGCTCTTTACAGTGTTGCCCAGTGCCAGGACAAGAGGCAATGGGCACAAACTGGAGCACAGGAGGTTCCCTCTGAACATCAGGAAACATTCCTCGACTGTGAGGGTGACAGAGTGCTGGCACAGGTTGCCCAGAGGGGTGGTGGAGTCTCCTCCTTGGAGACCTTCAAAAGCCACCTGGACGTGGTGCTGGGCAGCCTGCTGTGGGTGGCCCTGCTTGGGCAGGGGTTGGGGCAGGTGGCCTCCAGAGGGCCCTGACAACCTCAGCCACTCTGGGAGTCTGTGTTTTTGTGAATGAGTGCACAGACTCAGACCCTTTAGGTAGGAGAAAGAAGACTGAAGATTCAGCTGATGGCAACAGAGATCTTAAAATGACAGGTGACACAGGGAAGGCGGCTAGGTGACAACTGACAACAGTTCACCACAGCCAGCAACTGTTCCCTAAGAGGTGCAGTCTCAGGACCGTGCTTAGGTTCTCTTTAAGAAAGGCTATAAACCACTGAGGATGAAGTAGGATTTCAGACAGGGGCCAAGAGCCAAGCACAGTTCATCAAGGGGCTGCAGCTGAATTTCCAGTGCTCACTCAGCATTCATGCACTGGGGGCTGCAGGACGGGTCAGTCCCCTCGTCCTTACAACTGCCTGTGTGCAGTAAGTGAAACATTAGGCTTGCAAGCCTCGTTGGGAACTTCAACTCAAAGAGTAACAGTAAGGATTGCTGTTTGGGAAGAAAACCCAGCTGTAGATCCTTCAATGACTTTTCCTAGCTATATTAGATGTAGTTCTCTTATGCCTCAGGGGACTTTTTTAAGATGCTCCAGTGTGGTACTTTAATAGTTTGCAAATGAAACAGGCTTCTTTATAATGCAGGATTTTTTTTAAAAAATACTTTTTCCCTCACAGGATTTTTCCCTAGCAAAATTGGTTTTATTTACAACAATTTTACAATGCATGAGTTTTGTTCCAAAAGGACTATGGGAGGAGAGTCACAGCTAGGCAGTTCTGCTGCTAGTAACAAAACAAACAAAAGATTGTATTATTTCAAAGGATACTAACTTTCAAAATCATGCATTATTTAAAAACTTGTGGTTCCTGAAGCTCTACGAATGAACTTCTATTCTCCGGAAAAAAGAGTAAGTCATTAATCAAAAGGTTTTAAATACTGGATTTTCTTTTTGTAAGTCCACTTGAAAAGGAGAAAAAGATTTTTTGCTTAGAGAGATTAATCTGCTAGTGACCAAGGGGACACTGAAATATTTTGTCCCTCGGTCTATTTTTTGAAGTTTTTGTGTTTGGTTTTTTTTTTTTTCTCCAGAAAATAATAAAGTGAACTCCTCTTCTCCCAAGTCCTCCAGCTCCTTGATGATACTAAATTTCCTCAAAACACCAAGACATTATCTAGCCTCTTCCCAGCTAGGAAATGGGGATCTCTTCCTGTGGCCTTCCAGTTTCATGACAGCATAGCCCCGACAGTTAGAATCCCTGGCTATGGTTTTTGAAGGCATATGTGATTGCATTTCATTTGTCTTTGGGAAAATGTTGCTGGGACTTGTGGATGGAGCTGCATCTTAGCTGCTGCCTCCCTAAGGAGGGCTGTAGGTGCTGGAAACGGCATGGTCCTCTTTCCTCCCTTCTACGAAATACACTTAGCTGGCAATGTCTAACGTGGCATCTCGTTATCCGAGCTGTCCTCCCACCTGTATTTTATCTGATTGCTGATCTTAGTCATGCAGTCAATGAATAAACAGTCTGAATGGAAGTTGGAGCAGTAGGAGAAAGGGTAGTGGAGGGCCCCACAGATACACCAGAGCTCAGCATGGGCACTCTTTCCTTCTGCACGTGTGTGTGTGCTTCTAAGCCATTCAGTAAAAACACTCAGAGATCAGTGCCATGGTCAGTCTTATAAAACAACATAAGGGAAAAAAATTAAAGTGTTAAAAAATTAATTAAAAAACAGAGGAGAAGGATTGTTGGCAACCCAACATCTTTTAAAGATGCATGCACAGAGGTAAAACAGAAAATTCAGAGAAAAGGGCTTCTTTAGTGATGAAAAACATTTAGAAACGTAGAGTTGGGTAAGATGGTCTGAACCACAGGCTTTCTAAAAATAAATAAATAAATAAATAAATCAGAGAACAACCTGTCTGTGTGAGAGTAACAGCTAGGCGTGAACACTGCAAGAGTCAGCAACCTGCGCAGACCATATTTTTCTTTCCCAGACAAGAGGTTAAGTGTGCAGGTTACATGTCTCCTGGCTATAGCTATCTACTAAATTAGGAAGTCAGCAAGGATCAAGAGCCCCTTCTCTGTACTGAGGCAAGATCTGCTGATAAGCACAGCTCTGAAGGTTGTTGCCTCAGGGCAATCAAAACGAGCTGGTGTGCTTCTGCTAACAGATGCCCTATGTACCAGGGAAGGGCTTGTCAGCTAGCTTTCATCAGGTTAGCTCACATGACAAGGCTGTTTCTCATCATTTACATCAATTTTTACTTCCTCAGTCCTGCTCGTCATGCCAAATAGCAGCTCCAAATATCCATAACTCATCTTTCAAGAAAGCAGAGACAAAAGGAGGTCTCTCTGCCACAGCTTAACGTGAAAGGCAGCACTTGAATGTTTTAGCAGCATATGGTTATACAACTGATTATTAAAAATTCTGTCCAAAAAGTTTGCAGGACCCAACTACTCATGTCTCCTGGCTCCTGCATATGGGGAGATACAGCCTGCAGTGTTCATAGGGTTAAACAATTCAGGATTTCAGTTAGTGCAGGAAAAGGGGAATGTGAAGTCAGCTGCAATGAATGAGCTGAAACTTAAACGAGTATTTTGTGTACTATAAAACAAAAGAGACTTTTTAAATGTACAGTGTTAAGAGTCTAAAGTGTTATGACAAGTGGTAATGAGTTTTAAAGTTAGTTTTTTTTAATTTGATAGTGTCTCTAAAGCAAATTATTACAAATGAGGCATCTCCTTGAGTTGTTCATGAGAAATCTGGGTATTTTACCTGCACAGAGGATTTTACATATATTTAACTAAAGACGGGATGAAATCCACACTGAGTCTTAGTTTGTATCAGATTGCAGCTCAGCACCGTCTTATGAGCTTGCACTGCCTAAGATTGAGTAATTTTTGTATTAAAAGCAGATAAAAATGAGTAGTCATCTGTGAATGATAATTATACCACTGCTTGTGGGAGGAAGCATGGTTTGAAGATCGTCACTAATTGTTGTTTCTCATTTGCATGTGCCAAGATCTACACCAGAAAACCTTAGCTCTGAAGTGTGATCCTGAAAGGATTTCTTTAAAATTTGCTTCACAGAGCTCCCTGCTTGGGGTCTTTCATTGACTACAGATCAGATTGATTCAGGCCCCGATTTGCAATGATTAGGCAAAAGGGTGCATTTTCAAACGTCACTGTAAAACTCATCCTGGAGATTCATGAATGAGCTTAAAACTGGTGTACATCAATTTGACTTAAGTAGGTTTATGACCTGTTGAAAACAAATGAATAAGCCCACCCTAAGGTATTTAACTAACAGTTTCATATAATCCGTATTTCAGATTAGAGTGTAATTGTTTTCAAATATAATGATCTTGAGCATTGCCAACATGACACAAGCATTTATGATGTGGATGGGAAGAGCCTGTAGAAAGCTGAATATCTTTCCCCTGGAGAAAGCACGCGCACCTGGCATGTGCCAAAACCAAGTGCTCATACTTACGTACAGGCCAAAAATGGCCTGAATGAGCACTTGGTTTTTGCCCTTTGACAGGCAAGAGGCCATGGTCGGCACCTTGTCACTCCGAGGAGGTGGTGGGTAGCTGCCAGTGTCACCAGGTCTGGTGAAGCCACTGACACCATGGCACCAGGGTGCCGGGTTCCTCCACCCCCAGGTCCCCAAGCTGGCCCACAGAGGTGGGTTTGACTCACATGCTCTGGTCTGAGCAACAGGTTGGCTTATTGACTGACTGTGGGCAAGCAATATGTGCCCCTTTTATACTTGTTATATCTTCTCCCATTTCCCATCCCTCCTTTTCACCAGCCTTGAATGTCCCTTCCTGCATCCCAGTCTCCTCCCATACGGACAACCCTGCCTGAATTACCTTCTGCACCTTGGTCCTAGTTTGGTATCATCCATACCCAAATCTGGTATTTCTGATACAGTTTTGTAGGCAAGCTCAGCAATACGTTCAGTTACTGATGTGGTGACCAAGGTGCTGTGGATATTGCAAGGTTGTGGACTCCTAAGGGTCCCCACAGCCCTGGCTACCTTCCTTACACAGGCATGCTGGAGAGCAGGCTGCAGGCCATTATAGCCTTGATTGTAACATACTGCACTCTGGATATTTATGTCAGGGTGAGTATATATATCAGCATTAGTCAGATAGACAGAGATACAAATAGACAAATAGCCAAGCCTCCACATACCTTGCTTGGTGCCGAGCCCCTCTGATGAAACTGCATGCTGCTCAGGTCACCACTGCAGAGTGAAAATCTGACTTGAAGGTCAAATTTGTACCTCAGTTCATGCAAATGTTATAGTAATTTTGTTCTGGGCCTCATTCAGTCTGCGTTGAAGAAGGCTGCATCCCTAAACCTGAGGCCCATAATGCAGCTAGGAACTTCCCATAGACAGGGTGAAAACTTCTGATTTAGCACAAAAATAGCCACTTCATTTATTCTCCTATCTATCTCAGTTTACTCTGTTGTGAGGCAGTCTCAGCCCACCTTCTGATAGTCTACCTTCAATACAGTCAGCATCAAAAATCTCATGCTGTGAGTGTGAATACGAGCTGTTGGTGACTGCAGAATTTTATCTTGCTGGCAATCCTTCCACGGGTTGGTGTGATTCTGACCACCTCCATTTGGTCAGCTCTTGGGTACCACTTTTTGCAATATGATGTTGTAAACAGCATCAAGCGGCTATATAAATTGTAGTTAATTAAGACTGCTGCTGTAACATTACCTCTGCAGCACTGAGGTCCTCAGAAACCCAGAGAAACACCAGCATGCCAGAATACAATACAAGGTACTTGGCACCTGTAGTTCTCAATTAAAATCAGCTCTATCAGTTGGCTATGAAGGAGTCCAGAAAGTCTTGACTTTACAAGAGTAAAGTACAAGGATGATCTGGAAAGTTGCAAAATCTTGCAAATTATCTTCAAAGTGAAATGCTTGAATTTCAGTGCTTTTTGTGTTGAACTTGGAAGAGCCAACCTCTTTGAGATAATAAGGAGGAGTATTGGAAGTTTAACATCTTTCCATAGCTTGAAATATCAACATTATCATAAATGCGCTAAGTAATATTTTCCATAAGCTAACCACCTGTTTCACAAAGCACATTGCAGTTCTTGCTCTTCACGACTATGAAAATGGAAATACTGAAAGTGAAAAGCACTCAGACCAATTCAGAGTGTAACAAAGTCATATTGATCTACTGCTGCCAAAAGCATGAAGTACCATAACTGCACAGTGCCTTAATTGCTTAAAGGCAATGTAAAATCGTGGATATGAAGGAACTAACCCTTCTGCACACATATGCGCATGCACATGCACACAGGCACATGCACACATGCAATGCTAGCTGTCCTTGTTCTCTGCAAGTGATATTATTCTATTTCTCATGAAGCAGTAAAAAGTTCAGTGGTCAAGGAGTTGGAGTCATTCCATCCACTTGTCTATTAGAAATTCAGAGTATTCTGCCATGTGGCAAAATATTCTTACCCTGTTGAGACTATGGAGATATTTCCTGGCAGGAGCAGACATGGACATTGCCATCTCATAGCTTAAACCTGTCCTGTTGTTTTTAGGGAACAATTAATCATCCTTTTCTCCCCTTCTCCTTCCCAGACAGCACTCAGTGCCATTACCAATAATCAGCTAATATGCAATGTGATTGATTCTCATTTGGAGGAACTCACACAAGCTTCTCCCACCAAACCAGTAAAATCAGCCTCTGTGTGAGATGACTGACAGCCTGAAGGGATACAAGCACAAGCCATAAGCATGGCAGTGCTTTTAGTGAGAGTACTTTAAATAAGATAACTATGTTATTAATGACGCTTCCCAGAAGTGACTTATAAAACCACAGTCAATCACTATAGTGATAATAATACTATATATAGCAACTATGTGGTCCCTGGCACTGGTCAGGGGTTGACAGGTACTTCAAAAGACAGCAAACAAAGAATTAAAATACAAGATCTACAAAATGTGTGACCACAATCACACCTGCATTTTTAAAGATTAATGATAAGTAGCATTTAAATCCTGCCCTATATTAATAAGCAAGGTCAGTCACTGCCATCTAGTAAAGTCACTTCCCATTTTAGAACCCCACCTCTTTTCTGGGCCAAGATATTTTGTATAGGGTGCCTTCTAATTCAAAAGCAAAGAGATGAAAGCTGCACAAGCGAGGACAGTGAGGGATGGGGCATGCACACTGACCCTGGCTGAGCTACTGGAGGCAGAGGCTGAGGTTGCAGCAGAAGGTCAGGGGAGTCTCAAGCTGGTCTGGCACAGGGAGGTGAGGGCTAAGGCACTGCACGTGCTCTGAGAGGCAGGAATTATGATCAGATCCTATAGGATGCTTGGATCCTATAGGATGGCTTGGAAGATGGGGAGCAGCAAGGGGCCAAGCAGCAGAACAAAGAAAATCTCTGTTGTACCATCCCACTGGGAGTGTGGTGGGAAGCACTAGGTCTAAGCAAGGTAGTGCTGGTCTGTCCTGAGGATGGGAGCTCACCAGTGCTGCCAGCTTTGCCACCACCTTGAGCAACCTGTACAACAGCTCCAAACACTCTGACTCGGCCAAAAAACTGTCTGCTGTGTCCTCATCTTGGTGAAAACTGGCTGGTAATGCCAGGATCTGTCTGCACCAGGCCAGAACCTCTCTGATGTGCCTCTGCCATGAGTAGAAGTGCCCATACCATAAGAATGCCTCATAATGTGTGAAAGGGATGAGAAGAGGGGCAGGCTTAAGCCACAGAGGAAATCTTCGGCCTGACATCTCCAGATTTTTCAGCATTTAAATATACTTCCCTAATAACTTTGGTTTAATACAGTTTTTGTATGTGGTATTTATATTGTCTGAATTGCTAAGGGCTCATTTCCTATAAAGAATGTGGGAATTAAAATCAAATAACTCTTCTGTGTTGGTCTTTGACATGACACTCTGTGTCTGCCTGGTCTGAGGTACCTGCAAGCTTGTCTTCTGCAGGGAGGATGCTTTGTTTATATTTCTACTCTGACTTCAATTATTGCAGTGATTTTCCAAAGAAAAAAATCATACCTGCTGAGCAGTGAGAAGACTTAACAAACTCCCCCATGTGATCAGCAGCATCCTTTTTTCTAATGGAAACCACGGCACTTGGGCCTGACAAAGTGTGATGGATTTTGTTTAAAGACAAGTTCATTAAGGAAGAAAACAATTTATTTTTTTCAGAGTATCTTTGTGGTGGTGCAAAGAGGGAGGGCAGAGCTCAGAAAGGTTATGTTGGTATGAAAGGCCATCTGGGGATTTAAAACTCACGTGCTGTTTGCTTACAGTCTGCAATGATGCAATGAAACAGATCTTCTTTCCTAGGGCTGATCTGCAAAGTACAGCGCTTTTTTTTTTTTTTTTAAGTTTCTATTTTTGATTGTTCCTCATTCAGCTCATTCAGAAGATGGCACTCCAATTTCTGAATAAGAGTGTATGTACAGACCAAAGCAGCTGACTAACTTTACATTCATAATTTCTCATTCAGACTCTTAATTACTCATTAGCTTGCATATGCAAACTCTCTCTCAGAGCCTAACCCAAGTCCCACTGGTGTCAATGAGAATGGGTTTTACCTATCAAATTTAGCCATCTAAAAATCAGGCATGTATTCTAAGAGCAAGTATGGAAGAGCCACTTGTAGTCAAAATTGAGGAAGATCAATGTTCCCAGGGGGTGATTCATACCATCTGCCTTATAGACTTGTCTGGAGAGGGGACAAATATGTTTCTGGCAGCAGCTATCTCAATCTACTCCTCATCAAGGGAGCCTACACAACTAGCCTAGAGGACTCCTTACTTTTGGATAAGTGAAGCCAGGGAAAGGAATCTTTTGGTTTATTTTAATGGCAAACGATTCAGGCTTTCAGTCTACTACACCTTTTATGAGGAGATTTTACAAACAGGAACGCAAGGCCCTGGAGGGTATCTCAAGTTGCATCCCACAGGTTGCTAACTCTGGCCTCAGGATGCATGGAAAGGACTTACATGTTTTCACAAAATAAACACCTGAAATAAAATTAAACTTTTTGTTTAAGGTATATACATATATGTTTATATATATATATAATTTGTATATTGCACTGCAATGGACTGCCTGACAGGCAGCACAATTTGATAGAAATCTCAAAGCAAATGCAAAAGCTTTTTGTCTGTCTCCTCCAAAGACACACACAGTGGGATATGTGAAATGTCAGGAATAATTAGCCAAAACTATATAAGCTCCTAGCAACACTAATGTGCTGTGTAAAACTAAGTGTTCACCATAAAGCTTTAAACATTGTTTGAAAGCTGCATGTTAAAGGTAACCTGAGTAATTTTTAAGTACTCTTTCCGAGATATTAATAAAGTCATGGATATGAAAAAGCAGAATAGAAAACTATGAAATTCTGGCATGTCTGTGCTGATGTAGGCTGCTCCGTTTCTTTTTTTCAGAGATGATATATAGAAGTAATTGATCCCTTTCATACAGCAATTAAAGTGAAAAGGCAGATTTCCTGAACTTTTCATCTGCTGGAGCCTATTTAACAAGCAGGCAAAGACTAGCTGCCAGTATCCATAATTAACAGAGATCACAGAAATGTTTGTTGGAAGGGATCTCTGGAGGTCTTCTAGTCTAACTTCCCACTTTAAGTGAGATCTTCAAAGTCAAAGGAGAAATAAACAATCCACACCAGCAGAAAAATCTGGCCCAAAATGCCCTTTAGAAATGAGAAAGAAATGAATGCAGAGGAAAAGGGGAAGAAAAGGAAGGAGAGAAGAAAAGAAGGAAAAATGAACAAAATTTTTATTTGAGGTGCTAATATTAGAAGTGCGGGATTTTTGCCAAAAAAATTGGATTTCCCTAAATTTGCTAAAAGATGTATTTTTATCTTCTAGGAAAACAATGAGCAGGAGAAAACCTGGAAGCTTTTTGCTGCACTGTTGAATATGGAGATATAAAAACTTTTGTACCTGGAGCATCTCTGTCCCTCTTTCCAATGGGTGACTTCTGAAGCTGGAACTACCCGCTACCTGAAGCAGCCACTTCTTTCACTGTGCATCCTGCAGGGGGAAAATGAATTTCACAAATTGCACCACTGAAGCCAATGTGGCTGCAAAGCCAAAAACTGTAACTGAAAAGATGCTTGTTACCCTGACCTTGGCCACAATCACAACCCTGACTATGCTGCTGAATTCTGCTGTGATTGCGGCAATCTCCACAACCAAGAAGCTCCACCAGCCAGCAAATTATTTAATATGTTCGCTCGCTGTGACAGATCTCCTTGTTGCTGTCCTTGTCATGCCCTTGAGTATCACTTACATAATGATAGACAAATGGACTTTGGGATACTTCATCTGTGAGATCTGGCTTAGCGTCGACATGACCTGTTGCACGTGTTCGATTCTTCACCTGTGTGTCATTGCTCTGGACAGGTACTGGGCAATCACAGATGCCATCGAATATGCCAGGAAAAGAACGGCCAAAAGGGCTGGGCTGATGATAGTCACCGTGTGGACTATCTCCATTTTCATATCCATGCCCCCTTTGTTTTGGAGAAATCACCACAGCGTCAATATTCCCAGTGAGTGCCGCATTCAGCATGATCACGTCATCTACACTATTTATTCCACATTCGGGGCATTTTATATACCTTTGACTTTGATCCTGATTCTGTACTACAGGATCTACCATGCTGCAAAGAGCCTTTACCAGAAGCGCGGTTCGAGCCGCCACCTCAGCAACAGGAGCACCGACAGCCAAAACTCTTTCGCCAGCTGTAAGCTCACACAGACGTTCTGCGTCTCGGACTTCTCCACCTCCGACCCAACCACAGAGTTTGATAAAATCAACGCGTCCGTGAGGATCCCTCCTTTCGAGAATGACCTGGACCTGGCTGGTGACCGGCAGCAGATTTCCACCACACGGGAGCGAAAGGCTGCTCGCATTTTGGGACTGATCTTGGGTGCTTTCATTTTGTCCTGGTTGCCCTTTTTTATCAAGGAGCTGCTGGTGGGCCTCCACGTTTGCACTGTGTCTCCAGAAGTAGCAGATTTCTTGACCTGGCTCGGATATGTCAACTCCCTTATCAACCCTTTGCTGTACACTAGCTTTAATGAAGATTTCAAACTGGCCTTCAGAAAGCTCATCAGGTGTCGAGAACATTCTTAAAAGTACTGGGAGATGATGATGACATGACTCCTGGCCTTAAGAATGAGAAAAATAATTTGACTATTGTCATTTCCTTTGACAAAGGGAAAAAGGGATTTTTGTGTTTGCCTCTTTGCTCGACTTCTCTCTAGCCTGTAAATTTGTTTTGCTGTTTTTTTACCTCTGGTGTTATTCATGGTAAAGAATTTGAAATAAATTTATTCTACAAAGAAACAGATTTTTTAGCAATGAAACAAACAAACAAACATTAGATAGTCATGTTTACGGCATTCTGTGTAATCAACGATTTGAGAAAAAAACAACAATATTCATATTTCTTTTATACTTTTTTAATTTAAGAAGCGAATGTCTAACTTAACATGCACTGTAGTAATATGAAGACTTATAAACTGAACCCCATATATATGCATTCAAAAATTAATAAACACTTCATGGTCATAACATCTAAACAGAAAATCTTTACTGTGGCATTTTGAAAAAACTGTAACAATTTTTTAGAAGGATAGTAGCCACCATTTCCAGCGTAGGTTACAGCAAAATAAACAATTTATTCTTCTTACCCCCACAGAAATACACTGCCAGAACAGAAAACAAAGTTCAGTTCATGTCTTCTAAAAGCAGATCCCACTTTGTAGTCCAAAATAATCATGTAAGTGGCTCTTTTTTTGTGCAAATTTCCTGATTTATGTTAAAAGTGTTGGACAGAGTCTGAAGTTTGTTTAACAACTGAGAAAACGCAGCTGTCAAGTGTCGTGCTTGTACGACCAGCTGCACATCTGACTGGTCACCTTTTAATACCACTATTTATTACCGTATTTCTTCAGGGCTCAAGCCTTGTGCCTCGGTCAGCTATGGGGTGGCATTAATTCAGTTTTTCCCCACTTCCTGTGGACCTTGCAGTGCACAACCCCATGGATCAAGCAACCTTACCCCGCAGACTCAGAGAGTCGCGTGTCTTCACAGAAGGCCAGTAATGTACGGTGTTCAGAAATATCATCTAAAAAAACAAATTACTTTCTACTTGAACAGCATCAGCAGAAAAAGAAATAAAGAAAAAAACAAAGATAGGGAAAAGAACTTTTTAAAATAGCAGTCTATTGTATGCATGTCTGTCTTATCTTCATCTTACAATTCACAATAGCATTCTTGAAACTTAACCTATGATCAAGTCCTCTAGCAGGATTTCTTGTTTTGGCAGTCCACCAAGGAGTTACTTCTCTTGTCCAGACAGCGACAGAGTCCTTCGTATGCTGTCTTCTGTGCTTATGCAAGTTGAAATGCCCTGGTTCAAACACTTTGGAAATCAGGCTGGGAAGAGACAAAATCAAAACTAAGAATCTGGTACTGTCCATTAGTAAATCCTAAATACTGCTTAGATATTGATTACTTACCTTGCACCATAATCTTCTCCCCTGTCCGTTTTTCTGGACAAATTCTTTTTGAATTAAACCAATATACCATATAGAAAATATCACATATATCAAGCTGACATGCAATAACAGTGAACTACAGCATGGCAGCTCCAAATCCATCAAAACAAATATTAGAGGTAGCAGAAATGTTGTAACAGCACTGGAAGCCAGCCCTGAAAAATGTTTTGAAAATTTACAGCACAACGATCATTTTTCTTATCAAGAGTCAAGGAAGTGTAAGTAACATGAGTAATAAACTCCAGATGGAGCTGAGAAATTACATCCTTATTTCTGAAGGAAAGCGTTCAGTTGGAAAGATGCAGTTCTGCAAGCCGAGTGTAAATCAAATCTGAAGGTGACAAAAATGTGACCTACTGCTTACCCACATTCAGTGGGACTCTGCTTCAAGGACTACAAGTTTCCCATGCCTATATTTAGGAGACTTATCTCCAGCTGCCCTTCTGAAGCTCTCATCACTGCTGCCTGCCCCATCTGCCTTTGGGTTCCCTACTAGTTAATATCTAAAAAGAGGGAAAAAATAATCATCCCAACCACTGAGAATGTCTTCCAGTGTGGAAGCCCAGAGATCCATAATGGTTTTTCCCTTTCTCAACTTGTTGGAGATGGAAACTGTCGGCTGAAGCTGGGAACAGTGGCCTGACCCTGCTCATCTGTAAAATTCCCAAAGCAGCTTCACAGAGTACTCACACTGTCAGGGAAAAAATGGCTGAAGGACCAGAAGTGATGAGCTTGATCTCCATAGTAGGTACTGCAGGTAGGTAGACATATTTCAGACAGGTATGAAAGCTGTAAAATAGAGGGGCTGCATTATCTTCATTTCTAGCAGTCCTTCTAGTATCTGATCTGCAGTATTATCACTCAAACCACCAATCAGTGTCAGGTTGAAGACTGTGTTTAGATTTAATATTTAGAGGTAATTAACAGGAAAAAACAGATGGCTGGCTAATTTTCGTGCTTCCCTGTTAAATAAAGACTCACCATTCACTGCCAGCTGACTACTGCTTTTCTAATTAAGTCATTAGCTAAACACAGAGCTATGTTTTCTAACAAATGCCACTAGACTGATGAAGATGTCCTGTACATTTTCCACACGCACAAAGTCAGGAACAGTTTAAAGTACTGTTTACTTACAACAATTTAACTTGACCAGAAATTACCTGTTATCTGACGGAAATAAAAACCTTTGCTAGTCTGGCACCATTATTTGGCAAGCTTTTTTATTTTTCTTTGTATTAAGTACTTGCTGATTTTACAAAAGGTTTGGAGACATCTCCTGAGCTTAGACTTGTCTGTGGCAACTCCCCATTCATCCCTGTCCTGGACTGGGCCCAGCCACACCATGCCCTGCAATGCAAGCTCTTCCCAGCAAGCTCTTAATGAAACATCCAAGACCTTCACCCAACATCCACCTTAGCCTCTCTGAAATGTTTCTCCTCTCTGAAATGTTTATCCTTTTCTCCTCAAAGTCTTATGTTCCCTGATGGTCCCCTTGCTCAGTTCTCTTCCTACCTTTCTTCCTGTCTGTCTTGAAAGGTTTCTCTCCACATCAACCCCCACTCTCTACAGTAGGCTACATACTTTTGGTGGGTAATGTTTCCTACTATATTTACACCCCCAATTCACCATCCCACCTTTGGATTTCTGACTCCCTCTAATCCCAAATTTAATGCGGTCCTGCTGGAACAAGGCTCCACACTCTCCTCCCATCTCAGCCCGGGTCTCAGTGCTGTTAGCAGGATTCTCATGGTCATGGGTGTTCAAGTCTGACAGTTTTCACTCTCTCTTGCATGTGCTTCACATCTTCAGGGAATATTCTCTCTTTGTAAGCAGACAGTGCTTTGCAGTCAGTTTGTATATCCTTAGCCCTGAAGAACTCACCCATCAACCAGATGGCCTCCTCAGAAGACATACTCTTCAAATGCTATTTTACCCGCTATTTTTATTTTGTCAACCTTCTTCTGTACCCTACATCTGTTGTTGCTTTTCTACCACATTAAAATCAACCTTCCTATCTTCACTTTTAGGGTTCCGTACCCATACCTGCAGCGGGAACTCATGTTGCACTCAGCCCTTCTGGTCTGCCTGTGTCGGCCTCAGCTCTCTTCTCTACAAGCTTTCTCTTCACTACCTGGTGCCACATCACTCCTTGCAGCTGGTACTTTGTTCCTTCTCAAACCCACTTCTGACATGACTCTTTGTGGTGGTTTCACCCTCATGGACAGCTCAACTCCACCACAACCGCCCTCTCACTCCCCTTCCTCACAGAAAAAGGGGAAAATATGATGGAAAAGGACTCAAGGGTTGACATAAGGACAAGGAGATCACTCAACAATTATCATCATGGGCAAAACAAACTTGGCATTGGGAAATTCATATAATTTATTGGGGTCCCTCCCACGAGATGCCGTCCTTCCCAAACTGATCCTGAGGGGGCTGCCCACAGGCAGCAGCTCTTCAAGAACTGCTCCCACACGGCTCTGTACCACGGGGTCCGTCCCCCAGGAGCAAACTGCTCCAGCACGGGTCCCCCACGGGCGGCAGCTCCCCCCAGACCCCCTGCTCCTGCGTGGGCTCCTCTCCACGGGCTGCAGCTCCGGCCCGGGGCCTGCTCCTGCGGGGGCTCTCCATGGGCCGCAGCCTCCTCCAGGCCACATCCACCTGCTCCACCGGGGGCTCCTCCACGGGCTGCAGCGTGGAGATCTGCTCCGTGTGGGACCCATGGGCTGCAGGGGGACAGCCTGCTCCACCAGGGGCCTCTCCACAGGCCGCAGGGGAACTGCTGCTGCGTGCCTGGAGCACCTCCTGCCCTCCTGCTGCAATGACCTTGCGGGCTGCCGGGCTGCTTCTCCCACATTTTCTCACTCCTCTCTCCCAGCTGCTGTCATGCAGCAGGTTTTTTCCCTTCCTTCAAGCTGCTCTCCCAGAGGCCCAACCAGCGCCTCTTCCCTGGCCCAGCTCTGGCCAGCAGCAGGTCCCTTTTGGAGCCGGCTGGAGCTGTCCCTTATCTAACATGGGGCAGCTGCTGGGCTCTGCTCACAGAGGCCACCCCTGCAGCCACCCGCTGCCAAAACCTTGCCATGTAAACTCAATACAATATTGAAAGAAAAAGAGTATATGTGGGCATGATCACATAGGTCACATCATCTCCCAAGGAGTGTTATGTCTCTCTAGTGCGTAACATATCCTAGGCACAGCAAAAGCACATTAAGGGCTACTGAGACGCTCAGATGTGACCCATCCACATCCCTGAGCCCCTTTGAAGATGGGAGCTCTCCACCACAACAATGCACTGATCTGTTTGCAGCATGTCAGATTTGTGTTGATGATCTTCCTGAATGGAAATGGATGACGGAACTGAACTTTCCAAAAGACTTCAAAACAAAGTCCCTGTTTCACCAAGTTTATGCTGGAAAGGGCTGTCACTATTTGGACATCACTGCTGTATGTCTGAGCTGTGCAGTTTTCTGTAGTTGTCACTCCTTATTTTTCTGTACTGCCAGCGGACTCTGTCCTTTGCCTGTACCAGAAGGGAACCAAAAAAAAGTGGCTTTATTTGGCGCAAGACCCTAAAAGAACAAAGGAATCTTTTCTAAGGACTCTATTTATGCTCCTCTGTTTTCAACCCCAGTTATCAAAAAGTAAACAGCATTGCAGAGTTGAGGAGAAATATAGGCTTCCAGCACAAATAGAGAGATTGTTCTTGTGCCTTGTGTACTTTGTGTAACCACTGCAAATATCAGTGACAGACAGGCTGTTCTACAGTCATCTTTTACACAGCCAAATGATTTGTATGAAGAATTATCTAAATTGCTTTATTGTCTAAGTGGGCACAGATATTGATATCTTTTATTGGTCTAGTGAATATATTACAAGTTGTATTTCATAAGAGTCCCATACAACACACATGCTCCCTTTGTAATTGCTATCTGTTTACTCTTGAGACCAAAAGGAATAAAGTTTTTTTAAAAAAATTACCTGAGTTTGGATAAATGCCAGCGTCATCAGCTGTAAAAATATTCTTTACCAGTTTCTGTTTTATACTATGTATGTAATGTCGCCAGTGTTTCTCACTTCTGCCCCTGGCACTGCCAGGGGATTTTTACTTTTTCATGAATCCCATGTAGATGTTCGCATGTAGATAATTTTATGTGTATTGTCTGCAATATGATAAAATTATTTCTTCTTACCCAGTCTAAACTAACCGTTTGCTACATTCAAATTGAAATAAACTGGAAATTATATCCTGCCATGCCTATCAACCGTGGAGTACAATTTACAACATTTCTCGTGGTTTAATGTGGCCCTGCCCATGTGTACAGTAATTGTATTACAGATCCCTGTTCAGTAAACATGCCCGGGAAGAATTCCACTAATTTCTATGAGCACTGAATCAGCCCTTAAAGGTAAACTTTTAGTGTTGCTACTGTAAGTAGAAGATGCAACCATGAGTGACCCATGGAAAAAAACATACGCTAGCAATGCTATGAGCCTCTGCTCAAAGACCTAAGGAAGAATGATTTGTTTCACATTTTTTCTTTCTTAATCACTTTGCTTTCCTCCTCATCTCACCATTTCCTGGTCATTTATTTTTCCCCATGTTTATCTCTCTCTCCTTCCTTTCCGCTGCAGCCTTCCTCTGCATTACAGTGGCATCTAGTAATCTGCAGCAAGCAGCAAGGCTACCTTGGGCTATGCTAACACATTCACCTAAGCATCACTCCGCTCTTGATTTCAGAAAATCAGGCTGCAGACGTTGCTGTTCCATGGTACTGCTCTGCAGCCTCTGCCACTGTTTCATTGCAGTTTCACTACAAATCAGATTCCCTAACATGCATCAAGAGTCTTCCAAATGAAAGATGCTGTATAACACACCACGATACCTTCCCATGCACTATGATTTCTAAGATCTCTTTTTAATAAATCCCTCTCTTCTCCTCCCCCATGGGGTTTCTATGCATAGAAACTACTGCCTTGGCTAGTATGGTCCCCAGATGCAAAAAGCAGTGATGGAAATGCTCCCCCCCCCCCCCCCCCCCACATATTTTACCCTTTTCCGATTGCTTGCACTGCACTCTTAAAATACATTAGCATATAGATCAGCTTTCTGACGTTTTCATGGATTAATTTCCTGCATGACAAATTCTCACCCTCATTTCTGTCTGGTACAAGGTCCCATGTCATTGGGGTACTCAACTCTTCTGAAGTAGTGTGTCTGCAATACCCATTTCGTATACCACATGACTGCAGATGGACACGTTTCTATGAGACGAGGCATAAAGCAGTCTTCTTCCAACTATCCTTTATAAGAGATGCACAGTTTGTCAATTAAGAAACATAACACAACTTCTGGGAAGAGGGAGGACAGAATTTGTACTCCTTTGTAAACTGTTGTTTTGCACGTAATGTGAAGTGACTCAACTTCTGGCTATTAATTTTAAAGAAGTACTAAGAATCAAAACATGAAATCACACGTGCGTGCCTGAATTACCTGCAACAAGCAGAGTGACCTTCCCATGGATTTAACAACAACACAAAAGATTGTTTCTTTCCAACGCCTTCCACAACATCCTTTTCAGAGAAATAGAAAGTCACGAATGACTACCACTTCTGTGATGCCACTAGAAAAAAAAATCTCAGTTGTTTTTAGGAGGTACAGCCTGACAAGCTGCTAAAGCACTGGGATAAGCTCCAACAAGCGTATTTCTCTAATAAGTACAAAACCAGGTTAACACCTCCAGCTTGTGAGTTTTTGAACTGGAGGATTGGACCACTGAAATCAAGCCTACCAGCTAGAGCTTTATTTTTATTTATACATATTCCAGTGCAATTTCTCATTCTTTTATTGCTAAATTGCATTTAAGAAATAAAAGGGATCGCTTCTTAAATATAGAATAACAAGAAAATATTCTCTCTTATTTTTGCAATTTCAGCAGAACTTTTCCATATTATGACTGGTCATTCATTCTGAAGCAGGCAGAAAGAAAGGAATTTAATCCAATTAGGTCACAGAAGTTAATCTAGGATTGCAAAATTAAGCTTGTTTGTCTTGGTCCAATGTTTGCATACACACACAAGTCACAGATCGTAATCAGATTCATGAGGAGTAGTTTTGCTCCTTGCTAGAGAAGAGTATATTTGTGTTTTTAATAGAGGTCAGTAAGAGGCTGTACTCGTTCTTCTCCAGCAAGAGAAATAAAAGAGCAAACAGGCAATGGCCTTTAGTGGAAGAAAGAGTAGAGTGTTTCCTCTTTGGAAAATCAATTGTTATCAGTGGATCCTGATGGAGCCAGCAGAGTCACCACAAGTCAATGGTGATGACTAACAGCACGCAAAGGCTGGAGGCCCACTGGGCCACTTGCATTCCCTTCAAACATTACAGTTATCTCTATATTGAAGGAACAGCCTGCAGGGTATCTTCTAAAGGGGATCATTTTCAAAGAACAAACTTTTAAGCAGTTCTGGATCAGCTGGTTGTGTTAATTTTTTTAAATATTGCGCACCCGTAACATTTTTTTGGACTTCATCCAAGGGTACACAAGACAGTGGTAGACCTGGTACTGTGTTCAACTGCCTTTGAATCAGTCCCTTGGTGAACAAAATTTGGAGCTATTTTTGAAGGTTGACTGAAAATTTGACTTATAAGCTGGCTTTCAGAGTTACAGTAACCGACGTTGCCTGAATGCTGATTATTTTACTTTTTCTTAATTCTCTCTCTCTGTCTCCTCCCTCTTCCACATATTCCCTCATTATCCTGTTGGACTAATTTTAGTGAGCTATTTCTTTTAGATTTAATGGGTCAGTTTGACTTCATCAGCAGCACATAGGTTAGAATGTGCATTTCTCAAGCAGTTAAACAAAAGCCACAGCAAACATGAGCAGCAGGATGTGAAACACCAGCTTAGCTAGAACATATGCGGGATGAAGGTTGATTTGCCCTCTTGATTTGCTCCCTACCAATTTTCACTGTATTTCTCATCAATTCTGTATATCTGCAAGAGCTCTCTGCAGTTTGTGGTACTCTGAGATCAACACTCCTGGCACTGAAATGACAGGAAAAAAGCTAGGCAAGCTAAAGAAGTGACAGGTTAAATGTGTTATGCTTCTACTTATACATGTGCACCATTAGGGACAGAACTACCATAATCGGTACAAAAAACACTGCCTGCTGTCATCTGAGCTAGAAAGCACACTGTTCTTGTAGTAAGCCTTGCCTCCTTCCCAGGCCAGCAGCTGGAGGCAGAGAAGATTTCACGCCTCTACACGGACCCCTAGCACAGGAGACAGAGGTGGGCTGCTCGTCCCCTGCCCATGCCCAGTACTGGAGTGTCAGAGCAGACACGCTGTGCACCGTCATCCCACTTGTCTGGGAAGCTCCTTTAACGCCGACACAGCTCGAGTCTGTATTTAATTCACAGTTGTCAAGTATTGCCTTCCTTTGCACAGGAGTGTGATAGCAGGCTGGAGATGACACATCGCAGGGAAAACAGAGGTACGGAAGTGAACCTCCTGGCAAAGCCTGTTCCTTACTTGCCCAGGAGCCATGGGCTATGCCATGGGGCTGGAGAGCCCAAGAAAACCGGGTGCACGGCTGAGAGTGTTGCTCCTGTGTGCCATAAGATGGAGAAACAGCTCTACACCAAGTTCAACCTTTTGTTTTCTGTAACATCGCTAAAGAGTTTGATTTGAAGCGTCTGACCCACCGGGCTCATCCCGCTGGGCTCACAGGGCCCGGAGCCCAGGAGCACGCCGGTGCCGTGGATGTCAGCACCCCGCGGGAGGGCAGGCAGCAGGAAGGCAGAAGTGCCACCACGCCGAAACCTTCCATTTCTCAGGATGGACGTGAAACTGTCCCCTTCAGAAACACACCTAAATGCCCAGATTTGCCTTGTAGCGCCAGACAAGTGCCTGTATCAGATCTACAGTACCACAAGGGCAGTTTGGGCTGAAAAAGGAAAGCTAATGTTTAAGTTAACTTATTAAGTTCTGTTTATTAGCAGAGTTTATTTCACAAGCAAGTTTCAAACACCACTTGTTGGACATATTTGCCAAAACATGATAAAAAATTAACATGCACAAGCCTAAAACTCAAGCACTTCCCATTTAAAATGTTCTTTGAAAGCAGCAGAAAAACATTTTTAAGGACATTTTGAGCTAAGCAGTAGCAAACAGCCAGGGGTTGCTCTGGACACAAATCTCTTCCAATAGGCTTCTGCTTGCACTGATGAATTTTCTCTGTGCCCTAACTTTCCCCAATTACTTTACACTGAACATTTTCTGATGGTAGTTTTCAGGGTTTTGTGGTGGTTTTATCCTCATGGACAGCTAAACTCTACCATAGCGACTCTCTCATTCCCCTTCCTCAAAGGAAAAGGGGAAGAAAATATGATGAAAAGAAAAAAAAAAGGTGGGGGGGGCTCAAGGGTTGAGAAAAGTCAGGGAGATCACTCACCAATTATCAACATGGGCAAAACAAACTCGGCATAGGGAAATTAATGTAATTTATTGCCTATCACTAGCAGACTAGAACAGTGAGAAGCTAAAAGCAAACTCAAAACACCTTCCACCCATCCACCCTCTTCGACCTCTTCCCCCCAAGCAGGACAGGGGAACGGGGAACGGGGGCTGTGGTCAGTCCCTGACGCTTTGTCCCCGCCACTCCCTCACGGTCCCTCCCTGCCCCTGCTCCACGCGGGGTCCCTCCCACGGGATGCCGTCCTGCCCGAACTGAGCCTGCGGGGGCTGCCCACAGGCAGCAGCTCTTCAAGAACTGCTCCCACACGGCTCCGTACCACGGGGTCCGTCCCCCAGGAGCAAACTGCTCCAGCACGGGTCCCCCACGGGCGGCAGCTCCCCCCAGACCCCCTGCTCCTGCGTGGGCTCCTCTCCACGGGCTGCAGCTCCGGCCCGGGGCCTGCTCCTGCGGGGGCTCTCCATGGGCCGCAGCCTCCTCCAGGCCACATCCACCTGCTCCACCGGGGGCTCCTCCACGGGCTGCAGCGTGGAGATCTGCTCCGTGTGGGACCCATGGGCTGCAGGGGGACAGTCTGCTCCACCAGGGGCCTCTCCACAGGCCGCAGGGGAACTGCTGCTGCCTGCCTGGAGCACCTCCTGCCCTCCTGCTGCAATGACGTGGGGGGCTGCCAGGCTGCTTCTCACTCCTCTCTCCCAGCTGCTGTCATGCAGCAGGTTTTTTCCCTTCCTTCAAGCTGCTCTCCCAGAGGCCCACTCATTGTCGCTCCCTGGCTCAGCTCTGGCCAGCAGCAGGTCCCTTTTGGAGCCTCTGGAGCTGGCTCCACTCTGACATGGGGCAGCTGCTGGGCTCTGCTCACAGAGGCCACCCCTGCAGCCACCCACTACCAAAACCTTGCCTTGTAAACCCAGTACAGCTTTTTACCAGCTTCACACACACAGTGTTTTCACTGCTCATCAGGCGTGTTAAGCACACTGTTCTTCAAGTCAATCTTTTCATTTTTTCCTGGTAACTCACACTTTCATGATCTTTTTTAACCAATCTACCACTTTATGTATAGTGAATGACAAGTGAGTATCTTAAATATTCAAATAAATTAAAGAGCAAAACTCAAAAGCTTTCATAGCTACAAGACCTCTCACTGGCTCAAAAGCAATTTTGCCACTTATTTCTCTAATTCCTGCCAAAATAATTGCTACTTTATGTCTTACATGAAGGTCATTAAAAAAAAGTAGTACTTGGCTTTGCGCGTACAGAATTTTCAGTGGTCCAAAGCTTTTTGGTGCCCAATTCTTAAGTACATTGTTTTCTAAAGCCAAAAATGAAAGCCCTGATTATTTCATGTAATCCCTTACTTAAAAAGGAGAGAGTGTAGAGTTCAGCTGCTCTTTGCCAGCAGAGATGCAAAATGAATTGAAATCCCAAATGGTCAAGGTTGCGTCATATCCCTTGCCTAATGAGACTGAGATTGGGGTACAAGAGGGGTATCAAGGAGTGGTGACAGACAGGATGGGGTCTGGCTGCAGAAGAAGACGCTGAAATTTATATATGTGCTGGGAAGCTTCTGTGTGTGTGCTGGGTCTGTCAGCTCCTGCACGTGTCAGCACAGGCAGGCAGCAGGAATAACCACAGACCCACAATTGAAAACAAGTACATTTATTTTTATTACCTTGCCAACCAGGGGATCCACAAAACAGCACCCGGGTAGAAGCACACAAGTGGGGACACAGGCACTCGGTCCATGCTGGAGGATCAGTCACCAGCCTGCGGTTTGTCTGTTTACTGAGGGTTCACACAGATGTTGTTTACTGCCATGTTGCGATCCTCACTGTGCTTTGATCTTCTCCATACCAAGGCAGGGAGCTCAAGCATGTCTGATGGGGCACCTCCAAGTCTACCAAATACCTATGCTATGTATACACAGATGTTTTACTTGTCAAACACACAGAGGATAATCAACAATAGGTATGATATATGTGTTTTCCTACATTACTACTGTCCAGGCTTTACGTATTCCCAGCTGCAAGGTCACTTGAATGTATTCACAGTCCTCCTCGCCATTCTTCTGCTTTTAACCCATTTGCCTCAACAGCTCCTGTTACTGTTGAGAGAGATCTGCTCAACTCAGCCTTTGGAGTCAGGGGTTGTGATTCATTTTGTCCTGGAACCTATGCCCAGGCACAACAGAGGCCTCACAGATCTGTGCCTTTCCAATGCAAGAGCGTTGCTGTAAAGCACCCCAGGTATCCCCAGATGCCTACCTGTAGGACACCCAAATTAAGCACTAGATTGTCACTGGTTCCAGCAGCGGCTTGGACCCCTGCCTTATCTGTAGGTAGCTGCACATACACTTCAGTGCTGAAACAGTCATCCAAGAATGATTTTTTTAATTTGACCTTTTAAAAACAGTCTTCAAAAAACCACCCTCTGTGTGAATAGCACATCTTCTAGAGAGATAGTTTTCTTCTTTTTCCTGCAAAGCACTTGCTTTGGTCTTTCTTTGAATCACATAAAAGTATTTTCTAGCTCACTTCTTCAAAATAGTAGTGTGTAACCTACAGACTGCTGGAAACAGCAAGGCTGACCAAGGAAATAAAGGTGGGAATACATGTTCAGATGAAGGAAAGGGCCTTCAAATATGAGCACACAGGGAAAAAGGAATGCAAACAAAGCCAGTCTTATGGGTCAACAAAAGAAGAAAGAAAGAAAGAAAGAAAGAAAGAAAGAAAGAAAGAAAGAAAGAAAGAAAGAAAGAAAGAAAGAAAGAAAGAAAGAAAGGAAGGAAGGAAGGAAGGAAGGAAGGAAGGAAGGAAGGAAGGAAGGAAGGAAGGAAAAGAAAGAAAAAGAAAAGAAAGAAAGAGAGAAAGAGAGAGAGAGAGAGGGAGAGAGAGAGAGAGAGAGAAATCCCCATCGTTGCAACCAGAGCAGTACAGCTTCTCTGCGGGCCGTGTTAATTCAATTTTCCTTGACAGTATTTTTTTCCTAACTGATGAAATAGGTGTGTTGTTGAAATATTTAGTAATGTCCTGTGTAAAAACATCCTTGGTCTACAGGTGGAAGAAAGAAATACAACCATGATGGAAACTCGTTGCCTTGGCAATAGCCGTGAATCCGTGTGTGACCTGCACCCTTGTGCAGCAACTCTCCAGGACAGCCTGGTTTGCACGGCTATGCAAGTGAGAGGCACAAGTGCTTTGAGGAACATAACGGTTATGGGATCAGTCTCCAAGACCATAGCTTCATTAAAACTAGGCCCTTAGACCACTAATCTGAGAACGCGGGTGGATCTTCATGGTCCTGGGTCCAGAGCAGCCACCAGCTTTGTAGCGGCAGCTCACCAAAATCCAGCCCTCAGCCCCAGTACTGACACAGGTAATTGCTCCCTTCTGTAGGCTGGTCACATCGGTTTCCTGATTAGGAGCACACCATCAGCAAGTTCATGGTGGCCATCCTTACCATGGAGGCCTACGAGCCCTACTGTCATCTGCTGTCTCCCCAGCTCACTCCCCTGTCCCAGGCCAGGCCTCGCCACCTCCTCCCCTATCAGAAGTACGCCCAGCTATTTTGGAGCCATTCACTGGGCGCCTATACCCCACCCAGTATCCCTTAAAGCCAGGCAGTTGTTATTGCAATCACAGGAGGAGCCATTTCTTCATACAGAGAGGCCCCACCAGTCACTGCCACAATTCACGTGCACCAACGTCATGCTGGCATACTCCGGAGCCCTGATTTTTCTCTAAGACGTACTTATACTGACACCTAGGGTGTGACGATGATGACACTTGCTGATTTGGGCTGAGATGGCACTAACCCAGACCACCACCATTTCTGCCACCATTCTGTCATCCCGGCATTCCTAGTGGTTACTAGGACGTTGACCGTGTTGTCATTTACCAACAGACACCTGTCAAGCACAGATTTTGGAGTTTGAAGGCCTGCTACTACTAGCTACAAAATCAGGCAGAGACAAGGAGGCTGGCTAGACCACTTGGGTCTTACCTGAATTGAGAATAACTTGTATATTAAAAAACAAACAAAACACCCCCCAAAGAAACCAAAACATTCCTTAGAAAGTGTAGTGCTGAGTGACCCAGTTTGCAATATTAGAAGCAGTAAGTGTTACACTCACACCTTTCAAAACAAGCTTCCTATATAAATTCCTGAATCCCTCGCTTCATTTTAGGAAATAAACCCCAGTTATACATGAAGAATTAAACTTGCAGCTGTTAGGCTTATTGTGTGCACTTGCAAGGATCTAAACAGTCTGACAGATACATTGCTTTGGTGTTGATGCCAACGGACTTGTCTGCAGTAAATAATTCATCTCAGACAGCCAAGGGATCTTGGGGCTGGAAGGGTCTCATCCATTCCCCAGCCTTGAGGCAGGGTCACCTAGAGGCATGTCACTTCTGACATATGTTCGTTCAATCTCTTCTTAAAGCCCTCCAGTGATGGAGGTGCCTCAGTTCCCTCAGACAGCCTATTTCCCGGCTTCATTTCTTTCAGCAACAGTAAGCCTTATTCACTATCTAATCTGAATCTCTCTTGCTGCAATTGGAGAATGTTGCTTTTCATCCTGTCTACCACAAAGAGAAAAAAAAATTAAAAATGCACTGTCCTTGCAGCAGCATCTGAACACTAATCACCTGACAAATCTTCCTTCCTTTTCTGCTTATGTCTTGCCTGTAAGCAGATTGCAGCTATTCGGATGCTGTAGTCGGAAAAGTTTACCTCAAATATCATGGATTTTTAAGGCTGAAGACTGCTGCATTGCTGCAATTGCTGACAGACACACACACACACACCCCACCACCTCTTCTGCTCACTTCAGCTGTGGAAGAAGGTATTAATTCTTATACTCCAGCTTCCACTGAGAACATTTGTTGATAGCAAATCGCAAATTTGCTTAATACTAACGTTTGCTGAGCAAACTTTAGCTGCACAAAAATACATGGGAAAGAAGCACAAAATTTAGCTGACGACAGACATTCAGTGTTCCATACTAGAAACCACTCTCTGCAAAAGGATGTCTTTGAGGACAGTATTCACCATCACCTCCCACCTGTGTCCAGCCTCATGGGCTCTCCAGTGCTCTGCTTCTCCCAACCCAGTGGCCTCCTCCTCTGGGCACCACCAACCACCTTGTCTTCCTCGGTGTCCTCCTCTTGGCCTCAAGCCCCAGCAGAGCTCAAACTAACAAGCTGAGCACAGCTCAACATTGCTCAGCTGCTCTACTGTCCCAGCGGCAGTATTTTTGAGGTTCACCTCACCAGTTAGCAACTGGTGCTGTCGGAAACACACAGCTGGGGTTTGTTTCACCCAGTTCTGGCCATCCAGAAATGAGACACCTGAGCAGCTCGTGTAGTCTTCATCATGATGCAACAAGGAGACAAATGAGCCCCAACCAGGGACCTGTCTCTCTGCGTTGGTTATAGAGGTAGCCCCGGTAGCTAGGCATGCTAAACAAATTTCACTCCTAGTGAACAGAAATAGTTTCCATCATCAGTGTCAAAGCCATTTGATTCCACATGGTTTCCAACAAAACTCCAGCAAGGACCAGGGTTTAAATAAAATACAACTATCTCACACCTAGTAGTGAAGTGGTCAAGGTCAGTACCAAAACCTCACTGCACAGACCTTTTCTTAAGATGCTTGTTTTTCTGCAGATTTCAGTCCACGAGGAGGCTGAGACCACTGAGTCATAAGCCTCTCTTAAGTGAAAAAGAGAACCAGTCAGCATCCCTTGAAGTCAACAGGAGCAGAAGATGGCAAGAAACAAGCCTTTATTCAATCTACAATTCAGATCTTTTACTCCTCTTTAGCTAAGTGCCTATTACAAAAAGTACTTGTAAGTATGAAATGATCCATACAGTGTACATTTAACTATCAGAATACTCTTCAGCAACTCTTATCTCAGGAGCAAAGTATTCCAGGAAACATATCACTTAAACAAGTGCGTGTTCACCAGAAAGAAAAAAAAATGACCTTTAGCAGCAAGAGAAATCTCTAAAGTGTATCTCTGAGCTACAGGCTTTATAGCTGATTGCTTTTCATATGCCTCACATACATGCATGAAAAAAGTTGCTTTTCAAAGAAGTACATCATCCTTGTAAATAAAATAACCTTTTATCCTCATGTGGCATTCTCAAATATCCCTGGCAGGCACTGACTATGGAAGGAGAGCACAAGTGGTTCCCTGCTCATCTAGCAGATGGGATGACAAACCTCATCTAGCAGGTCTAGGATATGCCCATACAACAGCACCAGCCCTTCTCACGGGGATCTGTCTCCCTCCTCGCTTCAGATAGACTGAGTAGCAGAGCCAGTTTGATGCAAAAGGGAGCGTTTCCACACACCTCGGACTGGGTGGGATGTCCAAGTCTGTCCCCTGATGTTGTCCACCAAGTGCTGTGTCATGCCATCTCTTTTACAGACAGACAACGTGCCACTTTGTTCTAGCTTCCCTACTTCTTCACCCACCTCAGAATAGGAGTTTCTTCCAACGCCTCACTGTTTTGACAGTGGGAGCTGGTGAGAGTTTGATGCCCAGAGCTCCTCAACTCATACGCTGGGGTGGTTCTCCTCCTCAGTAGTCATCTGGTGGCCCTGTGGACCTTGACTTGGCTTTACATTATGGATTTCTGATCTACAAAAACCTTGGTGAATGGAAAAATGAGGCAGTTTATTCCAAGTCTTCCAGGGGCTCCAAGTACAGCAGCACTTGCTTAAACATAGCCTGGGCTACTACAGCTGCAGAGGGCATGTGTCTACACGGTGCTGCAGCTTTTAACTCTACCATAAGATACCAGCGTGACAAACAAAATCTCAGCCTGAATGAACCAGCTCCACTCATCTTCTAAACCTCTTACCAGAGTTCGCTGGCCGATTTTGGGTGGTGAGTTCAGGTGGCACAGCTGTGGCCCCTGTATGTGTTCCTCACCCCTCATCCACACCTCTCATCCATTCCTGATGCGGGGACGTCTTAAGAGGACAATTTTCTGCTCCTGAGAAGTTGTGGCTTACAGTTAGTGAATTAATAAAGTGTGTAACGTAGCATTAATGCAACTATATAAATTTCCCTCTGCCTCGTACATGACAGCACAGTGCGGTGGCAGCTGCAATGAGTGGGAATTTAAAAGGATATCAAAGACAGCTGAGAACAGCCACATTTCCTAACATCCGTTTTCAAATATTTAATCTCTCCCTTGAAGAAAAAAAAAAAAAAAAAGGAATGTATTTCAGGAGATTTTCAAAACAAACCGGCAGTATGGCCCTCAGCCACTTGTGCTTTGGGCATCTTGAAACAGCAGTATTCCCAATTAACCTCAGTGATAAATCACTGATGTTTATTTGTCAGATCTTAGCAGTTCCTTGAAAAGAGTTTCTGCGAAACAAATGGTAGAAACACTGTGAAAATATGCTTTCCAAACTGGCAGAGTCCCCAGAAAATCAAAGTTCAGGCTTCGTTTGTGGCAACAGCAAAACAAATGACTTCATGAAGTGTCACCTAAAGTTTGGATTCTTGTGCACTGCAGAGGAGCACTGACAAGCAGCACTTGCTGGGAAAGTTTCGCAGATGTTTTCTAGGCAAGGCTATTGATGCACTTTCTAGCAAGGTCGCAGAGAAGGTTTCCGAGTTAAAATTCTATCAGGCAGCCACAAAACAGTAACTTCTCATGCAAGTTCTCCCATCCATCCTCGATGGACTGAGTAGTGTCCATCTCTAGTCACCAGGAACATCTGGAGCTAGGCCCTCATCAGCCTTTTCCTCCTCAGCTCTGCCCTGTCTGAGGCCTGCTGGATTTCTCTGTCCTGCCAGGTATGTATTTTTTTAATCTGTTATCGAGCCCCCTCAGCCATGTTGTCAGGTAATTCATTATGGTTCCGTAAGGATAACACAAAGCCGAACAAACAAACAAACAAACAAACCCTGTTCAGCCCAGAGAAGAGCAACAAAACCTCTAAACCCCTTCAGCTGACTGCATAGGGCAGGTTGGGCTCACGTCAATGGGACATAAATAGAGCTCAGGTGCACCTGAAGCAAACCCAGTGAATTCGGTAACCACTTCTGGGAATATAGGTGGGACAGGGCTGAGCAGCTCCCAGGTGGCCTCTACTCACACACCTTTGCTGGCAAGGAGATGCTATTTTCACGGATTCCTGTCCAGCTGATTCAGCACAAGGTGTCGTTTCCCTTTTTTTTTTTCTTTTTTTTTGAATTAGCAATGTCTGTTTTACTTCTGTGCAGCTTGTGACAATAGGCTTCTATTGTCTATTGGCTTCTATTCTGTTGCTGCAATGCTTTTTTGTAGATAGTTATTTTTTAATACGTGCTTCACTGTTGGACTTCCTGAGTGTTGCACTTTCACTTGCATTTGTTTTTATTTCACTTCCTTGATTTTGGAACATTTGCCCAATTTATCAAAACCAGCTTGAATTCTTATCCCCCAGGGTACATAAAAGCACTGACTGCTTAACGTTATCCACAAACTTTGCAAGCACTCCATCTAGTTTATCCTCCGAGTCATTAATAAAAACAACGATTAGAGCTGCCCTCAGGTCTGGTCCCACAGGACTGCATTTGCAAGGTCCTCCTTATTTGGCAGTGAACCCCTGATAATTATTTATGAGTGTAGTCTTTCATCTAGTTGCACACTGCTCTAGGAAGGAAAAAATTCTCTAGCCCCTGCCATGGTTTGCAAATAATATATCGAATGGCTGTGCCAGAAGTTAGACTTAAATGCAAGGTAAATTATATTTCTCACTTCCCCTTATACAGTAGGCCATTACCCTGTCAAAGAATGAAACTTGTTTTCTTTGACATGATTTATTTTCAACAAATCCATGCTGACTATTTCTTGTGAACTGAGGAGTTCTATACACATTGGTTGCTTAAAAGCGTGTCCTGCATCTTCTCGGGTGGCAGAGTTAGTCTGGCCAGTCTTGCAGAAGGCTTTTCTTTTTCAGGAATTATATTATTCAAGCACTATTTGCACTTTTCTAAGTGCAAAGACACATTAAACCTCCCCATACTCTTTTAATTCACTGTGATAGTTGCTAATTATGCAGAGGCGGCTTCGACTTGTTCTTTTGGTACTTGTTTAACCAGATGTGGTCCGCCTGAAGACACCAAACTTACATGCTCTTTAACCTGTTCTTTGAATTATTTTTAGACTGTTCTTTAATATTTCTTTCCCCTCTCTGGCCTTGCTGTGGTGAACAAAGGAGAAAGCAGAAAAGCAGCAGGGCTGTCCTCCCCTGTGAACCTGTAGCTTCTCGCTTTTTGTTACTTTTGATGGCATCTGCTGGCGGATATGGGATATGCCACCGCAAGGGAGAGAGAAATTAGTTCACGGGCTGTCAGCAGGAATATTTGCACCCTCAATGGCGGAAAGCAAAGTAAGAAATAACTCTAAGGACAGGGACTGCTTCCTCTGTCCCCCCACCAGGAATAAGCAGGCTAACCCCAAAACAGAGAGAGATGCTGAACCCACTGGGTAGTTTGGAGAGAAGGCAGCAGGACCAGGGGGCAGAGATTGGGTTCAGGAAGCCCTGCCTGCCTCCACCTTCCTCTCTCTGCCTGGATGCCTTCCTCCAAGATGTGGGAGCACGAGGAAGGCAGGGAAACTCGAAAACATGGTACCCCCAAGAGGCGATGGATGCTAATATTTTTGTTATTTTTATGCTAAGCTCTTAATATTTAAGGCTTGGTCATCTGTGCTTATTTTTCAACACTTGGAAAAAAAGCACTGCTACGAACATTGGCTGCTAAGAGCACTTTGTTCCTTGAATTATGCGGCAGATAAAAGAGAGATGTGATTTGCCTCATCAAGTGAAGAGTATGTAGGAGCATTATAAAAAAGGCATTGGGAATATGCCTGTCAAAGCAAAGGGTATGGAAAAGCAACACCAACAGAAGCGAATGATATTTGTTTCCAGGAATCGGTGTTCAGAGACAGAGAGACTTGGAGTGTCAGTCCCAAAACGTATGCCACTGTTCTTCCAAAAACTTCCCTGAAAATTATACCTGGAGAAACCACTGGCAATGCTTATCCTGTATTCCCCATCCCACATCAGTCCTCCCAAAGACACAAATTATTTAAACACTCGGGATGAAATGAAAGCAGGTGTAGGTACCATTCTGTGCCTCACCACAAAGGCTAAGGACTGAGGGGCCGTTAATGCTAATGCCAAACATAACTATAAGCCATCTCTGGGATACAAGAGATATTTGAGTATTAAATTCTGCCCAGGACTTGTACACGAAAGGTGGAGACACTCAGCCAGCTGACAGTACAAACCCCTGCTCCCTGCTCCTGAGGCCGGCTGGCACGGTATGCCCTTGCCCAAACTTGTCCTCCAAAACTGGGGCCATAGTGGAACAGTCTCTGATGTTCATCATTGAACCAGGTTTGGGATTTGTGCTAGGTGTCATAAACCAGCTCAGTGCCACGGACCGTGCTGATGGGTCACCAGTAGGAATGACCCAGCAGCTGGGATGTCCCCCGGCACTGTCTGATAGCAGCCAGGGGGAAAGGAGCTGTTAGGTGGAGGCAGCATGGGCATCTCTCCATCTCTGCACTCCACATTTCTAGATTCAAACTTTTTTTAGAAACTCCAAGTTTCTAAAATACACAGTTATTCCAAAGCCCTGTATGGAAATGATCAATGAAGCGGTTTCCCTTACCTCACTTTTTAGCTCTCCTGAACTACCTGGCAAATCCCAATAGAAAATTCTGCCTTGAAAAAATCGTGAAGATGTAAAAGTTAGTCCCTGCAGTTGTACTTATGAATGCTGAGCTTTAAAGCTAGACAAATTCAAATGATAAATAGGATGTATTTTTGCCTTAGACTTTATAAAACTGTAAAACACCAGATGGCTTTTCTGTTGGTGTGACCTGCCATGTAAAATGTATTTTTAACACTTTCTGATTTCACCACAAATAGGGCACAAAAATGATCTGCAGCTAATTTCAAAGTAATTTTATGTGTGAACTTGGCCAGGCTGGACAGAGTTACCAGCAGGCTGGAAGATGCCTTCCCACCACTGGATGGCATTCAAGGGCCATAAATACTCTCACATCAGGAACCGCAGCAAAATAAAATGCCTCTTAGAAAATTAAATCATAAAACGCCCGAAGCCTTTGGATCCTCAGCAGTGCTTCCGTAATATATATTCATATTTTCAAAATCCCAAGGAAATAAATCTGGAAAAATGAAATAGAAAATATCTGAGGAGAAAGGAGCTTTTCTCTGAGAAACAACTGAATATACATGTAGGACACAGGACTGGAGAGCTGAGGGATCAGCTCTGAAAGCAGTATTTCATTTAGGAGAATTCACCACATAAATCCTGCTGACTCCACCTATGTCAGCATCAGTAGGGGCTGGCAGGAGGTAACTGGACAGGGCTTTTCTTTTCTCTTCCAGATATGGACACAACGGGGAGAGAAAAGATGAGACGTTAACCCGATCTCACATGAGCCTGCTGAGAGCAGGAGCCTGAGCTGGGGGCCTCCTGGGGGCCTTCCCACACGAACCACATAGCTCTTCCATGGCTTCATTACGAATAAAGACACTATTTTTTTTATAAAACAGCAGAGCACCCACCGAGGTAACAGCATTTGTGCATGTGAGGCCATGAGTAAGATCATAACCAGGAAAGAGGGGCGAGCTTGGGAATAGGTAAGCATATAGATCCATCACTAACCCATGTCCCTTACTGCCACAGCCGCAGGTCTCTGAAATACCTCCGGGCATGGGAACCCCACCACCTCCCCGGGCAGCCTGTTGCAATGCTTGGCCACCTTATCCATGAGGAAATTCTTCCTGATATCCCATCCAGACCTCCTGTGGTGCAGCTTCAGGCCATTTTTTGCCTTGTGTCCTGTCACTTGTCACCTGAGAATAGAGACGGACACCCTCCTTCCTACAGCCTCCTTTCAGGTAATTGTAGAGAGCAATGAGGTCTCCCCTCAGCCTCCTCTTCTCCAGACTAAGCAACGCCAGTTCCCTCAGCCGCTCCTCATAACTCTTGTTTTCTAGTCGCTTCACCAGCTTTGTTGCTCCTTCTCTGCACACACTCGAGCAACAAAATGTCCTTCTTGTAGTGAGGGGCCCAAACTGAACACAGTACTCAAGGTGCGGTCTCACCAGAGCCGAGTACAGGGGGACGATCACTTCCCTAGCCCTGCTGGCCACTCTAATTCTGATGCAGGCCAGGATGCCGTTGGCCTTCTTGCCCACCTGGGCACACTGCCGGCTCACGTTCAGCCAGCTGCTGACCAGCACCCCCAGGTCCTTTCCTGCTGGGCAGCTTTCCAGCCACTGTTCCCCAGGCCCGTACCCAGCATGGGGTTGTTACGACCCAAGTGCAGGACGTGGCCCTTAGCCTTGTTGAATGTCATGCAGTTGGCCTCGGCCCATCGGTCCAGGCTATGCAGATCCCTCTGCAGAGCCCTCCTACCCTCAAGGCAGATGGGCAGTCCTGCCTAACTTGGTATCTTCTGCAAACTTACTGAGGGTGCACTCGATCCCCTCATCAAGAGCACTGATAAAAATGCTAAACAAAACTGGCCCCAAGACTGAGCCCTAGGGAACACCACGGGTCACCAAGACTTTATGTCTGAAAGAGCACAGCAAACTACACGCTAACCACAGGCAAGGAGTGTTTGCTGAGTTTCATCAAATTAAAGACTGTTAAATAAGAGGATATTTTGCACCTCTGTTAGTACAAAGAAAGGCTCGAATGAGGAGAGGTGACAGTCACAGCTTCTGTGGTGTAAAGACAGGGTCGCAGCAATGAAGTCTCACCAGGGAAAGCCGTGGTATTCTAGGAAAACAGTGTCTCTGCCAAGTCTGTCATTTCTGCTACAGAGCCTAGCTATGAACTTCAGTTCCCACCTCAATTTTTGCAAATCTGCCTTGTCATGGCCCAGGGGATAGCTGCCTCGGGATAAAAAGGGGGAATATGAGGATAAGTAAGTTAAAATGGGATCTTCTCCAGTTATAATATAGGGCACTTTGTAACAAAGAGAAGTGTACAATTGATGGGGCTTCATATCTGCACTGCACTAAATGTGTAGTCAGGCAGTTCATCCGTCCCTCTATCTACTTACCTATCTCTGTTCATGTCCCTGGACATGTCCTTTGCTCAGAGAAGATCCCCAGTGGTGCATGGCATGCTCCCCTCACAACACTCTGATGCTACCTCAAGGCCCAGCAATACACAGCTTTCAGGGGTGTCTGGTTGCTGGTTTTCTGGAGAGGATCATGTTGGTCTTTGATATATGATAACAAGTAGTTACCTCTCTGATACAGATTATGATGTCTAAAAAGAAGGTGATGGAGTTACAACAGTCCTGCACGTAGTATCTTGTTTTTCTACCCTTTGCCTTTTTTTTTTTTTTCCCCACAACAGGGCTTAAGGGTAGGGAAATGACTTCAGGGTACAATCTTTTGGGATTTTACACCATCTGATAAGAGGACTCTATCAGATACAGAACTTGTCCAACCCTCTGTCCCGTAAGGCCAGTTTTATGTTACCTGAAGAGGTAGAAGTGGGTGCTGTGGTTTCTAGCCTTAAGCTACAATCTACCGTGCACAAGATTTTTTGCCCAGCCCATTGAAATGATGTTTTAAAATAGCAAAAGCAGAAAAACACACTTATTTCCTGGAAGAAAACAGTAACTATTTTACTTGATATTTTATACTACAGTGTAATATAAAACAGAAGAAATGGGAAATATCAAGGGGAGAGTTTCAACTGTAAGTATCAAAACAATGACTGCAAATTGGGTTTTAGAATCTACAAAGCACAGTCCAAATATACGATCGTTTCCCAACAGACATTATGTATACAGCAAAGGCATTATAGCTTAACACATTCCTCGTTTAAGATTCCTGGTGTTTTCTTCGCCCCTTAGCCACTCTGTAATCAAGCAGCCCAAAAGGAAAAAAAACTTTGTTATTACCTGTGCTGTGTTCGTGGCTACACGGACATAGTGAGTCACGTCAGCCACTAGGAAGTGTTGTCCCACGGTCATCAGCTTCTGCCTGCAGCACCCAAACACCCAGTCCAAAAGTCAGGAGCACCAACTCCTTCCTGAGCTGATCCACAACACAACCACGGGCCGACCCATAACGTCACCACCCTTCCTGTTTCCAAGCCCTTCAGAGAAATCTATTAGACTCATGACACCAACAAAAATCCAACAGGCTGATGGTGCCCAAGGATGAGGAGACATCCCGAAGAGCACAGAAAGGCCAGTCATCATGATAAAGCTTAACACTGTCCCCACAGGCTACCTTATTATTGTGAGCACTCAGCTTTTTTTTCCAGTCTCCTTTTGCTCACCACTACCCAACAATATATCCAGAGTAAGATCATGTTTTCTGCCCTGTTTGGGACAGAAAATATTCAGTAAGACTAAGAAACTGGAAAAGATCCTTGTTAGGAACCCTGTATCACTAGGAACCGCTGTATCATCGCCCCAGGAATGGATAGTATCTCCAAGGAAAGGTAAATAAATAAATAAGTAAATGGCAAAATGAAGAAAAATGGCCATGAAATAGCATTTGAGCTGACCAAAAAACACACAAAGAAAAACATTGTCGCTAATGCCTACAGGGCCAACTTCCTTCTTGAAGTGCTGGATTTGTTTATGCTTGCCATTATCTTTGCATTCATAGCTGCAAATGTTACTAATGGCCATGCAATTACACATTTCTTTTAAACGTTAAATTAGAGCAGTTTCAGATGCCCACCTCCAGCCCTCCACTGTGAGGCCCTGTCAGCTGGAACCCCTTCCCCAGGGCTCCTAAGCTCCCTTTATGTCTTTTCAAAAATACACAGTCCAATGTTTTGCACTTTAATTTATTTGGTGACTTTTTGGAATTGCTTTGTTGTTATATCCTCCTCTGGGAAGATATTTGCATGAAAAGAACACTATGAACCGCTTAGGATAAAGATATAAAACAACTGAAATGACAAACACATGTTAAAACATAACTATTCCAAATCAAGCTAAAGCAAAAGCTTTCAGGGAAAAAAAAATAATAATAATTCTCCCTTCGTTCCCTCGCCTGGCCTTATCTTACTTGGCAAATTACTGACTGTACACTCTTGTAAAGGAGTGAGAACAAGGAAGAACAACCTCGAGCCTTGTCTGCTGAGGATGAGAGCTGATGGGCCTCTGCACTCACCAAAGTATCACTATGGAAAAGATGGGCAGAGAATGACAAAAGGGAAAAAATGGAAAAGAGAAAAAAAAAAGAGAGAGAGAAAGAGCACGCTGGCTCTTCCTCTTTCAGTACTAGTTAGCTGCGACTGTGCGGTGGAAGTTCTTGTGTTGATATAGGCTAGCAGTAACTTACTATAATCATTTCTGGAAGGAGGAGAAGCAGGGACAGGAGCTGTGGTCGGAGCAGTGGTTTTGTTTCTGGCCCCATTCTTCTCTGGGCTCACTCCATGCAGAGGTGTTGGAAGTGGAGATGCAGCCAGGAAACTCGGATCCTGCTTTCCCCAAGCCTAATTACAGCTAGGCTTGGTCCAAAAGAACATACCCACACCGATTTTTCAGGAAAGAAAAACGGGCTCCACTGCGAGCAAACCTGACCCCAAACCCAATGGCAGAGTAAAGGCAGCTGTTCAGACTGTATCAAATAGCACTCTGAGGCAGCTTGACCTGGATGCTAAGATTTGGGGTGTTTTACAATCACAACAACACAGAGAATGGAGACATGCCAAAATAATGCTGGAAGAGCGTTGTTAAAGAAACTTAGGTTGCCACAGGGTTGGAAGAAAGGCTTCTCTTATGATGTGAAAGCTGGCTAAAGGATGGAAAATGAAGGATAGGGCTTAATGTGGCTTTTCATTCTTCAAGTAAAACGCTGGAACCAGTTTTGTTCAATGTATTCATAAGAGATCTGGTGAAGGAAACCCACAGTGAAATTTCCAGATTATACTAAAGTCTTTCAGGCGGCCAAATGTTATGCTGATGAAGAACTGCAGAAAGACCACACACAACTAAATGGGCAACCATATGGCAGATTAGCTTTGGAGGAGATAAATGTAAGGTAATGCAAGCAGAGAAAAATAATCAAGGCCACAACTATGCGATGCTGGATACGAAACTAGCAGCAGTATGTCAAAAAAGAAAAAGATCTTAAAAGTCATCGTTAACAGGTCCCTGATCATCAATAAAAGCCAAAACAGTATCAAGAAAAACAGTCGCAAGAACAGGTCTGAGGGCATCATTTTGCTGCTACTTATAACTTTGAATTAACCACCCTCGAGCACAGTTCATGGTCTGCTCTCTGCACTTGAGCAAGGATGCAAGAGAGTTAAAACAGGTACAGAGAAAAACAACTAAAATGATCAAGCAGCTGCCTGACAGTGGAGAACCTAGAAATGCTGGGCTTTCTGTCATGGAGAGGAAAATGCTATGCAAAGAAACATTTGAGGATTATAAAATCATGAAGGCAATATCTAGGAGATAGTTTAAAACAGATTAAAGTGTGTTTTTGTTTTGCTTTTTACAATTCTGTAACTTGTGACAGGAGGTTATGGAGGCAGATAATAGCAGCAGCTTCAAACAGGACTAGATAAATTCATAGAACAGAAGTCCACAGGTAGCTACAAAAAGGACAAGGAAGAGAAGTAACCTCTAACACCCCCATAAGACAAATGTGGGCACTGGGGGTGACACAAGGGGAACTGACTGCAAGAAGTGGCCAGCATCATGTGCACCCTTAAGCAGCATCTGATATGGCCAGAGTCAGAAACAGAGTCCTTGGGCTTGACGGATGAAAGCTCTGACTGGAAAGGCATTTCTTATGCTTTTAGAACAACCAAACTGTGGAGAGAGACAGATGTTTTCAAGAACAAATTATCAAATAAATAAAAAACAAATTCCCAAGAAACTGCACTGAGCTGAAACCCTCTCACAAAGTGAATTTGCTGGCTTTTTTTGTTTCCCTCAGCCAAATGAAAACTGGTTTCTATCATACCTCAACACGCTGAATGGTCTGGCAAGACAGTGACTGTGACATTTACTGCTCACATGTGTACATATAATGCATAAGCAGAGAAGGAATCTTATTGCAACCTGACTGCGGGCCACTTGGTGGGTTAGCGTGTGCCAGAGACATGGGAAACTGCAGAGCTACAGGGAACCCCTTAGAGGAGGAAACCCTCCAGACACTAATGAATTGTTACTTTTATTCCATCACAAAATGTGTTTACACATTTACTAAAGTTATTTTCAAATCTCTCTTTGTTCACGGCGATGCTCTTTGACATAGCCAAACAGCCTTCTCCCCACTGCAGGAGGCTCCTGCTATATATAAATATATTCAGCTATCTTCCAAACTAGAAAGAGCAGCCTTCTTTCACCCAGCTTGTAGTCTGTACTTAGCCAGCACAGGTCCTAGGATAAGCTTCTCTTTCCCCCTCACCACTGTTTAAAATCATTGTTTAGACAGGGTGACAGGATGAGGAATGGAAGGCTACTGCTAATTTGCAGCTTTTCAGACTTCTAAGAGTAAGAACGCCTGTCAGAAATTTCATTTCATTAAAATCCCTACAGCTCGAGAGCTTTATCTTCCTACTGAGAGCTCACCCTTCCTGATCTTGCCAGCTGGGGACTGGAAATTGCAATCTCTCTGAATCATTGGGAGGATTTTTCGCCTGGCACCTTACAGCATGGAGGCACTCACGCCGTCTGTCCATCCACACACCTGCTTCTCAGCAATTGTGTAACCCCTTGCTCAGTTTTGAGCATTTTTCGGTGATGGATAAATACCCCAGACCTCTGCAGGGAGGCAGGTTTGCTGAGGACATGACAAAATGGGTCTTCAGTGAGTCTGGGCACAAACCCTCAGGAAACAGAGCTTGGCTGGTTTGCTTCTCTCCGCACGGAATGAATTTGTTATTAGGGCGTTGGTGACGTAGGTTTATGTAGGTCACTGTGACAGTAAAAATGTATCATTTATATCTTCAGCCAGTTTGATCTTCAGCATTTTTAATCTGCAGTATTAGCCTGACTGATTTATTGCTACTTATAAACCACACTGACAAGGACTTCATTTTATCTCCATCCTCAAACACCCTGTGCCTGAAATGCAGAAATGCACATTGGCTATTGGCGTAAACAAGAGATTAGTCTCTCTTCTGATCTTGTGATGTTGTCTCTCAGCGCCCTCTTGAATATATATGAGTGATCTAGCCTCTGCCCCAGCCATCTTCTAATGTAAGGAAGCTGTATTATACTTTTCCATTCCTCCTGTAAATCTGGTATTTAATCTCTACATGTATGAGTCTAGACTGCCTTCCAGCCTACATTCCTACTCACATCCCAAGCAGCTTCTCAACCACTTATTCTCTATTACAGTCAGCCACATTAGCTTTCTTACGACACATAGCGTTGTTTTTCCTAGCCCTGACTGTGTACGAGCTCACTGACTGAACACAACCACTTTCCTGGCTACGGCCTTGGTTTTCACACTCACATGCACACACAAACAATTTAATTCTGACCTGATTTGAACAGCTTCAATGTCGAAAAATGGATAGTGTACGTTCAGGGTTGGCTGCTGAATCCTGTGAACCCCAGGATCCCTCCGTGCTGAGCGCTGCGGCCTAGCCGGAGTACCTGGGGACTCAGGGGTCCCTCTGTCCCCGGCAGACACACGGACATCCATACCCACAGAGGGCACTAATGTGGACGGCCACACAGACTACCAGCTGGACCACTGCCACGAAAGCCAACAAACTCACTTGAGCCTAGGTACGGACAGCCCAGTCCTGCTCCCCTCTGGCTGATCAGGACAGAAATGGGGGGGAACTAAACACAGCTGGGTATTGACAGGTGCTGGTATTTAGACCTCTCCCACATAAACACCCACCACGGTCCCTCCAGCTGCTGCCACCCTCACCTCTTGCATTATCGATCTCTCCAGTTGCTGGCACCAAGGCCTGCTTTCTATGGGTCCTTCCTCCAGTTGCTAGCACTTAGGCCTTGGAGCACTGACACACAAGACAGTGAGTGAGATTACACAGAAAAAAGAAATAGCTAAGTAAAGGATCTAATAGGATAGACTGCATTGATAAAGCAGAGGGCTCGGTCAGACAAGCATAGTGACTGGCAGCTTGCTTACAGATGACCTGCCCTTTGATACCCCTCTCCTTTCTGTTTTCCCATGCTTGCTCCTCCCCAGTCCACCCTGGACTGACCACCACCCTTCTTCACCTCTAGCCCTTCCTATAAACACCCCACAATAAATTTTGCGCAGTCCCACAAGCCCCTCGTGACACCCCATAGACAGCTTTCCGCCGTCGAGCCTCCCTCAGGTATCTCCCCGTGCTTAGGTCAGGCTTGTTCCCTCCTCGGCAGTCACCAAGCTCAGACAGCCACCACCGCCACCACCGCCACCCCCTCCACGGCAGAGGCAATGGTCCGTCAGTCAGTGGCTGAAAGAGGTCTGGTTTCTGTTATTGTCTCCGTTATCACCTGCTGTTAGGTTTGTGTATCTGCATGTTTAATTTATCACCCTCCTTGTTATGCGGGGTTTCTTTTAAACTGCAGGGCTTTAACCAGATAATGAAGTGGATGCTCGCACATTCCGCACGCCCCCGCAATAAACACTTTGCCAGCCCTTGATGCATGAGGTCCCTGTAGGGGGGAGAGGGACCCACGAGTTGAGAAGTTCACGAGTAAGTAGTTTTGTACAAGCAGGAGAGAAAGGCCGCCGAGAGTGAAAAACAGAGCAGGCATCCTAGAATGAGACAGGGCTACACCATCTTTTCAGGGCTACATCATCCCGTGTCTTCCCTAAAGTATGGGTCTCACTCTAATTTGTTGCTGTTTCTGAATATTTCTATGGTTTTACAATGAAAAATACGAAAGCTTTTTCAGAACATGCAAACAGAAGTTTATCACATCACCAACCTGCTATCGCGGACAGCATGGGAATGGATAGACAAGCTAAAAGATGCTGCCAGAGGAGCTCACTTGAGCAAGAGGCCATCCAAGGAGAAGTTTGGCAGGGCAAAAAGGCACATCTCCACCGTGACTTCAGAGAACATGTTTCCCTGCTCTCCATCTCACTCCTGTCAAAGTTATGAGAAAATGCAATACCATTCCCAAAGGCAGTTGGCTTGCAGCTTCAGATGACTCCTCTCTCGTTGCCTGGAAATCCCAGGCAGGACCTGGCTCCCCTGCAGAAGTATCTGCATCAATCACATTTAATAAAATCACACAACAGGTTGGAATTGTGAGTCAGCTTTAGCAGCTGCTTGACATGTATTCCCGTAATGTCTTGAGCGATGATCCAGAATGAGAAATTAGACTTCTCCATATGAAAACATATTCTGCTGATGTTATTAAACTCATCCTAAAGACCACCCTACTGGACTACCTCCCCTTTGACCAAAAGTAATATTGAAGCAAACAAGTCATAGATAAAACATTACCAAAAAAAAAAAAAAAAACTTTCCAGGAGAGGGATATTTTCTGGCATAGCAACAACAGTGAAGCAACAGGGTCAGTCTCCTTGGCAATTTCAGGAATAACCACTGGAAGTTTGCTCAAGAGCAAGTTAGGCAAAACAGTTCCCAAGAACAGCTCAGTACAGCTGATTCTGTGCTAAGACATGGGACTGGATCAAACTGGTGGTTCTGGGGGTGAGACTGAATCAGAAGGGGTAAGGCATGGGGATCAGGCTGATGAGATTTACTGGACATAAGCTAAATAATTTTTCTTTGAGATTCAGATCTCCTCTTTCTATGAGAAATCTTTGCCACGAAGCCCTATGATTGTATTAGAAAACAGCAGTGAATTTACACCCTGGTAGACAGACAGGGTGGGTGTATAGTGGATTTAAACCATCATTAGATTCTGCCAGTCCCAGGCTGCTCCAGGGCCCCATCACAACTCAGCCCTGGAGGTCTGTCTAAACCACTGCAGTCACTTAGGACTGCAGCAGACATCAGCCATGACCATACCCCAGGACAGAGCAGCCACCCTCACAGCCTCACCCCAAGGCAACCTCCCCTTTCTCCATCAGGAACTCTGCGATGGATCCTTACTGCTACCCTCACAGCACCTGCTGCAGGGAAATACCCCACAAATTGATCTGAGGCTTTTTGGGAGAGCATATTTAAATCCTTGCATCCAGCAATCACTGCAGGACTGATGTTCTCATCCCAGATATTTGGTCTAAGAGAAGTGGAATTCATTTACTTCAGTTCCTATGGGCAGGCACCAGACTTGCAAGCAGACGCTCTGCTCCAACCCACTGCAACTGAACAAATGCTATCTCTAAAATCCCTGTCTACAATTTTAAGGTCATGTGTTCTGAATACATATTCTGTGGTCCACTTCTGACCTAACACAGCCTCTTGCCTTCCTATTTGTATATCTCGGTCTGACACATTGCATTTGGGAATTACTAAAGCCCAATACCATGGTGCTCAGCCACACATTAAATAGCTAATACAGTTGCACTATGCCTTTCTTCCACCGTTGCTAAACCAAACTGCACAGTTCTTTCTAACATATCATTCTGCATCTATTTATCTATACAGGAGGAGATTCATTCAAAGAAAAATCAAATATGGCACAGAAAGACAGGGCAAGATACACAGATGAACTACTGTTAAGCTTTCTACCCACAAGGTAAAGAAAAAAACAGAAGAGATACAGCAAAAACAAAATGTTGAGTCTTCCAAAAAAATCCAAACATCACTAAATGAATAAGGGGAAATTACTGTTTCTTTTTCTGCCCACTATTCCATCCCTCTCTTCTTCCTTCCTTCCCTCTCCCACAAAAATAAAAAAAAAATAAAAAATCTAGAAGTTAACTCCAGCAATTCAGCAATTTCTTTTTGCTTTAAGCTATTAAATCATCATTTTTCCTCAAGAAACATTGATAATTTAACTGACAGTTTATTTTAAAAATAAATCGAGCCTTTTGTTGTCATGCAAGTGCCATATTTTATCCCTAATAGAAATAGTTAAACTTACTTAAATGCATGAAGAAGCAAAGAGGAAATAAAACAGCCATCCATCTTATTCGAGGGCCTACTCAGTGTCTTGACCAGAGAATATAAGATTTTACACAGCAGTGCTATAAAAGCTGAAAAACAAATATTCCATTCACCGTTGTCCTTGATCATTAACAAAGGGACAGGCTTTAGGATTTATGATAGTAGCAGGTACTGCAGTGACAGTCTGTGTGGTTCTCTATCTTCACATTGTCCTTAAGGGTAATCTTAAAAAAAGAAAACACACACATATAAAAAAATAATTAGGATTAGCTACACAGTTAAAACCACATTCACAAGCAAAAGATTTCTGAAGCCTCTTTCTTAACCCCAAGCAGTACGGAGGCTCTTTGGAGCACATGAACTAGAAGGGCCTCTGAACGCCAATGTGTGAAGCTGCATCATCAGTGGCTTTCGGAGCCATAATGAGTTGGTTTTCAGTAGCAGCATGCAGCCTGGTGTCCTTAGTTTGGAACTTCTTCATGTGCCTATTTTTCTAAAAATGCCGAGTAACCAATCTATGAAAATTCAGGAAGTGCCCTTAGAATACTTCACATGGAGAATATAAAAACAGAGACCACAAAACACTGTGAGTTATTTTTAATCTCAACCAAATTCTGCTTGCTGCTTCAGGGCAGGTATAATGTTGGTGGCCTAGAAAAACATCTGTGCTCTACTCAGATGATGAGGCAGGATGGGTTCAGCTGTAGGGGTGTATAGGTAAGTCAGGTATTTAGCTCTCATTGCAGACAGTGGAGACCCAGGGCTTTATCCAGCTGCACACACCAAGAGGTTGATTGACATTTGAGATGGGAGAGAGGATCCCACCAAGCCTCCAGCTGCCACTCCAGAAGGTCTTTTATGGGTCCTGTGTCTGCCAGCCATACACAGATGTCTCAGGTACCCCAGGGTATCTCAAATAGCACCAAATATGTGAGTGGGTAACTGAACTGAGCGTCTAGTCAGCACACTCATTGATCCTGAGTCAGATCACCACAATGATAGATACCTTAGCTTCTATCAACTAGCTCGCCATCGATTACATCAAATTTAAGGTTTCTTCACCTGGAGCTGAATCACTCCCAAAACAATCAACTTTAGCAGAACCTTCCAGATGGGACTGTTAGATGCTCAAAGTAGTTGCACATGTTTACAGTTCCCTCCTGGTTATACTATTAAAAGTAAACACAATCTCAATTAATCTAATGAGTACAGATGGTTTTGGTCCCTCATTCCCATGTATGCAATTGATAGTATTGACCAGCCACCTTCCCAGAAGACTCCTCCCTATGCAGGAAAGAAGCAAGGAAAATGACTAATTAAAATAAAATCCACACTGTATGACATTTAAGGATGGAGTACACATCCAGGAGAGTTAAAAATGAGGGGACAACAAATCCACCACCAGTCCTTCACACGTTTTAAGTCACAGTAGTATCACTGAAGTCCATGGCACTGCACCAGTTTCTACATCCCAGCTGAATATCAGACATGGTCAACACTTTAATTTCCTCTGTAGAAAAAAAGCATGAACCCAGACACAAATGATATACATGCTAAGGATGTTTCCTTCAAATAGCTGTTCAATGTCCTCCAACAAAAACATATTTATTTCTATTCACTGCTTCAGCTAAACATTGCATCCTAAAACAAGTTTAAATGGTCTCATCTACATCCTCACCTTGGTGAAAGCCTTTGCTACACAGCATGTGGCTTCTGATGTAATGTTCTTTGGCACGAGCATGGTCTTCTTGGACCTCATTGGAGTGGGATAGGCCCGGGAGAAACAGCACCCAGTGCACTGGTAAATGGGTGCTCCTGGTTTTGAAAAGAATCTGTTCTCCCCTAGCTTGCACTCTGGACAACCTGCCATAAAAATATACAGAAAAGACTTTTACTTGATGGCCAGCTGTATTTTCATTTTCAAAAAGAAAGGGAAAGTGCAAGCATTAAGTGGAATTACTGGCTGCATTCTGCGGTTTGATGTGTGCAGAACAGAAAGGCACAGAAACAAAAGCTCTCCTTTTCAGGGTCCTTCAACTCTGCAACATCCACTATTTGTAAAACGAGAGGGTGGCTTTCCAGGTAAGGCACAAGCATTGCTTTTTTTCTATTCTTCCGATTTAATTTTGTTGACAACTCTTTTTTTGGCATTTCTACTACACTAGCTCTCCCTAAAAAAACTACTAGCTAAGGGTAGTTAGCTAGCAACAGCAGTATTTGTAGTGCTTCTTTAGACATCACTTGTTTTCAGACAAGGCTCTATTATCAAGAATTTTTAAAATACCCAGTGATTCTAAGATTTTTTTAGCTTGCATTTTTCTATATTCAGTTCAAGGCTAATTAAAGAAACCCAACTGGCAGAAGGCAAATGCTCAACACTATTACAAAATTAAATCATTTTAAGTGTGAAAATGTTTTTTATCAAAGTACTTGTATGTTAAATTATGAGACTAAAGGTTGAATACAGAGACTTGGTGATGGAGAGGAACAGGCAGAGGATGGCAGGCAGAGGAACCCCTCCCAACCTAATCATTGAAAATTGAGCACTCGGTTCTCAATACCAGCAAATGAAAAATCTCAGTCTGATGGCCCTGGTGGGAAGTAGGTTCAGGTGCAACTGGAGGAGACCAAGATCTCGAGACCTGCTACTAGACGGAGGTGAGCTTAGAGCAAGGCTCTAAGCCCAGCTACTGGAGGGACCTATACTGTGTCCATGTGTATGAACACTACAAACCTCAGTGCTGGTCAGCCAGAGAGGATGATCAGGATCAAATTGTGTTGTTTATGTTTGTGTGAGGATTGTTTGTTTCTGAGTGGGTGCTAGTAAAGGCACTCTCTCTCTCTGTTGATCTACAGCACTGGCCTTGTTAGTGAGGAGTGTGCACGTGTCCCTACTGGGAAGAGGTGCTCAGCATATTGTGTGAATTGGAGGCTAGACTGAAGCCTCCATACTGCTGGGAATCTCTGTGGTACACTATTGTACACAATAGCTTTGTCCCAGTAAACCCATCTGGGTCTTTCAGAGCCAAATCTCCTTGCAGCTACAGTCTGTACTAGGTGACTTCTGTGACGCAGAAGTTTCTGTGGTTGCACCACAGTGTTCCTAACCCTTGAATCCACTGTGAGGTTCTAGAGAGGGATAAGGGTCACACTTCTATGGTATTTATAAGCTTGAGATCAATTTCACAGAATCATAGAATAATTTGGGTTGGAAGGGATCTTAAAGATCATCTACTTCCAACCACTCATCCATAGGCAGGGACACCTCCCACCAGACCAGGTTGCCCAAGGCCCCATCCAGCCTGGCCTTGAGCACCTCCAGGGATGGAGCATCCACAGCTTCTCTGGGCAGCCTGTGCCAGGGCCTCACCACCCTCTGAGTGAGGAATTTCTTCCTAATGTCTAATCTAAGCCTACCTTTTTTTTAGATTAAACCCATTCCCCCTTATCCTACCACTACACCCCCCTGACAAGGAGCCCCTCCCACCTTTCCTGTAGGCCCCCTTTTTAGGCACTGGCAGGCCGCTATAAGGCCTCCCCAGAGCCTTCTCTTCTCCAGGCTGAACAGCCCCAACTCCCTCAGCCTCTCTTCACAGGAGAGGTGCTCCAGCCTCTTGATCATCTTCGTGGACCTCCTCTGGATTCGTTTTAATAGGTCCACATCCTTCTTGTGCTGGGGGCCCCAGAGCTGAACAGAGTGCTACGTGCATTAGCATAGAGCATACAAAGGAAGTGGGAAAAAAAACAAAAACCCTCAGACACTCCAAAATCTTCCTAATATGCCTCTTTTACAGAATGCTACTGTCCAAACACCACATATCCTGGGATCTACTGAGGAAATATATTCCTCTACTGAGGAAATATATGATGAGGAGCTATTGTTTTGCTATTCCTGGTGTTATGTTGCCACTTTGATGTCAGAAGTACAACAAAATGAACCATTCCTATTTACTAATGTTTCAAGGATTAAGATCACACACATCAACATGAGGAAACTGTCATTTGGGAGACTTGTGACCTGGAGAAACCAAGTTTAAAGAAGGAATGGGAAGGATACTTACAGCAAAACTATTTTGATTAATTAAATCTTCGTACCTCAGCATCAATAAATGCAACAGAATGGTAAGATTTATGATCACATCTATAAAACAAATTTAATTACTACTCTTCATAATTGTCCTATTTCTGAACACTGAGAGCAGCTTACCGTGCATGAGAAACTCTCCATCTGGGAAAGAATGAAGAAGATGCAGAAATACAGACAAAATGGTCAAAGTGACAGCTGCATACTTCCCGTAGCAATCCATGATCTTCCTGGAAATACAAATAAACACATTTTTGAAGGACTGTTTCACACTGGGTATGGTACCAGGATCTAGGCTATGCACTAATACAGCATTCAGTGCAAGTCACAGAGACAATTTAGAAGCAGGATCAGAAACTGAAAACGTACTATACTGATGTGCATTTTATAGCCTCAGAAAATTGATTTCATCACCACCATCATAATAAAAATGTGCCTTTCCTTCTGGCCTTAACAATATTTTCTGAATATTAACATAAACCATATCACATAAACTTCAAATATCACAACTGCCTAATATTTATGGTAGAGTGGAGAAAGACATCAAACACTTATGGAGAAGACAACAGAATCTGCAGCACCTGGGCCATGGAAAGACTAATTTCAGGGAAAATAATTTCACATTAGGTCATAATTTCCTGAGCCAAGAGTCAGATTATTTGTCCAAATACTGACCTTTTCAGTGCCCAAGTCCTCACGAACAGATTTACACAGTCCTGTCCCTTGGTGGAAGAAAGCTCCTCTGACCTCTGCAATTACAGGAAACTGGAGAGCCCAAGGGGACGTGGTGCCCAGGGAGAGCTCAGAAGGGCTTTCAGTAGCTCCAAGGCCACTTCTGTGGTATAGTGGCCTTGTCAGGAGAGTCTCAGGGAGTTCAGAGTCACCCTCATCTTTGGGACTGAGATTTCTGTCAGGCTTTGTTTTACTGACACGCCAAATTGGGTTTTGAGTTCTGAACAACAGATCAAAAGTACAGAAAGCTAGTTTGGTATAAACACACCCTGCTTGGCTCAAACTTAAAAAAATTTCTTTTCAGTAGATTGATTTTGTGCAAGATGGCAATATATCCTGCACAGCACAGTACCTGCACAGCTGTACAGTTCTTGTACAGCTAGCACATGAGATGAAGTGTGCATACATATTGTATCACATGTTCTCTAGGTTATTCAAACAGACATGCAGTTGTGAGGCTGTATTTTATTCAGACCAAAGTTATGCCACAGAGTTATGCATATCTCTGGTATGAATAAACGGGGGAAAATAACATTAAAGATGTAGTGCATATAAGCTATGGCCATATGAATATCATCTCAATTTCTCTGCTCCATTTTTTAAAATGAATTTTCTTGCTTTTTTTTTTTTTATTATTATTATTCCCAATAAGATTTCATGGAGGAGAACACAAAACCTCAGTTCTCTCCCTAACCATACTTCAGGTGCATTACCTAAGTAAAGGTTACACGTATATCAGCAGGATGCTTTTTGCTAACTGCCACAGGACCTTTCTAGTCATTCTCAAATATTTTGTAACAGCCTGGTCAGAGACAAAAAAATAGTTGTAAAGGACAGCGTTTCTTTTCAGCCAGACAATGTTATGTGCCTACAGCATGACCTGGAAGGACCTCCCTTACTGAAAGACAGGCAAGATGTGAGTTGGCCTAAAACAAGTGTAAAGATACCACGTGTGTTTTCAAAGCTTCATGTTATAAACATCTGGTCAAGTAACGCCACCTTCAAGAATCGTGCATTCATCTGAGCTATGAATACAGAACCTTACTTCTGCTCTCACCAGTATTAAAAAAATAGTATTTTAGGCATGAAGTCTGCAAACTTCCTTCTCAAGCACTAAACCTCCTTATTGTACTGGCAATTTCAGCGTCCAATCAGACTGTTTTTCCCCAGTCTCTCATTCAGAAAACAGAACTTCCCACTTAAAAATGACTTTTCTTCCAAACCACAGACCTGAGCCCTTCCTTCAGAAATGAGCGGGCATTACTCACATCCCATGATGAAGCAATTGGGTGCACAGAGAAAAGCGCCACAGAAAGGATGCTGCAGTACTCAGTCACACAGCAGAGAGCAGAGCCAGGCAGCACCCCTTTGTCCAACCAGCCTGCCCTGGGACAGCTTTCTCCTGGAGGATTTAGTTACAAGGTCTTTCAATTGCTGAGACAGAGTGCCTTTTGACAGATCCTGCCCTTGCAGATTATCCCCTGAGGGTGTCTGGGCTCATCACTCTTTTCACCCGCCCTAAAGAGAGGGTGTTCTGCTGTGACCACGCAGCAGTGCGTGCACTTGCTCCTAGCTGGCTGCAGCAACGCGCCCCAGGCAGTGATCCCAAGCCTTCTGCAGCACCACGGAGCCCACGGCTCGCAGCCACCGACCTGTTCACCTGCCTCCTCAGAAACCTTATCTGATCACGCAGGTCTCTCCGCTCCTGCAGTCACAGCCCCAGGCCGTGCTGGAAGCTAACTGAGTGCTTGTTTGGGCTGTGTCTGAATGGCAGGCTCCGCAGCACCCCGAAAATGAAAAGGACAATAATGCCAGCAATAAAGACATTAATCTTGAGATTTGGTGTAGAGGTTATTTAAGCACACCAAACTATTGGAGAAGGCACTGACATCCCTAAGAAGTAAAGAGAGTAGAGAGTCAGGAAGGGAAAGTGTAATTCAAATAATGCCTGCTCATATCTGGAGGGAGATGCAAACCTGAGGTGGTCCAAGGAGTGAAGCTACTTACCTGGTATGATCACCTAACTGAGTAAGCCTGGAGCACTGGGGTGTGTTCAAAGAGCATATGGATTAACAGGGGGATGCCCCATCACCCCACAAATCCCCAGAGATATATGGGGATGTGAGGCTGCTAGGCACAGGTCAGCATGTCTTGGTTTGTTGAGCAAACAGACTGCAAGATAGTCATCAAAGGAAGCAGTCAGCCTGCAGTGGAGCACCGGTCATAAAATGTAGCTTTGAAGTGAGGACAATGAAGGAAACAAAATCAAGGAGAGCGTCATGTTTCCAGCAGTCAGAGAGAGCTCATGCCCAGGCAGATGAGGCTGAGACCAAAGGCAGGACGAGAACACAGCCCTTGCCTGACCGGGCTCAGCGAAGTGGTAGGAAACAAAGAAGTTTCCATGGGAAACTGGGAATGCGTGTTTAAGAAATTAAAAAAAAAAAAAAAAAAAAAGCCTGCATGACACAGCATTGTATCCCAAGGGCAGGCTAGGGTAGTGCTCACCAAATCTGTGAGGCAAGAATCTCTGCTTCAGCCTTCCCTCAGGCTCAGCTTTTACTTTAACATATCCAGCCCTTGTCCTGCTTTTTGTCCAGGTTTTCTGATGAGACAAGCTTTCTGCTCCCCTCCTTCCTATCAGATCCTTAAGGCAGACCCAAACCAGCTTGACCTGACCGTGTTCACCCAACGAATATGAGGTGGCCATGCTGCGAATGTGCAGGACAGTCAAGGGTGGATGATAGGATAGCCTCACAGGAGCTTTCAGCAGCGCTCTCAGGTTTCTGAAAGGCAGCTGCCAGCTCTCTGTGCTTTCCTCCCTGGACAAAAGTCACCTGTGCACAGACCATAAAGGCGGACCTTCATGCCATTTACATCAACAGACTTGTAGGATCCTGCCAAACATTTTGGGAACTGAACTGAGCTCAGTTGTATTTATGAAGTTGTGCTGAATAAATTGACTGGAGCCCTCCCTCCAGCAAATATGACCTTTTGTTGAAAGTTATTTACTGTATATGCTCTTTTAAGCACCATAGAGGGGTCATGCCTTCGTGCTCTTTGCTGAAGGCATGCTGGCATTCTTCATCCTCATTTTTCTAAGAATGCATAGCATTATGATTTGGTACATTATAAGGGTTTGAGGCCATCGCAGAGGGAAGTTGTTTAAATTACATTAACCAAAAAGGGAATTGAAATTGCAGTTTTGCACTTCCTCTATTGAGTTAGACTGTCAGGCTCACACTAAAACCAACAAAGATATATGTCAATAAAACCCAGACATGATCTTCTCTGCTCTTCCAATGTGACAGCGATTTTGCCTGATGGTCTTGTTCTGCTCTGTGGAATACACTCTTCAACCCATTTGCTTTCCTGACTGTGCCCATGCTGCGAACCCAGTTAACATCCACACCATTTTGCCATCAAATCAAAGCAAGCTTTTACTTTGCTTTATTAATTGTCTTTCTTAAGCTATTGGAACGCTATGTAAGGTGTGAATTCTAGCAGCCCTTTGGAAATATGGTAATTTTAAATGTTTCCCAGCAGTTAGTCTCACCTCACTATTTACAATAGCTTGTATTTTTCTTTAAAAACAGTTATCAAATTACCATTTATCACAACAAGGACAGCTGATCATCAGTGACTGCAAAGAGGTCTTCTTGTCAAGTGCACTTGGGACTCTGTGGATGTCTTTACAGTTATGTCATGCTCCATATTACCAGAATTCCTACTCAAATTCTGTGGTCCGCATCCTTGCACAAACATGCCAGAGAGCTTTGTTACACGGGCTTGCTTCGTACTGACTGTCTGAAATAAGCTCCTCTATGTTTTTCTATATGCTGACTGTGGTGATGTTGTGCCCAACAAGACCTAAATACTTTGCACGTTGTGTTCATTTCTTTCCAAAGTGCTCAGCAGTGACATATTGTTGTGTCACAGCAACACCAAACTATGATGAAGTACCAGTGCTTCACTTGTGGCTGCGTCTTGTATGCAGCAACCTGTTAGCAAACCACCGAAGACTAAGAAATCTTGACTAACATTTTTTTCCCCTTAATGTTTAGTCATGACTAGAAATTCAAAGACTCTAAAAGATGCGTTAGTACCAGAAACTGCATAACATTTGACAGCAATACTGTTGACCAGGGGAAAAACAGGTTATTAATCAAGCATTACCAGACACAATCAGAAATCACAAAATATCACCATTTAGCTGTCATGAAATCCTACAACCTTGTTTTCTGTTACTTTCAAAGTTAGTTTAACCCTAAGTACTGTCGTCTTAGCTCCAATACAACCTTTTAAGTTAGTTTTCAGAGCAAAAACGTTGACAGAATGGAAGGAGAAGAAAAGTTTTGTAGAGAGAGGGAAGAGAATGTCAAAAACATGTAATTGTTCCTCTTTAGCAGAAAATTAAAAATATATTACCTCCCTTGTTCAAAAAGAATAAATCAGCTGAGAAACTGCAGGATGGTGTTCGATGTAAGCTGTCCTTGATGTGTGGATGTACCTTCCTGAAACTGATGCACGAAAAAGATGCATCTTTCTTTTATACCAGCGAAGTTAGATCATACTCCTCGCCCACATCTAAGCCATAGGATCAACTGTACATTTTGTCTAATGACTGAACATCACTTTATGTAATTACCAGCCCACCACACTGATCTTATCTTCTACTTGACTTTCATAAAGATCATTATTTCCTTATATAATGAAAGAAAGGGCAGCTTGCAAGCACAAACTCAATGCCACGTAAGTTTCCTGGGGAACACGAATATCCAGCATCTAGGTATTTGCTGCAGTGTTCAGTGAACAGAATCTCATTTTAAAAGAAGGAAGAGTTACTAAGGTTTCCCAATGCTTCTTAAAACAAAGGGGAAAAAATCCACGGTAATGGCATTGTTTTAGCAGAGAATAACAAAGAACAGCAGAGATCCATACAAACATTTAAAAGTATAATCTCTGTTTGAATTTAATGCCCAGAGAACAACTTCATGGATAGATACAGAAAGATTACTTCTTTTAAAGATCAGATGTCGGGCAAGATCTCATCTTGTTTTCAGAGTCAAGCTAGAGCAAAGGAGGCACTTTTGAAGATGGCATCCGGGTGCAGATTTTTAAGGCTTAGGGACTCGCAAGTCCCCTTTCCCAAGTGACAAAGCCTATGTCGACGCTGGCTAAACAAGACAGGTCCCACTCTGCCTCCTGGCACCGAGGCCAAGAGGAACGGCAAGCCTTCACCCTCTGAGCTCTTCTCTTCCCCATCCCAAAGAAGAGGTGTACATCCAAGCAGCTCCTGGGAACATGTCCCGGCAATGCAGACAGCCCCGGGTCGCATCTCCAAGCCGTTCCTGCAGCCCTATTTTACCTGCTAGTCACGGAGGCTTGAGGCAGATTCACTTCAGATGTCTAAGTTATCTGCCTAAATCTGAGTTACTCACCCTAGGCTGCCCCTGTAGTCAATGGAGAGAAATAGGCCTTTCCATACACAACTAAGCAGACAGAATAGCCACACCGTGGCCTCTGGAGGCAGCCCAATTCATGCCAGAAGCAAGGGTCCATGGGGCTGCTGCCTTAGGCTCACCAACCCCATGCTGGGCCTGTTCCTCAGCCTCTGCTTGTAGTAAAACCCTGTGCTGTTTTCATCCCCAGCAACACATCTCCTTCCCCAACCCAAAGGGACTCACCACCTCTACTTCCACTAACATCCTCATCTGCCTCAAGGGGCCTTTTTCCCTTCCGTTTCCTCAACTGATCACTGTAACAAAGTTAAAGCCAAAACAATTGTCCCCAGCCTATACTTGGCTTGAAATTGGCTTCTGATTCAAAACTGAAGATGGATTACCTGAAAGTTTGCCTGTTTTTATCCAAAAGTGTGAGCTGGTCTAATAAAAGATGGTCTCTCTCCCTACAACCTTGCCTCATTTAATAAAAAAAAGCATAAGGCTGAAATCTGAAAGCTACTGGTAAACATAGTTTACTGAGAAATATTCCCCTGGAAGACAGAAGCTTAATATTTCTTGTCATTCAAAGCAAATTTGATGAAAATTGCTGAAGGTTATAGAGTACCTCTGACTCGGCTCTAACCTGCCCATTTCATACTCCAACTCAGCTTGTAGTCCTATGGGAAGCCCAGCTTGACTTGTGATGCTTCAGAAAAAAAGCATAAAACTATCCTTGTCATCAGGAAAATAAATAGTTATTGTACATATTTGGTACTTATTTACCTATGTATTGCAGTATATCATCAAAGTAGGAAAAAAGAAATGTGGTACAAAATAGTGCTTTCATTAGAATGATTTAAGAACACTGATGACGTTACCCTCAAAGCATAAAGAAAAATAAAAGTGCCCACAACCCGGTACTCCTTTCATATCAGAATGTATTAGAAATAAATCTTGTGGAGTCAATGGAATTACACTGGTATAAAAGATAGTTTAAAAAAAGCTCCTCTTTTTATTAAGAGGATTTCTTACTTTAGCCGCTCCAAATCTCCAACTAAAAATACTTGGTCAAATCTGTCTTAATGTGTAACTGAATGAGAAATGAGAGAACATCGCTCATTATTTTAAATGTGTGAGGAAAAGAAACTTTAGTTTATTAAAGAGGGTATTCTTAAATCACTTCGCAATATCACCACAGTTTTTGCTACACTCTGATATTACCATCTTATGGCCTATATAAGTCTATGGATGAAAAGACAGCTAAGTCTATCTGCCAAACTGACCGTCAAATGTGCTTTGCCAAGATCAGTATTTTGTTCTCTATTTTTAGGAGCAGAAAAAGTAATTCTGAGGTGGAAAAAGGCAGCAAACTGCTTAAATTTCCAAGCTTCTTCGAGGCCACTATACTCCTAAATTAGACTGGGACTATATTAATGAGCGTAAGTTAAACGAAATTTAGCACTCGTTAAGACTGAAATCAGTGTGAGCTCAGCACTTAAGTGTTACGGAGTTTCAGAACTTCAGGCTCTTTTTAGGAGCTGGATCCCTACAGCTCCTTCTCAGGCTTTCTCTGGAAAGGAGGGTTCACGTCTCCTCCCTGTCTCTGCCAGATGCTGTCTCAGGGTATCTGTCCTACTTCCCTACTTAGCGATATCTGCTTATCTAGAGGCTGCTTCCTGATGCTGCGTTTTCCCCGCTAGAGGAAAGCTTTTCTTCTCTGCCACTCTGTGGAGTTGCAGGGCATCCCCCTGCTCTGTCAGTAAAAGGATGGGAAAGGGCTCCTTTGCTTCAGTACAAAAATTCTTCCACTCAACAATGACAATCCAGATTATCAATAAATAGACCCTACCCAGCCAAAAAAAGTGCGATCAAAGATAAACACTGTTAAACAGAATTGATTTAGTAAGGGCAATACGAGTTTCGCTATACCTTACCCCCAGCAGAAAGGATAAGGAAAGGAAAGGTCTCTCTTCCAAGAGACCCTGGAGGACAGAACCTGAAGATGCCCCAAGGCAATGGAAAACACAGATATATGGCATTCTAACACAAAGACCTCCTGTCCGCTGAAATATATCATATAGTATTATGCAGAGAGTCAAAGTCAAGTTTTCTGCCATTTTACAGATGTCTTCAACTGATTATCTAAAATTACCTCTCAAAGCAACATTTTTTGGCCTCTTCCTCCTTCCTTTAAAATCAATAAGAGTTCTGCCATTTTTTTCAAATGAAACTGGATCTGGACTTTTAAGAATAGCTATTAGTGTTCTCAAGCTTCAGCCAAACATTGATTATTCTGAGATAATAAGGCTTTTAGTATTTATTCCACATAAATTATTGACTTCAGAGCCTCCTCTATTCTGAAACCATAGTGTAACGAGTCTTCACTAATATGCATCTTTTTTGTTTTTTAAAGGAATTAATATTACAGGTGATGGATTTCACCAAAGCTAACTAAGAATTCTGTCTCTGAAGAAAAATGGTAAGATTATAAGGAATACCTACATTTTTTTCTCCTTTCTTCTGTAACTTGTCAAGGTCAAAATGTTTATTCATGGCACCTTATTAGACAACTTATGGTACTAATAGGATGATGGCTTCTGTTTAGCTCTTTTTTCATGCTTCTCTTTGGAATAGGTTTATTTGAAATCCAACTCCTCTGAGCAAAATTAAAATGGATAATATTACAACTGTCACAGTATTGTGGAACAGCAAACAAAATGTCATTAACATTCAGGTTTGACTTCAAGGTCTTTAAAGATTGTATTTCAATATTCTTTTTCTCTACTTTTAATTAATAAAAGTAACTACACCTCATATAATGACTAAACCAGCTTACAAGGTCAGAAAGGACTATTGCTTTTACGTATAATGTTGCTCAGTTGAAGTAACTAGATTTGTTAGACTTCTGAAACATTAAGTGCTCACTATTAGACAGAGGTAAAACACTAAACTTGACAGACTACTGATCTGATTGTGTCAGTGACTATGCTCCTGCAAAACAAGGGAAGTCCATGAGAGGCAGATAATGCAGTTTTATTTTAAACACACTTCAGTATTTAGCTTTTTTTAATGAAAACAAAAACAAAACCCTAAACATATGAATGAATCATTGCATGTCAGGTTTAGATCAGATAAGTAGCCGTGTAAAAGGGAAATGTATACTTCCAGTCCAATTAAAAGAAGCCTGATCAATAATGCAGGATGTCTCATTTATACAACCAGCAATTTCAGCAACTCACATCATCTAATACAAACAATAATTGTTCATACAATTATCTAGTAGCTCTCTGTAGTCTGAACACTCTCAAATGCTCACTGCATCACTTCTTCTACTAGGAGAAATTTCTATTACAAATTGCTTTCCCATTTCATAGAGCTGTATTTCTTGCTTTTTACAGATGAAAGCAAAAAAATGCTTAAGTCCACCAAATTCCAATCAAATTGTGGCAAGCAAGAAGTAGCCTACAGCGCTGATAATAATATTAAAAAAAATGCACTGACATAGAAAACGTAACTTGAAAATAGACTGAAGAAAACAGCTTATTTCTATCACATTACCGAGAGACTTGTTACCAGGTTGCCGTTAGCCTCTCCGCTGTCACTGCTCAGAGAAACCTGACTGTCAGGTCATCCAGCTGAATAACAAACTCACCTTGCTTAGATCCCTATTCCAGCAGCACTTAGGAAACCCACACCAAGATCTGGCAGTCATGGGCCTGCCCAGCACTGCCTGAGATGGCAGCAGACTGGTCCCAATGATACAGCCAATCTCATGATGCTCCAGTGCACAAAAGTCAGGAAAAGATGGGCTCCTCCTGGAGAATTCACCATCTTGTTTTAAGTTTGGAGGAATAACAGTCATTTCCTCCAACTCCTGTTCCACTCAGGTGCAGGTGATACCTGGGTATTTGCTGAAGACAACAGATCTCAAACATCCTGAAGTCCTGGGCTTCACCAAAATTTCCAGATGAGATTCTAGGTCTACGTAGTGCAGAAAGTCAGTTTCTATACCCACAGTGGTCTCTTCAACATGTCTAAGCAATCCCTTTCTGCAGCCACCAACCCCTCCGGAGGAACTCTGCATTGCATATGTTTCATATTTGTGACAGACCTTCAGAGCAACAAATGAAAGGAATTATATTGGTTATCAGTGTTAGTGATTTAGTGCATGGAAAATGGTCTAGTGCGTTATAATCAAAGCCATACTGGAAAGCAAAGCAGGCCAATATTGCCTGTCTCCATACAGCTACCTTTCAGAAATGAAAAGGGTTTACATTTCTATAACACTGCAGCAGAGACCTTGAGGTGCATTAATGGTGGATACTTGGCTGTATCTTCAGAAAGCTGCTTTGAAAGTTGATTTTCCATATTGTTGAAATTTAGCTGCTATCAAGAGGCAGAACAGCAGCCATTCTCTGCCTGCAACATTACATGGCTGTCATCGGAGGGACAGCAATGAACCATAGCAATGCCTCATATGTAAACTAAATTTCTATCTAAGTAGACTGGACAGGTCTAAGCTGTACATTTGGGGGGAGAGAGAGGCCAGGGAAGGAGGTCCAAAACTCAGCAAAAAATGTAAAAGATACTATTTTGTGGTCCATCCTATTTCTTAAGCTAAGATTAGATTATAAATAAAAGAACTGACAAACGACTAAATAAAATCGCCTAGTTCAAATGGTCTAGATGGTGCAGGTGTCCTTCTTCCAGACACACAAAAAAAAAAAAAAACAGTGCAAAATGTTTCAGGAGACCACTCGCTGCTTCAGCACTCAAGAATTATTTCATTCATGCAAACTTCTGTATGTGCTTCAGCAATAAATTTGGTGGTTAGGAAAGCCCATAACAGACTCTGACTTGAAATAGCCATTTTACTGGGCTAAGACAGAGCCATGACAAGATTATACCAATGCCCAGCCAGATTCAGCTTTTCAGCTGTTCATCTCTCTCCCAAAAAGGGCTGTTATCATGTGTTTCATTGCATGCAGGTTCAATACGTGCTATCTGTCAAGAAGTACAGGTCATTTATATTTGAAGCTCGCAAAAGTGTGCAGGAGAAAGGATACCACCATCAGATGCAACTCCTACAACTTCAGACATCTGCGGTATAGATGGTGAATGTCCAAGTTTGTTGCTCTGACTACCTCCACAGTCAATGGAAAGAAACTGGCATTTTCAGGGTGCAGTTCATCTAATTTATCTTAGCATGAAATGAGTGATGCCTTACAACTGGCCACAGGGTCAAGGAAACTGTCTTAGACAGTCATACCCACTTTTCAGATGTCCGCACTTGACCAGATGAATCCATCCCAAGGATTCTTTCATTTTATCGCTAATATACAAGGAATAGAGATAATCATGCTTTTTTCACACTTAGACAATTTTGGGGTCCATGCTGTTTCCCAAGTTCTCTGAAACTTCCAACAGCCCAGCCAGGAGGCTAGGAAGGGGAGGAAGTTGAGAATTGATCTTTATCTAATAATTGCTTCCTATGTTCTTTCCCGTTGCCTGTGTTCACTTGTCATCTCTTGTCTCATTTGGCATTTGGTCTGAAAATTCTCTGAGGCAAAGGCTATCTTCTCATTCAAACTATCTTTCTCCATAACTACAGCTCCTAGACAATTTAACTATTAAATACCAACACTCAGCTTTTCTTGATACCAAGAAGAGAATGCACCATATGCTTTTAAAGGATGGTGCTGCAAGGGCAGCTTCTGTGATGACAGTAGGCAGACTTTCAGGAGCACAATAGCCTTCCCAGAGCTATTGCTATGTAGGGTTGACTTCCCAGAGACCCAGTAGGCATACAGAAGCCCAAAACACAAAATGCAGTTAACAGTACTTGTTTTAATGTCACAGAAATACGTATTGAGCTCCTTCAGCTTTTAGAGCATTTGGTACAGGCAGATATACTCAGTGACTGGTGAAAACCTAGCCTGCTAAGTGCCACAGAAGCCTCTGCAAACAAACCCTCAGTTCCAGATTCAGGGTGTTGATTTCTTTCTCAGGAGTGTGCTGCACACTATTCCAAGCGTGTAGCCAGAGCTTTTTGGCTTGCAAGCTAATAAAAACATCTTAGTATTTTAACCACCATTCATTAGCTGACTGTATTTTTTCCTGGGATGCCCTTTAGAGTTTTTTCCGTACATTTTAAACATTTAAAATGCCGTATCTAAATGTTAGATAGGAAATTCAGAGAGAGCATAAGTTTGTCACTCCCACTAGCTATTAACAAGCATTACCAAGTAAAGTATCAGTAGATAACAAATGTTAATATTTGATATGCCTTACCAAGCTAAAAGTAAAAAATATTATTTTTTTTTTACTTTAAATAGAGCTTTACTGCAACACTGAAGCAGGCTGAGCGCACTGGCCATTTAAACCAGATTTGCTGCTCTTTGATATGCTGCAGAACATGGCAATACAACTGATTCATTACCGCAAATAAGGTGACAAGTTTGCCATTGATTTATTGGTTTAAAGGGTTGCATGTGTGAAATCAGCTCGCTCTGACAGGGAAAAGTAAAGGTCGGTGCCCACGTCTTTGTGTTTTAACAGTTTCCGAACTGCTGTAGCTCTTCCTCCAATGTTGCTTTAATGCAACATTGTGGGGAAACAGAGGAAGCAGTGTCCTTGGGAACTTCTCAGCCCTGATACCCATAACAGAGTGCTTTACAAACCACCAGCGGCTGTACTGAGCAAACTGTGAATTAGGACTCACACGCATAGATACGATCAGTACTCCTCAGAGCACAGCTTACAGAATTGCTCTGCACAGCCTGGCTGGACAGGGAATGTAGCAAACAATGGGTTCAATTTCCTGGGCTGTACCAATGGCCCTGCAAAAGAGCCCTCTGAGCCTGCCTTCAGTTTACATCAGAGTTACTTACCCTGCCGTCTGTGAACCACTGGTGGGCCACAAGGCATCTGGATGGTGGTCTAGAAAATGTTTGCAAGAAGTGTAAATGCTGTGCATATGCTTCCCAGCACTCAACCAAATCCTACATATAAAGTTGCAATCAGCACCATCTACAAATGAGGAATGAGCAAGCACCAACCACTGAGAAAGTGATTCATCAGTCTAGCAAATTAAAGCCTAACAAAATCAAATTGGATGCAGATGAAAGAGTAGGGTTCAGAAATGAGGAAAAAAAAAAAAACAGCCATAGATATGAACAGATACTTTCATGTTTACCATATTTGAGATGTATCCTTGAGGGTATGGCTACACATTCTGCAAAACTGACTTGTCTGATTTGTCTGATCAAATGAGGGCAACTGCAATGTCATAGAGACACCTGAGCTAGCTTTCCAGATTCCCTTGGAATCAAATGAGAAAAAAAAAAGGCATTTTTAAACCTCTTTTTGACAGCTCTGTCAGGACAAGATGAATTAACCACTCTCTTTGGTTATAAGGGGAAACTAGACAAGTAGCTCAGATGTAGGTATCTACAGCTGCACTGCAGATTCTTACATCTGGTCAGACAGAGCTCACAGGAAACCCCAGGAGCCCCCAAACTCATTTTTTAACATCCTGCCTGAATCTTCTTTGTCTATTCCCTCTTTCAACCATACCAACTTTTCTCAGTAAACATACTGAGATTCTGAAAGCAGGTTAAAAAAGGCCAAGGAGCACATCAGCCCAGGATCTAGACACATCCGGCTAGCACTGAACTGCATCAGTATGTCCACTGGAGTGGTGCGCCCATACGAACATGACAGTTTGGTCCCAAAAGAAGCAGGCACAGCAGCATGATGCCCACCTGGAATTACTAAGCTCAGCTGAGACACAAGGCTTATCATCAGAGGCACAGGGATGTCCTGGTGGACCTATATTGTGTCTGTACGTGGAGCCAGCGCCATGTCGGTTCCTCTGCACGTGCTTCCCCACGCGGCATGGAGCTCGTCACATCCATCTGCACAAGGCCTGAAACGCAGATGCAGTGTTTGAGGGTAGGCAGATGCACACCCTAATTTAACACCTCTGCACACAACTGGTTTGCACTCAGCAGGGATTGTGCTCACCTCTGCTCTCTTTGCCCACTGACACACTCTTTCCTTTCATCCGGGCAAGCAGAGAAATAATTTCCAACAAGAAGACATTCAAACATGACCTAGGGCATGGGATCACACCAGGTCCCTAGTTTAGCAGTCTGTGATTGTTTGCAGAGCAGTTACTGGTGTGAAGTCTCATTAACTTCACTAATGTAGTAAGTCCCAGGGATTTCAGCAGCACTTAATCACGTACTTACAAGCTGGCTGAGCAGGGGTGTACATAAGCACACATTACCACAATTTTTTTGACACTAACCACACACACTCAAGAATCAGGCCAATGGCATCAGAATTGTCAAGTATAAGCTTAGGCAGCCCAGCCTTGATCCCATGATGCTGGGTGCTGGAAAAAAAAAGGAAAAAAAAAGAAAAAAAAGTTAGCGGTGTTTAAGTTAGTGGGCTGTGACAAAATTCCCCGTAAGTGTTCAGAGAACTATCTCCAGTAATCTTTGCATTGTTAATGATCATTTTCAAGAAATAAGAGTAAGCAAGAAAGGTTCAAACCCTAGGAAAGTATGAAAGCAATACTTACTTTTAAAAGAGAGGATAGAGGACTTCGAGCATTTTATACCTGTCAACCTAACTTTTACCCCTTGACACAAAACAAAGTATTAAAAAATTTGTAAATACCTGGAAGATGATGATAATCATTAAAAAAACAAAAAAACAAAAAAAAAACACAGTTGAGATGGGTTTGTCAAGAAAAGAATTGTATCAGTTGAAGCTAATCTCTTTCTCTGACAGGATAATTGCCCTAGCAAATAAGTGGGAAATAGCAGATATGATGCATCTTCACAATGACGAGCTTTTGACGCTGTTCCACACGGCATCTTCCTAAGTCTGCTAAGGCAGGATGTTCAGAGGCAATCAGCAACCTAGTAGGTGCAACATTTAAAAAATCTTCTCCAAGTGCAGTAACAGACAGTTTCCTGTCAATCTGGGAAGGTTTCTCCAGAGGACGAGGACAACCCCAGGAGTTTGTCCTGGGGCCAGTTTTATTCACCATTTCCATGTACACCTTGGATGATGGAACATGGGTGTGCTTCCGCAGTTTGGTGATGACATCAGGATGGGAAAAGGTGCAAAGTGCTTTGAAGGATGGAAAGAGCATTGAAAACAAGCCTCAGAAATTCAAGAAGCAGCTTAAAACCAACCAGACAAGATACAAACCAGGCAATTACAAAGTGGTCCACTCTGCAAAGAGAAATCTAACGAGGAACAAAATTTAAATATAGAATAGGAAATGTCTGTGTAGGCAGAAAACAACGTGGGAGATCACAGACTAAAGCACCGACAATGTAATGTATGACACAAAAAGTAATTACTCCGCTTTACTCAGCTCTGGCAAAGTCCCAGCAGGAGTAGTACTTTGTCTAGAACTGGTCACTGCACCCTGAGGAGGATAACGACAACCCAGAGGGGGACAGCCCACTTCCAAGGAGGGCGTACAACAGTTTAGGAAATACAAACTGCAAGGACAGCCGAAGGAATGAGGTTTAGCTGGCTTAGGAAGAAAGCAGTAAACTTAGCAATGATGAGATCAAGGTGGAGCATTGTAGAAGCACTTCAAAGTGTAGATAGCAGCCATAAAAGATTTGGCAGCCATTGTTCCACCATGACAACTAAAGGAAGGACAAAGATCAGATCAATTTGCAGCCGAGGTTTAAGTTGGGTATTATGAACACATTCAAACAGAATTGCTAAGCACTAAACCAGGCTATTGCAGAGACTGTGAAATCTTCCTTCCCGAAGTCCTGATCCTAAATCTTCCGAAAGAGCACGTAGCAACCTCGTATGTATGACTGCTAAAAATACTAAAGGTGTATTTGTGTACATGGTCATCACTGACTTTGAAAGATAATTGTTTGGCCTCTGTAAGTAAGTTACTTAACTCCCAATAAGCTCGTGTCCCAATCATTCAATGTTTCTGTAAGCATGGGCTTGAGCGGCAACGGGATCAGACCTACATTTTTCCTTCTGCAACTGTGCCTAAGTAATGGAATGCATGTCTCAGATCTTTTAATGTAACATAATTTAATGCAGTTTTTGTATTTGAATAGTATGCATAAATCACTGCAAAAGAACTGCTATCTCCCTGTAAGAAGAGAGCTACTAAACTGTGTGTCCTAGACAAAGGAAATATTTTTCAAGTGGTTTGCCTCAGGGGGGATTTAAAGGAGGAAGTTAATGCATTCCAGCAAGAATCTCCATCACTATAATACCAGTGGATTAATTGTAAGTAAAGCTAAGGCTGTGAGAGGAAAATTTGCAGCATAAGGAATGTTGATGAAAAGTGTGGGATGGCTGTTGAAGATAAATAAATAGTTTGAAATGAATTTTATTTTAAAATGGCTATATTCTTTCAGCATTTTGTTATTCCCATGACTACCTCTCAGCTCTAAGAATGACTTTTTCATTTTATTCCAATAAATCATTTCTGAATCAAGAATTCATTACATTTCCATCTTTTCATTTTCACTGCAGTGGTTTCTTTCTCTGTGCAATGGTTTTATCATCTGATTGCAATCAATATTGCTGTAACAGGCAGTACATGTACTCCATCATCAGTAAGAGAATGGTAAGGGATTACAGGGCATTTATACTACCCTTGTTTAAAATCTATCCCTCTGCCTCCTCTTCCTGCCCTTTGCAGGCTGCACCTCTTTTTTCCTTCTGTTGACATTTGGATCTGTATTACACCAGAGACTTTCACTTATTAATTTGCTGGAAAAAAATAATCAAAGAAATATTCTTCCTTAAAACACAAAAGTTGCTGTAAAATGCTCTTTCGAGAAGCGTTTTTATGCTTTATGACAGCAAAGAGCTGTGCGCCACTGCTAGGTAATAAGCTGATTATAAAAGAGCTAAATTGCAAAGTCAGGAATACAGAAAGCAGACCAAAATAAAAAGAAATAAACCTTCTTGTAATTAACCTCACACCTGTCACACCTTTTAATTGACCTCACACCCGCCAGCAAAGGCTTCCTTTACCTTTAGCAGGACATTGGCAGTCATTATTTTAAACTCCCCATTCGCTCCTCCTCCCCAAAGTTTTTCACAAGAGCTACCGCATCCTGATGCTCAGCGAAGCTTTTGTTCCTGTGCTCATGAAAAAGATCCAGTTCTAACAGACAACGATTAAAAAGAAAAAGAAAAAGAAAAAAAAAAAAGCGTTTCTGAGGAGCCCTCCTAATTTAAATGTTTATTTTGCAAAACAAGGAAGGGAACGAAGGAGTGTGCAATGATGGGAAAACACATCAGTCTCCAGGACATCGTTTCTTTCTTTCAGTAATTTCTTCAAGTACAGCTAGAACTCTGTTAGATTCATTAGATCAGCAAGAACCTACTGAGCATGCAGGCAGTGTGCATCGGTTAGCGAACAATGATAAACAGAAAAGACAATGGAAAGCTAGAAAGGCACCATTAATTACAGGTAACAGTACTGCGGTTTCTATTACAGTACTTAAAATGAGAACATAACCACTCCCCTTCTCCTCAGACAGCTCTGAAACTATTTTGAGAGGTTCCCTTTTGAGAAAACAGCTCAGTCCAGCTGTGCTTTTAAACGCGCTGTCCTCTCTCATCAATAATTTGCTCCCTCTGGAAAGTTGGATTCTCCATATAATCTGAAAGGTTTTGCAACATCCTCCTTCTTCTTTCTCAGCTCGTGCTGGAGACAACCTACAGACCAGACTCTGCACACATTTATTTTCTTCCTCCTGAGGGACTTTTAGACTGCTTTGATCACTGAGAAATACACAAACCTTCACAGGTGATTTTGAATACAGGTGAAAACAGTCCTAGCCAGCAGCAGTAAGGAAGATGTGAATGTAAGGGATGAGGTTTGTTCCCCTTTTGGAATTTATTTGCAATCGATTTTCATCATCAGATCCTTTACATTGCTGCCTCGCGCAAATCTGCCTTTTGACTCTTTCACAAAGTTTCTTTTATAACACTGTGGAGGATCACATTAAGCTCCTTGGAAACAGCAGTGTGTATTGTCTAACATGATAGTTATGTCTGTTCCAACGTATTCAGAACTTAACGGCAAGTTTTCTTCACCCAGTACCATCCTTTGCTTGAAAAGCCTTTGTCCTAATGGCTTAGTATTCCTAGACTAAAATCATACTTTTCACCTTTTATTTCAGTGATCTAAAAGAACTGTTTTTGTTCTCCTCTCATAAAACATATTCTCCATTCTACTTGTCATCCTTAGAGTCCTTCTCTGCACCTCCTGCAGTGCAACCTAATCTTTTCTGAACAGTATTGACCAGAATTCACAAACTGTTTCGCATGAGATGAGACCAATGTTTTTGTTTTATTTTTATCTGCACTATCTAATGGAAATATCTGGCCTGTCATCTCGTATGATTTTAGTTTTGGTGGAGGTGTTTTTTTTTTTTGAGGGGGATTGTTTTTGTTTTCAGATGGATTGTATCTATGACTTAGTCATTCTCAACTAACACAATGAGCACTTTCTATCCAGTCATTCCCAACTGATGAGTTTCCCCCTGCAGCAGAAAGTATTGCTATCAGTCTCCTTGTACTTTGTGTTATTAAAATTAATCCCACACTATTATTTAGGTTTTCAAGGTCATCCAGTCTTGATCGCTCTCTGATTCAAAGTGTCTCACTATTTCGCGTCATCAGCAAATTTCATTATTACAGCTCGTATTTTTGTACCTACATCATTAATGGAAGTTTCTGGCTGAATAAATATCTTCTGATGTTTCAGATGGGTATGCGATAGGTTTTTTGCTTAAATCTCAAATGTGGAAACATTCATTTCCATATCTTCTTTCTCATTAGCCCCTGCTTTAATTTCCTTTGTAAGAAGGGAATTCTGGGCTTCTGACAATTCTCACTTTATTCTTGCCCTTCTTAATATTTTTAAGCAATCATTTTGTTCCATTCCCTTCAAACTTTTGATTGTTTCCAATAACTCTTTTGAAGTGGCTATTTATCCAGCTGGGGCCGGCCATCCCTCTTGTTTGAGATATGAATTGCAGATACTGCTTTGCAGAGACTTGACAGACGCCAAGCCTTCTCTACACGCAAGTCCTCAACCACCTAAATGCAGTTGTCATCATTAACTCATCCCCTTAATTTCTCAAAGTCTGACCTTTGAAATTAAGAACTTTAATTTAATCAACCTACTTTTGCTCCAGGTAGGTATTTTTCCTAATAATCTTATGAAAACTATTCATCTCCAGACTTGAACCGAAACATCTCTAGCACATCTTCATGCTAACAGAAGGTCCTTGCCATCTTCCCCCAACAGTGACTCAAAGAAGTTTGACTTTATCTTTTTTTATCACAGCTTCTTTTTTTAACATCTATCACACTGCAAATTCTCATCCCTATCAATTTATTCTACTTCCAAAATATCATGTCCTCTTATTTGTGCTCCTGTCCTAATTTCTATTCTGTCCTATCTTCTGGTATCCCTAAAGAACAAGGTTAAGAATCAGTTTTAATCACTCCGATGTTGTTTCCTGGGCTCCAATGACATACAAACATCATAGTTGTTCCTTGCTAATGACATTCTCCTTAGAAAAGTTGACAGTCCTCCTCTCAAGTGTCAGCTAAATACAATCTAAGAAGCACTCTCATTGCTATTTTGTATAAAACATTTTCTCTCCTTGCTGTCCACTGTCTTCACCTCTGGTACTCCTGTTCACTTGACTTTCCTTTTCCAGCGTCTTAAAACCAATACTGGGACATTCGGGTTGGAAATTAGGAGACATTTCTTCTCAGGAAGAGCAGTCAGGCATTGGAACGGGTTGCCCAGGGAGCTGGTGGCGTCACTGTCCCTGGGGGTGTTCAAGGAAGGTTGGACATGGTGCTTAGGGACATGGTTCAGTGGGTGACATTGGTGGTAGGGGGATGGTCGGACCAGATGAGCTTGGAGGTCTGTTCCAACCTTAATGATTCTATGATATTACACAACTTGATTCCTTTTTAAAAGCTATTTCAAAACACTGATCAGTAAATAATCCACACGCAGGAGAGCTTAGATCAGGAGTCCCAAAACATACAACCGAAGTACCTGAAAAGCCATAAGGCATGCCTCCTCTTAATGACAGGTTTATCTGAGACACAATAACTGAAACATGGAGCAAGGAAAACACCACACTGCGCATATATTGACTCAGTCAAGGAAGTGGCAAGAGTAGGGAAGAGCGTATCTGAATCCCAAATGAATTTTTGATGATGAAGAATCTTTACAAGTCCTTATTTTAAATCTTTATTTCTGGCACACCCAAGTAATAAGCCTGTCGATTCCTCTTAACAAGAAATTCCATCTTTGTACCGGTGCAAAACTGAGGTCTTTCCCTTTTCAGTATTCCATCTTTATTCTGTTCTTTCCAACAGTCTCCATCCCTTTTTTCTCCTTGGACTCTTCTCAACCCACTCCCCCACGGGATTTCATTGTACTTTCCCCCTCTACGGTCTTCTGCCTCTTCCATTTGTCTCTTCTCTATATTTTGAAGTGTAACAAGTGCCTTCGCTGACCACACTTCCACTGCAATAGCCAGTCTCCTCTGTCTTATATTCCCCCTTTTGTTACTGTCTTGTAGTCTACCCCCCAAGTCTGTGGAGAAAACGAGTACCTGAAAAGCCATTCTTCCCTGTAGAGTTTCTGTCGCTCCTGTCATCTTGAGGCAGCTGCTATTCTCTTCCACAAGCTCTACTTACCACACTGTAGCTTTTCTGTAGCTCTGTAGTCAGGATTCAAAGACTGGATGAGTATCACAGCTCTGTACCTGGTCTTTATACCTCTTCTTCAGGCCACTGCTAAACTTGCCTCAGTAGCTGTCATCATATTCTTATTGTTGTCAAACAGCAAAAAAGGAGAATCCCTCCTTTACTGACTGCTGCTTGGGGTCTTTCCTTCTAGTAACTCCTCCTTTGGTCCCTTAGGTGTAAGCTTAGTAATTAACAGCCTCTGAACCATGACTAAAGACGGGAGTCCTCCCTTACATAAGGCCCCTGGAGGCCTTTACGCAAGTCCTCTTCAGAGTAGGACAGCTGAAGGACAGGCTCAATTCCACTTGATCCTGATGAGAACAAAACAAACGATGCTTACTCTACCCTCTCTGAGCGCTAATCTTTTGTATAAGCAAGAAGCTCATGTTCTCTGTTTCTCCTTCCATCCTGGCCTGGGCTCAATTCAGAAAACCCTCTGGGCAAAGAGGAAACAAGACGGCAAGCTAGAACAATGACAGACTATGAATATGAACTTGGCTGCTGTGGTTTACCCGTAAGTGAAAATAACTACAAATAGGGCAATATACAACCGAAAGAGCTATCCAGAAGACATGCTATTCTAGCTCACACAGATAAATTAAGTGATTTAGAAAGAGTATGTAGGCTTTTGTACAGTTGTTACTAGTATTTGCATCATTCGTTAGTACTGGTGCAATACATAGTTTGACGGTGAGGAATACATACTATTAGATTTTTCTAGTACTACATTAAGTCTAAAATTTGAAAGCTGAAAGTTTTCCCTTCTACTTGGGACTGAATGGCCTTTGTGTATACTAAGCATTCAAGACTTTCAGGCTTATAACCGCAGATAAGATACCTATCTTGGAAATTGGAAACATACCACTTTGGGTTTACCGTTGCGACTTGAGACAGGATCTTTTTTGAGCGTGACCCCCAGACCTCTCTCCAAAATTCTGCATATTCAATACCATCACTGTGAACGTCTACGCTTACAACCAGCGTTTCTACAATCTCATACAAACCTCTTTTCTTTCCAACTCTTAGCGTTCATTCCATCAGACGTCTCAGCTTTCAACAGCATGCAAGAAATAGGTAGTGCTGGTTTCCTTTCATCACTGAAAAAAGAGAACGCAATCACCAAATCAGTGCAGTGGCCATACAAGGGAGGTTAGTAGTGTGTGTAGAAGGCCATAATAAACCGGGGCCCAAGCTAGACTGAACAAAGTACCAAGGGACCCGCTGGTAACAGTCTCTTTCAGACAAAAAATGATAAGCCTGATTTAAGCTAGTACAAAATACCAGAGCATTCCTTGTTTTCCAGATGAGGCGACATGCCCAGGTTAGCTTGTGCACCTTCTCCCACTGCTGGCTGGCTAGAAGAAACCACACAGTTGTGTCAGACTGCGCTCTCCCTGCAGTAACACATTCCTTCCTCCCTTCCTTTATGTAACACCAGCAGTGCGAAGAGCACGAAGCCATCCATCACGCAGTGTCAACCCATGGAGCATGGAACACTGTGAAAGTCGTCCTGTACAGATGTCCATGGGTGACTAGTGATGGGAGAAGAGGGAATGGCCTCAAGTTGTGATAGGGAAGGTTCAGGTTGGAAATGAGGAGACATTTCTTCTCAGAAAGAGCAGTCAGGCACTGGGACGGGATGCCCAGGGAGGTGGTGGCGTCACCGTCCCTGGGGGTGTTCAAGGAGAGGTTGGACGTGGTGCTTAGGGACATAGTTTAGTGGGTGACATTGGTGGTAAGGGGATGGTTGGACCAGATGATCTTGGACGCCTCTTCCAACCCTAAAGACTCTATGATTCTATAATACATCTACACGAGCTTGGGGACCGCTGATCCATCTTCTTCCCCTTGTGTGACTTAACACCACGAGCACTTCGGGCATACTCAAGAGCGAAGGGTCTCCCCTGGGCTGCCGGGGCAGACGCAGGACCCTCAACACCACCCAGGGGCTCTGAGGACGCACAAAATGGAGGGCGCAGCCCCACACAGGACCCGGGTGGAGGAGGAGGAGGAGGAGGAGAGGGAAGAGGCGCCGCCATTTGCCGCCCTTTGCCGCCAAAACCCCTCGGCGGCAGGGCGGGGAGCGGCGTCACGTGGCCGCGCGGCCGTTGGGCGCGTGGCGGCGGCGGCTCCACGTGACCGCGCGGAGGCGGGCAGACGGGCGGGCGGGAGCGCGCGCGCGCGCTCCCCCCTCCTCCCCCCCTCCCCTCCCCACCCCTCCCTTCCCCTCTCCCCCCTCCCCCCTCCCCTCCCGGCACGTGACCCCTCCCCGGAACGTGGCATTGTGTAATCACGTGACGCGGAGCTGGGAGCGGGGGGGGGAGTTGCGAGGAGGAGGAGGAGGAGGAGGGGAGCCGGGAAGGCCGAAAAGGGGGGGGGGGGAGGCGCGCGCGGGGGGGGCTGCGTACGCGACGGAGCGGGGTGCGAAGATGGCGGACGAGGAGGCCGAGCAGGAGAGCGGGCGGCGAGGCGGCGCGGGCCTGCCGGAGCTGCGGCGCCTGCGGGAGCGGCTGCTGGAGCTGGAGACCGGGCTGCGGGAGAGCGGCGAGCCCGCCGTGCAGGCGGCCACCGAGTACTGCCAGCAGCTGTGCCAGGTCAGCGGGGGGCCGCCTCCCTCGCGGCTCCCCTCCGCTGCCAGCCCCCCGCCGGCACGGAGACGGGGAGATGGGGGGGTGGTGGGGTGGGGTGGTGGTGGTGGTGGTGGTGGTGGTGGTGGGGTGGGGGGGCGCCCGGTGGCGGCGGTTGGCCGGGCCGGGGGCGGTTGGCGCTGCGGGACGGGCTCCCCCCGGGGTTCTCCCCCCCCCCCCCCCCCCCGGTTTTCCCCTTGGCCGCCGCTCGCCCCCCTCCCTGCCTCCTTCCCCCTTCCCCCGGCGGTCTGCAGGCCCCTTTGTTGCGCTCCGCGGCTCGGCTTTATCCCAGGGCCCTTTGTTCCCGGCGGCGGACCCAGGGCCCCCCCGCTCCCCGCCGCCCTCCTCCTCCTCCCCCTCCCCGGGGGCCCCTTGTCCTCCTCCTCCTCCTCCCTGCCCTCCTGCTCCCCCCCCCCCGGGTTGGGGTTTCGGGGAGAGGAGACGAGGGGCGACCCCCCCCACCTCCTCCTCCTCCTCTCCTTCCCTATCTCGTCCCCCAGCGTGATGCCACCTTGGGCAGGGGGTGGTGGTGGGCTAAACTTGAGCCCCTGGGGATGGGAAAGGTCTCTTGGGCTGCCCCTCGCCCTGTCAAGGGAGGCAGGTCCCGCCTGGGGGAGAAGGCTCCCGGCTTGGAGCCGGGTGAGCACCATTGTGTGTGTGCCTGGGCTGGGCCGGGCCCGGGGCAGGGCCCTCGGCAGGTGCCTCTCCTGAACTGGTGACCCCGCCGAGCATCCCTCGCTGAACAAACTTCATGGCGTTGCCTGCTGTTAGGACAAGCTGCTCCCATTTGGTCATGCGTGTGCTTAAATATCGTCCTCGTTTCTGTTACATATCCTTCTTCAGCCAGCGTTGGGTATGGCACAACCTACACAACAAATTCTCACGTATCTTACTCCTGGAGCACTGAAATTTGCAAAAACTGCTTCAGCTTTAATCTCAATTTTAAGAATCAGCATGTCTGGTAACAGTGATAACATCTATTTACATGTTGCTGCCAACACCTCATGGACCACAGACAGCTTTCTGAGAGGTGGAATGGCCAGGAGTCAATTCAAAGATCGGTTTTACACCTCTCTTATTTGTGATTTTTTTATCTCTTCTTTTAAAGAGTTTATTCTTGGTGGTAGCCATTGTAGCATGCTCATTTGCATGTCTGTCACTTCTGGATTAAACTGGGCACTACTTTTTGGTAACCAGGGAGATTCACTACTAAATATTTTGAGCATGCACCGTTCTCATATTTTATGTCACACATACAGGAGTTGTGTTTTAGGTTTTCTTTCATCAGAATTTATCACGCTGTACTTGGGTAGAACGCCTGCGTAGAGGCACGGAAACGAGATTGGTTTACGTTGGCTCAGATCGCCGTGTTCTCAGCCTGTTCAATCTTTGTGACTACTTTCTTAAATTCATACGTGGTGAGGTGGAAATCTGGCTTTCCTGCCTCTGGCCCGCTTCTGACTTTTGAATGAGCTGTTCGTGATCTGATGGGGTTGGGTAAGTGGGAATGAAGACACTGTTCGTGATAGCTACTGGGTAGATCACCAGTGTCAGCAGCAGATTTATCACTTAAATTATGCTTGCATGTGCCTAGTGAATGACATAGTAGTTACTTGATTTTAAAGCTGAGCGAAAACTAATGTTATGGTTATAATTTTAATCTCTGTTAATAGAGGTCCATTGTAAGGCCCAAATTCGTTAATTCTTTCTGAAACTCGCACCTTTTCAGAACAGGTCTTGCCGTACCAAAAAGTTACGTAGGCATTGACTTAGATAAAAATCTATGCTATCTGGAGATGTGTTACCGTCACTTCTATACCAAGGTTAGTGGGAAGGCTGTGTCTGTTTCTGCAGTCTGAAGACTGATGTGTAACACTGAGAGTGGAGATGTGCCAGGCGGTATTGAAAGATCCTGCTTTTCACACTTCAAGCTGAGGTCTAAGCAGATGCTCGATGTAACGAGTAGTAATGCTGTTGGGTGGGGGCTTTTCCTGCTGGTTTAGCAGAGGTGTTTTTGTTTTTTTAATCTGTTCACCTGTGCCGGTAGTGCCAAAATACCTCTTCAGCTTCTTCTATGGTTTTAATCCTTTATTGGGACTAACACAAAATCGCGTTTGTGATCTAGGTAGTAGGCTTAGCTACTGAGCTTGCAGTATGTGACAGAGGTTATAGAAAATTCATATAATGGTAAAAACCATCTCGGAAATCTGTGTTTTAAATAGGTTTAAGGGCATCTGCCATGATTTCTATAATCAAGTCTTTAAATATATATGCATAAAATAATAATAATTGGACTGTCCATGTGTACAAAACCGAGCATCTTTTTAACATCCAAAGTCTGGAAGTGTTGTGCTGAAGAAGTATTTTAGCGTTTATCTCAGTGTGACTTCACCTGCGCGTTTTGGGGTTGTTTTTCTTTCTTTTCATGCTTAGTTTCCAGGCATGAAATAACTATGCAGAACTTGGAAATCTTGTGTCCTTACTTTATTTTGCCAGGTGTTGACGCTGAAGGCCAGCAACCACATAGCTTGTAACCGTAAATTGATTTTTTTTAATTTGTTTTTTTTTTAATAAAGTTGGTAGCATAATGTCTGAGAAATAAGCGTATTTTCATACTGGAGGAAGCTAAAGAATCTGCAGTAGAGCACTGAAAGATACTTGGATTCAAAGGCAAATAAGGGATTTAACTATCCTACTCTCATTAAATGAAGTGGGAGATGTACAGCCAAATCCCTTAACTAGTTCTTAGAAATCTATTTAAACTATTTCAACTATTATAACCCAGCATTGTAGATTAGTTGTTGGAAGCACGGAAAAACAAGACCCTTACACTAGAAGACCTTGCGCCTTGACAGAAAATGATGTTATTCCAGAACATTTTTTTCTCTCATAAGAATAAAGTTTACTTTGATGAATTTTATATGAAGCATTCCATTAGCTACAAATATTTGGTTCTGTCTTCACTGCTGACTGCACAGTGAAACATTACAATTATTCTTAAATTTTAAGTGGATTATAGACTGTACCTTGAGCCTCTACCATATCTGCATAATTGTTGTGTTCTCCTTTGTCAGTATGCGGTAGAGAGCATTATTTTTAGTTGTTATCAAGCCAAAGTCATTGTTACGGATATATGTAAAATGACTTTTTAATTGTGGTTCATGCTCTTGTGTTGCAATTTCGTAATTAGCAAATTCATGGCAAACAGTTATGTTGTCAACAAACAGTGTGTGCAGACTGGGGCAGACAAAACAAGCATCTTCAGCTGTAGCGACTAGAAATTGAGAGTGTGAATTTTGCAAGAATTCGGAATGGTCCAAGAAGGGAGTTGTTCTTGTTGCCATGCCGTAGCTGGTTAGATTCTTTGCAGACTTTGCTCTTCAAGGGTATCTGTTGATTGTATTCAGTTACAGAAGAGTAAAATGATTTTTATCTGTTTTTCCCCTGAGAGCTAGGGGAACGTGATGCCACTGGGCATATTCAATAAGGGCTGCGCTCCTTTCCATTGCTCGCTGACCACGGTAATCTTTATTTTCTTAAATGCCAAATTGGTAACAAAATTTCTTTCCTAGCTAATTAGTTGTGAGGTCTTTGGGGGTACCTCTGCTTACCCTGAGTATCTTTCTGTAGTTGGCGTGTTACATCTTTGATATTATCAGTGTTCCCTCCATTATTATTTTTGACTTCTCATCTGTTTTCTGAATCTGCTTCAGAGTTTCTTTTTCTTTTTGTTTTTCTCTTGCTGTACTTTGTGGTACAAACTCTCCCAAACTATGAGGTGGTCAGGTTTGTTGTACTGATGTGCAAGTTGTCAACAAATTAGTGAGCTATATTAAAACTCTGAAAACGATCTGGGCTGTTGTGCTGCTCTTCCTCAAGAACTCTGCCTGTACTTCTTGCCTCATCTGTTGGTTATCTTGTCACTGGTTTCTGCCTATTATGAGAAAATCATGTGTTAAAATATGCTAGCAAATAAGTTTAGCCCTTAGCACAACACATTAATATCCTTTTAGTGGAGACGGTTTATTCAGTATTGGCTGTTGAGCTAGAGTCTCCTTAACACTAGTAGCAACACCAAAATGCTGATGGAGAAATTTGGAGGAAAAAAAGGTTTGGGGCTAAATACTGAAACATTTTTTTAAAAAGCTTGTTTTTACCGACGTGACTGCTCCCTGTAAGCATGCAGTGTTTGTTCCTACTTCTTTAAGCTGATATTTATTGTGTTTTGAGGTACTAATGAAGTATTAGTTAGGGACCACTTGCATACTGGCCTACCATAATACCTTAAGGTCCTACCCTACTTCTCCCCCCCTCCGCTCGTGTCTTAACATGCTAGGTTAGGTCTTGATAATGTTGGGAAATACTAATTTGATAATCATTAGCAAAAACTTTATTGCTTTATTGTGTACTGATTACAGGTAATCACCGGTGATTTGTCTGTATTGGAGGTTACTCTGATTTTCTTCTTATGCCTGAATTGTCGTTCAGTTTTTATAGCTCAGACTCTTCACAACGTTACGATGCCGTCACGTTCTTCACTGTTGTCATCTTCCTCGCTTTTAGTGTTTATTATTCTCAGCTTTCTCTTCAGACTCAAAATGACTGAAATCATCTTCAGTTTTGTCCCTAGAAGTTGGAAATAAAGCCTTTCTTAAATCCTTCAGCTACAACTTTTGGATTTATCCAAACCCAGTGTGCCTTAATCTAACGACAAAGGAGTGCTTCAGTAGGCGTCTTTATTTTTCTTGTCAGAGTTAGAGTACAATCCCTTGCAAGGAGTCATTGGATGTATGAAGACCTCAGCAGTCTTTGAAGGACTTGTTAGCTATTTCATCAAGCACCTGCAATTGTGATGTCCTTCCTCCTGATGTGACCATATGGTCAGTATTTACTGACAGTGAAAAATACCATCAGCAAAATTTCAGGTGCTCTTCTAGTACAAGACGTTTCTTCTTTTTCTTTGTAGCATGCCTGGTTGCTTATTCCAGACAACATTCACCAAACTCTTTGTTAAATGCGACGTCCCACCTTGATTTTGCTTGGCTCAACAGCTAATCGTGGTCTTTACACAATACAGTCACTTTCTGCGGGAATAAAGTGACTTTTCGGTGAAATCAGGTGATGGATGCTGGCAAGGTAAAGCTCTTCACTTGTAGGCTGAAACCATGAAGGTGCATTATTATGCATTAACCATCGGTGGCCTAGAGTATTTTTGGTGGAATGGTTTGTGCTCTTGCTATTTCTTGAGCTTTCAGTTTAATGATTTCCTGCGTAATCAGGTGTCTGTCTCTTCTTTTGAGTATGCACCGATTCTATAGCTTTCTTCCATTTTTTCATGTGAAAAGTATTTTCTTTTGAGTCCAGTGAGTGATTTCTGCACTGAGATAACCCTTAAAGGCTTCTGTTTTGATGTTTCCATCTTTGCGCTTTTGCTTCTACCACGCTGTTTCTTCCTGATCTCACAGCTGATTTTTTTCTTTATGTACAGTACCGCTGTGGGTGTAAGATTCACATCGTGACTTCTAATACTTCTCTGTTTCACAATAGTACCTGTGACCTCTAGGTGATCTGCCATTCAGGAGACACAGCTTCCAGAAATCACAGTGAATCCTCTAACTGGTAGCATATCACAGAGATTCCCAAGTGTGCAAAGAAAAGCAACTGTAAGCACCGCATCACCTTGTTCAGACTTTGAGCTGCTTCAGGCGTGTTTCTGTGCCTTCATCACTATCAGACCTGCCACGTTAAGTCACATACTACCTTACTGACCTGAAAAAAAGACACCCCCTGGTTTTTACATTAAACTGTAAGAGTCAAGGCAATTGTCATCTTTTCAGATAAATATGGTGTGCGTGCTTATCTGGGCATAATGTGTCTGTGTGTTTAGGAAAAGCACCCTCACAATTTAGGGTAAGTCTAAGCAATGACCTTAATTGTTCTTAGTTTTTGTCCTCGGTAATGGCAGAACTACTTAGCATTGTGCCAGGTAGGAGCTGTTTTTCATTAGAACTTCTGAGTTCTGTCCAATAAGATTTTTTTTTATTGATAAGAACTTTGTGTATCAAAGTAAGTGGATGTGATTGAAATAGTTAATTTTTTCTACCTGTGAATCTCTTTGAAAATCAGAATCACATTGATTTGCTTTTCTACTCATGCTAAGCTTTCTGCTGTGCTGTCAGTCCTTTTCTCTATCTCGATGATAATTTCAGTCAAATATGTTTGAGCATAAAGGTCTGAGATGTGATACACATGGACTTCTTGGGATAGCTAACGTGTTCAGGTGGTACGTTCAGTTTAATGTGTATTTCACTCACTTCTTAACTTATATGTGATATAGCTCACGTCTAATCACCTTATTAAATGTATTTTTCTGTAGTTTATTTGAATTGAACCCAGGTACTTATTAGCTTACTTGGACAGCTAGAACTTGAGCAGTTAGTTTTAGATGTGTGTGTGCTTTATAAACTGTGTATGAAAAAAGCCAAATCTTTAATAACGGCCTTCTAATAGTGTTGTTGGGCAGGTGAGAGGGACTCTACCTCAAAACTGCCACTAACATGAGTTTAAGATCTACTGCAATAGGAATTGTATTTTCATTATTGTTTCTTTTAATTGCTGTCAGTGTAAAAATAACAATTTATTCAAAACAAGGAATAAAAATTTCTTCTTTACTAAAAACTCTTTGAATAAAGGTAGAAGTTGAGTCAAAAACGGTCATGATAATGCTGTGTTTCAATTTCAAAAACTCTCCTTTTGAAATAGCAGGGTTTGGCAACGTATTCCCCATACGGAACATGCATCTGGAAGAGGTCTCAGTCATGTAGACTGTGATTCAAAGGCAGGGTTAGTTTTTGGTGTAAATACTATAAATGCTTGTTTAACCTTTTCTCAGAAAATTCTGGTAAGAAAGATTCCCAAAACTCTATAGATGGTATGTTTTGGTTCAGTTATGCTTGTCTGTAAAGGTTTTGTTTCCCTTGCTTCCTAACTTAATCTCTAATCTCTTGGGGGAATTTAAGACTATTATGATTTATCCTATCCCTGATAGACATGGAAAGTAGCATATTCCTTTCCTGATGGATGCACCATTTATGTTTTCAAAGCTATTTATCAGTCCTTCTCCAGTCATCACAGTTCTGAACAAACAATTCAGTAAGAAGGTGACGATCCATGTGAGGCTGCCTCGTAGTTACCCTGATGCAGAATTTTTGCTGGATTAAAGTTATGGGATGTTTTTACTGAAGTTAAGGAAGTCCTTCCTATCAGCAAGCTACCATTTCTCTAAGAGGAAATACTTTCAACCAAAAATTAATACTTGCTGGGTATGAAGTGTAGATTAGCTAGTTTTGTTCCATAGTGTCTTTGACTCTTATTGATCCTACAAAGATGGGGAGATAAAAATTAGGGATCTTGCTTTACCTAACCCTTCAGCTATTTAAAAATAAAAATCTGAAGACCTTACTGTAGACTTCAATTTAACCATAATAGTTGGCAGCATTTGCATACATACTACTATAATTGAACATATTAGGTACTTTCCGTACTGGCAAATATATTTCTGCTATTAGTTTTTTTTCCCCACAAATCCAAACTTTTACCCCACTTTTGAGGCAATATCAATAATGTTTAGGTTGCTTTGTAAAAGGGCAATTATCTAAGCTTCACTGGTTAGAAAACACAAAATAGCGAATATTGAATATCTTTATTGTGCAGGACTGTACAAGGAGTATATTTTTGGTAATATTCGTGTTCAGTAAGTCATCTCATTGTATCAAAACGTTCATGTTGTGTCTCTTGGTTTCTTGTAAGGAAGGCGTGTATCTCTTTGTGCAGGACATTTTCTCAAACTTTTTGTTATTTTGTTAGGGAATGAACAGCTCATGACTGTAAAACTTCACGGAAAGCAGCAAAAAACGCTCTTTTGGAGAATCTTTGCTTCCATTGTGACTGACTAACAAGGAGTTTCATGTGGCCTTTTCCACTTGCTTTGCCATTTAAATGATATATACAGTGTGTATATATATATTTACTCAAGACTTTATACATGGTCTATATTGTAGGTGATTCTCTGTAAGACTTCACTAAATTAGGGATCAAACTGGTACCACTAGTAGGAGGCAGCAAGGTGTTGTTTCTTAAGTGTTACACAAGCCGTAAATGCTATTTCAAATTTGTGTATGTACGGAGCATATCGTCAGGAAATAGTGCTCCAGGCATTGATTTTATATCCTTTTTATTATTATTATTCTAGTACTGTTTATAAAGGCCTCTGTGTAAATCCTTGAGCAGTTACAGTACAGCGTCTTATAATGCTTCAGTTTTTGTGAGGGAAGCTGGCATGACGTTCTTGTGTCATCGGCTTCTCTTAAATAGAGGTTTATAATGACTTGGAAATTTAATAGGTAAAAATGTGGCTTAGAACTACCTTGTAAAATAGTATTCCCTGTTTATTAGGTCTGTGCCTTTGTATATGTTAAGAACTTAATGTGTTTTAAGAAGCATGCAGGTGTTTTTCTGAGGTGTGGAACACTGTTTTTTCCTATTCTATTTGCCTTTCCAAATATGCATTAAAGAAAACTCTGTGGTATTGCTTCTGGGATCTTTCATCTCTAAGGATGAACTGCACTGCTTTCATTTGGGAAGAGTTAATCTAATAATACCTAGTACTCGGCAGAACAAAGGCACTCGTAAAGAAAGGCATATGTGACATCAAAAAGGTGACGGGACTTTATACAATTATTCCATGACAATAAGCCTGATCCAGTAGGAAATTGGACTAAACCTGCAAAAACACCGTGGCTGTAAATTTTACAGGTTTATTCCAATCAATTTTTTTCTTCATCTTCTCTTCTATAACAGTTATGTAGTCTTGTAGCACGTAATATTTCTGGGTTGATGATTCCCTGTCTGCAGCTATTTATTCTGGTGAGCAGGTAAATCACGTTTGATATTTATGCGTCCAATGCGCTGAATACCACTTCGATGAATCAGTGAAGTACGTTCAGTGACCAGGCATTAAATCAAATTATGAACAAGGAGTTCCTCTGTCCTGTGATCACTGTTTGCCTCAGGAATTTGTGATAGTACACTATTTTGTAACAGAACAAACACAAGGAAGAGGATAAGAGGAGAAAATATTTAGAACCCCAGAAGACAAAATCTGAGCTTCTTTCTTTTATCAGTGGAGGGCAATAGTTATGAAGAGAACGGCTGGGATAAAAATCCATGTGAATACATAATAGTGAAGATGAAAAAATGTACGTCTCCACATCCTGCAGCCCTGGAACTTGCGTACCGATCTAGTTGAAACTGGCATGGCAATTAAATCCTGCTTCTGGATACCCAGGCAGACTTTACAAACCCTATCGGTGTGATGGCAGGAGCTCCCAGTTCTGCGATGGGCTGTTAACGGGGGAGAGCATAATCTTGGCTCCTCTCTTTCCTCACACGTGGACGTAGTGGCTGCACCTTGGCACTGCTGTAAGGACACACTTGGTTATTAGACTCCCTGTGAATCAGGCAGACATTGCCTTGTTCTTGCACAGGAAATTTAGATCAGATGGAAGCATCCTCTGGGATGCCAGTTTGACTGTATTAAACAGGCAAGCTAAAATAACAAGTAACCTTTCTGCTGAGGAGGAGATCATCAATTAGGTTCTCATCAGAATTAAAAAAAAGGTTTGAAATAGTCCTGGAAGAAGTTGCATGCAGTTGATAGATGGCTAATGCAAATATGTTAAGCAGATGAACTACAGAAATATTTGTAGCATCTCGTTTTACTTGACCCAAGAGAACAGGTTCAAGTCATCTATATTCCAGGAAATGCACATATTTTCAGATTAGTAATAGTTATTTTTGGCTGTCTTCCTATTTTTAATCTGCCCATATGCCAGTCTGATAATTAAAAGAATAGGTAAATTACATTTCCTGGCAGTGGATAAAAGTTTACTGTAATGAACATCCCACCACATTCCTGAAATGCCTGTTTAATAGCCAACTGCTGAATATTGTTGTTAACTAAACACACCAAAACATGAAGGTTGGGAGGACAACATTAATCTGAGGCCTGAATGAGAACTCGAGTAGAGAGAAATGTAGCCTGGGACTATTGTAACTTCACTCCTTATGTAAGGACAGAAGAAGGAAATCATAACTGCTGACAAGATCAGAAAGAGCATATTGAATGCAAAATGTTAAAAGATTAAAGGCAAGCTTAAAGAAGGATAATTTCTGCTTTCTGCTACTGTGTGTGACAAAGGATGAGACTTAATGAAGTCATTTCCTGGTATTTTAAGTAATTACCTTTTTTTTGAAACAGTTTATGGATGTAAGCAGAGACTGTCCATTCATTTTGTAGGTAATTCTAGTTCTGCTTTTAAAACTAGCTGGATTTCAAATCATAATCAAAATAGTGACTAAAAATTAATGGGAAGAAAGGCACCTTTTATTTTGCCTCTCAATAATTAGCAGTCTGAGCTCATGAAGTACGTGCAGCATGTCCTGATGAAAAACATACAGCGTGCTTGCTCCTTTGACGTATATCTGGGGAGAAAAGCATCTCTCTATCAATTAACAGCAAGTTCCATGTTTGCTAATTAACTTTCCAGAGAGAGTCATCTCCATTCCTCGCTGTCTTTATTTGTGATATTTTCTTGGTGATGGTAGGCGACGTAATTATGGCTCTGAGAGTTGTAGCAGCCTTGAGCCCCTCAAGCCTTTCTTCTGTTTCTGCGTCTGTAGCAGCTGAGGTGCTTCTGTCAGCCCCTGCTCCTGTGCAGACTCTGCCGTAGAAATGTAAATATGTCGTTGGGTGGCATTCTTGTATCTATCTTGGTTTAGCATTGGTAATTTGGGGACAGTGGTACTTTGCTGCTATTGAAAGTTGCATGCATTGGAAAACACACCTGGATATGTTTTCCTTTGTTACGGCAATTACTTTACCTGCACAGTGAAGTAGAAATAGGTGGGTAAGAGGCCTGGTTAACCGCATATGCTTGTGCACTGAAGACTTAGGGCACTAGTGTACTTACAAATTGACTTGTAAGAAGAATTTAAAATCTAAGTTAATCTTAGTATGAGTTTCTTTGTCAATCATCATTACGTGGATTCTTCCTGCAATTAGTCTTAAGTCTCTTTAATGTAGATGTGCAACCGTGAGATGTGAGTTATAATCACGTACTTGTAAAGAACCACCAAGATCATTAAATAACACCTTACATGATGTAAACAAATGTAGGGAAAGGAAGAGGGAGTTCAAATAACCATTGTAGTCCTGCATCTTCAGGAGTAATGAAAGCTGTTTAGTTAGTACATGATCATGGTAACTAGAGCTGTGGTGAGATTTATAAAAGACTTCCATGGAGAAGACCTAAATAGATGCTTATCTGTGAGAATGTTCTTAGGCAAGGGCAAAAAAAACAAAAGTAGCTCATGACAGTTATCACTATAGTGTAGACAACACCAAGCTGCGTGGTGCGGCCGGCACGCAGGAGGGAAGGGATGCCATCCTGAGGGACCTGGGCAGGCCTTAGGGGTGGGCCTGTGAGAGTCTCATGAGGTTCAACAAGGTCAGGTGCAAGGTCGTGCACCTGGGCTGGGGCAATCCCAAGCACAAATACAGGCTGGGCAGAGAATGGATTGAGAGCAACTCTGAGGAGAAAAACCTGGGGGTGTTGGTTGATGAGAAGCTCTCCAGGAGCCATCAATGTGCGCTTGCAGCCCAGAAAGCCAACCGTATGATGGGCTGCATCAAAAGCAGGGTGGCTAGCTGGGCAAGGGAGGGCCATGAGGGATCAAGGGGCTGGAGCGCCTCTCCTATGAGAGGCTGAGGGAGTTGGGGTTCTTCAGCCTGGAGAAGAGAAGGCTGCAGCGAGGCCTATGTAAGTAGCTTTCTAGTACGTAAAGGGGGTCCTACAGTAGAGATGGGGAGGGACTCTGTCAGGGCATAGAGTGATAGGTCAAGGGGTAATGGCTTTAAAATAAAAGAGGGTAGGTTTAGATTAGATACAAGGAAGAAGCTCTTTACTGTGAGGGTGGTGAGGCCCTCTCCAGAGAAGCTGTGGATGCCCCATCCCTGGAGCTGCTCAAGGCCAGGCTGGATGGGGCTTTGGGCAACCTGGTCTGGTGGGAGGTGTCCTGGCCTATGGCGGGGGGTGGAACTGGGTGGGCTTTATGGTCCCTTCCAACCTCATGATGATTCTGTGATTGACTTTTTATCTTTTTCCTCAATTTCCATGTTTTTTAATTTTCATGGGATGATATTCAAGAAACTTATTTTGTATAATAAACTACTATATATGTTGGATTTATGTATACATTATATACAATACATATTTTGTACAAAAGGATGTATGAACATGTAGGGATTGAACACAATGAGAAGGTGAATCATTCATTGCAGGGTAATTGATAAACTTTACTGGATTTCAGATATATTCTAATTCTCTTCATTACATCAAAATTAATTAGAAATTAGTATTAGTTCTTTAGCAGTTACCTTTTCCTGGAAAAGTTATTTCTCTGAACTAACTTACTCTTGTCTTTGAAAATCTCCAGAAGGATAGCTTTCCTTCAGTATGGGTGTACAAATGAGTTACTGTGAGATAAGCATACAGGACGTGATTTCCTGCTGTTTCTGTGCATCTCCTTTTCCCTTTATGGTAAGGCTTAAGCATAAACCTGAGGTCTGCGTCTTCATATTTTTGCAGTTCTGTAGCAAGAAAATTGTGCCATTGTAATGCATTGTATTCTTTGTGTTCTGGTGTGATAGACAACACTTTATGTGGTTGTTCTGAAAACTCAGACTAAAGAAAAAATGAAGAGGGTGGTGTGAGAACAGAATGCTTATCTAAAATGTATATATTGTATATTGCCTGAGGCTTGCAGATGTATGGAATTCTGCAATGCTGTTTTGCAGATTACCTTTAAAACTGTTCAGAAAACTGTAAATAGAAAGTGTTTGAGCTAACACCTAAACATATCAGTTCTTCAGAAGTGATAGGCATTTACAGCAGAGCGTGGATACCTGTGTGTCCGGGTACAGCAGATACCATAATAAATTTCAGTGCCCTCACGCATGTGGTACTTCACACTGAGTACAGAACAGACTGCTTGTATTCCAGAGGAAGGAGAAACATTAATAGAGGCAAGGGTATATAAACGTATTCATACACCAACAAAAATGTTTTTGTGAACATCTATGTTCAGTAGATGAATGAGAAGGTAAATGGTTGAAAGTACGGTTTTCAGATAATGTAGCATATCCATAGAAGTTGCGTGTACCGAAATACTGAGCGCCTATATGTTAGTGCTATGGGTCAGACCAGAACTTTTTTTGAAAGCAGTGATCTCATCACCCCTGCTTACCATACATCATTTCACAGTATGGAGCATTTTGGCAGTGTGGAAATTGGCTGCATTTGGGGTGAAACTAAACCAGGAGCTGTGCCTCAGAAGTGATTGCGGGTGGTCTAATTCAGCCAGTACTAGGTTATCTGGCTACTGGAACCGGCTGAAAGCTGGCCCCAGGTGGGACCTCTGGTGGTGCTGTCGGAGTCCAGTGCTTTCTGACCAGGTTCTTTCAGGTGTCCTGCGCATGGAAGGTGTAACGTTTAATATCAGATGTACTTATTGGAAGATACATGATGTTACACGGGATTTTGATTTAGAAAAGTGATACAACAGTGTACTGAAATAACTATACAAACACAGTACAGCAACTGCAGTAGATGGTAGGATCACAATATGAGTGTGCCCGTTACTGGTCTCCCTGTGCTTCACAGTCACAATTCTGGGTGTCCCCAGATGCTGGGGAGGAGTGTGTGGGTTGAAGCCAGCTCAAGCCCACTGCTCTGTTCAGCACTCTTCTAGTTGTTCAGACATTATACTGTACTTTGGGCTGAGTCGTGTGTTCTCTCCCCCTGCCACCCTGGCTAACTCAGGGAGACATTCACACTTTCTTAATGAACTTAGGGAGAAAGATTTATTCCGCCAGTTGGTCCACTCAACTCTTCATAGCTGTTTATCTAAAACCAAGGCCACTCTCCAGTCCCCCTTGTGCTGAGGTAAAATCAGCTTCTTTGCAGCAGCTGTGGTCAGTCACATCCGGCGTTATTCCCTGAGCTGCACAGGTACATCCTCCTTGCCCATCTCCGCTGAGCCTTTTTCTGTCGTAGGGGTTTATTGGTCAGTCGCGTTCCACCCCGAGGGGCTTAGTCAGGCCCAGGCGGATATGTTGTGGACTCAGCACCAGCTCTTCTGCTGTATGGATCCACCTTTATTGCAGTGCATTGTGCTGTAGTCACTGTGAGCTCTTTGTGGACCAGGAGTTACCTGCAAACTCACATGGTGTGTAGTTTTAAATTTTTTGCTGTTAATCTGCATCTCTGAATGAGTCTCTCTTGACTTTGCTGAGTAGTGTTTGGATTCGCTAATTCAGTGCTTGGTAATCTTGACTTTGCTCTGCTTTTAACTGCAGGATAGAGCAGGTGATGGTGTAAGGATGGGGGTGTAGAGCAGCTGGAATTTCTTGTTTGAAGGAAAAGGTAAAAACAGGGAGGGCTGGAACTGCTGTCTTTCAGCGGAGAAGAGGAATAATAATGGGAAAAAAATTGGATAGTTCTGCACTCTGCCTGCAGGAACTGAGAATGAAAATAATTGCTTAAATGCAATCTTGTAGTAAGTGATAGAATTGAGAGTCTGGCTTCAGCCCTCCCTTCTGGGCACAAGTCAGTATCTCCATTAGAATTAAAGCAACATCAGCTGACTCTTCAGCCAAAGACATCTTGACTTTCTAGAGCTGTGCTTTGCTGAACAACTTCATTGTGAAACAATTCAAAAGAAGCATTCAAAATAAAAATAGTACACCAGCAACTTAATTCTGAAAGGTTTTGAAAACTAAAACTGAGTAAAAATTGGAACTGATGTTCTTTCATCATGTGTTAATCCTAACCATAATTTAGATAGTACCTGCACAGTAGAAGAGGTGATTGTATTTGATTATGCAATCCTTTATTTTATAAATGCAGTCTTACGTTCCATGCCTGCTGAAGTTTTGTTGTTCTCTTCTGGATTATATGGCATGATAATACCAAACAGGTAAGAGCTAATTCTCTCACAGTGTTTGTGTAGCTACAAAATTAAGATAACAGTGGTAATCATTGGTAAACAAATACAGAATCAAAGTTAACCGGTATCAATTTCCATAATTAAACTGGTTTGGAAATGAATTAAAGTACAGCTCTGTGTTGGCCTGTTGTTAAAAAAACAACCTCTCCGTGCACAGATCTAAGTAATGAAATCAAAAACTAATTTTGTTGACTTCTTGATATGATCTGGTTCTTTATTTCATCATATCTGTGAGGGCAGGGTCATATCAGAGGTTTCTGTTCTGTCTGAAGCTTTTGTGAATGTCTATGGCTTTCTGTCTAATTTTTGTTCTAGGCTTAGAATCCCTTTGCATATAAAGCATGCCAACTGAAAAAGCAAAAGGAGAACAGGCTGTTTGTCTGAGCTTCTGTGTTGGAGGCAAATGTGAAATGAAAGGAAAGGTGGATTACAGTGATGGTGGTAGGGAAAAAATACCTTGATCCTGCGGGTTGATGTGTCACAGATGTGATATGTAGGCAAGATAATGTAGAGGTGTAGTTTGCTCTTTAAAACTCCTTGAAAGTCATCTCAGTCACAGTACTTGTTTAAATGTCTTCAATACTGAAGTCTCACAGGAAATCTGAGGTAGACTTTGTTTAAGTTAGATATTTTATTAAGTTTTCTTTAACATGTGGAACTAGTTCAAGAACTATTCAAATTTCTCCTTGAATATTCCATTTGACTGACACTTCAGTAGTCCGTCCTCATGCAATGTGGACATTAATGCTTGTTGCATCCCAGTTATTCCTTTGCTGCCTCTAGCTTCCTTCTTGTAGCAGCAAACCCAAATGAATGCATGGGATCCGTAACTGAAGAATGCTTTTAAAAGCATCAACTTCTTCTGTTTATCCAAAGTTGCAAATTATAGACAAGCACTTACCAAGACTCCTTATACATGATGAAAGGTTTGTTCTCCATCTTCTGGTAAAACACTGAACAACAAGGAGGAGAGAAAGCAGTTCACAAAAAAAGGTGGTCTTCAGCTTTAAGGAGCTGTACATCATTGAGGCTGAGAGTGATGATGTTTAAACACCTATAAAGATTGTTCTGTTGTCCCTTTAGGTGTAACTTTGCTGTGGGACTAAACAAAGAGGTCAGCTGGTACAACTGGTGCATCAGTACCAAAGCCTTTTGACTCCAGAGCCTCTGGACTCTTGCCCAAAGTCCAGCTTTGTTCATAAACTATGGTAAGCTGCACCTTAAAAGTAGGCTATTACCAGCTTTCCAGGAACAATGCTGTCTCCATCACATGCTCAGTTCTTTGATGGATGCGATAGCCAGTGAGGTTGTGCTTCAGTCTAGACACAGTTTTACTCTGAAGAACACAGCCCTCAAAAAAGATTTTCATTTGAATGGGGTGAATGTCTAGCTTCAGCCCAAGAACCAGCAAGACGATACCAGCCCAAAAAAGTTTTTATCCCACTGTTGAATTAGACATCAGCGACATCAAGATTGTATACCTACCTACTCGATCAGAATGCGGATCAATTCAGATGCAATTATGCTCCTCATGTTTTATCACCTAGGTTCAGGGGCTCTGTCGGGAATTAGGCTGTCTTGCAATTTGTAGCATTTGACTGCTCTCCGGTACCCTTGCTCTGATGCTGTTCAAGGACTTGTCACCTCTGCCTGTGCATTGAGAAATTCCCTCTTGAAGAGGGAAGAAAAAACATCCTTGAAAAGAATAGAGAGCGTTTCCTCCTGGTGTATTTATTCCCATAAAGAGGAGTCTTTCTTACAATAAACATTCAGTGTTTTTCCACTCCTTTGATAAAGGCATTTTATTTCTCACCATGTTGCTCTGTCCCTGATCTAAGCAATAGGTTTGTTGCGTATAATAGCTTTATTTTCATATTGCTGTTCACACGCTATATAATAGTTTGAAATATTCCAACTCATCGATCTGTGAAGTACTTTGGGTTTATATGGATTTCCTGTAGGTGTTGTGCTGATGAATCTATCAGTATTAAAAAGCACCATTCTATTTATTTTTAAAGAAACGCGTTAATCTCATCTTGGAGCAAGCATGTAAGCCTGTATATTCATTTTTGACAGTTTTTGAAGCTTCTCTATATGATGTCCTACCTGCTGAAATTGAAATTCAATTGCCAATTTCTTGAGATCTCAAAATACTTTGGTGTCCACGGAATCACAATACGTGCACTGCAATGTTCTCTGTTGTTTGCGCTCAGTTACCCTCTCTGCTTCCTTCCAGAGTGCTGTACATCTGAGATGCATCAGTATCTTTCATTTAAGGTACTGGTCCCGAATGTAGGAGCTTTCAATGACCGCGTGTACCGTGTAAGAAGTGACTGGCAGAGACTTTGAAGTCTGAGCATAGATGTGTGCATGTATGTGTGTTTCCAGCACTGGTGAACAATTCATCTCGCAGAACCGTGGAACTTCATGGTGTTCTCATTCCCTGATGCAGAAATAGCTCACTTCTGGAAGTGTTACTATAAATAAGATCTTCAGAATAGAGTAGTTATTCGGAAGGGTCTTACAACAATCTTCTACTCCAGCTGCCCTGTTTGAAATACTGTTCTGTTTTCTTTTGAACCATAGTTAAACAGCCAATTAGTTGCAGCTCATAACTGCTGCACCTAAAGAGAAGTCAGCAGTGTGAAACATACGTATAGGAAATACTATTTCAAAGACAAGCAGATTTGGGTCTGGGGAATGAAAACTGCCTTAAGGTTACTACAGCCCATGGGAGTTGGTATTGGGGGTCTTTAATGTACTAACTGGGCAATTTTTTGTTCTTGAATAGTAGGCAGTTCCTTTGTCAGAGAAGAAATACATCAGAGAAATGACCTGGTCAGACTTCTAACTCCTTACGTTCTGTTAATGATCATCTGCAAGGTACAGAGATGGATGAAAAAGGCAATAAAATGAAATACAGATACATGAAGGGGAAGAAATGATTTTCTTAAAGAGATACGGTAAATCTCACTAGTCTGAGCTTCAGTAAAATTATTTTTGAAGTGTCAAGACCAAAAAGATGGCAGTTAGTGCTAGAATGAGGACACATAGGATGCTGGATATTGGGATACAGCGGGTGGCACTTGTTATCAGTTGAAGTTTTGGTAGGAGTGTTAAAGCTTTCTTTCAGGACTACATTTTAACTTTGTAATCCAAAAGAGTGGGTTGTGCTAGCAATACAGACTTGGATGGCATCATCTCTTCCTTTCTCCTTTCTTCGGAGGTCGGTATGGCTGCATTGTCAGTGTTTGTCACACCCAGCAGCAGTCATTTAGCACAGGAAGACTCTCTAAAAAGACAGGACAAGCATTTTCATGTCCTTAGAGCTGCTATGTCATCTGGCATTGTCCGGTTCACCTGGCACATTGTTGCATGCTTTAGTAACTTGGATACTGACAAGCAGGAGGCATCTTAGCCTCCTTATTGTGCCTTATATTCCTAAAAATGCAGCTGTGTCAATTCAGAAGGCAGTTGTTGCTCAATTAAGGTAGTACACGTGAAATTTAAGGCAGAGAGGTGAAATAATTGCAAGCAGATAGTAATGTGGGGTTCCTGAAGGTCAGGGTATTAAAGTTACTGGAACTCCTTCTGCATAGTTCAGTAGCTGACCACAGCCAATATACTTCGTGACCTGAAAGAAGTAAATACAACAGCCTTTATATTTCCCCAGTTTGTATGGAAAAAGAAAATGACTCGGATGATGAGTACCACTTGAGCAGTACTTACATGGAGCAAACAGTTGACAGCACTTCAAATGCTATTCCCGCTCACTTTTGCTGTGCGTTTTGAAAAGTCAGTTTCTGCCAACGAATATGAGTTTATAATGAGAGCTAATGTGGAAGACAGCAGTTTCCAAAGAATATGTATTTAAATCATATACATTTGCATATCTTGCTCTTCTGGTCTTATAGTCAGATAATAGTAGCACCACAGTAAGGTGATTTATCCTTCAAATGAAAAGAACTTTTTCAGGGTTCTGACTGATTACGTGTTTCTGTACAACGTATGTATCTCTGGCACTTCAAGCTAAATAAGGAGGATTGTCTGGTTTTCCCAATATCTGAAATGTAGGATTTTGACAGGAAACTCCTTTACAAAAAGTACAAAGAAGGATAAAGATTGTGGCAGTTGATGTTTTTGAACTTAACTCTAAGGCAAAAATAATCGAGATTTTTTTTTTTTTCAAAGCAGTCTTGTGAACTCAAAGCCTTACAAAGGCAAACTTCAGAGGTTCAAATACAGAAGGAAAGTCACGGATATGTTGCTTCCCACCTATCTTCCCTTGCATTTTCACTTCTACTCCCTCAGTTGTAATCTTCTAGGGAAGAAAAAGAATCCCACAGGTCAACGTTATGTATTGTTTCTCTAAATCAAGAGTAATGAAAATTTATCAGTGTTCTCGAATGTAACAGTAGCGGTACACGATTGGATTAAAAATGGAGAAATAAAGCAGGTACAAGAAAGAGACTACAAAACCAGAATGGACCTGTACAGTGCAATGACAATTCTCTGGGGTTTGTAGCTAGTCTTGTTGCTTTGCAAATAATGCCTGAGAGTGTTGCTCTGGATAGCGTGCAGTTTCTGTAAGAGTACAAGCAACGGTCGCTTGTCTTCAGCCAAGCTGCATAGCCACATACTGAGGTGGGAGAAGAATACAGAAGGGAGTTAGAAAATTAATTCAGAAGACTCCTAAAAGAAAGCAAAAGGAGAATTTTAACTCTGTAGCCAGCAGCTTAATTACTGGTCGCATTCAACTCATTGTTAGGTATATGAAGCATACCTAACATACTACAGAAACGGCTGTGGCCAGTTCTTAATTTTAATTTTATTTCAGAGCAAATTCTGGTTGCGCATTTCAGAAAGTGTACAGTGTGCAAGTCTGCAAGGCAGTTACCATGAAGTTCACTGCTTGTTAGTTGGTATTAGTGTTCTTAAGAGAAGAAATCAGATACATCTGCCCATGTTGTCCTACTGAACTCATGCAGTAGCTTAAGGGTCTTAAGACAACACTTTCCTCCAAAGAAATAATTCTGCATTCTTTGCTTTGTGCTGGCACAAGCACTTGAGTCTACACGCTGAATGTATTTGGGGAGCTGGTAGGAATTAAATTTTGTTCTGTTTCTCGCTGATTAAGGATTAGCTCTGGTCACAGATTTCCTCGAGGTCCAAACAACCCTTACCCTATAAATGGTTATTTAAAAGATGATAAACAGTGAATATTAGGAAAGTAAAGGGCTATATAGGGCGGAAGTAAAGCTGCTAGTAAGCACAGAATCGCTGCTTGTTTAAACTGTCAGTAGTGTCCGTGATGCTGAAAAAGGGAAAGAAAATGTTGCACTGCTTATTGGAGTTTGTGGACTCTTACTGGTGAAGTTGTGCAGTATTTTGGACTACTGTAACCCATGGGAATAGCGCAAGCCATTTTCCTCATTGGACACATAGGATACAATCTTGTTTATTTTTAGTCCTTGTCCTTTAAAGCATATTAAAAACTTGTACTGCAGAGAGACCAAAGAAGCTGTTCCTTCTCAGTTTGTGTTAACCTATGTAAAGCTGTTTGTTCTACCAGTGAATTGCATGTGGAGCAGTGAAAGAATGCAGGTGTTACCATGCCCTTAAACTGGAGGAGACGGAGACAGGGCAGTGAATTGGGGTCACCTCTGCTCTGTGTAACTTGGTCTATACTGGGAGCTGGCCATGGTGGTGGTGATTTTTGGTGCTTTGTTTTTGTGTTCACCCCCCCCCCCCCCCCCCCCCGAGAGTTAGAAACTAAGTGAGGAGGACTGTGATGTTCTCCTATGCAAGAAACTGGAATTACTGGCTTAGACCTGTACACTGTACTCCTTCCCACTGCTTCTTGGGTTTTCTATTTTTGAAATCACGATGACACCTCAGAGCAACGGAGGGGCAATGAGTTCGTTGAACTCATAGCATTGCCTCGAGGACCTTGATCAGTACGGGCGTTTTGTGGGGAAGGGCAGCTTGTATGCCATTTGAAGAGTTAAATAGCCATCACTATATCAGCTAACATCAGGAAAAAAATCAACTAGAAATGGTTTTCTTTTAAACAAAAGCCAAGACTTTGTGGGCTTACAGCCCACAAATCAGGTTCCAGAGTTAATTTTGAGGGCTGGATCCTTGTATTGAGACCTGGATTTACATATATTTTTTGTGTACATGCACGTGTGTACATACATGTTAAAAAAATTAGCTCTGTTCTACTGATGCCTATGTCTTGTTATATACCTCTCTCTGAGATACACTGTTTTATGTAATCGTGTCTTTTCCAAGTCTAAAGCTTCAAGAAAAATACAAGCAGTGACAAAAAAAAATCCAGAACTTGCTAATCCTTAAATCAAGGCATGCTTTATGATAAACTGTAAGTGTTGTAAGATATTGTAGATGTCCCATGAAGCTGGAAATTTATCAAGATACCGAAAGTCTGGGTGACTTCAAGTATAAAGTGCTATGACATCAGAAATTAAGTACTAAATAGTCACATTTTAAGATGATGCGTACCCCACGTTCGTTCAGTTGCCAGCTGTATAGTGTAAAAAATCAGAACTCTGATCTTACACAAAACTGTAAATTTTGTGGTGCTGGTACTTATTACATCTGGAAAATCTTTTCCTGTAGTTAGCTACTTGCTGGTCCTACTGACAGGTGGAAAAATGTAGTTGTCTGTTTTAAATTTTAAAAATTACGGATGAGTTTTGATTTGAGTGGGTTTGAAGTGAAAGTTTATGAGCTTGGCTTACGTACGTCACAGATCCGCTAGGTGTCTGTGTCAGCGTGCACCCAAGGCCGTCACACCCCCCTTATCTTAATCATTTTTGTAATTATGTAATGTTACTTACCTTAGCTGCTTAGATAATGTGTGGATACGGTGGGGTTTGTGTTTATGAGTGGAGGTGTTAACCAGTGGTTTCTGTGTCGGTGCCTATAGGTTTGGCCATGCGCATAAAAGAAGTAGGATTCCTCACATTTATTGTTTTGAGGTTTAAATTGCTTCCTGCCACATCGAGGGCAAGCACAGCAGTCGTACCTGAGAGAGGGGGAGCACTGGCATAGCAGCTCGAAGATGAAGTGTGATTTTTTGTTTGCGTTCATATAACGCTCTGTAAGAATTCCCTAAGTCGCATGACTCTGGAACGTACCAAATTTGATAGGAGTCCATGAGAGAGTTTATAACTTGTAGCTTCTCTTACGCTCTTATTACAGATACTTTATTCCTACAGTCTCCACCACCAATAAGCATCTCAAGTCCTCTTCTTCATCTGCCAAAAAACTATGCACTGTTTCAAATAATAAATGATTCCCTGTTTAGCTTGGCTTATTCCTGTAGTGCTGAACTTAAATTCTTACATACCACAGAGTATGTATTTTGCTGTATAAAATTTTCAGATGTCAAGTAGTGTAGTTCTGAGCTTTACTTGCATGGTATGTTAGCCAGAAATGTTTAGATGTGGTTGTCTTGGTCTGTCAAAGTAATTGATAAGGTGAGATTTAGAGAAGGAGTATAGTTTGCTTGTAGGGGAAATCTAAGACTTGAGTCTTTTTGAGTTATTACAGAGATAGTTTACAGAAAACACACTTTATGACTTCTATCTTGGAAACTATTCTAATTTCTTAAATTTACTTATACCTTCTGTGGTTGTTTAAGCTTATTTGGCCAATTCATTTTTTTTAGATAACAAATAAATTGTCTGGTTTGAGAACAGCAGAATTACTGTAGTCCCAAAGGAAGAAAAATAACTGAAAGGCAACTTGTCTTAATATGATCACCTGTGTATGTTTTTGCATGTATGTGAATTTACGTATACGTTCGTGGAAGAGAGAAACTTCTTTACCCTTGAAGTGTTGCTGGAGGTTGTTCCCCTGCCATATCCGGTTTGGTATTTGGGTATGTGAAGGAGAATTCACCAGGTCTTGCGTTTCCTAAGGGATGCATCAAGACAGAGCGTTCCAGAGTCGCCGCTGCGGTGCCTTAGGTTCCCTGCTCAAGCTGCTCCATCTTCTGGCATCGCTGCTGGCCATCTTTCTTGACATTCAGCTCCTGGCATCTTCTTCTAACAAGCCCCACGTGTATCAGCTTTCTGCCCAGCGGTGGGACCTGGCAGGCCTTGACCACATGCTTACAGCTGCAGCATGTGTCGTTTTAATTCGCTCGCAGTCGGGCTGGTGATACAAGCCAGGAATGAATGAAGCTTGCCCTATTTCTTGAATCAGCCCCTTGTGATGCTTCTTGTGAAGATAGCTGTGCTTTTGGATCAGCCAGTGACTGACGTGCTGGAGGAGAGGTTAGTGGTGATGTGCCAGCGAAGGGTGAGCCCTGCCGTGGTGGGAGGGTGTCAGGGGCATCTCAGGGAGTGCCGCTGTCACCCCTCAGACCGGCTGTTTGCTCGGGCTTGTTCATAACGAAGCGACTGCTCCGTGGCTTGGAGTTGGCTTCACGGGGGCGGTGTTGCTGCTGCTGTCCATGTGCAGCTCTTTAAGGCTCACCTCTGACGTGACTGTATCACGCTTGTTGCTCAGACTCTTTTCCTGCGTGGATGTGCTGGAGGACAGTCACTGAAATAGAGGCTTTGGTGTTTGCTAGATTGGTTTGAAAGGCATGGCTCACCTGTGTCCCTGCTGTCTGTCGCTTTCCCTGTCTGTTAGTCCTCTGGGCATAGGCAGGAATGGAGGCGGCAGTTCCAGGCACGTTCCAGCATACCGGGGCAAGCTTGCCTTTATTCAGCTGTCTACAAGGGTAAAGAATCTGAGCTGAGGAGCTGAAGAAGCATGTAGGTGTGGACTGCACATGTGAAGCTCCAGTTAATAGCAAATAATCCCTTCCTTTTGTATGAGACGGATTTTTCACACAGCTTCAGTGTTGTAGGGCTGGTCTCAGCAGAGGAGGTTGCCCAGTGTAATGTTTGGAAGTAGAAACACATCCTCTGGTAGATGCATTGCTACTGCAAGCATTTATGTAAGCATTCTGATAAAGATTGACAAAGATAAAAATGTATTGTCTGAACATTACCCGTGGCTAAATATTTTCCACAGCTGAAATCACAGAAAATCACAGATACAGTATTTCTGGTTTTTTAACTGTACAAATTAAAATGCTTCCATTTTTTGGGCATTCTTGTGTGTAAGCTGCAGCTGAAATAAAATGCAGCCTTGGTCTCACAGAGGAACAAAACTTTGCTGCTGTGCTCTGAATAAAGCACTTGGCTTGATTAACAAGCATGTCCTGACTAGGGAGATAAATAACTTAATGAGGCCCAGGGCTGGGGGTAAAATTCTTTCTTTTTATGGTTGTAAACGGAACACAACAATGATTCATTAGCAAAGCAGAATGTATTTGATTTTCTTTGTACAGTGGCAGTGCTGTATAGTCTGGGGACATCCAGACAAGGAAATCTGTCATCCTGAAGAATACTTTTGAAGGGCGTGGTGGGCGTAAGTGCTTAATATAGTTCATGTAATGGCTTGGAAGTGGTGATCTATATACGCGAGATACAAATAGCACTATTTAATGCTGAAATCGGTGTCACTATGTTATGGTGCAAGCCTCCCTGCTTGCTTTATGCGGTGTGTTTGCATCTGTACATGCTGCTTTTAAAGAACAGTAGTGGTAGTAACAGATGACCAATATGCCAAATACTTTTTGGAACTTGCCAATTTGTTGATTAAGTCTACTTTTAATTTAGTTGATTACTTACAAACCTCATATTTTCAAAACAAAATTTTATTTCAGTTTATTAAGCTAGACTTGGACTGGAATAGTGTTGGTAGGGCTTTCTGCAAGTGCTTCAGTAATTCCTCCTCAGTCCAGCTTTCTGGTATTAATGACTACATGACATTTCTGTAAAGTTCCTGATTACTTGGGAGAATCCCAGCTGGGTTCTGTCGTAATAGGCCTGCGGTCTTAAATACTCTCCCTGACTCAGATCAGACTGCGATAGTGCCTACTTGGAGATTTTTCAGCATCCTGATTACCTACAACCTCTCTTTTTCCTGCCCCATGAAACTTGAGATCTTCTGATCTGGTAGTTACAGGTCTGTGTGAGTGGTCACTTTTCAGGGCTTGCTTCAGTTTCTGTCTACCAGGGCTGTTAATTTCTTCTTCTAGGTGTTGCTGTCTCTTTGCAGCAGCTGGTCAGAATCCTCTTCAGTCATGCTTCTCAGATAACCAGTTGCTTAAGTTACATCTCCCTGCTTCCTTCTGCTTCCTCACTCCCTTTCTTCTGTCCTCTCCTGCTCAGCTTCACACTTTGAGGCTTTCGGGATATGCTGTTGTCCTGGTTTGGCAGCTAACTTTGAAATGTTCTTCCGTATGTCAAAGCGTGTGTTAATCTTGTTGCTTGCTGTGGACTTCTGAAGATGCAGATGGGCCATACATTGAAAATCAGATTTATGTTTAGCAGGTAAACCTAGTGTTTCTGATATTAAACAGGATTCCTAACTTGATGTATCAAATGCCTAAACTTATCTTGCTGGCAGAAACTATTTGGCAGATTTAAGATGGCCAAGTTGGCTGTAAAGGGTTTAAACAATCAGCTGAATAAAAGTAAAGGGCAGTGTATGCAACCTGGTACTGCCGTGATCTGATATGTTAATTACTACTAAGTTGTATGTTTTGTTGTTGTTTACTGATAAGTCAAAAAAAAAAAAAAAGAAATACCTTGATTCAAATTAATCAAAATGGAATGTAATTCATGATGACAACATTAGCTTTAATAATTCATCCCTAATTATGAAGCTGGCTCACTGTTTTAGCGAGGTAGCATTCCATGCTAATGCAGAGAATTTTCCTGGCTAATTTAAGAATCCGTATGTACAGTAAGCAATGCTGAATGTTTTATTACCATGTTTGTTCCTCGTTTACTCATAATGTCACCAACAACTTTCGCATTTTCACCAGAGAGGAAGAATTGCTTCTTTCAAAAAAGTGTAAAATTAGTTAAGCTATGTTGTTCATTTTTAATGCAAAGTGCTTGCATGTTGCTTTTTCCAGTGCAAAAATAAGTCATAGCTGAGCACTTAAAAGGAAAAGTTTATTCCTTTGCAAAAAAGGATTACAAAATTATGCTTTTTCTTCTAAATTTTGAGTATTGTGTACTGTAGTGTGATCTGTGAAAGGTGCTGCATTGATTTCTCTGCTGTGTTCTTAACAAGAAAGAAACAGGTTAATGAGAAAACATTTTCTTCTGCAAGACTGGCATTCATATAAAGCTTCAGATCCGGTTCATTCTTTTAATGTGAGTACTTCTGTCAACTCGACTAGGTGGAGAAATTGCTGTGCATACTGTCCAAACAATTGCTTCTTGACCCAAAAAGTGAATGATGTAAAAGATATTCTTATAGTTTTTGTTCTTCAGGTTTGCTATTTTACCACTAGCATCCTTAAACACGTCACCTAGGACAAATCAGTAACTGAAATCATATTACATCCGGCTACATGAGTATTTGGGAAGAGGGAGACTCCTTGCTGGAGTTTCTTAAAAGATGCAGGTAGAGATGAGTAATGAGTGCTGTTCCTCAGGGGTCAATATAGGGACCAGCACTGTTTAACATCTTTGTCAGTGACGTGGATAGTGAGATTGAGTGCACCCTCAGCAAGTTTGCAGGTGACACCAAACCGTGCAGTGTGGCTGACACGCAGGAGGGAGGGGATGCTGCCATCCAGAGGGACCTGGGCAGGCCTGAGAGGTGGGCCTGTGCAAATCTCATGAGGTTCAACGAGGCCAAATGCAAGGTCCTGCACCTGAGGTGGGGCAATCCCAAGCACAAATACAGGCTGGGTGGAGAATGGATTGGGAGCAGCCCTGAGGAGAAGAACCTGGGTATGTTGGTTGATGAGAAGCTCAACATGAGCTGGCAGTGTATGCTTGCAGCCCAGAAAGCCAACTGTATGCTGGGCTGCATCAAAAGCAGCATGGCCAGCAGGGCGAGGGAGGTGATTGATTGTCCCCCTCTGCTCTGCCCTTCTGAGACCCCACCTGGAGCCTGCGATCAGCTCTGGGGCCCCTAGCACAAGAAGGACGTGGACCTATTAAAACGAATCCAGAGGAGGGTTATCAGGGATCAAGGGGCCTGGAGCACCTCTGCTGTGAAGAGAAGCTCAGGGAGTTGGGGTTGTTCAGCCTGGAGAAGAGAAGGCTCCAGGGCAGATGTTTCAGAGGCCTTCCAGTTCCGAAGGCGGGCCTACAGGAAAGCTGGAGACAGACTCTGTCAGGGAGTGTAGTGATAGGACAAGGGGGAATACATCTAAACTAAAAGGGGAGATTTAGCTTAAATATTAGGAAGAAGCTCTTCAGTCAGAGGGTGGTGAGGCCCTGGCACAGGCTGCCCAGAGAAGCTGTGGATGCCCCATCCCTGGAGGTGTTCAAGGCCAGGCTGGATGGGGCTTTGGGCAACCTGGGCTGGTGGGAGGTGTCCCAGGCTGTGGCAGGGGGGGTGGAAGTAGATGAGTTTCAAGCTCCCTTCCAACCCAAACCATTCTGTGATTCTCTGATTCCTTGAAGCTGACTTCTTGTTATGGTCTTGTTATTCTAGTATATTGATCATGATGCAGAAATAGACATTTGCTAGCACTGGTGACTTGTTTAACCTGTCCTCTTCTGCTGCTGCCTCTTTCTTGCTTCTGCTGTATTTTGCTCTCCCTTGATTGCTCTGCCATGATCTGTGGTGCTTTTTAGCTGCTGTTGTAAGAGGATCATATTGTTTGTTATAGTAAAACAGACGATATTCCGGTAGGATCCAGGGTTCCAGCAGGGAGCACTAGATGCTGCAGAAGCTATCTTCTGCTGCAGCAAAGGGTAGAGTATGTGACTTCTTTTAAAGGTGACTTTGTATTGAGGCTTCCTTTTAAGCCAAAATCAGTTTTAGTGCAGCTGTTTGCCAAAAAATGCAGATTTTTCTCTTATATCCTTGACTGGAATACCCCTGGTCTGTGTTTTGTCTGTGTTGTAACCAGGCTTTGTTATTGTGACTGTAAATAAACACATTACTCAATTTTTGTTTGATTGAGTTTAATATAGATTAAGTTTTCATTGAGAGCTTGTTTTGGATACTACCAAATAAGAGAATTTTAAGCATGTTCTGAATAGTACCGTTACCTAAGAGAGGGCAGATGTGTAACATAGACAAGGCAATATTGAATTTAACTCATGCTCAATTTAGTAGAGTTGAAGACCGGAATAAGCCTAGTTTTGTTTTGTCTTGTGTTTTAAAGTGACGGACTCGTGTCTCCTGAAGAATTAATGTTCTGTTCTCTTCCTAACACACAAAGCCAGAGACAGCCTGCTCATAGTTGGATTTCATATCTTGAATTGCATTATATCCAAGGCATAAAGAGTTCATTAAGATTGTTATATTTGCATAGTCAAATAAAAATGTAATATTTGCATATTTCAAATTAGCTGAGAAACACTTGGTTCTGGTTTTTATTCAGGTATATGGGAGGTCCTGTAGCAGAAGATCTTTGTTTTCCAGAGGGCTCTGACAAGACTGCTGATTTTCTTTGCCAGAAGAAACCTTGTCAGAGTTGAACCAATATTGTCAAGAAAAACTTTAATTACAGCTGACCTTAATAAAAAAGGGAAAGCATGACTTTTGGTAAATGGCCTTGGCAGTAGGAGCTATGTGAAATGCTTTCACGTTGGCAAACCTTATTTCTTTCCACACTGAACTAGCTGGTTCTGCAGATGAGGGGACAGCAGCAGATGTTTTTTTTTTTTTTTACCTGACATCAACAATGCCTTGGACTTTGTCTCCCACAGTATCCTTATAAACCATGAAATAGTCCAGTTATCCAGGCAGTATAACGAGGTGGCTGAACTGTGGGTCTCAAAGACTTGTAATTAGTAGTACGAAGTCCAGATGGCAGCAGGCTACTTGTGGCGTCCTTTCAGGGCTCAACACTGGTGAAAATCTTGTCCCGCTGACTTACTGGTGAACTGGCTGAGGGGACAGAGCACACTGTCAGCAGGTTGGCAGATGATACCAACTAGGTGGGAGCACTCGGTACACTGCAGATCAGGGATACTGTTCAAGAGGGACCTCATCAGCCTGGAGGAATGGCTGATGCAGAGCCCTGCGTGCGGGAGGGAACAGCACAGCCCCATGCCTCTGCAGCCTGGGGAGCAGTTCTCTGGGAAGGCCCCAGGAGTGGTGGTGCACAAAAGGCTGAACAGCCAGCGGTGTGCCCTCACGGCAGTGCCGCTGCACCCTGAGCTCTGTTAACATGACTGCAGCCAGCATGTTGAGGGAAATAATCCCTTTACTCAGCACTTGTGGGACTGCGTCTGGGTACTGGTGGGGAAGAATCACAGTAAATGTTAGGCAAACACAGGAGCAGGCTGCCAGCAGAGGCTGTAGGGTGTCTGTCCTTCAGGATACTCACAGATCCATTGGACATTACTCCAGACAACTTACTCTAATAGCCCTGCTTTGAGCAGGGTGTTAGACAACCTAAATCGTGATTTTTCTACCTGTTATGCCCCTGTGAAGCATACAGCAATATTGATCATCTTAATATAACAGTTTGCAACCTGCAACAGTGTAGGAATTGGCTTGCAGTCAGTTGCACTGCCCTAAGCTTGCATAGTTCTCCAACTTAATGTTATGTCTGAGCCCCCCGACGTGTCTGAAACAAATGGAAGCTTTTTGTACTTTCAGTGGTGGTGGTTATTCCATCTCTTGCAGAGTTTGGTATGCATCACTCTAATTAGTTTTATTTCTAAGTCATTCTTTGTAGGTATTCATGTGGCAAGTAGGAAAACAGCTTTTTGACTGAGTTTTGGGTGTGTATGGTGTCTTTAAAATGCTTAGTTTGTAAAAAGCAATATCCTGAAAATACCTGTATTAAGATGGCAAAGGAGAAAAAAAGTAAAACCGTTCCTGAAAGTGTAGAAGTTGAAATAAAGGCTAATTAATGCTCCCAATTTTACTTTAGAAGCTGAACTGTAGAGATGAGAAATGATTTTTTTTTTTAGTCCATCAATTATGAATTTCAAAGAGGGTGGGAGGGGAGTATCTTTGTTCCCAGGCATGCTCTTCGGGCTTTATATTTGGAAAACATGAATGTAAACTGAATTGTGTGGTGATATAACTGGGGGAAGTGTCAGTTATACTATTGTATTATCAGAGAATGATTTTTAGGGGGGTGGAGGTTAAGTTTCAATCTTCAATGAAACAATACATTTTAAGGAAAAGGTACATGTTTTGAGAATATGTAACTCATATTAAGGAGATGGACAACCCTTCTAAATTAGTTGCATCTATTAGTGAGGAGTATAAAATTAAAAAATTGTATTTGTTCCTGAATTTTGTGTTTTTCTTTCTCTTCCTAAACAGACTTTGCTGGAATATGCCGAAAAATGGAAAACATCAGAAGATCCTCTGCCCCTGTTAGAGGTGTATACAGTGGCTATCCGAAGCTATGTTAAAGCACGACCTTATCTTACCTCTGAGTGTGAGAATGTAGCCTTTGTGCTTGAACGTTTAGCACTGTGAGTATTTTTTTCAGTTACTAATACCAACCTGTACAGCATTAACTTTTCACTGCCTAAATAGTCTCAGTTCAGTTCACAATCTATAAAAATTCTAAACAGGTTGGTAGTGTAGTCTAACCCTGTTGGACAGCTAAGCACCACACAGCTGCTCCCTGACTCCGCCCCACACACACATTCCCAGTGTAACAGGAGAAGAGGAAAAGAATAAAAGCAAGAAAATTTGTGTGTAAAGATGATAATTGTTTAATAAGTAAAGGAAGAGCCAAAGGGGAGAAAGAAAACAGAAGAAATCAAGCGATGCAAAGGCAGTCACTCATTACTTCCCCCTGGTAGACTGATGCCTAGCCAGTTCTTCAGCAAAAGGCAGCTAACCTCTGTAAATCCCCTTTTTTCCTTTTGTATTGCTGAGCATGACATTATATGGCATGGAACATTCCATCTGCCTGGCAGTGTCCCCTCTCAACCTTTTGTGCACCCCCCCAGTCTCTTCACGGGAGGCAGAGTGAGAAACAGAGAGGGCCTTGATGCTGTGCAAACACTGTTGAGCAATAGTTAAAACATGGCTGTGTTATCAGCACTGTTTTGGTCACAGCTCTTAAAACACAGCACCATACAAGCAAATATGAAGAAAATTAACTCTATCCCAGCCAGCACAATAACAGTTGGAAAAACATTCCTCATGGTGAATGGTGTATCTGAGAATGTCTTTCCTTGTTAGAAATGGAGCTGTCTACAGAAGGACTCCTCTGATCTAGGAAAAGCCAAAATCTCTAGCTTGAAGCATTTTTGTCACTATTGACCCACATGCAGTCTGCAAATGCGTCAATTTACAAAGGTTATTACAGGGTTGGACTTCAGTGACAAATCCGTTTTTTGTTGGAATTACTTTTTTAGAGAACCTGCTTTTATAGGTTTTGCGAGAGCATGCAGGACCTTATCCTCTTTATATGTTCAAACAAAAACTCTTTTGGGGCTTTGACAGAGTTTGTATGATGAACAATTTTTTATTTTAGTATCCATTTAAAAAAAAATGCCTCAATATTTACATTTGCATTCCAGAAGCTGTATTGAACTTCTACTGTGTCTGCCTCTTGATTTACCTGAAAATAAATGGGAAGAATTTCAGGCTTTTGTACAGGTGAGTTTGGGTCATGAAATAACATTATGTAATATGGCTGAAGACTTGTTTCCTGTCGGATGATAAGGATCAAGCCCTTCAGCTATAAATTCAATGTACTCCAAAGCAATTGCTGTCAATCATATCACTTGTCTATGTCATAGTTCATGTAGCAGCTTTGGAGAAAAAATATTTTTAGATGCTTCAAAGGAAGTCATGTTCTAAAAGATACTTGTCTTCTAACACTGTTAGAAATTGAATATTGTGGAAGTTATTTTTTTACTGTTTGCTGTTGGTCATTTGGGGTTTATTTTATGAATGAAAGATGCTTCAGGATTTTTAGATCTTCCACAGGGCAGTAATTGATTAATGATTAGAGCTCTTTTCAAAGAAGGGTGTTGAAGCAAGTTCTGCTTTTTTGTCAACTGGAAGCTAGCAAATGTTATTCCAATTTTCAAGAAAGGCAAGAAAAATGACCTTGGTAATTATAGGCCTGTCAGTCTCACTTTGGTGCCTGGCAAAATTATGGGAAAGATTATTCTGGGAGTTAGTGAAAAATACTTGAACAACAATGAATTCATCAGTTAAAGACAACATGAGTTCATGAAGGGAAAGTCATGCCTTACTATCTTACTATCCCACTTAGTGGGCAAAGGGAAGGCAGTGGACTTGGGTTTGGGGGGATTTTAGCAAAGCTTCTGATACTGTCTCTCACAGTATCCTTTTGGACAAAATGTCCAACGTACAGCTAGACATGTACGCGATATGATGGGTAAACAATTAGCTCCTGGGTAGGGCTCAAAGAGTTGTAGTAAATGGGGTAAAATCAGGCTTGTAGACAGTCACTACTGTGTTCCCCAGGGCTCAGTTTTAGAGCCAGTGCTCATCTGTGTGTTTATCAGTGACCTGCACACTGGGTTTGAATGCCTAAATTAGGAGGTACTAAATTAGGAAGAGCTGTTAATTCCCTTGAGGGTGAAGAAGCCTTACAGTGACATCGTGATAGATACGAACACTGAGCAATAACAAATTATGTGAAAATTGACAAGAACAAATACCAGGGGTGGTGCAATCCTGGATGTGTATGTATAGGTTGGGGTACAACTGGCTGGAGCACAGCCCCGCAGAGAGGGATTTGGGGTTTTCGTTGATGGTAAACTCCAACAGTGTGCCCTGGTGGCCAAAAGGGCTGAGTGTATCCTGGGGTGGGTACATCAAGCATGGTATAGCTACCTGGTCAAAAGAAATGATAGGAATGTAAGTCACTAGTGTGTCCTGGCAGCCAGGGGGGCCAACTGCACCCTGGTGTGCATCAAGCTCGGCATTTCCAGCTGGTCAGGGGGAAGGGATTGACCTGCTCTGTTCTACAGTGGTGTGGCCTCATCTGAGTACTGTGTGCAGATTTGGGCACCAAAGTATAAGAAGGACATAAAACTATTAGAGAGTGTCCAAAGGAGGGCTATGAAGATGGTGAAGGGTCTAGAGGTCAAGACGTATGAGGATCAGCTGAGGTCCCTTGGTTTGCTCAGCCCAGAGCAGGCTGAGGGGAGGCCTCATGGCGGCCTGCAGCTCCCTCACGAGGGGAGCGGAGGGGCAGGGGCTGAGCTCTGCTCTCTGGGGACAGCGACAGGACCCGAGGGAACGGCATGGAGCTGGGACAGGGGAGGGTCAGGCTGGGTGTTAGGGAAAGGGTCTGCACCCAGAGGGTGGTCGGGCACTGGGACAGGCTCCCCGGGGCAGCGGTCACAGCACTGAGCCTGCTGGTGTTTAAGAAATGTATGGTCAGTGCTTTTAGATTTGTGGTTTAACTCTTGAGTTGTCCTGTGTGGAGTCGAGAGTTGGCCTTGATGATCCTTCTGGGTCCCTTCCAACTCAAGGTATTCTGCAATTTGTCGGAAATATGGGGGCTGGGAGATGTGAGGAGAATGAAATAATGATAGTGAAAAAGATGAGGTATGGTTACCTCAGGATTCTCAGCCTAAATAATGCAGAAAAATCTGATTTTCAAAATGATTCTTTTTACTAGCATCCGCCTAATGTAAATTAATTCTTAAGAGCTGGTGCTTGAGCCAGGAAGCTCTGTAGCTTTCTGATTGGGTTTGAAAGTAAAAGAAAAGTGAAGAGCTTGAAATGAGCCCTTCATTCTAGGACCAGTGTTAGTTGTGCATTTGTATTTAATCCACGGAGTATTTAGGCTATTTGGTTTGCTCCCAAACGCAACTCTGGTTCCAGAATCAATCCTGCTATCTAAGTGAAGTAGAAGGTATTTTGGTTGAATTTAGGAATTCAGTCTGCCTTGTATAGAACCATCGGGTGAGGTCTTACACCTTAAATCTTTGCCTTTACAAAAATACTTTGTTCAGTGTGCCCAGTGCATTAAAACGGTCAAGTGCCAAAGAGTTTAGGCAGCTGATGCCACACAAATATGTGGGCAAGAGATTTCTCATCCTCAGTTTTCAGAAGGGGGGTCATATTTCAAAAGTTAGTTTCAGAAATGTAAGTAGCAGCTCAGTTGATAAATGACAATGTGAGTTTGGGTTGCTCCATCTCTTTGGTTTCTCTGCCTAAATCTTAGGAGACGGAGGCAGAAGTAACAGCGATATAGGATAAATGTTAAGATAGTTTTGATATACGTTCAACTCTTTATCTGGTGGTTAGGTGGATGTTTTGTTTTCAAAATAAGGTATAAAGGAATATTAAAGACTTGACTTTTTTTTAACAATACTTCATTTTGTAAAATGTATCCTTCAGGTGGCTCATAAAAATTTGATGGAAAATGGCAGTCGGGAACTGCATATTTTAACTACACTTACTCAAGAGAAGGGAGTGTGGAAGAACCCAATATTGTGTGGCATTCTTTCCCAGGAACAGTTGGATCCAGATAAAGGTAAAATTTTAAATGATTAGAAAAAAATATGCCTCATTATTATAATACTTTGGAATATTATTTTGTTAAATAAGTCTTTTGTTCAACATAGCTTGTGATGATTTATAAGCTTTATCAATAAAATACACTTGTATCACTCTCTGAATTATTCAAACAGTATGTTCCTACGAATGTACAAATAATTTTATGTTAGTAATTTGCATAAAATGTAATAATAGATGGGTATCTCTTGCTGTTTTTCATTATAACTTATGCGAAAGGAAGGTTACATACAGGTTATTCTATGATGGGATTAGTTCAGTATTGGTATACGAAAACTATTTTACATAAAATATATTTAAAATGAGTGGCATTTACTGAGCTATGAAATGCAAAGTGGGACATCACTGAAAATTAATTTACACCACAGTTCTGAGATTGGCTCCCAGCAGTTGAAAAGGGAAAGGTATAGGAACAGTGTTAGGCATACAATGATATTTTCCCAATGTTTTATTTCAGGTGCCAGAGATTTGCAATTCAGAGTTGGTATCCTTGTGTTAATGAGTATTGGCTGATTGTTTTCATTCTTTGAGGCTGCCTAATTGGTTTAGAATCTGTATGAACAAGAGTGTCTGTGGCAGAGTTGCACAGTTCTCACATCAAGTAAAGTAGTTCCTCTTACCGTCAGCCTCCTTTTAGCCCGACACCTGCTTATTTTGTGTGGTATTCCCTACTTACAAAAAAAAAGTGAACTGTTCCACAGATCTTTTAACGAATGCATCCTTTTAGTAAGACATGATTCATTAGACTGCTATCATATCCCTGCTTCTGTTTCTTCTGTAGTTTTAGTCTTTCACACAGTCTTCCAGTTCTACCATCCCATTTCTGAAATGAGACGAGTCAACATGTAGATGTAGCGAATTCCTGCTTTGTTCTGTGTTCTTATCATATTATTTCCTAACTTTAGACTTGCTTTTTGACTGAGATACAAGAGACCAGTGTTTTCTTAAAACCGAATGGTTTAGTATCACTTTGTTTCTTGAGTATTTAATTCACAGTATTAGAATTTTTCCCTAACACACAGCCTATTTTTCTTCGTGTAAAGTTATGATTGTGTTTTTTACCCTACAAAAATCACTTTAGCGTTTTATTAACATTTGAATGTTGATACAACAAGTTGCTAGAACTAGTCCAGAGGAGGGCCACAAGGATGGTCAAGGGGCCTAGAGTACCTCTTCTGTGAAGAGAGGCTGAAGGAGTTGAGGTTGTTAAGCCTGGTGAAGAAAAGGCTTTGGGGAGACCTTATAGTGGCCTTCCAGTATCTAGAGGGGGTCTACAGGAAAGCTGGGGAGGGACTCTTCATCAAAGAGTGTAGTGATAGAACAAGGGGGAATGGCTTTAAACTAAAAGAGGTGAGATTTAGCTTAGATATTACGAAGTTCTTTACTGAGAGGGTGGTGAGACAATGGCACAGGTTGCCCAGAGAAGCTGTGGATGCCCCATCCCTGGAGCTGCTCAAGGCCAGGCTGGATGGGGCTTTGGGCAACCTGGTCTGGTGGAAGGTCTCCCTGTGCATGGTAGGGGGGATAGAAGTAGGTGGTCTTTAAGGTCCTTTCCAACACAAACCATTCTGTGATTCTGTCAATTTTGCATTATGTCACTTAATGGACTATGGTCCTCCGGTCTTTTACAATTGACTTTTTAAATAAACTTTATCAGCATATTTTTCAGCTTGTACTCTTCCCCCTTTTCCAAATACTTATGAAAATGCTGGACAGAAGAGGTCCTGGTAGAGATCCTCATGAATCCACTGAGAGTTTTTCTTTTTTTCATTTAACTACTAGTTTATCCATATAACAATCTGGTTTCTAATAACAAGATTGCTTGGTATATTTACAGGTTCTGAGGGACTTCTTTTAATGCCCTTAGAAAATTAATTGGATCTCCCTTATCCACATTCTCATAACTCCCTCAGATAAATACAATAAATGTATAGCATGGTTCTGTTTGAAAAAAAAAGTTTATATTTAGTGTTCTGCAGGATTTGCATTTTACCACTTTTAATCATTTATTATGTACCTCATACAATTGTTGGGTTGTTATGCAGTTCTCAGAATCCGCTAGGATACTGTTTTACTAGCTTCATGTCAAGCGTCTTTTAGCAATGATAGGGTACTTCTATGAGAGATGTGGAATTAGTGTGTAGTTGTCTCATATTTGAGTTCCTTTAGAACTCGCTTGTGAATCTTGTGATGAGTATTAATTTTATCAGTGTTTTCCTATAAAGACTTCTGACATCTCAGGATTCCTTTTAGTCCTGAATGTTTTTTGCTCAAGGACGCCTCTTCCTACGACTGACTGCTCTGTTAGTCATTACTTGTCTTGATGGTAGAAAATGGTACCTACCTAAATTACAAAAGATTACGTGTCATGATAAAATGTCATCAAAAGTAAGAGTTACCCCTTCTGCAAAGAAAGCCAAACACCAGTGTACATGACATTCAGGAGAAGGAGAATTCTGAAGCTACTGATGAGTTTCTTGTTTCTGAATTCTGTTCAGTGTTAAAATTGATTTTTTTTAAAAAAAAAAAAGCCATTGATACCAGTGTGCTTGATGCTTATGAGTTTCTCTGACTTCTTTTGTATCAGAAGGTGTTTGCATCCCCATTCAGGTAATGATTCCAATGTGCAAAACATTTTTGACATCTGTACTAGTAGTTTTTGTGGCTTTGAGACTCATTAAGCCTGGATGTTAGTATAACTCACTCAGAATGAATTAGCTACCTAGGTGTGCTGTTAATCTCACTTGGATCAGTGCTGACTCCAAGCTGTAGTTACCAGGGCGCTTGTGTGAAAGAATTGAAGACAGAAGTACATAGAAGATTTTTGTGTTTTTACAAAAATAAATCTTTCTGCCTTACTTTTCTAAGAGAGGGACACATGAAGGAACCTTTATCTATTTGAATGAGGATGAGCAACGCTTTAAAGAAGAGCTAGTGACTTCAAGTTATTTTCATGTTGTAACCTCATTCTGTTCGACTTGAAAGTCCAGGTTGGTAGGTTTTTAGTCTGGTTAAATGCATGAGAACATGGTATAAAGCGGTGGAAGGCTGACTGACAATCACCAATGTGAACCATTTGGTTGGAGGTGAGGTGCCATCCTGTTGCTATGCCGTTTTTTAATCCCTTCTATCAGTGGCAAGACTGTAATACTGCGTATCAACTGAATATCAAGAATATGAATAAGCTGTTCTCTATCTACTGCTGTTCTGTAATACTGCATTGTTTTGTGCCCTCTTGCTAATTTGAAGGATATTTTAGTAATATAAAAACCCAAAAGCACAGGGAGTTTGCTTTCTTGTCTGTAATCCAGCACTCCCACTGGTTACCACTTAGCACTCTTTCACTGGACAGCTGTCTCTCAGCAGTTTTCAACATCAACTTCCCTGTAACAATCTTCAGAATATTTGTAAACTTTCTTTACAAGACCTTGTTTTTGTTCTTAATATCAAACAGTAAAGGCAAAGTTACAGAAGTTCTCAAGTCTGTACACTGAGATGTTATCATTTGGCAAGTTTGATCAGTCTTTAAGTAACAGAGTAAGCATTTATCTGTTGGGTACTATAGAATCATCTAGGTTGGAAAAGACCTTTTGAGATCATCAAGTCCAACCATGAACCTGACCTACCGAGCCCCATGACCAAACCACATCCCTGAGGGCCATGGCCTCACATCTTTTAAATACCTGCAGGCAATGGGACTCTACCGCTTCCCTAAGCAGTCCGTTCCAATGCTTGACCACCTTCTCCATGAAGAAATTCTCCTGGTGTCCAATCCCCTGATACAATTTGAGACCATTTTCTTATGCCCTATCAGTCGTCACCTGGTAAAAGAGACATGGATACAGATTCGTGTGTATACATGTATAAAATCCTTTAAAACTATAAATATTCTCTAGGTGCTTGATTTGTCACCTGTTTGAGTGACAAACATTGGAATTGCCCTAATTTATTAGCCTATTGGTGACTACGAATGTTGGCAAATTTGGCTTAAGTTGTCATACTTTGCATGATAGATGTTACCAAATAAAAGAGAATCCTCTTTGGGAAGTCTTACAATGCTGAAATCCCACTTGAGTTGTTTCTGAAGAAAACTAATCTCTCCCCCTACAACTGCAACATCAGCATTGTCTTTTTGCTTCCTGTTTATGCCTTTGAGTCCTAGGCTGGAAATGGGAGTTTGGATTCCTAAGGAGCTGAGGGGTACATTTTTTGTTGTTATTGTTGACCAGTGACTCTAAAGATAACTTATTTTCAGAAACTGAAGTGTCAATAGGGACTTGGGATATCATTTGTGGGGCCCCTTAGGTGGACATTTGAGTTGATAGCACTACTTTTAGCTGCCACCTGAGATTTCCTGCGAGAATCTCCTTTTGAGTTTCCTGAATCTGCTTGGAATGGTCTATCATGAATCAATCTACAGTCATTTGAAGAATGCCCACACAATCTTTCACTGCCGTCAGAGCAGTTCATTGTCCAAAAAGACGTTCTCCCATCAGTTCCACAAACTTCTTTCTTCTCTTTCCTGAGCCTTGCCCATATATTTACCCAAAAGGAGGTACAAAATTATGTGACCAGCCCTGCAACTTCTTGGTTCAGATCTTGGTTCCTCGAGAGAATTCTCTCTTAAAAGTGTGCTCGGGATCTGTAAATTCTTCCTGTAAATTTTCTTGTTCTTCTTCTACCTAAACCTGTCTCCTGTGCCTTTAAAGAATGTCTCTCACATTCTGAGTTTTGGCTATGTAGCACCATACATACATATAATCTCTAACGTGGATGCTTCAGAGATCACCCAGAGTTGCATGAACCCATTGGGTCATGATGATAGCGAAGTACCAGTGTTCTCATACAACATTTCAGAGATCCCTTGTGAATGTGTTGCTAACATTCTTTACTGTGGACCACCACTCAACCAGTTACCACTGACCTCAGGTAATGGGAGTAACCAGTCCCAGCACCAAAGCAGGAAGAAATTGGGAGATATATACTAGACGTGAAAATATAATCTCATCGACATCATTAAATTCAAGATGACTGGACCTGTCACTACTTCAGGTTTCAACTGCAAGGCTATTTCTTTTTAATTGTGATTGCATCAGAATGCTGATGAACAACCGGTGTTACATCTGGAGCGAGGAATTTTTCATGTTTTCCTGCTTCATTATCTTACTAGGTTTCTTTCCCTAACCAGTTCAATATTAATTCTTCACATGATAGTGGGTCTTTTGTCTTACTGCCTCCTGAACTACCGTTTTAATTTTGAATGAACTACTGATTTTAATTTCAGGTCAGTACTGATTTCTGATCTTGAATTGAAACTGATCTGAATTCATGACAACCAGAATTTACCTTTCTTGAAGTTGTATGCCTAATCTGGTCAGTCTTAATGCTTAGTATCCCAAAGACTGAAAACTGAAGTATGGCTAAGTATTTTGAGTTATGTGATAACCTGTACAATGGTAAAAATGCTCTACTATTACACTTCCACTACCAGTTTCTGCCAGTGTGGCTTGTGCTCTTCAGCATGACCCTCTTTCCATGCTAGAGGTTGTCATTTCCTTGCAGTGATGATCAAATCCTCCAAAACCTAAGCCTGTGCTCTCATTGGTGTCGCCTCATCTGGTACAGAGGGTGAGTGGAAGAACTGTCCAGAGGAAAATGATCTGAGATAACAGTACAAAAAATGAGGCGGCTGCATTTATTTTACCTCATTCTGATTATCCTTAGAGATTTAAAGCTTGATGTCAAGAATTAAGTTATTGAATTTTTCATAGGTTTAAATGTAGCAGGCAGACTTCTGAAGTATAGCCCACTGAAGAGATGTTCAAGGACACAACCATCACTATTCGGAGAACATCAAGGTGGATAAAGGGCAGGCTAGAATTTAAATAGCCAGCATGGAACTATTTTGAGTAATCAGAGCGCAGCTACCAGAAGTCAAATGATACCAACAGCATCACTTAAAATTAAAAAAAAAAAAAAAGTGTTTTCATCCTGGGTATATGCAAAGCGGCCACCTGGAACTTCTACCCTTTCACCAGTGTGCCCTCGTAGAGGCATCCTGGATTGGTGCTGCATTCAGCAGAATTGTGCTGAGATGTTGTGTGCACGAAGGATTCTGAGACTCAGCTCCAGGTAATTAACAAAGCATCAAGTACAGATTAGTCACCCACAGTGTGAACGCACGTATGGACTAACTCTTGAAGGTGACTAAAAAGGTTACGTCCTAGTAACTGAAGTTCTTCGAGATGGATAGTTCTCAAGTACGTTCACCTCCTGCCTTCATCCTTCTTGGCCAGAGCGAAGTTGAGAAGAAATAAAGGTCTTTGGTAGATCGACTTATATCTACTCAAGAATCGGCAAAGCGTAGGACAGTAGGATTATGAGTGGTTTGAGTAAGGCAGAAATTCATTGCTTTGTGTTCCAGAAGTCTTCCAGTCAGCCAAAATGTGACATACATGTGGACTGTCCACCATGGAGAACTTATTACTACAAAACCATCCTCACAGCTGTTGTGCTCTTGTGTGCTACTAATCTCAGGATTACCTCTTTTTTTTTTAATTTGTGTATGGTATAAGCATTACCTGTAATTAAAGCTCATAGTAGTTCTTGTGGACTTGCTGTAGAATCAGTTGCTAGTACGACCTGAGACAGCAGCTGTGGGATGCAAGGGAATAATGGGGAAATTATCTAAAAGGTTAGATTCCAGTATCTCCAGGTTTGCCAGAGTTCCCAGATCAGAGTACCATCTGTCGGATGTCACCTGCTTGTCTTTTTTCTTCTCGTATTAACTGTATATTTTAAATGAATTTTGCATGTGACTTGTACAAACAAGTTTGTGAATTTCAATGAACAGTGCACAGAAACAGCATTTAATAATTCTTCAAAGAATGATGCTATCATTAAACTGTCATTCTTACTAAATACTTCAAGTTTTGTACTCACAAAGATTAACTGCCTTGACCTGTAAAGATGTAAAGCAAAGTGTTTCTATGAAGTTATATTTGTTACTAGCAATTTGTCTGCAATAACTTTTAAAAAAGGCGACATACTGTAAAACACATTTATAAAATGCAAAAAAAAATTCTGGGAACAAATAAAATAAATCCAGGAACAAATAAAATCTTACACTTCAGGCTGCTCACCACCATGTACTTATTCCCTCAACCTTGGTACCATCTTTTGTCTTTAAACACACTATGTAGTTCAGTTACGAAATAAATATAATTAAAACTTGTATTTTGAGTGAGCTGTCAAACGTTAACTGTAATGATTATAATCAGTTGGATTAGAATAAAGACTTAAGAGCTAATATGTAGCTTTAACCCTGAGGTCTTCCTGTATCTTGTTGAGGAGATAACAGAAAATGTTCTGATGATTATGTAAGGTAAGCTAACTGAAGCAGTAAACACTAAAGGAAAGGATTACTGAGGATTAGTAGATGGAACAAAGTCTCTAAAATATTAAGTGTAGTAATTAAATCAGAATGAAACGTCCTGCGTTACCAACGTAGCTTAAAGTCTCTAAGGTCTTCCTGTATTGTGTTACAGAAATAAGGTAAAATGTTCCAGTGTTTTTCCAAGCAGACTAGGTGACAGTAAACACTGTGCATGAAAGGATTACTGGTTCTACCTGGTAGGAGGAAGAGCAGAGCTAAACCTATCAGATGTAATTAATCAGTAGGTCAGGTGTGGGTTGACAAGTGTGTGAACATTTGTAGTAAGGTACTGGAAATGACACTGAAGGAACGTTTTTTGTGCTGTTTAAAACAGAAATGTCCTATAATAAACATAAAAATGGCTACCATCTATCAATTGTCTGTTGTGTGCTGTGTAGTCTTACTTTGTTCCTGCATGGATTAAAAAACTGGCTATATCTCCATTGACAGAGAGAGGGGAAGAAAGAAGTCTTACTTGATTGAATATTCTTCCACATCCGTGAGCCCTGGATGATCATTTGTCATAGTGCGCAGGAATCCTGAACAAATAACTACCAAGTTGGTTGAGATAATTCAACCAGAAATCTTAATGCATAAAAATAATGATGGGGTGTAACAGGCCTGCTTTTTGCAAAAGGCAGTATTTCCTGCCCTAAAATTCTGTGTACTAAAATGATTAAACAAAAAAAAATGGTTGACCTAATTTTGATTGCAAGATAGTATTTTAGTAATATCCTGTATGAGCAGCTAGAAGAAGGAGAAACCGTGAGCTAAAATGAAAGACAGTCATGAATCAAAAGCTAACTAGGATGGGAAGAAGTAAAGAATAAAAGATGATCTTTTCTTCCTTTCAGTAAACCTCATGTTCAATGTACTAATATTCCAAATACTAGACTGAGTTAATCAATTTTACAGATGCTGGAATTATTTAATCATTTCATCAAGACCAAACAGGACATTGGAAATCAAGAGAATATAATAAATTAGGTGAATGGGCTACGTGATTCAAGTGAAATTCAATGCAAGTAAATTCAGGAGAATATAATGAATGTTTCTATCAATATGTATCAGAAAATGAGCATTGCAAATGCCCAGAAGGTTTCAGGAAGGGGTGATGCAAATACTCAAAGGCTGAAAAAAATCCCATTTAGTAAAGACCAAGAGTTTACCCCAACATTAAGAGAATATCCTGAGTTGTGTATTTTTCACAAAAGAGTGGTACAGAGGAGGTATTTGGGGAAAGCATGTATTCATTGTTGTTTAAAAGATTGTTTCATTAAATTAAGATATGGAAAATTGAAAAAAATTTTATGCAGTACATAACTGGCTTATGGAAATAGTTGTCACGGGGTAGTGGTTGATGTCAAAAGGATTAAATAAAACTGATTGTGTCTATCTAAATTAAATAATTAGTTTTAAATTTTTTGGAAGTAATATTATATCTCACGCTTCAGAGCTCAAGTAATTTTGATCTTGAAGACCTTGATGGCACCTGAGATGTATTCATAAGAGTTGGAACAACCCATGCTCTGTGCTCTCCTTTTCTGTAGGATTCTTAAGTCTTCCACGGAAGCACTTAGCTTTGGATTGTATGAGCAGCACACTGGAGTTTTAACTCTGGTAGCAGAGTATCTACAGGATATAGTTGAATGAAATCTAGCCCTTTGTGTCTCTTTGAATTTTAACCTATACACAGTCAAATGTATGCATCCAAGACATGCCTCTTTTTGTAAGAAACCTGGCTGAAAAACTTAAGAGAATTTGACTGCATTGTGTAAGTGCTTAACATGCAGTATTTAACAGCATTTCAGAGAATTTCAGATAATTTGTCACCTTTATCCTTCTGTCAAGGTCTTTAAAAGGCAACTTTTAGCAATGGCATGGCACAAAAGCATGAAGAAGGATGTGAGAGCAGGGACTTTCTGTTGTCTTTCTGGAGAACTATAATTAAATGGTACCTAATCATTTTAATTTTTATATGCTTTCTAAATCTGTTTTGTGTGCAGCTGTTTACCGAGAAATTAGAATGAATTAGAACCTGCAGGTAGATAAAAAGTCTGCTGTAGCAGGGAGTCCTTGTAATAAATAAAAAAGTACAGTTTATTTTTCGGATTTTCTATTGTCTGTGCTTCGTACCTTTTGTACCTGTTACGATTTGCATAGAATTTCTGGGCTAACCACAAATGAGTAAATGTTATCTGTTAATTCTGTAATCTGCTATGAAACGTGTATGTAACATTCTGGCTTGTTTTTCTTTGAAGTGAATGAATTTTTAGTGTTTGAAGGCCCTGTCCTGCTGGATATGCGTATTAAGCACCTAATGAAAACAAAGCAATTAATGCAAGCTACTGCCCTGGCAAAACTGTGCTCTGATCATCCAGAAATTAGTGCAAAAGGCAATTTCAAGCAAACCTACCTGGTCTGTCTTTGTTCAGGATCACCAAATGAAAAGCTAATGGAAGAAGTAAGTAAAAAAATAAAGAACTTTTTCTTAGACTTATTTCTTTAATAATAATAAAATCACTAGTTATAGTTAGGCTGCTTTTTATGTAGAAGATGTTTTGTTTTAAAATATGATCTAACATACTTTGGATGTTCTGCTTTTCTTTGTGTTTAAGGCACTTCTAAACTGATTAGTAATAATTCTTGATTGGAACACTTGTGGAAGTGCAGTATTAGGTCACTAGAAGGCATTTTCTGCCTCTGCCACAATGTTATGTTTAATTTTGCATACAGTATTTTAAATCTGTACCTCAGTTCCTGTTACTGAAGTGGAGATAATGATTTTTCTACTCTTAACGATTTAACTGTAACTTTCTGAATAATATCTAGCACGTCGAACGGAGCCCTTTAGGTGCTACTTTACATTCTTTCTCTGAATTGAACGGTTTTGACCCAAGTACCCATGTCAGGAAATCACAATTTACTTCTAATAGGAGGTGAAATTGAAGGTGAAATCAGATATTTGATCTGGTTTGAAATATAAAATTCTTCTCATTTTAAATGCAAAAGTCAAAAAAGAGATGACAGCTTTGCTATTTTGCATCCTTTCAGGTGACATCTCCATTTCTCACTCGACCCCAAAATTTTACTGGAGCTTTTTTTTTTTCCCTTCTTAAAGGAAAACTAACTTCAGTTGTCAGGGTTTTTTTGTCTGTCTGCATCTCTTTGCTGTTTTTTGTCTCTATCATCTTTTATGTTAATAATAAGTATTAAGCATGTTGAAATTGGTCTTAAAGGGATGAAAATTATGCAATGATTAGAGTTGGAAGAGCTTCATACCCGAGATATAGACTAAATTCTAAGATGACAGCATCTCCCTGGGCATGTTCTTCTGACGGAGGTAGGATTGGTCTTACACTCCCACCTCTGGCTGCAGGGGGCCATTTCAGAACAGGCTCAGTAATCCCAGCAGGAACTCCATAGGAGAGGCTATGACAGGACTGTACTTGTGTTAGCGTACTAAACTTGGAATGTGTGACCCTGCAAACATGCTTCCTTCATTACTCAGCCCTGCCACACTCCCAGAGCAGAGTGGGCTCAGTCAGTGAATGAATCGTGAATCCTGTGGATGAACAGAAGGGGTAGCCTTGTCTCTTAGGATGTCATAACACACAGAAGAGTTAGACTGAGGCATCCCAGATAACCTAATGCAGGTATTTCCAAACCTTGGCTTGCTTAGCTTGGATTGCTTTGCTTTGCTTTTACTAATTGTTTTGGGAAGTTCATATGTTACAAACAGAAGGCAGGTACACTATTAACATGTCAAGGTGGGCTTCTGAACTTGAAAGGGCTAATGCCCTTCCATAGCGTGAGAATGGTAGGAGAAAATGGAAATTCAAGGTAAATACAAAGAAGTACAGATCACTCTGAAACACTACGGAGCTTTTGATATCAACTCAGGCAGAAAAGTAGCATTTGTAGTCATTTTCAGCTTAAATTAGATTAATAGCTTGCTAAAAAATGTGGAGAATTCAAATCTGCACGACGTTGAAGTGCTTAGACTGACAGACTTGGTGGCTCAATCTGTACAGACTGTTGCTGGAAGCTGGGTCCCATATTAATCCTGAGAGGCTGGAAAAACATTTCAGGGAAAAAAAAACCACATCCTTTTATTTTTAAAACCAGCTTCGTGTATTCTTCCCTAAGCTTTTAACTGAGGGTCTCTGTCTGAGAGAGGGTGCTGCGCGAAGCAGACCTTCAGTCTGAATTGGTATGACAATTACGTTTATCCATCCTCTCTGAGGTTTTGAGAGAAACAGTTTTCTTTAGAACATGAATTTGAGATTCTTAAGCCTCAGATGATGTTCAGCGAAGGGTTATTAGCAGATTTACAGTGTCAATTTAGAGGAAAAAAATGAGTTGCTGTACTCTTCAGAACTGTAGCTTAATTGCTGGGGAAAAATAGCTAGATAACCATCATGCCGAACCAAGCTGGGCTGTCACCATATCCAAAGTACTAAAGTATCTTTTTATTTGGGTTGGGGCTTTTGTTTCTTGCTTTGGGATTTCTTGTGATTACTCAAAAGAGACTTTCAGTAGTGCTGTTGGAATGGCCAAGTTGTATTTCAGCTGCCAACATCGAAGAATAAATACCAGCATGTCCTGCCAGATGTGCTAATTGATGTAATCAAATCTGTCTGCTGAGAATCAAAATAGACAGTAGTAGTTACAACAGCGATGCTGATTCATTATTGATGCAATTGTCTAGTACTACCGAGTGACTGGTTTTTGCTTTGTTTTGGTATGAAACTAAGTGTTTATATTGTGGTTTAAATTATGTGCAGACTGCAGTATTCTTGTAGGAAAGTATTCGGTTGATCTGCTTCTTACTGTGTAGCTTCCCTTTTTTATCTTTGATTTTTAAAAAATACTGGAATGTTCACGTTAAACTTCATTTATCGACCATGTATTCAAACAGTAGTGACATCAGTGACTGGGTTAGAACTCCAGGTAATAGTAGTCTTTTTGTGTTAGGCTGCAATTTAATGTTCTAAATCTGCTTATTATTACATTTACCATATGCATGTAGTATGTATGAAAAACTAATGCTGTACTTCAAAACGTTTAAGTAACTGGGACAGTAGACATAAGACTAATGTCTTTGAGAAACAAGTTTGTATTCACTTCAGAAAAAAATGTTTTTCTCTTAGCATAATGAATTTTGGTGCTGTCTAGAAACACTCTGATTTGCTTTCAAGCGTGTCTCAGTTTGATAGTTAACTGTCCACCAAGTTCTAAATTGTCTTTTTGTAAAGGTTTAGATTCATGTATGTCTGTAAATGAAACCACTTGCTTAGTCTTGGTCTTGTTTTCTTTCCTCTCAGATTGCAGAAGTAGATTGCAAAGATGCTCTAGAAATGATCTGTAACCTAGAATCTGATGGAGATGAAAAAAGTGCTCTAATTTTATGTGCAGCATTTTTGTCTCGCCAGCTGCAGCAAGGAGAGATGTACTGTGCCTGGTGAGTTTGGATATTGTTTTATGTGTAATGCAACAACAAAAAAATATTTTGGGAAGATAGAACTGATGTTTAAGCCATAGGTTAACATTCTTTATCTGATAAAATCTGAGCTAAACAGGAAGGAGATAATGCTGTTGGAAAGTTTAAATAAAAAAAAAAAAAAGCTTGGAGAGGAGAAGGCTTCAGGTAGATCTTATAGCAACTTCGCAATACCTGAAGGGGGCCTACAGGAGGCTGTTGAGGGACTCTTTGTCAGGGAGTGTAAGGAGAGGACAAGGAGTAATGGTTTTAAACTAAAAGAGGGTAGGGTTAGATTAGATGTTAGGAAGAAATTTTTTACTCAGAGGGTGGTGAGGCCCTGGCACAGGTTGCCCAGAGAAGCTGTGGATGCCCCATCCCTGGAGGTGTTCAAGGCCAGGCTGGATGGGGCTTTGGGCAACCTGGGCTGGTGGGAGGTGTCCCTGCCCATACCAAGGGAGTTGGAATTAAATGACCTCTAAGGTCACTTAAAATCCAATCCAGTCTATGACTAAAGAAAAAAAAAAAAAAAGATTTTGATAAGATTAGCTTCCGTTATGGGAGGTTGAAGGCTGTACTGTATGAGGAGGCATTAACAAATACTAGTAGCTGACTAATCATTTTTCTTGATGATAATCTTGTGTTGTAGAAATGAGGAATTTAATATCTGCCGGCAGCTAGTCAGCATTATGATGAATTTAACGCTTAAGTACTTTTCCCTTCTGTCCTTATTTCATAACACAATATTTCTTCCTCTGTCAAACTTCTGGAAAAGGAGGTGCTGTTCACTCTATAACTGGAGTAAATAGCTAGATGAAAATATTTATTGATATTAGGGCTTGCTTTCAGTGATGTGGGAACAAATAACTGGTCTTTGTTGGCAGATACTGGAGCTGCTACTCTGAGCTCCCATCTGCTAACAGCGTGGTTGTGCTTCCAAACCTGTACAGTTCCTGAAGGATTTTCTATGCTCTGTTTGTGCACCTCTTTTCCTTGTGCAGCAGCAGTAGAGCATCTGTTAATGCAGGATTTTGCATTAACAGATAATACTGAAGTTCTGGGGGTTACACCATTCTATGATACTAAACGCTCTTTGCTATTTGCACCGAAGGAGGGCCTATTATTTAGGAAATGTGTAATGTCAGGGGTGAAGTAGTGAGTTAATGTAGATACAGTATTACTGTTTGTCTTTTCTGACTAATTTCTCACTAAATCACAGTAAAATTCAGCTCTTAGAGCAGATCAAGAAAAATGTTGGTACCACAGAGAAAAGCCATCCTCTTATAGCTGTTAGTTATTACTAAGAATAAAGAAGGATAAAATTCCACTTAGTAAAGAATAAACTACTTTGCAAGATGTTTTTCAAGACAACATCATGAGTCTGCAAATTCTGTAGCATAATATGTGGCATTACTGCTTTTCTTCTGATCTGTTCTTCTGGAATTGAGTCATTGTGATAGTTTTGAAAGTTAAGTATTAATCATGTGAGTATAAAAGCTTTTCTCTATAAGATAAGGTGTGAATAAATTCATATTTTTATTTTCCCAAACACAAAATAGATACTGTTCTCAACCTTGCATTTCTTCTGATCAGATTAGTGGTTGTGTTGCTGGCCTTGAAATATTGTTCTCTTGTTCTAGGGAACTGACTCTTTTCTGGAGTAAACTGCAGCAAAGGGTAGAGCCTTCTATTCAAGTGTATCTAGAGAGATGTCGTCAACTTTCTGTGTTAACTAAGACTGTTTATCACATTTTCTTCCTGATTAAAGTAATTAATTCAGAGGTAAGGACACTCCTGAAAGAATATTTTGATGGGACTTTAAACGGAACTGTAAGCAGGAAAATTAATCATAGCTGCTTTTAGACATGCAGTCTCTTTGTATAGAATCAGCTGTGGAGCAATCATAACTGGTTTTAGGAAAGACCATAGCAACCTCCTTGCGTAGGGAAACTCTGAGTTGATTCATTTTAAATCATTAGAACTCATTGTTCCTTTGGAATGAAAAAAAAAAAAGTGGGAATAAACAAAAGATCTGGATGCCACGACTGAGATGAAATAAAATGTAAAGGTGAAGTTGTAGAATTCTGCAGTTGTCTGTATTCTCTAAGCTATTTTCTTTTGCCAGGTCCTAATATTCCCCTTCATTATTTTCCATATTTCAAATATTTTAAAAGATGGAGACTAAATGAAGGCTCTATATTAATATATAAGATAATTGTCAAAAAAGGAAAAAAAAATCAGTGTCCCACAAAGAATACAGTTTGTTTGGATAAATGCAGTACTTACCTTTTGTGGACTTAGATCCAGTGTTGCATTAAAAACTCAGTTCATATATCTCAGTTTTTATCTCATTTTCCTAGTTTCCTATCAGTAGTTGCATTATTTCATGTTTATAGCTAAGTTTAACTCTTCCAAAAGTTTTCAGTTGGGGGATTTCTGTAATTCTATATAGTCTAAGTATGAAAATTGCTTTTTTCCTTTTGCAATGTTCTGGCGTGGCTAATCATGGGCTTCTAATCTTAAAGATGATTTTCCTCAAGACCTGAACTAAATTGGAGCGGGGGGAGATGATTTTTGCAAAGGCTTGTGATGTTAAGAGCTGTCTGCTCCATGCCATACTGATTTTTCCCTAGTGAACTGTAGGTTATTTTACTGATGTCTGAAATTTGAGACCATATGGGTAGTAGACCTGTGCATTCATAAATTCACTTGACTTTATTCTCATGTATACTGTGGCCTCTCTATGCATCCTTGGCAGCATAGAGGAAGTGTAAAGCGAACATAAATGTAATTTTCTCTGCTGGAGGGTATAAATGAGAACAGGCTATCTACATGAGCTTTGAAACATCTAAATGATGAAACATTTAACTATACTTATTAGTTTCAGTTGGAATGAACCCTTGTGTTCAGTTACAGTCAGTTGATTTTGAAGTGGTATAATCTTTAAAAACAAAAATAAACCCTTACACCTTAAAGAATTTCCAAATTACAGAGCTTTTTGAAAATCTTAAGCTTCTCTTACTGTAGCTGTAGCACTTTTTATCATTTAATTCTACCCAGTCTTAACTTAGTGCTCCGTAGAAGCGTATCTCAAATAACTGTATCACAACTGGCAGGTTTTATTTCATGGAAAAGTCTCAGCATTGCTCTAATATAAACTGAACACCTCTACCATACAAGCCAAAAGTCATCAAACTAGGCAGAGCATAAAACTGATAAGTATTTTAGTTGTATGAAAACTTTCACTGTTTTTAGCAGCATGAAGACAAATGGCATAACTTAAAGAATAGCATCTAAAGATAAACCACTATGTTTCTTAAATTAAAAAGTATTCTATAAGCTCCAAGTGTATTTCCCTGACACTGAGGATTGAATAATGATACCTTTTATTTACAAATATAAGAAGAGTTATGATAAGCTGACTTACTAAGTTTAATCTTGCTTTACAGATTGATGGTGCTGGACTTGCAACCTGCATTGAATTGTGCGTGAAAGCCTTGCGCTTGGAATCCAGTGAAAATACAGATGTCAAGATATCTATTTGCAAGACTATCTCCTGTCTGCTTCCAGATGATCTGGAGGTTAAACGTGCTTGTCAGCTGAGTGAATTTCTTCTCGAACCCACTGTGGATGCATATTATGCTGTTGAAATGCTATATAATCAGCCTGACCAGAAGTACGATGAAGAGAATCTTCCAATACCAAATTCCTTGCGCTGTGAGCTCTTACTTGTACTGAAAACTCAGTGGCCTTTTGATCCCGAATTCTGGGACTGGAAAACTCTAAAGCGTCAGTGTCTGGCATTGATGGGAGAGGAGGCATCGATCGTGTCATCAATAGACGAACTTAACGACAGCGAAGTTTATGAGAAGGTTGAGGACTGCCAAGAAGAGACTAAAGAAACTTCTGTGAATGGGCTTGCTGGCAGTTTTGATGAAGCTACAAGCCTTCTTAAGGGTATCAGAGATGAAAAGCAGAAAAAGAGAGAAATTAAAAAACTCAGAGAGAGGGGTTTCATATCAGCTAGATTTAGGAATTGGCAAGCTTATATGCAGTATTGTGTGTTATGCGACAAAGAATTCCTAGGTCATAGAATAGTTAGGCATGCGCAGAAACATTATAAAGATGGAATTTACAGTTGCCCTATTTGTGCCCAAAATTTTAATTCTAAAGAAAACTTTGTTCCCCATGTAACTTTGCATGTTAAAAAATCCAGCAAAGAGAGACTGGCTGCTATGAAACCACTGAGAAGATTGGGAAGGCCTCCAAAAGTAGCAACTGCCAATGAGAATCAGAAAACTGATTCTGTATCCAAACAGGAGCAGCGACCCATTAAAAAGAACAGTCTCTATTCAACAGACTTCATTGTGTTCAATGATAATGACGGCTCCGATGATGAAAATGATGACAAAGATAAACCTTATGTACCAGAGATAGTGCCAGTTCAAAAGCCACTACCTGTTAATGAATTTACTTGCCCTGTAACATTTTGCAAAAAAGGCTTTAAGTATTTTAAAAATCTAATAGCACATGCAAAGGGGCATAAAGATAATGAGGAAGCTAAGCGTTTTCTTGAAATGCAAAGCAAAAAAGTGATTTGCCAGTACTGTAGGCGACATTTTGTAAGTGTTACTCACCTGAATGATCATTTACAAATGCACTGTGGCAGCAAGCCTTACATCTGCATACAGATGAAATGTAAGGCTGGTTTCAACAGTTACGCTGAGCTGCTGACTCACAGGAAGGAGCATCAAGTCTTCAGAGCAAAGTGTATGTTTCCTAAATGTGGCAGAGTGTTTTCTGAAGCCTATTTACTGTATGATCACGAAGCACAACACTATAATACCTATACCTGCAAATTCACAGGCTGTGGAAAAGTGTACCGTTCCCAGAACGAACTGGAAAAGCACATTGAAGATCACAACAAACAGCCTGAAAAAGTGCAACAGCCCGAAGGCCAGACTAATCCATCTGATCTTGGTCAACCTTGTAATGCTAATGAAAGTACTGTTGGAGTTGCTGTTAAAGAGGAGTTGACATCTGCTCCAGCTGACAACCGTAGTGGTTTTACTGAAGGAGAAAATGTCTGGAATCCAATCAAAGCAGAACCCATAGGGAATGAAAGTGTAAGTGCACCTGCAAGTGTTCTGCGGCAGAGTGATTCCTTGCCAAATGCTGGTCCAGAGCAGTCTGCTGCAGGTTCAGTGAAGACAGAAGTAGCAGCTCCAGCAAGCAGTGTTAAGGTGCCTGCTGTTAACCAGAAGGTCCGAGAAAACTTTGTAAAAAGAGGTAAATTGGCTGCTACTGCCAGTAAAGTAGATACCACTAAACCTGGAGCCCAGCAATTGTGCACACCAGTTGATTCTTGTCTTCCAGTTTTCCAAGAGAGAAAGGAAGAGAATTGTCTCAGTCAGTCCCAGAACATTCAAAATATTTCTGTGAGTTCAGACACACTAAAACCAGAAGCCCTTGAATCCAAAAGCTTAGAAAGACAAGTGAGCATTGTAAATCCCTTCAGCGTGCAGAATCAGGCAGGATACCGAAACAGTGTACCCATTTCCAAGCTTGAAATTGAAGACAGTATTAAAGCTGCAGCTAATCTATATAATCTGCCTCTAAAAACTTTAGAAAGTATTACGTTTATTCCATCACAGCCTAGCATAAATAGCTCTGTAGTTCCAGCTGCGTCACCAGCAGCCCCAGTTCAGAAATTTAATTGTCAGGTCGAGGGGTGCACTCGAACATACAACTCATCACAGAGCATTGGCAAGCATATGAAGGCAGCACACCCCGATCAATATGCTGCTTTTAAAATGCAACGTAAAAATAAGAAACCACGGAAATCCAGCAATTTACCAAATGTGGCAAATGATGGGAAGATCGTCTATCTGATGCCACCACAAGCAGGCAATCCCAGTGGTGCTGCTTTTACTGCACAGAACAAAACCAATTTGAATCCCACCTGTTCCAGTCAAGTGCAGCATGCCTCAAGTACGCTGTTCCCAACCCACTTAGAAAATCTGGCTAATCCTATGCTGCCTGTAGTGGAAAGCGTCATGAATCCAAGTTTGTCTACTCGTATTAAAAGTGAGCCTGAAAGTGTTTTGTGTTCGCAAATGGAAAATCTGTCTGGAGCAACTTTACCTTCCCAGTTGGACGATCTGGCAAAAACAGTTATGCCTCTGAATATTGACGGTGGTTCAGATCCTTTTCTTCCTTTGCCCACAGAAAATGGTCCTATGTCTCTCTTTCCTTCACCAGCAGAGAATGCCCCAACTTCAGTCTTCTCACAACTGGAAAATAATTCAAGTAACTTTTCGTCTCAACTAGAAGGAAACACTAGTTCTGCTTTCCCAAAAGAAGAAACTGTTGATCAACTGTTTCCCTCGCGAGTGAGTAATGAAAATACTTTTAATGAAACTGGTTCTCAACATCCAGCTTCAGAAAAGGTAAAAAAGGACCGTGGCCGGGGTCCAAATGGGAAAGAAAGGAAGCCAAAACATAATAAGCGGGCAAAATGGCCAGCAATAATTAGGGACGGCAAATTTATCTGTAGTAGGTGCTTCAGAGTTTTTACTAATCCTAGATCACTTGGTGGTCACTTATCCAAAAGGTCTTACTGTAAGCCTCTGGAAGGGTCAGAAATCTCTGCGGAAGCTCTGCAGGCTAATGGACAGTCTTTGCTTGCCAGTATGATTCTTTCCTCAAATTCATTAAGCTTGCAGCAGCCCCAGGAGTCAGCCTTCAATCCAGAATCGTGTTTTAAGGATCCATCGTTCCTGCAGTTGCTTGCAGCTGAAAATCGTTCCACAGCCTTATTGCAGACTATGTTTCCGCGGGCCAATGTGACTAACTTTAATACCGGTGGAAATGAGGAAGGGAATCAAATTATAAAACAAGCCTTGGAAACTGCAGGCATCTCAAGTACCTTTGATAACACAGAAGTACTTCCACATGTAGTTACAACAAGTTGTGTCACTGGTACAACGCAAATAAATGCAGCTGTTCTCCCCAATTCAACCGCGTCACCTCTGTTGCAGACAGTCTGCAACCCCAGTACCCTGCTAACAGACCAAAACAGGACCCTCAATGCCAAAATACCTGCAATAAATGAGTGCAAGAGTTTGCCTGGTTTTGCAACAGATGACTCAATGCTAAAGACAGTTGAAAATGGCTTATGTTCTAGCTCACTTCCTAATGCTGTTGCAGCAGCGCAAACCTTTGCAGGGAACACTTCACGAATTTCAGTTATAAATAGTCCCAATAATTCAGGATCGAGTAACTCAAATAAGAAGGGAACCAGTGCTTCAAAGAGGAAGAGGAAAGCAACTACACCCTTGCTTGCTCCTAACATAGCACAGAAAGTAGCAGTAAATAATGTAACAACAATGGGACTCCTAACCAAAAGCACTGACGGAAATGTGCAAATACAGGGAGATAATTTTCAGTCCAACTTGCTGGCAAATTGCGACTCTCAAGCAGCAGTGGAAAATCTCACACAGAAACTTGGTAATGCTGACAATCAATTATTCATGGCCAGTATCAAAGAGAACTTCAAAACAAATCTCGAGACTCATACAACATTAACAGTAAAAACTGAAAATGGGGATTCCCAAATGGTGGCTGTAAATTCGTGTGCGCAGACAAATTCGGAGGAACAAATTTCAGAAGACAACGTTATCCAGAATTTTGAAAAAACCCTTGAAATAATTAAAACTGCCATGAACTCACAGATACTCGAGGTGAAAACAGAATTTCAGGATGCTGGCACTGCTTCAGGACAGAACTTGCAAGTAAGTAATGCACAGACTTCTTCAGGAAATTCTTCAAATAGTGTAGTGTTACCCACTCACGCACAGTTTGCAGTGCATGCAGGCAGTGCCACTACTGCAAAGAGCAACTCTACTCAGTCTGAAACATCTCAAAAAGATGATACTCAAATACTGGAAATTTTGGAGGGCTTGCAAAAACTGAAACTAGAAAATGACTCATCCATCCAGGTCTCTGAGAGTGTTTCCCAGTGTCCTCCAACAGATACACTAGCACCAGCAGTTCCTGTTGTATCAACTGAAAGTAAGCCCCTGGTCCAGACAGCTTCAGAGACAAGTCACATTCACTTTAGTGATAAAGTTAATAAGCCTTTTGTATGTCAGGACCAAGGCTGCAATTACAGTGCTATGACAAAAGATGCATTATTTAAACACTATGGCAAGGTTCATCAGTACACTGCAGAAATGATACTCGAAATTAAGAAACATCAACTGAAGTATGCTCCTTTTAAATGTGTTGTCGCTAGCTGTCCAAAAACATTCACAAGAAACTCTAACCTCCGAGCGCACTGCCAGCTTGTACATCATTTTACAACAGAGGAGATGGTAAAATTAAAAATCAAAAGGCCTTATGGCAGAAGATCTCAAAATGAAACTGCAAACGCAGCCCCGCGCCCTGTTGAAATAAAAAATGTGCAGACACTAATAATAGAAAACAAAACTCCAGCTCCGTTGGTCAAAGAAGCTCAGATAAAGGAAGCTGTAGAGCCTGTGAAGGTCTTAGAAAAATTACTACCAGAAAAAAGTATTCCTGAAAGACTGGAAAAACCTCCCCAGGTGGTTTCCGTTCAGCCTGAGCAGCCTAACGCAGGTGCTTTTGGTAATACCCAGGCACAGTCAAAAGTACGCAAAGTTAGGAGGCACAGGAAGGAAAAAGAGGAGAGAAAACGTCGGAAGCCCGTAGCAAAGTCTCTGGAGTTTCCTACCAGATACAGTCCTTACAGACCGTACCGATGCGTCCATCAGGGCTGCTTCGCAGCGTTTACGATTCAGCAAAACCTAATTCTTCATTACCAAGCTGTACACAAGTCAGACCTTCCTGCCTTCTCTGCTGAAGTGGAGGAGGAGAACGAGCCGGGTAAGGAGGACCGCGAAGAGGCTGAAACCAAACCCACTGTCAGGGAATTCAGGTGTGAGGTGAATGACTGCTCTCGAATATTCCAGGAGGTTACAAGCTTGATACAGCATTACATGAAGCTTCATAACATGACCCCTGAGGAAATCAGAAGCATGAAAGCAGCTCCAGAGGTGGGAAGGTTTTCTTGTGATCAGTCTCAATGTAAGTCCTCGTTTACAGCATATTTTAACTACATTATACATCTTGAGACAGAACATGGTGTTAAGATAAGGCCAAACAAGGTAGAAGATGATGGCGTATTCAAGTGTGACTGTGAAGGCTGCGACCGTATTTATGCTACTAGATCTAACCTCCTAAGGCATATTTTTAATAAACATAATGACAGGCATAAAGATCACCTAATAAGACCCAGGAGACTGACGCCAGGTCAGGAAAACATCTCCAGCAAAGCAAATCAGGAGAAACCATTGAAGTCCAAACAGAGAGGATTGAAAAACAGATCAGGAAAAGAAAGTAGGCTGTCGGTGAAAACAAAACGAAAGAAAAACGTTAACTTAGAAAACAAAAACTCAAAAGGAATGCAAATTCAAGAAAATAAGGCTTATTCACTGAAACGTGGAAAGCATGTGTATTCAATAAAGGCAAGAAATGATGCCTTATTGGAATGTACGAGCAGGTTTCTAACTCAGTACCCGTGTATGATAAAGGGATGTTCATCTGTGGTTACGAGTGAAAGTAACATCATAAGGCATTACAAATGTCACAAATTGTCCAAGGCATTTACTTCACAACACAGAAATCTTCTTATTGTATCTAAAAAGCACTCTGTGTCACCAGTAAAGGAAACACCTTGTGAGCAAGAGGAGACTGATAAAAAAAGCGACGTGAAAGAGGCAGAACCGACTTCGACTTCGTTAGCAAGCAATAATGATTCAAGCACATCTACGTTACCACAAAATGAAAGTGAAAAAGGTGAGAAGGACGAGGTGGACGAACTGACAGAACTCTTCATTACTAAACTGATTAATGAGGATTGTTCAAGTGCTGAAAACCAAGCAAAAATCTCTTCCAGTGTAAATAGTGACTCGCAGGAGACCAACTCCTGCCCGTCAGAGAAGCAAAAATCAAACAACTTAAAGAGAGCAAGCAAAGAGAAAAATGTGTCTCAGAGTAAGAGGAGGAGAGCTGAAAAAACAGAGGAAGTACCGCCAGTTGAAGTGAGTAGCACGCATAGGGAGGAAGAGACTGCTGTCGCTATTCAGACAGCTGAAGAGCAACCTGCAGCTTTCGACTGGAGTTCATTTAAGCCAATGGGTTTTGAAGTTTCCTTCCTCAAGTTCCTTGAAGAGTCTGCTGTGAAGCAAAAGAAAAACACTGAAAGAGACTACCATGGCAGCGGAACCAAAAAAGGATCTCATTCAAACTTACGAAAATCTAACGAGAAGACCTCCCTAGCAAGTAATAATGTCACTTGGTCATGTTCTGAAACTGAAACCCTTGTACAGTTTGCCAATCCATCACAGCTTCAGTGTAGTGAAAATGTAAAAATCGTTTTAGACAAGGCTCTTAAAGACTGCACTGAGCGCGTGTTGAAGCAACTTCAGGAAATGAGACCTACCGTCAGCTTGAGAAAACTTGATGGACATTGGGAGAATAATCCAGACGTTACAGCTGCAAAAGAAACTACTATGGGTAACGAGGAAGGGGAATCAAAACTGAAAACCTAGTGTGTGTATCCGTGGTCTGTAATAAAATTTATTTTGAATAGGAAGCCATCAAGCATGCTAGTAACTGTGGAGCTCTTTTTATTTTGAAGTGATCTAATCTAGCAAAAAACATGGCATCAGTCATGTAAATTTCTTATTTGTTTTTATCCCTATGGGACTTGAAGAACAGACTAATTGCTTCAGCTTTGTAAATATTTGATCAAAACCTCAACTTTCTATCAAATTGTCCTTTCCATGAACTAAATCTTTGTGAATTGTCTGTGATTGGTATCTTTCACCAGGTCACTGCTCATGTATAACAGTACTCTTTATTTGTAGATACATTTTTTTTGTATATATTTATTATTGTAAATCATTTGCTGCCACCAGCAGTCTGTAAGTCTAAACTATTAAATGACACATTTATATTCGGAATTTTAATTTGTAACTAAGTGATAAAGTTTTTAAAACTGTCCTTTAATCATTTTAAATTAAGACCTTTTGAACTAAAGCTAGGTAAGTCTGCCATATCCAGTTTATTTTGCATAAAGCATTTATTTACAGGAGAGGAGCTGGATAAGATAACATTTCATAGGTTAAACGTACTGACACACTCATTTTTGTAAATTTAACATCCAGTATCTATGGATGATACTCATATGTAGTTAACTCATAAATATAATAGTTTTCTTATAGCTACATTTTTCATTGCTTTTAATTGGATACAAAGCATTTATGATTCCATAATAAAAATGGAAATGTGAATAAAAATAGTTTGCTACATTGGAGATTTAAAACAATATTTGGTATTAAAGAATCCGTTGTGAATGTGATAGAAAATTAGTAGTGTGGAGCAGTGTATATATTTGAGGTGGTGATTTGTGAAGTAGCCCAGTATTGCCTTAAATAAAATCACATTTCATTTCTTGTTTTATACATGTGATCTTATAAAGGTTATTTTTGTTTCTGTAACTTAGATTGGTGTATAGTTTAATTTTTGTTAAAAAACAAAAGAAAGAAGAAAAAAACCTTCAGAAACCGTTTCTGTAAATAGTGGGTTTATAAAACAGATGGTTTATTTTGATAATACCACTTTGGTATCTATCTATAAAATGCGTGAGTCCTTATGCCATACCGTTAAAAACTGAATAAACGAGGCACTTTCTGAAAGGGAAGTGAGGTTGTGATCTTACAGATAACCGAGGTGCTTGTGCTCTGTTGATGGCACGAGCTCTCCCTGCACTCCTTTTCCTCTCACTGGCTGCGCTCGGCAGCACTTCTGCCACCTCTGTGTTTTCCACACTGGGAGGAGCCCTGGAAGCAGCGCCGCGCGTAGCAAGCACCTGGGTTTGGAGTGATTTCTCTGTTTGCTGCTGACCGAAACGACAGGTGTCCAGTTGGCTGAGTAACCAAAAGAGCGAAGGCGGTAGTGGGAGCTGTCGGTATCCAGGAATCTGCCGTGGTGTTTTTAGGACAGGATTGTGCTTAACTCCCGTGGGACAAGACAGCTGGATTGTGCGGTACCAAAAATTTTACTTGGATTATTCTCGTTACTGGATGTGACCTACCTTCAGTAATATAAAATAGTCTCTATCTTGGGAGAGATCGGCTTGCTTTTTTTCTATAAACTTGTCTTGCCGTGTAATGCTTTGCATTAAATGCTACACTTCGTTGCTTTTAAGCTATTCACCTGGATTCCTTGACAGTTGACTTTCATACCAGTTCAGAGGGCACATTCCTACAACAACACGAAGTGACTTGTTTGGAGAGTGAAAATTACATATGAAAAAGCGGAAAGGCGGCAGCGTTTCAGCCTCGGGAGTAGCTCCTGTTTCTCGGTGCTAACTTGCTCACCTTCCCACAAAGCACAGGCTTCCTTTCGAGCAGGGCCCGTTTACTCTGCAACTTTCAGTCCCTCTCGAGTGACTGACCAGCTAGCTCCGTCAAGTCAGTAAATCAGAAGTGCTATCTGAGAACGATAGAGGTGAAACAAATGCTTGGGTTTTCTCTCTAGGAGAGATGGTTGTAGGCATACGGTCTTCTGGAGCGGGCTCCTGCTGGATGGCAGCAGCTGGGTTGTGGAGAGGAGAGGATCTGCAGGGAGGTGAGGGCAGAGCACCTCCAGAGAGGGATCCAGGAGCCTCTCGTGAGACCTGCTGCTGTCAGGTGGTTGGCTGGGCACTGTCGACAGACCTCACAATTGTTAATTTTTTAGATCTGTTAATCCCTTTTTGTGTTATGTAAGTAAAATACTTCCAACCGTAACATTCCTGGTTATAGTTACTGCATCATTTGCACTTTTTAGCCTGAGAATAGCATAAAACTATTTAGGTACATAGTGTTATACTACAATGCTATTAAAAAAAAAAAAAAAAAGGAAAAAAAAATCCAATGTCATAAACATCCAGGAAGTAATTTCTGATCTGAATTTCTGAGAATTAAATTTTTAACATTCTCTTACTCTTAGCCCGATTAATCCACACTTCTGAGGACCAATATAGCCAGTTTCAACAGAGCCAGTGCCCTTCGTGGCACATTCTCTGTTAGACAGGTACTGACAGCCTGTTCAACAGGCTAGTATGGTATTTTTTTTTCCTTTTTTTTTTTTAAATATATATATATACTTTTAACAGGGACTGAAGGGGGGAGGGTTTGGTTTAAGATGTCAAGGACTGCAGAGGGTACTGTAGTTTGGTAAAGCCACCTACAAAAGTTCCTGATGAAATAAATTTCTTTGGTGCTTGCATCTAGGCCTTCACCGTGAGTGATGTATCACGCCTCCTGCTCGAGCGTGCCGACAGCCCCTCGGGGCCCCGTGGGCCTTACCCCTGCCCGTGGGACAGGACAGGGCTCCGGGGATGGCCAAGCCCAGCCCCACTGACCCCTCATCAGCCTGTGGGGTGCCCAGAGCGTTCCCTTCTTCCCCCTCGCCTCCTCCCTCCCTCCCCATCTCTCTTCTCCCCTCTCCATCCCTGTTTCTTGCTGCCTCTCTTCTTCCCCTCTCTCTGTCCTTCTCCAGCCTCTTCCTCTCTCCTTACCTCTCTTGCTCTCTCCATCCCCCTTCCTTCTCCTTTCCTTCCATCCTCTGTGAACTGTGGTATTTGAGCCAAGATACGTTCTTTAAAACCTCTTGTCACCAGCCGGCCTGTGCTGACTGAAACAGAAGCTGTTGCTGATGGGGAAACAACCGAATCAGAGTCTGGATGCAGAGTACGGTCTGTTTTGTGATCTAAAGACATCTTTTAATGGGCAATTAGCCTCTTGTGGTTAACTGTGTTCCTAAAAAGAAATTCTTAAACTGTCTGAGCCCTAATCGAGTGCAGTGGGTTGGTCCTCGCGTGTTTTGGGATGGCCGTCCTTGACAAGAGAGGACTGTTGATCCTTGACCATTCTGCAGGCATGTCCTGCCCACGGCTGTTACGTGATCAGGAAGAGAAGCTTTTAAGAAACACCAAAAGCAGATTTCAGCTCAGGTAAGGAGAAGCAGGTGGCTGTACTCTCACAGATGGTTTCTGTGCCGCAGGAGGCCCCGGGTCGGGATCCCACCTGCACGGGCACCAGGCCCCGGGGGAGCCACAGGGCATGCGGAGGCTGTGGGTACCAGAGCCGGGCACAGAGGGGGAATTACCAGCAAAGAGGGAAGTATTTTTTTCCCCCATGACTTTTTCTAAGCTTCTGTCTCACGAGACAAGATTTCTTGGGTTTTAAAGAACACCAGGGTTTACAAAAGGTTTGGATCTTTTCAAAGTTTGCGGAGAAGTTTTAAAACATGCATGAGGTAAATATTTCTGTATGAATGTGTATGGAGGGGTTGTGGTATTTTTCCATTACAGTAAGGGCTGAGGTCAGCTTCGTACCAGTTGCTGTGTGTTAAAAGGAGACAGTTCTTCTAGCCTTTAAAAAGAAAGAAATACAGCATTTGAATGGAAAAAAAAAAAAAAAACAGGCATTTTTATCTGGGTAGCATGGAAGTTTGATATATGAGGGGAAAAAAATGGCCTTTTAGTTTAGGCTTCGAGTCTACAAACTCATTTGAACCAAAAATGCAAATATGAATGACTTCAGAGATGGGTAGATGACGAAGATTTAACCTAGAGAGGAAGCAAGGTAAAGGTGATAAAGGTGGGGAAGGGGCTGGGGTAGGAAAGGAACCAGTAAAAGACCAAATGCTGGACAAGAGAGAGGCTTCAGAAAGTTCCTGTGCTCGTGTTAAGTAAAATCTGGCAGAGTTGCCTTGTGTGATGCTTGTTTCCTTTACATTAATGGCTCTGCTAAATACTCCTCTAATTTTACAGCAGATGATGCAAAAGCCACTTGGCTGTTTGCTACCAGGGAGTCAGGGCTTACGCAGTTGGTCCGTAATAGTTTTTCAGAATAAAGTGGTTTAGATGAGAAATAATTTCTAGTTGTATCAAACCTGAAATATCTTCCAAGACTTGAAACGCTATGATCTGGAATATAATTTATCATTTCGTGATTGTTGAGGATAGGAATTAGCGAGAATTAAAAACTTGTATATGCATTAAAAAAAAAGTTATTGTATCACATGAAAATTTTTGGTCTAAGCAGGAAGTTCTGGCCAGCTGCAGAGTTTGGAGGGATGCTCTGAAGCCCTGCAGGCCCTGACTTAACGTATTTTTTATATTAGAAGATGTAACAAATTTAATCAGGAACCTGTTAGCTAAGCTGCGTTTGCTTCTTTTGCTCTCAAATAAACCCTGCTTTAAAAAGTAAAGAGCTTTTTCATTAATGTGCTATCTTTAAATCTGTCCTCGATAATTACAAAATACTCTTTATGGCAGCATTTTTCATTTTGATAGTGTTGCCATTGTCTTAAGAAATGATGCACTAGGGTACAAAAAGGATAAGATAATTTTGGTTTCCTTTCTCAGTTACTGAAACGGTGGCAGTACCGGTTACAAGGAGCAGATCAGCAATGGTTTTGCTTCACGCAGTGCTTGATGGGGTTTGTGCAGTAGTTGTAAAAGACGTAATTGCATGCCTCTCCTGAGCCATTCTGCGTATGTAGAGACCTAGCAGAAAGTGTTTGGAGCTGTAAAGCACGTTGTCTCGATAGACACACTGCTACCGCACCGTGCGAGATGTAAAACTTTAACTGGCCGCAAGCTGGCAAGCTAGTATCTGGCACGCTGCTGTCGGTAAGTTCAGCAGAGGCAATTGTATTTTCACCTCTTATAAAATCAAATTTATCGTAGAAAGAAAAAAAAAAAAAGAAAAAGACAACTCACATGAGCTTGAAAATCACGGTCAAAGGTACATAATTTTTTCAATAATTCCTAAAGTTAATTCTGTAACTGCTGTCCCAATACTCATAAAATTAATGCTTTGTAACCACAGCTGGAGTTTCTGGAGTGAAAAAACAGTTAATGTGCTTTCACTACTGTTTCCTCCTCTTTATCCTGGAATGAAATCAGTTCCACATCCTGGCAGCTCTGTTTATTGCAGGCAGCCTTTTCTCTAAAAGCGTGTGTTTTGATCAGACTCAGCACTGATGTCAGGTCTTTGATCACAGCAAAGGAAGGAGAACACTAGCCTGAAATAAGTCTTTTTAGGCATTGATTTCTATCATCTCCAAACCTTGAGTTCAAAAGAAGACTTATTTCTGTTCCTTTCCTGTTAGCCCATGTTATACCCGTAACAAAGAGCAGTGATGCGTAGTGTTCAAGAGATGTTCTGAAATTTAGGGGGGCAATAAGTCATTATTGTCTACTTCGTTTCCACAGGAGGCTGTGAGTGTCTTTAGATTTCCCATGTTCTTCAACAGCAGGTATCTGCTGAAGGGAGCGGTGGTATTTTCAGCCCTACCAAAGGGACCAGGTTTCGGGCTACTGAATGCTAAGACCACTGGCCCACGTTTTGTTATATTGCACAGTCTACATTTTTCTGCCTGGATCCTAGAGAATTGTGGAAGATTTTTTTCCCTTACCCACCGCAGCCACTGGGGCAGACGACGTGTGTGGTGGCTGGGGAGCTGCTCAGTGTGGGTGATCAGGAGTTAAATCCACACGCCAGGATGTTAAATCCAGGTTCTATAATAATAATGGTATCTTAATTCCAGGTTCTTCCATCTCTGGATATAAAAATCCCCTTTTTGCTTGTAACAAAGCAGTTCTGTATAATATGCAAAACACATTTGTTTGAGCAATTGTTTCAGTATGATTTATCATAAACATTTGTGTATATTATTAAAACTCCATGGAATTTTCAGGCCTCTTCACCTTTTGTTTCAACATGAACAGATCTAGGTAATTCTATGCATGACATACATAATGCAAGTGGATTTATTCGCTTGTATAACGGAGGGAGGGAACTAACAGAGGAAAAACACTTCCTAGATAACTCTCCTTTCACTTCTGCGAAGCACTGATCGGAACAGAGCAATTCACGAGATACAGTTTGTGTAACAGGAAGGTGTTGTCCAACCTTTCAAGTCAGTGGGGAGATTTTTTCGTGTCCACCTTCTGCATTCAGAGGGAAGGACAGGGAGCTGTCATGGACTGGTCCTGCAGCTGCTGCTCTCCTGTGACTGATGGTTCCTGATTTGTGGCAATCGCTTGTTGAGCCTCGATGTTTCTTGGTGTACCTCTTCAGATAACACTTCACAGAGTATTTGCAAATGAGGTAACTCAGTTCACTTAAATTTAATACAATGCACAGACATGAAGTTGCCACCAGAAAATAGAGGAAAATCATCTTCTCAGTTGGTTTAGAAATATAGCAGTCAACAGTATTAGGACATGGTCTCACGTCGCATTTGACGAGATGTGGTATTTTGAATCCATTGTACAATTTATAAAACAGAATGAGAAAAACTATTTCAAATCCTGTTTTTAAAACAAGACTGATAAGGTAAGTGCACAGCAATCCACCATCTATCTCACCTGGACTTTTGTAAAGTTTCTGGTTGTGCTTTTTTTCTCTGTTCTCTCGATAAGCAACATGGAAAACAACCAAGAGCGAAGGGGTGGAGACCAGGATTAACTGCAAAGCCCAGAGCCTGATGTGAGAGACAGGGAAAAAATGGTCAAAGCAAACATTTTCACAGCCAGGCTGCTTGATGTTGCATTCAAATTCATCGTGTTCGTATTTCCAGATGTTTTCTGCAGCCGCAACATAAACCAGCAAGCGGAATATGAACACAACTGCTACCCAGATTCTTCCAATTCCTGTTGAATATTTATTCACTCCACTCAGCAGGTCACGCAGGAATGCCCAGCTCATCTTTCTCCTCAGGGAAGGAAGGAAATGCTGTATAAAAGAAGCACAAGATCAGAGATGCTTCATCTTGGGTGAAGAGAACAGGAAGTATGTTCAAGGTGAAATATAGCCAGTAGTTGAAGCAATTCAAACTGACTAAGCATTTAATAAGGAAGGGGGAAAAAAAAGGAAAAAAAAAGAAAAAGCAAATCTTCTCTTAGTTCTAATAACTTGTACCTTCTGAGGCTATCACACAGAAACGATTTGCTGTTAAAGTAGGTTTTTGTCAGTTAGGCTGAAGCCTAATTGTTTTGTTAGGCCATCCTCTCTGCAAGTAGACGTGCCTGTTCTTACCGAGAGCCTCCTGAGCACCAGGCAGAGCGTCCCCGGCTGAGTTCAGACGAGTGCTCCACCACCAAGGCACGCTCAACGTAGCTCCATCGGTTTTGCAAATACTAGGCATCATCAAATCCCGTTTCACTTTCAAATTTATGCATAGGAACCAAGTAGCCTATAATAAATTGACTACCACGATGCAAATTGTTTTCTTTTTGTCTCATCTTGTCAGTAAATTTATGCAGTATTTTAAGTCCTATACTGCTGCACTGGATTTTTTTTTGTTATTGTTTTTTTGTTTTGTTTTCATTTTTTTATCATTTAAGAAATGCACTAAACTTTATTCCCCAAATTTATACATTTTATATATATGTATATTAATAGTTTTTCCACACAAATCTTCCCCCGCCCTAGCTCTGGAGCTTTTCTTTTGCGAAGGGATGCTTCAAGGAGCCACTGGCAGCCAGACTCTCCTTAAAGTCAAGCGAGGACCTGAGAGAGGCACCAAAAGCAAGCACACGGTCCCCCTCCCCCCTCTGGGTTCTGCACGGAGGACACCAAGCTCCTGTGTAAGAGCAAGAAGTATCTCCATTCACGGGAGACAGAATGGCTGGGAAGCATCAGGAGGGGAATCTGAGAGGGTTTCAGACCCAAATGTTTGATCTTAATGGCCTCGTCCCATCTACTGCTCCTGCTTAGCAAGAGAGAAAATGCACCCACCTATGGCTGCCCCAGCGTTTGGGAATCCCCCTGCCGCTGCTGTAGCTGCAGTTAGTGCTGGCCACTGAGCAACTTCATCAGCTGGCACGTTTGACTACCAGCAGTAATTAGGCCACAGTATCACAAAGCTCAGTGCAGCTGGGAAGCTCAGTGCTTCTCTTGCTGTCCCTTGAGCCTGCAGCCCATAAAGACCTCTGCCCATAGCCAGACTTCTACTGGAAAACAAGGTTATTTGCTTATTTGGGTACTCCTACACTGCTGCCATTAGAGTGGTGACTTCCTGGAGGAGCTGAGGAATGAACGTACTGCCTATTCATACTGGGAAGGATGCTGAAAAGATGTTCTCACCAAGACTCGTTACCAGACTACTCTCTTATGCTGTAGGTATAAAGGAGTAACAGGAATACCGTTTGGCTTACGTCCTATCAGACATATGCTTTTAAATATATTTGGCAGACTGGTGACTTCGTTAAAGAGCTATTTCTATCCTCTATGTCTGCAATTAGAGCTCAAGCAGATGTTTAAATCAAGCTCTCTGAGGTATGCGCACTATGCCTTTAACGATTTCTAGATAAGTAATATGCAGCCAATGTATTAGTCTCGAAGGGGCTGAGTAGCACAGTGTGAAGATGCTACCGATACTGCTATTCGATAAAGCACGGGCAAGGAAACAAAGCGTTCACACGAGCAAGCACAAGCTGCATTCATACATGTCAATACTCACAAACAAGCTGTCCTCCTGAATAGATTTCTTGCTGAAGGAAGGCCTCAAAGGCCTTTTTCTGGGATTTTAAGATGTGCACAGGCACTACAGAAGGAAGACTGAATTTTATTATTCTGTGGAAAACCAGTGTGGCTGACAGCGGGCTTTGCTAATGGCCAAAAGAACCGTGCCCGTCTTTCCTGAGGCAAAAAGCCCAGTGTCACCTACCAACCCATGCTTACAGGCTCCTTAAGAGTGGCTGGAGGTGCACCAGTCCTGAGCTCCCCGCTGAACGAGTGAGGCCAGAAGCTGAAGATAGGCTGGGTCTCCCTGCCCAGGGACAGTGGTGGTCAAGGCCTTGACAAAAATCTTGAGCAGGTCTTGAGCAGTGGGCAAATTCCAGCTAGCCAGAAGACTGGATGGGTGGAATTGCTGCAGAGCTGTTGTGAAATACAGCAACGCACGCTGGCACCTAGAAATCTGGCCCTTAGCTGAGTCAAAGTTTCAAAAAAGACAGCAACAAATGGGTCACAGGGGAATCTGTTTGGCATAAAGGAAATAAAGACCACCACCAAAAATAGAAAAGGTTCTATTGGAAATTGCAAAGGAGACACCAGAGAGTCTACAACAGTCAGATCATTTGCTCCAAGTGCTCAAGAAGAAGATGAATGTGGCAAGAGGAGCAGGAATTTGAGGTTAGATTTACCTCAAACTCTCCATGCACATACATGCACCCCAGCTTGGACAAAAGCTGAAGGTTAGAGATACCTTGACATGCTCTGCTCATTTTTTCCTGACGTAGCAATGATGAGAATGAAAAATTCCCGGACTGCTTCTGCTCCCTGCCAGGAACCGGAGCAGGTAATCCCCTCTCCTCTTCCCCCTCTTCACACACAAAATTTATCCCCTGGATGTGACTTTGACACTCCCAGTGAGACACAGGTGACCCCGTTTCCGTCAGACATGGACATCGTTTCAGTGCTGCCTCAAGCCTGCCCACAAGCTCTGCCAAGCAGACAGAGCAACCCGAGTGCCCGCTCCATCAGCTCCAGGGGTGAGGAATGGAATTCGTTGAGTAAAGTGTTTGGATAACACCACTGTTGCTGAACATACCAAATAATCCTTTCCATTCTTCAGTGAGGTCTACGGAAGGTTGGCTAATGTGCGTGGAGTAATGCATCCGTTGTAGAGCATTCAGAGAATGAGTTCATCTAGATTTCTGTCGGATCTGCTACTTTAATGATGTTAAAAGCAGAAAAGGTATCTCTGTGTAGAGGAAAATGGGGGGAAAAAGTAAGAAAATGCAAAAACAACCTACTCAGAAGAGAGGAAGAGGGGAAAACATCCAAATTGTTAAAGGCACGCAGGGAGCAGGCAGCTCAGAGCAAGCAGGCAAATTACAGGTCGAAGGTGCTGCATTAGTGGAAATGGAAATGGAAGGGTGAGAAAGAGCAGAAAGGATGTGTGTCTGGGAACTGTGGGTCTAGCGCTCGCGCAGGCGAACACAACTAGCCTTGCAGGCTGAGAGATGGAAAATCAATTTCTTTTCTGCTACAAACATTGCTAATGGGAGCTTTCTGTTGCACCTATGGCTTAACCTTGTCTTTCTTTCCTTATCAAAAAAAAAATCATAAATAGTGTAAAATAAAGCAGAGAACAGTAGTAGAGGATCACAGAGGAGAGTATAGGATCATAAAAAAGCAGACTTGGTGGCAATCTTGAGAGGTCATCCTCTCCAGCTTTTATATATATATAGGATTTTTATGTGTGTGTGTGTATATATATATATATATATAAAGTTTAAACAAAACATAATCTCAGCCCTTTTCTTTTAAAACACCGGGGATCAGCTCTGTGTTTTGAGGAAAGGAAGAAAAAAGCATTGGCATGATGATTTCTGTAAATGACCAAACAAATAATGAAACTTAACTTCAGATGCTCGTTTTGTAATTTCACTTTCCCTTTATTTTCTTTGTTTGATGATATAAGGAAGTTTTACTGTTGCTGATCCTTTGTGCTTGTTTCATGGACTACCCACTGCTTCCTTACTGCCTGTCACCGGCCTGAGGTCCACAGGCTCAGCAGCACCGATCCACTTCATTCTCTGCCCCTAAGAAGGCTTTGTCGTGCTTATAGCTCTTGCTGACAGGTGTTTGTTCAGCCTGCTCTGAAATTTATGGAAGCTCCACTCCCACCCTACCGTGGTGCATCTATTCCAGCGCTCTGCTACAGAAGAGGCAGCAGGAAACCTCCTGGGAACGCAGAGGTAGAGTCCAGCTCCAAAGTCACCCCGCTAAGCTGGGCCTGCACCAGCTGTTCACAGTGTTGAGCATCAGCAGAAGGAGCTGAAGAACTACTCCTGCAAGTCACTCACCTTGCAACGCCTTCGCTTCTTGCCCAGTGGTCAGAGTGCTGATATGAGTGGTTTTCCAGGTCCCTATGAAAGAGACAATGAGAAAATATAGAGAGGTCAGAAAACCTAGCCTTCTGTGGTTTGGATAACCCGTCTCTTACCATAAAATGAGTAAAGAACATAGTATTGATACTAGTTGCTTTTTCAGGCTCTTCAGAAACAAGATGGGTAAGGCATTTAATTCTGACAGCCCCAGAGCAGGCAGACGCAGCCCTACCGCCCTGCGGTCTGGGCAGGCTGGTCACTGCCACAACGGCTGTTGTAGTAGGAGTCATAGTGCAGCAGAGCCTGTGGTCCTCAGACTGGTGCAAGCACTGGTTTCCCACCTAATTCATCCTTCAGATGCTTCCAGCGGAACGGCAAATGTAAACCTGCCAGCAATAGCTTGCTTTCCTTTCACAGATCAACCAAGAGCAATCTGTAGACTGTTTGGACTGAACTTCCCTGGCGTAAATCCTTCATTAACGTGTGATAAAAATGGAGTCCTCTCCTCAAAACATCAAGGATCTGGACAGGGAAAACCCGTGCTGTGGAGGAGGAGATGTCCATAAGGGAGGTGATGGGGTTTATCCAACATCACCCGACACATCAGGGGCAGAGCTAAAGAGCCAGGGTCTCCCATAGCCTGGTCCGTTGCCTTCATCTTCCTTAGCTTACTGATTCTAGCCTCTCACTATTTCGTGCCTATTATTAATTTTTAACTCCTCAGAACAAGAAATATGCCCCTATGTAAGCCTCTGGGTACTGCAGTAAGTTATATTAAATGCAGAATCCTGTAAACAATTAAATACTGCTTAAAATAGATGTGGTGTGTAAAAACATCAGCCTAGATATTTATTTGCCAAGTGACTACAAAAGGAAAAGAAAAGACTAGATGGGAAGAAGTTCATCTGGTCGATTTGAGATTTACATCTGACTTTGGCACGGGCTTTCCGAGTGGCTTGGGACAAATCTCTTTCCTTTCTGGGCTTCCCTACCTTAGCTGCCAAACACTCACTTCTCTGAAAGCGCCACATGTAAGTTACGTCTTCAGTAGGCTTCGTAACCTTAAGAATGCATGGTATTCTTTTTCACAGCCAGCAGTGGCAAAATCCCATCTTGTTTTGTGTTTGGGAAAACCACAAACTCCGCTTAATAACCCAGCAGCTGCTGAGAGTGCTGCTTTGCCAGCTGCTAATTGCTGTGGTCTCTCCTCCACAGCAGATGAATGGTTTTTGAGAGAGGGCAGACCCAGTTCACTGTTGTCTTTGTTACTTCAGTAAATTATATAATCTAAAAATATAAACTCGGAAGAATCCAAAATGACTTTAAAAGAAATGGCATCCATATTTCACCCATGCAACTGGTAGAGCATTTTCCATCAACTTCATGCCAAACAGATAACCATCTCTCCCGTGCTCTCAAAAAAAGATCCCTTCCTCTGCAGCAAATGATCTTCAGCATTAGTAAGTATTATTTCTTCGTTCAGGATACTGTTGTAACATTTTGGTCAAATCTTATAAAAATGAATTGAGAAAGCCAAAAGATTTCCACTTGAGCAAGCATTAGAAATGAAGTTATTTGTCCATGGCTACAATGAGTTTGCAACCCTTTAGTAGGTACAAACAAGGCACCGAAAACAGGATTCAATCCGTGTCTCATGCTGGCAGATGGGACACTGCCACGAGGCTGTTATCAAGCCCGTTCAACCTTAAATAAAAAAAAAACAAACTCTTGTTTGGTAAGATTATATTTTATAGCAAGAAACCTGAACTTACCTGTGTGGCTGCGAGCGATTACAGCCGGACCCTCGTTTTCTAGTGGCATTAACCATCAGCGGTTCATTTCCACGAAAGGGAGTCGCTGCTCTAAGCCTTGAGAATGGAAACTGCCCGTCTCCCGGGCAATACAAACTAAACCAGTGAAACGTGATCGCCTCTTCCAGCACACCCTTCAACCCAGAACCGTAACGCGTCCGGTATCAGCAGAAAGATACCAGGAAACCCAGGCATTTGTTTAACGTCACGAGGCTTTATTTTCATCCTTTGAGCGCTCACCGGCGACCGCTCTCCGGCTGCACACCTCCTGCTTTTACGCTGGCAGAGGCAGGAGCTGCGGGCGCACACGCGCTGCAGTCTCAAAGCAGAGGGCAGAGACCGACGATAGCCCATGAGATACCACCAGCCCGAGCACAGAAAGCCTTAACTCAGTAAATTAATTCTTAAAGCCTGCTAAATGAATTCTTCGCAGCACAATTTATGTAGCTTAGACTTACTGGGTCTTCCATTACTGTATGCAACCATCTGAGAGTTTTGTGCAGAGGAGGGTGTCACTAACACACGCGCCTGACTTGGCAGCTCGCTCCTGGCCCCAGAGAAGCCTCTGGGGGGTGACTGAAGGTGCCCGGGCTTGGAGCTCACCTGCTGCTAACACGGGGAGCTGCTGCGGGGTGAGAGCCTTCCTCCGGGCACGCAGCTCGGTGCCCAATAAAAGCCACAGCCGGCCGAGCCAAGTTTCATTCGCATCAGTAATTTAAAGGCCAGAGTGATGGCACGAATATTGTAATTACCTGAAGGGCAATCGCTGCAGGAGCGAGAAAGCTAGAATTTAACTTTACAGCTAGATTTTATTATAGCATTAAAGGCATCTGAGCAATTACAGAGATGAAAAAGAAAGCTGTAAAAGCCCCGGCAGCCCATTCTTTATTAATCAGAAATGCACGGTTATGATCGGGTCACTTAAATGTCAAAGCTGTTTAAGTGTCTTATGACACTGGCTGCTATATCTCCATCCAAACCAGTACATAAATGTTAGGCACTGCTGCTCCCCAATGTATTTTGGTATGCGGTGGTATTTATGTATGAAAAGACAACTCTAAGGTGCAGAAAGTCAAAAAGCACACGGATTACAGAGACAGATGGATTTTATTCTGTTAAACCTATGAAATTTCTACCCTCCAGAGTCCTGCCAGGAGCTGCATTCCCTGACTCCAACTTGATGGGTGCCCAGCTCTGAGCAATAGAGAAAACCCACCTCTGTGGATGTTTCTCTGCTCCTCCTTTTCAGGAGAAACTGTCTTTCTCCTTCCAGAGGGGATGGTCTGGGTTTTTGTTTTATTCTGTTCCCAATTGGAAACAATTTCCCCACTTAATGAAAGTAGAACCCAACAAAATGCATTTTCTCTTCTGTATTGAATTCAGTTCAACAGGCTTATAACCTTGATCAGTAGCTGTAGAATAACAATTGCTTTAATCTTGTCTGGAAAGCATGGCTGGGGGATTTTTCTGTCTCCTAGAGACAAGGCTGGTTAACAAGTGTTTTATAAGACATATACATAATGCTATGAAATGCAAAAGATTTGCTTTAACAGATTCTCATTTTTAAAGTGTTTATTGCCTTAAAACTGTTTTGCATCATCAGTGGTAGGGGCCCAGCAAAGGCATGCTGCTGTCTGAAAACTCTGCTGTCTTTCAGCGAGGATGAGACAAATGAGCAACAGCAGCTGAAAAGCAGCGTAAGGGCTCTTGAGACTGACATGAGCTGAGCAGCGCATACACAGAAAGCTCTCAATGGCACCTCTGTCTATCTGGAGATCTGTTTGTTTCTTCTGCTACATTTATTTCCTCGATATGGCCTGAGTGAAATTACTGTTCCCCTTGCTATTAACTGTGAATTAGGCAGAGGAAGTACCTGTAATTCGTAGTTTTTTGCTTTCCCTTCCCACCCACTGTCCTTTCCCCCAGACTTGTTTAGCTTCTTCTGCCAAAAAAAAAGGTCCCAATTGCCAGCTCTAATTAAAATATAAACTCACAGTGTCTGAAACACTGCAAAAAGCAAGCAAAAAGGCATGCATTTACACAGTACGCATTCGTGTATGAAAATCCTAACAAATACATGGTGGAAATTGCCTCTGCCTCTGCAAGTCACACCTGTGCTGAAGTCCCAATGTTTATACAGAAGGAATAATTTCGTGTCCCTGGCAGATCTGTAACAGTGTGTCTCTAAAACAGGGGTAAGCTTATCGGCAGCTTGAGGCATCCTATCTTCATTTCGAAGACAGTGCGAAGCTCTCCCCTTTGTGTGGCACTTGAAACAAGCAGGAGCTGTGAGGTGAATCAGCAAAGACGCGGCGGCAGGCCGCTGTGCCGAGTGCTGCATTAGGCTGGCTATTGCATGCTAACGAAGTCTGCGGGTTACGGTATCAGATTCGTTCTGTTCTCCACAGAGACTTCTGCGGCTCAAACGATAAGGGGATGCGAGTCTCAGGAAAAGCAGGAGCTGCTATTAAGTTCTGAATGGCCACAGCATACAGCACAATAGTGAAAGCGAAATCCCGAAGGAATTCGTTTAAAAGGAAAATAAATCTCAGTGACAGCCTTGGGTTTTGAAAAGGAAGATTTTGTGTGTGTGCATTGACTTTACAGGAGAGATACTCGGATAATAAGATGATGGCTGACTTGTAAAGACTCAGAAATACCACAGATGTTTACAGTTTTATCCTTTAAAGAACACCTTCTATAAAAAGATGCCAGACAACTTTATAAGCATTGATGGACCGAGCTTTTCAACATCCTGTAGTGTCATACACCAAAATAATATTCACATTGCAGATAAAATAAAACACTCTCCCACAGCCATGAAGCAAAACTAGAAACAGCAAGCAGTCCGAGCTTCCCTCCACTGCAGAGCTAATTTGGATATTCAGCACCTGCATAATGCATGCTGAGCACCAGCACTCACACCAAAGCCCAAACCCGTTTCTAAGCCCCTCTCTTTGTATGCATAATGCCTTATCCCATGACTTTTCCTATGGAGAACATTTTCCCTCCAGCAAGGGGTGTTCTTTGTACAGTGTGTGCTTTTTTCCCCCATCAGTGATGTCTTTGGGTCTTATCTGCCCCTTATAGGAAAGATGGGAAGCGCCAGAGAAGTACCAGCAGCCTAACAATCTCTACCGCTGTCTGCATGGCAAAGTGGCTGTAATTTCTGGCATAAACCCATCCTACCACGACCTGGAAAGTATTATTATGGCCTAGGCTGACTTTAAGGCAGGAGTTTTATCTGTGCGGATGGGGTCAGTTAATGGCATCAACTGCTGCGAAGGGGTGCATGTACTGATAGAGAGCACATGTCTCAGCATGGTGATGTAAAAGTTTTGTGTCCCCATGTAAAACGTGTCGGTTACTTTAGAGATATAGGCAGAATGTCTCCTGCAGTACTGTAAAAACTCTGCTTTCCCTCAAGAAAACAAGATACCCCCCAAAATATAAGGGTTACGCTAAAACTTGATATTAGCATCTTTAAATTACACAAGAACCAAAACAAATGAGAGCAATAATCTTCACCCAGAAGTGACTTTTTTTCTACTCAATGGATTCTAAACAAAATCAGCTGTGTGGCATATGCTGCCTAAACAATAGCTATGAGATTAGCAGATGGTATGTTGTGAATTAAATGTTGACAGAAAACACAAATATACCACTCAATTCTCTCCTGATACCAAAACTTATTTCCTTTTTTTTTTCACCTCGTGATATTTACACACAGTAAAAAAAAAATCTTTAGATATTCCATCAGAAGGGAGACAAGTTAACCTGTGATATCCTACTCTGCCATCTTTCAGAAGAAAAAATAATAAGAATGCAGTTTGTTTATTGCAGAAGAAAACATGGAGCAAGTGTTTCTGCGAGCCTGGATGCCTTTGCGTTTGTGTTCGTGCCCTGTCCGCCACCAAAGTCCTCTCACACATCCTCCAGAGGTGGAAACGTGCGCTGGGGTGGGTGAGTCCAGACACAGCTCAGTCTCTAATATTAAGCACCGCACTGCATTTCTGCCTGCCTACTTTCACAATGGAGGACTAATTTGGGTTCTTTTCTATCATCCAGATAACATTTTTTCCCAAAGTTTGAAATTTTCGCCTTTCTTTGTAAGGTCACTCAAACTGCCCAGAGGCTTGGACACTGGTTGATGTGGAAAGGAAGGCACCGGCAGGCAGACGTGCCCGCATGGGCTTCATTTCCCTTGGGCTTTAGGTAAATTCATTAATTTCACTAATTCTGCAATCAGCAGAAAACAAAACAATGCAGCAAAGTGCCACCGCACCACCGAGATGCCCAAAATCTAGATTTCAGATCCAAATAACAGAAAGGGGAAGCTTTAATTAAAACTTTTTTATTATTTTTTCTGCTCAGACTGACTGCACTTGCAGAGCCACGTGTGCCTGATGGACACACCGGGGAATTTTGGGAGGGTTTGGGGTTAGTTTTGGCGATACTGGCGCCGCCCCAGAGCCGCCCGGGGCCGCCATTTTGTGTGCCCCACCCCCCGCCAGCGCTCAGGGGACGCGGGGCGGCCTCCGCCCAGCAGGGGGCGCGAGCGCGCATGCGCACCCCGCTCCCCCCCCCGCCCCGGGAGGCCCCGGCGGCGGCGGGAGGTGAGCGGTGGGGGAAGGGCGGGGGGAGATGGCGCGCGGCGGCCGTTAACGATCGCCCGCCGCCGTGTGAGGAGGCGCTGAGGGGCGTCGCGCCCGCGCCTCGCTCCTTAGGTTCCAAAAGCGTTTTTTTTTTTTTTTTTTTTGAGAAGGCGGCTCCAGCCGACAGCCCCTCTGAGGGAGGGGGTTTCTGCCCTTTTCCTCGCCGTCCTCAGGGTTTTTGGTGCCCTTGGGACGCCTGTGGGGGGAGTGGGGCTGAGCCGCGCCGCACGCGTGGCGTTGTGTCTCCCTAACCCTGAGGGGAATTTTCCCTCACCGCCCTCCGGGCTGCCCTGGCAGAGGGTTTGGCCGTGGACACGTTTGCACGGATGGCCGCTCGCGTCTGACGTGCCCTTGTGCGTGAAAATGAAACCCGGGGCTCGGCTCGGTGGCTGCCTCCTTGGGGTGGCCCCACGCAGGCTGTCCTGTCACCCCTGAGGTTTAAAAATAAAAATAAAAGAATCTGCCCTGACACTGTTTCTTGTGGCAATGTTCGTTAAAGGTTCTTTCAGACTGTGTTTTGTAGGCTGCTGCTAGGTCTGCAGGTAGCTAACACATTAGCCAAAGGTAAGTAAAAAACAAAAACAAGCCTACGCATACATTTAGTATTTAAAAGTACACGCTTCCAGAAGTGCATTTTAGAATGTGCAAATTTGACAAGATTGAAAATCAGTGTGCTTAAGCAGGGAGTCTTAGGCCTAACACCAGAAGCAGTCAGTATTATATACACAAATTAAAATTCATGTTGGAAGAAGACAAGCTAAGCAGAGTGTGCAGTCATGCTCAGTGTATTTTTATTATTATTTCTAAAATGCAAATGACGTCTATTTTTCATTTTGTTTTTAGGAAGTATTCAACACCAATTACAATGTCTTCCAAAAAACCTCTGAATGAGAATGAAAAACCCAAGGAGAGAAATCCAGGACTGAGGGGTGTACAGACAACTATGTTGTTCAGAGCTGTGAACCCCGAGCTTTTCATTAAACCTGTAAGAAGCTTATTCCGAGAGAAACTAAATATGCTTAGAGAGACACGTTTGCTTTAAAATAATAATCACAATTCTGTGTGCATTATATAACTCTCTTGTTATGCAAACCACCCAGTAAGATAACTAAAAATATTTTTGCTTTTCTTCCACTCTGATTGTTAAGAGCCCAGAATTTGCATTGTTTATTCCAGCTTTTATTTTACTGTTACATTCTCTGATTATTTTGTACCTAGTTGAGTTACTTCAGGAAGAAAGTAATTTGTAATTACTCATGATTTGACAGGTTAAGTAACAGGAGTCCTCTTTAATATTTGAAAAGGAAGAAATTAGAAAATGCAAATTTTTCGATATGAAAGGAGGGGCTTTTTGGTAGCTTTCCATTATTTTGGATTTTTCTTTTTCTGTTTTTAATATGCCAAAAGTTTCAGGAATCCAAAAATTCTAGTGCGCTTTCTTATATCCTTTATAGAACTCTATTACTGTCTATGTTTGTATATGCAGGTTTTTTTTCATTTATTAAATGAGTTAATTTAATTGTCAGTAAAACAGTCAGCTTCATCTTGGTTGATAGGGGGTAGCATAAGTTATTTCACACATTTTGTTGGACTGAGTCACCTGGTTCTGTGCTGTTAGAAAATCTGCTAGCATCGTTAGCTCTGGCACCAATAGACTCGTAACGCTCACAAGGCATTCAAAAAAACACCAAAAGGTTAACAGAATGAGGCAATATTTACCTGTTATTCTTGGTGCAGAGTTTTTTAAAAGTTGTGATGAAGGTTGGTGACATGGCAGGGTACTTTAAAAAGGCTTTCATAAGGGATAATGATGTGATTTAAGTGTATCAGCCAATACTCTTAATTTGTTAGAGTATGTGCTTTTATAATTAAGTTGGTGATGCTCTGCCTTTATTTACATTTGCAGAACCCAGTGAAATCAGGAAGACTGATGAAATTTTGTGCACATAATAAAAATAGATTTGGCGATGATAAGTGATCTGTTCTAGAGAAATGTAATCAAGGTTACTTGGCAGGAGCAGGGTGCATTGTCCCGTTAGTATATCCAGATAAAATCTGGTGGAAGTCTGTAGTAGTTACCTTTAGAAATTGGCTGTGGCCAGTTCATCCATGCTCAAGCAGCACTTGGGACCTGTGCGCTGGGCAGTGGGATGTTCTGCCTCCAGAAATGGAGAGCCCTCTTTTTTAGAGGGAATTCCTCGTGCTACCATAAAATCATGTCTCCCTTGCTGCTGGTCAGAGCCATTTGGAGTAGTCTGAAGGAAGTCAGTGGTCATTGTTGCAGGTATCACAATAGTTTACTCTTCGTTTTGTGCACTAAGATTGAAGAACGTAATATTTGCGGTGAATGAAAAACGTTTTGATTAAAAATCCGTGCTAATTCTTTTTTTTTTTTTGTCAGAACAAACCTGTGATGGCATTTGGACTCGTAGCAATTACCCTCTGCGTGGCCTACCTTGGGTACTTGCATGCAACAGCAGAGAACAAAAAGGACCTCTATGAAGCAGTCGACAGTGAGGGGTCCAGATACATGAGGAGGAAAACTTCCAAGTGGGACTGACGGCGTAAGGAACGAAATAAGCAAGTCATTTACAGAACTTTTTGAGGCAACTACTGTTCTTTCATCTGCCCACTAAAATAATGCTTAAATATCTCTGTTGCCGTTTAATCCAGTTTAGGTGCCATTAGAAAATACTGTGCCTGTACAAATAAATTGTAATTATGATATATACAAACATAAAACTGGTTTTAAGAATTGCCATCTGCGATCTCCACAGTATGCCAGAAGAGACATGATTAACTTGGATGTGCAGTCTAGACTGCTGCATGCCTCATAAATTCATATAATGGTTCAAGTCATTTCTCTCTTTCCTTTAAGTGAAAGTGGGGTTTGTCTTTTATTTTTTAAGCAGGAGTACATACTGCATTGTGTGAAAAGCAAAAATTGGTCTCTTCATCTGCTGAAAGTTGATAATTACAGTGTTGCAGGTAAAATAATTTTAAAGCAAGCAAGGTCTGATAGAGATCTTTATCAAATGGTGCCTCTGTGAGCATGGCTGCAGGGCAGGTAGTAGTTGTGGCATTTCCTTAGCACGTGAGGAGGCCCAGCATGAGCTTTCCTGCTTCCCTTCACCTTGAGCAAACTGTACGGGTGGGTACTTTCCTGCTGCAGCGCTGAGGCCTTCTCCTCTGCTTCTCCAGCGACTTTGGTGTGTCAGACACTTCGTCGGCAGTATCCCATTTGCTAGATACTGAGCACGTGGTGGAGGCTGTGTGCCAGGCCGGGCCCTTTCCACCTCAGACCCTTACTGCTGTTCTGGTTGCTTTTTTACCATTCAGCAACTCATATTTAACACTGTCATCGTGGGCACCCAAGAACTTGAGAGCCTCCTTGTTGAACCCTTCTGGCCAAGGTGGCTTCTGTCAGGCCAAAGAAGAAAGAAGACGTGAAGGGCATCTGTTTTCCTATTCTGGGAGTTGCTTGTGTTTTGTTTTGTTTTGTTTGTTTGTTTGGAAAGTGTTTTTTTTTTTATTGAAGATAACAAAAAGGTGACCGACTGCCTTGAGGGACAGCAGTAGCTCTATGGGATTTCTCTATCTCCATCTAGATCCGTTGTTTTGAGCCTCTCTGTTTTTCTTCCTGACCGTGTTTTATAATTACCAGTATCCAAAGTTCAGCTTGGCCTTGGTTTAGCTGCTTCCTTCACAGGAAGGGAAGCGAGCTCTGCCTTTGATGAAGCTATATAAAAGCATTTTACAGCCTTTAAAAGCCCCTCTGTGAGCCTAGAAGGCTCACAACAGCAAGGCTCTGGGGCACATCCAAAAGCTTGCAGGTAAGCAGACTACTTGCCTTTTGATGGGTAAAAGAATTTCCTGGTAAATTGATTAAATACTCAGAACCACTGGATGCTCTGCATAGCCTGTAGAATATGTTTTGGGGGTAGGATGTGATGGATCGTTACAATTAACCTTGTAAGAAGGGTTACACAGGATTTTAGCTCCCTTCAGATCATTAAAATTCACGAGTCTTGTATATTTGCATGAATTTAACTAAATCGTTCCAAAAACAATGCTACAAAAAAAAAGCATTTTAACGGGTTTTTCTATAAGCTTTTAAAACACATTGATCCTTCTACCTGCAGATGATTCATGGTGAGAAAGCGCAGTCTGTCTGATTTTCATATTTGGCAAAAATGTGGAATTTGGGTTCTTAAATTCCGACTTCTGTTTCGTGAAATGAATACAGACTTGGAAGTTGCTGGGGGAAGAAAGGGAAGTGAAAGAGGAAGGCATGAGGATCAAGGTGGCCAGACTGAAGGAGGGATGAATATTGAGACGTGTTCATATTTATAAGTATCTTCTCTGTATTTATTCGTGTTAGGTATTGTACAGGCGACTCTCTTAATGCTATCTATACACATAAAAACTATGTGTGAATTGGGATTTAAGCAAAAAAAAAATACACCAAACAAAACGACACCAGTAACAAAATTTGCTCACTTTAAAAGGACAGTTCCCTTTATGCATCTGGAGGATAAGTAAACAGCACCGATACAGCCTCTTTTGCTCTGTTCCTCTGAATTTAGTTTTCAGTATAACAATAAATATTTAGAAGAGATGATAGCTGGCCTGACAGGAACTGCAAGAAAATGATTTCCTGGGCAGAGGCTTTTTCAGCTTTTTGGCAGTCCCTCATCATCTGTGCTTTCACATCTTTACCAGTAAGGGCAGCAACATGCTATGATTAAAACATCTGAAGCAGTGGCTATTCTTCTGCTCCTAAAACCTCCTTCGAGTACACGGGTTGCATCGTGGAAATTCGACAACAAAAAAAAATGCACTACAAAGCCCTGCTGCCGAGCTGCGAGCGGTGCGGGAGCTTTGTGAGCACCGAGTCCCGCCTGGTAACAGTTGCTACGTCTCGGGGCTGGAAGGGGTCACCTCATACAAGCCTCCCTCATCATCTGCCTGCATCACCTGCGTGTCGCCGAGCTCTCAGCATGTGCGAGTCTGAATCTGGAGGCAAACGCTTCAGATAATATGAAATAGCAGCCGGTGATTTTGTCTCCCTTCCCCGGCTTGCGTGTTGTCTGTAGCAACAAGAAGCGTTTTGCTTGCAAGCAAGAGATCTCTCTGGAACAGAGTCCTGGCGTTTTAGTGAGTGTATTACAGAAAAATCCTAGAACACCACAATGATCAGAAGTCCAGATCTGGAATCCTTTGTTTGCTGTGCTGTATGTTCAAAAATAATACCACCACCGCCTTCTAACGCTACTTTTGATCGGATCCGGGAGTATAAGCCCTTCAGGACACGGTATTACACTCATCGTGATATACTGGGTGAGTTTCTTTCTGAATTCCTTTCCTCGCGAGCTCAGATTTAGGAAAACTCAAAGTGTGGCAGTATCCACATGTTTTTGAGAGTCATGAAGGCACCCAAATCTTGATAAGGAAACTGCACCGACCTGAATATAAATCAATGCTGCGTGTTCAGAGGGAGGCGGGGTCAGCTGCCATGTGGTGCATGAACGCACTCAGATTTGTGCATAATGAAGTGCAGAATAGAATTCGCTCTAAGACTTAGCAAATGTTTTCCAAAGCTTGCGTACTTGGGAAAGAGCTACGCCTATCTGGCATTTGCAAAGATCATCCTCTCATCCTTCAACAGGACACACCTGGGATATTTTATCCTGAATCCTAACTTCTTGTACCTGATTCTGGCTGCTGACCATAGCTTGAGCCTCTAAAGAGGCCGGGTTCAAACTGTATTTACGGCAACAAAGAGTTTCCCGTTGGTATCGATGGAATAATGACCAAAAATATCTTTCATCCTGCTAGTTTTAGCATAGCTATCATCCTAAATCTCTGTGTTGTATGTTACACATTGCACAACTTAAACATGAGCACAACTTAAAAAATAAAAAATTATCATAATTACCTAATTATCATAGAGGTTTCTGATCCCTGGTATAAAGTTTTGTAGGAATTATATTGTGCATTTTAATTAACGTGGTGCAAGAGGAGTATGCTGGGTTTGTACTTTAAACAATGCCAAGAAATCATCGATCCATGTAGTGAGAGCCCCAGGGACTGGGTGAATGCCGGACATGCCTCAGGAGACAAGGCCTCAGCCCTGTGTTGACACACACAATGTAAAACACGTCCAGAAGGCCACAGAAAGTCTTCTTATTTTCTCACTACTGCTTAACGTAATGGACTGGGGCAAAGCAATGCAGCCAGGGCCCAGCATGCTCGTTCTGATTTCTGCGTTGTTGGACTTGTTCAGTTTGCTGATTTCAGTCACTTGGCCCCTTTGTCCCGTCCGGCTACCATTTTGCGTGTACTTCGTGTGAGCTCCACAAAAGGACTGTGTCCACCCAAGAAGTGGAGTAGGGAAGAAGACTGACGTCAAACTCAGCCCTCCAGTGGCTGTTTGAGAGCCTGGTCTCATTGTGGCTCTGGCTCTTCTTCATTCTCCTAATAACGCAGGGTAAGAATGTGTGACTCTTAGCCCCGCCAAGGACGGAGAATGGGATCCAAAGCAGTGCTCAGGCCAGGCACTGAGTAGGAGGGGAGAATCTGAAATCCCACTTTTGGGGAGGGAGTTTGGGGTTGCAGAAAGTCGACTTGATCCACTTCCCCCTGCAGCAGCTTCTCCTCTTGTGGGCAGCGACTGGTGCTGAAGATCATTCTTTGAAATGAGTTAGCAGAGCTACCTACTTTCTTGCACAGCGTGTCCACAGGAAGAGATGGTGGTGCTGGTATTTTACTTAGACTCCGTCCATGTTGCTAAAGGAAGCAATCCGTGTCTTGGACCCTGTGAAGCAGCTTGGCACGCTTCCATGCTGCTCCGCTCCCCTTTCCAGAAGGGATTCGCTGTGTTCCCGCAGCACTGGCCTGGGCCTTCCTTGGGTCTTGTCTTGGATGAGCACAGCAGCCCCAAAGACAGAGGGGGAGTTTTGTATGTGCATGCCCTGTTCCAAACACCTAAAAAATGCCCACCTTGGAATATCTGTCATGTGCCCCAACGGTGGCATGAAGGCACCTGAGCACCTTCCTCAGCTTTGAGAGGTTCAAATTAGCACCTTCAGAAAGAAGATTGAATTATTCTGAAGTCCTGTGCCAAGGACCTACGTCTTTTCACGTTTCCTATCCTGACTCCATGGGTAAGGCCCTTTGTTAAAACCTAACTTCTGTAATTACATTTATAGAACTGCATAAGCAATAATATGTTTTTTACCTCTACTTAAATATATGTGAAAGGGAACTGCGTGTGTTTTAGCCTCTTAGTGTTTATCTGTGGGACCAAAGGGGCTAGGGCAGAGTTTTCAGCATTCATTTGTTCACTGAGCATGATTCGTTTCTGTGGGTTGTACAGAGATTGGAGCGAGCATTCAACAAGAGCAGCATGAAAGGAAGGAAGCAGAGATACAAGAGCGCATAGAAAAAATGAAGGCTGAACTTTGGTCTCAGGTAAATTAAATTGCACTGTTGTCGCTTAAATGACAACTATTCTTTGGAATAATTGCTGTAGCATAAAGACAGTTAATAAAGATCTCTGAGGTCACCCCTACAGAGCTGTCGTTAATTTCTGCTCATCCTTTGCTCACAGATTTCTCTGTGCACGTATTTCCCCAGTTTCCGATCGCAACAAAGCCTACTTTGAATCAACACCAAATTTTACATCTGGCCAGAAAATGGCCTTTAAAGAGCACAAAAGTCAATGGTTGGTAACGCTGTTCCCCACGGTGCCGTGTAAGATTCGGAAACTGCCCTTTGTGTTATATATATACGAATGGTGGTAATACTGTGGCAGCTCAATGCTATTGCTATTGAGCACATTTTAACAAGACATTAAAACGTTAAATGTGATGCTCTGATTAAACTGCCAGAGGGGCCAAAATGCGTTTTGCTGTCTGGTTTTAAATTCAACTTGCCCTGATTTTTTAAAGAGAAAATACAGAACTATTGATTACATAACCTCTGCTTTATCTTAATAGGACATTAATAGAGCACGAACAGCTATACTTACTTACATAATAACTTCTTTTGAAGGCTGAAATGCACAAAGAAGATGCAGTGGATAAAGCTCTCAAAGAGGCAGCCGCTAACCACAGTACATTTGTACAAGACCTTAAACAAAAACTTGGAAAGGAAATAAGGGTATGAACCAGTTTGCTTTTATTACCTCGGAAATAGCCAGCACGACAAAATCATTTTTTGGACAACCAGGAATGTCATTCCATGTTAAAATATATGTATTTCTTATGCTTGCCATAACCAAGACCTTCATTCATTTCAACTCCAACGTCAGGTGAAGTGGTTGGCCTGAAAGATGACTGGGTTTCCTTTGTGCCAGATGGGATGTGAGCTTGGGCTAGCTGGATTTTTAGTTCACTTTCAGCGTGTTCCACATTTTTTTTTATTGAATGAAGTTTGTGGGCCTTGTTGGAAATTCCCCATACTGCCCTAGCTGCTGAAGCTGATGAGGTGCATGTTTTAAGGGCAGTTAAATACAGGCTTAACTTTAACTCTGTTCTGAAGCTTTGTGCCCATAAAGCTAGATATTTATCTGATTTACTGAACTTGGAGCCCAAATGGTGTGGAGGAGAAGGAAAACTGCTAGCATATGTATATTTCTAAATTAAGCACACCAAGTGCAGCTTTGTATTTCTATATACACTTAGCACATGCTTTATATGGCTCTTTGGACATCTGAGAGAAGACTCAAAGACACACACAGCATCCGTGCGCTCCTCGGCCAGGCACTGCTCAGCACCTGCCATCCCGCCAGCGGATGAGGTGCCCCCAGGGAATCGCTCGCTGGAGCGTTTTCCTTCGGAATTTTATCGTATGCAAGTTTCTAAACAGCTAGCTGTTTATGCTGCAGACAGTCAAAGCAGTGTGCTTGGCATTTCAAGAGAAAAAGCAGCGAGGTTTACAGTGGTCTTAAGTTTCTGGCAGAGTTCTTTTTATGGAGCTGCTTTCCAAGGCAGCTCTGTCTTTTGCTGTCACAGCATCTGCCAACAATAGTTGGCAGAGGCTCGGTTCCTCGTGTTTAACCATTCAGTTACTTGCCATAAGCCTATTACATATCTTTGTAGACCTTAGTGCTCAGGGTTTGAACATGTACTATTTGTACGGGAAAAAAATACTAGCTCAAGTGCAGAGCAGAGGCAGAATTCTACATCTGAAACAAAAGAAAAACCAGACGTAACTGAAGTAATGACAAGGTGTTTCAGAGTTGGTGGTTTGTCTTTCTTGCAGTTCTTTTTAGCTGTGAGCTAACTGCTTGTAGCTCGCAGAGGCGACGGCAGAAAATTTACTCAGCATCCACCTAAGCAAATAGCCAACAACTTGTCTCAAAGCGTGATGGAAGCATTTTTATGTGTAGGCAAGGTCACTTGTGGGTTTGGCACAGTCTATCACGGCAACAGAGGCACACTGAAATAGGCTGAGCTGTCTGAGATTCCCCATGTATGTATGTCCTTCCAGACCACCTAATAGTGTTGTCACCCCTCTATTTACCAACCCAAGCAGTGTCTTGCTGGCAGGCATACGAAAGACTGGAATCCTTCTCCATCTCACTAAACCACGTCACCAGCCACGTGAGCTTCTGAAGAAAATACATCAGTGCCTTTTACTGCCTTAAGCAGAAAGCATGGATGATGTGGAACGATGCTCGTAAGGACAGAGCAAGAGCGTTAGTGTCCTGTTTGCTGGAGATCAAAGATGCAGAGAAGCACTTAGTAATGCCAAGCAAGGTGTTACGCAGATATCCAATGGGACTGATGGGGTGAGGGGGGGCTGCGTGGAAGCAGAGGGCATGCGATGGGGAAGTTTTGTAGAAAGCATGGTACTAAAATGGCAGTTTTCACTTCTGGAACTGGCAACAGGCAGTCATAAAGATACCTGAATATTTAAAAACAGTTTAAAAATAGCTCCAAAATTTTATTCAGGGCTCACGTATTGCAGTGTGTTAGTTACTGTGGATACCCCCACACAAAACTCCCAGGAGATGGTATCAGTTACCTCTGTTACACCACAGTCCTGAGCTGCTGACTAAGCTCTGGCCACTCTTAAGCTAAGACCCTGCAACAAGTCACTGCAAGTGCCCCGTAATGTTTTCCTGAAGGCTGTTGTTCTGCTGAGCTTTGCTTGAAGACAACTGAACAATCCTGTTGCTCACATCTACTTTTCACTTTGCTCAAGGAAGCGGTGAGGAAGGCGAAGGTAGAGATGCAGCAGTACATGGAGGAGCAGCAGAGGAGGGAGGCTGAAGCTGCAGAGCAGCGCATGGCGCACAGGCTTCGGTGTGCCCTGATGGAGTGCGCACAGGAGAAGATTCAAGCAGTGGCAGAAGCCAGGAAGCAGGAGCGGGAGGCGGCACTGAACGAAGCAGCCAGGCAGCACAGGTGCTCTTAGTGTTTCCCCTGACTCGGCTGGTAGATGCGCTAAAGGAAACAACAAAAATTCCATCTGTGTAGCAGATCTTCTAGGAAAAGATCAATAGACTCCTTAGAAAAAAACTATTTGGAAATATCAAGTGACTAGCAAGAGTCCTAGGCTCCCTCTGCCTCACTGACTCCATGTACAAGTAAAACATACTTTGTTCCTAAATGCAAGTATCCTAAATCAAATTGAGGACCCCAAAGTTTTGTTTTTTATGGCTGATTTGCAGTCATTGGAAATCAGTCATGGGCCTGTTGTGCCATTCAGGACATCTATGCAAAACTGGAGAGAAAAAAGTGTTTGTAAGGAGATCTGCAGGGTGGAGCAGAATATACAAATATAGAAAAAGTTATGTGAATCAAACGGTTTTGATTTCATAATAGTAATACACCCCAATACACAAAAATGAATGCATTTCATTTTTGAGAGAGCAAATGACAAAATAACTATAGTTTCATAGTGAAAAGATCGGTTCTTCCAGGGTGTTCCATTTTAAGATGCTTTATTTTCTTTTTCTGGACAGAGTCACACTCAAATTTTGAACCACTACATAGTACCTTCATTTTCACTATTAACACCCGCCCTTCCTGACAGGGATAAATCACATTCTGCATAAACTTAGCTAGCCTCTAATTCTCATGTTAGTAGAACGCCAGCTCTGGTGAACAGCACCCATAATATTTTGGCTTATACTTTCTGCCCTTTATTACTGACCTGCTCGTAGAAAGATGTTGTCAGTACAACCTAATCAAAGTTATGGATGAATCTGTAGTCTAGAAATCAGCTCTTAGATTTTACTTCAAACAGCATTTTTACCCTGGGGGCAGAATTGCTAAATCTCTATTTGAAAATTAGTGTGAACTTAAATGCCAGCTCAAAGAGAGACCTGAATGAAGCATGAAATACTAGGCCTTTAACTTACATTTTTCATTCGGAAGTAGTCGTGGTTAAAATATCACTGGAGACACTTGCAGAAACAGAATCTTCTGCAGCTGGATACCCAGCTACCTTTCTCTATATTACTAGTGTCATTCTTTTATACTGTTTTGTTACACAAGTTCTGATTTCATGTATATTTGTAGTTGAATAAGAAAGGTTTTTGGAATAGACTTAAATTGTTTTCATTTTAATAATATTTAATAGCAGGTGTTCTCTACCATTTTTCTCTTCCTTTTTTTTTTTTTTAATAGAAAGCACCTAGAGCAACTCAAAGAAGAAAGCATGTTAGCTGAGGCACTATATCGTACGAGAATAGATCAGTTAAACAAAGAAAAATGTAATGAGATGAATATTGCCCTGAGCATCAAACAAAAAGAGAATCAGATTGAGATTGAAAAGCAGCTCAAAGAAGCAGAGATCCTACATCTTGATGAGCTGGAAAGAGTGATGGCTACGCTGAAAGCAGCAGAAGATCAGGTAAAGACTCTCATGCAAAAGCTGGAAAAGATGACAGCGTGGAAGGACAGCCTGGAAAGTGAAATACAAGCAACAAGACAAGCTTTTCAAAAGTATATTGATGCCACATTTCCTGACCTGTCCCCTGGACAAGCGGATTTTATTCTGCCTTTCCGAACAACATTGGAGCAGAGGGACACCCCAGAAGAAACGGAGGGAAGTGACAAGGAATGTGAGAGAAGGAGTACTGGAAGCGTGAGATTCACAGCCATGGGTAAACAGAACTTCAAGTAGGTGATGCTGAAAAATAAAGTCGTGTCAGTTCATTGCATTACATGAGCGTGGTTGGAATGATTCAGAGAAAAATAATCAGGAGTGATAAGCCTTAAAAATTATCCATTAATCTCTCTTTTACAAATGCTAGGGAAGAGGTTAGAACATGTAGCACCTGAGGAGGTTCCCACTGAATCCTTCCTTCCTGAAGAGAGTCCAGAAAATCTGTCTTGTAGTGAAGCATCAGCACTAGGACTGTGAGGACTGGTGGCTCTGCCCTGAATACTCATGTATGGAGTCACGCAGACAAGCTTTGAACACCTGTGGCATTTGTTATGAGATTTACATGGTGGTTATTCTATGCAATTTCAATGAAAAATGCTCATTATCTCTGTATCCATTCATGCCTGGTCATTTGGAGGAGTAAAAACGGCCTGAGGCAGTTCAGTGTGAGAATGAGGGTTCACGGGGAGAATCTGGTAATTTTCTGTAATTAATTATACAAGATGACCCAACCCATGCTTCTTCTATAAAGTGGATCCTCTTGTCTGTTCAGGTGGATTATTGCACAATTTTTGAACTGTTACTTAGAGGGAAGTGAGGTAGGACAGGTTTGGAACTGGCCTCTGTTGTGTTGATGAATAAAGAGAAGACAGAAGGCTGAAAGTCATTACAAATACATTAAGAATGTAAGGAGAAACTTTCCATCCATCCTCTTTGGATGTGAATTTGGGACAGCAGCATTGTGTATCAACCTATTTTTGCAGATATTTTTCTTCCAATTTTTAAATGAAATAAAATTCTTAACCAGAGCACCTAGGATTTTCTAGCAGGGATCTACAGATCTCCAGAGCACTCCAGATGTTCACATTACCAACAGTTTTAGCAGCAGTTTATGCTTATGCATGTGAAATCTTTCTCCACTAAGAGGTTCAACAGACTGTACTTTGCGACAGCCAGTAACGGGGAGAGCTGGTCTCCACCTCCATATAGGACACTGCCACCTCCAGGACGTCCTGGTGCAACCTCAGGAGGAGGAAATAACGGGCAGGGTGAGGAGCAAGGGGCTTCAGAGATGGAAAAAAGCAGTAAGGGGACACACGAGGGTCTCCAAAATCCTTTGCAGGGAGCACTGACCCTCTGGACACCACCGAGGAAGCCCCATAGGCTGGGCTATCTACTAAAGCTTTCTATCTCATGCTACCTGTTCATCTGGAAACACTGTAGAATAACTTGAGAGTGAGCTGAGGAATGAAAATGAGCTGGTCTTTCCCTTTACTGCAGGTGACATAAAGTGTAATACCATGAATTCTGTATGCATCTTGTTTAAGAGAATCTTTAAAAGAGTAATCTGTGCAGCCTTCTTTTCCTTATGCTCAAAAACAACCCCAGAAAACAAAACAAAAACAAACCAAAAAAAAAAATCTGAATGAAAATCCATCACTCTACCAAACCAAGAAGCAAAGACAAATGAAGTCACTGGTTTGTTGTGGAACAGCTTAATTCACATGAAGTTCTTTGAACAGATGTTTGGCATGCTCTGGCACTATTTGTAACCTAACTGCCTATAAAACCTTACCCCACAGAATTGTGGAAGCTCCTTCTGTACAGCTAATGCTGGCTGTTCACTTTTCCTCTTACAATCCAGATGAAAAGCATCCAAACTTTGCTTTCACAGTTGTCTAATCAAATGCATAAACTGCACAGAGCCCAAGATAAAACTCCTGTTTACATCTTACAGTTCTGCAACAGCCTGAAACACTCCATAAACTCTCTAAACTGATTTTATAAAAACATTTACATGTGTGGTAAACATAAAAGTCTTTTGAAACTGCACCACTAAAATTAACTGGAGCCCTTGCAGCTGCACCATGAAATAGCTGAAGCTGGGGAATGCTGTCGGGTTAGCTGGCTGAGGGCACATCTTAGCACACACAGTGGATCCTCATGGACCGGGAGTGAGACCTGTAACCTGTGAGTAAATGGGAGAGGCTTTCTGGAGCATCTTGCAGACTGAGGGTGGGTGCTGCCTAGGAGCTATGGGACTCCTCAGGATGTAGGGAAGAGCATCTCGGGATTGTGCAAGGCTTACCATGGCATGCCTAGGGGAAGAAACAAGAGATCAAGTTGTTCTGGAGAATAAAAGGAGTGGGAAAATAGAGAGAGAAGGGGAAGAATGAGGCTAATCACATGTAAACAGGGGTTGGTCATGCCTGGCCAAACCCTGCACCTGATGAGTGCAGCCTGCCCTGTCTTCTCATTAAACTCCTTTTCTGACTTTCCCTGTGTGCATGTGTGTGTACGGAGGTCTTCTTGGACCTCTGATCACAGGGGCCATGTGCCAGCAACTGGAGAGACTGGAGTGCATATTGTGTGGGTACGTATGTCAGTGCATAATCAGTAGCAAATATCAAGACAGACTAGCCAAAAAACAGGACGAGAGGCACAGGCGCCAAGTGACCAAGTGGCTGCGAGCCTGGGCCAGATACTGAGGAGGAACAGAGGGTCTGAAAGTTGGCTACTGAGGAACCAGGAGATGGAAGCCAGTGATGAAGAAACCATGAGAGGTCTGAGGTTTGGCTGCTGGTAAGGTTGTAAGCCTGGTCCAGCTACCAGACGTGCTGGTTGCATGCATATGTCTGTGCACGAGGCAGCGTGAGAGGCAACGCTGCGTCTTGCCTGTCAGATGATGAAGTGCTTCAACTCCCCTTGTACAAACAGTTCAAGTCCTAATACAGCAGCAGTAGATTTTTTTTTTTGTTCTTTTCTACTGGGAAGAGTATCATATAATCATCACATACCTAAATAATGCCTTGCTCTTAGTGTTTGTTTCAGGGAGAAAAAAAAATTAAAAAAAAATAATTAAAAGAAGAATTTACCCTGTCTTATAGGGTTAGCCCACTTCTGTCTGGGATGCAGTGGTACGTGAACTGACTGATACAGACCACGGCTGTCTACACCATGGCTCAGAGCACCCTGTGGTGGCCATTAGTCCTGGGAGCCTCAGCCATCCAGACTGGACCAAGGCCCTGGGGGTGAACTTACTCACAGGTGTATGTGCAGCATATAACAGCCTGTTGGGCAGTGGTGTTGCTTCTCATTATCTTTTGGGAAATGAAAAAAATCATGTTTTTTTTTACTGCTTCTAAACGTTTAGGTGAAATTGTGGTGGCTCTCCTTAGAAGCAACATATCCTCTTAAGCCTGCATTGTGTGGAGATGAAAAGAGCCATGGCTTGGCATGAGTGCATAGCTTTGCAGTATAAATGGACAGACAGGGTAGCTGGCAGAAGGATCAGCGTTGGACCTGGAGAACCATTTTTAATTAACAGTATTTGATATTTCATTGAAATATTTTAGAAAATGAAGTATCTAACTAAGCCTGGTTTAGGAGATTTTTTCCCTTCTAGTTGTATTCACTGAACAATATCTATCATGGGTGACTGGTAAACTGGAACAAAAAAGTCTCTTTTTCATACTCTATAGGTTTCTGCATGTCAGATACTTACCTAATGAAATCTGTGAGTACGCAAGCTGTTGCTAAGTAGTAAAAACTGGGAGTTCAGACACACAGGCAAGCCTTTTACTGTGTGAAGCAGAGACAGCATATGTTCATTGGCCTGATTTTCTTGCTGCTTGAGAAGGACTAGTGACTGAAAAATCACACTACCCACTTTACTTACACTCTGAATCAGAGAGAGCATGAATACATGTTTTTTGACTGTCTGAATGATGCAAATAAAGAAGCTTTCAGATAACATCTGGACACTGGGGTACTGGTGATGGCACATATTGACAGCCAAGTGCATGAGACAAAATCTAGAATGGGGAGCTGTAAGGCTGCAATGAATAATACAGAAAGCAGGGTATCTCTATTAGTCATTCAAGCGATGTCTAAAATTGCCAGAAAGTCCCATCGTTTCTGTGTCTCGGGAACAGTGAAACTTTCTGTCTATGGCAGTGCTCTGAAAGACTGAAATGTGGGCTGTCTAATTACTGCAGCTGAGCAGCTGAACTAGCAGGGAGCTGTAGAGTATGGCTGATAAGCAGCTAATTATTAAACTGGAGACATCTTGCTCATTAGTCCCTCAAAGGTCTGCAGAAGAGATCTGTGCTGTCTTAGAAGGAGGATATGCAGACTGTGAAATCTCCGAATGCTTCGCAGGGAGAAATTAAGTGTGCAGTGAACCAATGATGTGGGCAGTGTTTGCAGTGTGAGCGCACGCTCTTCGTGCACGCCAGGCAATTAAAGGCTGCCGAGCCTCCCAGGCGACAGACCACGGAACGAATGCACCCAGCCTGTGCATACATGCACGGTACACACACACACATAAAAGGGTAACTGTGATTTAAGTTACTGGAGTGATTTCCTTTGTTGTTTTGTTAGCAACAGGTCAGTGTTAGATTTGCTGCTAGTTAAAATACAGGCTGAGTAAAGGAACCTGAGTGACTAAGCACAAAATGCATCAAGTGACTGTGGGAGATGCAGATGCTGGAAGAACTGGCATTAATGCTAGCCAGTAGGGACATTATATGAGTGCTTTGGAGGTATTTAGAACAGGATTTGGGCTGTGGAAGTGACAACAGTGACCAAAGGACAACTGCTAGAAGGAGAAACGGGCCAACAACGCTGACGGAAACAGCCTGGAGAGTGAGGAAACCTGTGCCTCCTCCAGCGCAGACTATGGGACTAGCAGTTAACGCATCACCTGAGCTTTCTTTGGGCCAATGAGAAAACCAAGAGTCAAATAAACAGCTTGACTAACAAAGAGAGAACTAGAGAACTAATTCCATGTAGAAGTGTAAATAAAACTGCTGTACCCCAACTGTGACATGGCCTGCCCAAATCTAGTCTCTTTTTCTAGTTGATCAGCAGCTATTTGTCTTGATCTTTGTTAAACCAGTCTCTAGCACTTTGTTTTGGCTTCTTATGAGAGCACAGCTGCCTTGTGCTTATTACTGGAAGGATTCTTGCCTTTGTTTCATGTATCTGGACTCTTTTAATGCACAGCTACACTTTTCTGTTAGGCTTGTCCTAAAACTTCAACATCTTGAATGACTAGAGAAAAATCCTACACACCAAGGTGCCTGAACACCATGGTTTTCCATTATTTTCCTTGTAAGAGCACATTCTCCCCTCCTCTAATAAACTTTTCAAAAGGCACAAGCATGTTCAGTTTGCTAATTTGAAAACTCAGCATGCTATAAATGGAGTGTTGCTGGCCAAAGCTGAGCTCCACTCCTCTCTGTCTTCTCTCACACCTTCCCAGGAACTGACTGCTGGTGCCAGATTAGTTGCATGGCTCTGGGTACCACTGCTGTTAGCCTCTAAAGGTGTAGTCCCTTCCTTGTGCTAGCTATGGCATCCCACAGTGGTTCTTGATTTTGCTGTGTTTTTTTTGTTTGTTTGGTTGGTTGGTTGGTTGTTTTTTTTCTTTTGTTTTCCTTACCTGTCAAGTATTGCAAATAGTCTAACTCTGAGGCTAGCATCTGAGCTACTTTGACTCTGTGTTGAAGGTGTTAACCCTCTCTTAACTTTGTTATGTTTCTTGTTATCCCCCTTTAGTATGAGGTTTATAATACTGATTTACACCTAGTTCTGATTTTCAATGTGGATTTAAAAGTCAGTGACCTGGACCCTCAACCTGAAACATCACCTAGAAAAATCTTATAATGTCATTATGTCTGAAGGACTCTGATAACGAGACTCTTAGCTGTTCCACTGAGCACCTGATGCCCTTCTGTGACATTCCTCTAAGATACTAGGTCTGTCTGTCTGAAAAAAAAATGCTTATTTCTGAGTCAACCAACTAGACAGTTCCGTCTCACCCATAAAACATGTCTGCTGCTCTCCTTCTCCTAGCTGAAGAACCTCACCTTTTGGTAGCTTTCTAGATGTTACATCTCATTTCTCAGTTACCAAAGACATTTCTAACAGCAATAATGGTCTCTACTGGAATGTATCCTTTCCTATATTTTGATGAAAATTACTACATATATTGTCGTATTATAAAGACCTTCTTTTATATAGGAAGGAAAATTGGAGACTTTTGAAATAGAAGTCATTGTAATAACAGGAGTTGAATTCTTTGAAAGGTAACCTGGCTAGAGCATCTAATTGCATTAAACCTTTAGAGCTGACTGCCTCAAAGTATTGTTCCTCAGGACACCTATTGTCTTATGTTCCCCGCTTGAGCTGATAAATGATCTGCACAAGCTGTTGTTTACACACATAGCTTTAAATAGCCTTGGAAAGTGTTTCTTGAACGTTCCTCTAAGGTCTAACATTTCTGACTGCCAGATACTTGTTCTTCCTGACTTACGACTTTCCCTGGCCTGGCTGCAAGGACAGAGGAATTAAGATGCTAGCACTTGATAACTCAGGTAAGCTAGCTAGAAGGTCTCCTTAACCATCTCGTCTAGATTCAAAGCTTAGCTCAGTGGTATTCAGCAGGTACTTCTAATACACAAAGAGAATGGGTGTGAAGCCAATTTTGCTTTAAGTCAAAGTTGCCCATGAAATGCAATGCACAAGAAAAAAGTCCTGTGTATTTTTTGTGTTTGAGGAAGAGGAAGGTACAACACTGAAAAGGTACTGCAAAGATAAATCATAATGCTTCTTTGAGTCCTTTCACTAGCTTATTTGTTAGTGGAACCAAACCATAACACAGAAGTTTTTGTGTAACTGTACTCTCAAAGCCAATGTTTTCTCAATTCTTGTTTAGCTAGATTAAAAAAAAAGGAGCACTTCTGCTTTTGGGCTTTGCCTCACGATATGTTTAAGGCACTCTATGGCTGAAGTAGCTTTGAAGTCCTTACAATAACACAGATGGGGTGCAAGATAATGTGTTAGAAATGAATAATCTACACTGCTCACCTGGTACTTCAGCAGAGAAAGTGTGAAAAATCCATAGCAGAAACTTGTGGAGGTTCTCACCAGGCTACAGTAGGAGTTGTCGTGGTTGAACGTGCACACAAGTTATCTGAAGATGGGCAGTCCTAGAAGAAGGAAAGTGTAGCTTATGGCACTTACAAAGAGTACCTTTATGAAGAGTTGCTAGCAAACACAAGAGGAGAGCGTCAGAAAATCTCTGAGGCCTGCAAACTTGCTGATCCACAAGAGGCAGGGTGCACATGTTCTGGGTACATCAGGCCTCTGACCTGGGCTTGAAACACTCCCAGCACTGGCAAAGCTGGCATCTCAACGCTGGCTTGGGTCGGCACTGAAATTCAGGTGTCAATGTTCTTCAGGGTACTGCAGGGCTACAAGGGAGCATTAAAGGTACGATCACTGCGGGGTAAGTCTTAGTACAGACTCTCCCCACTTGTACAAAATGGGGTTTCTTCATTAAAACTGGAAAATAACTCTGGTCTTGGAGCTACATGTATGAAACATTTCTCCCCTTCACTTTCAGAACCAGGTGATAAAAGTACTCTCTCCCTGCTAAACAGACATTAGCATTATCTTCAAGTAAGGCTAAATTTTCACTGAACAAAGCACCCCATGGTAAAACTGTATTAAATCATTGTTCTCCCCATCCTCTTCTTTTATTTTGGCCCAGCTGTTTGCTGTGGTGCAGTGAACTGAATCAGGGACCCGATTCCTCTTTAGAAGGGGGAGCTGAGAGTTTAGACAACACAGATTTATGTAACATCGTTTGTAATGAAACAGGACCTTTGCTCTTGATTCAACAGAGAACAAGATAAATGCTCACTGGCATGTTTTATGCATTATCGTCAGTCATGTGCAGAATGTAGAAGAGCTGGATGCTGCTGTAATGTTTGTGTTAATCTCTTCCTAAACTCTTTCATCTCTGGGATTGACTCTGTTTTGTTTTGTTTGTTTGTTTTACAAAACTTGTTTCTCCACTAGAAACTATGTCACACCAGTGAACACTCAAGAGTAATAGCATGGATGAGGCTAGATTTAAATGAACTACTTTTAAAGGGCAACTCTTAAATTCCACAGCAGAAAATAAAACACGCTGTTAATGTGTTTGACTCCTGACTTTGATCTATAAATACATTTAATGCAAACGATGCGGTGTTATGCCAATAACGAGGAAGCAGAAAGTAAAGATGACAGACTCCATCACTGTGACGGGAAAGACGAGGCTGTTCAAGGAAACGAAAAATAGCTGCCTTTCCCATTCCTCAATGCATTTAATCACTATCAGAAAGCAGCTGCTAAACTATTACTCTATAACCCGCTTATATTAGTTAGCTATTTCATGTGGTGGCTGCTAAAATATACACAATAATTTTTCTATAGATAATTGAGAGTGGAAATGGAGTAACAATCAAGAACATAAATACATTTAATAATGGCCATCTCTTGGTTATTAAACTGATAGTGCTTTATCCACGACTTGCTTACCTCTCCTGGACAAAGACGCCTAAATGTTTTGGAAAACTATTTGTTGATGAGAAGAACCTAACTCTCACCATGAACTGGACTGAGAAACATGAGCTCTTTCCTCTGCGACACACCATGTTAGATGAAACTAATTGCTGTAGTCAAGAGCAGAAAATTCCCGTGCCTTCTCACAAACCATGTGAAAGAAACTGCGTTTCACAGCGTGGCTTGATGGAAAACGCTGCAGCGCTCAGTTCGGTTCAGTAGGCTGAGCTTTGCAAGTGAACGCTCAGAGTTAGTAATTTTACTGCCAAGGAAAAGGTCTTGTGCCTTTAATTCTGCTGCCAAAAGCGGCTGCATTGGCAGGGTACTGGAGAGCTCCTGGCTGACTCTGCTGAAAACCCCGCACTGTTACAGAAACCACCAGCCACCCAGTCTGCCGCGAATGGGGCACGACCCGTAATGCACTGACATGATTATTGCTGGTCAATTAGCGACGCAACCCCGTGACTGAGACCTCGAGCCGTGTCTGCGCTGCACAAGCTGACACAAGCTCCTGCAGGCTTGCCAGTCCTGAACTGAGCCCCACGGAGACCGTCCTCTGCCGGGCTTTCACTGAGGACAATGAGGAGCTGGAGCCCTTTCACGGCATGACGTGGGACCACTGTGATCCCTCCAGCGGATTCCTGGAAAGCCGCCAAAAAGACAGCCAAACTTTCTTTTGTTCCATTCAGAAGGAAAATAACCTGGGATTCTCCACGCACACCAGCAGAAATCTTTCACTACATGCCCCCAGTCTTTGCAGCTTTAAATTCAAGGTTAAGATGCTGGAACGTACGCTGTTCAAAGATTCTCCTGAACAAAAACCTTCTAATGTATTAAAAGCCTGAAAGCCTTAGCTTCATCTGTTCCTGTGCTTGGTTCTGTCTAAGCAGCAGTATGCCGAGTGACTTGAAGTGGGGCTTGAAAGTCTGGAAGAGGAAGAGGACATTCATGTTGCTGAAAGACTGCTTGAAAGAACCGGGCTCGTTTGTAAGTGAGTAGTATGGGTTCAGCTCTACAAGCTGTTTCTGAAGTTCCTGCTGCTTGCCTTTTTTTTTTTTTTTTCCTTTGCTAAAATTGCTTCTCCTCTGCGAATACTAAAACTGCATTTTTTTCTCTAGTAAAAAATTGGCTTTAGAACACTGTAACCCTGAACATAAAATCAGTATACATCTTATTTTAATTGCCTTGCAGCCTTACATAGGAGAAAAAGATCTGTGCTTCTTCAGTTTACTGATCTGTTCTAGCCCACGTACTGGCACAGGACGCGGAATGGAAAACCTGAGAGACGCATCCATGACCCCCACAGGGGGAATGGCAGCTGGTGTTAGGTGGTGACCTTCCTTGGATCTCAATATGCTCCTCTCAACCCTCTTTCCTCTTGGATGTCAAGTCTTTTGATAAAACCAATTTCTGGCATTAAGGCATGTCCAAGTTCAAAGATGCTGTGTGGATTTGTCACTGTGAGCAATACTGCACGTGCGACCACAAATCTCCTTCCAGAACTCCTAGTGCTTATGCTCTCGCAGCACCTTCTCGTGATTTATCCTTTTAAAAGCTGGAATTGTCCATCCTGTAAAAAGCCTTGCAGACGTGATACTAACCATAATGTGCTGGAAAAGCTGGATGTCAGCTGGTATCAGAGTGACTTTATACAGAGGCTAGAAAAACTCTTTGCCCTTCCCCTTTCCTTGCAAGCTATCTTAATGAATCTGATGTGTGTGGACCAGAGAAGTGGTGGATCTGTGGAGACTTTTAAAAGGACTGACAACAGTCTAAGAGCCACCTTCTTTAACGTACGCTGGAGGCAAGAACTTGAACAATACTTGGCAGTGGTTTCTTTCTCCTTCCTCCTGGAAGTGACCTTGTTGCAATGTCACTGTGTGCACACAGGATTCACACAGAGGGGAGAAAACACAAGTTTTTAAATCTATATTTCCATGGTTTTGACTGATCTACTGGAGTCAAGGGAAACCAGAACAACCACAGAGGAGAAGTGTGAAAGCTAGCAAACAAGGCTTTTGGAGGAATTACAATATGCATATACAGTCATCTCTTAGCGTATTTCACCCCCTCCCCAAGAGGTATGCATAGCCAATTTCTCTTACCTGTTGTATTTTTCTCTTCTCAGCTCCAAAAGGTGGAATTGCTCACGCTGCTGCTGTCAGTACGGATAAGAGGAAAGCATCTTTTCTTGAGATGCAGGCCTCCTGCTAGACCCAGATCATTCATGGCATATGGAGAGAGCTTTTTCCTTCACGTGCTGGTCAGAAGCCCCTTCTGCAGCTCATTGCAAGGCTCCTCTGAGCTACCAGGATAGGAAATTTTTTACAAGCAGTGTAGTCCGATGACTGCCTCACCCCCTAGATAACCACAGATGTGGGTGCTAGGAATATCTGTCTTTATTAGAATTCAGGGGTGCAGTGCAGGAACAAAGCAAGAGGCTATTTCATGCCTGCCCTGAGTACAATAACATTCCAGTCTGGTATCGTGTAAATGTTTGATCTGCTGCTCATATTTTAAGGTGTGGCTTGAGCACGTTCTGCTTGACTGAGACATAAACAGGTTTACTGCTAGATATGCCCATTGATATGTAGTGATTAACGCAAGGTTTTGGGCTCAGGCACTTCTACAAATCTGATGTAGAGGGGATACAGATCTTAGCAGGCTGTAAACTTCTACGCTTTCTTTTGGAATTTTGTATTTATTTACCTATTTAGATGTCCATTATCTAGAACACTGGTAAGTAAAAGCAAGAGGCCAAGGAAATGTCCAGTGATCTTTCAGCAAAATATCCTTCCAGAGTTTCATAGGTACTTCTGAGATCACTTTCTACATTCACAGTTGTCCAAAAAGCTTAAAAATTAGCTACCTTTAATGCCAGTGAGGTCTTCCTTCAAAAACTTGGGGAGAAAGAGGATATTCTTCAGCATAGAGTGAAACAGGATGTTGTTTTGCAGAGCAGTAGAGCTTGCTGGAAGGGCGGAATCTCTTCTGAAGCAAATAATTGCATCAAGTGCAGCCACTAGTGTAGGAACTGGCATGAAAACCCTTTCTTTGCTCAAAGCGCCCATTTTTAGAAATATATAAGCTACTGTGTTGCCGGTGTAGGTCAGATCCTGAGTTCTGTCTCTGTGAAATACAATTGTGTCAATGTGTGTTGTCTTTCAAACCTCAGCCTGGAGGCTACTTAAATTTTTAATTTCGTCCTATCCTTAATTGAGCTTTGAAAAGAAGTTGTGAAACCCTAATCTTCACAGTTATATTTAAATTCTGAATTGTCTTCAGGCTATAGTTTCCAGTGAAGTGGCAGGTAAAATCTCTGGAAGTTCTCAACCTGGTGTGTGCAAGCTTAAAAACAATGAACGAAGATCAAATTAACACAAATGACTATATTCAAATGCTATAAAACAAAGGTTGCACCATCAGACTAAGTTGATAATAGGGAGCCTAAAGGAACTATACTCACTTAAGGATAGAGAAACTACATGCAATTGAGCCAGGAGCACTATTTCCAGATCACTGCTTAAACTTCAACTGTATGGTGACACACAAGTAGAGAGTAATAAATTACATGCAAAAAGATGAATCAAGCCTGAAGAGAGATAAGGCCTACAGAAAAATAAATTAAAAATACAGAAGAACAGCAAAGCAATGACTTCTTTCTATGGAAGAATGCTACAAAGCTTGTTTTTTTTTTTTTTTTCATATTGGCAGCTATTAAGGATCAAAGAGAAGTACAAGAGCAATCAAAAGGAACTTTGGGGCTTTGGGACAATTGGGTAAAGGATCAGGCACACAGATACTGTTTTCCTCTGTGCTTCCAGTAGCAGGGAACAAAATTGAAAGGAAGAGGCAGACCCAGCTGATCAATATGTCTTGGCCTTAGTGACCATGAAGTAGTCGATTTAAAAATCTTTGGTGATAGGAGGAAAACTGCCACCAAAACTGCAACCCTGGACACAGGTGGAGCAGACTTCAGGCTGCTCAGGGATCTAGTTGGTAAGGTCCCCTGGAAAACTGCTTTCAAAGACACTGGGGTCTGTCAGCGCCGGTTGCTTTTTAAGCACCACCTCTTAAACAGGACCAGGCAATTCCAAAATGTCAGAAGTCAGGCCGCTGGGGCAGAAAGTCAGCGTGGCTGAACAGGGATTTTCTTGTAGAGCTTAGGCAGAAAGAGTACAGCCACTGGAAGCATGGTCAGGCGACATGGTAGGACTGTTCACCATCATAGGGGGAAAACTCATGCGGCCAAAGCTCAGTTAGAGTTGAATCTGCCCAGTACTCTGTGGGACAACAAAAAAAGTGTTTTTTTAAATATGTTAACAGCAAAAGGAGGACCAGAGATAACATCAGTCCACTACTTGATGAGGTTTGTCACCACACCAATAGAGATGCAGACAAAGCAGAGATGCTTAATGCTTTCTTCGCTTCTGTCTTTAATACTGATGATGGGGACCACCCTGGTGGGACTCCTGGAGCCATGAGTTGGAGGACTGTGACTGCAGGAACAATAAACTCCCAGCCAACCCCAAGCTTGTGCGGGATTTGCTACTCCATCTGGATGCATATAGTCTCTGGGGCTTGATGGGATTCATCCCAGGGTACTCAGAGAGCTGGCTGATGTCATCGTGAGACATCTCTAAACTATTTTTCAATGGTCTTGGGAATCTAGAGAGGTCCCAGTCATTTGTACTGGGAGGTATTTTTACTTGGGAGGTATTGAAAAACACCTGAAGGACAATGCAGTCAATGGTCACAGCCAACATGGGTTCATGAGGGGAAAGTCCTGTTTAAGAAACTGAATTTCCTTTTATGACAAGGTCACCCACCTAGCTGACCAAGGGAAGCCAGCTGTTGTAATCATTTTGGATTTCAGCAAAGCTTTTGGTACTGTTTCTCATGTTATTCTTCTGGACAAAACGTCCAGCATACAGCTAGACAAGTACGTAATGTGATGGGTGAACAATTGGCTGATATGCTGGGCTCCAAGGGTTCTAGCAAATGGGGTAACATCAGGCTGGTGGCCAGTCACTAGTGGGATTCAGCTGGGCTCCTTTTTAGGGCCAGTTCTCTTCAATGTTTTCATAAATGATCTGTATGCAGGACTTGACAGTATACTAAGTTTATGGATGACTAAACTAGGAGAAGCTGTTGAATCCCTTGAGGAGTCAACTCCTCAAGAAGCCTTACAGAGAGATCTTGACAGACTAGAGGGCTGGGCAATCACCATTCGTATGACATTTAGCAACAGCAAGTGCCAGATTCTGCTCCTTGGAAAAGGCAGCCCTGGCTATATGTACAGACTGGGGATAAGAGGCTGGAGAGCAGCCCCACAGAAAGGGATCTGGGGTTTCTGGTTGACGTCAAGTTGAATATGAAACAGCAGTGTGCCCTGGCGTTATCTGTACCCTGGGGTGCATCAGGCACAGCACTGTTAGCTGGTCAAGGGAAGGGATTGTCCTGCTCTGCCCTGCGCTGGTGTGGGCTTGCCTTGAGTACTGTGTGCAGATTTGGGCACCAAAGTATAAGAAGGACATAAAACTATTAGAGAGTGTCCAAAGGAGGGCTATGAAGATGGTGAAGGGTCTACAGGGCAAGCTGAATGAGGAGCAGCTGAGGTCCCTTGGTTTGTTCAGCCCAGAGCAGAGCAGGCTGAGGGGAGGCCTCATGGCGGCCTGCGGCTCCCTCACGAGGGGAGCGGAGGGGCAGGCGCTGAGCTCTGCTCTCTGGGGACAGCGGCAGGACCCGAGGGAACGGCATGGGGCTGGGACAGGGGAGGGTCAGGCTGGGGGTTGGGGAAAGGTTCTGCACCCAGAGGGGGGTCGGGCACTGGGACAGGCTCCTCAGGGCAGTGGTCACAGCACCGAGTTGCCGGAGTTCAAGAAGCGTTTGGACAACGCTCTCAGACACCGGGTCTGATTGTTGGTGGTCCTGTGTGGAGCCAGGGGTTGGACTTGATGGTCCTTGTGCTTCCCTTCCAGCTTGGGATATTCTGTGGTTTTAGGATTTTATGATTATTATACCCAGAGTTGGTTAGCTCAACTATATGCATGAACAAAATATCTTTTGTTTATATGATTGTGACTTTTTTCCCAGCTCTTGGTACTTTAAGGCAAACATAATTCTTCATGCCTAGCAGGTATGCAGTCTTATTCCATCTGCATTCTGTTTTTTTCTTTTTTATTTCTAATTTGTGAGTTAAAAGGTGGCTGTTTCTCTGTGGAGAGTAAAAAGACATTTGGATAACAACCTGCAGCTGTTAAAAAAAAAAAAAGGAAAAAGATTATGTACTTCTGGGGGGAAAAAAAAAAAGGGACATAATTCCCTGCTGCTTCTTCCACACCATTGTGAAAAAGCCTTGCAGCTCTAGCATTAATAATTTTGTCTCAGCATTCATAGCTCTTCTGTATGTGGATGCTGAAAAGTACAACATCAAATCTCATACTGTCTGTTGGCACTAGCACTGGCTGAGTCTGTCTCAGAATCTGTTTCCTTTTGGGGCACATTATTAGGTAATGCTGTAATGACTCAGTATTGCTTCTAAAGATTTGCTAGCTTTGAAGGAAGAAAAATTATAGGGATTTAATCCATTCAGTCACTTGAAGCATCAATATTATTCATAACATTAGGATATTTCATGAATACCGAACAGGATAAGCTTTGCAGCCTCATTGAATTGCTGGAGAGCACAAGGCTAACGATGCTGAGGTCTGTCACCGCAGTGCTGAAGAGATGCTTTCAAGGTGTCCCTGCTCCTGCTGCTTCATCAAGTCTTCAGCATTAAGAGGAGACTGGTCACCTAAATTTTCTTGGAAACCAAAAGCCCCAAATACAGAGTGCCCCTCAGCTCACAACCACAACGTAGCTCATCTCTTCTGAACTAATGAATTCTCAGTGAAATGCCATCCTCGTGTTCATTAGTGTTGCAGATTACTTTGAATCGAAACTCCCTACTGTATTTGCTTTGCACAAATACTACTACTTTGCCTAGACAAGACTGAAAGTATAGCAATCTAGCAGAGCAAGGAATGACCTTGTAGGTAGCAAGCATGAATTGGCCTCTCCAGTAAAAACATTGATCAAAAAACTATTCTTTCATGGCCATAACTTCAGTTTCAGTGTATATGTTGTGTATATCTTCTTGGTTTTTGTTTTGTTTGTTTGTTCGTTCATTTGTTTTAGGGTGGTGAGCGAAGCAAGAAGCAGCAATTTGTCTAGTTCTGGGATTTTAACTCAGAATTTACCAATAACTAACTGGAACAGCCACCCAGGATGAAGGCTTTTTGGAAGCTCTTGCTTTACATTATTTTTCTCAGTAAAGCAACATCTTGCTACGGCACATGAGAGCCCTGGTTTTATATATCTACAAATATTTAAAAATCTTCTAATCTGCCACTAAAACTTCTGTGCACATCATGACCCATCTCTAACCACCCCCCCCCAAAAAAAATAGTAATGTAAAGGGTGGGTACACTTTTCTCAAAACCCTTCTGAGCTCTGTACATGTGGTTGTGCACTTGAATCAGTGTGCACATCTTTATGGCCTACAGATCACACCTTAATAAAGACTTGGAAAAAACCTACAGTTTCACTTCAGTTGTCTCCATGCGATAGGAAGGAGCTGAATGGGAAGTCACAGAGAGTCAGCCTGGTAAAATGCCCTTGGAAAGGATTTTCAAAATTTCTTATACGACATGCCTTTGATTCAAAGCAAAACCAAATGTCCTTCTTAAATATTTGTGCATGCCAGGGAAAAGTATTCCTTTCCTTGTTTCAGCAAAAAGGACTTAATGACCATCTGTAAGTCCTTTTCAATTATATTCTATTTCTACGGTTAAATGACTTTACTAAATTACTTCTACATCAGGTGTTTTCTGTACTTGTAATTTCACAAATTGGATTCCTATCTCCTCGTGGCATTTTCTATCTAAATATTTTTTTCATGTCCATTAATAAGATTAGCTGACATGTGAGACTGAAAAAAACAATTGCAGCTGGCCACTGCTGTGTATCTGTAGAAGAGTCTTAGAATTCACTTTTAAAAGTAAAAGGTAAGAACTGCTAACTCAGCTGCTCTTTGGTTCTCTAACAGTTACCAGGCATCCCATGATGTTAAAAAAAAAAAAAAATCACCTTTTTTTTCCAGTCTATAGCACTCCTTTTGAAGGTTGCTACAGGCACAGCTGTCTAAAGTGTTACTCAAGTATTCATCACAAATCTACAAGATCTTAAACCTTAATAGCTGCTCTAGGGGAGAGAAGCTGCACTGGGAATAGAATTGCTCTGGGGCAACGAAGGTCAGAATTTTGGAGAAAGATTTGCAAATTTGTACATAATTTCAAGGGCATCCATCCATTTGGCGGGTTGTTTCCCAGCTAATGTCTTGACATGGGGAAAACACTGCAGGGAGGGCTCTGTTTCTGGGGTAGCGTGGGTAATATTCCTCTTCCCCTCCCAGTCTGACTCACTGATCATTCTCTTACATTTTGACAGTTGAATGAAGAGCATCCTTGTACAGAAGTGAGCATCCCTTTATAGAAGTGAGAAATCTGTAATTGGAAAAGAGTAAGCTGAGTGAGAAGTTGATTTACAAACTGCAGCATTTTTACTGTCCTGTTATTAGTACAGTTTCCTTCTCCACTAATGGGGTCAGAGCCATAGCAACATATTTCCTAGACAATTCTCTCCTTCATCTGCATACTGGATAGTTGTGTTTCCACGACTTTGGAAGAAGTTCCTATAGCCCAAGAAGAAAGTCCCCGGTCCTTGATCTCCTGATGGGTCCCATCTATATGGGATGCTGCCCAGCAGTAGTTTCTGACACTTCTTCTGCTTGTAGGGAAATCAGTGTATTGCATTTTTTTCTGCTTTTGCATACTTGTGGGATTTGGGACTGTTGCAAGGACTCATTTTAGCATTGTGCGAGAAGGTAGTCTCCCGTGAAAAGAATGTTGAAGTTACTGATTTTTTATCAGCTGTACATATGTAAGGACTAGTTAATAGCTAGCTAAGCCATGAAAAGCCAGCATGGGCTTCTGGCCAAGCTGCACCTGTTTTGAAACATAACTCTAAAGGTATATGTGGGAACTACCTGATCTATAACAAGTAGTGTATGAGTCCCAGGTCTAATTTACAGCAATTTTAAGAGGGACGGTTAGTGGAAAAATGTCTTGATCTGTGTTATTTTTATTAATGCCTTAACTGAAATGTTAAAGTTGCTGCAGAGCCTTAGGTAGTGATTCATCTGAATGCAGCTGAATAATGCATCTTTTGCAGGAGTTTCCAGTTGAGGCACTTAGTGATGGTATGTCTGGAATCTCTCCGCTCCCTCCTCTCTAAAGGTTTGAAGGACAAATAATTCTGCTCCCCACCCTTTTCTGTAACCTAGCAAATACAGTGCATCCATTGTGCTGGCCAGAGGATCCAGACTAACAATAATATATTTGTTAACTGGGTTTATATATTACTGTGTTGTCTTGTTTTGTTTTTTTCCTATAAATGCTCAAATCAAGGGTAAACCTGTTGTGCTGTGCTGCCTATGAATGAAACCTGGGAGATTTTTTTTTTATTTTCAGGATAAAAGCCACACTGGATTTCTTTGGCCAGCAAAATCTTGCTGCCTCGGAGACACTTTAATCACAGGGACAACTGTCAGTTTCCCTGAGCCGAGGTCTCTGTACAATGAGTAAGTCTGTGCTCCGTGTCAGGTACCCTCATTCTTGTGGTGAAAGTCTGATATAATGGGAACTGGGGGTAGACACAGAGCAGGCATACCCAGCAGCAAAATGATGGAGCTGGGAGAAGAGAGCAGAAGAACAATTTAATGTTCCTTTACCGTATTCTAATAGGGAGGCTCAAACCCTTAATGATACCTTAAATAATTGCTATAGATGTCATCTGGGGTTCCCTTACATGTGAACAAGCAGTCTGCACCTTGCCTCAAAGAGCCTGAAATGGGTGTATACCTAATACTTGCACAGCTTTCCAGGACAGGCCCGGAAACTTAAAATAGTGCTGCATGCTCTTGTGTGAATGTGTCCTTAAAGCAGAGCAGGTCAGTGCAGCTTGCTGGCACCCCACTGTGCTCTGAGCAGGGTACCAAGAGGACAGGGCCTCTGGTTGGTGATGTGCAGGCTTGAGAAGGAAGAGAGGATAAAAATCCGTGCACCAAAACATTCTCAACTTCAAAAATCAGTTTTACTGTGAACAGACAAACTCAAGAAGGTGGCATCACGCTTCTGCCCTCACAGTGTAGATTTCTGACTGTGAGACTTCTGTGTGATTCCCTGAAAATATTAAAAGCCAGACAGATTGAGTATATTTCCCTCTTGAAAGAGACAGGCTTTTCATTCTTGTGCTTTCCTTGCACTGCTCCTTTGGAAGAAGCACATATCACAGAGTCCCAGAGTGGCTGAGGTTGGCAGAGCCCTCTGGAGGCCACCTGCTCCAACCCCTGCTCCAGCAGGGCCACCAAGAGCAGGCTGTCCAGGAGCACATCCAGGTGGCTTTTGAAGATCTCCAAGGATGGAGATTCCACAGCCTCTCTGGGCAACCTGTGCCAGTGCTCTGAAAGCTGCACAGAGATAAGTGCTTCCTGATGCTCAGATGGAAGTGCAACCAATTGCATATTAGCTTCTGCATCATGGTACAAGGTAATTTCAGAACCCTGAAATATAGCAAACAAAAAATCTGCATCATGAGACTCACGTTTTAACTTCAGCGATGAAGAAAGAGATGGTAACTCAACTTCTGCATGGATCCTGGATCGTCTTCTAAATTCCTGCACCTGGGTGCATCTTCAGAGAGGTGCAGGTGGTGTCCTGCATTGCTTCTGCAGCCACCCGGCAGAGGAGGCCTGAACACAGGAAGAAGCTAACTGAGCTGCAAGCACTTGTCAAACAGGTGATAAGCTCTCCCTCGAAGAAAGGGCTAGGGTGTCAACCTCTGCAGTAATTTTAAAACTACTGTCGTTTTTAATGATTCTGCAAACTAACATTTAAAACCCTTGCATCACAAACATAAGAATCACTTTACTGTGCACGTTTTGTTAGAAGTGAATGGCTCAGACACACCACTAGAGGGAATAGTTTATCTGTCTTTCAAGTGAGTATGACGCGGGCTCTAAGTAGCTGGGCATAGAGGATTTTTGAGGAGGAAATAAGGGTCTTTAACTCTAGTTACAAGAACACTGGAAAAAACAGGACTCCATTTCCAGAAACTCTGTTTAAAACTTAAAGTTGGTACTAATTCTAGGGGAGCAATCCAAATGTTTTGAACATGGAATAGTGTTCTGCAACTTCAGTAGCTTACTGACAAGCTAAATGAACTTTTGTGGTCTAACAGAGACTGCAAACTTCTCATGAAACCATGTTTTTCTTTAGTAAATGTATAATTGCTTTTCTTGCTTGTTTACTTGCTTTCTTCCTTTCTTTTTGCTTCCATATACACAGTTTTCCTGTTGATGTTTACGTACACATGCACATCTATACCTATGCCTCTGCATACATATGCTTTGCATATTTGCAGACATGCACGTGTATATACACAGCAGAGAAGAAACAGTCTAGGAGGTTCCTGGAGTGTGTGGAAGACAACTTCCTGACACAGCTGGGGAGTAAGCCAAGGTCACTCACGCTGGGCCTTTTGCTTGCGAGCAGAGGACTTGTGGGTGATGTGAAGGTTGGAGGCTGTCCTGGGCATAGTGATCATGAAATAAAAGCTTTCAGTTCCTGGAAAAGTAAGGATGGGGGTTATCAGAACTGCTACCTGGGACTTCCAGAAGGCAGACTGTCCTGTTTAGGAGACTTAGGAGACAATATCCCTTGGGAAGCATTCCTGAAGGGTAAAGGAGCCCAGGAAGGCAGAAGCTCAGATTCAACAAAGCTAAGTGCTGGGCACTGCACTTGGGGCCCAACAACCCCATGCAGCGCTACAGGCTGGGGAAGAGTGGCTGGAAAGCTGCCTGGTTGAAAGGCAGCTGGGTGTATTGGTCGATAGCTGGCTGAACGTGAGCCAGCAGTGTGCACAGGTGGCCAAGAAGGCCAACGGCATCCTGGCTTGTATCAGGAATAGTGCAGCCAGCAGGAGCAGGGAGGTGATCGTCCCCCTGTACCCTGCTCTGGTGAGGCCGCACCTCGAGTGCTGTGTTCAGTTTTGGGCCCCTCACTACAAGAAGGACATTGAGGTGCTCGAGCGAGTCCAGAGCAGGGCTACAAAGCTGGTGAAGGGCCTGGAGCACAAGTCCTGTGAGGAGCGGGCTGAGGGCACTGGGGTTGTTTAGTCTGGGGAAGAGGAGGCTCAGGGGAGACCTCATTGCTCTCTACAGGTACCTGAAAGTGTGGGGAGCTGGGGGTCAGTCTCTGCTCACAGGTAATTAGTGATAGGACTAGAGGGAATGGCCTCAAGTTGCGCCAGGGGAGGTTCAGGTTGGAAATGAGGAGACATTTCTTCTCAGAAGGAGCAGTCAGGCACTGGGACGGGTTGCCCAGGGCGGTGGTGGCGTCACCGTCCCTGGAGGTATTCAGAAGCCGTGCAGATGTGGTGCTTGGGCACACGGTGGACCTGTCAGCGCTACGTTAGACTGAACTCGATGCCATGAAGACCTTTCCCACCCAGACGGCTCCGTGCTTCCTCAAGCACCGCACGCCCCCACACCCCCCCTACACCTCCCCGCGGCCCGGGCCCGCCCCGGGGCGGTTCCGTGTCCATGGGAACGGGCGGCGGCAGGGCCCGGCTGGAGGCAGCCCCAGTTCGCCACCGGGCCGGGCCGGGTGATGGGGGCGAGACCGGGGCTTTGGGGTTTGGGCTTTGGGGTTTGGGGGTGAGGTGGCGGCATGGGGAGCGGCCCCAGAAGCGGCGGCGGGAGGCGGGTGGGAGGCCCCGGGCTGGCCCCAGTCGCGGCGGAGAGCTGCGTTGTTGTTATAACCCGGCTTCGCTTTCCTCCCTGTCCCTGCTGCTTTAGGTCAAGTGCTCGCCGCTTGGAACTGCCCTCAGGGCTCTGCAGCCCGCCGGTGACCGAAAACCGGAGGCCGCAGAAGGCTGTGGTATAAGTGTCCCCCCTGCCCGCCGTGGTGCGGGGGGAGCAGGGCGCTGAAAAGAGTGGTGAGAAGTCATATAAGCCCGTTAGGGTGGTGTCTGACCGCTATGTCTGGCGAACTGACTGAAGGAATCATAAAGATCATCATCCGTGAAGTAGGACAAGAATGTGCCACCAAGGGACAGGCTGTTTCTGAAACCTTGGTAGCTTTCATGGTAAGAGCAAGTGGAATGTTGCAGGGTTTTCATGAATCCAGCTGGGCATTTTTCCAGTCACGTTCAGGTTCCATTATAGTCAATAAAATCTCTTTCCCTATATATTGCTAAAGGAGCATATAGTATTTCCAAACCTGGCTGCTTTTAGCTTGGCAGTTCAAACCTCCTTTCAAGGCTTGCATGATGCAGGATCTTAAATTTTACATAATGTAAGTAGTTCCCCCAGAGTTGCTGACGCTACCCAGAATGAATGATCATACAATCATAGAATCATAAAATAGCTCGGGTTGGAAAGGACCTTAAAGATCACCCAGTTCCAACCCCCCCCGCCATAGGCCAGGACACCTCCCCCCAGACCAGGTTGCCCAAAGCCCCATCCAGCCTGGCCTTGAGCACCTCCAGGGATGGGGCATCCACAGCTTCTCTGGGCAACCTGTGCCAGGGCCTCACCACCATCTGAGTGAAGAATTTCCTTGTAACCTCTAATCTAAATCTCCCTTCTTTTAGTTTAAAACTATTTCCTCTTGTCCTGTCATTATCTGACTGAGCAAAAAGTTGCTCTGCATCTTTTTTATAAGCCCCCTGTAAGTATTGAAAAGCTGCAATGAGGTCACCCTGGAGCCTTCTCTTCTCCAGGCTGAACATCCCCAGCTCTCTCAGCCTTTCTTCATAGGAGAGGTGCTCCAGCCCTCTGACCGACTTCACGGCCCTCCTCTGGACCCGTTATGATGTGAAGCAAGGGCAAAAATCTTTCTATGGTGTTAAAAATCAATAAACTTCAAATATCAACTTCATGTCAGGGTGCCAAAGCTGGAATGGCTGAAGCTGAGGCTTTCAGGAGTGACTTTAATTTTGAAATGTCTCAGTTTCTGGTTGTCCACATTAAGAAGTTATAAATGGGCGTTCAGTGATATTCAATATGGGGTCTTAGCAACCTCAGAAGGTATTTCATTTGTTTGAAATGCCATGACTGTGAACTTAAGGCCCTGAAAAGGCTGTAGGTTCTGAGCCTTGGGACTTCTGTGAATTCATAGCAGGAGTTCTCCCTCATTTTTCTTCCATAGGCAGATAAACCACTTTTTATTTTTTTATTTCTAAAGTGCAAATGAGGTTGTTTCTGAGCTTTAGTAACATTTCTTCTACCTCTTTCATAAATGAACAAAAAGGTATGATACCATAGGTGGTTCATTGCAACAGGTATATTTATTCCTTGTGATTTACCTCTTCCATCTATTTTGATGGATTTTTTTTTCTGTGTTTAGGCAGAGCCGGCTTTTGTAAATGGGTTTAATATTTGGAGGAATTAGATTGGATCCCACTTAAACTAGAAATGAAATAGAATCAATCTTTGTGTTGTCCTTGGTGGACAACTGTTCAACTATTAATATCCTAAAAAACATACACTTCGGCATTTCTTCTTATAAGACGCAGCACCAGTGCAAAATATAGTCTGAATGCACCTGCAGAAAGATGGAGCTAGTTCTTTATTGATGTTGTAAGAATCAGCTCTTGATAAACTTGTATAGGAATATAAATGGTTCACAGCAATACTGTTAAGATGTTTTGTTTGTTTGCTTGTTTTTAAATAGCTAAAGGTTGACACCGTGTCTTTAAAAATACACGAGTTCAAAAGCAGTGTTAATCAAACATGAAAATTTTCATCAGGTAAAAACTTATGTGGCTAGCAAGATACTCAGCATAAATACCATTTGCAAGCATGCAAATATTTCCCTGTATGCAGAACAATATGATTTTTTTTATCCAAAGGGCAAGCATTTATCCTGATGCATACAACACCAGCATAGAAGTCTGTAAACAAACATAATGGATTGCTATAAAATTTCACTTAGAAAAATATATTTCCAGGACATTTTTAAAGGAGCTATATTTAAAATGTTCTTTTCAAAGTATTTCTTTTCAAATAGATTTTTTTTTCCACTTATGTCTGAGAAACGAAATTGAAGCTAGCAACACAAGTGAAATAGACTGACTTTGTTTCATTATCAAAGATTGAAATGGAACTAAAGAACAGTAAAAAATATATTTGTTTTTAAAATTTTATCCAGTAATTATTTGCACAATTGAATAATATGAAGTATATTAGTGATCTTACAGATAACAAAATTTGCAAATTCCCACTTTGAATTATAATTCTGTCATAGTTCCTTCTGTGCAGTAAATGTATAAATAATTTTCTTCTGCCTTGTGTTCCCTAAACGTTGGACCCAGTCACTGTGAACAGTTGCTCCTGCAAAGCTGTTCACTCCGTCTGGAGGTCTCACAGGTATGTGGCATTCTGGCTTGCTGCAAAGAAGGGTGGTTACAGGAACACGAGTTGTCGATAAATCACAAGGGGAAGTGAAGTTAACATTAAAAGACTTAAGTTTTAATTATTTCCTCTTAAAGCTGAGGAAACACTGTCTACACCAGAGATTTTTCAGAACGTAAAAGGCTAACTGCAAAGAGTATATGCTGAGATATAAACTAATAGCTTGCTTTTGTCAATTTCTAGGTGAAAGCTGTTGTTCTAGATCCGAGAAATGAATTTAATGTGGATCAAATCCTTACAAAAAAAGATGTGCAAAATCTTATCCAGGTAATTTTGACATGATGGCGAGTGTCAGTACTTAGCTAAGACCATACCATTATTTGCTACCTGTTCCTGTACCTATAATGCCATTTTATTTTGATACCAACACTTATAAAACTCTAATGATACTTTATTATCACAGCTCTGTAGCTAAAGACTGGAATATGTGTTCTCGCATGTTAGTAAATGCCTTATACTTAATAGTATTTGTTGCATGTCTAGAGAATGAAGGGAAGGGGCTCTGCTGCTGTTATGAAACCTGTCATATAGCCATGAACAGTACAGAAGGTTCTCAAGTAATTAGAAAGAATCCACTTCTCTGTCTCTCTTCGTAGCTTTGTGTTACCAGACTGCTTGACACAACAAACCCATCCCTGAGCACAATTAAGATGCAAGTTTACTTTGATATGAACTATGCAGACCGAGGTAATTTCAATACAAATAAATGTTTTAATAGAAGAAGATGAATCTGAGTTTAGGTTTTTATGATCTCTCTGTAGGGCTAATACTGATTCCTGACTGCTGGCAGCAAAGCAAAATAAAAATCCTTGGAAAGATGTACTATACGGGAGTACAATGTTTCAGTATGGATATTATAGGGAAAAAATGTGCACTGCGTTTGAGAGTACATTCATCTCCTCCTGTCTGAGAGACTTACTGAACTTATTAGATCATTTTGGAACAATTCTGTTTTCAGGCACACTGGCTAGCTCCCTTCAGCAAGAAAAGCTTGGGCTGCACCTGCACATCTGAAAAAGAAACACTAACCAGAACTTCACTCTTATCTGAAAGAGAACCTGTTGTTCTATCAATATTGATAATTAAGAGAGATGAGTTACCTTGAACAACCACAGTTTTAACCAAGTCTGTTTTGGTTTCATCAGTGGTAACTTCATGTGGTCTCGAAGTGGGAATGTGGAAGTGGAAGCAGAGTGAGATGGGGTTACAGTCTCTGCTCTGACTGTAAATTCAGACCTCAGTGGGACAGTGAGGACTGGCTGGGACACAGAAAACACAGGTCAGGCGTAGACAAAAAGTAGATGTTTGAGGTGGCAGGGGGCATCATGAAAGTGTTTTCTTGTTAGCATATATTTAAAACAAAAATTATCAGAATTAGGCTCCAAAGCCTTCTGGACTCCATAAGCTCAATAACTCCAGTAAAAGGACTTCTGAGATCTTGGGTAGTGTTCAGAGTTGGGTGTGTAACTTTAGGGTGTATGTGTGTGTGTTTTAGGTATTCTGGGTCATACTGCAATTAGGGGAGCTCAGAAAGTCAAAGTTGCTGCTTTAAGTCGGCCTGGATATTTTTCTGGCCTCTACTGACTGATGCTAGTTGTACTAATGGTTAACTCCACTGCTGTTAAGTATAAAGGTATGGTGCTCTGAACATCTCTTCCACATACCTGTGCTTCAGAAACCTTGAAGTGGTAATGACTTGCACCCTCTGTATAAGCCAAAATCCAAAGAATTTAGACATCACTTTCTAACTGCCCTTCTTTCTTAGCTGAATTACTCAGAGAGCAGCATCGTGTTCTGGAGGGAAGGTTGGCTCCTCTGGTCAGAGATATCACAGACAGTCGTCCTCGCGTGCAAGATGAAATGATGAAAGTGTATCAAATGATTGTTAGCTACATGCTGCTGAGCTCTGGCCTGGGATCCCCAACAGATATTGAGGTTGTCAGGGAGGTAACAGGTCAGTAAACTCCAAGTTTTGAGATTGGACTTTTCTTACTGAAAAATAAAAGGTTAACTTCTGTTTGCTGGTCTTTAGATATAGATGTGGTAAATCGTGATGAATGCTTGCTGCCCAAACTGTCACTGCTTAACCTTGAAGTTTAAATTTGCCGTAATTTTTACTTTCTGCAGTTGTTGTTCAGGAGAGGTTATTTTTGCTTGTTTAATCATTTTATTTTCCGATTCCTCATATTGAGGGCTTTCTCACCTTTTGTAATGGTTCTAGCTGCCTTGCAGAGTATATTCCCCCAGACAGCGCTGGTTGCCTTCATCTCGCTCAGTAAGAAGGATAAAGAGCAACAGCTGAAAAACCTCTCCATGCTAGTCACAGGGATTCGATTGTTCAACAAGGAGTGTGGGAAAGGAGGAAAGGGTATCGATGACCGTAAGTATACAACTGCCTTTGGGTTGTGAATTCCCAATTAATTGTTCCTGGCCTTCTGTGCTGGAGTGGCTCCAATAATATCCCGTCTCTCTAGATAAAACAGCTTTGACCCAGGGTCTGTAAACCTGGAGGAAATGTACATATTTAGTATTTGGTTATAGGTTTCCATGTAGGCTGCTACTATTTTGCTAAAAGAGAATCCGGTGTGGTTTATGTAGAAGGATTATATGTATTAACTTGATGCACTGATTTACCTCAGCATAACTTGTTCCCTGATCCTTGGCCATTAAGTGAATTAAACGTGTAACATTTGCCTTAAAAAGCAGATAATTAAGATCTTGAAAGAACACTGTCAATCCAATTACAATCTTCTGTTGAGCAAGTGTAATGAGAATTCTTAAAAGTTGCTGGGGCATTATCTGTATTCTGATAATTTAGAGTAACCCCTTCAGATTCTTAACATGTTCTCAAAAATCTTCCAGATTTTGAATCCTTCTGCTTGTTTAATGGTAAGAAATGTCAGTTGGTATCCTGGAATTTTTTCAAAAGCTATGTTCAGAGTAGGGCAAGACTTTCCTTTGTTACTTGTATTTTACAGATGGGGAAAGTGAGAAATAGAAATTATGCAGATTGCCTAAAGACTCACAGGAAACCCATGTCAGTGTTAGCAACTGAGTTGCATCTATTATAAAGCAAGTTTTCTCACAATCCTTGACTTGACATTTCCATACCTGTAATTCTGACTGTTTGGAACAACTTGACTAGTAAGTCAGGTGGTTGAATCTATACACAAACAGTTGGGAATATAAGGATAGAGGTTAGAACTAAAAATTTTGTTGGGACATTGCTGTGCCCTAATACTTCACTGTAATCATTCACTAATGATTAAAATCACTCTTTTTGTATGTATCTCTTTTATTCTGTATTAACAGTGCCAGCCATTCTGAATGAAGCCATTCCATCAGCTACACGGACTGTTGAAGACAGTCTTAATACTTGCCATGTGCTAGCCCACTGTTACACAGCCTTGTTGGAATCCATGCATGAAGACCAGCAGAGACAACGGCAGCTTAGTTCTTTTAAACTAAAAGAAGCACTGTTCAATGTGAGACAATACGAGGCCTTCCTCTGCATCCTTATGGTGAGACAACATCTTGTTGGGTTTAAAAAAAAGATTCAGAAATCATTGAAATCAGATTTTTCTCAGAATATGAGAACCTATACAACCTGTTATGCAGAGCTTTGTACCTAACTTGCTGGGGTTTGCTACTGTCAGACAAAAGACAAAATTAATAAATTGCTTGCTTCAGTGTGACTGTACTTCCATTTCATTTCTGGAACTTTCCTTTTTGGAGAGGTTTAATTTCATCACCAAAGATCTAAAAAGGCAGGGCTTTTCTTGGTTGTATACTGATACTCAGTCTGCTTAGATGTTGTGCAGATGATTGGAGAATATGAAGTGGGATTCTGCAATAAAATATCTAGTAAGAAAAGCCAGATTACCTGAAATAACAGACCTCTTCATATCTGCATAGAATTGAAGAAGTGTAATGGGAATATTTGTTTCTATTAAAAGCTGTCCCCCAAAAGAGACATGAAAGAAAAATTCTTGTTCAATCCATAAATCGTCTCAATTTTAGGCTGTAGACATCCCTAACATATAGGGAGTCATCAGAAGTCTTAAGAACACAGTTTAAATTCCTGACATTTGTTTTGCTTATGAAGACCTTTTTATTTGTCTTTATTTGTCTTTTAAGAATTGCTGGGTTATGTTACAACAATTATGTTACTCTCCTGTACATCATAAAGCTTGAGAAAATGTTTCTCTTCAATATATTTGTTAAATTTCTCTTCATTTCAAAAGTGTTGAGGTTTTATGTAAAAATTCCTAGTATTTGTTTGAGAGAAGTGCCTGGTCTTATACCTGAACACTCAAGAAAAAAAATTATTTTGTTGAAAGTTAAGGTCCATTTTATTCTTTAAAATAGTTGAACAAGGAGATCAACATAAATATTTGTTACTAAATATTTCATTTTTTGACTCTCATACTTCTTACCTGAAGTACATTCTCTTTGCAGTCTGATGCAATTACAGGTGCTCAAGAAGTTGAAAAGATGAATGTGCAGTTTACAACAACAATGGAGCAGTTAAAAAACACAGTTCAGAATAAGGTTTCTGTAGATACCAAAGAAGTTTTTGTAAGTATTTTGAATGGAAAGCTTATTTGTTTTTATCTATAAAAAGAAAAAATAATGATAATACTTTACAGGTGTGTTTTTGCACAGTTTGCTTTAAGAAAAAGGCTGCATTATTTTCTCTTTTATAACAGCACTCCTGGTAGTTTTTCAAGGGGTGACTAAACTATCAGACTTGATCTCAAGGTACAAGGAAAGCAAGGTACAAAATGGAGGGAAGGAATTAAATACTATTTTTCTCTAAGTGTCTTGGGTTGCTTGTCGGTATTTGTAGAATTACAGTGGTATTTTCCTGTTTTGTTTAAGTATTCTCTCCTGTTTCCTGCAGAAACTGTTAGAACATATTGATAACAGCACATCAGAATGTGATTGCTTTGAAATCCTTTCAGATAGCGATTCTGCAATTACAGTATGGCTCCTTGGTAACATTTTTCTGAAGAAATTGGGTTACTGTGATAGGGATTTCAGTCTCTTCGCCCTTCCTAATAATTGCTGAATCCGTTGGCCAGTTTCAGTTGAACTTGTCAGAGCCCAGAGCTCTCAGAATATGTCATTTTCTGCAAGTTCTCTGAAAAATAAGTAATTGGACAGACACAATTAGAGCCCTTCTAAGGGCTCTGCAGTGGGAATGCCACAGTTACGTGTCCAGCCAGCCGTCTGGGCAGTGAGCAGACACGTACATACATCTGTGCAATCCATGTTCTGTACTTGGCTGGTGGTTACAGGACATGGGAGGAAGAGAGAATGAGTGATGGGAACTGTAAGCATTTAAATAAATGAAATTTAAAGAAATGTAAGCATTTATTGCCTCCTTACACCATGAAAACCTGGGATTAGTGTGATGGCATGATAAAAAGGATATGGGAGAGAAATACGTCAGAAAGCAGGCTTCCATAAATTTGCTTTTCTTGGAAGAGCTCCTTACTTTGTGTGATGTGCCTACCATTTTAATTCCGCGTAGGGAGCTGCTGAACTAGCATGCCCTTTATACATAGGTTAGGTTTTATTTCATCCTTCAGAACAAATAATTAGAAAGCAAAATAAAGCTTGATGTGGAGGAGGGAGGAGGGAAGATCATGCCCCATCTACTTAGAATATTTTTTGCACTTCCCATGAGGGTATCTGTGCTGGAAACTCATGGCAATGGCGCTTTGAGGTACATCTCAGGTGTGATCTGACACTTCAGCTTATGTGTGCTTGTGATTTTATAAGCCAGATGTTCTCGTTTGGAGGACATTTACCTTGCTCACTGAGCTGCTTAAAGCAGTTTTTTTCTCTCCTTCTGTATCTTCATGGGGCTTAAGTGCCTGATACACACTTTGGTATAGTGATAAAGACAGAGGGGAGAGATGAGTAGGCTTTTCTCAGAGGCATGTGAGAGAAGAAATCCCAGTTTAGGTTCTTTGACTTCCTCTGGAAAAGCCTGTTTCTTCCCCTGGATGATGGAAGGAGCCTAGGAAGATTCAGTTCGCTGATCTGAATTTAACCTTTCTGAATACACATTACCCTTCTCCCTAGAAGCTGTCTGCTCTTGGCTGCTTCCTGGACTATATTTGTACCAAGCCTTTTAGTAAACATAGTAGATTTCATTAATACTCTTTTAATCCTATTTTTTTTCTAGTAAGAATGGTTTTGGTCTTGCTTCCTTTCCTTTCGTTTCCTCCATTTCTGTACCCATAACTTTTCCACAGCGTTAGAGGTGCTGATGAATTCCAGAGCTAACTCTTTTGACCATTCATGTGATAATGTTGGGAACGTGCATAAAATACAGTGCTGTTGGCATGCGTTTCAGATTTGTTGAGCTTCTTCCCATAAATGCTGTGTACTTAAAGGCAACAGGGTGCATTTAATGTCACTATAATTAAGCATTTATACTCAAAGCTGAGGGTCTTCTTTGGTAGGTGAGTACGCATTTATGTCAGCATTGCTGCTGGGAATGGCAGCTTCCAGTTTTGTCCTAAACCCTGCACCTCTCCGAGGCTGGATGTAGGTGCCTGGACCTGCGTGATGGGAATTCCACTTTCAAATCCCCAGGCTTCCCCTGGGGTTTTGGGGTGCTGAAGGCCTTGTAGGTCAGCTTTGTTCCTATTAGGGGTTGTTGTGCACAGCATCGGGGTTATGTTGCAGACATAAAACAATTCTAGACTTCAGATAGTTTTCTTTATTTTATAGCCTCTCTTTGTTGCAATTTATAATGTGTGGACTGGATTTCAGAATGAGATACTACTCCTGAGCTTTCTCACAAATATGACTAACAGTCTGCAACAGTTCTTGGAAACACAATCACAGCTTTTTCCTGAGGAAGTGCTAACATCTCTTCTAGAAGGAGTGACTGTGAAGACTGATGAGGAAAGGATAAGAGAAACCATGGGTACTGAAAGTTGCTATTTTTTTTTGTTTGTTTTCTTTAACATCTCAAGATTTTATGATTTAAATTTTACATACAGAAGGAACTACACACTGATTGTTTAATAATTAAAATCTCCACTGTAAATTAAAATGCAGCCTTTGTAGTGTGTGGATTTATTTTTCATGTACAGTTTGGGCTTTTATATATAAAACTAAAATATTTCTAGCAGCTACAAACATGCCTTATAAAAATTCAGAATTTTCAGAAGAAAGAATACTTCTAAGATATTTTTTTTTAAGTTTCATAAGTTTATGACTTCTTACACCTTTCAGAACTTCTGAAGTGAATGGAGGAATAAAAAGAGCTAAATAATGGGGCTTTATTTTTTTGCCAGAAGTGTGTTTCTGTAAAGATGCTATCCCTAATAACCATGTTATACTCAAGGAGATTTATAATGTGTGAATGGGTGAAACCAGAATGGGACCATATGATATTACCTTCCTCTTTTGTCCTGTTTCCAAAGAAAACTAATGCTTTTAACAAAGGATCCTGAGGACTGACTTTTCAGTCCTTCAGGACTGGTTCCTTAAGATCTTTTCTAAGGTAGGTCTGAAGTTTGGGAAGATAATAGTAATCAGGTTATCCTGTAACATGGTTATATTGTAAACATCAGATGTTTTGTTAATGAAATCCTCCCTTTGTTAAATCATTTCTTAGGAACAAGAGTGAACGTTTCTGATTTCGAGGACCAAGAATGGCTTTTTCCAGAGACTACTGCTGATTTTGATCAGTTGCTAATCCAGTACCGTGGTTTCTGTGCATATGCAATTGGTGTAAAAGGCCTCACCCTTCCAGGTATGCTTTGTAGTTAGATCTTCTCCTTACTTCACGTGTACACAAGTGCAAGAGAAGAAGTGAAGATGTTCTGAATGCGTCCTCTTTTTTGTCAAAACTGGAGTACTGTAATTTCATGTATGTAATTTTCACTCCCAGATAACTTATTTCCCCCATTGAAGTATTTTTCTTTAAAAAATACCCAGATAAACTGCCCAAAATAGAAGGTAGGAGGGCTTCAAGAGAAAGTAGGCATGAACGAGTAGAGGCAGAGACGAAATGGGATGGACAAATGTTTCCTCCTGCTATTTGTGCATCTGTATAACCTACATTGCAACTGAATGCAGGTTTGTTTATTGTTAATGTGTTTTCATACAGTCATCTGTAAATGGTCCTTCCTTCTATTTTGTGTATCTGTGTGCTGAAACACACCTATTCATGCCTACATCGTACATATATTTAAGCAGTGGATATAAAATACCAGAAGTCTTCTCTGAATAGAATAGTGCGAAATTGCACTTGGTGCTACTAATGGTAGGATTTTATTTGGTCTGATATAGGATCATTTTTCTTGAAATCAAGTCTTATTTCAAATTTTTCTGTTTTCTGTCTTCCAGTGTTTTATAGAACCTATCCATATAGAACTATTTTAAACCTACAGGAGGCTGGGAGGAAAATGTGGCTGCTACTTGGCATTATTAAAAAAAAGTGTATGTTTTAATGGCATTGTAAATATATTACATTTACTTAGTATTGTGCATGAGAACAGCTGTCCTGGGTTAGACTGAAGGTCTCTCTAGTCTTGCTTCTGATCATGAGAAATCATGTAGGAATGGTCCTTCCTTCATCATATCCTTCCCTGTTCTAGCAGTCAGTAGTTACGGGATTACTTCAGATAAATGTTGTGTTTTCACCTTTCTGTTAAATAGTCAGTGATAGAGGTTTTTCATTTATCTAATTGCTTTTTGAATCCATTCAGAGTTTGCCATGGGATATTCTGATTGTCAAAAGTCCCACAATTGTAATTATGTATAATATGAAAAAATACCTCTTTCTGAGCTGGGTTTAAGCTCTGGCTTGGTAATTTCATCACAGCTCATGCTTTTTCTATTAGGAAAATCAGCAAACAGTCATTTATATATCAGAACTTCTGCATGCAATTCATGGTTTTCTAATCCCGAATCGTATATTATTTCTCTTCGGTTTTTAATACTGGAGACAACTATTTCTTTAACCCTTCCTTCTGTGAAGAGTATTTAGAGCCTCTGATAATTCCCAGCTCACTTCATTTTAATTTTTTTATTCTAATGGGTTGAAACAAAATGTAGTATAGCAAACATAGCATATAGGTTTTTATGTTTTTTTTCTTCCCCCCATTTGTGTCCTACTAATTCCTGATATTCTTTGAGCATTTCTTGATTGCCACTGAATAGTGCTATTTAATGTCTTCAAGGCACTGTCTGTGATAATTCTAAGTCTTTCCTAGATGATGGCAGCTGAAAGAGAGTCATTCATTGTACGTGAGCTCAATTTATGTTTTCCTCAGTAGGTTATTTGGCCATTATTGACTTTTAATTTTCTCTGTTAATTTGTTGTCCAGCTTCTCAGCTGCCTTCGCATAATTTCAGTGTTATGCCCCTTGGTATAAATTGATTGCTGATCTGCAATCTGGTATTTGCTGGAGATTATAGGGGAAACATTTCTGGGTATGGACATTTGTTTTTATGCTTTTGCTGTAGGTGTTTTATCCATTGTTTTTCTCACAAACATGGAGTCTAATCTAGATTAAGGTATACTGGATGTAAACTGATCAAAAGCAATTGTATTGGCCTAAAGGAATATACTTTTCTGTATTTAAAAAATATTTCAGGGCTGACTTGAGGGAAACATTTTTAATCGAGATCATATGTCTTTTGTATTGGATATCAAACTGTTTACTATTTTATTTTGTTTCTGTTTTGTTTTGTTTTGTTTTGTTTCCCTAGGAAATCCTGCTATTGGAATTTTGAAGCACAAGGACAGATGCTATGTGTTCAGTTCCAAGGAATCTGCATACATTTTTGCTCAAGATCCAGATAAGTTCATTCAGCTGAACGTAGAAAAAGCAAAAGAACATGCAGAGTTAATTCATCTGCTCGAGCTTCACCATCAGTTTGAATACCTTGCTCCATACACACAGGTACACATCGCCCCTGCCTCTTGCCGAACAGCTGTCGGATCACTGGTTGATCTGTGCTTTCCAGAACATAAAGAGAACAGATGATACCCAGGAGTATAATAATCTGCCTATCATACAGAACATCTGATGGTCCGTCTCTTCCAGACCTTCGTGGTGTAGATAGCAGCATAAGGGGAAAATGTTTCTTCTCACTTTGTCTCTTCCTAGGAGAGTACGTAGAGCCAAAGGATTATGGCAGTGATGAAAACTGCTCATCCTTATCCTGGGAAGATCTCGTGTCTGATGTTTCTTTTCCCCATTATTGCAAAACTAGCTTAAAGGGACAGTAAGTAAATGTAATAGAAGATGAACCAGACACCACATTAACTAGAGCTTTAGCTCAGGAGTTCATCAGCATGTGCTGGATGAGCGTGTAGTGATATCTGGGGACAGGATTTATGGAATGTATTGCAGAACGAAAGGGGGCTCGTTAATAATGAATGTGACAGTGCTACAACGTGAAATCCAGAGGCTTGATTTTGATGTGTAGATTTTCTCTGTGACACATTGTGAATTCTAAATCCCTAGCTATGCAAAGTACATAGTCTTGAACTGACCCTTGGTGAGAAAGATATGGTTTATATCCTACCTCTGGCAGAGATGTAGGCATTTCTCCTGATTATTATTTATGATTTTTAGTCTGTTCATGAAGATGAGATGCCTGCCTCATAAAATACTGCCTGTGGAGGTGGGATCCCTTTTTATCAAAGTCCAATGATTAAGCACTTAACCAGGACGGGGGAGTCTGAAATTCAGCTGGGCAATCTGCCTAAAGGGTTTTCTGTCAGAAATTAAATTCAACAAATTCTGATTGGTTTCTTTTCTTTTTAGCGGGTTCAGGGGAACAAAAATATTGCTGAACATAAAAATCGTTACCTACTTGCAATTTACAGGTTTGCAGGTTTCTATTTGCTTTTAAGAACACGCATATCCATGTTCTGTCTTTGATGCCTGTATTCTCCTCATTAATGCCTTGCTTGTTGTCTTTTTTCCCTCTATCCAGGCAAGAAATGCAGACAAACATTTGATGAAACCAACCACAAAATGTGACAGCAGCACTCAAACTGATACTCACATCTTGCCTCCGTCTATCGTGAGGTCCTATGAATGGAATGAGTGGGAACTGAGAAGAAAAGCTATAAAATTGGTTTGTATTGTTACTACCAGATTTTCACGTGTCGGATAACAAAGTTCAGACCAAATTATTACAAAGTATTGTACTTTGCAGCATGAGTCTAAACTTACCCGAAGATGCATGCCTTTGTTACAACTGGTCCAATCAGTTTTCTCCCCATTTTTTGAGCAGTGCTTCCACTGCTAAGTCTATTCATTCTTAATTTTTCAGTTGCCTTCTTTAAGTGATAGGTTTAGTGATTAGCACTGAATTTTAAAGTTGTTTCTCTACACTCAAATAAATTTAACAGTTTGAAGATATTGCTATTTAAATTGTTTTTTATATTTTTTATTATTATTATTTGGTTTTAAATGGGGTTGCAGAAGGGTTTGTGTCAAGCAAAACTTTATTGCAAGATGAACAATTTATATTAATATCAACATCAAGAGGAGAAACAATGTAGTAACTGGCAGGCAGAACAGTTAGGAATACCTCTGAATGTGGTTCACCCTGCAGAAGCTTTGTTTGAACTAACTTATCCACCCCTGAAAGAAATCAAAGCATGAGGCTTTTTTCTTTTTTTTGGCATAGTGAAGTATTTTTCATTTTATCTTGAATCCTCACGTTTGCTAAAACCAACTCATTGGGTTTTATTTGAAAGTGAAATTCCCCTCTTTCATGTACGACCAATCCAGATATGTAAGAAACAGAGCAAATAGCTTTTCTGTTGTATATGTAACCCAGAGGAAATGGTTGTTATATATAAATCATGGTGATTTTCTGTTGGATTGGAAATCACAGTCCCACAGAGGGTTGGCGACATACATAAAAGCTTCTAAAGTAACAGCATATATCTAAAAAGCTGCTTACTAGGAGCTTTTCTTTTCCCAGCACATGCGGTTGTTAAGGTATAGCACTCGATTTTCACAATTCAATCAAAATGAACTTGTTTGTGTAGGTGATATTGCAGTTACCAACAATAACTGGACACAGAATGCTGCAGGGAGGTGGGTTGTGGTTTGTTTTTGTGAACAGATGCATATGGAGGCCTGTGGTCTGCTGTGAGGCCTGTTTCTTTTCTGTCCTTCTTCTTGCCATGAACTTTCTAACATTATAAAAGGAAACCAAAATTTTTAGAGTGGGATTTTTGACAGTATTAGCTGGTTTACAAAGGCTTGTAAGCAATAGGTGGTAATGAGGTATATAAAAAGAAGCCAAGTGGCCTAGCTTAAAGCCTCACTTTGCTTCTCTAATGGACAGAAGTACATAAATAAGTGCTAAGACGTGTTCAGTGGTTATGCTTATCTTTAGCATAAGCAAAGGTGTATGTTTTCTAAGAGTTGAGCTTGAAGAGTTTACAAGCAATTTTGCAGCTCGTTAGTTTGAAATGTTTAGAGACAAAGTACTCGGGGTGTCTTAGCATCAGCTGTCTCTATGGGAGATTGGCGATGCGGAGTTGAAACAAAAAATACAAGGCACGTGCAAAAGCATTTGTCTGCACCGACTATGCTGAATTTGTAATATGGAGCTGATAAAACATTTAGAGCCAAAGTGCTGAAATAACAGATGCAGCTTACCAATGCATCAGTAAATTTGATGCTATTAGGGGAGCAATGGACATATTTGCAGGTTTCCACAGAATCACAGAATTGTAGGGGTTGGAAGGGTACAGGATAAGCTCAGAGGCCTTGGGTTTCTTTTCTGTTGTTTATACTTAGCCAGAAAACTTGAACTATTAAAATAGGACTTTTTAAGAAGACTTATTTGATGTTAGCAGTAAAATTTTCAGTTCACATTTGTTTCCCTGTACAAGCATACAGTATTCCTTGCAATAGCACTCACTCAGCATTCACTTGTTTTAATTGTCAGCAAAACCCTTTATTGGGGGGGAAAAAAAAAGAAAAACAAATAATAAAATACTCTCTCTTTCCATCACATCTTTTCTGTAAATTCATTATTGTTCTTTTCTGTATTTTCCTGTGACACAGTGCATAAGATTCAGTTGTAGATTAAGATACCAAACTGTGTCTACATGTAGGTACTTAAACTTCCATTACAGTCAGTATTGATCTAACTAGTGGAGTCTGGAGAGTGTTTTGGCTTATCCAGATATGAACACCCAATTACAGGCCACCTTAATCACTCCACAGACTTGGACTTCAGACTCCAGTTACGGGACTGCACCCTGGGGACTTTCTCACTTACATGTATGGGTCAGAATCCCACCACGTGAGACTGTATTTTGTGTATTTCAGTGATAACGTTATGTCAGTACAATTTAAAGTGGTTTGTGTCATTGCTGACATAGAAGAAGGAACATACATTTTGTTGTTTTAAGTGCTCACTTGGTAATATTAGCACTTCATAAGTGATTTTGTTGTATCTACAGCAATTGCTATGATTAAACAGAGCTTTATTATTGCTATCATAAATTACCTATCTTGTGCCACTTGCCAAGGGTCTAACAAGTAATGTCTTGAAAGAAGGCATTTTTTCCTTTTATGTGATACTCTGTGACACCAACCACCAAATCTCGTCACGTCTGGTAGAAACCAAAGGCTAGATCCTGTAGTTTAGTTGTCCACAACGTTTGGGATCCTCAGATTTGTTTTAGGTTGCAGATACCAGGAGATTAATCCGCCTTCCATCACATTCGGTGTACTTTCCAGTGGATTGAAATAAATCTGAAGCATTGGCAGAGCTTAACATGAAAATAACATTTCATTCTAACAAAACAAAGTCTTCAGCATTTAACAACATTTGAAGCACAGTTACCAAAGAAAAACATGGAAACAACAGGAGCCTGACTTAAAATTTTAAAATTCTGGGGCTGCATACGATTTTGTTCACAGATTCTGTTAGTTTCAGGGGATAGCTTCAATGAATTTAGGGTAGGATGAAGTGTGCAGTGTTGCAGGTTTGTGAAGCCCATAGAGGTACAATATGTAAATGCAGAACATGTAACACCTAAGTGCTAAAATGTTCAAACAAAATTTTGCTTAATGCGATTCTTTCTGTGTCTTTAGGCCAATTTGCGTCGCAAATTAACTCATGCCGTGCAGACTGATCTCAGCCATCTGAGAAGGGAGAACTCCACCCAAGTGTACTTGCCAAAAGATGTCAGCACCCAGACTAAGCACGATAACTCGAGCAATGTACCCAGACCACAGATTTTCTTGGCAGGTCTCCGAGGAGGATCATCTGCTGCTACTCATATGGTCAAAGTGGGCTTAACAAGACCAATAGATGAAACCTTATTGAAAATGAGAAGCCTAAAGAAATATACTAAATACATATAAAAATCCCAACATATATCTGAATCAAGTTACCAAAAAATTTTACTATGTCTGTTGATTCCAGGAGCAGTTGACTTATTTCATTTGTCTTACTTGCTAGGGCTGCTAAATGGCAGTAAGTGATAGAAATGATGAGCCTGAAACACACAGAGTTTAAAAAGCAATTTAGAGTGAACTTGTCCTGAAAACTTTAACTTAAACTAACATTTAAATGTGTAGTGTGGGTCTGGGATTTTCTTGATTTTGTAATAAAATGACTGCTTGCTGAAACACTACTGTTAAGAGACGTGGCTTTGGTACATGAAAAGCATAACGTTAGACTCATCGCTTTTATGAGATGCAGGGCCCATCCTGCAGCTCCTACAGAGGCATAATTCTCATTGGTGTGAAGTAAAACCGATCCCGAGAGAGTCATCCAGATGTCACAGATCTGCCCACAGAGCGTAATTGTCCAGAAGGTAACACCAGCAAGATGAAATGGGTTTAGGTTCTTGGGCCTGTCCATTCATGGTGCTGCTAATGTCTTCCCAAGTAATGGGCCTTATGAGCAGAGGCTAGGGCAGGGGGCTGAATCTGTCTGGGATGGCTCTGGCAGCCATTTGAGGTCTCCAGTAATTTCTGTGTTCGTTGGCTAAAACGTGTGCTTACCAGCACATGGCAAACAATAGGAACTTCAGGCATGTTTTTTAAAGCATTATTTCACTTGCGTTTAAAAAAACTAAAGCACAACAGGAACAGGTTTTTATCTCTATTTCATTGCGGCACTGAAATATGTGCCAGGTCTGTTAAGCTCAACAGCAGCTATTATTTCTCTTTGTGAAAAGCTGAATCAGCTGAGCTTTAAAATCTCAGACAAAGTAGGGAATACATTAAAACAGAGATGCTTTTCACAACATCAAAAAGCTCCACCAGTTACTTTCTGCAAATTATCCTGAGGCACCTGTGTGACTGCATGGGATTGGCTAAGGTTTTTAACTCTCCTTTTGGTCAGGTGCACCATGGTGCATCATGGTTTCCTGGGCCATTGTTATACCAGCTTGTGATAATGAAGTGTGGAGATGCGAGCTGCTAGGTGACTTTTCTGTGGCATTGTGCAGGATAACATTCTCTTTTTGTTTAACTGTCCAAGGTGTACTTGGCTTCACTTCTTAAAGTTAAACATCTGGGACTAATCCACAAGGTATTACCAAAAATAATAATAATAAAAAAGATCAGAAGGGGAGTGCATATAAAACTTAGATAACTGTTTCTACTAGCTGATTTTTCCCTTTTGTAAAAAAAAAAAAAAAAAAAAAAAATCAGTAGCAGCCAGATACGCTGCTCCTCCAGGTTTTTCAATGATGAGCTGGCACTGATTTTTCAGATTTATTAATAAATACATGAGTGCTATTACTTGCAGCTTTTCTAATTCAGAAAAGGTATCCTGTTGATGGTAAATGCAGTACTTTTTGTTCTGTACATTTTTATCATCATTTGCTTTGAACCTTTTATGTTAAAGTTCTTACCTTGAACCAATGAGCTGGTATTTTAAGAACATATAAATACACTTATATAAAAGAAAACTGATGAGTGAAAATCGTTTTCATTCTTTTACATTTGTGGAAGCTATGGCAGTATTGTGAAATAGTGGGGAATACGACTGTAATTTCAGATTTGACACAGCAGAAACACGTCAATATGGAAAAGTTTACTACTGGCAGTGACAAAGAGGCGTGTGAGATTGTCCCTTCCTGGGTGTTTACTACCATTAAAATAGTTAAAAAAAAAGGAGAGATTATTTTTCAGAATGGCTTTATTCATGTGGAAGGGGAGACAATTTTCAGTTCATGCCCATTTGAACTTGAGCTTGTCTTCACTTGAATCTCCCCTTCTTTTCAACAGCTCTTCCTGGTGCAACAGTGAGTGTGCTTATGATGGAAAGATCATGCAGGACCTAGCCTTGTAGCCAGCAGTTTGGTACTGAAGTGCAGTGCATGCAGCTATCAGGCTTCAAGGTTATTCAAAGGGTAGCTCATCGCAGCACAGTGGCACCCTTCGCATTTACAGCTGTTTTTTAGTTTTGATGTTGTTTTTCCTTTAAGATTGTGCTGTTTGGGGAGCACAACAGAGTTATGTAGAAAGCAAGAGATACACAGATTGCAGCCTAACAGTTCACTCGAATTCCTCAAGCTTTGCTCCATAATTTGCATGCATAAATTCAGCCACTGAAATCACCTGGTGGCTGCTGCACAGATTAAAATATCGCTCCATTTCCACGTCCTTCAAACCTCCTCAGCCTCCAAAGCAATGCATCTAGCACAGCCTCTCTCCTCCTCAGTGCGCTGTGTTCAGTCGTAGGCAGCTGCTACCTGGTGAGGCCCCCTGGGACCTGAACGAAGTCTCCACGCAGTGTCTGCTGCAGAGCCGGGGGGGTTTTCAATGCTTTCCCTCTTGCCATCATTGCTGAGAAACAAACTAGCTGGGTAGAGGTTATGAGGGGAAGGAAATGTGTAAGTAACAGCGTATACGTTCAGTAAGTGCAAATTAGAAAGTTCGCATTGTAAAAGGAACATTACTAAAACCACTGTCTTGTCCTGGTGTGGGCTTCCCTCTTGCCATAACCGTTGTGGAGAGGGCCCTGCCACATGCCTTGCAGCATCCAGCCCTCGTTTTGGTGCTTTCCGTCCACCTCAGGACGAAAAGGGATGTGCTGGTGTGAGGTGATGGAGTCCAGTGGGCACGGGCGCTTCATTTGCCTGTCTGCACTTGGCACCAGTGGGACCGCACCTCACGTGCTGTGTTCAGTTTTGGGCCCCTCACCACAAGAAGAACACTGAGTTACTCGAACAAGAGATCCGGTGACGGGACTAGAAAACAAGGGTTACGAGGGAGGAACTGAGGCTGCTTGGTCTGGAGGAGAGGAGGCTGAGGGGAGACCTCATCGCTCTGTGCCACTGCCTGGAAGCAGGCTGTAGTGAGGCGGGTGTCGGTCTCTTTTCTCAGGTGACAGGACAGGAGGCAACGACGGCCCCGTGCTGTGCCAGGGGACGCTCGGCTTGGGCACCGGGAGAATTTCCTCACGGAGAGGCTGCCGGGCACTGCCGCGGGCTGCCCGGGAGGTGGTGGGGTCCCACCCCGCAGGTATTTCTGAGCCGAGTGGCGTGGCACTGAGGGACGTGGTTTGGGGTGGATTTGGCCATTAGGTGGTGGTTGGGCTGGATGCTCCCGAGGTCTGTGAGGTGATTTTCTTATTTTTCATCCCGTTACCCGGGAAGCGCGGTAAGCGAGCCCTTCCTTCAGCCTAGCGCTGCCTCCCCCGACACGCTTCACGCTCTTCCCACCACCGTGCTCGAGGCGGGCGCCTGCCGCGGCGCTTTACGTTTATTTATTTTATCATTTAAGGCACCGAAGCGGCCAACGAGCCGGGAACCCCCTCCCCCACCGCTCCTCCCGCCCTCTCCGGGAGGACGCTCGGGGCGAGGCGCTGCTCCGACTCGATGGTGAAACGCGGAAGCGGGGCGCGGGGCGCTCTAGGCCGGCTCTGCGCTCTCTATGGTGCGATGGGACCGGCACCATGTCGGCTGCGAGGGGTGAGCGCGGCTCGGGCACGGGACGGGACGGGACGGGACGTGGGGGGGGGGGGCAGCCCCAACCCCAGCCCGCCCCCGCCGCCTGCGCTCCCCCCCCCCCGCTCCCGCTGCGGTGGGCGCGTCCGGCTGGCGGAGGGGGGCGCGGCGGCGGGCGCGACCACCGCGGGCGCGGGGGGGAGAGGGGGGGGTGGGGGTGAGGTCGTGTGGGGAGGGGGAGCTGGGAGGGCGCCTGAGGCGGGTGGAGGCGGGCCGCCATCTTGGGGACCCCCGGGGGCTGCCATTTTGGGGCGGGGGCTGCCCTTTGGGGGCCCTTTGCTGAGTGGGGGCACGCAGCTCTTCCCTTTTTATGAGTGGTTGTCATAGGCAAAAATTTAATTTTACATAGCACTGCTGTGACTTAACATCTTACTTAAAAAATGTAAATCCCCACAGTTGCACTAATGCTGCTGTGGTGCTAACAACCACTGCTAGGAAGCACGTTTTTGTTACATACATGTCTGTATCTGTTTTCTCAATTCACCTGATTTAAATAAAGCTGGGCTGGGTTAATTTTACCTCCCAGTTATGCCCTCAAATTCCCCCTGCCCCCCTCCCCTAACACAAGTCTAACTTAATTTAAAACCATCTGACAGCTGCAAGTCACTTCTAAGCGTCGTTACTCCAAAAACTAATTGGCTCTACCTTTTAAACGTGGTTACTGACGTGGGTGAGATGTTATCTGTAAGGAAGCACTAATTTATGTGATTAGAGGAGCAGGAGGCATTAACCGTACCTTGCAGTAGTGTTATGCAAGAGAAGGCAGCGCTGGCTGGAAAGAAAAATGAACCAAAACATCGCTTGCACTGGATTCAGCAATTAATTCCCATATTAAATGAACAAAGTTATTACAAAACTGCCTGGAGCTTATCTGTTAGCTCATCTCCTAATCAGCAAAGGAACATAAACTTATCCTAAAGAAACGCAGCTTAATTGATACATTCAGAACATGACAGATGATGCTCCAAAAGATGCTGCAGAAAGACCAGCGTGCACCCATCGGGTGCCGTATGTAACAAGGATATTTTACTGCCACTAGTCCTGGGACAAGCCAGCTTCCAAACCGTGCAGAATAGCATCGGTCCAGGCCAGAACCATTACCAGAATTGCAACGGTAGGAGTAGGGAAGATGCAGGGGCTACATGGATGATAGGTAGTCCTTGTATGGTTCAATTTACTCAAATAGACATAACCTTTCTACAGTGAATAATTTTTCAAGAAAGCCCTTTGTGTGAAGTCACTGTTCTGAGCAAACTTCTCATACTAACTTTGCTGGAAAATAAGGCTGAGAAAAACGCTGCCATATTTATTAAGATTTGCAAGATGGATTCCCTGCCTTGCTGGTACTGAACACTTCCCCTCTCTTTGTTCCTACTAGTCTGCCAGTGCTCTTCGTGCCAGACTTCAGTATAGTGCGTGGAGAGGACAGGCTGCCGTTCCAGAGCAAGCACATACTGTCACCTTAAGGGTAGGAAAGCACAGAAAGACAAACATTAATGTATGGGTAGTTTCGCTAGAACAAAGGATTGCTATTAGGGCAAGAGGATGGCTTTTTGTCAAAGATCTGGAGCTTTTGTACAGTCTTTTTTGAGAAGAGACTTTAAGATTTATCTTAGACTTTTTATATGAAACATTTCACAACGCTGAAATTATTGTACGCTGCTGCAGTAGCCTTTGGCACAGTTCTGTGTCTGTAGGACACCCTGTTTCAGTTCTTAAATTAAAGTGAAGGGCATGCTAAGTTGATATCTTTGTTTTCTTTCAGAAAATGTCAGCTTACTGTTCAAGTTGTACTGCCTCACTGTGATGACCCTGGTTGCTGCAACATACACAGTAGCGCTGCGGTACACGAGGACAGTGCAGACAGAACTCTACTTTTCTACTACAGCCGTGTGCATCACCGAAGTTATCAAGTTATTCTTCAGTGTGGGCATCTTGGCTAAGTAAGTATGGGAACGCTAATCAGCATTTTGGAAATGAATCCCCGCTTTTAACCTCACGCTCTCAGTTACTGAAGTGCAGATAGGTGTGAGTGCATGGCTGGGTTCGCAGGCTGCGGAAGAGTCGTTTTAGTGCGGGTTAGAGCTTGTGAGTCCTCAGCTGAAACTACTTTGTAAACAGCTCGATATTCAGGTGTGTCCTTTCTGCATATTTTCTGTATTCATATGCCTTGGAATAGGCTCAAAATGTCAGCATGGGTTATCTACAGCGTTCTGAGTCTTTTAGAGTATTGGCGTAGGTGAAAGCCTGACTGAGCTGAGTTACATACAATTGTAATGTTCCTACATGTAAATTTTCCCAAACAATGTTATGGAAAGACATTTTGCTGTCTCCAATATCCCAGGGAGTCAAAGCTGAGACCTTCTGGTAACCATGAGAATTTCTGTAATCTCACCTTGCCACCAAGAACTGTAATTCGAATCCAGGCGTGAGCATCTGAAGTAGTGAGGCCATCAATCTGCTGTCTTACCTCTCGGTTTCCCTGTGCTACACCCTTCTTTGGAAGGGCCTTTATTCTCTGGATTCTTCCAAAGCCCAGTTCTTGCTGTTTTGGCAGAATTTGTTCTTTCAGGATCTCTGCGTGTCTTTGTGGCTTTTTATACATCAGAAGGCCGTCTGTTTTGTGCTAGAGGACTGTGAAGTCACATGGTGTGCCTCTTTTTCTTTTTTATCAGATCTTTTCTTCTTAACATCAAAATGGTGGTTTAGTTGCTTTAGAAATGAGCCAGCATTTGAATTTGTAGGGCCACTGTGGCAAGCAGCCTTCTGTTTAACTTTCATTAAAAATGGCGCTGTGGTTCTCACAAGGTTGTGGCAAGCGCAGGTCTTGACCCAGTCTGCTTTCTGGAGACGTCAGCAGCCCGCGTTTCTGAATAGCGAAGGGTCTGTGGGTGGGATTTGGTAACTTCTCAAATTTGTGGGACCGAGACTGCCCGTGGCCTACCAGAGGGGTGTAGTTCCAGCAGGGTAAGCGGTGGGTCTGTAATACTGTGTTTCCTTGGAATTGCGAATGGTCTTTTCTGACTGAAATAATTAAAGAGGCATTTCCTTTTGTCTCAGGAGTTTTTTAGGACATCCCCTCAGTGCCAGAAATCTGTGTAACCTGCCACCTGGCCCTTGCCAGTAGTCAGCACTGGATGCTTAGAAGCAAGAGGGCAAGCACAGGCTCCCCTTCCCTTCCTTGGTGGCAGATGCTCATGGTTTCCCAGCCTGGAGGCTGCGTGCGTGCTGTGGCTGTAGCTCCTAATGATTCTGCCCTCTGCAAGACTGTGCGGGCCCCTTTTGAACTGTTAGTCCCTGTTGTGCCTGTGAAATGAGTTCTGCAATATAATTACACAGTATATATGGAAAAAATACTTCTTTTATGAACACTTTTCCTTAGCAATTTCACTGTATTCTGTCATCGTGTATTGAAAAACATCATGAATAACCTTTCCCTCTTCGTATTTACCACTCTTGTTTTCACATCTCTGCAGATCCTTTTTTTTTTTTCACCACTCATTTCTTTCCTAAGCCAGGAGTCTTATCTAATTTTTTCTGTGATCATCCTAGTGCCCTTCTCGACAGCTTTCCCAGTATTATCGCGTTCCTTGTGAAACAGGATCCAGAGCTGCATGCAGCATTCAAGGTGTGAACGTGCTGTGGCATTATGCGGAGAGGTAACGGCGCAGGAAGCACCTGGCTGGGTGTCAGTTCCTCTCCTAAGGATCCCTGACAGCTCTTTTCTCTGAGCACAGCTGAGCCTCGAGCTGGCGTGCTGGAAAGCAGTTCGCATCCTCTTCCCAAGTGCCTAGAACTGGTTTAGAGATGGTTGCTCTCTTTTGGGGTTGTCATCTCCTATGGTTATTTCACTTTTTTTTGACAATTGAGTTTTGTTTGCCGCTTAAAATGGGATTGATCTTGCTGAGCTTTTTGAAGGTTAAAATATCTGTTCTGATCTGGTCAGCTTTTAAAAAACTTAAGGAGTTGCTTTCTCCATAGTTAAGAGAGGGAGATGGGCGCCACCAGGCAGCATTCATCAGGCCTCGCTCACCCGTTTTGGGTAGGATGCCTCACGTGCTGGTGGGTGTGGAGGCCATCCTTTGCTGCCCGGATAACTGAGCTGTTTCAGGTGGCAGAAGACCTGGTGAGTTCTGCTGGGTGTAGTGAGGGACCCTGTCAGCAACGACTGAAAGTTTTCTTTTGGACACCACATACAATTCAGTATGATCAGCACATTTTGCCAGTATCCTAGTAATCTTCCATTTTAGATCACTTATGAATATGGCAAACAGTGCGAGTTCCAGCGTGGTTTTCCTGCAGCGTCTGCCTGACGGCTTCCTCCAGTTTTAGACTTCTGTCCTGCCAAGGCAAGGTGCCTTTGTAGCTCAATAGCCAGTTAAAAAATAAAATACAATCATTTGTTCACCACGGTTGGATACGTTTCACCACCTTTTCTTTCTGAAGCAGCCAGTACCGATTACTACAATATACAGGATACTGAAGTATGACACTCAGGTTGTTCCGGCTGCAGAATTTGTTTTCTTGCACATTCTTCTGTTACGCCTTCATTGTGTTTACCTTTTGGGTTTCTCCTGCAAAGCATATTGAATGAGTGAATGAATGCCAGAAGATTTCCTTTCCCAAAGGAAGGTTACAATAGTTGAAGCTGTGTAATTATTTATTCAGCCGTACTGTTACGGGAAAAGACTCAACTTCTCATCTTTATTTGAAGTCCAGCTCGCCATTTGGCAATTACAACGTCCAGATTCTTAGATGGTACGTAATTTCTTAGCAATGGATAAAGAAAAGTTCGTTTGCAAACTCCAGTTTTAACTTTGGCTTTTTTAACAAATGAGTTGCAGAACTGATTCTTATTGGTATCCATCAACTGTTCAGACCAATGTAGAAACAGAATATATTTTTAAGTCAAATGTAGATTTTAAGTCAAATGTAGATAAACATCAAGAAAGCTGAATTCAAGCTAAATGTTTTTTTTATTTTCTTATTTATTTTGCTGTGTATGTCTGGGCAGCTTATTTTGCAGTATAAGCTATACACAGAAGCTTTTTCTTAAATTCTTTTTTGCATAGACGTGCCCTTTGTACTGACTTCAGCTTTCAGTTAGAGATTCCTGATAAGTACGCGCTTCAGAAAGCAAACCCCCCAAAGATGAACTACCCTATAGTACATCTTCTTCTCAGAAGCCGAAGTGAAAGTGGTGCCTGCTGGGCAGCTGTTACTCTTCACTGCTGAACGCCATGCCTGAATCAGAGTGGGCACCAGCAGCTACTGCTGCTCTGATGTCACTTTGGACATGCGATCAGCTAAGTCACTGAGCGGCTTTTGGGACAGAAGCAGGTATAGTCTAAGTATTAATTTCGTGTTCAGCAGCCTACCTTAGTGTTGACAGATAGAAGCCATTACTGTATGATACCTTCTGACTTCCTAGTGTCACAGAGTAGGGCTCTCTCTGTAAGTGCTAATTATATTTACAGTCTTGACATCTGGAAGAGCAGCACTTTAGTCCAGCTGTACCTGGGTTATTACCAGGTGCTCGGAGTTTTCTTCTGCATCTTATCTCCCAATGCCAGGCAATAAAAGTTCTTTGGAAAATAAGTTCTTTGGAGAATAAATAAACCGACAACTTTGCCTATAATGTCAGTGACTCATAATGCCTCGTGCAATTAGCCGTAGTGCACTGGCATGAACTCTTCCCCCTCCTTCTTCTACAAACTCTAAGTGCTGCTCGTCTGTCAATTTTTGTATCGGTGGTTGTCCCATGGCCAGACACGTCTTGCAAAAGACAGCTCTGTGATGTGCTCAGCGTCTGCAAGTCTGTCCCACACAAAGTTTCCCCGAAAGTTTGGAAAGAGCTTGCAAGTGACCTCGCTTGTGCAGTGGGAGTGCAGGAAATCACGCTCACCTCTCTTCAGAAATTGTATGGCCCCAACACTGTCCTTTGCAGCTGCGCCGTTACAGGAAAATGACAAGAATCCCTTGTAGCTGCCTGCATAAAGACTGCTCCAGCCTAGCTCTCACATAAAAGGAGGTATAGCCTTGGTGCCAGGCAGGGAGGAGGGAAACTTGAAAGGATTTTTGGAGGATAGAGCTCGTAAATCTTTGAAGAGGCAAATTTTAAGAACCTGAAGCAGAGTCGGGGGTTCATCAAGAATGGAGAACGTGCAGGAGCGAGGTGGTTGATGAAGGAGCCTGGGACAGAGAGGGTGCTAATTTTGCATAGTAGGAGTTTGGGGCAGGTAGATGATGTACGTTTGTAGGAAGAAAGAATTTGGGATGTGGATGAAACGTGGGGAGTTGATTTCATGTGGCGCTGCAGAGGATGTGAGCCTTTTGTTTGTATGGGTGTGCAAGGGAAGCAAAAGTGGATCTGGAAAATCACAGGCAGTTGCCATCACACACAAATATTAATAGCCCCTACAAAAAGCGGGGACACCCTTCTGACCCACTACTTGGACGCTTATTCCACCATTTACAGTGTTCATTGTTGTTGTTGAAGTCGTTACGCATTAATTCATTTAACCTCCTGATTCCGGAACACTGTCTTCACGTTTGGGGGTTTCTACTTGTTGATAACATCACTGATTTTTCCCACTAATTTTCTCCTATAATGAGCAGAAGGTAAGATGATTACTAAGAACAAGTTTTCAGCCATCCCAACAGATTTGTTGATTTGTTTTCTGTTTCCAAATATCAGCTCAGGGCGGTCCCCAGTTACATTACTACTTTATTTTGCAGAGAATCTGGAAGTCTGGCAAGGCTAGTAACATCTCTAAAAGAAAATGTATTTGGAAGTCCCAAGGAATTGCTAAAATTAAGTGTTCCATCTTTGGTGTATGCTCTCCAGAACAATATGGCTTTCGTGGCTCTTAGCAACTTGGATGCAGCAGTCTACCAGGTAATGCCCATTCTTGTAAGTACCTGATCTGCAAATATGTTTCTCTTCACAGTTTCACGAGGCGTGCATGTTAGCTCTCTGTCTGCCCAGCGCGGAGTAGTGTTAAAAGCCGAGCGATGCTTTGTTACGTTCAAGGCACACGCTGCTGTAGTGCTGTTTTTCTGAGCTGACCTGCTCATTGCCAGTCATTTCCAGTTCACGTTCTTGGCACAGGAAATGGTACAACGCCCCCAGGCTCTGTAGGGAATCGACAAATATAAAATGTCATTTGCCGCTCTGTAGTTGAATTTTCTGTTTGCTCGTTTTGGAGGGATTTGTACAAGCACATATTCTCGTCTTTAGGTGACGTACCAGTTGAAGATCCCCTGCACAGCTCTGTGTACAGTCCTAATGCTAAAGCGAACCCTTAGCAAACTGCAGTGGTTCTCGGTCTTCATGCTGTGTGGTGGTGTTACGCTTGTGCAGTGGGAGCCTGCTCAGGCTACCAAAGTACAGGTAAGAGTTTCCATTTTGCCATTTCTCGAGGAATAAACTGCCTTATACTTTACATTTCACTTCACAGCATCGTGGAATTAAGGTGATGTCTCATAGCTTCCGCCCAGCAGTATCCATTTCCTCTTTCCGACCACCTCATCTCCAGCACAAACACTGGCTCGATCGTTTGTGCTCGGATTTGTTGTGTACCAGTGCAGACGGGCTTGCAGCATTGCTCCAATCTTGCTTGTTTGGCAATCTTACCGATTGCCACAATCAGTATCAATTACCGTAGATGTCCCAGTCGCTCTGATGGCAAGGCACCATCAGGGGAGTATCTGAGTAACGTACTGTTGCCAGCACTTGGCCCTGGCAGCGCTGTAACTGCTGGAGCAGGGAACCTGGGATCGAAGCCCTCGTGGAATTAGGAGTGAAACTGCAGTGCCTTGTGCGGGGGTGCGTCATTTAAACGCGCCCGACAGAGACGGTGACCTAATCCCCTTCCAGGCAGAAACAAGTGTCTTCTGTTTCTCAGGCCTTAGCTGCTGGTTGTCAGCCTTAGTGGGAGGGGCAGTGCGTGCAGTTGTGCAGCCTGGGCACAGCCACGTAACCGTGCCTCCGAGCACCACGGGGGTTGTAAAAATACACGTGGAAAATGAAACGCCACGGGTAACTTGTCACGACTACACCGAGCTAATCTGCAGGGCAGCTCTAGCAAATCAAATCTGTACTGTAATGAAATGCTAACACTTGCGATGTACTTAATGAAATAGCTCTGGGATGGGTTTTTGTAAATGACTGCCGTGTGGTATCCTTTTTAACACAATGGTCGATGTTGCAGGTGGAGCAGAATCCGTGGCTAGGGTTTGGAGCGATTGCTGTCGCTGTGTTATGTTCAGGATTCGCAGGTAAAGTATTATTTCCACATGCAGTTCATACCAAAATGACTGATATTTCACGACGCTTAAGACAGAAAGTTCTCTGTCGCGTACCTTCTGCGCTGATAGGACGCTGGGAATGGCATCATCTGCATGACCTACACTTCACATCGATGGGACACGTGGGAGCGGCACAAAGCTGCGCCAGGGGAGGTTCAGACCGGACATTAGGAAACATTTTGTTACCATCAGGGCGGTCAAACACTGGAACAGGCTTCCCAGGGAGGCGGTTGATGCCCCAGGCCTGTCAGTGCTCAAGGGGCACTTGGACAACGCCCTCGTTAATGCGCTGTAACTCCTGGTTAGCCCTGCAGTGGTCAGGCGGTGGGACGTGCTGGTCTGCGTAGTTAGTGCCCTGCCAACTGAACTGTTCAATTCTGTGCTATTCGTTAGCTATCTGTGTTGATTAGAAGATAAATGAGGACTTTATCCCCTCTGCCTGTAATTACCTTATGCTTGCAGTAATTATAAACCAGATTCGTGACATGATTGCTCCAGTTGTAAAAACAAATGGCTAGGAGCACGTACTGTTGGTTTTATGTGATGCAACGTGGAAGGCTGTTTTGCAAGTGGAAGAGCCTTTCAAATGCTTAGAATAATGTGAAGGGAACTTCCATAATGACTCAGTCAGTGCAACTAATTCACGTCCCTCGATTTTATGAGTTGATTTTACAGTGAATAGCTCTGTTATGGTGATCGAGTGAAAAATTTGCCTTTTTTTTTTAAAGGGGAACTGAGCTTCTCACCTAATTCTTGTGGCAGCTCAGCCCCAAAGTACACACTGCCATAGTCATAGGTGGTCAGTCTCCCCCTGCATCTCAGTTAGTATGGGAGAAAGGAAGCTGAGTAGCAGGAAGCCTCGATAAGCTGCGTGATGCTTTTGTTATGTTACGTTAGTTTCAAGCAGCATTTCCTCTCAAGAGTAGTTTTTCTCTGGCTTCCGTAGGAGGAGACCAGGATTGGAGGACAAATGAGCTGGTGCTAAGAAATAAGGAAACGCAATTACTACTTTATTTGAAATTTGGCTCACAGGAGCATATTTTCCTGGCTGTAAATTGGATTCTTTCCTCTCCCTCTGTAAGAAAAGGTGTTATCACTGACCTCTGGTGCCGTACAATCATGCAGGAATCATCTTGTGCTGTGCATACGTGCTTGTTACTCGTGGAAACCATTCTAGCTAGTAGGTGGGAAAAGGAGGAGGGTTAGGTTCTTGTTTGGTGTCTTTTCACTGAAATGGGCATTTTGAATTAGAAACAGTAAGTAAGACTTTGCAGATCTCAAGCAACTTTTCCTGGAAGGTTCAAAACTTACTAATGTCCACAGATGCTCCCAAGCCATGAGACAACGTATGGCACTCACAGTGAAGCCTTCAGAGCCTCCTAATGCTCTCGTGATGTGGGTGGATAGCTCTGCCCCTGCACATTCTGACCTTTTAAAGGGCTGGTGAGGGCTGCTCTAGAGGGTTCAGAGACCCATCTGGCTTTCTTCTGCAGCAAAAGGGATTGCAGTTGGGGTGTTTCCTCCCAGTGATTCCTCGCTGACAGCTGTAGCTTTGAGGCAGCTGGGAAGACAGAGGATTTCATCCACACAGCTCCTTGTGCCCTTGGGGCTTTACATGTTGAAAAGTCCTATTCAGACTCCTTTCCTCTTTCTACTTCCTTCCCCCACCCACAATATGAATAAGTTATTCTTGGCATTAAACCTTCAATTTCTGGGCTGACCATATTAAATGTTTTATATTATTCAGCAAAGGACAAGAACACATAACGTTTTGGACCTCAGAAATGGAAAAAAGCTTTCTTCAAACTCCTTATCCTGTGATAATTTGCAAAGGTTTGGGGGCACAACAATGCTTATAAAAGTGTTTTAGACAAATACGTAATGGCAGAGCCCTTGTGACTTGAAACATTACTAAAGAATAATTTCCCCTAAACAGTACACATTCTTTCCTACATCTTGCCTAGCATAGTGATTTTTATGCATTTTCAGAACTGACAGCATCATGTCATTGGCCTACTTACTGTTTTCTTAGTTTATAAATAGTTTATAAATATGGGTCATGCTCAGCCAAGTTTCTGGTAAATTGATTATATCTGCTTGTGCTCTGTGGGTCTTCTCAGCGGGCACAAAGCTCGAGATAGGCTGTTGTGGGTTCTTTTAAGCACTACAGTCATTAACAAGACTAGTTTTTCGTTTATATTGTTGATTAAACTTTTAAAATAATTTTCATATAAAACAATATCGTATTCCCTTGTTTGCTTTTATAATTTAAACACCTGAAATATAAACGTGTTCTCTAGGTAATTGATTCACCATACATACTCACTATACTGTATTATAAATTATAAATTGCATTTTTCATGAGTAAAAGTTAACTCAGTCATTTCAGGAGGAAGAATGGATGTCTAGGGTGTCTAACCCATAGGTCTTTTTGCTGTGCTTTGTCACTTCGTGTACCTTTCCCTTATCTTATGGAGGATCTTGGGCAATGTTAATGAGCAATAAACATTTAATCAGTAGCACTCATGCCAGGAAGTGTGGTCACACAATTCTTATCTCACAAATGGCTGAGAAGATGTCCGAATCCTGTGAAACGTCTCTTGTTTTGAACTGCAGAGGAAATTCCAGATATGAGCAGAGCTCTGGGAGCAGTAGTTAGAGGCAGCTAGCGATGGCCTTGTCAAACGGAGGCCGTTGAGTCTGACATACACCTCCTGAGTCACGACAAAGTAGATGTGGAATTTCAGTAATGCAGGATGTAAGGGTAAAACACGCTGGTCAGCGTGGCACCGTGAAAAAGAGCTTTAGATTAGCATGAATTCCTTTTCCTCAGAAACAGTTTGCAGTTTCAATTAGCGGAAAGCATAGGTTTTGGTTCGCTTTTGTAATCTTTGAAGCTGTGATTTCAGAACATGTCTGCGCTCTGAACTCAGGGTTTCCAAAGGAATTCTCAGTCCCTGTACTGAGGTAACAAAGTTCCCCTTTTGTGGGAGGCTGAATTTTGTTGCTGTTATTTGATTTTGTTTTGTTTTCTTCATGTGTTTTTTTTTTTCACTGCTAATTATCCTGATGGAGGAACAAATCATTCTACACCGTACTGAAATGCATAAATAGTGTCCTGGGGATAAAATACCAGGTGCCAAGGTGAAATGCTTTTTTTCTGCTGTAAATTGCACGGGAGAAACTGTGTTGGTATCAGAAGTCTGGGAGAACTAAACAGAAATGAGGAACAGTTTAACAGTGAAGCTCATCAACAACTGAAACGACTGTAAAGGGAAACAGAATCTATTTCTGATGTTATGTACACCTTAAAATGCTCCTGCCCCAGAACACTTACATTAACAGGATGTGTTGTTGGGATTTCTGCATTGGGAACTTATGGGAAGTATACAGTTCTGTAAGGTGAGAGGATTCCAGTAGTCTTGTCTGGTTTTAAAACACCATGAGCTGGGAATCACTAAAGTTGATGCCTTGTTCATCTTATAAAAAAAACTTTCTTTTTTTCTTTTTTTTAGGAGTTTATTTTGAGAAGGTATTAAAGAGTTCAGATACATCCTTGTGGGTGAGGAATATTCAGATGTACTTATCGGGGATTGCGGTGACTTTATTTGGTGTGTATGTGTCAGATGGAGCCCAGGTGCTTGAGAAAGGGTTTTTCTACGGCTATACACACTACGTCTGGTTTGTCATCTGTAAGTATCTCGTGGTTTTATCGTCATGTTACGTTGTTTCGCTTTTTTTAACTTTTGGTGTAACTGGTTGTGTGAACCTACAAATACAGTGTGACCCACTGTTGCTTACTGTGTTTTTTAATACTGTTTTCTTGAAAATTATTAGTTTATTCAACTTAAAATTGTGCTGAAAGAGTAGTCCAAATAACTGAGCAGCAGGTAGAGCATCTTTAAATGAGTCATAACTGATCTACTAGATGCCTTTGTAGATGTGCTGCTTTGATAGATATTGTGTTAAAGCACCAATTAGGATGATGTAGCCCAAACAAGGAGTGAGGTAAAATGCCTGTCTCTAAAGAGTAACCTACTGCACCTTTACTAACAGACACGTGCTGTCTGCTTTCCAGTTCTCGCCAGCGTGGGCGGCCTCTACACGTCTATTGTCGTGAAGTACACGGATAACATTATGAAAGGCTTTTCTGCAGCAGCAGCCATTGTTCTTTCTACTGTGGCATCGGTTATCCTCTTTGGCCTCCAGTTAAGTAAGTGCCTTTTCGCCGTCTGATTTGACTGTAGGTGCAGGTTTCCGTCCTTGTTAGCAGACTGTACACCAAGGCAGTCACTCGTGCCTCCTTTGAACGTTTCTGGTTTTAACTTACTCTTCTCCAGGAGCGCTGTGCATTAACGTATAATGTATGTTGTGTTCCGTAAGGTACCTGACGAGCCTCTGCTTTCGCAGGCATTCATGATTCGGTCTTTTAGAGGCATCCTATAACTTCACAGGGACAGGTTCTTTCCAGTTTAAACAGCTTACTAATTTACACAGCTCTGCTCACGAATCACTTCCTAATGCAGTTCAGGATGCAAATTGATAGAGCTGTTTCTCTGAGAGTGCTGTCGGTAAGTTATCCTTTCTCGCTGGTTTTAGTACAGCCAGGGCCAAATTAATTCCTCACCTATTTCTGCAAGGGCCTCACCACCTCCTGTTAGGCTATACCTGCTGCTGCCTTCCCGCTTGCTGTGCCCAGCGATGCACGAGAGCGCATCCCGCAGCGACCGGGTGAATACTTCCGAGAGGAAATAGCAAACTGCTGTGGGCTGTGTCCTACAGCCACGAAGGATTTTTCTCCCTGATCAGCCACGTATCTGATAAAGTATTCAATAACTCCTGCTCAGTCCTTTGCTATGGTTTTTGACTTTTCCACCATAATCATAATTTAGAGTTGGTATGGTATAATGGTTCTGGTTTGGTGTAGCGAGGTGAAACTTAACAGAGGTTTGCATAAGAAGAAAACCATCACAAGCTGAAAAGGAGGGCCTTAAATCAAGTGATGAAAACCAGCTGGTTTTAAAAACTCACCTGAGCTGAATGGTTTCTTGCTGTTTGACACGAATCAAGCCTGGACTGCTGATCTTTCTGTGAAAGCCTCACTAATAGTATTTCTCAAGTGTGTCTAAATTTGAAAAGGCAAACAAAATGTGTTATCACAGGCTATGCTATCACATCCACTGTGTCTTTACCTTAGGTTTATTTTAACACAGGCCTGTCAGAGCGCATCTGGAACTGCAGAAGGTGTTTCACACTTGATTTTCTGACCATCACCACATTTTTGTGATATGAAACTAACTGAAATGCTGTGGGGATTGTAAATGCTCAGGAGTTTTCAGTGACAGAGTATGATTTTAGATTCTGTGAATTAAGAGCAGCTTGTTGTCCTGTTTACTTTTGAGTAATGTTAAGACTGTCTGTCAGACATCATCATCATTTATATAGCTCAGTCTTCTGAAGGTGGTTTCTTTTACAAAGGTGTTTATTTTGAACTGTTTGTTCCCTTTCAGCTACTACCTTTTCTGTGGGTGCTTTCCTGGTGTGTATTTCTATTTACTTCTATGGATTACCTCGGCAAGACACCACAAAAATCCAGCCAGCGGAGGCGAAGAGCTCAAAAGAGAGACTTGATACTGTGTGACCTTGTCTTCAAAAATGGACAGACGAGGAAAAAAATGGACTTTCAAAACTTAAAAACTGCATTTTTAAAAAAATTAGCCTTAGCTAGTTGTGAAATGGTTTAAGTGGGATAAACTGAAACAGAAGTTCTTTCTTTTTTACACGTGAAGTTACCTGAGGTTGCTGCTGAGGCTCTGTTACTGCCAGGAGCAGGATGGGTATTTCACTGAAGGCATTACTCAGTCGTGATGGAAAATGAAGAGTCCCATTTACAAGGAAAAGAGAATGAAGGAACTGAACACTCAACTGTATATAATGTACATAATGGAGGGAAAGTGGTTCTTATTGTGTATTTGATAAACTGTCTTGCCCTTTGAGGGCAAAAATGCCCCAAAGCTTCAAAAAAATCTATTAAAAAGGGCAACTACGGCCAGCATTTTCTCTTAAACCACTTGGCAATTGCAGTTTGATTAACCACGGGGAGAGTTTCTCTTCCAAGTAATACGTATCAGATGAACAGAGTACTTTGCTAGTCTTTTTGTGACGGTTTAGCAGTATTTTTTTCCTCTATGCACTCAAGTCTCACTTGTCAGCCACACTTCCACCAGTAATAAGTACGCTTCAAGCATCATTTACCTAGAAGCGATTAGAAGTAACACTTGCTGCTGGGGTTAAAAAATTCATAATGAAAAACTAGTGTTTCTGTTAAGTTGTAGATTCTTTTACTTTTCAATTTTATTTTCCACTTGCTGTAGCTGGTGGAGAGCTGTCCTATTCTTTTACAAGTTTTGGCAAACAAATTGCAATTGTGCAGGGAGAGATGGGTATTTTGTACTTGTATCTCCAGCTTGGTATGAATAAGCCAAATCAAAGTGTTGGACCAGAGAATGTTTATCGTTACACTTTTTCTCTAAACCTTTTTATGCTGGAGAACAGTTCCTGTAATGCTTGTTAGGCTTTGATTTAATTAGAGTGCCAACTGTAACATTCTCTTCCTGCCTCCGAGGCATCGCTCAGTTCAACCCTTCCAGAAAATGCAACTGCATTTAGGGAAAACTGACTTTGGGACATTTGTTTAAATCCACAGTGGAGTCAAAAATCTGACTTAGATTTATATCTCGTTTAAATTCCTTCAGACCTGAGCTACCTAGCTGAATTTTACTTTAGGTTGGGGCATATTACGACAGTAACAAGCTGCTTAAAATTGGTTCCAGTGGGAGTGGATGCTCCTCTGTGCCTTTTGCCAGCTGTTCTGTGCACATAGGATGGAGCACGTCCCCAAAGTGCCAAAGCTTTGGTGTCAGGGGGCACTGTCAGCCATTTCAGGGGCTGGCACTGCTACCTGTGCTGACGTGATGCTCCACCTCTCTTCAGCAGTGCTGTGGCTCTGAAATCGCCAGGCAGCAGCTGCCGCATGGGGCTGCTGAGGGGAGTGCCGCGGTTCCTGTTCCACCAGCTGAGCAGCAAACCCACCTTCTCCTTCGTCATCAGGTCAGCGTAACAGAGGAACAGGATTCGACAGATTTGGCAGTTGGTCTTGATGAATGAAGGTGGGAAGGCGATAGGACACACAAAAGAAAAGGGCAGGGTCTGACTAATTGAGTGTGTTCCCACACACAGCGCACCTGTCCTGCCGTGAGGCTGAACAAACACACAAGGGCAATGCAGGAAGGGACTTTCATTGCTTAGGGCAGTGCAGTGTAATTCCCCTCCCTCTACCAAAAGGATGTGTGATGTTTACAAAGGTAAATACAGAAAAGCTGCCGTTAATGGGAACTACCAAGGACGCTAGTGTCTTAATTACACTGCTACTGCTACTGTCTGGGAGAAAGTAACTATGGCAGCCGTGGCACCCCCACCTGGCTGTGCCATACATGCTCTTCTGCACTAAAAACCTTCAAGAGCAGAGTTTACAGAATGCATTAACAATGACTGACAGGAGAGTATTTACAGTCTCTTGAAAAATACCTTTTTACTAGGAGATCTGCCATCGCATACAGCTGTTACATCCGCGTTACGGGGGTAATGCCAAGAAGTTTCATCCCGCTGGCTAGAACAGAGCGTGCAGCTCGAAAGAGACTGAGCCTTGCCTGGAAAACAAGAGTAGGGGTCAGCTTACGTTGCTGCTGCAGAACAGGCTGTAGCAGCGAGGAGCAGCCTGTTAGAGGTGAGAACACCGTGTGCAGCCTCTGTCCCCACGCGCAGCCTTGGGATTCTGACACACGCACACTCAGTAACACCCCAGTGTGAAGTGGCAGCATTCACACCGGCTGTCGGTGGCCCTTCCAGCGTCAAAGGGACGCTTTCGGGTCTGCAAAGGGAAGCTGGGAAGAGGGGCCCAGCCCAGACTAATAGTGGCATTCATACATAAAAAAACGCAGCAAAAGAAAACCCACAGCCTCATGGCAGCAACCAGAGGGGATGCTCACAAAACAGCCAGCAACTAGTGAAAAGTAAAAACCATCCGTGCACCACGGTGGCAGCACAGGCTGTTAGAGGCCAAGAATGCTGCTAAAATCCCTCCTCTCACTAGGCATGGATTGGAGGCTGTCAGGGAACTCGACTCTAGGCTGCTCTGAAAATTTCACTCTTACTTGTCAGTTCTATGACTGGCTGGTTGGGAAGGGCTCACTGCAAAAAAGTAGCTTTTGAAAGCTATCACTCTAAGATAGGAAGGGTTTTTTTTTACAGGATAAGGAACTGTAATGCTCCTTGTAGCTTGAATTGTCTTTGTTTTCTACAAGAATGCATGGAACCATCCTCAAAGGCAGGAATACCTACAGCAACTAAGCTCAGCTACAGCGTGGAGCTTTATCAAGTCCACAGCACTGTCTCCCCACACACACCACAGTTCTACGTTTAACTATGACTTCTTGCCAAAATCAGATAGGTACCTGCTTTTGAAATAGATGAAAGAACATAAAGGCAGTGCAATTATAGCATTTATGGAGCAGTTAAAGGGTCAAACATTGCCTGGGAGATTAGTAGCAAATAATTTGCGTCGATTTGGAACGCATATCAACAGCTGTCAGCCTTGCTGCTTTAGCCAGAATGGCAATTTAGACAACTTGGGCTACGTAGGTGGCAGGAGGGAGGAGAGAAATTCAGTTATCTCCTAATTCTCTGTCTTCCCACATAGCCACTAAAGGAAAACTGTCAGAAATTAACCAGCAAGTTACAGACTTAAATATTTCCTTTAAAAGTTCAGAAGGAAGGGTGATGAGAGGAAAGGGGGGGGGCTTGTTTTTGTTTGGAGCAGTTTTCCTTATGGTGGTGTGCTCCAGGAAGATGAGGCAGAGCCACGAGCAGCAGCTCCTGCCCTCCTGGCGTGGTGTCGCCCCGCGGGACCGCCTGCCTGCTGGCTCGTTAGCCTGCGGGGGCACGTTCTGCAACTCCTGGCAAAGCCCCAGCAGGTCGCCCTTCCAAACGCCCTACGCATGCTCCTGCCCCGTAACAGCACCGTAACAGCGCCGTGCCATACCTGGGCGAGCTCAGGTGCGCTGCCTTTCACGGGAAGGGTTTTATGCGCCACAGCTGCAAGATGGCTGAAACGGAAAAGGTGGTGAGAAGGAGCAAATCGAGCATATTGCTCTACAAGAGCGGTGCTACAGGCTACAGAAAGCGGCAGGACTGGAAAAGCCACCACAGCAGCATGCCACAGTGTTATTTTCTACAGCCTTTCTCACCTGGCTGAGGGAGGTCATGGCTTTCTGGAGCCTGCGTGTTGTCCGGGCATGCCATCAACAGCTTGGTGCTTGTAAAAATATCAACCTCTCCCCCAGACCCCAACAAAGCAGATCTGGAAAGATCTTTGAGAGCCACGCAGCCTGTCACTGCCAAAGTGCATAAAGCCTTACACAATTTTTTCTGACTTGTTAAAGCCTTCCCCGTACACAGACTGTACAGCTTCCTCCAGCAAGTCTACTCCAGAGCTTCAGTGTCCTGACACAGGTCCCTGGGGGGACCCTCCCTACAGAGGCTGCATGCCCAGTTTGACTTCGAGCCATAACATGCTTTTTCCATCTCAACACATAGGCTGAGATCAGTGGCTAAAAGGTTTTTGGACAACCTAGCTAAAATTTTGAGATTTGAGAGCATGTTATCAGCTCAAATCTCCTCTTGGAGACGCGGTTAGTCTGTTATGATTTTGGTTTCAGGCACTGGGTTACAGTCAAAGGATTCTTCTTGAAAGCAGTTAGTTTCTCAGGAGACTCCTGACTCCTTTTTTCCTGGTTCCAACCTTCATCTCCACTACTTATGCTATCATTTGCTATCCTACTTTATATTTTTTCTGCTCCAGAGAGGTCCCACCAATTTACATCTTCCCACAATTTTTCTCTTCAAAGCAGTGCAGATTTAGGGCTGCAAAGCCAGCTCGAGAAGACAGGCACTGCCTGTCCTTACCGGAGGAGGATGCCAGTATCAGCAATCGCCTTACCAAAGTGTGAGGAGGTAGCTGACTATGTGCTTGGGTTGCAGATCCTGAGAAGATCTATACAGGACCTCATCATACCTGTGAAGAAAGAAAACAACCGCTTGGTGTAAAAGTGGTAAAGTGTCCTCAGATATAAGGCTCATCAGACTTGCTGAAATCAGAACAAACACAACTGCAGAATTGACAGAAATAGTTTTCTGAACCAGACCTAAGCCATGTAATTAGCACACAATTGATTATTTCTTCCTCAATCACTTCTTGTTGGAAAGAGATTGCTTCTGCTCCTCGTCATGCAAACACTGTAGACTGCAGAGCTCAGAGAGGCACACGATAGCGAAGAGAACACAAAAGCTATATTTGCTCCTGGAACATTATGTCTGGTTTTACATTTCAACAGTAATTGTAAGTTCCTAGGAGCAAAAACATGTATTAAATAACCAAGGCAGACAAAATAGTCCCTTAGATGCTGCCTTTAATAAATGCAGCTTAGAATTTTAAGTTGCTAAAGGGAATTTTGTAACATTAGAAAAGACAAAAACAAAGTGGGTTTACATAATCCTGGAATAAAACAGACTTATGTAAGACAGTATTCAACTGGAAAATACAAGCAGATTCACGGAGACCCATGGTTTTATTTCATGGGTTCTGCTGTCTGCTCGTGCCTCTTTTTCACAACACCTAGCAAGTTACCCAGACCTCTCAGGCTGAACAGATTTCCAAGTGGGGAGTGGACCTCCTGGTCTTTGCTTAGCTTTCAAGCCCATCCCCACCATCATGGCCACGCTGACCTTCCTGGGATCTTCTTCCTTTAACAGACAGTTTTAGGGGAACTGTGGAGTGAGCTCTGGTAACGAAGGCTCGTGTAAGAGCAATAGCACGAGGGAGGGAGTGCTGCCCATCCCTTTGTGGGGAAGTTAGACAAACATCTCTTCTCCTGTGCATTCAGAGGCTCACCCTGGCCGGCGTGCTGCAGGTGGCTACAGTTCAAGCAGGGAAGGTTTCTGTCTTTATACCCTTTGCAACAGAGGTGAGACAAAATCAGGGGAACCTGTGCGTTGTCACAGTTACGGTCCCAGCAGCTGCTGGCTCCTTGGAGGCAGTGACAAAAGGTATACCGAAATTAATATTAATTTCAAAAAAACTACCAAAAAGCTATTCACAAAGCTTCCTGAAACAACAAAGTTGGTATCAAATAAAGAGCCCTTCTTCTGATAGCAATCTTGTTGCTCCATGAAGCTGATATTTCAGTATTGGCCTATCACAACTTGTTTGATTATTTTATCAGTTAATTAAATCAATTGCTTGCAGGGGTACACATGCTGCCTTCAATCTTCTATTCATTGGTCTGGAAAATTAATGATATTCAGAACTGGCCAGCTCATTTTAAGGGCAAATGTTTGGTAGTTTTTCAAACAGCAGAACCAGAGCCATGGGAGGCAGGCTTCTGACAGCTCAGGCGTGTTTATCATGGAACTTTTCAAGAAGAATCTACTCTGGGCAACTCACAAGGAGGACAATCATAACTGTTATTCCTGAAATCACGACATATTCAACTGTGTATTTGTTAGCCACCAACTGCCTGGCCTAATGCATAGCCTAAGTATAGCTTCCTGCTGGAAGTAAAGGCCCCAGATGTTTCATACAGGTTCCATATGCTACTTGGATGAACTCAAAGGCATTTACAACAAGCAGACCAGAAGCTCTCTAAAAATAAGAGCCCTGCAGTGGAGCAACAACTTCTATTTGAAAATGGATGCACACCTGGGATGCAGCAGTCCCTGCAAAGTACCCTGAAATATATTAACCCTGTCAGTTTTCACACACAAGATGGGCAGCTATGCACAAACCTGATAAAGCCCAAGAAGAAAACACGTGGTTTTTATGTGAAATACAATTTCACTGGGTAAGTAAGACACCATTGGCCTTACCTGGAAGGCTACTGTTGCAGTCATTACGATCCAACAGACAAGCTGTTGCCCAAAATAGCCACTTTTCTCTTATGACTGTGCAATCTGTGTGTCCTCAACAGGCTGGCAGCAAATCAAAACGTTTATTTTAAGGGAACTGGTATTTGCCAAGAAAACCGGACAAACCTGAGAAGATGCTGAAGAACAGAGATGGCATCTGGCTCTTGCAAGCACGAGGCATTAACGTCAGTTAGCTGCTCATTCCCATGCATCTGTTCTAAACTAAAATGTAAGAATCAAAAACAAATGCTGAATTAAAAACCCTTGTTAGCAAAGATGAACAAGAAAAACAGCAATTTGTATTGTGAAGAAGAAAGGACAGGGTATCTTTTATTTGAGCTGAACGAAATCAATCCAAGATAAAAAAAAAAATGTAAAATTTGCTAGACATTTGGTACCAACAAGTTTAAAAAGGGACTGGCCAAAAAAAAAAAAAGTTTAAGTTGTGTAACTTGGTGTATTTTATAAGTACTGGCACTTCAGTTTGCACATGAGTTTCCTTAATCCTCATGCCATCATTCTTCATCACTGACACCAACCACACACAAAGGCTGTAGCTAGAACTGTGAATGTACAGGGATTGTTTAGCTCAGCCCTATAGAAATGAGATGGAAATTTAATTTTAATTGTCTTGCTCTTCTGGGAAGTCCTGACAATTGCTATTGTAAACTCACACCCCTGCTGAAAGAGTGAACATGTGCCTTATTTAGGGAAGGAGTTAACACTACTACTTAACGCTACTGTTAATGAAGCGGTTAGTTAATAAGGTTAAAGTAAGTGTCAAACTGTACTTCTGTATACAAATATTCCTCTTACCTGTGGAGTCTGGCATGGGTGTACTGCAAGAATACGCCTGTATCTCCACGACTTTGAAGAGCTCGATCCCAGCTAAACTGATAATCAGATGACAGAAGGCCTCGGAAGTCCTGGAACAGTAACTTAACGTTACCCAAATATGGATCTCCATCTCAATTTATAGCTTTGCATTGAAGATGCAAACATGTCTGGAAATAGCTCAGGCTCACCTGAATTATTAGTGCAGCGAGACCAACCTTCTCTGCTGTCTCCATAGGGTCTTCTACCTCTTTGGTTGCTGAAAAGGAACAGAGAAAAAGAAATTTCAAGTCCATGACAGTATAAAGACTTGCTCAGACTTCGAGATGTCAGTAAAACATGAGAACTTTCAGAACTGTGAGATAGCAAAACAGAAATTGTCAGGATGCATACAGCAAATCCAAGACAGAAATCTTTCTTCAAATTGAAGATACAGCTGTTTCAGACATGCTTTTTCCCACTTCCTCTGTTTAATACAGATTTTAAGGCTGGCTCATTACACCAGTCTAGACTACACTGAATTCCTCTTTGTAATTCAAACAGCCAATCTGTAAAACCAGGGAGAGAATGACAGAGGCGTTCAGCTTTTGTTTAAAAACTCCAAGCGATAGGAAGGCTATCCTATAGTCAAAGACAAATTGTTCCAATGACTAATAGAGCACTCGGATGCACATTTGTGCAGTATTCATGCCTTCCCCCGTAGACATCTAAACTGGCTATACTCAGAGAACCTGAGCTGGGTGCTCCAATTTTACTTTTAAGCCGCAGGAGGAGACCAGTGCTGTCTGCACATGCAATCACAGAATCACTTAGATTAGGAGGCACCTCCAGAGTCCGTCTAGTCCACAGTCCAACTCCCCTGCTCAGGCAGGGCCAGCTAGAGCAGCCTGCCAGGGCTGTGCCCAGACAGGTTTCAAGCACCTTCCCAGATGCAGACTGCACAACCTCTCGACAACCTGCTCCAGCACCCAGTCACCCTCACAGCAGGGAGGTGTTTCCTGATGTTCAGATGGAGCCTCCCGTGTTTCACTTTGTGCCCACTGGCTCCTTCTCTGTCACTGGGCACCACCGAAAAACCCCCTCAGCGAGTGGTGGTGGTTGAGGTCGTTCCTTCCCAGGTGCCAAACTTCACAATTCCTTTTGCTGAACTTCACAAATTTCTTCTCTGCCCTTTCCTCCAGTCTGCCCATGTCCCTCTGAGTGGCCAGCCACTATTTCCAGTTCTGCATCGTCTGTAAACTTGCCGAGTGTGCACTGTCCCATCATTCAGGTCATTAATGAGGAAGTTAAACAGTATTGGCTCTAGTACTGGCCCCTGGGGTACCTCGCTAGCGACGGATCTCCAGCTGAACAACCACCCTCTGGGTGGGACTATTCAGCCAGCTTTCAATCCATCTCACTGTCTGTTTGTCCAGCCCAAACTTCATCAGCTTGTCGATGAGGATCTTACAGGAGGCAGTGTCAGAAGTCTAACTAAAGTCAAGGTGAAAAACACCCAGTGCTCCCTCCTCATCCTCCAAGTCACTTCATTGTAGAAGGCTACCTCGTTGGATAAAAACAATTTTCCCTTTGTAAATCCGTGCTGACTGCTTCTGATAACCATTTTCTCCTTCATACTTCTGAAAATGGACTCCAGGATTAGTTGTCCCCAGGGACTAACGTAAGGCTGACAAGCCTGTAGTTAACTGGATCCTCCTTCTTGAAGACAGGATGGACTTTTGCTTTCTTCTAGTCCTTGGGAAGCTCTTCTGATCATGAAGACCTTTCAGAGATGATCAAGAGATCATTTCATTCAGACTGGCATCAGCCAGCTCCCTCAGCGCTCACAGGTGCAGCCCATCGGGCCCCTGTTCACTTATGGTGCATAGTTCAGTCTGTTTAAATGCTCCTTAACCTGATCTTCCTCCTCCAAGGGCAAGTATTCCTTCCTTCAGACTTTGCCTCTGGCCTCAGGGACCTAGGTTTCCTGAAAGCACATCTCAACAGAAAAAAGCACGGTGAAGAAGGTACTGAGTACCTCAGATGGGTGAAGGCAATGTGGGACATCTAAGTTACAAGCCTAAAACTGGTGTGTGAATAACACTTTCATTGCAGTTCATCTAAATTCATGTTCTTTCAGTGGACGTTATTAGTTCTTTGAATAAAATCACTTTCTTACAAGGAATCTTCTTCCTGAGTAGACATGACAAGAGCCTATCCAAAGCTCTTCTAATTAAATACACTGAACTTATGTCTATCGTTACAAAACATAATTCATCTGGAAGAGTCTAAGAGCTGTGTCCAGCTTTTTTGCAACTTGGTAATATTCTTCAGCAGTACGCTGCTGCGTACAGAAATTCACCGAAGGGCCAATTTCATTTCCCCTCTCACAGGGAAGGTCACAGGGCCAAGCTGGTGCTCCTGTTCATCAGAAGCACAGTGACCTCGCCTGCATAACAGCACTCCAAATGCTGGATCTTCAGAGAAATCAATGACTTGTGCTTGGACTTACAACCTCGCCTAGTGAAAAAGTGATCCTTCTGATATACATCACCCTTCTAAAACTACTTTTAAACTCCAATCACAATGCTCTCTATCAGAGTCTCCTCCTCCCCTCTTCCTGTTTGTCTCTGCTGGATAGAAAGGAGGATTTTCGCAGTCTTTACAAGGCAAATCTGCTCCACTTTAGCCAGGAACAAGTACAATTTTTGATAGTGGCATATGTGGTTTATTAAATTTGCCAAGTTCAGCTTATGATTTGCTGTCCCAGATGATCTCCCACTAACAGCTGAAGATGCAGAACTGAGATGTTATCTTAAAGCACCACTTAAGTGGAATCAGTTTTGCAGCACAGTTTTAATACACTTAGATTCCTGTCTTTTGCTTTCCTATTTCTTCGTGCCAGGTCAGCAAAGCCAACAGAGAGAACTTCGACAAGGTCATACTACTCATATCATTGTTATTTACAAAATTTAGAAAGTACTAAATTTTAAAAGTGTGGCGGCAAAGAAATGTCAGACAAAGCCATCTAAGACAGAGTTGTGCAGCCAAGGAAGTTGGCATTAGAGAGAGGATTTTCGTGGACAGCGGGGTTACTGAGATGAGTAGAAAGAAAAAGGATGCCAATAATGGAAACTTCAGTAGCAGAAGACCTGTGTGAAGCTAATAGCAAAGAAAGTTTATACAAGAGTATTTAACTAACGAGCTTCAATTCCATATAGGCATGATTTTTAAAGCTAGCATTGGTTGTTAGATGCCCAACCCCAGCAATCTTTCAGTGACAGCCTGGCATCTTGATACCACACGCAAATGTGTAATATCTTCCACTGTGCATCCACTCTTCAAACACTGAAGGCATTGCTATGAGTAAGGGATTTATGATTTCTAATTTAGGAAAGGGGAAGCAAGGCAGGAATTCAAACACAAGGGGAAAAAGTTTCACAAGCACAGGTAGGATTTAGGATCTAACTGATCTAATGGATAAACTCTGGGGAATGCTGCAGTGCCATCTGAACACATCACTTCCTTTGGCTGTTCGTCTGCTCACTGCTTATGCAATGGAACATGTGCTGTACCTCTGCCATGTCAGTTCAGTCCAGCATAAAAATAAGCTGGCTTTGCACTCAGCTGTAATACTGACCTTTAAACTGAAGCTCTGAGATCCGTTCCTCTCTGCAGTAAAACTGACTTCAATAGATGGTCACCCTTCTGTCATTCTGCCCACCTCCCTCCTCTTTGTCTGCTCTTCAAGCGAAATTACCTGGTTTACAAAAGCTGAAGAAGCAGAGAAAGAAGGATGCGCACTAAGTTGATCACTGATTCAATTTAGCATGCAACTCTAGAAAGCACAGGAGGGGGGCAGCATTTCCCTGGGAACTGCTTGCATCATTATTTGCTTCCAGAGAAAACAACTCCACAGCCTCAGGTACAGGCAAATGTCCCCTTCAGCAGGCTGCTGCAGACCTGTGACCTCCTGGGGACTCCGGAAACAGTCCTGAGGCTGGGAGGATGACAAGGCAGTAGCTGCAGACAAGGTACGGTCAATCGTGCCAGAGAAAACTGTCAGAGTTACAAATCCTTTGGATGAAATCTATTGTTCCCTGAACTCCAGCCCCAACTCTACTGTTGACTAGTCTGCCCCTCCAGAAAAAGCAATCAATGGCTGTCCCCCAAGGGCAAGTACATCCTCTCCAGTGCAAGAGCATGATGAAATAATTTCTCTGAATGTTAAGATTTGCAAATCTGTAATTTAGGGAAGTTCACAGAGTCACAAAGGATTATTTTTTTTTTGGTTTGTTTGAGCTATGGTAGATGGGAAAAGCACACAGCTCAGAGCATATCGCTATGATTAGTCTGATTCAGGGGAAAGTAAGAGACAGAAAAAGACGACAACTTTCTGATCAACAAGGAACATCAAAAGAAATGAATAAGACCTGAAATAGCTAACTTTTTGCAGAAGCCATGTTTTGTAACATCCTCGAACGAACTTCATCTAAAACATCTTCCAGGAAAATAACTTCTCCTCTCCGCGTCTTCATCCCTTGAACTAGCCCAAAGGACACATGCTGGCACCTGTGTTAAAAAGCAGCAGGACCTAAAATTACATTTTAATCAACAGAAATGTTTGCAGGGTTTGTTTAGAGCTTGGTTCTGACCAGGAAACAGCAGTAACAGCTGAATAAATAGCGTTCCAATGTGGGAAGCTTGGTGATATTATCAGTAACTCTCATTTCAGCAACCAAAACTTCATACATATTATATAATGAGAAAATTATGAGCAGAACTATGATAACCTGCTCATTTGTGCGCTCTTGGGAACCTCTCTTGCTACTAGCTTTAGTACAGAAGGCTCAACGCAATAAATTGATGAGAGGCAGGATGCAGACAGATCAAATTACTGTGGCAACACAAACCTGTTAATAAGATTAGAGAGGGAGTCATAATAATTCTATTGTGGCCACATTAAACTAAAAGTGTAATTAATCATCATTAATAATAAAACATTCACTGCTTCTGCTCACACTAATCCCAAGCATTATCCTGGATCCATAACCTAAGGTAATTTTAGTGCAACTTTAAGGACTGTGGAAGGAGGCAGGCTAATATTCCTGAAGGCTAAAATCCTTTATTTAACTGCAGAAGACATGCGGTCTGTCAGAGAGGAATATGATCTAGTCTGCAGATCGTTATTGACCTTTGCTCAGCTTGCTAACAAGGTCGGTAATCAAAATGAGTAACAGTGGAGATATATTTCCCTGCAATAGATATTTCAGACCTGGAGCATGATTCAAACTCAGATTCAGATCAGTCCTAAAATATCATACTTCACGAAGCAGTACTTTAACAAGTGATCATACAACATCCCAGAAGCCATGCCATAAAGTCTCTGAATGACTATTTTCCTTTCTCTCATTTTTATATCAAGCAGCTACGAAAGACCCCAAAGAGTAGCAGGCAAGGCTACTGGGTTTTGCGTCCTGAACACATGGTGATATCGCCACTTGCAAGGAAAGCGGGAGTAGGCTTACAGAATGAAATGGTTGGTGCTGAGGACCTGAGCCCGCATTGCGCACAAATCTGGGGGTTTTGTTTTCTTATTTTTCCAACTCATTGAACTAGTACTAGTTGGGTCTTACAGGCCAAAAGTCTGCTTGCACTCTGCAGCTCAATAGTTGCTCACCTGTAGCAGATCTTTAGCTTAGTTTCATCCAAAACGTATACATGAGGTGCTACAGCATGGCGGTAGGTGAGCGTAATCAGGAGATACTCTTCAAGAGTGCCCTCCTCTGAAATTCCACTGTACGTATACTCATTCTTCTACTGTCCCCCCCTCCACCACCCAAAAAAGTACGTAACCAAAATTCATAAATACGTACCTTTCAGCCCAGTCGTAGCCCATGAGCTTCAGTATTTGGAACAAATGTTGAAAGTGACTATTTTGACTTTTATCTGTCTAAAGAACAGAATTGGTGCATAATAGAAAACACTTCAGGTTAGATAAGAATTAGCTGTTAACACACACAGCACCATTGTAGTGATTTATTGGCACAGCATCAAACAGAATTAAGACCTGCAAAGACAGTCAATACCTGAAAACTGTAACAGCTGAAATATGTGGCAACACGATTTTGCATTGTTACGACAGAAATAATCTCTTTTAAAAAATGATTATTCCTAGGTCATGGATGCAAAGCCATGAATTGAAATGAAACCTTGTTGTTCTCTAGTTTCATGCAATGTTAGTTGCCCATCAGATTAAATGCCTCTATTTCCAATTCAGAGCCTTGCTGCTCTTGATATGTTCCCATGTTTTACATCACCAGACTTCAAGGTTCCTTTAACGTGGGAAGAGAAGCCTTCTTGAAGTCTGTCAGTGATATAACTACATAATGATACCACTATCAATGATGTACCTGCATAGCCTAACATGGCTCCTAGTGAAAGACAAAAGGCTTTCTTTCTGCAGACAAAACTGTCTGTCTGCAGAATTCACTAGTTTCTATTGTCTGCTGTGTGGCTTGTGGAGCTTTCAGGTACATAATTAAAATAAATAAATAAAGCACAAATGATAACATTTTCATATTAATGATGCATGTGTGCTCTCTTCCACTTCCAGTTCTCCTCTCCTATGACTTAAGGCAGTTTCCGATGAAGTTTCTTTACGTCTAGCAAGGATCTTTACAAGTATTCTAGCCACAACTGTCGCTACAAAGTTCATTTTTCTACCTAGTTGCTTTGTCTACACCACTAAAAGTCGTCTTTATCCCTCCCTAAAACCCAAGACTGACAAGACTGCTGAGATAATTCAATAACCAGTATTTCCTTATTTGTTTGGCATTCCAAGACAGGGAGTGAGCAGTGGGTGAGGTGCTTATCTGTGTTTTTTTCTCAGCTCTACCACTGCATTAAGCCTAAAGCACCTGCTTCCTCTTTCACAGTTCCTCATAACTTGCTCAGCTCCTATGCATCACCTCTCCCCTGCAGATTCACAAGCAAGGCTAATAAATAAATGGACAGTGGTGGTTTCAAACAAGTCCTTCCAAGATCTTTTCTATGCACGTCACATACGGGAAAAGCTCTCAGTACATGAAACAAAGCAAGATCTCTCTTGCTCAAAGATCTCACAATAAATTTTATGAAGTTTAGATTAGGGGCAGCTAACTGTACTGGCCAATGCTGCCTTGCTGTTTCCTCTGCTCCACACTAGGCCTGAATTCAATTCTACTCTCCTGTTTTATGAGACGTTATACATTCTGTGACAGCAACTACTTTTGTTTTCTGTGTACAAGAGCATGTCCCTTACCACTTGGGCCATCATCACAGCATTTAAAAGCCTCTTTGAAGGGCTGCAGCCTTCTGTTTACAATCAAAAGATGCCCCTAAATTATACATGTCCAAATGTAATCTAAGTGGTTAGCTTTATGGGAGAAGTTTGCTGTCTGACAGTAGGGATTGTTTTATTTTTCATATATAAGAGTTTTTCATCTCCTGAGTGCAACATTCAGCTGAAATTTTCTCACATTTTTAGTACATGTCATGCATTTGATAATGTTTTGGATGTTTTGCTCAAATCGCTGCATTTCTATGAAATAAGAAGGATTATTTTAGTATAAATCACTGACTTACAGCTTTACAACTAATAAACCAATTTAATGTTCTTTTAAACAAGTTGACCTAATGAAAACAAAAATTCAGTTATTCCAATTCAGCTGTGAGCAACCTGTTAATATGAGACTATTGTTTCCACACACGTTAAGCTAATGGAGTGAGCTAATGTGCTCACTCCATTAGCTTAACATTCAGCGCACATCCTGATTTGTGCAAAATACCCAGTAATTTTCTTTCTAATTGTTCTTTCTCCCCTGGTCCCCACTAGCTCATGGTATAACAAGTACAAATAGAGATAATTACCTAGCTACATGAACTAGCAGGAAGCTTCCTTAACTCCTAATGAATTGCACTTTCACAGCCACACTGCTCTTTGATGCCAGTGAATCTAGTGCGTCCTAGCCAGCAGAGGCAAAAAAAAAAACCACACTACCACCAAACAAACCAACCAAAATAAAACAACAACAAAAACCTGTTCTATAATCACATGTTGGAATGACAAGCTAGCAGAATTTTTCTGAAGACTGAAAATAAAAGGAGAAATGTGACTTAATGAAAAGTTGCACTTAAACCACGTTGGTATTTACTTTTATGTTTACTGATTTCTCCGTCAAATCATGGTATTTGTAACATTATATTGGCTTTTGAAAAAACTGTACCAGACAAAATACACAGGCATTATCACATCACAAAGAACATGCCAGAATGTGTATGTTTTTTTCCACATGTCATTAATTGACTGTTTATTGGTCATAACAGAACACGATTTTCAAAACTTTTTTTTCTAAATGTGGAAAAAAAGAACATTTAAAAGCATCATATGATCCGTCCTTGTTGGTTATGAAGCAAAAAAAAAAAAAAAAAGTCCCACATAATTGAGAAGATACAGCTTATTACTGATACTGCTGGAATTGTTAAAAAGCAAAACAACCAAGCACAGAAATATAAAAAGGCTCCCTGCCTACAACTGCTTTGTTCAGATTGATTAAACAGTATTTCATGTATAATTTCTAACATAATGAAATCGAGGCACTGTTCAAAACTGTATGAATTTACATCACAGATAACATATCAGGACTTTAGAATAAATCTAGACTCATTTTAGAACATTAATTTATAATATTACAACCCCTTATAACACTAAAAGCTTTTTCTGACTTGTTTAAATATTAATTACAACATTCATATAGAAAATATAATGTCAATTGAATAAAGGTTTCTTTAAAACAAATTAAAATGAATCTTTAAAACAGAGAATAGCTGTTTTAAAACAGAGAATAATTTTTCAACCATTCTGTGGGTCATGAACTGAAACGGAACCAAGAAATACTGCCAGATTGAGGCATAGCTTCTGGGCAATGAGGACAGTCTATGTTACTGCCAAAAACACCACGTGCCTAAGTTGTATTTGGGAGCAAGAGATTCCCCTGGATTATTGGAGAGAGTCGGGCTCAAAGCATTCATGAATCTGGAATTACTTACCACATAAATCATAGTATCACAGCTATGCTTGTTCATTCGGTCTATGGCAGCAGCAAGATCTCTGAAAGAGATAGTGAGAAACTATTTGGACTTTCACTCAAACTAAACAAGACTCATTATTTGCCACTTCAGAAAATTACCTACTCTTATGAAGGAGAGAGGAGTGCCATATTGGAGCAAAAAAAGAGAACATCTGTGCTTTGTTCACAACATGCACTTGAATTGTTTTTTTAAACCACTGGCTATGAAAATTACTGAGGAACAGAATTTATTTTATGGACAGAATAAGTCTGGTCTCTGGGCTTGGCCATGCTTTGCACCTGGTCAGTACAATCTGTCCTGTCTTCTCCTTAAACTCTTCTGGGTGAGGGGCTCTCAGTACAATCTGTCCTGTCTTCTCCTTAAACTCTTCTGGGTGAGGGGCTCTCTCTTCTGTGCGTATGCAAGTGTTTGCAGGTCTGTGCGTCAGTCAATGGAATTGAGGACTACAGGTCATATGGGCCATGTATCTGTGGTGCCAGCAACTGAAGAGGCTGGAGTAAATGCACGTATGTCCACCTGTGACTGGCAGCAGATATCAAGTTGAACTACCCAGCAGGTAGGTGAAGTGCCCTCAGGGCCAGGTTAAGTGTGTGTCTTCTAGGTTGAGGTACCAAAGGAGATGGCTACGGGAGGTAACAAGAGGTCCACGCCAACTACCAGACTGTGGGGCTGGGGGGTTGACTGAGAGACCCGTCGGTATACATGGCGGCCTCTGTGTAGGAGGCAACAGAAGAAAGTGAGGATCTAGGGCCAGCTGACAGATAGACCACATCTCTAAGCCCAGTTACTGGAGGAATCCAACGTGGCTGTGTCTGTACAAGCGACTGGAGCTGCATTATGGCCCTTGGGGGCTCACGTGCCCAGGTGCCAGTGAGTGGGAAGACCTGGGGATCAGGGGCCAGCTAACGGGCAGACTGCCTGAGCTCAGCTGCTGGAGGGATCTATATTGTACATGTATACTCTGCATATATAATACATATATTTTATACACATTAGTATACATACCACATACGTACATTTATGTTCATACATACATATGTGTACAATATGTGTATGTATATGCTTATTTCTTCACACTGACAGAATTTCATCCCCAGAGAAGGGCACAAAATGAGATCAACGGTGCTGTCTGCATCTGAGTACTGAGTGGTTTTGTTTGTGTTGGTCTGTTTGGTTGGTCCCATGTATGTGTTTTTTGTGTGCGTGCGTGTTTGTGTGCCTACTGGGAACACATGCTCAGCCTCACTACTGGTTGGACCCATGGGCATGGAACTGTGGCAGCCTTGTCTCTGTCAGGCTCTGGAATTCAGCAGCTACCTGATGTGCAGGATTGACTGCAGCCCCTAATACTCTTCTCCTGAAAAAATGTACAGTTTATCCCGAGGGCTAGACATCTGATGATCTGATTTACATTACTGGCCCAAATAAGCTTTTAAGACTTCCCTATCAAAATATCCAAGAGGAATTTTACTGATGAGACGGGAGAAAAACAGTGATAAAATTGATGGTACAGTGCTGGTGGTCCACTGAGTCAATGAAGACATGGTTGAACAAGCCGTTTTCTTGTGCATCACGCTGTAAATAAACATTTTAAGCAAGGGTTTTTCTAAAACATTCGTTTGTCAAGTGTTTATGAGATGAAGAGATCTTGGCTTTGTTTTCAAAGCTAGTAGCTGGAGAAAGTATTATGACTTATGGAAAGGGGAGATTTACTAACAGACTGGTTAAGGGAACGAAAAATATTTAAAAGCAGTTGTTTTTCCCAAGTCATTTTCGTCCCATCATAGTTACATTGCTAGTTCCAGTTACAATTACTCATTAGTCAATATGTTCCACCGCAAAAATAAAAAGCTTCAAAATCTGTACTATCTGTTATAAATGTGCTCATGCACAAGAGTTTACTGGCAAAATAAAACCTAATAAACACAGATGAACTCACTTGCCTTGTTATATAAAGAGATGTCCCATCACTACGCATGACTGTGGAATACAACGAGAGGTCTTTCTTTTCTGAAAGATCCACAACTCCTGTCCCTTTTCTGTAAGTTGAGAGAAAAGGCTGAAGTAAATGCAATCCAGATTCAAGATACAGGTAAACTTCAGGTAAGACAGAAACAAACCAGAAGGCCTCTTGCCATATGACCCCATTCACTCTGAACAATCTTGATCTTTCCTTGAATGACTGCCTCCTAGAAGTCTTGTCAAAGACCATTCCTCTAATCCTGTTGTCACCACTGGTGATGTCAGAGAACCACCTCCTCATATTCTGGTACATTCTGTGAATATAGTTTTCCTCCCCATTCAGCCAGGCAGCACGCAGAAGCAAGGATCTCATCTGACTCTCCTTGTTAATTGACACACACAACTACCAAACTAATCAACAGCTGAAAAGGCTATTAGGAACTGTCTGCTGTCATTGCACCTAATTTGTCATGGCCAGGCTTCAGTGTTAGTGACAAAAAAAGGCAAACATTTTTTTTCTATGATTGCAGAAGCCCTGTTGGTTTTCTATTAGAACAGCTATTGAAATCATATAAAGAAAACACTTTCCTGTAGGTTACATACACACCGCGGTCATCTTATCTTTTAACTGAAATGTTAAATAAACCACACCAATAGACTGAATAACCAGGTCATACATTGTTTTCTGAAGGAGTCCTTTATCCTCCAACATCCTTAGAACTTCCTGGGATTTCTCTTGATAAAATGATTCTCCAGAATACTCATCAAAGTGGACTCCTAGACGCTGAAAGGTTCCCAGAATATGAAAGAAGAGAAACATTGTTAGATTGCAGCCAATCATTTCTTCCAATTACGTCAGATCACAGATCTGTGCCATGGGTCAGAGAGCAAAAATGGATTTTATTCCAGGAAACATCACTTCATTGTTAAAAGGAAAATACATTTGGATTTTGATATAATCAATTTCTGCATTAGAATTAATCTCCCTGAGCTGAATACAATGTTAGATATAATGTTAGAAAAATTAGGAGTAAACTGGAGAGAGCGATTAGTGTGGAAGTTCTGGGGTATGTAATTAACTTGCTGTGCTAGAGGTGAAACCAGTGGACTATAGTTACCTGGCCCTGAAGCCAATCCGATTTTAAAGGATTTAAAGGAGGAAAAAAAGAAAAAAGCAGGAGCTGCTCACACACTTTGCTGAGCACACAGAAATCACCATTGCTAGGAAGGCTGAAAGTACACATAGGAGAACCTGGATGACTAACTGCCGAAACAGGGTGAAATATAATATAATAGTACGAGGGACAAGGTTTTTAATTGAGGACAAGAAAAGCTATCAGTCCATCCTCTACGTACTTATTGGTTTGAAAAGGAATTGGGAGAGCGAGATCTAGCTGTATCCACCATCATGTGATGGATGATGAGTAACTATCACGATGCAGTTGCATACTCAGCCCAACACTCCATTCACCCTAACAGGTCAGGTTCCCACTAGAATTATCAAGGCTGTGCCTCACTTAGGAGACTTAACTTAGGGTGCTAGGCACGAATCCAGCGATATCTTTCAGGGATGAAAGTAAAGAACTGCGAGGTTATCTGGATTATTGAGGGTAGGGCAAGGCACTTCTCTTTTAACTTTGCAAAACAAGGCTGAAAGAAGACATGTCTGTAAATACATCACAAGGAGGGGGATGGAAAAGTGCTGTTTGAAGTAAAGAATCATGCTAGCAGAGGGCAGTTGCATAAAACTCATCACAAACTCCTCGGAACTGGAAGTTAGAAAAAAAATAAATGACCAAGCACTTCAAAATCAGGCGCCCACTCCAGAATCTTATTGCAAGAACGTAGGAAAGAGAAACACTAGCTAGTTTTCAGATGGATTCAGGTGGTTCTGGAGCAAGACTATCTCCTAGTAATACCAAGAGACTGAGTTCAGTGACAGGAGGTTTATTTCCACTCCCTTTTCACAAATTCATAGCACTGATTTTTTGGTTGATACTGCATACTTCTCCCATGAAACAGTGGACACCAGCTCCATTCTTGAGGTTACAGTACACAACAGATGGCTGTATGTTAGTTCAACTCTACCTACAGAGTACTTATGCACTGATTACTATTGTAATCTCCTGCTGCTATAATTTCTTTCACTCGATTTAATGTGTGACATACACAACTCCACATTATCACATCAGATTGGAAATGTGAAAACAGAGGTATCTCCCAATAAAATTTATAACGTGGAAACTTAAATTTAGTGGGTTGTTGCTGACTTCAAATGTGAAGCAAAACCAAACAATATTTGGCTAACGCTGGTTTGCATTGTTGCTCAGTGCCACACTCCTGGCTTTAGGGCTCCTGAGAATGGAGGATTAGTCAGCAGTCCAATTAAATGGACCCCATTAAACAAAACGTGTCTAGGTTGCAAGCAACTAAAGTGACTCTCTGCTTGGATGCTAAATCTACTACCATGCTTTTTCCAAACAGAACAGAACATAACCTGGCATATTTAGAAACATCTTCCCCTCGACAGCGTGAAGTTTACGAGAAAGGCAATGAATTCACAACATTACTTCGGCCTCTATTCTTAAGTCGCAGTCTCTTGGATGAAAAGGTGCTGTCAATTATATTGATGGACCAACAGGTAAAAGGAGACCATTTTATTAGCAACACATAAAAAGCAATGGATTATTTGTACCTTATAAATTCGGATGTATTCTTCAATGCTGAAGCCTCTAAATTGTTTCCAAAGTGACAACGTCTGTTCATCATGTTCCTCCAGTTTTCTAAAGAAATCTGCAGCCAGCTTTTTTATGTTTTCATCTTCTGCTGCTTTGTTAATCTGCACATAAACCTAAAACATAATGGCACTGAAATTGTTGAAGAAATATAATGCTCCCCTCAAATAAAAATAAAGTTCTACAAGAACAAGACAAACAGACTCAAAGGTGACGTTTTTAATGTCAAAAATTTTAAAGCTGTGTTAAAGGAACACATTTCCTATTTAAAGGATGAATGACTAGTCTAAACTCCAATAGGAAAATGTGCAGCTAGCTTATCTTGAAACAAGACTAATGTCATAATTTTTTACTGCTGTTGCTACCAGTGTCTTCATAACCTTGAAACAACCACAGCAGCAGAATATGGAAGAAATAATTTGCATGAAGGGGAAACCATCACACACTTAAACCAGAGGCTTTTCTTCAGAAGACAAAGTTGACACTTTGCACTGCCTAGAAATTAGATGGCAGTTGGAAAAAAAAAATCAAACCAAACCAACAACAATAACAAAACCAGTTCTGATCCAAAAGCCACATGCTTATAGTACTCTGTATCCACACTAACACTTGCTGCCTCTCTGTGGCTGGAGTCAAGCATACGAATGTCAACACCTGACTAGAAATGCACGTGCACTAGCAGTTTGCTAGATGTACTACTAACTCTTAGCCAGTCTTACCAAGGTACACCAAAATTGGCTCTCCTGTTCATAAACAAATTCCTTTGCATATAAAGGCCAAATATTTCACCAGACAGTGATTCTCTTCTCTCAATGTGTCATAATTTGAAAGCTCACTGAAAAGTTTTTTAAAAGTTATAGTATTACGTAAAAATAATTAAATTAACCAATGGTTACACTGTGTATTTAGACCCAAAGAGTTCAATGTGGATTAACTTTCAAGTCTTTGTAAGAGAGTTTTGATCCCCAAATCACTGCAATCTTGATAATATAAACTTCACTCTTGCAATGTTCAGACGAGTTTGCCAAGAATACCTTGCTCGAATGGGTCCGCCTATAACAAAAAGCTTTCACAGCAAAACTCTTGAACTTTTTCCCTTCCTTTCATGTCCCAAGATTTTCAGAGTATTGCTGACAAGCCTCAAAGATTAATGTTTGCTTAGTTCTGCCACAAAAAAAAAAGGAACTTAAAGTAGAGGAAAAATTCTACCCTGTCCAAGAACAATGCTCCCCCTCCCACGAACAATGGCTTCACACACTCTAACCCCTTCCCCATCTCTGATGCTGTAGAGCAAAAATAATGCAAAAGACATATTTGAATCTGACTCTTGGCCAAAATAGGAGGTGTAAAGCTATTTGGAAAGGTACATTCATCCACATATTTATTTATACAGAGACTGTGCCATGGAAATTTTTAAAGTTCATTTTAACTATAGGAAAGACTGGTTTCATACAACAGCAGAAAAACACCCCTTTAAAACATGCCTCTGTATTTGATACAATCCACGAATACAGCTGAACAAACAGTTAAAAACAGGGAATATTTGAGAACTGTAATGTGGTCTCAAACAACTACTGCTTTAGAATCTTATAGCTCAACTGAACACTGTTCACTAAATCTAAAGATAATTTTTTAAGGTCCTAAGGCCTACATGCTGCTGCAAGAGATTATATTCTAAAGCTTTAATGCAAAATTCAAGTAGTCAAATTTTAAATCCTAAGAATGGACTGAAATTGTAAATAAAAATTAAATAAGATATGTCAATGCATAACCACAAGAACGTGATTACTACTTTCTGTCTCTGGAAATCGGTCCTAAGGCTCTAAAACACATCCATGCTACTAAGCTATCAATTTTCTTGAGCAGACTTCATGGGTGAGGGAACGAGTAAACAAAACACTCCTATGTCAGAGGGGCTGGCAAACTCAGAAGAAGCTATTCTGCCACATAAACAACCTGCCTAATATGTATTCAGTTGTACGGTGCCCAAGCATTCAACCACACTTTGTTCCTTTGCCAGTGAACAGGTTTATGTGAAAGAGTTAACCTGACGTACTGCCTGAACACCAGCATTAGCAATTGTTCCCACATTCAGCTCGGAAAGTAAAGTGTAATTCAGCTTTGTAACAGGAGGACAGTATCACACAGGAACCTCGAGAAAGCCCCATTAACATGTGAAATTTTTTTTTTAAAGGATGAGGCCAGGGACATTAGCCATTCCGTAAATGTCCACCTATCCTTGTGGCCATTGGATTTGAACAGCACACATCGTCAACCAAAGATAACTTAAAAGTATCAAAAGATTCACAAAAGCCTTTTTTGTTTGTTTGTTTGTTCACCTATTGCATTGTTTGAAACAAGAAGTAACATACGAACGGGTAAAAAGGAAGAAATAAATACTAACTTGCATGTTGTTATGCATATTTGGATGGAGCAAACCAACATCCAAAATCATATTAGTTCTGTAAAAACAATACTTGTTAAATTATGACAGTCTGTGTGGACAGTCCAGGGAGTTTGTTGGTCCCTGACGCATAGAAATGCAAACTGTGACACTTGCACTGTGCCGAGGCAGGCATGGTGGGCAACCAAGAGAGCACCCTCCTGCAATTAAACAGCTTTCCCTACTGTTGGAAGGCTTTTCATTAACGCTTGCCAACACAAATTGCACCTTCTAATGGTCCTGGCTCTTTCACACAGTTGCGAGAAAGAGCAATCTGCAGGGCTGGAAAAGTGTTCTGAAAAGTGACGGTCACTTCTCGTTACCTGTATATATGCTAAGGCTCCACAGTAGCTACAAAACACCTCAAAGATAATCTTCCCCAAACCATAGTGAATTGTGTACTGAGCAATGGAAATGAAATGTTACTGTTCTAAAATATGAGCAATAAGAACATTTTCACACCACACATGCCACTTCTTTCAGTGTAACTGAACACGGCTTTGGTAACCAGCACACAACAGCGTTAGATGTCAGACTTCATTCCCACTGCAGTCACCAAAGTTGAGCTCAGCGGTCATCGCTGTTGCGTTAGGACAGCTGATACCAGTCAAGCTGTGGCACTAACAGCACCCAATGCAACCTGAGGACCCATTCAATTCCCTCCCTTAGGGGATGTATTTTTCAGTGTAATGAAACCCGTCCATGCTGTCACGGGCACCTGTCTTTCAATTAAGTCATTAAAATACAACATGAGCTGCACAAGTCCCTCATGACCCTGCAGAGGCATCATCCTGTACAAAACTGACGGAGTTAAATGGATTATCCTCTGAAGTACCCAAATGGTCTTCTGTGAACTTACCTCGAAAAGGTGTTGTAAAGGACTGGATTTTAGCTTTTCTTTATCGCCAAACTGTTGGAAACCAACACCCAGTAAACCTTGAAAACAATTAAATACAGAGTTAGACAATAGCCCAGCCCAGAGTGTATTGTTTTGCTGATTAAGTTGTTTTAATAAGCAAGCCCTGTCTTAGCACTCTGTGTAATAAGACAAATTGCCTACATATCTAAACAATATAGTAAGTGCATGCTATAAACAGAGACCAAAAGCATAGCCTTTTATTCTGCTGTATGAAAAAAGCTTTAACAGCTAGACTTGAGTATGAAATACAGTGTCAACTTTTCAATTCCTCATAAATGGAATTTGTTTCTAGACTTGCAGATAAAGTTATATTTTACACAGCAACCAGCTGAAAACACAAAGCCATACAGGGGAAACTGTCCAGCAAACAGAATAATCAACCCCCTTGTTTGGCTTCCTCCCTCAGCAGCATTATCATTTCAAGGACAGTAGAAACTGGGACACAACGCGGTATTTCACATACCACTCATGTAATACTTTGAAGGGAGCTTTTTGCTAAATGCTGAGAATGTGCAGCTTTTCTTCACTTTATCTGATTTGGCTTCAGATCTTTCTGAAAGCCATCTGAAAGGGCAAGAAATTTAAACCCCAGTCTTATTGTCTAAGTCAAAAGAGCCCATTAACTCATTCCGTAATCTAGCGATATTAACCCCATAGCCTCTTAGATTATCTGAGGCTGCTTTTAAGGTCATCTCTTCCTTCTGAGCTAACAGGGACCTGGACTGATATAAAGACAGCATCTGAGGAATGCGGGCACCCCTTTGAAAAGCCCTCTGCAGCTAAACAAACAGCGCTATCTCAAGAACTTCCCTCCTGAAAACAGCGACTGCGATAGAAGCTGTAGCAGATTTAGATATGAAAAACAAGTTAGAGTTTAGGAAATAGAATGTGTCTGATCCTATTGAAAGGGTGTTTCTTTAAAGATAGCTTGTTCTATGGGCTATCACAGCTTGATTTATTTCTTAACGATCTCTCCCAGATATTAGTGTACCTACACACCCCAGTTCTCAGTGCTGGTTTCACAGCCCAACCCCCAGCAAGACTTCCAGTTTTCATTCCACACAAACACATCCTTCCACACGTCTCTGTCTTCTCCTAAATATTTGTTATACTCCCCAATTACTGGCAAGATGTAGCACGCGTTGGGACTGATTTTGATTGAGGTGTGCTGACTGGTGAGCTGACAGGCTGAGCTCAGAAGTTAACTTTCTCTCCCTGAAGGCACTACATTGTATTTCTGCCCCTACACATCCGCCAACTGTCACAACACTAGAAGAACTTTGTTCTCCGAGATATTTTTTTTGTCAGATCTGGCTGAGGTTGCCCAATGCGTTCAGAATTTATTAGGAGCAGAGCGTCAGGAAGATGGATGGACTGACAAACAGAACGACTGCCTAAAATTTGTTACCTGAAGAAACCTGCCCCAAAACTGCTTAAAGCTTGAGGTCTTCTCTGCCATTTTTCAGCAAAATACATTTTCAATTATTATTTTTTAGAGCCTTCAACAATAGCAGTTGTAATGGAAATGCTGACAGATTGTTAATTATAGCACCGCTTCTGGGAAAGGACTAATATACTAATATTCCTATGCTATAGTTCTGTGAAGCATGACTATATTATTTGTTATAAAGCCTGTCACATATTTGAGCTGAGCCAGCCCAAATAAAGAAGGGAGCACCCATCTGGGAAGCTACAGTTGGGACCGCTTTGTCAAAAGTGTGATTTTTAACAGCTGTGCTCTGAACAGGAATATAGGTAAATAACACACAGTCATCTTTATTATTTCTAGAAACTTTGTGTTAGATTTCCTGATATTCAGACTTATGAGTACAATTTATCTTCAAAGGGTGAATGAGGTCAGCTGAGAAGCCCTTTGCCTTTTGCATTGGATTGCTTAATTGCTATTGCCACATTCATTATACAAGCGCTGGTGATAAAAGTAATGTCTATGGGGTAAAAATGAATGAAATATGTAACGATGAAATTTAATTTTATGTAAACTCATTCTGTATTCAATTCTTACGAAAAAAATCCTAAGTAAAGTGAAACTCTGCTATAAACTATGGTTTGACCAGAAACACGATCAGAACAAACAAGCTGGGGAGAAAACAATTAGACAAAGGGGAAAAAAAAGAAAATAAATTCTATTACTGCTCTTGCAGTCACAAGAATGTTTTACCAAACAGTCTACAATGCAGGAATTTACTCTAGAAGAAGAATGGATAGAACTGAATACCTTTTAAGTACATTATCAATACTGCTGAATGTGAATACATAAATAGAGTAAAAGTAGGATATTTCTGCTAAATTTTTAGCCTGGTTTTACTCACAGTTGATTAACTGAAATCCCCAAAAGCAGTTGAACCAGCTCAACTGACGGGGGCAGTATAAGGGCTGGAAAGCAAAAATGACTGCTTAACAGACATTTCACTTTGTGTTTGGGAATTAAAATTAATATAACTGCTGTTTTCGGACCCCACTGCAAAAGCTGTGTGGCAGTTCTATAGTTTCCATGAGTGTTCCAGTTTTCAAGAAGGAGGAAATGGGCATGGCTGTATTTCTTTTTTCTTCCTAAAAATAGGTCAAAATCAGCTTTGAGGTGGGGGGATTAGAAAAGAAATGGAGAATTTAGATAAACTTAAAATGCAAGGATAACAACAGAAACCAACAAAATTGTGAATCCTATGGATGGGTCAACTGCCGTATGTGAATAGTATTTACAGGCCTAGCAAGCAGACACAAATGGACTCTAGTCAGGGAGTAAATATCAACCACGCGGGACTGCGTGAGAGGATTTCTCAGTCCTCACTTACCTGATGGACATTTCAGAGGAGGTAGCAGTGTGTACGTGCGTGCAAGCAAATGCACATGCAGGCAAGATTGACAGTCTTCTAAGAACTACTCACTTGCACGTTCTCCACCTATACACCTCTCTTTTGCTACATTTTAATGGTAAACTGAATATTTTGGAGTAAGCTTTGCGATACCTTTAATAATATAAACAAACTAGGCTTCAACCTACCAAAATGCAGTTGCTAAACAAGTTAGTTACACTCTGTGAATAACGAACTTGTTTACATAGGGAAAAACAACAAAAAATACATAAAGACAGACACAAAGACAACTAAATACAAGAATATAACTTCTTTTTTCCCCAAACAATCGTTCTATTGTTATGCATACAGGTGTGGCATAGCTAAGTTAACAAAACTTACTCTCCCACTATTCCTATTACCTATGCAAAATCTGAATAAGGAGGACAGTAGTATCACCACAGACATGCAATAGATATGGTAATATGTATTTACATTGTATGGAGGCAGCAGCAGTAGCCTGTTCAGATACTAGAGCACCACAACTACAACCACCATACTCAAAATATTTCTCCTGTGCATTAAAAATAAACCTCAAACAACACACAGGTAATCTGAGAGCTACTGAGGATCCGTTGGGCAAATTTCCTCTTGTATTTCTTGCACGGTAGTATACGTCATACTGTTGATGAATCACTCTGGATTGCTTTGTTTTTGTCTAAAGGAGACTAACGACACATTACATGCATGTTAACACAATACTGCTCTTTATGAGCCCAGTATGAATCTAATGTGCCTGCAAAAACTGAAGTTGGAAACCCCGACCACGTTATACAGTTGAAAAGGGAACAGGAGAAACAAATATCAAAACATACCAAACTGCATGCCCCAGTCACCAAGGTAATTTATTCTTGTTACTTCATGTCCCAGTGCAACTTTGAGATTTGCTATAAAATTCCCTGGTAAGGAATCAAAATTGGTGTTATTATGCAAAGTTGTAGGTCAACCTCAACAGATCAATTTTATGGTTTTGTCATATTCAAAATGAAAAGGAAAAGCAAATCAGTCAGGTGAACTACTCCACACAATGTGCTAAAATACTTCCAAACTTAAAGCTATTATCTTTTGAGTAGGAAAAAAGCAGCTTTGCATTTGAGAGGTGCCATAATGTGTCTCATGCAGATCCGTATGTTTGTGTCACTGTTGTCTGTGCAGGCACATTCTGGGAAGTACATGAATATAAAAAACACTTATGTCCATAAGGTGTCATGTACGACTTCTCGTATATTCACAAATATGTGTTAGCATCCATAATTCCCTTCTCAAAGCCAGGAAACCTCATACCAGGAAGTTAAGCAAGTACTGAAATTCACAAACTGCTGTTAACTGTGAAGTTAAATGGAGAACTCCAAGTCCTTGAACAGTACTGAACACTTAACACACTGTGTGTCTGATATGGTCCAAACTTACCACATGACATAAGAACATCTTGGTTCTAATTGCTATTACAACAAAAACCCTTCATCTTTCTCTTGAGCTTAGCTGTAGCATAGAATTACAAAGAAGAAATACATGCAACCAAGAAATAAGTGCAACCCTTCCCCTATTCTTCTGTGCTTCAAGGGTACCTTTTCATTACAATACTGATATCAAAGGTTGCAAAAAGCTTTCTCTTTTCTTTTACTGTAACACCATACTACAGTTTGCAATCACTTTCCATTCCTACTCCCTGTCATCAATTCATTCTGTTTCTATTGGATAAGCATCCGTTTACAGAACTATTTTCGATTTTTTTTTATAACAAAGGGTCCGGAAATGCAACAAACAGCCAAAAATATGTAAGGCCACTCAACCATCAGTCCACGGAGAGGCAGATTTATTAATTTTATGTAACTGATAATTATACACGATACATTAGTATAATTAAAAATAATGCATTATTAGCTCAACAGATGCTGTAGGGTCTTTAGCTAATAACCTACAAATTTTAATGAGACAGGGCAAAAGAAGGGAGAAATAATGTTTTCCATATGCTATTAGAATACTGCACAATAAACTACTTAATTATTCCATGACAAATGACAGCAACTGTGTCAGTAATAGTAACATAAAGGAATTAACACATAAAAGCAAATGTCTTGCAAGACAACCACCAAGACATAACTATCTGCTCCACAGTCCAGCACAAATCAGAAATTTAAAATTCAAAGGACTTTCATAACACCTCAATGAAAACTGCCGTGGGTGTCTTTGTGGAACAATTTTAAAGTACTTCGTTTAATGTTCACAGTCATAAAACTATATTATGTGTGACTTAATAAATCTGCCAGCAACACACCATGCTCCTTTCTTCACTGTATAATGAGCAAAAGGCTTTTAATTAGCAAGTCAAGCCTGACACAGCCACTCCACTAGAGGAGTGAAAGGTTAGCAGAATTCCCCTGTCAAGTGAATCATGAAGACAAAGAAGTCCTTTTAGGACACAGACTGAAACGCATACTCACCTATTATTGTGGAACGCAAGTGTCCTATGTGAAACTTTTTGGCAATGTTAGGGGAGCTGTAACAAATTTCCACAAATAACATTTGCTCAATGTACAAGACTGCCAGATCACCAAGTCAGAAGTATTCAACTCATTAGTACAGCAGAAGAACTGTAATTAAACCACAACTTTCAACTTGCCCTTGCAATTCTCTGAGTAGTTTCCTTTCCAAGTAGTAGATCTCCCTATCAAACCAATTTTTCCTCTCATATCAGCCAGCAGCCAGTGTTAAAGAAGAAAAGGAAAAAAAAAAAAACCACCAAAGAACCGCCCAATATCCAACTATACGAGTGACAAAGGACTTACACTGCTGTCTCACTTTTCATATATTTTGGACGTAAGAATCATGTTCTTCAGACCTTTATTAGAGGTAAATCTGGTACCAGAACAGGTAACTCTGTATACAAGAATCAGTAACTAAAATCACATTTTCTACCAACAGTGTCCTCTTCAAAGCGTGTAATTGGCATATCGTTATGCAAAAACAAACAAAAAAACCCACACCTCTAACGCTGTTTTATAATGTGAACAAAAGTTTTGTTTAGTTTGTTGTTTGTATTTTAGTTCACTTTAAGCTTACAATAGTGGAATATTATTAATCTGTCTTAAGCGTTCACTTGAAAAATACTACAAAATAGTTGAAGTAGATCTTTACAGATCTTTATCAACAAAAGGAAAAAGCAACACTGTGCCCACAACTGTTTGCTCTCAAACACAAAATTCTATTTCAGCTATGAACATCCACCCTCCAAATTAAAGGCATGTGCTGACTTTCTGACTAAGGAAGCCTACACAAAGAGAATAGGTGAACAATTTTATTATTTTTTTTCAATACGTAAAGTGATCCATGGCAACCACTTTTCTTTCCATGAGCAGGTGACCACAAACAAAATAGATACTGGCCAGAAGTTCTGTGGCCAGCAATTGAGAAGATTTAGCAAGGTAAATGCCTGGCTGCTCTAGCAAGTCAAGGATGAAGGTAGTGAGGACAGCTAAGTAACAGCTTTGGAAACTGAAACCCAAGTGGAAGAAGAAGTGCATTACTGGCAGATGATGTCTCTTGATAACAAGATAAAAGAAGCCTACGTAAATACTGAATGCTATTATGCGCTAAAGGAGAACGAGGCATGAACTCTTTAAACACCAAAAATACATTCTGGAAAAAGCCTCAATTCCCTAAATAAAACTTATATTCTACTTGGCAAATATATCAGAGTATTAAATACAGACGAATGTAATACCATAAATACGGTTTAACTTCACAGGCACCGCACATTATGGCAATGAATATCAATCAGCAGACAAGGCTGTATTTCAGAGGACTCATTGCGAGTGCTTACCTGAACTCAATCACTGCCTTCTGTCTAGGCACCAGCGAGAGAAGTTCACTTTTTATTCCATATTCTGAGCCATCTTTCAACACCTGCTGCAGCACAGTCTAAAGCACAGGGAAGATAAAATGAAGGAAAATAAGTATCAACAGAAAATGTGATCAGGAAAACCATCCACCAACCACACAAGAGTCTGATCCCACAGCCGGTTTTCACATTACCAGTTAGATGGCTGGTCTGCCAAGAAAACAAGGTATCACGTGCAGATGGAAATGCCATTAACTTTTGAAAGCTGCACTGGATCAATTAAATAAGCTAGACAAATTGTAAGCAGAGATTTTGGTGAAAATCTAAGCTGATTTTGGTAAAAACTTAAAAGTAGAAAGTGTAGATCTCATTAGAACTATTAAGTTACACAACATGTAACTGCTGGAGAGTCACCCAGAGGTAATCAGTAAGCAGGAAAGGAAAGTCAGCCCAAGAATGTGGGTAGAACAGTAACCTCATGTAAAATAAAGGTGTTCTCATGTAAATAGGACTCTTACCTTATTCTGACCAGGACCCTTGCCATGCCTAATTCAGGTAACACATTTTAAAATAACAGCTATCTTGTAGAACTAGACCGTAGATTTTGATCAAAGATTGGGAGATGAGAGAATTTATTTCATTGTGCAGCCAGATGTTCTCAGCAGGCTTTTTTTTTTTTCCCTGAATTAAAAAGAAAAGCTACACAGCATACCTCTGAGCTTCTTCAAAAGTGCCTCCTTCCCATGAATAAATCTTATCAAGGCACACTTTGAGGAATTTGGAGTGAAATTTCTATGAGTCCTGTCCTAGATCCAAAGCTTTTGTCAATGTGTGAATGCAAAGGACACGCACTGCACGCAGCACAACCCGGTCACAGAGGTCCAACCCTTAGGGACACATCAGATCTCCCACACACTCCTTGTGACTGAGGCCTGCAAGAAATCCAATGTGCTATAATTGCACGAGCATTACTGTGCTTATGCTGGTCACCTCAACAGCACATGAACACATTTTTAGTTTCAGGAAATCTGACACAGAAGTTCAGGATTTCTAGCCTTCATGACTACCACTAAAGCCAGCCTAAGGGACAGAACTGCAGAATCCTCTCCATCAGTTCACTGCGGGTAGACTGAAACAACAGCTTATGGGAGGTACCTTATGGTCTAATCATTCTGAATAATAATGGGATACATACACGTCAACTGGTGGTTTAAGTGAAGGAAAACCAGACAAAAGAGGCTTAGCTATTTCTCATTTCAGCAATACGAATGCTTTCATTGTTCTTTCTAGAACATGAGGCAGACTAACATCTCTAGCTTCTTCCAGTTGCTTTACATCACTGCCCGCTGTATTTCTTCATCAATCTTTTTTTAGGAATAGCATCTGCCTAATGTTCTTTTCCTTTCTTATTGGATGAGAGTATGTATATACAATGTGGAAACAGAAAAACAGGAGACTTTTGCAAGAATTTAAGCCTCCTCAGAATCACCAAGGCACTTAACTCCAAAACAGGAAGAAGAAAAACAACAACCCACAACACTCACATTTTACTACGACTGCTAGATTTTCCTAGGCATCAAAAGCCAGCTTGCTTTCTCCTCCTCTAGCGCCAAGGAAAGCCAACTATTCCGACCTCACGTGTCTAAACACCCCTTCTCCCACCTGCGAATCTGTAAGAATGGCTTGTACAAAAGCACGTCTACTTTGAAAGCATGGAGACTGTCTAAAATTCCTTAAAATATTTCCTCAACAGCTTGAATGTAGTTTGTGGAAAGAGGAATCCTATGCTTAGATTATCAGTACTGCAATCATACAGCAAGGTAAGTCCCTGTACACACCCTGTATTCTTCAGTTTATCACAGTGATGCCAATACACTACAAAACCTAATACATGAAGCTGTAAGTCTCAGACAAACTTCCTGAAGATAGTACAGGCCTCTGGCGATGTGAACTGAAGTGGAAATTTCATTCCATTCAGTGGAAAGTTGTTTGTTTGATTTTAATTTTCCTGAAGTCACCTTAAAACACTTCTGCAGCAGAAATAACAGATGTAGAGAAAAGGAACTATGCCTGTAGAGAAACCTTTAATGCTGTTTTCATTATGGCACCTTAGAAGGTAAGCCAGACACACACACAAATCCTCAAATTTACCATAGCCCTATTCTCCTTATTAGTGAAAGTCACAGCTAGGTCTTATCTCCTCCTCTCTCCTCAGTGATATAATGCAAAATTCTGTGTTCTAATCCCACATTTCTTCCAGCAAAATTCTACTAGGCCAGACACATAGTTTTGCTTGACTCATTGTTCTGACTAAAATCCCTACGACAAAGCACCTTGTCAAATCCTGCCCATGAACACAATTTAACACCAACACTATTCTTTCAGTGAATAGTCAGGTGTTATGTTCTTATCATGATGGATTACAGATAGTTAATGAGAATTTAAGGAGATGTTTCAAGGCAATAAATAAGGCAGCCAACTGACAGGAATGCCTAGGTATTAGCAATTCACAAGGCGACCTATCATTCAGGAGAAGATGATAAGAAGTCTAAGAGACTTGCTCAGTGGAAGCCCTGTTAGGAAGAGAGCTTCACCAGCATTAGGTAAGATCTGATTTTCTGCCCAAATCACACGTGGCTCATTTTCTAAGACCACAATGTTGTTTCCACAAAAGCTGCTTAGATTAATGCCTTGAACGCCACCACAAAGTAGCTTGCAACCCAAGTTAGTTCAGCTGGCTTAGCAGGGCTTTCATTCACTCCCCAGTCGAACAGTACCAGCCAGCCACCTATCCTAAGGGAAGTTCTTGAAAATAATTCGGACCGAGTGCAACCAAAACACTACTCTTATGGACTGAGTGGTATCTTCCTTTCACTAAGTTACTGGTTTAACAAATTAAGATTTCAATTCCAGTCAGATTAGACTTTGCAGAATTTTTGGCAGCCAAGTATGTAACGGTAGATTTGAAGTCAAGTACTTTTATTTCAGGTATCTTTCTACCATCCTTCTTTATTTTAAACAAGAGTTTATATGCAAGACCAAAATTTTGACCTGTGTACTTCAGAAACACAAAGAACACGTGAAAACTGCCTTTTAGAGCAGAAACATTAAAGAAAAAGAAGAGTATGGTTGTAACTGAAGGATAGATGCATTGTTTCCTCAAGAGGATAAACTTCCCTGAGCCTCATCCCCAATTCTAGACCTACCTAACAAAGCAGCATCGGGAATCCTTGAGGAGAATTTATGCAAAAGAAGCAGATATGTATAGAAAATATCAAAGACTATGGTTAAGTATTTCATAGTTTTACATTGAGGAATTTATCGAGGAACCTTAACACACATGAAATATACTCACCTTTGCCAGTAATTCCCTGTTTATCGTAAAGTTCACTGTTCCTGGACCAGTGCTGATTTCACTCACTACAGCATCACATTTTAGCTATAAGAACAAAACAGAACAAAACTCTCTATGAAAACAGGTAAATTAGGAAATTTTAATTCAATTCACTCAAAATACTAATTTAATCCACTACAAATATTAAATGTTATTTATCTGATTGGAAGCAATCACAGATAATTTAATCCATCCTGTTGAAAAAAGGATGATTTTATTATTTCTAATCCATGCTTACTAGCTCTGAACACAACTCACTCTGAAATGTCACACATTTGTTTTGCTTTTGTTTTGTCCAGGCTGTGTTTTCTTTTGGCTATGAGCAGCAGATGATCTCTTTGTACGCACAAAGCCTGAGATGCATTTGACAGCTTCACAGTGTGTGTGACAACACAAAAAAAATAAAGATCCACGTCTTAAAGAAAATCTGAGACAAGTTTTGGACTGCTGTTTCTTGAAGTTCCTGACTTGAACTACAATGCCTTGCAGCAGCCAGTAATACAAAATAAAGATGTTAAAGGTTCATATATTAAAGATTCCATTTACAATTTTCAGAAGGCTCATGTTTTGAAAATTCTGAAGCTGTAAGGAATGTTTAAGCAGCTCTAATGTCAACCTCCTCTTTACACAGATTTTGGTCTCTTTACAGGTTGAGAATTTTGGCTTCGTTTTCACTAAAGTAGCTTCCTTTCATAGACAGGACTTTTTCTCAAAATACAAAAACAAACAAAAAACAGAGGATAACTTGGTTATCTTATAACCTGGTCTTTGAGAGAGGCAAGCTACACGTTCCTACTGAAGCGCATCATCATGAAGAAGAAATTCTATCCCCATTCTAGGTCTTGTAGTTAGATCCTACCTCAAACAGGAGTAATTACTGTTAGCCTGTAAGTTCTTTATCCTTAACAATCTCCAATAACAACAAATTCCATTGCTTATTCATAAGCTACATGAAAGAAATATTTCTTATATTGATGCTGAATTTCCCTCCTCTTTGTTTTACTGAAGGCCCATTTTACCCATGTTACGGGGCAGATATAAAGCAGAAATTCCCACTGCACTTTCTTCATACTGTTTGTTCTGCTAAACGTTTTCTACATAATCTGTCAATACTATCTCAGTGTTTTTCAACTCTCGTTAATATGAGAGCTTATTTGTCCTCTCCATAGCTCTATCAACCTTTCTTCCAAGTACTTTACGGTTCTTTAGTAACCAGATCTCCTCATGCCTATGGCTTGGATCAGAATGCCATATCAGAATATCCTCTAAAGGCATAAAAAGAAAAAAAAGTTCCCCCTCAGCCAAGAAATAACAGTTGAAAGATGAAGCAAGAAGCAGCCACCCAGATCAAATCAAAAGCCAACAGAAACAAGACGATTACAACCTTTGTGACAGACAAATCTCAGCATATCATGTTCCATTTGGCATCATGTTGCCTTATTATTTTGGCTACTTTAGTCAATGGGAACTATTTCAGTCTCTTCTGCCTAACCTAAATATCTGTATTTCAAACATCGTGACCAATTTCCTCTTCAGTGACTAAGAGCATGCTATTGAAACTCAAGGTACTCTATCAACTGTTTATCATGACAAACACTGCCTACATTTCTCTGTCTCACTGCTAATTTTTGATATTATGGTCATATTTTGCATATTTGTATTTCTATACTGCTTATCTTTGTGGATGACGTGATCAGTCTAAGCAAATTATAATAAACGCATTGCCTTTATCCAATATCCAACAAAAATGATAATAAGAGATTAGTGTTTTTTTTTCTTTTCTTCCTTTCTTTTTTTTTTTTCTCCTTTGGTTAACCAGCGTGGTGTATTCAATTTCTGAGCTTATACTGATGGTCTGCTCTTTTCTACTGTTACATCTGCTTTGCTGTGTAAAGATGTGAGGCTTGGTGGCCAAGAGTTATTTAATGAGCCAGAACCAATAAAAGAGAAAGACACATTTGTAGCTTTCTAATCACTGGTAACAGCATTTGTTTTTAAAGTGACACACTAGACACAGGGAAAAGAATTGCTACCATGATGTTACAGTCACGGGAACAGAATGCCCATAGAGGCTGTTAAATCCTTGGAGGCTTATAAAACCACAGTGGATTTCAAAAGTCCTGAGCAAACTCATCCAAAAGCCCTCAATAACCTGCTTTGAGGAGGAGAGTGGAACAAATCACTTTCTGAGGCCCTCTCCAACTTACATTATTCTATGATGCTAGATCATCTTAAAGTTGTTTCAGAACTTTTGGTTGTACATCTGTGCACCATAAGCTCTTCCTCTGCCTGAGTCAGAATATTCATGTGCTACAAAAATGGGTCCAAAGTATGGTTCTCTTCAACACCTCAGCAGTGAAGAATGAAATGAGGAAATAGTTCAGCTTCTCAGTAATATTCTAATTATTTTTATTTGTCCTTTTTAACTCCTGATCATATAGCAACCCTACTGATTCTCTCTCAAATTTGTTCTGAGGAAGATGAAGCATCTTTTTTACACTTTTATTATTTGACCTACTGCATCTTTGCACCTAACATTGCCACTACTTCTTAGTTTATACTCCTCTTCATCAGCATCAGTAACATCTTTTTAGATTTTGAAGGATTTTTTTCATCTCTAATGATCCCTCAAAACCTAGCATCATCTTTCTGGTCCCTCTTTCAACCCTATACATACCAACTTCTCTGAATTTTTCTTCTCTTCCATGTACCTTTTTTTTCTTCAAGATTTGTGTCACTTCTGTATATCTTGTTTTGCCTGTTACTTCTTTTTTATTACAGTAGCTATCCTTAATGACTCAGCCACTGCCATTTCCCATGGCCTGAAATGGCCATGAAAACATTGCTGTTCTAAGAAACCTCAATTTCAAAAAGTTAGTCAGTTAGTTCAAAGTCTGGTCTGTTTGACCCACAGGTTAAGTTTCTCCATTGTGATTTTAGTGTTGGATTTTGCCATCTTTAATTTCTCAGGCCACTACATACTCAAGTTTTTCCTCTAGTTTTGGTCAACAGTATGGACCACAGCATAGCTTTTAGGCAGTGCCTCCTAACTCACAAATATTACTTGTTCTCAAACTATTTTAAAACAACAATTTCACAAAAAACTTAACTAAAACTGCTCCTCCGATTACCTGTGGGTGAGTGACAATGGGTGCAGTCATTAAACTACTCTGATCCAAAGAGATGTTTGAAGAAAGAATATGATTTCTTTTATGATGCCTGTTTCATTCCTTGTCTGTAAGTTCATTACTGCATCAAATACATGGAATTAATGTATTAGCATACCTTCTCAGCTAGCTTCTGAGCTTGAAGCTGAAGATCTTGTGCTAAGCAATCACCAGAATGATTTTCTAGAACAGAAGCAATAGAAAGCTGGAAATCAGCAACATGCCTGAAAAAAAAAAAAAAAAAGAACAGATGAAAATCAGGGAAAAAAAGTGTTGAAATGACATGGAGATTTGACAAATCCAAGCTGACTCTGCATATGGCAAGTCTAATTGGCAAGCATAAGCCAGTTGCAGGTACCCAAAAGTTAGCTATGTTTAGAAAGCTGCAGTAGAAAGCTAAGTATTACCTTTGCTCTAATACAACTGTAAAATACACATAGTGAAATCACCATTTCACAGGAAAAAAATGTTATACCCATGTTATACTCATGAATAAAAGTAGTTTATCTGCCAAAATTACTACACCTCTCAAGCATGACAGGGAAAAAAATCTGTGACTTCACATTGGTTCTATGCAGTTTCACATTTAGTTCATTTATTAATACTGAAACATTTACCATTCAAGTGGTGCATGTTATTTATATTTTTGAAGCGATTATATTTGTGTTGAGCTTGCTTCAAAAAATAGAGTGGTTTAATTAGATTTAGGTATCTTCTTATAAGTGGAACAGTATATTAGCTTAGGTTTGCTTTTCTGTATTTCTTTTTCCCTGAAGTCTTATTAAGCCATTGCACTAAGAAACACAACCAAACATAACATAACATGACAAAATATTGTAAAATAAAGTGCAATCACTACCGTTTTTTGGAGACAGGAACTGCAGATATGGACTTTATTAGATTTTCTGGTGGTAGATCCAAAACTTTCGAGAGCTAAATTTGAAATAAAGAACAAAGTGGCTTAAGTGAAAAAGATTCAGGAAAAGTACTGCTCCCTGTTTAAATACCTGTGAGGGATTTTCAAGTAAATTTCCTCTCGGGGAAAGAAAATAAGTAATTATGAAGTACTTTAAGCTTGCTGTTTTCCAATTTGCAACACAAACGCAGGGAATAGCAAAGGAACCTTAGAAAAGGAAGGAAAAAAAAAGCCAAGGCAAAACATCGTGAACAGGTTCTTTACTTCACAGGATAACGTTTATTTTATTTATTTATTTATTTATTTATTTATTTTTACCCCCGAGCCCCTGCACGCCATTACCGGCCCGCCCCCATTACCCCCCTTCGCTGACCCAGGACCCCCCCCCCAGCCGTTCGGGGTGGGCGGGCCAACGAAGCCCGCGCCGATCCCCTTGGCAACCGGCCCTACCAACTGCCACCTCCGGGAGGGGGGGGGATCCGGCTGAGGGCTCAAACCGGGCGGCTCCACTTTCGGCACAACCCCGCTCAGGGCTAGCGGAGGACGAGCTGGGAGGGTTACCTGGGCGGCGATGCTCCTCCGGAAAGCGCAAGCTGCCATGACCGGGCCGCGGGGCGGGAGGTCAGCGCCGCCCCTTGCCCCCGCCCGCCGCTTTCCGCCCGCCCTGTCAGCGCCGCGCTGCCCCGCACTGCGCATGCGCCTTCTTTGCCTCCCCTCCCCTCAGGGCCGTGTGGCCGTTACCTCACGGAGCCGTTAGCGGGGGGGGGAGGGGGCGACATGAGCGTGGGCTCCGTCTCCAAGGTGAGGGGAGGGGGGGGGGGGGTCGCGTTTGATGTCGTTTAAGCGTTAAATTTGTGTGATTTTTTTGTTTGTTTTGAAAGCTTACGTTTGGTCCACGGCCAGGGGCGGTAGCGAGGAGGGAACGTTCGCCAGAGCGCTTCGCTTAAAATGTGGTACAGCACCGCGCTGTGTGGTGTCTTGCGGGGTTATATCGTGGGCGGCAGCAGCTGGCCGCAGCACGCAGGGACGTGTTTTATCCTAGGAAAACTCCCTCCCCTCGTGTTATTTTCCACTGAATCCTGACTTGTTTCTGGGTTCTTTAGTGTGCAGGTGGCCGTGCTTTCGGGGGGACGTAGAACTGCTTACAACCAAAGTTAAAATTGAATCTAGAAAGAGTGGGTTTCCCTTTTAAAAATGTTGCTTTTAAGTATTTGAGCAGTGAAAGGTCCTTCCGTTGTCTCCTGTGTCTTATATGTAATACTCGGTAGTTTTACATACTCATCTCTGCTGCATTGAATGTAAAGCATTCAATAATATTTGTAGTTCGTTAGACTTAAGTATACATCCTTTCTTCTTACATCTATGTGTTTTATACAGTTCTTTTCATAGAATCACAGAATGGTTTGGATTGGAAAAGGCCTTAAAGCCCATCCAGTCCCACCCCCCTGCCATGGGCAGGGACACCTCCCACCAGCCCAGGTTGCCCAAAGCCCCATCCAGCCTGGCCTTGAGCAGCTCCAGGGATGGGGCATCCACAGCTTCTCTGGGCAGCCTGTGCCAGGGCCTCACCACCCCCTGAGTAATTTGGGCCAGTTCCAGTTGTCCTCTCATGAATTACTGTTCTTACTTACTGTGTGTAATGCAGCATAAATAAGCCTGTGTCAAAGTTTTTTGTAGTGGAATTGTTCCACAGCATTTAGGGTATGGACAACACAGCTGGACAACTTTTGTCCAGCTATTTTTAGGTAGTTTTTAGTATGTAGTAAAATGAAAAGTATCTGAGAACTTTTCCAATTCCTAAGGCAGTTTTTCAGAGGGGGACAACAATAGGTATCAGTGTTGGACTTCAGATTCTTATTTGGATCAGAAGGGAAATAACGTGTCCGAAGATACCCAACAATCTAGTGTCTGTAATCAAAACTGAGCACCTTTCTAGAGTTTTACTTTTATTAGATCGTTCTTACGCTGGTGGCTGAACTGTCTCAGTTTGAGTTCGGTAATGTTTGCTTATGCAAGCATCTCTGTGGGAAATAGTGGATTGAATCAGTCTGTTTAAATACCTTGAACATTTGTGTTTTTGCTTCACTCTTGCTGTGGCACAAGAACCTCACAGCAAGAGCTGGGAAAGGTGTACGATTGCTGGTATAAAGGAAATTGCAAAAAGAAGATGAGTATTGATTTGGGAGAATGATGGGGAGAAATTTCACGTTTTCTACAAGAAATTGAAAAAATTTCCCAGAATTCAAAGCTTAGTACTTGCATTTGATTTCATCCTTCTTGGTGATGAATCAAATCGAACTGTGAGATGACTTCTATCTGGAGGACTTCTGGAGGCAGGGTTTTTATTTATCTGAACCTTTTCCAACCATTTGTCATTCTGCTTTTATCTATCTTTACTTTTCTTTTCTGGGATGGACTTGTTGTCCTCTGCAGTTGCAGGGTGTCATTGGCTTTTGGATCACCTCTGCTGTGCATCCCAGCCTCTTGCTTTGCTTTTAACTGAATCTGGATCGAGGAGACTATTGATGTGTCCCCAGGGAATCATTTCCTCTTAATTTTAAATCTATTGAATGAAGGTACATGAGGAGTTCAATGATTCCTCTCGCTGCTGTTCTACCTGATGGATGAATTGAAGAACGTAATAGAAGGGTGATAAAAGTTCCTCACAGATATTCTGGAATACTGTTTCCACTGCTTTTCTAGCTTGAAACAGGAAAATAAAAGCACAACTAATGGTATCCTTAAGATGCTGGCAATTAGGTTAAATTGTTGATGGAACACTGCGGTTAAAGGAGAATAAAATGGCCTTAGGAGTCACAGTCAGATTGATGCTCATTTTGAAGTTTATATTTTTCTTGTTATTCTCCAGGGCTGCTTTGTTTTTAAACCAAGTCCCAAGAAGAGAAAGGTGTCTCAAAAAACAGGTTAGTGCATTTTGATGTATGTTGCTGTGCTTTGGGAGGGTTAATCCTGGAAGCTTCAGTTCTGATTGAATTCTGTTGTAGCTGTGTGAGGATTTCAGTTGCTCCTTGATGTCAGTATTTCTGAAAATTCATTTCTTCAGAAGTAGTAGGTTAGTGTAAATGTTTTTTTCATCTCCAGCAATCAAGAATGTATAGCTGGCCTTTGTCTTTGCATTTTTATTTTTTTTTTACAAGAGAACTTTCCATGCTGCCATAAATTGTTAACTGACAAACCATCTATCTGGAGAGTCTGAATGAGCCACTTTTAAGCTATGGGAGTCAGAAATGATATCCATTCATAATTGTTACCCTGTTTGGGTAGTTTTTCTTCTTTTCCTTGAACAACTTTGGCAGAAGCCATTTGTGAACATCCCTTGGCTTGTGTTTACTAACGTTTGTTGTTACATTTACTTTCTTTTCTCCAGTCCAAAAGGCATGTATACAAGTCTCTGGGCATTTGAGGAAGACCAAATGGGACAGACTCTTATTGGAGCCATAAGTAAGGCTGCTCAAATAGTTGCTGTTTGAAAGTTGGTCAGGGAACGAACTGTTCTTATTCCAAGGTTAAAGTTTTTTGGCAGGGACAGAGCTGTCAAAAAGTGTGACAGTTCGAAAATACATATTTTTAAAAAAAGTGGAGGGGAAAGTAATAAGGCTTTGGAAATCATCACAGACTGCTTCATTACCAGAGGGACTCACAACAGCACCTGCTTTAAAATTAATTCCAAATTATTTTTTTCTGTGAGAGTTGGCACATCTGTGGTTCAGGGAACGAGAGGTAGGCAGGTATAATCCAGTCTGTCATTGCAAGATAAATAAACTAACAACCAAGACCTATGCACTTAAACCACGTTGGAATTTTACCCTGTACTGAACAGTATGTTTTTGCAAGATTTATAAATCACGGCTGGAAAAATGTGTTGCTCCACTTAGCACGTACTTTGTCACAGAAAAATGAATTTGACTGGACTATTCTGAAAAGAGAAGCAGAAGGGAGCTAGTTTGACTGCTAACAGCAGTTGATTCAAATGGTATTCTAAATAAACACGACTTTGATGTGCATATGTTGAATTTGGAAGGCCAAACCTGACAAATGTGAAGTTTCAGGTGGGGTTGATAATACCACCTCACAAAGGCCTTCTGTGCACATTTGCACATACAGTTTCAGGTCTGGTAGTATAGAAAGAATATTATTCTTTGGTATAACTGTGGTGGCTGAATTGTCTTTAACTCAAAGCCTGTGTCATCAAAGTGTGTTATGTATTTAAGTGATTTTTCTTAGGGATACAAATGAGATGATAGCTCAGGGCAGACGAGGAAAACACAAGATTAGGTGGGGATGGGTGTTCATCATTTACAGTGAAGTTTTTTTTTTAGTGATATGAAAGATTAAATGTGCTCCTCATGTGGTTCTTTAGAGGTCAAACCACAGCTGATGCTCCCTTGGATGGCTTAGCAAATGGACCTTGTAATCAAACTTTATATTTGCATGTTTTTAGAAAAATTTAGCTGTTATGTTCAATGTTGCCTTGTAGCAAGCAACAGGTAACAACAGGCTGTTTACTTCATCTTCAGCCTTTGTGTTCTTCCAGGTAGTGTTAGTGAAGCCTTAAAAGCTACACCAGCTGGGAGTAAGGCGTGGGTATGCTGGGAGCAGGACAGTTGCAAACCTGTGCTATTTTATTTTATGAAATGTAGACTGTGTGAAGGTGGGAGGAAAAACAAGAAAAATGTCACTCAGACTTGTTTCTGTTCAGGCTCCTATTTCACTTTCAACTCTGTCCTTCTTGTTAGGAAGCTGGTAGAGAGTTTCTGTACTCGTATCTGTGAGCTAGAGGAGCACCTGGGAAGCCAGATGCATTCAAAAATGTGCCAAGACATTGTGTTACTAAAAAGGAGCTGATTTTTGAAGGATTCATGGCTTCTATGGCTCAGATATTTTTTTTCTCATTTTCTTCTTTGTGAACAGCTCACGTAGAAGTGAGTGGCAGCTTAGAGATGATTCAAAAATACAGGCTTGGTTTGTTTTGTTTAAAAGTTTTGCTAGGATAGTTATGGTAGTTAAAATTATGTATTTAAAAAAAATAATCTGTATTTCAAGTAACCTAACAGTCCTTTCCCAGTATACCTTGTTGTTTTTTTCTTTTTTCTGGAAGCTGGTATTACTGCATCTTTCCAAGAAGACAGAAAGGATTTTTATGCACATGTTTGTGCAAGCCTTTGTGGTTCTTATCAGACTGTAATAGTGAAGGAGGATTGAATATTTAATAGGGGAAACAGACCCACAAAACTTTCTGAAGCAAGGGAAAGATACATACCTATATATTAATATCGATAATATATGTGTGTGTGTGTGTATGTACTTTGTGAAGCAAGGGAAAGATGTAATTAATATTTATATATATATATGTAATAATAATGGCTTTTTGCCCTGATTTAGCCTTTAGCTCATCTGGGAGTTGAGGTAGAAGCCAGCTCTTTGACTGAAGGCTGTATAGTTGGGCAACAGATTCTGCTTATTCCCTCACTTCTTCTACCAGATACCAGCAGTTAATTAACTGGCTAAGAGAAAAGTCATCTCCCTTATACCTATATAGATACATCTGCTATATCTATCTATATAGATATCTTTATCCATAGGTGTTCTTGCTTCAGTTGGGTACTTCACTTTCTTCTCAAGAAAAAAAAGATTTATTTTAATAATATTTGTTTTTCCCTTTGCTTTCTAGCTGACTACTTCAGGGAAGGAAACAGTGATTCAGAGGATAGCGAGTTACGGTTTGCTACTTGTCAGTCATTATGGAAACACGTGAAATTGGAAACAGAGGTGAGTCTTGCACCTAATACTAAAGTATTTATAACAGTGCTGCTTGCTTCTTTGTTTTTGGATGTCTCTTTTTACACACTTAAAAGAACAATTTGTTAAAGCAATAAAAGGGCCAGAAATACTGACCAAGACTGAAATCCTTTTCTAGTGTACGAAATTAAAAAAATAAAAAATAAAAAATCCATCAGTTACATATTACTTCTTACCACAGAACTACATGCTTTTGATGCTTTAAGCTGCTTTTTCTAAGCTTCTTTTTTAACTAATTGACCTTCTTATTATTAATTCCTGGCATACTTTTTTTTATTATTTTTTTCCTCTATCTCCAATTCTATTCTGAGTGTGCCAGCCCTCTGAGGACTTTAGGCTGCTTTTGACCTCAGTGTTACAGAACTCATAGCAGCCCAAGATTCACAGTGGATTTATGAGAATACAACTGCATGGATGTCAAATAGTGAAAGATAAGGCTGCAAGCTCAATCTGTTGCATTAGTACCGACAGTGTCAGTGGGTCTGTCTGGTGTGGATGGGAGTTAATTTCATACTGAACTGTGGCCTCCTAATTGTTGTGTGGTAGATGGCATGCTGTTGTTGTGTCTGAGTAGCCAGCTGGCTTGTATTATAGCATGAATAATTGCTTCCGTACAGCAGGGATTTCCTCCTCTATTCGGTGTCAAGGATTCTGGGCAAGTATTCCGTATTCCTCTGCCTGCTATTGGGTATTAAACATTATGAGATTTTTTTTTTTCCCCAAGTTTGTTTTGGGATATACAGTAGGAGCCAGCTGGATGGAGCTTGTAATCCGGACCTGTGGGCTAAACTCGTAAATTCCTCTAATTCTGTTTCTACTGTTCCATGATCCAGCTCACTTGGACTCGTCAGCACACTTTTCAAACCATAACAACCAGGGTGCGCAAAGCAGCGCGCAACACCACAGCGCTGATCGTAATAAATAGAAGCTCTTGGAGGTGTATTTGGTATCATCCTACTGCTTCGGCCTGACAGGTTAGCCACCAGTACTGGCAGAACCTGCCTTGTCAGTTACACGGTGAGGCTAGAGGGACAATGACATCTGTAGCCACTTCTGGAAAACCTTTTCTTGTCTTCTTACTTTGGCATGGTGTTGTCAAGGCTTTTGAAACAATGCTTCTAGCTAGCCAGCAGTGGCTGCAGGATTTTCAGGTTGATGAAGTGTTTTTTTTCCTAGTGCTCTGCAAATATTTGTCCAAGAACAGCCAGCACAACCCATCATGGTAAAAGCCTCCCTTAACTACTTAGAAGCACAGAGCCGTTGCCATCTGGAAAATCATCATTCTTTCCTGTCCTAAATATTCTGCTGTTGGTTGTGGTGTGTTTTTTGACGCTGCTAGAAGTTCACCAAATATTTTGGCTCTTCTTTCTCCTCCGGGTGGAAGACAGTTCATCTCTACATTGACAAATTGGCATTGGCCTTGCCTTAGTTTGCTTTACCCAATAGCTGATTATCTGCAGTTATTTTTGATGCTATACGTAGAATTTTCTTCACTAAGCTTCTGGGGTATCTGTTATATTTTCCTACTGAATTTTGAATTTCTGTCCTTTTGTCCTACTGTTGGAAAACTTGGAGGTGATAATTGTTTTTACTTAAATAATCACGTGACAAGTCAGCTTGGAAGGGACCGTAGAAAGTCTCCAGTCCTTCAAAGTCTCTGAAGTCCTTCTCAAAGCAGCATCACTTTGTGAGGTCACACCAGGTAGCTGAGGGCTTTATCCAGTCAGGATTTTATTTCTTTTGCACTTTGAAACCCTGGTGTAGCAAACACAATCCATGGTAGAATACCTGAGAAGTGTAGGGCTTGCTGGTTTGGACTTTTATTCTAGGGCTTCTAGTAGCGCACTAAGGGTAGGATGTTCACTGAAGTGTTTGCCAGGATATGCTACCTGACATTTTTGTGTCAAGCTACGTGCTTGTGTTGGTCTTTTTTCAGTTCTCTGAAACCTATCCGAGGTGTTGAATACTGAAGTGGATTTGACTTCCAAGTACTTTGTTGTGGAACACTCTTGGCCTTTGTATGTCTATCACAAACTGTGCTGCAGTGGTGGCATTTGGTGATGGCATCCTCTCAGGCTTCTCACAACATGAAAATCTGGCAAAAGTAACGCAGGAATTATGCTCTTGTCCTTGATTATTATTTTTTTTGCATGTGATTTTTTTACCTCTTTTATTCCAGTATTGCAGGATATCCTGGGTTTGACCCCTGCTTTCAGCAGTGGTCTTGCAAATATTCTTGTTGTGATACATCTTGTCAAGAGCTTTCGGAAACATTCCCTTCTTGTAAGGTCACAAATTTGAGGTGTTACACCAGGATCCAGGTTAGAAACACAAATCCCAAGTGCAGGGCTGTAACGTGGTGATTTTAGCTCTAAGGTGCAAATAACAGTTTTCAGACCACACGTGGCAAAACCTTTTTGGGTGTTAGTGTTGTAACAGGGATTGAATTGCCAGTTCAATTTTTCAACTTTTTTTTCAAAGTTTCCAGAGTAGTGTCATACAAGTAAATGAGTTGGTCACTTGAGATGCAGAGCAGCCTAAAATACTTGGTGGAAAGCTACCAGAATAGTGCAAATAATGAAGCTATTTTCACAGAAGATGACTGATGGATTTAAGAAAGCTAAGCAAGGATGTAGTGGTATGGCAAACTGAATTCCATCTTCACGAACTCACAGTGGAAGAAATAGTAGAAACTGGAACTATGCAATGTGAGGACTCAGAATCTTATTAGATGGGCTTAGTGAAAACTTGTACAATAATAATCAGAAGCTCAAGGCCTGATGGATTCTGAAGCAGAAGCTCTGACGATTGTTATGGGATGAGTAGTAATGGAGAAGCTCTTATGATGCTGTTATAAAGCTGATGGCATAAACTGGACTTTTTGAAATGTCATGCTACAGTTTTTTCTCAGTTGCCATAGAATTTACCTGGTGTGAGTTCAGAGGCAGACAATCAATGTCAAAAAGAAGAATATTTTTGAATAAGTAGAGGGTGAAGAGATTAAGATCGTTTTTCGTGTGTTTTGTCAGTTTATCAGTACTCTACAAAGTGTGCAGTAGGAACTCTTCTGTACAATAGAAATGGAGCTCAGGTTTTTGAGGAGGCATCATATGCAACATCCTGGAGATGTGTTCTTGACGCTTTTGGTAGTTCTCAGCAGCTAGAAACAACCTTTGCGGCTTCATTTAAAATCAAGTTCACAGCTGGGTGTGGCACTTGTCATTCCTAAGAAATCTTGATCATGATTTTATTGGGAATAGGGGCTTAATTTTCATCAACCTTCCAGGGTTTGTACTGATAATTCTCAACTTCAGAGCACGTTTTTGGCTGTTCTATCAGAAGGGTTTTTGTAGATTAGAGACAGATTTTCAAAGACGCATACATAATAAAAGAAATACAAAACGTTTCCAGTATATATCTGCATTTAAAAGTTGTTTCTCCCACTGCCCTTCTCTCACCTTGCCGTATATTCTGGTATGAAGATCATCCTGAAGGGCAAAAGGCAGTGTAGCAAATGAGGCAGTTGCATGGTTTTTGTTTTTTTTTTTTTCTGTAATGCTTTGTTTCATTATTTTATTTCTTCTTTTTTCTTTCAATTTGAATTAAATTTGAAGGACCTGAGTGTTTGTTCTCATACAGATCTCTCAGAAAAAAAAAATGTACAGGAGTTTTTTAACCCAGGAGGGAATAATAGAAGTTTTCATAAACATTCATTATATTCCTTCTCTTTCACTTACGCTTTGCCTGTGTGTTTTTGTCTCCTCCTTTAAAGGCTGTGGTGTGATAACACAGTTAAGCTCATTTGCTGTAAAAGTTATTGTTGAGACATTAGACCAGAAGTTCCAAGATGGGAAACGTCTGTGTTTTCCACATAGTGAATAAACTGGCAAGTTTATAATTCACCAAAAAACAACAACAGCAAAAAAACCCCACTAGTGTTACATTAGGTGTTGCACTGGAGTTTTAAGGCTTAAATCCAAGGCAGGGAAAGGGTAAGAAAATGAAGATATTCTGGTGTTTCCACATTTCTGTGAATAAAAACTCTCTGCTTGTTTACAGCAAATAGAGGAAGATTTGAATACGCAGTTATTTGATAACCTCGTGAGTTTTTTGAGGAGGTCTCATTCCGAGTTCCAAGAGAAGACAGCAGAATGGAATTGTCGGATGAAGTCCAGAGAAATCCCTACTGCAGCTCTTGTCTTAGGTAACTTTTTTAAGATGCATTCTGTTATGTCCATTTGCTCTCTTACAGAGACTTTCAAGTTGATACAGAGATCAAAGAAATTGTATTGCTGATTTCCAGCTATTAGTGTGAGCAACATCAGCTTTCAAAAATGTTAATGGAAGAGATTGGGCTGGGAGAAGGAAGAAAGATTTGACCTGCTTCCCTTTTGTAAATGTACTTAGTTGTGCAGTAAGGAACACCTTCCTTAGAGGTGCGTCTTAGACAACTGGCCATGATTTTATTTCCCCCCCACCCCGATGCCATGGAGATGTTTTGATTCTGTCCTCATGGCACTAATTTCCGTGGTGGTTTCTCTGACTAACCATGGGATTATACAGCCTCTGTTTTTCTGATAAATGTTAATGAGTTGGATCTTGCAGTGCATCTTTTCATGTAGTTTTCTGCATGAAAAGCATCATTATCTTGGAAAAGGAGCAGAGGGTGAGAAAAAATAGCTGAAGGTTTTAGTATTGAAGTTAGCGAAGTTCTGAAGTTTTTTTTTTTTTTTTTTTTTTTTGTTCGAATGTTTTAACTAAACCTGAACCTGGTTCAGGGCAACCTGATTATGTTTTCAGTGGATCATGTTAGGTAACCTAAAATTAGGCCTGTGCTGCAGAATTATTGTGTGAACACTAACAGAGCCTGGAAGGTTAGTCGTCTTTTGTAGGTAGCAGAAAGTTCCTGCTTTGAATATTTCTGGAAGAAGCAGTGAATTGCCCTCTGGAGAGACTTTTTCTTTCTTTCTTTGACTAAGAATGTTCACAAAGGCAGTAAAAGTTGAGTGGTTCATAATAAATTCAGAATGTATTTCATTGAAACTCAGTAATTTCCCTCTTTATATAAGCCCCGTGAGGATCCAGGTCTCAGGTGCCTGCACTGCTGCTTTTCTAGAGAAAGCAAATTTCATCTTTTTGTCTCCAGTGCTTAGATGACTGTGGATGTCTCCTGCGGTTATGAGTGGCAGGGAAGTTAGAAAAACAATCCCTGCAGGTTTGTACCCGTGAGAAATCTTCCTAAGAAAAATAAGGCAAAGTACTACATGAGCCATCTTTACAGTGATTCCCTGTTCCTTTCAGTTGGCTGGTATGAATATGCACGTTTAATCTTGTGCTAGTTTTTCATCTTACCTCATAGATGGTGTGATGCTTTTCATTCCTTCCTTGAATATTTGTCGTATCTTCTGTTTTTTTTGTCCACTGTTCAGTTTATCATTCAGTCACTGTGGTCACAAGTCACAGCAAAATGCACTTACTTTGTCTTTCTTCTAGGTGTAAATGTTACAGATCATGACTTGACTTTCAGAAGTCTCTCAGAAGTCCTTCAGAATAGAGTTACTCCTTATGTAGCCTTGCTGCAGGCCAAAGATTGCCCAGGTAAATTCTGCAGTATCTTTGCTTCTTCATCTGAGTAAGTTGTCAGTTAACTAGTTTTTGCCCCAAAGGTAAGAATAATAGGGTGGAGGGATATTGAACGCCTCCTAAAGATTTGTTCAATCCCACGTTAACATCACAGTGAAGCCTACTGTGTTTTAAGAGGTGTACGGTTCTGTTGTTCTGTTCTCTTAAAGACAGTGAAGGTTGAAATAAATTGTTGTAGTATGAATGTCAAAAGTGTGTTGTTTTGTGTATTGCATGTTGATACTGAAGGTTGGCTTTCCCCTTTTTTGATCAGATCATGTATGTATGCGTTTCATTTTTTTAACTGCTTAATTGTGCAGAAGAAATGGGTAGAAAAAAAAATATCCCCTGCTCTTTATTTAAATATAAGAGGTTATTTAAATAAAAAGGTTTAAATCACTCACAGCAGCATCCCCAGAGCTATAGATTGGCCTTTTCATTTATTTTTAGGCCACTGTGATAGCATTTGTGGAGTTCAGGAAAGGTGCAAGGTCACCATCTTAACTTGAATTGTTGCTATCTAGGCAACTTAATAGGATACGTTTTACTGCATTAACAACATTCATGCCATGAATACTTTGAAGCACTATGGAGCGTGAGATGTGCATTCTGGAGAGAGGAGGAGAATAATTAGAAAAGTGAAAAATAATAACTTGGGGAAATTTCTTAGAGCATGAGTTGGGGAAGCTTTACGATTCTAGGCAACTAACTGAATATCTTTATTGTCTGTCTAAAAACGTGTTGTAAAGGCATAAAAAACCTGATGCAGAAGCTCTTGGGGCAGCTAATGAACTGCTATGTAGATGTGGACTCATCAGAGGAAGACGACTATGTGCAGACTTCCCAGAATAGAATACGTTGTTCAATGACTTCTCTAATCACCTGGTATGAAAGTGTAACAAAGGTAGGATTTTGGTTTTCGTATCAGCAGTTTACAAAAATGTCTGACCTTTAGATTCTTTTAAAAAGGAAATTGAATACCTCAAATTTATATGGAGTAGTGAAAAAATGGCAAAGGTTAGCTATTCATTTAACGCTAAGAAATGACTGAGACTGAGGTGATTTGAATGTAAATCCGTAACAGATGTGGAGTTAGTTTCTGATGAGGTATGAATGTCAGCATTCTGAAAATCGGGTAAAGTACTATTTTATGATATGTTTACATGGGAACCAGAAGCTTAAAATGCAGTATCAACTTCATACCAGATGCTATTCTCCCAGCAGCGCTGAGATGTTTTGCTTGTTAAAACAAAACTTCAAGAAAGAACGGGGAGAGGCACCATTTTAGTGCTGTATGTCGTCATGTGTATTATCATGTTATCATCATGTTATTAGTGGCAGTATGGCATCTGCAACCCATACTGTGTTGAAAAGCAGTGACAAAATAACTGTAAATAGTTTTTATCCTTGTATTTAATAAAGCTAATGATGTTTTATTCAAGTATTTTCTTCTGTCATGAATAAAAGCTAGAACTGATTTTGTGAGCAGTGTGTTAAATAAAAGTTTAATGAGTACCTGCAGTTTTTATTACTGTGTAAATGTATAGAAAATGGGCAACTGCCAGGTACCCAACTAAAATCTTTTTCCTCAATCCCAACACACTTTTACTGGTTCTGTCCCACAGAGCTGTCCTTGTCCTTGTTGAATGTGTTGTTTTTGTTTAGCTTTTAAAAATTTATTTGTTCTTTGCACTCCCTGCTATGCAAGATAGAAAGAGGAAGATTTGGGGTTCTAGATGCTTGTAATATGTACAATTGTAGCAAAATACGTATGAAATATGTACAAAAAAAAGTCAGCCACGTCACTTTGGAGCATTATAAGATTGTACACATGATTCAATCTTTTTATTTTACTGTTTATTAATGTATAACCATTGGCTTTAAAGAAAACAGATTTTGAGACTCCAAGCAAAAAAAGAACTTCTTCCAGACATTGGCAGTCTCCTCCAGTTGTGGTTATCTTCAAAGATATGGAAAGTTTCACCACAAAAGTACTTCAAGACTTCATAGTTATCAGCAGGTAATGTGACTTGAAGTTTTGTTCTTCCACTCTGTTACCCATTTTGTACTGGCAACTGTTCAGAACTGCAGGGGGGTTGAACTAGATGATCTTCAGAGGTCCCTTCCAACCTCGGCCATTCTGTGATCTGCGATACTGATGTAAACTGTTCAAAGGTTTCTAGCTTACTAATAGAAGTGATAGAAATTCTCTGGTTTTATGTAGTTTGTGTTGACCAGGATATGTAATGAGTAGCTGATTACTTCAGGTGCTTCTGTCCTTCCTTAATACTGTTTTCCTTAATATCATCTCCAGCATTTCAATCAATAACCCCTGCTACTCTCCAAACAGAGCATCTTCTGTTCAGTTACAGTAGGATCAGAGCTGCAGCTGTAGAGTTAATTCAGTTGCAGCATGAACATCTGACATCACCTCTAAAAATGGCTAAGCAGTTTCACTTGCTGTGAGGCCTGCAATAAAATTTTTTGCTACTTTAAATCTGGCAGATGGGTTCTCTGGGGAACATTTCAAGATGTAAAAACAGAAATCATAATCGTCTCAAAATAATTAGGCTGTAGGGCAGGGGAAGATGAGGTTTTAATTGTTTTTTAAGTGTTACGCTTTATTTTGGGTTTTGTAGCAAGGATAGATACCTCATCATGAGCATATGGAATGCAGTGAAGTCTAGGTCAGGTCTGTCACAGTCTACTATTTGCAAATAAATTTTTAAAGTAGACTGTATTTTGTGTTGTTAAGCCCCCCCTCCCCCCCCCATTTTATGTTTAACTCTATAGCAAGGACTTTTTAGGAGTTACAGAAATGAAATAATTGTGGGGCGACAGCTGAAAGGTCAAAAAGTGTGGCTGTGGTAACAACAAAGAGAAAATGAGTAAATTGTCCATTCTAACCTAGAAGAGATTTAAGATAGCAGAATTTGTATCTGCTTGAAACTCCAATTAAACAAAAAAAAAAAGGAATATAATGATGAAATAATACTGAAAATACTGTACTTACGCTGTTTCCAGTGACCACAGCATTCGGTCCTGGCTATCAGTTCTCAAAGCATACACTAAAAAAAACTATTTGTAGAAGATGGAATCTGGAGAAGTTGATTTTTTTTTTTTTTAAAGTACAAAGGGAAGATAGAACTTCAGAGGGGTTTCATATTTATTTTGCTGTTACTAAGTTGTTTAAAATTTGTAAATGTTCTTGTGACTGTTAGCTGTTCAAAGTCTCTTCTCGTTTTTCTTTATTTCTTTGGAAAAAAATCAAATGCTAAGATTCAGTTCTCTGGATATAACTTCTTGGGAAGATAGGGTCAGTGCAATACTAAAACTGAAAATGCTTTTTATGCTGCTTCCTGAAATTTGAATCGTAAAATATAATTTAATTTGGTTTTCTGCTTTAAGGCTTTAAGTAGCTTACTTTTTTTTCCCCTTTTACTCCTCATCAAAACTTCTGGTTTACTGGCAACAAATCTTTTAATTTGTCCTTTTCTTGCAGGTAAGTCATTTGAGCTCAGGGCTGTAGTAGTAACAGAATGTGTTTGATTTATGATTTTCTATAATGTAACTATTATGTTTTTTCTCCTCTCCCCACCCTATGATCTAGTCAGCATATCCGTGAATTACCTGTAGTACTGATTTTTGGAATCGCTACATCTCCAATGATTATCCACAGCTTACTTCCTCACTCTGTTTCCTCTCTGCTGTGCATAGAGCTTTTCCAGTCCCTTTCCTGTAAGGAGCACCTGTCTACTATAATTGACAAGGTAATTCCCTTTCTAAATAGGAGTGTGTGTATTCAAGAACAGTGTATATGTGTGGCCTCTACAAGCAAGTTTTTCTGAAGCTTTTGGAATGGAATCTGTTCCTGAGCTGTCAATTTTGGAAATTTCTCCCCATAACTGCAGAGCAGCTTATTAATACCAAGAGCTTCCTCTCTACATTGATAAACACCTGCTTTTATCTTTGATTTACGTTGACATCTGTGCATACATACTGGGACAATTACACTTTGACATCCCCACATCTTCATTAGACTAGTGCTTTGATCCAAGTTTGGCTTTGTTCAGAAAAGGATAGCCTTTAAAATAAATCTAAAAAATGAGCTCAGCTTTAATTCTGCCACTTGTCAAAAATTAGCAGAGTTATCCAACAGTTATTCATACAGACACTTTGCGTTTGTGATTTTTGGTGTAACACTTTTTGCAGGATTTTTGAACATGCTGGAAGTAGTGACATCCTTGGTTGTTACAGAGATCTGTTTTTTTTACTGTTTGTAACTTAAAAAATAATGCAAAAACAACCTTAAACTAACTTCAAACATTGCTTATTAGTAAAAGTAACCTAGAAAAATGGGGTGTAATAATAAACTGAAAGTGTTTGCACAGGTATTTGTTCTAGTAGAAATACAGTTTTTACAAGTTGGCAGTGTATTTAGTATCTCATTTAGTTGCATGCTAACATATGCTGAGAATTGTATTAAATTGTACTTACAAATTTTGCTAAATTGAATTCAGGAAAGAATTTCTCCTATGGCTACATTTTCCTTTTTGTCTCCCTTAGGTTCTTTTAACAACCCAGTTTCCACTTAAACTGAGTGAGAAAGTGCTGCAGGTTCTCATCAACATATTCTTGTACCATGATTTTTCTGTCCAGAATTTTATCAAAGGCTTTCAGGTAGGTGATGATAACAAGATCTCAAATAATGGGTGCTGAAAATGAAGTCTTATTACTAGACATTGAAAGATTGTTTTGGATCCTGTTCTTGCTGTCATTGAAGTGAATGAAAAAAATGCCCTTTGAAAACATCCTGGTTCTGTGAACAGGTGGGTGTTTCTCTGCTAAAGCTTTGAAGAAAAACTTACAGGGCCAGGTATAAGGAAGCATTTAAAAATCACTTTATTAGCTTATTTTGCCACAAAAGAAAGGTATATTTAAAAGTTGAACTTAAAAAGGTGACCTGCCATAATGGGTAGGAAAGGCCTCTATATTGCTATAGGTTAAATTGTGGCTTGACAGCTCTGGCAGAACTCTCCAGTTGGATGTGTATTAAGTTGCTGTTCTGTTCCTCTGTACCACGTTCTTGGGCTGTGAACAGAATTTGTCATGGTGTGAGTAGGCTACACCAGTATCTCTTCCTCGCTTCCCGCTGGAACTCTTCTGGAATCATTTCTGAATGCACACTGCTTACCTTTATAGAGAAATGGGAGCTGTAGGACCACTTGCTTTGTGCCTCAGAGTAGGTGGTTCTTGTGCTCCAAGTAGCTGTGCAGCAATTGAAGAGTTACATTTACCCTCTTGGAAGGCAAAGTGGAAGGCTTTATAAAGTTTACTAAAAATTAATAATAAAAAAAAGTCCACGCAGAGTATATTTTTATTGGCTTATGTTTGTATCTAGATGTATTTCCATGTCTGAGTCTCTGTGTAGCTTTTCTTGATTGTGGACAAGAGTTTTCTGAGGAATCTTTTAATGCAGGATTGTGAAATTGTGTTTCTTTTTTGATTGGTGCCACAAAGGAACCTGTTAGTAAAACTTGCCATTTTACAGTCCTGCACATTGAGAGTGTGTTGGGTTCCTTGATTTTTAAGATTCAGTGATTGCCTGTGGCTTGGAGAAGTATCCCTGCAGTAGTACTCATTCTTTCAGACAGACCTATGTGGGCTTCTGTATATTTCAATTCCTCTTATTTGAAAGAGTCACCATAATTTAATGATTCCCCACTGGCCTGATGTGGAAGTACAAGTCCTAGCTGTCACAGGGTATGGCTGTGTCTTTGTGCTTTAAAATACTCAAGTAAAGTGCAAAGAAGCAATTTCAGATCAGATTTCCTAAGTGATTTTACAAGGGATGACCACCTGATGTTAACATTTCTGACAGGAAGTGTCTTTCCCCTTTGGTTTTAGTTTTAAATGGCTTTGGTGAGGTGGTTTGTTCGTCTGGTTTTTTGTGTTTTTAAGACTGGATGTGACTGAGATATGCTGCTAGGCCCTGATACTAGGAATATTCAGCACAGATGAAATCAATGATAGAGCATAATTTATTTGTGCATAGTAAGAACTTAGCAGTGTCCTTTTGTCTACATGAAACAGAAGATGAAGTGAGAACATGTGATAAGTTTGCTTATATATTGCAGTTGCTTTTCATATCTTTAAACGTACTCTGTTATTTATGAACATTAGAGCTGAATATGTAACCTAAAGAATGCAGTAATTTCCATAAATGAATAGAAAATATTTGACAGGCTATAGTTATGGTTTTGCAAGAGGGGAAACAATGAGGTACTGCATATGAATAGCGCACAGAGCAAAAAGGTAGTTACATGACTGTATTTAAAACTGAATAATCAGTGTAGTGTAGTGACGTGAGTTGCGGAATATATATGAACTGTAATGAATTTTTTTTTTTTAAAGGAGTGCCATTACTACCATTATAGAGTATGCACTGTAGGGATAAGAAAGCCTTAAAAGGTAGATATAGCAGGGAGGATGAATTTTATTAACATCACTGGTTCTTGCTTTCTTTTTCAGCTCTGCATTGTGGAGCACTTCTATACCCAGCCTCTTAGTGTACTTTGTTGCCATCAGGGAGAATTAAAGACGAGAATAAATTCTTTATCACATAATCAGTGTGAAAACATTCGAAGGCTGCCCTCTTTTAGAAGGTAAGAGGGGGAGATAAATTTTGGGACACTCACATATTTAGTCAGCATTGGAGAAGAAAAAAGGAATCTATAAACTTAACTGATAACTGTAGGCTACTTGAGCATATGTTTGTATAACAAAGGTAAATTCATCAAAAGGAGGACAGTTCCAAATATTTTCAGGAACCCTTTATCATCTGGTATGGAGAGTACAGCTTCTGTGGTTTGCAATCTGTTGCATCACTTGGACTTTTTTTTTCCTCTTGTACTTAATACAGAAACAAGCTATTATGACAAATTACCATAAATCACTTCTCAACTTGTTAAGCTGATATGGAGCATAATCTCTAGGGTTTAGTTGTGGCTTTTCAACTTGCTGGGATCTGGCTGTCCCTTTTTGAATCTTTTCAAGTAAATCCTTATATTAGCATAAACATTTTGAAGTTTTTAACCTTATAACCTTTTAAGCACAGTTTGCATCATAACTTTTGTGCTTCTGTTTTTCCTTGCCATGCAGGTATGTGGAAAATCAACCATCAGAGAAGCAGATTGCACTGCTGACAACAGACAGTTTCTTAAAGGTAAAATTTTAAGAAAGCCTTTCGAGAGCAAAAGTAACTTTCCAAATATATTGGCTTATCTGGAAGATGATAAATTACATGATTAGGATGTATAGATCTGTATAACATTTTTTGTACAGTGCATACAGTGCTTCGTATCTAGTAATGGAGAATGATAATCCACAAGTCATAACTCCAAATCTCTAGGCTTGCTGGGTATACCTTTATATAAAGCTGCACAGCTTTTCTTATATCACCTTTTAGCTATGTGTAGAAATCAGAGTGCTTAAAAAGAAGGTTGCAAGGTTTGTTTATGGCCTGGTCTTTTAATGCTTACTCAGACTGAGAGTGCAATGGTTGAAGAACGAGTAAGTAATCTTAGAGGTTACTTCATAAGCTCTTACCCTTCCAGAGTCTCTGATTGAACTCAGTAGGGCAGACTGGGTCCCAAGGTGCACATTCACACTAGATGTTGTACAGGATTAAAACTTTATGTTGCATGCTTATCTGGAGGTTTGTCAAGTGATTAAAATCAGGCTACTGCTATTGTGAACACTTCAGGAATTCATCATACAGTGAAAGAAAAATGCGTTTGTGATTTTCATTAGCCGAACCACTCCCTGTAGATGCATTGATGAGGATAAAGCATTTCTCTTAACTTCATCTCAGGTATAGCTAACCTGTCAGGCAAATGGTACAACCAGAGATAAAGCTAGTATTATGTGAGCAGCCTGATCTAGTGGGAGGTGTCCCTGCCCATGGCAGGGGGTTGGAACTGGATGATCTTTAAGGTCCCTTCCAACCCAAACTGTTCCATGATTCTATTAATGTATCCTAGCAGGTCTTCCTGGTCTTTTAGAACTTTTCAGACGTGAAGAACATTGTTAATGGTTGGAAGAGAGCAAATAAATTTGTGCAATGCAATTCTAGTAGTCAAGGCCAGAGATGATTTATATGGGATTTTATGATCTGTAGTCTTCAGTGTCAAAAATAGCCTAAGCTATTGCTGTTTCTTTGCTGTTTATTCACACCTCAGCAGATGTGCCAGCACAACAGCTTGCATGGCTGCACTATGAATATAATCAGAGAAACAATCCAACTTAAAGTAACCTGACCAAAAAAACAAAAACACACCCCAAAAATGTGGATTTGTTTCTGCAGAATAATTTCCCCAACCTGTTCTCTCTGCAGGTGCATAAATGCTTCTGTTGAAATAACAGGAATGAAAGAAGGAAGGAGTGGGAATGAGCAGCAGTGGCTGTTTCTTTAAACAAACACCATTTAATGGGCTGCTACTTTAAATTTTAATATCCATCAGTATGTTTAATAAGTATAATGTATCCCTTATTTTGTAAGACTATCCCCACCATGGAAGTTTGGGGGAAAAAAAAAGCTGGAATTCTTGTGCTTATGTGCATATGATGCTTCCAACCAATTGTACCTTAAGGCGCCAGTTCTAATCTCTGCTATAGCAGTAGGACTGTTACTGCATTGCCAAGCTGGTAGTGTTACCTGCTTGGGAAGGAAAGACCCTGCTTTTGCATTGATAAGCTTTTGCATAGATTTGTTCTGTATGCCTGTATATATTCTTGACCTACAATATCGTTTCTAACTTTGGAAATACTTTTAAAGATGTGTTACGGTTGTTCTTCATATAAATTTACTGTTCACGTTCAGGACTAGGTAAACTTGCCGTTCAGGCTTATCAACCAAATTTGCAATATCCTGTGTCAGCTGCTATTTGCTTTCCATGTTGTTACCACTTTTTTTTTTTTTAGTAACTATGGGAGGAGTTCCACCTATTTAGAATAATCTGTGTTTAAATGCATTTTCTCTTGGCAGTTTTACATCCTAATTAATTACAATGTTGTCTGAAAGTTTTCATGGCAAATTTCGTTTGAAATTATGTAAATATGTCGATCTATATGGAAAGAATGTTGCATGGCCTTCTGATAATGTTTTCAACCTCTTCTAAAGCAGAAATTAGGAGGGAAACTGACTGTTTTTCCACTCTGTTATTTGGCAAAATACATAGTCTTACTGTATTTTAATTTATGTAACCTCATCGGTTTTGATCTGAGAAACCAGATGAGGGAAGTATAGATGCTATAATGCTCTCAGTTTGAGGGAATAAGATTGATTTAGCAGCATTAAACAGAACTTGTTTCCTTGTCTCAGCTTTTTTATGGTGAAGATTTCATTTTTTTTTTTAATGATCCTGCTTAGAATTTAACTACAAACTTATAAATGTCTGTCTTAGGGACTTGGTATGACTTGGAAGTTGTTTAAATAATTGTTAAACCAATGACCCTTAAATTTTAATAGATAAAAAGTTTATGGAGAGAAACATCTTAATGCTTTTTATCATCTCAAACCTTTTTTAACATTGGAAAGCTCTCTGCAGCACTAAGTTATCTTTGTTACTTTGTTACTAAGTATCTTTGTTACTTTTCAGCCTGCAGTATGATACTCACATCTGTCCACTTCAGTCTTCCTTATATTGCCAGCAGCGCATAACTTTTTTTTGGTTTTGTTTGTTTGGTTTGTTATTATTGTTGTGGTTTTTTTGTTTTATTTTATGTTTAATATCTGTATTTTCAGCTTAACTTTAGTGAATTTCAGTGGCTTGTGTGTGTGGTTTTTTTCTTTGTTTTGTTTTTGTTGTTGTGTTTTTTCCTCTCCATTTGGAATAGTATGTTCAGAGTTGATGGAAATGGTACTAAAAATGTAGACAGCCCTGTTTTTCTCTTTTGATCTTTGACTGAAGTCAGATGAGAGAAGATTTTTTGATTCATGAACTTAAATGTAATGAGCCTAAAATACTTAAATACAGCTACCAGAAATTGCTAGTAGGATTTTCCAGAAGCCTTGTATATCCTTCCAAGGGAAGCCAGTGATAATGAGGTGCAATCTGGTAAATTCAATAGCAGCAGTTCATAATTTCTTTTTCCTAATACATGATTTATTTTTTCTGAAGATCTCAATCTATGAATAAGCAAGCCAACTTAAGAGCGCGTAGAAGCAACAACTCTAGAACATTTTTCTGTGAAATTTTCTTTTTATGTATACCTCACTAGTAAAAACAGGAACAACCCATAATGTAAGAAATATATTTTTAAATATACTTGTAATATAAAAATGAAAATAATAAAGATTTGAATAAAATTAGCTATATAATTTCTCAGTGCATATTAAAAGTATAGTCCTGTTTGTTGTGAGATGACACGCCAAACAACAGCTAAATATAGTTACAAATGATAAGATGATAATGCTAATCAATAACAACTCTTCAGTGAGATGGAAGAGGAAAGTGAAGTATATGCAGTGTGATTGCAGCAAACTGTTGAAATAAAACTTTTCTGCATGGTGGTCTTAATTTAACACTGGGAATTTGTCACAGCACACCAGAACGTCAAAACCCCAGAGTCATTTTAAGTACTCTGTGAGAATTTTAAACAAATGATTGTCAGAATGACTTACAAAGCAATTATCCTGTCACTGTAGGAAACAGTACAGAGGTTGCTGGAGGACCTGAATGTTTACCATGAAAATTATTTTCCAGTTCTGCGATGTCTTCATGTTTTCACATCTTCTCTCCCAAAGTATCCTTTGGGCAAGCAGGTGAGGTACTGTTATTCCATTTTAGTGAAGCGTGTTTTGTTGTTTCACGGTATGACATCTGAACAAGTATTTATTCTTTCTCAGTATGTTCTCTTCTGCTGGTTTGCCCTCTACTTCCCAAATGGAGGCATTCTTTCTTGCTATGGGCAGAGAGGAACAGCATGTGTTTTCTTTAGTGCTGGGGATTATACTTCATCAGTCAGCAGGAAGGAGTTTGTAGGAGGAGGCAGATGGACAGATCAGCAAGAGAATTGGCAGGTTGACTTTCCCACATCTGGAACGCTCTGTATGTATTGCAGACAATGTGTATTCTTCTACCGCCTAGAAGAGTCAAATTCAGAGGATGAGACTGAGTTCTAACAACCTGTACAAAAAAAATGATAGCAAGGGAACAGTGATAATGGCTCTTAATAGCCATATTGCTCTAATGTTATTAAATCTACCTTCTCATGCTAAGCAATTTCTTCTTCCACTAAAAAAATAATATATTCTGTGCGTGTGCGTTTGTTTGTTAGTTCTCAGTCTGTTACACACTGTTATTAGAGTCTGGCCCTAACTACAAAATTGGATTGAACTGTCCCAATATTTGAGATTTAAGAGATGTTTTAGCCAGGGCATTTGATTCAAGTTCCTCTCTGGTCTCTGCAGTTACCTGGTACAGAGCGATATATATTGACTGGCAAGTTAGTTGTGTAAGGTACTAAATAATCTCAATTTCTGTTGCGGTCATTCTGCATCTGAGAAACAAGCTCCGAAGGATTTACATATTACTTTGAAAAGATTGTTGTAGGAGCTCCCCATGGCTTTGCTTGTAAAAAAAAACACGTTATTCTTTCTTTATCTTCTGCATAACAGATCAGGGAGCTGCACTGTGCATGTTTGGAAAACCGTGTGTGGGAGACAGAGGAGTATGAGTCATTTCTTCAGCTAGCAAGGTGACTTTTTCCTTTCCATTTTGTTTTAATACCACTGTACACATATAGAATATCAGTCATCTGTTATCCTAGAACTTAAAGCTGAGGATGTTACCTGTTTGGAAGCTTTGCAGCTAGTTGTGGGGTTGTTTGCAAGTATAATGGCTTTTTTCATTTTCTGTTCCTACTGTTTTCTGTGAAACTCAGCCAGATTCTAAAACTTCTTAGGCCCTGTGTAATTATGCCAAAGCCATCAAGGTGCCTTTGTGTGAATGAGAACATCAGTTGGACTTTGTCTTTTAAAGTATGATTGTGTTAGAAATTCTTTCAGTATATTATTGTGCTGTGTTTTTGAAGGCCTTCTTATTAACAGTTGATCAACGAAGTTGTTAGTTTTAGCTTGCCTAAGTTGTGACCCATTCTGAAAAAAGAGAATCTGTTCCAAGTGAGTAGCTGAGGTCTTTCTTATTTCTTATTTACTGCTTTTTTCCTTTTCATAAACATTTCTACCAGTTTGTACAGGGATTGTTCTAATTTTTTTGTGCTGTTGTGAGCTTAGGATTTTTAGGAGAGCCTGTTTAAAATAGAAAAGTCACCTAAGGCAATTTTCATAATAGAAAACCTTTCAGTTGCAGTGTTGCAGCTACTGACTTCTAAACATGCTTTATCATGGCAAATGACTGTTTCCTGATAGCTGCATTCATTCAAATAATGCATTGTTTCTGTCACACAAGGAGCTGATACAACACTTGTTACCATAACTGCCTCCGCAAGAGCCTCTAACCATGTGAGGTTTGATGTCTGACAGGAAAACTGGATAGAAAAACCATGTCAGCGTTGGGTGGAGGGTCGCTGTCTGGGCTCATACACATAAGAAACATTCTCTCCATACTGTACCTTCGCCATACTGAGTTTCTCTCCCACACCACCACTTTGCTCTATTTTTATTCTCATCCCTTTGAAAGGATTACTTGCTTGAGTTGTCATCTCTGCAGTCATTTCTTGTTAATTCTTTTCTGACTCTCTTGAATCTTGACAGCACTCAATCACTTATCAGCCTGTGTCTACAAATGTGTCATTGTGCTTTCCTGTACTGTCTATTCTGTAATCTCTAGTAACTCATGGTCATTTTTTCCTCTCCCTTTTCTCCTCCTATATTTAATTTGTTTTCCTCCACTCTGAATTCATCTGCCTCTTAGCTGATACTACCATCAGATTCTGGCTTGCTCCCTCTTTATTCTTACCAGTTCATCTCTCACCTGCTTTTTCTTTCATCCTGGCACCCACTGTATGGAGGTTCTGATCGAAATACCACTGCTCAGGGTAGAATAGGTAATACCAGGTAGAAAATAAAAGGTAGAATAGAAGTACCAGTCATCAGGGTTATTGCTTTCATGAATGATTTTGTTTTTTCTAATTCAGGAGTGCTGTCATTTTCTTAACTCCTTCAACATAATTCCTTAAAATACTTAGAATTCTAGCTGTGATTGTATTTTTTTCAGCTTTTTCTTTAACTTCCTTCTCTGTTTTACACTTATTTTATCATCTCTGATTTTTTTTTTTTTGTGTAGTATCGTGCTGCTGTCTTTTAGAAGAAAATGATAAAATGTGATCTTTGTACTTCCACTAACAATCTCCCCCTCACCCCCCTATACTTGCCTATGGAAGTTATTGACTGTTCTTTAATATCTCTGCTTTCCCAGGGGCCCTGCCACCTATTGATATTCCCTATGTTCACCCTTCCATTATTTTTTTTGATATTTTCTGGAGTGCATCTCTCTTCATTTAGGAAGTAAAAATTGAGAATTTTTTGATCAACTTATTTCTTAATTTGCAACACGATCTCACTTTTGCACTTCATAAATTATGTTTGAATGAAGGGTTTTCAGTTACCCTGAGTTCCTTTTTCTTTCTTTTGTTTAGTTGGTTTTCTCTACTTCAGCCTTTTCTTGGACTGCTTTTATCCCTCCTATTCAGCCAAAAGTGCATTCCTCAAAAATGATGTTTCAGGTGATCTAACTTTAGCAATCTGGGAAGTAGTTATTCTATGTAAAGCTAATTTTCTAGAGCCCAGAAAATATCACGGGGAGAGGGAGAGTGTGTGAGGTTTAGCAGGTAATCAGTCCAATCAGAAGAGAGATAATGAAGAGATGTTGGAGTATGTCTTGCTTCATTGATTTTGGGGAGCTACCTGGTTTGGACATCTGGCCAAGTGACAAAACTTTTTGAGGACAGTCTGACCTATCTTCTGTCTTGATACTGTATTCTGCTTTTGCCTTCTAATCGTTGATGTCATTGGGCACATACTGCTTGCTGCTCATCACGGTCCTGCCCTTCCATGTCATTTTGTTGTTAACCTGTCATCTCTTCTTCAGATGATCCTTGCTTCAGCATTCTGAGGGAGTTTCTGTGGACTTCATCCTGGCTTCCTTTCTTCTCTTTCATAACTCATCTCTGAGTAATAAGAGACATTTATTGGATGTCTCTGGATGACCTTCCTTTCTTAATAGCTTTCTCTGATACCTGGAATACCTTGCAGTAATCTCAGGCACAAAAAAAGGCTGAAGGGGATCCTTTTCTGTTTCCCAGTACATAATAACCATTCTTTTACCTGTTGTTTGGGACTCATAGCCCAGATAAGTTCTTCTCTAGGCTCTTGTATCCAAGACGCTTCTAGAACTTGCAGGTTCTTTCTGAATAATATTTCTAAAATAAACGAATGGAAAAGAACATCTACTCTCAGATTTGTAAATCTTGTCATACTGTCTTCATCTTGCATGCTTAACTATTGCAGTGTTTTCTCATGACTGGAAGAAGGCTGTCTTGTTTCTTCATTATCCTTTGTAAGACATTAATTATTTTCTACTCTTCTGTGGTCAAGATCACCCTTTCTTGTTGTTAGCTCCTGCTCCTTTTCTATACAAAATTAATGTATCTGAAAGCAAATGTTGACTTGCAAAAATCCATAACCATAAATCAGATAAAAATCAACTGCCAATCAGCCTGAATTGCAATTGTCCTTCCAGATGTTGACAAAGCCACCCTAGACTCTTACATGCGCATCCTTGAAACTCTGAGACAATGTTTAGGTAGCTGACATGAGACCTACTCCCATCGTTTCATTGCTTTGTTATGGTCCCTTCTTTGTGTATCCATGTTTTTGCTGTCTTCTGCAGTCCTTGAACTGTTAGTATCTTTGTTTTGTGCTTCTTAAAGACGAAGCAAAAGCACAAGAATAAGCTGAGTAGGGCTGTTAGTAACCACAGCTATTATGAAAGTGAGCTAGTTCAGAACCATTGGGTGTGTTGATTGGAATCTCATGCACTGCATGAAAAAAGTGATGTGAATGCATGTGAAAAGATAGTGGCTTGGGGCAATGACTGATTCTGGAGTTCACTTAAATTGCTTTGATAACTTGTGAATGAAACTGAGCATTGAAATGGTGACATGTATGAAATGCCCTAATAAATAAATAAAACTAAGTAAATGCTAGGCTGGAGGTTGGACTAGATGATCTCAAAAGGTCCCTTCCAACGTAAGCAAATCTGTGATTCTAGGAGTGGCTAGATTCGTGCCAATTAAATACAGAAGGCAGTAATTTAAATTTAGTTTGAGAACTCATTCTGAGTCACAGAGAGTAATGGATTTTTTGGATGTGTGAATATATACTTACCTGAAAATTACAACTCTATATACCTAGTCAGTCTTTTAGGTAGAGTATAAGTAAAGCTTTCCTTGCCAGTTCTTGGGGGGTGGGGAAAGAAAAAATCTGAAGGACATCTATCCAAGTTGAATTGTTGTGGTTTTATTTGTTTGTTTCTCTTAATGACAGCAAGAAAAGTTACAGCAAGACTGAATGCTTGAAATCTTGGAGGCTTTCTCTTTTAAAAGGATTTTTTTCAAATTACCATTTTTTTTTTTCCAGCTAAGGACATTGAAAGATGTTTCATCGTTCTGTGTCAACAATTATGTCTTTTAGGATGTTGAATAAGTGTGATTTGGTAACCATGCTTCAAAAATGTGTGGAAATTCTTATGTCATCTCCTGGAAAGGAGTTTGATAAGACAGTAGAGAAGTTGAAGGAGTTCTTGACCCAGTTTCAGAAACTAGAAGGTGGGTGTGCATTATCATACGTTCCTTTGCAGATTATATTGAAGCTGTTCTATAATGGGACAAATGGGTATCATTTGCTGTGATATATCCTCTTATTGTACCAAGTTGTCAAATATTTCAGGATTGTTTTTAAATACACGGACACAAATATGCCATTTATGTTTTATTGGTTTGTGGTTCATGCTTTTCTATAACAGAAGAGTGATGTAAGATAAGAAATTGGACAGATCAGCAAACATTACTCACTAGATCTGTCATATGTGTATTCTGAGCATTTTACCAGATGTTGCAATCATTAAAAACATTTAACAAGTAAAAACAGATTTTGAAAGATAAGTAGAAGCAGGCTTCTTTATGACAGAGTATTTAATCCAGATATAGATATTTCTATATTTTGTATAGATGTTATTTTACCCACACCTTCAGTTAGATTTGTATGAAAGCTAGGACACCCACTGTCAGTTGTCCTGGCTCTGCTGACGTGCTGTAGCCTGTCGAGCCCCAGTATGTGGTTATTCACGGTATGAGGACATATTGGAAGCTTTAGTAAGGCAAATGAGTAGCAGTTTTCTGTCCTTCAGAGGCCGTATTCCATCTGAAACGGGAATATGATGTATTCCAGCACTCTTCTGGAATAGGAATTGGGTTCTTTCCTTGAGCTATGAAGAAGTGTTTCCCCGCATTTCCCTTTAGAAGGTGAAGTGGTTACCAGCTGGTCACTTTTATGCATACTAAACCATGGTCATTGTCAGTTGTGGTTGCTACCTTCCATTTAGATGAGCAGTGAATAAGTCACCAGACTAGAATTAATTAAAGTAGATGTGCAATGCTCTAGGGTTACTGGGGGGTTGCTTAGAAGAATTGGTGCTTGTCTGTGCCTTGCATTTGTGAAAAAGTACAGTAGTATCGGGGCTGTGGTACGGGAAAGCGGTGGTCCCTTTGAAGAGGCTGTATTTGTCACTGAAGGTACTGGCACTGAAGAATCTGAACTACATTGGAAAACCGGAAGGTTCATCTAATTTGGAAAAGAAAAATTAAAGGGAAACACTTTAAAATGCAGTCTTTCCAGAAGTATTGGATAAAATATTAGGACTTTTACCTTGAGGGAATAAATCAAATCAAAACGGGGAAAAAAAAATCAAGGAATTCAGGGACATGCAGAACTTTAAAACAAAGAAGGCAGTATTTATTTCAAATATTGATTTGTCTGATGAGTCCGTGAATGATCTTTGTTTTCAAAAAGGATTTAAGCTGTAATGAAAAAGCAAGAGTTGGGCAATTAAAATAAGCCTTAAATGAATAGATTGCTGAGTTAGGTGACTTCTTCCTGGATGTTTCTGGTAGTGTTGATCTTTAGCAGAAGTGTTCAGAAGTCTGCCAAAAATACTAGGTACCCAAATCTCCCTCAGAGCCTTTACAGTGAACGGGTAGTCCAAAATGTGTTGTCGTTGGTGGTGTGTTTTTTAAAAACAGTCCATCTTCTTAAGACTTCCTAATGAATTGGAAAATAGCAAAACATGAAGCTTGAGGAAAGAAAACATGTTCAGTCTATTTTGAGCAGAAGGATTTGATTTTAAAATACCTCAAGTTGACTGTATCAGTGGAGAGAGGAAGTTCTCTGTTTTTGAAATCTTTAACAAAATACAAATAGTAGATAAAATTCCAGTGAGCTAGATATTAAGTCTCTGCTGCTCATTCACATGGAGGTCTTTTAAAAGCATTTTTTGTTTTGGTGTTGCTCTGATAGCATCAGTTTGGTTTTTTTTTTGTTTGTTTTTTGTTTTACTTTTTCAGAAGAAAGAATGAATTGGCAAATGTATTAGTGAATGTATTAGGGTATTAGCGAATGTGTTGGGAAAAGGTCTTCCAGGACTTGTGCAGTGTGTGCTTGTGTATGTGTGCTGTTGACATTGAGTGAGAAAAAAAATGAGGTTGTTTTTAAATGTACATTTTAATGATCACTTCAGTTCTTAGTACTGTTTCTGAGATTTTAGGGGAGAGTTACTTGATACCATGGGCCTGAGCATTTTCATGACTTTCAATAAAAATTGAAGTTACTAGTTTTAGCTAGTCAGCTTTCTTTATCCAGAACTGAGAATTGATAAAAATGGATCAGCGCTGCAAGATATTGATCAAATCAATATTCTGTAACACTGAAACTTGGCATCAGTCTGCAGTCCTGCCCTATTCACTGATGTGTGTTGAAACACCAACTATAGAAGATAAATTTGTTGCCGTTTTCTGTTAGATCCTTTCTGTTCATACTAAGGGAATTACAGTGATGATTTTTAATGATGTTGACATCTCTTCAGAGGGCAGTAAAATATATCAGCTCATTCTATGTAGGTCACCAGAAAGCTTTTATGGATCATGATTGTTACTGCTGGTCAGAGTGATCTGTAGGTGAAATCTCCCTTTTGTTCTAGTAGCAGAAGCTTGCCAAGAACGAGATGAGTCTGTATCGTCACAAAAGGAGCTCCAGAAGAAGACAGACCTTTATCATCTTCAGAAGGTTAGGCCTGCATAGGCTTTATGGACTAGTTCCTTCACTGAATCGCTCTTAAGATGTATTTGTCCATGGTTAGGTCTTCCCTGCTTGCTGGAGCTCTGCCTAACAGTTCTGTATAAGTAACTTTTCTTAAAAATGAACGAATAGTAACAGTTATGTATGTCAGACCTACCTAATGAATAGAAAATAATAGTAAATATCTGTCATAAACTAGGATTTTAAACTGCAAATTAGTTCGTATTTTTGGGTCGAACTTGTAAATTACATTCTGCCTAACCCATATTTCTTCAAGCTTGAGGCTTGAAGAATTAACCTAACTCCTTACAAATATAAGAACTGAATACACTGGCTTAAATAAAAATAGCTGCATGATCACAGTTAGGATCATCATTAGTGAAGACGTGCCAGCAAAAATTAATTATACATGTTCAACATATACATTGTGTTCTCCAGAGAATAATTACTTCCCAGGTAGTTTTATGCACCACTTTTTCTTTTTTAAAGACTTTGTTGGAGTTGAAGGAATCAAGGCGGTCTAAGAAACTGACAAAGTTTGAAATGCTTCGTTTTGAAGTTGTTGACTATATAGACAGTGTTGTAAGGTGAGCTTTTCTATTTTATACTCCTGCATTAGTTTGCATCATAAGTTAAAACAGAAAGTTTGCTAACAAGTTAACATGGGAATAAGTCGTGTCAAAATTATGTCTTAGTCCCTGTGGTATGAAGCACGCTATTTTTTTTCCCCCTTTCTCACTCTTCCTTTGATTGAGCACTCTGAAAAAAATAATACAACCTGTTTTCCATAGGTTAGAAGTAATTGGCACACAAACTGACAAACTTATTTTGTCTGCAGAGTGAAGTTGAGGGGAGGGCTGGGTGTATGTTATGAAAGTCAAGAGTTTTTACTCTAATCTTTGCTGATCTGTTCTATTTATGAAACTATAGATGCCAAGTGTGATATCCTAGCAATTTTCGGCAAGTAAGGCATAGCAAATAGGGTGCTGGAGGCAGCTTTGTAGATGAAAATGGAAAGGCTTGGGGTGTGTGGGGTAAGAGATGAAGGCACTTGTTAACTGTGCAGCCTTAGTGAAGGGAGGTGGCAGGTTGAAAGCCTGGTGGTGGCATGGGTGGGGGAAGAGAAGCTAACAGAAGTGCCAAAAAAAAAAGCTTCAGATATGAAGATAGAGATGGCCTCAAGATGGATCAGTAAGATTTGTGGAGTAGAGTACCTAGCTGGTGTTAGCATTTATGCCCTTATTTTTCAGTTTGTCTCTGGCCCAGCTAGAATTCCAAGTTAAATCCATCAGATGCAGAGTTGATAACTATTGACTTCCCTGCTTAAAAATTGATTTCGGCCCTGTTCATCTTTTTTTGGGGGGGAGATTTGTCAGTACTGGTTGAAATACTTTATTGTAGTCTCTGACTGCAGTGAAGTTGTGTTGTTTTCCCTTAAGGTAAAGCTTGTATCTCCCTTCCTCGCCCCGAACCTCATGTTGCTTTTTCAGAAATTACCTTGTTCCTGCAGACCACAAGACGCTGCATGAGATAGTGTATTTCAACACAGCCAGTGTTCTTCGTGAGCACTTGAACGCTGCCCCAAGGGTTGCACTTCACACGGCTCTGAATAACCCATACTCCTACCTGAAGGTAAGAAACGAGTGAGTTGTTTGCAGAGCTGGAGTAGTTTCTGAAGGCTGTACACGAGGATGATGTTAAAGTCTTAGTTTTGCTGTTTCATGAAGCTTGGCACACACTCAGATGTTTTGCAGAGAACCAGCACGTCATTGTTGATAAGCAACTGGGGACTTTGCTAAGAGCTAGGGAATCTGGCTGGCTGCAATAAAGAGGCTGATTATGGAAAGAGTTTTATATGGGAAAGCTGTTTTCCAGAGCCTGTTCTAGTTGTGATCTTTTCTTCTATAGATGTAGCAGAAAAGTCATTTTGTCCCCCATTGTGAATGGGAGGACTGTGTCCAAGGGAAAAAATAGCGTCGGGGGCTTTTTCCAGAGACCTGGTTTGCAGTGCTGGTGCTGAGCCCTCACTGTGTAGGCTTGCTGTAAGGTGAAGGCATAGTGAGGAAATTTACAATAGCTTAAATACAGACATATTTAAAGGAGTCCTTTTCTTTTTACACTAATTTCAATATCTGTTGTGTATTGACATCCTGTCTTTTCTGAGCCCAAGAAAAGGATTGTCATTGATTCTGCTAGCGAACCTGACCTTTTTCTAGAGAAGAAAACCAGCCTCTTTCCCAGTTCGTTCATGTATCAAATTAACAGGATGACCGAAGGAAAGAAAGGAGAAGCACACAATTTGGAGCAGGAGCGAACATACATTTCTCTGGTTTATCCTTGATTATAGCATATAGAATATATATGCTACTTGGAGTTATCCTTCCGCCTTGACATTTCTCTTAAAAAGTATGGTCACAGCTTTGAAGAAGACATTGGTTATAGCTTTATCTGTGTGTTTATGTGGTACTTGAATTAGAGCCAACACTTAATTACCAGAAACCAAACTCAATAAAGATCAGTCTTTGAAATCCACAGCCCAGTTTGTGTTGGGTTTGTTTGGCACCGTGCCTCTATCTGAATGAGGGTTTTGCTGTGTGTGGGACTTTTTCTAAAATTGCTTGGTCTTATTTGTGAAAATGGCAGTTAGCAAGTGGGCTACCACTGAGGAAACGTAATATGAACATCACTAACTTATGCTGTAGAAAAACCTGTAAAGATTAGGCAAGCTAGCAAAATCTAGCTGCTAATGTGTTGAGTGAGTATTCTCTTTGATGAGCTGACAGGACTTAAAGTCCTCTGTCATCCTGCACTTTGTTCTTTGACGTACTTCAACATGTTTTTGATGTTTGAGTAAATTGTGAAGGTTTTGACATAGTTTCTAGTAGCAGCAGTATTGGCTGAGTACCTTGCTTAGCATTTTTAACCCATGTGAGTCAAATATTTTTCTTGATTGTACCTATGAATTCTGTATGGCTTGTATTTTCCTGGGATGTGACCAGAGCAAAGTTCTCTAGAGCTGTTCCTACCAGAAGACTAGGACAGAAGAGGATCTGCTTCAGTGGAGTAACAGGAAATGATTAATAATGTGATGCATTTCTTACAGGAGTCTAGTGCAGTTATTTATTTAGCTAAATACGAACCAAAGAGCATACTTATTCTGAAAAACCAATGCACACACAAAAAAGTACAATTCTGTTTTCGTTGATCCCATGAAAATACAGAAAGTTGTAACCTGGAATCAGCAAGTCACTGCTTAGGGCTGTATCAGCTCAAGGAAATACAATTTCTGGATCTTCCCAGAGTTTAGATGGTCATGCAAATTTTGTTCTTGACCTTGGGGTAGAAAGGGCGTGTTTTTCACATTGATCTCAAGGAATGAGCCCTGCTGCATCCTGCCTCTCAGTCTAGTTTCCTTCCAGGGACAACTTGGGTGCCGCAGCCTCAGGGAGCTGAGGTTTCCCCGCACGCAGCAGCAGCTCCCTCATGGTAAAGATGCTTGTGTGAGGTTTAGTTATGTATTAATTTCTACGAATGAGCCTGTTCCAGTTGTGTCCTCCTTGGTTTGGGTAACTAATCAGGCCTTAAAGATGAGGAATTCTAAGTTGAAGCACCTTGCCGTGTCTTGGGCAGCTCTGGCATCTTGCTTCCATGGAAGAGAAGGGCATGGTCCAGGTCCCTCTTCCTTCCTTCCCTGTAGATCTGCTCTGGTGCTTGCTGGATGCTCTCCTAAGCCAATTCAGGTTTTGAACTGACAAGCTTTAGGCTGGTATTAAAAACAAAATCTGAAAGATTAGAATTCAGTCCAAAGCATCCAGCAGCGCCAGAGTTAGCACCAAGGTGAGTGGTGGTAGGAAGCCACAGAGTTAAGAGCAGTAGCAGAGAGGAAAAGAAGTGTAGGGCAACCCCCGTGGGTAGTGGTGAGCCACTAGGTCACCCAGAACGTGTAACTCCACCTCTGCTAGTTGGTAACACAGTAATAGGGTTGGACTTGATGATCTGAGAGGTCTTTTCCAACCCTAGTGATTCTGATTCCTTAATTGAAACTATGACAGTATGAATTAGTTGAGTAAATTGATGTCTGGGTTGTAACATTTTGAGGTTTTAGCCATGTCACTGAATTTATCTGGAGACCATCTGGGCTGAACTGATATCTAATTAATGTCATTAACCTGTGCTTTTGTGTTCTTTGTACAGAATACATAAACTTGAAAATTGTTAGGCTTTCTGAAAATTGTGACAAGTCTCCTGAGTGCTGGAGTACATACTGAATCTGAGCCTCACAAATTGCAGGAACTGAGATAGATAAAATGTAAGCTAAAGATTCCTGAGCAAAGTTGTGGGTTTTGCCCAACCTTCTTTCCTATCTTGAAAAGCTTTTATTTATGAAGCTATCTGTGCTGGGGCTTTATAGACTTCCCAAGTCTGGCATGTGTGCTGGTGTATTTTTACTGCCATATAAGAGCATTTTAGCAAAAATTTTTAGGAACTGAAAGGAATGATCCGTAGTTGTTTTATTAGAGGAGATGGCTTCTTAGAGTATGTGAGACTGAAAACTGAATAAAATTATGAACTGAGGTGACATGTCATAAATTTCTGCAGCCATGCAGAGACTTTCTTCTAGCTCTAGTGGTTTTTGGGTTTTGTTTTTCTTTTAATTACAAAGTAAATGGTTTGGTGCTGATGACCTGGATTTCCTGACATACAGAACAGTTTGTGAGAAATCAGACTTTTGCCTTTATAGGTGTTGAGTTTCAAGCCAGAGAAATGATTGTAACATTTCAAAGATAAAACTCTGAGATGAAAGAAACAATTTTGTTTTTTAGCCCACGTGACAGACTTTCGCTAAGACTTTCCTTTCTGAGGGGGGATGAGGGCCTTACATAGTAAGGCCTGAGATTAATCATGATAGGTTTCTTTTCCTGAATCCATAGAACAGAGTATTTCTCTCTACAGAAATAGGAAAAAGCCCAAGCAGATCATCATTTGAATAGAGAATGCCTAAGTGGAAAAGATGGTAGAAGGAACACAAGGAGTGAAGTAGCTAGGAGAGTTGTGTTGTTTTGTTTTTTTTTTTTTAATGGTGTGTTTTGTTATTTCTTTGCACCATCAGCTTAGCACTGAACACACAAACAGTAAACATTTGGTTAAAATACTTACCATGCGAATTTCCTGGTGCAGTGTTGTATCCAGCCTTATAGATTGTTGAGGATTAAAAACTGATTGAGGTTACTGCCTTTGTCTTTCATCAGAGTCAAGCTTTGAGAAGTGATGGAGGAAGCATTTCTAATAAAGCCCCTGACATATGCATAGTCTACAAGCTTCATTTGGAATGCGGCAGATTAATCAATCTCGTTGATTGGTTAGAGGTACGTAACGATGCAAGCAGTGCCTCCAGCTGCTCCCAGTATTTTCCTGATTTACCTCTTTGCTGTGTGTTTGCTTTTCTGTTGTGCCCCTCAACAACAAACTCGTTGCCTGCCTCAGTCCCTCCTGCACAAGAACACGGTGTTTCCAGATCACCAGCCCACAGTCTTCCCTCCTGACTGCTGTGAATCATTTATTTCCAGCATTGTTACTCTGTGATGAAATTCTTCTCTGTTCCGTGTTTGCAGATCAGACGTTACGCTTCACAAAGCTACCTTTTTCCCCTTTAGGTGTTTTATGACACTTTCAGGGAACCAGGGAAGTGCTACCACTGAAGCGTGGGGCTTTGGGGCAGAATGCTTATGCTAGGGAAGAGCAAAGCTTCAAGCTTGATACCCTGTCTCATACCATGACCAAAAGCGAGTGTAAAAAGAGAATGTGCATCAATATGGTACATTCTCCGAATACTTCCCAACAGCCATGTTTTAGTTCCACTATTTCCTAATCTGGAAATTTTCTCTGTATTTTGTTAAGTCTAACTGGATTACATTAGCAGTGCAGGTTTTCAGGAACCACAGCAGCTTGTGGGAAAGAATTGTTCAGCTTCGCTACATGCAGTGCGGAGAACACTCCTCTTACTTGTTCTGAATGTGCTTCGTTTGCTGCTGCCTTGTTGGTGTATTGGAAGAGAAAGTGGACCTCAGATCTCTATCCAGCCTCCTGATGTCACTCAATTTTATAGATCTCTCTACAGCCGGCTTAATTTTTCCAGATGGTTTACAGTCGCGCGGTTTCTGTATTTTTTTCTGAGAATGGGTCAGGAACCAGAAGTGTATTTAGAATTTAAAATATAGTCATGAGTTCAGGGAGTCACATTCTTTCATTGTGTTCCTTCCCTGGTAATATGTAACCTTGCTTGCTCTCTGGATTGCTGTGAAACTGACATTGTCACAGTTACCATTCCGAGATCTCATTCCCCCTGAGTGACAGTGATTAGCTCAGAGCTCGTTATTTTATGTGCAGCTCTGCCTGTTCATGAAATGTGTTAGATCTGTGCTGCTTTTCCCTTTCTAGGCTTTCTCAACTGTGGTGACAGCAGTTGAGGGACCAAATGCAGATGCACCTTCCTCGGACCAGGTGGATGATGTTATCCAGTATCCTTTCTCACTTCAGTCTTAAAATTTATTTGACATTCAAACGCTTATGGGATTAGTGAACCACAATTTTTAAAATGCAGCTTTTTGTGCGCTGATAACTAATTCCAGGAAAAATAAGACAAGTGGTTCAAGCAGTCTTTATGTACTTTACGTGCAAAGTCACGGAAACGGATCCTGTGAAATAGTTGGGCTGGGGGTGGTGAGGTAAGGGAGCAGCTTTTGTCCAGAGGAACATTTTGGATCTGAAATAGAAGCAACAGAGCTTGAAACAAGATGAAGCAGCTGTTCTGAGTTAAATCATCTGAGAGTTGGTACATCTGCTTATGCAGGGGGAGAGCATTACTGAGGAAGAGAGAGGACAGTTGTGACCTAGAGAGGAGATGGAAAGAGTTGGTAGTTTATTACTATAGGGACGACTGAAGCATTAGCAGAGGAAATGCTTATGAAGCAGTATCTCTGCAGAAACCGTGTGTTCTGCTACCTCAGAGCTGAGGCTCCTGGTTTGCCCAAAACATCCATCCTGCTTCTCACTTGGTCCTGATTCTGCAGATCTCGCTTAAGAGGATCTGAAGGACAAGCATTGGAACCAAAACTCATGGCTACGGCAGTAGTGCTGCCACAGGGGTGAACAGCTGTACGAGAAGCTTAACTACAGGGCGAGAATGTATATGTGGTGATACTGTGCCACTATACCTCTGCTGTTTTATGACCCCGCGCCCCCCCCCCCCAAATCTCTATGCAAGTATCTATCTCCCCATTTGCTTGTTAATGGACCTAAAAGTGGAAATTCTTCTGAGAGACATAAAATTGGTATCTTTGTAGGTTTAAAGCTTCTCTTTGTGTGAAAAGGCACGCTTCCTTTGTTGCCACATTGTTTTCAGGTAGCAAAAAGAAACACTGATTAGATTATTTGTGCTTCTCTAGGCCAGGCACGCGCTGTCCTCGTTTCCAACAATTTTAGTGTGCAACACAATGTTTTGTGTAATCAATGCTTACCATAACTTAGCAATCTTCCCCTCTGAGAGATTATAGTGTCCCTGTTGATTATTGTCATTAAAAGTGTATTTGGTTTCCTTGACTGACATGTCCAGCGCTCGTTTTATTCGAGCAGTTTCTGAACTGGAACTCCTGGGTTTCATAAAGCCTAGCAAGCAGAAAACCGATCACGTGGCAAGGTTGACATGGGGAGGCTGTTAATGTGCCACCAGAACCTTAATAAAGCTGTTCTTTGTAATGTTGTGCAATGGCTGCGTTCCCACTAAACTAGTCTTAACTAACTTAGCATGCTGAGTCCAAGTCAAGTCAAGGATGACTGAATGCTAAGATACATCCCCAGTGCCTGGAGGAACTTCAATAAAAATGTTGTTTTTTAACACTCTGCCTCCATATTATAATGCACTGCTCTATTGCTGCTCGTGTTCCAAATACTGTGCTGGTGTGCCAGTTGTAATCATCTTTGATGTGCAATACTTAACGCTACCCTGATACAATTCAGGATGCCAAGCCAAAATGAGAACACTGGATGTGTCAGCTGCAGAAGTGATGAAGCAGCATTATTAACTTGCTCATGATCTGATAGGATTTGAATCATCAGTGTAAAATGCCTTCCACATCCTTGAAGTACAGATTTAAGTATGCTAAGGAAGACAATACGCTCCTGTGCTTGGCAGCTGCTGCGTGTTCTTCAAAGCAGAACTAGTCCTAACACCCTGAAAAACTTGATCGTGAAGCAGAGAAAGGGATGGTATTTCTGAAGATACAGAGTTAATTTCTCTGAGAAGAGCAAAAGCAAACTTTGAATGGTTCCCTTTTTATAGTGAGGATAAGTACTAGCTGGCTTAGCTGTCAGGAATTTGTGTCAACAAAGGCCAAATGAGAATATAGCGCTCACATGCATTAGAGGAAGGTAGTGAAATCCCCGTGTAAGGTACACACCATTTTTTTGTTGAGGATTTGTATTGTGCACAAGCAAAAGAAACAGCTCAGTGAGAATAACTGCTGGCTGAGAGCATGGAAGCACTGCTTATTTGAGGGCTCTCCAGTTCATGACACTGCATCAACGAGCACACCAGTAGAGGCAGTACTACCAGTAAGAAAGAAGTCTTTTCTTTGCCCCTCAAGAGCTACCCTGCCCATCTAATGCATCAGGCTTCATCTTCACCCAATTTGGGCAGTGAAGTTGTTTTCCAACCATGGAAGAAGCCTTGAGAACCCAAGGGGAAAGCCGCCTTTCCCTCCAGCACAGCGTGTCTGCTCTATGTTGATAAACTGGCCTCTGGGCCGCAGCTCGTGCACTGCAGCCATGGGGTGGAGGCCTCAGGTCAGCCTTATCACCTAGCACCGGGCTGCACCGCTACAGAAAAGCATTTAGACTTTGTGCTGGGTGGGAATGACTTAGTTTATTGTGAAAGACTGTGTTTACCACCAAAGAAAACCTCCCAGACTTCCTCAGCTGAGTGCCTTCACTTTCCTTTGGTTGGAGGCTTTTAAGCATTGCTCCCAGCACAAACATCCAGCTGTCACGAGAAGCCAGATGCTCCCACTTAGCTGCAGTGGTACTTCAGCCTTCCTACTCAAAACAGCTGATAATGATAGCCCAGAGCTCTGAAGTTTGTACCACATAAGTAAAACAGAGCCCTACAAGGGCAGGATAAGTCCTATTACAAAAAGCTGGAAGTTAACGAGCTATTTACCCAGGAGTTTGTTTTAAATACCCTGAGAGACTACGAGTCATGTATTTTCCAGTCATTCTAACTGCAGAGACAAAAGAAATGCTTCCTGCTGTACATATTCTCTAAATGATGTCAAGCAAATTTAAAGGTTGAGGAAGATGAGCTTATCATGCAACTTGGGAAATGCATCGACAAGAACTCTGAACAGTAAGTTTTAGGATCTCACTGGAGCAGCTGCTGACATTCCTCTCTTCCACCCAAGACATGGGTATAAACAAACTCAACTGTGCTTCATTCCAGAGACCAAGCCGGGGCATCTACATGTGCTCCACAGTCTTTGTATGTCCAAGATTTCCAAGAAGCAGAGAGGAAAGACTAATTTCAGGAGAAGAATGCTGCGTAGGCTTTCTCTGTTCTGAACCTGACCTATTTATTTTGCAAATAGGCTTGAAAAAACAAAGTGAACAGCAAAACAGCCAAATGTCTCACCGATCAGTGAGAGGACAAGCAGCCAAATGTCCCTCACACCTGTCCTCAGCCACCTCCTGCAGTCTCCCATCCCCTAACATGACCCAATCTAAGATCCGACCACGTAATCTCTCAGACCTTTTAAGGACTGGAATATTTGGAAACAGAGAAGCAAGCTTTAACAGTATGTGAAGTTTAACCACAAAGTGAGCTGGCAACATGACATAAAAAGTAAACAGCCAAATTAATAGTTAATGGCCGTTTCTTCCCTGTAATGACAACATGAATTGTGAACCTTAAAGTCACCTAAGCTTGCTATACTATTTATGGTTTCTTGGGATCAAATCCTTCAGTACTTGGCACTTCATAAAACTGAAAGATGCATAAAAGGGAAAAAGATGGCTAAAATTATGTAAGGAGTAATACGTAATTTCATTTCCTTCTGCAAAGACAGTTGGACATTTAAAAAAACTGCACAAAATTTGCAAGTCGTATCCAGTTTTTGCAGACGCTGGTTTCATAGTCTGCATCTCAGCTGCCTACAGAGAGTTTAACTGCTAAATTTTGCACCAACATCAGGAGGAGCAGAGATGCTACAGCTGTGGAACTATCACCTTGAACAAAATCCTGGTGCTTGGGGTCTAGGGCTTCTCTCAATTTATTTTACTATTGTTCGCTGTAAATATTCCATATTCACCCTCGTATATCCTAGCTGAAATGCATACAGGAAGAGTGGAATTGACCGTATATATGTAGTTTAAAAATTTAGTTTCTACAGTTGTCTGCAGAGTAGTAGCATGTTCTGCAGACACTCCAGGAAACCTTCCCTGTGTGCAGTGTTCATGAAAAGCAAGACCAAAGATCGCACTGCGATACCAGATCTGAAACTAACAGCGCAAAGCCTCGCTCACCTCTGAACCAGTAACCGTACTGTGTTCTTCAACACCCTCATCTGTCAACAAAACCATGGCCCAAAGTTAAAACCTGAAAGTCAGTTTGAAGAATTTAGTGTTTTTCTCTGTTATTCTATATGAAGTATTTTGTTCTTGATACCTTTACTGGTTTCCAACAGCAAGAACTCGAGAGTTTTTAAGAGAAACTAAAAGATCCATGGAGCCGACTACAACAGCAAATACAATCTGGTGTTAAAGGCAAACATTTATCTTCATGTTTCATCTCATTACTTCCATGCAAAAGTCACAAGCGCTGGTTCACAACAAGAGCATGAACTCTTAATATTTTTCCAGCTTAAATGTTTTTCTTCCCCACTGCAGAATCACGCAGATAAATCCTTCCCAATTCCCAACTGAGGACTGGAAAGAATCCTTCACAAAACACAGCCTCTAACAACCAGAATCTGGTAATGGTCTTGCTGTGCAAGAGTGCTTGAGCAGATCTCAAGCATCAGCACACAAGATTGCTCGAATCTCCTTCCTTTTCAACCTTGAAAAATGCTGAAGAACCTCATGGTTGTGTGCTTTCCTATCTAGACGAAAATCTACACACAAAGTACGTGCTGCTTTTTCAGTTTACAGTAACCATCATCTGCTTGAAAAGAATTTAAGCGTCACCATCTTAAAAACAGGTTAACCAAGATCTTTGGTTTCAGTCTGTAAAGTTGCAGTCAATTGTCCTCAATTTGCTTTGCTTTTGGACTGCAGTTACACACAAATTGCAAAATCATCAACAAAAGCTCTGGAAACCACAAAATGCAGCGCCAAGAATACACTAATTGTTGAGTCTTACCCATTTCTGCTTTACCCTAAGCCCTCCAAAACACTTTTTTTTTTTCTCCAACAGTAATCAAGCAGCCAACCATTTTCCCACTGAAGAGTAAGCTACCTGCTAAAACAAGCCTTTCATGTGACAGCCATCGCATCAGATATTAATCACTGAGATTAGAGAAGGAGCCAGTCTGAAGTCAAACAACAAGCAGCAGGTAAAAAAAAAAAAGAAAATTTTCAAAGAATGCAACCTCATTTTCAAAACAGGCACAAATTAGGCATACCACAGCTGTGAGGCATAAGCACCCATGGTGGCATTAATCAGCCAGAGGACTGTTTACTATGCATTAATTTGGAGCAGCACAGGAATGACTGGGTGCTAACATGACATCACTTCTTATTTATAATAACTCTTAATATCCTGAAGGATAAGATAAGCTGAGACAGAGAGACAATCACAATGGCTGGTATTTTAATTCTACTCCTACCTCCAATTATCAGTTAGGCACATACTCTTTCCTATCAAGCCAGAACAAAGATCTCCTGGAACATGGGAGATACAGGAGGCGCATCAGGAGGCTGGAATCTGGGTAGTGGTCCACCCAGAAGCAAGAGTTTTCCTGCCCTCAACAAGATAACACCAGGAGAAAGCCCTAAAACAACCAAGAAGGAGGGGGGCTGAGAACCCCGAGGCAGACAGAAGTTAGTAGAACCTCGATAGTTTTGTCTTCAGTACTGGAAGACCCACAAGAGCAGTCTGACAGAAAGCTCTGACATTCTGAAATACAGTTAAGAAGAATCCAAATATTAAGGTCAGGCAGGCTTCAGGAAAGCATGCAGAAAATCCTCAGAGAGCATGGCTACGTGCGTAATTCTGGACTCGCACCACTACCGAGGGAATGGAAGTTCACTAAGAGCTAGGACTCGCATGGCTCCTCTGAAATCATAACCAACAGCACAAGCCAGTTAACGCACAGATCTACCAGGCTCCATTACATTTCAGCTGGAACTTCCCCACTAATTTGACGTGATACAAAGATCCACTACACACAGATGTCCACTTAAGCAGAAGTTGACATTAGGTAAGTTAATTTAAAGAACAGTTTAATCGAAGGATTAGTTTAAAACTGCCTTTAAGTCCCCAAAGCAGATAATCCGAGTCATGTGATGAGCAATACTCCTACCCGTGGCACACAGCTCTGGAATTACCATGTAGTAACGTTTCAGTCATTCGTGCTGTGACTCAGAATTACACAGACAACAGCAGCCACCACTTACACAGCAGTTTGGAAACAGCTGAGCGTATCTAACAACAAACTCCTAGGCCCAGAACGCAGAGGTTGCACGCCTTCAGCTCTTCCAGCACCTAGGTAGCTGCAGCTTGTGGTGCAAGCACCAAGCACCTGCTCTAGCTTAGGAACAGACTTCCTTTGATGTGTCACTTAAATCTGAAGGAAGACACGCACAGCTGTTTCCAGTCAGCTGCAGCAAGTTAAATCAGTATTTTGTCAGTTGTGTCACAAACATGCTTCCCTAACTGAAACAATACATCCAATCTAAGAAGCATTTCTTAGCCTCTGAAGAATTATGTGAGGTTTCCATCCACTTCCTTTCCTAAAATTCTGACCCACCCACTACTGCTAGTAAATACAGTTTTCATTTAAACACTCAGATTTAAGTTTATTCATACACAGCAAAAGTTCCACCTGCATATTAAAAACAAACAGATTAGAAGTAAATGTTTTATTCTTCCAACTAAATTCCAGTACTACAAGGGCAGTAAAACAATGATACACTGAAAAATTGCAGCAATAAACATTTGTTAAAGACTGATAGAATAAATAAAAACTACAAAAATGAGAAATCATATAAACCCATTCTTAACCCCCAAAAAAGTCATGGAATACAGAAATGCCCTCCTTCACTATTTCACAGGCAGTACTGTGGGCTATTTGCTTAAAATTGTCCTGGGATTACATTCTAATTTAACTGTGATTACAGCTCTGTTGTAGTGCACAGTTATGAAAACCACACTAACTTCAGCCAGAAGTGTCATTCTACATTTTTATTTACACAACCAGTGAAGGGCAACTTCTAGAACACCAGCTTTAATCCTTTACTTTTTCAAACTTATTAACATAAGAAGCCAAATCGTAATGATACAGCAAATGAGGCCACTGGTATTATTACAGGTAGCAAAGGTCCACATCCAGGTGGTACTGACATCAGGGAGCACTCCAAAACCAGTTGCTGCATAAGAGTGGTTGCCACTGACAAAAGCTTGAAATAACCTGTGTTCACAGGGGGAAAAAATATGGCATTGCTGCAAGTCATTACTGGGACAGCTTGCAACAATAAAACGGGGTGTATAGGGCAGCCCACATATGCAGAAAATGTGATTCATGAAACGTCTGAAAAAAGAAAAAAAACAAGAGTTAATGATGAAGGTAACAAAAGGCAGGGCTATCACAAACCTGGTATAGCAATATCAAAACCTTTTTCAACATCAAAAACCAGCACCTAATGGGTGACAGCTCTGCATGTTTTAAAACCAAAGCTGCATTTTACCGCATATCTTCCTTTCAACCTCGGCTCTCCATACTACCAACATGAAGAATTTTTGCCTTGGGTCCTAGTCGAAGCTTAACAATGAACAAAGGCCATTTAAACTATTGAACGTTTGGTAATCCAATGCTGCTACAGGAACCGCAAGAAATAGATACTCACAACTGGCAGGCTGTTCTCCATATCGTCGCATGATTTGATCATGCGTGAACTTCACAAATGCGTCGTATTGTTCTGCAAGCATGAAACATTAGAAGTGTGAGTCTATTAAGTTTAACTCAGGCTGAAAAATATTCAAGGCTACTTTTTATACCATATAAATCATATCAATTAAACACACATCCACTAACAGCAGTTTTAAGTGACTGCACAGTTCATAGCTGCCATTTCTTTTCCATCCCCCATGAACGATGCAGCATGTCCCCTTAATTAAAAGAATTTCCCTTAGAAAAACAGTAATATTATCAAAGATAACTATATTGCACATACACAAAGACCTTGATACACCCAGTATATGCTAAGTGTCAGAATCTGTTATTTTGAAGTAACTGAGTATGCTCATTTCACAGATGCTAAGAAGGGCAGAGCAGTTCAGCAAACACAGCATTATGGTCAGTGCTAGGGCTGGAAATGTAACTTCTCTCTGCTCTTGCCACTACCAGATGTAGAACCAAATTAGTTTAATGGTATGGAAACAAAGGTACAGGAAAGGGACTTGCTACAAAGTTAGAAACTCTTTTTGGTGACTAGCCGAAAATGAAAAGCAAAAGGCAAACTAAAAAGATGAGATGCTAAGTGACTAGCACTTCACTAATCCCAGCCACAGAAGTAGCCACACAGCTGACTGTGGACTGCATGAAAACAGCCACTGCGTGATCTGAAATGAAATTTAGGTATCAAACATTCGTTTAGCTTTGGACTAAGCACTGTTATTTCCCAGACAGATTATTTCTATACACACATACATACACTCACAATATTTTATTCAGCTTTAATACTGCACTCATCAGCAGGATATCACCTTTCAGAATTAGGAAATTGAACAAGGAGAGTAATATCTACCAGATGCCGCTCCTCTCCATTCCCCTTCCTCCCTTGTGGAAAAATACATGTGCAGCAATGTGGGGTGTTCTGAGAAAAGGGCAAGGTCAAAGAAGGCAATCTTCAACCAAAAATGCAGTTACATTGGTAGTGGTTCCTAGTCCCACAGGTTTGCCCCATTAAAGTCCCCATCCTCTTGCAGGGATGAGCTTCACCTTTGAAGTAAACAGCGTATCAGTAATCAGCAAGTATTGCAGCAGCCGCAGCAGCCCCAAGTACGGACCTGACTCAGTGATCTAAGGACATTCATCCTTGCCTGAACGGGCCCAGTGTCATGGCAGCCAGTTCCCCTCTGCCCACAAGCAGAACCTCTGTTTCAGTGCAGTTCTGATTGATGGCTTTTCAGCAGCCATGTGAGGATCTTAGCCAAACAACAAAATAACACAAAGAGCAGATTGAAGGATTTGTTGCCCAGAAACCATTTCCAAAAACAACAGCAACCAGAACTTTTCCTAAAAGTTATGTATTCAAGGCCAGAAACCATCCTGCAACCTTTCTTCCTTAATGGTTTAAGTCAACATAGACAGCCACTTTTGTAGTGTCATCTTTGTTAACAGTATGGCTTTGGCAATTTAAAGAATCCACGGTTACTAAAAATCCCCTTTCTTGTGGCACTCAGCTTGAGGAAGTTAAGCAATCCAAAGGCAAGAGTGATCTAAACTGAACTGTTTGAAAACTGAAGTGAACAACTGTAAAGATACTTGCCCAGCTGGAATCCCGCACCATGCATTCTAACAGTTTAAGTCAAAAGATGGCCATATACCCTACACACAAATGATATTGCTATACTCTAACTACTCTATAACTTGAACCACAGTAATAGAGAGCTATTTTTCACAAGCAAATTCTAGAACAGCTTTCAAGCTAAAGTTTCACGGAGCCCCTTGCACTCCCTCCTCTGGTTTTCAGATCTGCAAAGGATTTTGCAATCCCAACTTTATGCTAACACAGAGGTTTTGAGTAACAGACAGAAAGGAAATCAGGGCATTACAGTGATCTGAGTTTTCCATTCATCAAACGCTAACTCTGTATGAAAGGCAACTCTGCTCACAAAGAACATGGCAGAGAGGGGAAAAAAGGCAGTATCTGGCTAACTACTTACAAGAAAACTGTGATTCAGACAGGAAACAAGGAAAATACCTGAGATCCAAGCATTCAGTTAAGTCACTTGAAAGAAGCTATTCAATTAAGATCTCTTACAGAATTTCCAGTTACATTTCCACTGATTTCACTAGTCTGTAAGAAGGAGTATCACCTTACTGCACAAAGTTTAGAAAAGCATATAATCACTGTCAGCAGAAAAATGCTACTGGCCGCCTAAGGAAGGAATTAGTCTGAATTCTTTTGGCAGTCTCTCTTTCTAAATTCCTACATAAAACTGAAAATTTACTAACAGCTTGATATATGGGATGCAGTAACTTGAGCTCTTTCAGCAATGACCCTAAGAACAAATACACCTCATCTCATCTCACTGTAAACTGCCCCATGCCCCCAGCAGAAGCCACCCTTCCTTCCTAAAGGACTTTCAGACTGACACAAAGAGCACATGCAAGAACTTGCCAGAAGGGTTCCTGCTGTAAAGAACTACAGAAAATGTCAGAAAACATCTGGGGCAAATCTACAAACATATCTGCTCTTCAGCTGGTTACGATGATCACTGTTAACCTAAATATGCTTTAAGAGAACACAAGAAGTGACCCAATTCCTAACACACAAATTAGAAGAAGAAAACTCTACAGAATGCTAGTTCATCAGTCTGAAGCAGGTTAAAAAGAAAACTGTAGAAATGGAACGTTAGGCCCAAATAAAATTAAGTATTTAAGGCTAATTATGTATTAAAGAAATGTAGATTTAAGAGGGACTTAGAACTATGCCAGTTTTTATAGAGCAGTGGCGGACCAGCAAGCACAGAACATGAACATGGGCTCAGGTGCAGAGACAACACTGTCATGGACAACCCACAACCCTGACACAAGCCTGGTGACCTCCTGTGTGGGCATACCCGCAGAAGGTTTTACTCCCATACCTGGACAGACTTACAAACTTTAATCCTGGCGTGTGTTCAGGTGGGATGCAGAATGGTGGTGGGTGGGTATTTAAAAGCAGGTTTGCTGCCAAAGAGTGCACTCAGAAGATATTCACTAAGTATTAAATTAGACACCAAATCACATTGTGAAGGCACCTACCTCTGAACGCACCAGAATTTAGGTGCTCAGACATTACCAAAATGCTTAGAAGTAGAGGACAATGACAACTAAAGAAAGGTCCTTTTTTCAGTGCCGACATTAACATGATCCTTAACAAAATATAAGTTGGCATCAGGCACCAAAAGTATCAGTTGAGTGGTAGGAAATACAAGAATTCAACACACAGGATCAGAAATGCATCTCAACTACTGATGCTCAAGCAGCAACCAAACTACTCCACTGGCAGCAGCATAATATAAGTAACTGGGAAGAGAAAGGGAAATCTTAGGTACTGTCTTCTTGCCAAATTCCAGAAAAAGGAAGTCAGTTCCCAAGCAGGAAAAAAAAAGTCCTTCACAAAGAGCTCTTAAGCCAGTAAAATAGAAAGTCTTTCTGGCAAAAAAAACACGAAGAGGAAATGATCAATTCGAACACGACAGCAAGAGAAAATTCTATCTGAAATAAAACCTCTGTTTCCATTGATTGGTAATACCCAGGAGTCACAGTTTCTATCCAAGGCAGCACAGAAGAGAAAATCCTATCAAAGAGACTACACATTTTTTTCTGTCCCATATACAATCTCATTCCTTAATCAGATTAGGTCAGAAAAAAACACAGCATATCACAAAAATGACAAAAGAATTACAATTCTGAACTCATCCTAGCACATTATTTTGAACTATTAAATACCTGCAAGTTTTGTGGTCAAAATTTCTTCATACTCTTCACGGATTTTCTCTTCACGCTCTTTCAGCAAACGTTCACAGATCATTCCAACTTGTCTGAGAGTAAACAGAGGCTGTTCTTTTTTCAATGGTGATGATGCTGCAGATGAAGTACCTAAGAAAATATTTGGGTGCACCAATTTACCACTCGTAAGTAGTTCTGAACCAGTAACATGATCAGTTTTCTTCACATCTTTTACGTTAAAGAAACTTTACAAAACATTTGGAGAAAAGTTTGTGTCATTTGAACACTTTTAATTAAAGTAAAATTTGACTGAACACTCAAAAGGAAGACATCTGTGATTGATGATACGCATCAGTATCAAAACACCCAGTGTTGTTCCACAATGTTACACAAATGGCCATTGCCACTTACATTCAAGCTTCCATTCAGTATTAAAATTGTAGCATATTTTTGCAAAGACAGCTGCTCCACTAAAGCCTATTATAAGATCAGCTGCAGGGTAAGCAGGATGGTCTCTTGAAAACCTTAAAAGCTTTGCATCCCACTGACTGCTAAAATGAGAAGGTACAATCTTCCAGATCAATGCTGGTATTGCCCAAAAAAGAATAAGTGATGAGAAGGTACCACAAGACAACTAGGGAAAATTATTGACTCGGAATCCGAAAACATAGTGAAAATTACACAGAATTTTCTGGGTACCTGGCAAAGCTGGTCCAGTAAGGAGAAATGCATGTGGCTGTGCATCAGTAGAACAACAAGGATCTGTCTGCTGGAAGCTATTTTCTAAGTGTCTCCTCTTCTGCATGCGTTTGTACTCCTGTTTTATGTTGTACAGAATTTGTTCTAGAAGAAAAACAACAGAAGAATTAAAAGGCTAAAATAATTACATTTCAGAATTTCACTTAAGTTTATTTCCACTCAAACGCCAAATACTGTGGATGACAAGAGCTAGACTCTTAAAAACATGTCCTGCAAAAACAACATTTTACCTAAGACGCAAGCCAAATAATGAAACTTAACCAAAAGGAAGGTAACTCCAGACTGTTTCACAAGGAAAACACTAGCGAAGTATGTTGTTAGTTAAGGTCAAACATCTGTGCCAGAGTACTGCTAACAAATTAACAGCAGAACTTCAAAATTTAGGAACCATCAACTGTACGACACACGTGGTAAAAAATAAGCTGTAGAACTTCCACTGGCATTCATCACCTTCCCTCCAAATGTTTCATCTGCAATCACCTTTCTCCTCCACACACCATGGTTATCATTCACAGAGCTAAGGGGAACAGAAGACTCCAGAATACCACATCTCCAAGAAATACCACTCCTCCCTGTACAGTTACTGGCACACAATCAGCAAAGCAGAGAGGGAAACAATTTAGACAAAGTATTTCTAAAGCAACTACAGCTTAAAACCTCCAAGAACTAGAAACTGACAGGCAAAATACGAATGTATTCCCCAACATTTTTTCATAGCCCCAGATCTATTCAAATAAACCCTGTGGATGGATCAATAGCCTATTTTAAATTAAGTATGGCAATTGGTCGATGGTCAGCATTTGATCGCATCGTGAATACAGCAGGTGCTTTCAATAACATCATTTCTGTTGAAATGAGAAATGACAAGGAAAAAACAATCCTTGCAATAAAACTATCAGGCCTGTGTGCTTTCTCTCTTAAATTCCACGTGACAAAAAGCTCTCAGGAACATCAGTGTCCTGAACGGATATCCCCTGGCTATGTCAAATATTTAAAAAATGCATTCCCCTCCCTCACCTTCCAGGAGACCTTCACAGAAAGAGACCTCCAAAGATTTCTTCCTTATGACAATTCTTAAACACTCAAATACATTTTGAAAAACCATTTCCCTAAGCAATCGGCTTCCATTGAGACTGAGCTTCTAAGCTTCTGGCAGACAGCTTTCCAAAGCTCACATACACACAAATCAGCATCGTCGTGTCAGAGCTAAAAAGGACTCCACTCGGTTCCTTCCTGCTTCTGTTCATTTTACCAATACTGTTGAAATTTCTCTACCAAATTTCAGTGTTTGAGAACAGAAAGTTCTTGAGGTTCCATATTTGCACATTTCCTTGTAAGCCACCAGCTGAAGCAGGTTAACTTCAGCAGACAGCTTTTTCAGTTCGTGGCTGAAGCCTATGCTAGCGCAAGCAGAAACAAACATTTGCCAATGCCTAGTTCAGAGGTTTAACGATTGTGGTGGGTCTCCAATTCCATAAATCAATCCAGGAGCTTCCAGTTTATTAGAGAGGAAACCATTTCCAGTCAACAGAAATATCAGCGCCTTCTCAGCAAAGGAGCTTGTTTGGATTTTGTTCGTTGGTGAAGAGCTCTGCAATTTCTACCTTGTCAGTCCCATGCCTACAGTGCTTGAACAATTTTCAGTCTCCTACAAGGGGAACAGTAACTTTGCTGAAAGAAACTGCAGCTGCAGAAGACATAATAAAGAAATACAATCAGCAAATGAAGGAAGTGAGGAAGCGGGGGGAAGAAATGCACTCAAGGCTGGCTGGAGAATTTATACTTCTTGTAGGACATATTTATATATACGTCTCCACTGTGGTACAGAAATACATAGATCAGGTTAAACCAAGACAAAGGTAGGCTTCCAAAACGAAGCAGAATCCCATGTAGGATTTGTCTCATGCATACACACTGCATCAGACATTCGGAGGCAGCGCTGCAATGTTTTACTCAACAGCATTATGGCCACAAAACAGTGTTTTTCCTCATAATCCTGTGCTGCTCTAGCTAAAGAGATACTGCTCAATTGTGAGCAAGAAGCGAGTCAGCTCCTAAGATAACATCTGTCCTAAAGCATGTCCACACTACCAGGACACACGCTGTATTTACATCAACAGACAAACACAACACGCCACGTGCAGCCCTCACTATGACTACGTGGTCTCGGGCAGGCTTTCCAAATTCTGTATGTAAGCCAAATTTGGGGTGTAACAACTTAGATAGAAATCTTCTAACTCTTCTTAGTATTATAGTTATGCAGAAATATTTTCAAACCAGATTAACCTCCAAATTTGTTAAGAAAAAAAAAAGCTGAAAAAAAAGCTGGTCACTGGATAAAACCACAGGAGTTAAAGCAACAATCATCAGCTAGGTTCCTTCCAGCCCTAACAACCTCTGCAAATCAAACAGAAAACAATTCAGAGAAAACATAAAAATGACAGGCAGAAAAGAAGGATCAAAAGCAAGATATACAAGCAGGGAAAAAAAAAATCACGCACTGACTTTAAGAAAACAGCTTCAACTGGGACAGGAAATGAAGGGCTGTGCACCAAGGATACACAATTCTATTCAAAATTATATTGAATTGTGGGCACAGAAATCTCAATAATATTAGACTAATTTCACCTACTTCTAATTTGACAATACTTTTTCTTAAAAAAAAAAACTCGCTTTCTTCTAATCTTGCACTGACAATCAAAAGCCTTAAGAAAAGCTTCTGACAGGCACACTGGGACAGCCCTCCCCCCTTTAATAAAAAGCTGCTTTGATGGCTTGCACAGCTGTAACTTGAGGGAAAGGGCTAAAACTAAACAAATACAGGAGGGAGCAGGGAACTATGTCGAAATGACAATGCACTGCCTGCACTGCAAACAGCTACCAGGAAAAAAAGGCTGGAAGTTGAAGTCCTGGCTGCACACGTGAGCATGCCGTTAAGCTCTTTGGGTTACCAGCACTCCTATATTTGGTCTAATGGGGGGATTTAAAGTCCTGCTGGTCAGCGTGTAGAGCAGGACTACAGAGCGCTGCGAGCACAGGCAAGTGACTGAGAATGACTCAGGCTTCCCCATTTGTGACATGGAGACCAAGATGCAAAAAGTGCTCCTTTAACACACCATCAAGCCATTCAATCTGGACTAGTAATACTTCAAATTACGCAGGCGCATTTTTGCAGCAGGCAGGACCACATCAGTATATTCTTTACTAACATACAGCGGCATAAAATCCATTACTTCAAGCTAAATGACTTCACTGCAAAGTGTAAATTTGCAAACATTTACAGCCAATTTCAAATGAAAATTAAATAACAAATCCAAGTCACTAAAACTGGATTAAAACTGGCCTAGATTTGATCTGTATTACACTTGTTTATAAAAACATTTCAAGTAACTATTAAAGGATGCAAATAATGGGTTAATACGTTATTTTTAGAAAAGCGTAAAAGAGCTAGAGTATGTCCAAATTCACAGAGGTCACACAGACAACACACATTTATTCACGTTCTTAATTTGCATTTATGTTTATAAGTGAACGAAGCATTCTGGATTTGCCAGAGTGCATTCACACAAGCACTACCCAAAGTAAGCGTAAACCATGATTATGACCTTAAAATTTATTTATTTTAACTGAACCTAGCAGAGTAAGAGTAGTTGTTGAATGCATCAAGCCACTTTCAGCATTTACCGTTTTGCTTAAAAAATCCAGTCAAATATGTCCAATGAATAAACATTTTCTTTAAAAACAGTTTTTACAGTGCATCAGTACATGAAAGCAGCCATGAAATCCTAAGGCAGTGAGAACCAAGCAACTTCTGAACAGTATCTACAAAGCAGACGTCGAAGTGTCAAGCCCTTTAAAACTCTGGCCTAGTTAAACGAAGTTTAAAAATTAGCAGATCTCATTCTCCAACCTACTTTGGATTCCAGAAAACCTTCCTGCCTTTTCACATTGTTTCTTCACTTACTTCACTTCCAGTTAGCTGTACCTACTCTCTCTGCACTGACAACTAAATTAAAGCATTCATTTAACTGGTGTCAAAGACAGGACAGGTTTGCTCCTTAGGTATGAAGGCCCAAACTGTCTTTTTCAACAATGACGTGCATTTTAATTAACAAATTTCTTTATACGTAGAAATCTAGAATCTGAAAGTGTACTGATTAGAGAAAACCTAAATTTAAGCAAGCTTCTCTAAGACTGTAAAACTGAAGTGATAACTTGAATCATATGTACTGGAATTCATTAGGTGTTCTAAATAACACTTGCATCCATCTTATTGGTGGTGAAGTTCAAGCCAGCTATTGTGTTTCATGCAGCAATGTTACGTATGAGACGACAGAAGGCACATATTTAATACAATCAGACCTACATCACGGCGGCCTACCTTTGGTTTCATTTTAACTTCACCATATCCCCCGTGCTCAGTGTTTCCTACGGGCTAGGGGTAGCTCAGAAAGCACAAAGACAGCTACAGGAAACCCCGGGCAGAGGGGCTGAAAGTGAAAACCAGGCCTGCTGAATGTAGGGCAGCAGAAAGCCAAGCTCCTAACACACTGAAATGAAGCGGCACTCCTAAGTGATGTTCCCAATTCGAGATGACTGTGGATGCCAGTGGTTACGCAAGACCGAACCGTGCGTCCCCTTCTTCTAACCCTCATGTAGAAGGCCAGGTTCAATGCCAGGACAAAGAAGGGTAAGACTGCTGTGGTCGCCATGACTGCGCAAGGCACGGGGGATTTGGCTACATACACCTGAACTTAATGAAATGCACAGATACTCCTTCTCATCTGGAGTGCTGTCTACTAGGATCATCATGTGAAGTATCTTTGTTCGTGAAATCTTGCATTCGGGTGACGGATGGCACTCGCCCAAGCCTTCTTTCCAAATCTGAGCTATGATTCAGGGAAACAGAATTACACATTTATGTTGCTTTCGCACGCAACGAAGAGAGGTGAAAACCTGAAGGGGCAATTCAGAATTCACATCTGACAACTGAAATATGATCTGTCACACTGATGCATTACCAAGCCAAATATTTACTTCCTGGGAGTGATGTCTACTTCTCACTTCCTTTAATTCATGACAAAAAGACGAGAAATTATTTTTTTTCCAAAGTTCTGTCATCTAATTACTTCATCCTGACCTGTAATTACCCAGAAATTATGTACAAGGGAAGCAGCAGTTCAATTTGAAAAGGTAACAAGGCAAACAATTATTTTCTTCATTTTAATAACCTCTTATCAACTACAAAAGTGATGATTGTTTCCCCTGAAGGATTTTTCTTTTTTGGCTTGATTTTCAAACCGGCAGTCTCGCATCTCAGTTCCCAGCTTCTCTCGTTTAGCTGAAGGAAACGTTGGCAGAACAAGGAGGTAGGTGACTCAATAGGCTGAAATCAGAGCAGCATTTTTCCTGCCCTGAAATGGAACCTGAAGCTCGGGTTTCAGTCTGCAGTGTCACCGTTCAACGTGTGCATTCGGACCTGAACCCTGCCTGAGATTTCTTCTAAGCGAATCCGTCGAGCGCTATCCCCACGTCAGCAGCTCGCATCTTAAGGGCGTTCAGCTCCCTCTGAAGCAAAACCACTGTCCTACTTCAGATCCATCTCCCTTACTCAGCATTTAGTTGCTGCTACCACATTCCTAATTTTTATCTCCCCACCACATTACTGACACACAGAATCGATTTGAAGCAGCTTGTTGCCCCTAAGGACAGCCCTGCCGCAGAGCAGTGGGTTAACAGCATTCCTCGCTTTTTTATCTCCTCATACAGAGCATCCACAGACACAGCACAGAAATTAAAACGGTCCAGATACTCCTCTTTCCGCTTTGGTCACAGACATCCATCACTCCAGCTGTGTTTCTGAATTAGGCATGGTGTGTTAGGCTTCAGTAATCAAATGTATACTTTCAGAAATCACGTTCATCTCAGAGAAGCACACTCCAAGACAGAAAACCCTGTAACGGGTACGAGCTGACACTTCACAGCCAGCGTCTCCGGCTCCAGAAGCAGCTCGTGGCGGGTCCTGCGGCACACGACCGGCTGCCTCGTGAGATCCAATTACTCGGCTGCTCAGCCTGATGAAGGTTCTGGTTCTGCCACGGCGAGCCGGCTGCTCGCGCAGCCGTTAGCTCATCCTGCCAACGTGCTATTTCAGGAAATCCCAGCTCTCCTGATCAAGGGGTTGAGCAATGAAAAATAAATCAAGCAATGCAAAATGTATTAGATACAGCAATTAGATCTTTCTCTTCGCACACAAAAAAATGTCACGTTGCATTTATCAGACTTGCCACTGAAATGAAAAAACTGCCTCTACATTTTACGACATCTAAGTCCAAGGGTACTTAACATTTATAGACACCACAGGCATCTATACAGAAATTTCTCAAATAAATTAAATGATCAAGACCAGATGCAGCCGTTATGATCCTTCCCCCTGCCCCCCCTTTTTTTTTTTAGGGGATGGAAATGTTTTGTTTTTCAAATCCTGATGGTTTCTGCAAAACTGGAGCACAACGAGAAGCCTGGCATCTTGCCACGGTAATTTAGCAATAAATACACATGCCGATAAATGTTAACAAAACAGAAATTAGGCAGAAAGAGATGCTGCAGAACCTACACTCCTCACTGCGAAGCTGCTACGTTTGTTCATCTAAAATGCAAACCTGGACGTGGCCACTGCCCAACCCGAAGTTTCAGAGAGAAGTCCCTCTAAGTTTGCTCAAGAGTACGACCGAAAGGTCATGGGAGGACACTATGGGGCAGGCCAACTGCTCTTCCTACTCAAAAAGTTCAAAGTCATTTTCTTGCCTAACTTTGAAAATTGGTGCTAATTAGTCCACTTTTTCAGATTATTCTGTGAAAGACAAAGGCCTTGTATTTAAGACGTTTAACTATTTTCTGTTTGTAAATATTCGGTCACCTCCCAGAAGGCAGGCTCTTCCAAACCCCTCTCTTTGCCATCTCCAACCAGAGACGTTTGCCAAGAGGCTGCCATTAAAGCAGCAAGCACCAATTATGCCCGCCCATTCCTAAGCAGCGCATAACTTCGGGAGTTTCCATACGCTCTCAGATTTTTGACATTATCTCCGCTTGGCTTTCGGCCAGTGACCTGAGGTGAAGACTATTCTCAATAACCCCACCCATACAGTTTTTGGTTTGCAACACCAGTGAGTAACTGGGGAAACGTTCAAGCAGATGAACATTTCAGATGGAGAGAAGCGTTGCGCACACAGATGCAAGAGCTTGCTTGGGGATTTTTAAGAGATTTCACAAACTGTTTTTAAATACAACATTCTTCTGGATTCTACAAGGTTCTGGCTGCAACTTAACCTCTGATTTTGAAATAGTAGTAGGCAAGAAAGCTGCTGGGCTGGGTTTGTCTTCTTAGCTACTGTGTATCACGGACGAGGAGATTTCAACTTCTGCCAGCATTATCCCCCCTCACCCTTGGCCGGATGGTTTTATTTGGACTGCATTTCCCACTGCAGCTTCTGTCTCAGAAATACCCAGACAGGCAGGCTTCCTAACACCAACCTGTGCTCTTTAATTCAAGAAAGGACTTGAATGTCATTTATTAATATATTATATGAACTATATTTTATAGTAAATATTTTATTTATATGTTTATAAAATTTTCTTGCCCAGAACGCAATCTTTCTTCGGGGTAAAACTGCAAATAGCAGTTCTAAACCAGATCCTCCAGCAGAGAATACAAAAAATACCACCACTTCTGCCCTTCAGCTGCTGAAATTTAACAGCTTGAAACCAAAACTGTGTACTCCCTCAGGACTTCCCCGGGAACAGAACACATACAGTGCATCACCCAGACGTCCCGACCCAGTCCCCTCCTTACCAAGTCCGCCCACTCGGCCATACTCCTGTGATACCGCAGCGCACACCCAAGAGACCTGCAGAGGAAGATCTTCAACGCCCTCAGTAACATCAGGAGCTGCCTTCCTGTCTCGCCCAGCGTGTCACCAGAGTCTCACCTATAGCCAGAATCTGCACCGAAGTAAAACTCATCTGTAGGATCCGACCAGGAGAAAACTGCTCAGAAGAGACACTGCTGCAAGATCAGGCCCCCCTCACGTCAGGCAGCTATGGATGGGTGCTGCTCACAACAAGCTTACTTTTCAGAAGATAATTCTAGATGCAAACAATGCTATCCAAAAATTACCAAACGTACTCACAGAGTATGCTTAAGTAAGCATAAGGTCAATTCCACAGAAAACATAGATCGTGAAGCCACAATTACAGCTTGGCTGCCAAATTCATTGAGAAACTGGAAGTGACCTAACAGCTGTTCAAATAACCACAAAATATTAAAGTACTCTTGTGAGAGATAAATTTCATCATGAATAAGCCTTCCCTGTCTCAAGCAGACTTATCGTTTATTTGTCTGCGAGCAATCCACAAAGACAGCTGTTTTCTCATCTGACTGCCCACACTGTGTTCGTGGTTCTCAGCCCCCCCCCCCCCCCCCAATCAATTCGTATTCTGCTTCCAGATAATTCGTTCCTGAAATGATTAACCATGTGCTAAGCAGTTCTGGTGCTGGTAAGTTAAACAGTACCACGGCACGGTATTAGGTTGAAAAAAACACTTTAACATGAAGTTCAAATGAAGTACTGGCATGTGGCTTTATATCCACACCTCTGGTTTCATACCAACATAATTTTCCTTAAATAAAATTCAGACAGATACCTTTTAAGTGTTGGTAATCTCAGCATTACAGCTACACCCTGAGAAAACCGTAAGTGAAGTCAACTGAATTCTGGCTATTGTTACTGAATTTCTCAATATAAAACCGAACAAAACAGTGACTCAGTTGGGAACACTTTGAAAATCAGACTGGAATTCTTTTCAGACAGAAGGCAAGATTTATCTGACCCAAATGGAGACATTTGCATCAGAAATGGTCACATAAATTCATTTTACAGTCAACGGGAAGCAATACATATTTCTAAAGTAGGCTTTGCCTCAACCCCAGGCAGAGCTCTAGAACAAACCATCTATTTCTTCCAACTGACTATCAAGAATACCACAAATTATTAGGTCAGATGTACGTTTACAAAATTAGATTGGATGAATCCCACAAAATCTCTGTGGCCCCTTTAAAATGATAAGCTCTATTTTGTGCGCTGATGGCTGAAATAAAATATACCCAACATCATTATCCTCCTAAATTCAACCAAAAGGAAAAAGCAAGCAAGCTCCTTTATGGTTACATTTGCACTAGCACTGCATAAAGGTTTTTTTTTTCCTTGTAACAGAAACCAGAGGGAGCTTTTACACAAAAGCCACGTAAATGCGCCCAACTTGCAAACACATCCAGCTTTGCTCAGGATCATTCGGTCCTGGAAGAGACATTTTGATTCAGTGCCCTTCACTTTTCACTACTTTATATGATGCCTTCTATAAAACATCCTCGTCAGTGCAGAACCACCTTTTCGCATGGATTACAACCTCCACCTCTAATTTTTTCAAGAGAGGCCTGTATCTGCTCAAGTTCAGTAGCAATTTATTTTTTAAGGGCTTCAATCATTACGATAGGAATGGAGGCATTACCTCAAATACTGCTGCAGCTAAAATCTCTGTTGAAAATTGTATTGATTTGTCTCCTTTCAGCAATACACATGTACTGGCCAGACAATATTTATATTAAATATTCATAATCTAAGCTTTCCAAATCCCAAAGAAACAAGCCAAAATAAATCATCGCTATGAAGCAACGCTTATCTTCTAGAAAGAATCAAATGATTTCTGATGTGAAAGATCTATCTCAAAGCACGTATAATGCCTCACTGTACCAGGGAGTGCAATCCATCACAGCTCTCATCCCAGACCGCTGACTCATTCAAGATCTTTTCCTAGAGGTTCAAAAAATATCAACGCGCTGATGCCAAGTGTAAGTACTTTGTATGCCCTCTATACACTTCCCTCCGAGCAATTTTTTTTTTGTAAACCCATGAAGGAAAAGAAGTGTTCTACTGTACAGCTTCCAGAACTAAGAATACAGAAACGAGGGATGTGGAGGAGATGACAATCTGAAAACGCATTCAAACTTACTGCCTGGTCAACACTGGCAGTTATCCGGGGCAAACTTCTGCACAGAAGGGCGTAATGAATGCAACAGCAGAAGGAATTCTATTGTAACAATTACAGAGGGCTTTTTCCTGCACACAAAGGACACAGACCTATACCTCATCACTGCAACCACTCATGGCTGCAAGCATAAACGTTCTTAAGTGCATTACTGGAAGCCACCCACTAGACTAACCATAGGAAGGGCCAATCAGTCCTGCGTGCCCAGCCAAGATTCATTCCTTTCTTCTCTTCGTACTCATTGGTAAAACGAACTCGGTTGATTTTTAATTGACACAATTACACAAGCCGACCTGAAGCTTTCAAGGCCACCAGTTGAATCATCCCTCGCACGTTAAGCACGGGGAAGGGTTTCGTTCTCGCCCAGCGTCTCCGAGAGACGAGGAGACTGCTTGATCCCATTTTATCTGCCCTAAAGGCAACTCTCAGACCGGCACACAATCGCTCCCATCGCTCCCTTTTCGTAGGAAACTCGAAGGATGCCACAGGATGGGCCATCCGGGACAGCAACGCGCCTTACGGGGCTGGAAGCGGAATCCCCCCTTTGTTTTATCTGCTTTTGCCTTTTCCCACTGGCGTTCTGCGGGTGATTGATGACAGGCCGCCCTCCCTCCCTCCCTCCCTCTTCGCTCCCTCCCTCCCACCCCCCCCGCCGTCTGGGCACGGCGAGGAGGTGCCGCGCCTCGCCTCGGGCCCCCGGGAACGACCACAACGGTCCCGAGGGGGGGGTCCCAACCCCAGCGGGATCCCCCAAGGAACGGGCACGCCCCCCCCCCCCCCCACCCGCCCGCCGGCAGCCCCGGCCCCGCCGCCCCCCGGCATTTCCGCAGTCCTCGCCCCTGCGGCTCTCCCGGCCACAGCCAGGCACCCGTGGAAGAGGAGGAGGAAAAAAAAAAAAAAAAAAAAAAAGAAGAGCCGTAATTACCAAAGATAAATAAATAAATAACGCACAACCCTCCCTCCCTGCCGAGCCCCCCCCCCCAGCCTCGGCACCGGCTCAAGCCTCCCCCCAGCCCCACGCCCCCCCCACCCCTCCACTCTTCGGCTCCCTTTCCCCAGCCCCCCCACCCCAAAACGCCCCCCCCCCCCACCCCGACCCCTCTCCCCAGCCGCCCGCGCCGCCCCCCTCCTTCCTCGCCGTCCCTCCTCCCCCTCTGCTGCTGCAAACGGCCATTTCTATTGTGTCTCTCCCCGCCGCCGCCGTGCCAAGCCGAGCAGGGATCGCCCCCCCCCCCCCCCAGCCCAACCCAACCCAACCCCCGGCTGCGACACAAAATGGCCGGAGGGGGGGCGCCGCGCCCACCCCAGCCTCCCCTTCCCAAAAATAAATAAATAAATAAAACCAACCCCAAACCCCGCGGGGGGGGGGGGGGTGGGGGGGGTCTCCCGAGCACGGCGAGCCCCTCACCTGTGGTGAGCCGGGACGACACCTCTCCGAAGGGCGAGGGCTCCATGCGCAGGTATTTCTGCGGGGAGGCGGCGGCGAAGGACGAGGAGGAGGAGGAGGAGGCGGCGGCCGAGGCCGGCGCTGACAATGGCGCACATCGCCTCCGCTTCGGCGACGCCGGGCTGAGCAGCGGGTCGAAATCCAGAGTCCTTTTCAACGTGGCGCCGCAAGCCATGGCGCCGGGCGGCCGCCGAGGGGGCTCGCAGCGACGGGCAGGGGGCGCGGAGGCGGCCGGCCCTGCCCTGAGAAGCCTTCCCCGCGCTGCGCGGCGGGCGGGAGGCAGGGACAAGGGGGGGCGGCCGCGTCAGGGCCCTCCGCCGCCTCCCTCTCGGCCTCTCCCCGGGCCCCCCCGCGGCTCGGGCTCGGGCTCGGCCGGGCGCCCTCCCCTCGCTCTCTCTGCGGCCGCCCTGCCCCGGCGGCGCCCGATACCGGCCGCGAAGGGTGGCGGGGGGCCGGGCGGGTGTCGGGGTGCGGGGCCGGGCCCGCTCAGCCGGCCCTCGGCCGCCGATGACGAGCGATGGCGGCGGGGCCCGGGCGGCGGCGGCGGCGGCGCTCCCCTCCCTGCCTCCCGCACCAGCAAGATGGCGTCAATAACAACGCCGCGGATTCAAAAAGCAGCCCGCCGCACCGCGCCTGCGCTCCCCGCCGCTGGGGGGCGGAGGGGGAGGGCCATGGGAGGCGTAGTCCGCGCCCGCCCTCCCCGCCGCTCCGCGCAATGGCGGAGGCGGACCGCAGAGACTACAAATCCCGGCATGCCCCGCCCCGGGCTTCCGGGGTGCCGGTTTAAATCCCCCCTCGGCGGGGATGGCGGTGCCGGCCTTGAGATGGCGGCGCCCCGGGGGAGCGGAGCTGCCCGGGGGGAGCCCTCGGAGGGGCCGGGCTGCCCGCACTCTGCCTTTATTCCGCTTACAGCGCTTGTGTGCCCCGAAATAAGGGCAGGGTGCGGGCAGCAGCCCCCCAGGAGCGTAGAGCAGTCAGCCCGAGCTGAGGAAGGGCTTAATTAGTCCCTAATAATGGCTTAAACGCAGCCCTGTGTCCGTGGTGGCACCGCGGCCGTGCGGCGATGTGTGCAATTCTGGTGTAACTGAGGCGTTAAGCGCTGGGGTGACCTGGCAGAGCCTTTCTGCAACAAAAATAGAAATAGTAATTAATAACGTGCGTTCTCCGTGACGGAGAAGTTCACGACAACGTTGGGACAATTAGGAGATGGTCTCCTCAGGTTTACCTGGCTTGCCTTGGCCTAAAACCAGTTACGGAAAATAGCAAATCTATCTAGCTGTTATCTTTGCCCCTGTGGAGGGAATACTTGGAGTGCTTCCTTAGGAAGGAGGATGCTGATGAGCTTTTCTAAAGCAAAGACAGGTCCTGGTTCTCCATAGCAAGGCTGAGGAAACGCACTGATGTTGTTAGCGTTGTAATTGTCCTCCTATTACTATACCGGTATAACTCCTTCTGTGGATGCTCTTCTTAGGAATAATGATGGCTGTTCTTCCATTCATTTAATTCTTAATTTCCATTGCATTTCCCTTAGCAGATAAGTTTCCCTATGGTCGTGCAATAGTCTTAAGTATTCTTACCAAAGTGTTTCTCCCAGGAAGGCTGAGGCAAAGCTGTTCTTACAAACTTTGAATTAAGCAAACCTTGCATGTCTCCCAGTGTGTGTATGAGGCACTTGCTCAGGCCAAGAGCCCTTTGAGCCCACACAGGGCTGACACAGCAACTTCTGCCATCATCTGTTTGCTGAGAAGTGCCTGTGTTTGGGTGCAATATCGAAAATGTTGACCTCAATTTTAGAATAACCACCACTTTCCCACTTAGTATTGGTGCTGTTTTATCTCTGTATAGATCTCTGTATAGATATTCTGCCTTCCCCAGCAGAAAAGATTGGTTTACCCTAACTCATGTGACACTAGATCCTAAAGACCATTCAGCCGCAATTTAAGTCAATTAAGAGTCTGAGAAATCGGGCAAAACTTCATCAAGATAAGCTACTAGAAAGCAAGCTTTTGCCAGCACAGGCAGCACTGTAATTGTAAGCAATTGATTAGAACCATGATTGTCCTAATCAACAGAGCTGCTCGGGCTTTATCTGACCTCTAATTTGTTGAGCTAAACTGAAATAATTCTGATTTAAGTCAAAATAAGAATTCACACGTCCCTTTGCAGCAAATTAAACCCAGCTAAACCAATGTAGCTTTGCATGTAGACAAGCCCTAAGGCAGCAAAATGTCCAACAGCAGTGACAAAGTGTTTGATGGTTGTCAGAGAACATGTGTTTTTACTTTCATTGTGGCAGGAAACACCATAGGGTCAAGGCTGCAAACCACTGTTTATATTGTTCTTTCTTCTACTTACTTATTATATAACCAATTTGCCGTGTCCCATTATGTGCTGCATAGGGTGCCTTTAAAATTAAACCCTGTTATGGGCATATTTTTAAATAACATCCACAAATTTTATGAATACTGGGAATGGGAGAGCTTATTTACAGCCAGTGCTCGTACTAAATTTTATTGGATCCGCACTTCAAGCATGACACCTGCTGAAAGGACAAGTCCAAATGTAGGACAACGTTTTGACCTTTGTGCAGTTCAGAATGGAGTAGCCCTTCCAGTATATTGCTCTGGGACCGTGGTGAAAATTTAGTTGTCTGAGTACTACTCTTTATCTTCCCCTTCCTTCTGCAATTGTTCCACTCCCCCATTGTTTTTAGGTTGCTTTTTTTTTTTTTCCTGTCTTCCTCTATTCTCTTTAACTTTACCTTGACTCTGCTTCTTCCTTTTCCTTGAGACATTTTATTCATTTGATGCAGGGTCCACATAACAGTGCTTTTCTTTTGTGCTGTCTAACTGTATTCCTCCCACTTCACAGTGTCTTATTTCTCATTAACAGGTTGTTCTCGCAAGCAAGTGACCTTCAGTTAGCAGAGCTCTTTTCGAGGCCTTGTTCCATCTCACCCTGGCTGAGGAAAAGTCATCTTGAGCAGTGTCTGTCATTCCGCTCCAATTTGGTCATACATATTGAAGTTTTTTACTGATGTATCAAGCACACGCCATTTGCAGATTGTGTAGATAAAATGCAGAAAAATTTATCTGTCAGGACTTCAGTGAAGTGTTTATGTGGTGCTGAATGAAAAAAAAAAAAGATTAGTTAAGAAAATGGGGATTAGTGAAGAAATTATAAGGCAGGAAAATCAGCTGAAAGAAAAATCGAATGATTTTCTCAATCTGCTTTGCTACACAGTTGCACAGTGCTGGCAAGAGAAAAGGATAAAAAGGAAAAGGAATGAAAGCCAGAGGTCAGTGAAGGTCACCTGTGCATATTTCAGTGCTGACTTACGCTGGTAAAATGTACCAAAAATTACAGCCTAAACTTGCAAAACGGAATGACCTTCAATAGGACAATGTGTTTCTCAGATTTAAGGTATTAAGGTATTTCTAGCAGAAAGTATCTTTGCCAACATGAGAGGCATTGAAAACACATTTCAGTTGAAATACTGTGTATAATTCCACTCATACGCGTTCAGGAAAGATTAATTAAAACCAGAACTTCACCAGAAAAAGGTGATTGGGCTGCTTGGGAAAATAGGAGTAGAAAATGTGGTTATTGCAAGAAATTAAAGGATTATGGCATGTTTAGCCCAAATAACTGTTAACATCTTTATTTTTTTTCTCTAAAAGTGCAAGGAGCTACATTTTGAAAAATGTTAAGATGTGTTTTATTGATAAGGAATACATTGACACAGGAACTGGCAGTTATCTCAACCAAACTGGAAATAAGAAAAAGAGCTGTAATTGTCAGAGAGGAATGAGATTCCAGAGCACTCTTCAAGTAACAGTAGTATGGGTGAAAATAAAATCAAACCCAAACCTCTAGATGAGGCTTCATGCTTTAAGAAAAGGGTTTCTATGGTGTGGCTGCTTTCAACGACCCAGGCAGCCCTTGCAGTCATTTTGTGATGCAAGGTGGCAACCATGAAGTCACGGTGAAACAGAACTTTTTACTTGCAAGGAGGTGAAACAGCGATAACCCATTTGAGTCGGTTCACATATATTCAGGACAATACATTGAGGCTATAAAAAGAAAATTACTGAACTCACTGGTGTATAAGTGTGAATTCTGATAGCAGACCTGGATATAGAATAATTAGGAAGCAGTGAGTAAAATTTTGCAGCTCTGACTACCGCAATTACCTCTACAATTTCAGGAAGGTATCATCACTGGCAAAAGGTGGAACAATTTTCCATCTGCTGTGAATCATACCATTGAATACCAGGGTAAGGTGGATCGGGAGGGCAGTGTCGTGAGGTGCTGGAAATGTTACTGCAACCTGAAGAACAAATGCATTACATCCACATGTCCTGCACACCCTCACACTCCACTGTCAATAGTTTCAATAAAAAAAAAAACAATGCTTGCATTACCTTTATCTGTTATCTTCCTTCCTTTGTCTCCTCCAAAAGAGTCCATATTTTTGAACTTCCTGTAAAAGGTTTCCTGACTGAATTTTTTGAGAAACACTGCACCAAACTGAATTCTGCTTTTATCTTGATCTTCAAACAAACAAACAAAAACAGCTGCCATGGCGTTCAGCAGAAATGAAAACTACAATTTTTCCTACAAAGACTTTTTCCAAAAGACTTGATTACATCTTTGTAAGACAATTGCTCATCAATGATTATACCGGTAAAGGAGCAGTATGGTATTGCGTATTAACTGGAGAGTAGAATCAAGTCAACTAAAAATACGTTGAACTGGAATGTTGAAACAAATTACAGGCCAAATGTTAATCACATGAGTAATACCGAACGTGTGAACTAAGAGCTGTTGAAGTTAAACACGGTTAGGGTTGTCAATGTCTCAATTGTTGGGGTGGAGCGGAGCCCAGATTCTCCGTGACCTTATGCAGCTGTTTAAGGCTGAGATGTGAAGATCGGGTTTTTCTTCCACGCAAATGTTAGTGAGCAAACTAGCATAAGACACAGGCACAACTGAGACTTATTAACTATTTCCTACTAATTACTTGGACTAGGCACAGAAGTGGTATCTCTTAGAGCATCAACCAAGCTGTAAACTCTGGGGATACTCTTGTTTTTCAGAAGTGGGTTTAACGTTAAGGTTGATAGGCAGCTGTTTAGATATTCCTCAGGTGGAAGGAACCACACAGCTCCTTTACCAGTATAGACACCTTCCATTCTGTTTACTCACAAGACCTACCCCTCTACTTTGGTGTGCACATTGAAGAAATGAGCTCATACTTGTAGTTGCAAACTTGTTGCTTCTTTGGAAATTTTGCATGTAAGCTCTGTGGAAACCAGTTGAAAATTTTGCTTCTTTAAACTCACTTTTCTACAAAGAACAATGAAGAACCGAGGACTTTAATTAAACCTTGTTTTCCCAGATCATTTACTAAGTGTTCAACTTCTCTTTCAGTATCTTTCAGTCTTCTCCATCCTTCTCTTTTTTTTCACGTAGTATCTGGCTACATTCTGTTCTCAAAAACCTCTGTAGCTGAGCTCCACCCTCCCTGGTTTTACAGGTGGTACACGTGCTGTACGATCTATCTACATCTAATGCTTAACTTTCTTCTCCTCCTCTCATCTATGCACCCCTGCACTTCCATACCTCTGCCCCCCCTGCCAGACCCATGCATTACCCCTCACTGAACGTACATTTTCTGTTCACAAAAGTTTCTTCTTGTTTTGCAAGAAGAAAACCTCTTGTCCCTTCCTTGTCCTTTCTCCACCACCGCAGAGAAAGGTGACATCCTCCCAGCTCCTTGTTCCCTTTTCTCCCCCACGTGAAAGCTGCTTGTTCTTCCACTATTTCTACAACCCTAATTTCTTTTCCCCATCGCAGCAGATAAAGTTTTCACTGCCCTTTTCCCCATTCTCCTCACTGTACAGCAGCACCTCACCACCCTTTCTCCCCTTCTTGGGCTGCTGGTGTTCTCTTCAGTTTCAGGCCTTGCCTTTGTGGTCCTGCATTGTTCTGCCACAGCTTTAATTCAGGGTTTGTGTCTGTGCTTCTGGTCCACCCCAGCTTTCCTCTGATCACTTCCTTCCTTACCTCCTCACGCTTTCCTCTGAGGGATCTCATTCACGCCACTCTTTTTGCTTCAGCCTGGAACAACTGCACTCATCTGGTGAACCAAATCCACTCTGTCTTCATTCAAACCTCCCTATAAAACAAACTTCTGCCATAAAGCCTACCCAGCTCGGATTGCTCTGCTGAAATATATCCCATTCCTCTATAAGAAAAACAAAGCCTGTTTCATAACAAAACAAAAAGAACTGAGCGAGAGGCTGAGTACACGATTAATTTTTGCCAGTTGCTTTCTGCCAAGAGCAACATGCTCGCTCTTATCCCACTCCTTTGATTGTCCTCCCCTTGTGCCTCGTGTTCGTCCTTTTGTTTCGTTATCAGCTTCTGAGTCCTTCCTGACGGGTCCTGACCGGATCCCGTGCTCGCAGTGGTGTAAAGCGAGGAGGAGTAACGTCACTGCAGCGAGCAGAACTTTGCCATGATTACATTTGTCTCAAAGGAAGGCGAATCACCCCTTTGTTTTAATGTTAGCTAATAAAGACTGCCCGGCTTCACTCCGGCATTCTGGTTTTAATTAATAAGAATTAGCATATGCATCTCCATGCGCTCTTTTTTCCCTTTGTGGGCTCGGCCACTTTGAAGAAAACCTCTTTGGCATGCCTTCCTGGTTATTCTATATCTTGACGTTAAAAAAAAAAAAACAACCCTGAAAACCGAAGTAGCATAAAACTCCCACGCACACAGCAGGATTAGCTGCTCCGGTGCCGGGGAGTCCTGGGAGAAGCTCTCCCCGCCTGCCGAGAGGAGCTGCTGGGGAGGCATCCAATTCCCAGCCCTCCGTCCCTTCCCTGGCGTTTGCACAATCCGGCTGCAGCGACTTCCCGGTCCTAATTGGAGCCTCTGGGCATTATTGTGTTATTATTATTTAATAAACAACCACATAAAACACTGGTTGACATTTAAATAAGAGTAAAGAAAGGGAAGCTCTGACTCCTAGGCTCTTTTGTTTTCCTGTTGACTTTGGTGGAAGCCGGTTCTCTGTGCAATACCTGCGCTGGCATGACACACGCTCACCTTTATGGTTTTGGGGAAAGCACTAATGCTGATGAGGGGGGCAGACCTACTGCAGCTGTCTGCCCCTGTCGCAACATAAAACATAACCTGGGCATTCCCAAGTAAAATGCATTAATGACTTTTCCTGCCTGAGTTATCCTGAGCGAGTATTCAGCGTCATTTTCTACATTGTTACCCGCAGCATGTAGTTTCTAGTGGTTATCTGAAAGGCACAGCCATCGGGATGCTCTTAGCGGGAATAAATGGAAGGGAGAACTTTGTTTTTGCATTTGGTTGTAAGTTTGAGACATTTCAGAATAGGAGTTATCATGACAAAAGAAAACATTCTGTCCTTGAAGTGAACGCAGAGGAGCACAGCTCGTTCAATAAGGTTTTGAAAGAAAACAAAGAGCTGAAGGCCAGAACTGACTCCTTCAGAAACAAGTATAAAACGAGACAGGGCTCAAAGTGCTTAAAATACTTCGGTGACAGGCAACAAAGAAATGCCTGTTACCATAATTGCTTGAATTAAGTAAAGAGCCAGGAAATCTTGAGAACTTTTTAAAAAGTAGAGGTTTGATGTGTGGGGAGTGTAAGAACAAAATTCTCTTGGGCCATGGCCGGAGCCCTGAATCAGCAGAACTCTTTTCCTTGAAGAAAGTGAAAAGCAGAGGAGGGTGAGTACATACACCCTTATTATCCTTGCTCATTGTGGATCAAAGAGGTGGAATTCTCAGGGCTGCCAGCTCGCCAATTTCCTGCAGTGAATCTGGTGCAGGTTGGGCTTATTTCTCTCTGTTCGGCAATTTCTCAAATGCTCTAGATGATCAGGTCCTATAATGGACTTCTTATGAGATCTGAATCTTATTTACTAGCTTGTATGTGGTATAAATATTTAAAAAGTATTCAGTAGGAGTGAAGCATTCCTGCCATTTACAAAAAATTATACACATGTATGCTTTAATTCCAGGGAGTTCACCCCTCGTTCTTCCCACCATTTCATTACATGCTTGTTCTCCCTGTGTTATATATTAAAAGCTTCGTGGAGTGGTTCGCTTGCATTTACATATGTGGACGGTAATGATTCTGTGATGTTGCTTGGAACTTCTGCATGAACATGTTATATAAAGTCAGTGTGGGCATGACAAATGTATTGCAGATTTTTCATAGATAAACACAGTCAGTGATTGCAAATATGAATGAGGCTGTGTGCAAGTTTTAATATCTAGGCAGAGCTTTTAAGTGCGTAACACCTGTAACCACAACTGTCAGTGCAAACAGGGAAACTAGTTTTAAGGCATTTGAGTTGATTTAAAAGTGCTGGACTTTGAAATACTTCAGCTGGCGTGGTGCAGATGTGTTCGTCCTCCGGCAGGTATTTAAGTGCATAAACTCTGTTATTAAAGAATACAAACTTTATTAGCAGATGATATACCAGAGACGTTGGGAAAACTGGTATCTGAATAGTGAGACTGCCTTATGAGGCGAGCTGTGGGTTTTAAAGACATGTAAATCTTACTGGGAAATGGATTAAAAAGTGAGGGTTGATGGTCCTAGGGAGTTGAGTGTTAAGCACAGAGAATTTTTTAGGTGCCAAAATGCAAATGTACAGGAGGGGTGGTGGATTTGCATCAGTACCCATGTAGCTGGTAATAGGGTTAGATTAGAAGCAGAGAGCTTTTCTGTGAAAGACACTGCAGGGCTATACAGCATACGGAGAGAAGGGGGCTGTTAGAACATGGACTGTAGTAATCTCCCCCTGAAGGGAGACTGAGTGACTGTTTCTTGTGAGAGTACTGAAACAATAGTAAATTGTTACCAAAAATGTAGAGACATGTCCTGTAAAGTTTTCTGGTGCATTTTATCAAAGTTGTTAATGTTGCAGGAAGAAAAAGGTATGTGACGGTCCAAGACTTTAATCAGCACAAAGGCAAAACAAACCTCTCTCAGCCTTTTCTTTATGCAAGAATACAAACCTTTGCTTGTTTTGTTATTTGTTGAAGGTAAAGTTGGCATGAATTGGCCTGCAGAAAATTTCCTAAATATAGAGTTCAGGTTCAACATGTGAAGGAAATTTGTTCTCAGATTGACAGGTGTCCACCTACTCAGTCTAAATAATGCCATATTAAGTGTGTGTTGAACTGCTATAAGAAAAGTTATGTTTTGTAGGGAAAGGAAATGAAATAGTCTTTGTGATTGCATCTCTTTAGAGCTCAGTCCGAGCTGTTATTCATGGAAAATCAAAAGAAGGCCATCTTCAAAATGTCCAGTAGACAAAAGAAGCTGGGCTGGGAGCACCTGTATCTCCTCATTTGACAACCTCGCCTGTTGTTTGCTCCTACAGGGTACCTAGAAACACCAGTAAAAAAAAAAAAGAAAAAAAAAAGACAATAGTCCCATTGTTTTTTAGAAACTATTTTGTCTGTATAACATTAGGATGATGTCAGAGGTTGATTATTAGTTATGTTGTCCCAATAAGAACAATTAATTTGGGGGCAAAAGGCGGTGAGGACCCTGTCAGACACTGAACAATGTTTTTGGTTTTCATGCACTGAATCATCACTGTTTATAGGCCTCCAACATGTAAATCACCCTGAGGTAATCTGGAAGGGAAGGATATGAATAAGCCAATTAAATTGGCAAAGAGCCTAAGGAACACCCTGTTTAGGGATAAAATCACATGCCTGTCCTAGTGCCAATAGTTTGGGAGAACGAAATGGAGTTAAAACCTTTGTAATTCATTTCTTTGCACAGAGACATGATTTAGAAGACTTTGGTCTTCTCCTTTTGTATGTGCGAGATCAGGTGACTGAGATAAGGTAGTCAGTAATGTGTTTTGTGCAAGTAACTTTTATTTTGATGACACAGAAGGATGTCATCCAGGTTGCAGAGGGTGTAGGAACTGGTTGCCTCACTTATGGTAATTATTTCTTATTCAGTTTTATGATATGAGCATACAAAGGACTGAATTGCCCTTTACCTTTCTAAGTACTTACCTTTTTTTTTTTTTTTTTTCCTTTGGAAAGGGAGGCACTATTTTCCATCCGGAAGCCTTCTTCACCCGACTCAGCAGTAACTAGCATATTTTAAGATGCCTTGTATCTAAATAACAAAAACAACTGCTCTCTTCCTACCACATGCCAAGCCCATACCTTCGAAGGTGTGAGGTAACGGGGAAAAAAGGCAGAGGTGAAGAAAACTTTTCACTGGAAGTTGTGCAGAGGAAAAAGTATTTGCATTCTTTGTTTACTTTTCACAGTATGAATGGGCAGTTGGGTCCTTTTTGTGTTTTTGAGAGGCTTGCTGCATTTGCTGGAAGTCTAGCTAGGTATTTCTGCCATCCTGCCCAGATCTTTGAACTCAAAGGCCAATTCCAGTCAGGAAAATAGCTGGCTCTCTAGAAGAGACATACCCTGCACGTGCCTCCTCTGGCAGAAAAGCTCAAGCAGAACTCGTGGTTGACATCAGACAATTTACATGGGAGTGGAACATTATGACCTCCCCAGGTGTGGGAGAAGCTGTAATTGGCATTTGTACATTATTAGGCATCCGAGATATAAGTCATAAACACAAATCCATAGGAAATCAGGAGTCACCAAATACGCTTCTCACTCATTTAAGGCACTTTCGGGCCTTAATTCTTCAGACACCATTAAGAGCAGGGGAGATGCAACCTCTTCTCTTGCTTCTCCATCTTCTTTGGACTTCTAGAATTACATTCCTGGTTAAAGGCATGTAACTCCCAGAGAACAAAACCATCCAGAAAGCAACAGAGACATCAGGTCACTAGAGGCACCACCTAACACCCCTCTGGATGCCTTACAAGTAAAAGCACCAGGAGATCCTGAATACAAATGCATGGACTGGCAGAAGACCCAGATAAACATAGCCATTCAGGATGGTTTAGATTCCTTTCACCTAACCCCAGCCATCTGATAGCTCGCCATCTAGCCTCAGCTGGTCTCCACTCCCTGTGGAGACAGAGGCACCTTCCAGGAACAGTTAGTTCCAGCCCAAAATAAGTATAAAATGGGTGTGATGAGCTCTTCTTTTTCTGTCTTCATGCGTTGCGTGCTGAGGAGGCCTCGATGACGATCTGAACTTACTAGACAGCTCGTGTTCAGCGAGGTGAGGCCCACCTGGGCGCTCAGCTCCTTTGGGGCCTGCCCATGCGTTGCTGGCAGTGGAGCAAACTCCCATTACCAGAGGAGGGCTTGAAGTTTTGCACCAGAGGGTTCCTACAAGGGTCCCCTTTGTTTTGAGCTGGAACCGAGTGGATCTGGATGTCCACTCAGCCTCTTGGCTATGTCTCTGGCCCTTACTCATTTTCAGCCATTCAAGTGGCACTGCTCAGCGCTGTGGAAAGAAACAGAAATAGCCGCTTTCACTTCTCTGTTGGTGTATGGGCCCTGCACAGAAACAGGAACCAAAGTAAGGTTAAGCAGGGTTTAAAGGAACAAGACAGTGTTCGGTAGAAGAAGGGAGAAGCGCATGAGCTGGCCAAGCCTAGCTGCGGAGCAGTGTCCGTAAACTGTTGGTATGTCCCCAGGGAAACAAGGGACAGGGGAAACAGCAGAAAGCTGGGTGGCACGAAACACAGAGCACACGGTCCAGTCCAAGTCCCTTTGTCTCGACAGACAGCGCTCTAGAATCGCTGTGACCTTACTCCTGCCCTTGTTAGGCTGAAATATGTAGCGCAGCTGTAGGACATAGTTCATCATTTATCAAGGGTAAATACAGTTCTGGATGGGAACGTGGAGGTGAAAAGTGTTCTGCACACAGCGTTCGCTCGCGTGTTGTAACTTGCTGCTCTGAAAAAACAGAACGCTTTGTCTTCTGGTAACGCTGGTGAGTGACTCCTTATCATAACCTTGCAAGAGGTTTCAAGTGCATTCATGAATAGGAAGATGATTAAGATGACACATCAAGGTTTTCTGAGTACTTATTACTATTCAGCAGCATCCTCATGTTTTTCTTAGTTTTCCTTCCAAAACAAGGTGTTTCTAATCGCTGATGTGATTGGTAAACCACATCCTCTCACTCTTGGTGGCCCTGCTCGCTGTGAAACTCAAGCAGAGCAATACGAAAGTGAGTTTAAATGAGGAGCTGTCAGAGCCACAGCAGATAATTTGGCTGAAAGACACTGAGGTGACCTCTGCAAAGGAGGCCTCCCTTGCTCTGAGCAGTCGCTGTGACAAAACCCAAGGCTAAAAATGAAGTGACCTGACTAAAGAGCTTAGGGGGAGAGAGGCTAAATGGGGGATTTAGAAGATACGGTTTGTAGAGGAGATAGAGAAGATAGCTGTGTAGTTGGGGAACAGTTGAAAGTCTTGCTCTGAACGCATCCATAAATCATCATGCCAGGTAGAGTATTTGCTCTTCCCCCGACTGTTTTGCAGGCTGAGAGCCTGCTTTTGCCACAGCTGCTTCTCTTCAAGAGTCCATTAGAGTCCCGAGTCTCGGTTTGGAGCAGGCTGCGTATGAAAGATGTAATGCTTGTCTCTGTCATGCAGCTGGAGAGTTAGGTCTGCAGACTGACTAAAGTGCCTTTTTCGAGGAGAGGACTCATATTAATTACCCTACATCTAAGGAAATCTAATTTCAGAAGCACAAGGACACAGAGGGAAAAAAGGAAGCCTAATTTTTCCAGAGCTGAAGCGATGGTATCAGATGTGTGTCACCTGGAGCGCCTCTGGGCCCTCTGGCCACCGTGCTTGTTAACAGGGGAAAGGAAAATGACTGAGGCTGATGGCTTCAGTGACAGACATCCCTGGAGTGCAGATGATGTCTTTTGCATAGGGCTGAGGGGGCTGCAAGAGACAGTGCAAGGGCTGAAAGGTTTTCCCAGGTGTCTGATTGCTTCTAGGGCTGTAAATGAGTCCTGACCGTACAGATCAGCAGAACAAGTTTCACCATGCTTGCAAAGAGAAGTAGCTCTGGTGGTTTCCTTTTCTTCGAAGTGTTTTACACTTTCTGCAAAGCCGTGTTTGGGGTACATGCATTATAGACATGCCCAGTTCAGAGGAGGTAGAGTTAAATTTACGTTGTAGCCTTATTTCCTTGATTTGATAGGGCAGAGAGAGAAATTCCAGGAGCCATGCACCTTGAGATTTATTCCAAATTGGTTCCAAAGAGCAAATGAAAAAATAGGTATGCTTCTTGACGTTGCCACCTGTGGCACAAAGCCCTTCCCATCTGCTTTTCCAGCTCGTCCCCCTTAGCTCTGTAGCCCCAAGGACCCAGTTAACACCTGCTCCTTGCTATCTGGTGCCCTCTTGTGCTGCAAATACCTGTCCAAGCTGATCCCATCACACCCTTGTGCAGGTGTGGGGACCAGCAGGTACCCCAGCGGGGGATTCGTGAACTGCTATCTGCTTTTTCCCCATTGCAGCCTGGTTGTGGCACGGGCCCTCAAGTATGAGACAGTGCAGGTGGGACTGGAGCTGGGAGGTAGGAAAAGCTAGTCCTGTTCCAGTCAGCCATGGGAGAAAGTGCGAACTGGACAGGCTTGCCCCCCACCTCCACCCCCATCCAAGTGCCTCTCCCTTGCTGCACTCTCTCCCCTTCCCTAGCTTTAGCCCTCTAGCTCCTTTCCCCTCTTCTACCACCCGTTCCCTCTTTATAGTTGCCTGATCTCACTTCAGAAAGCCTCATCCTTTCTTCCTCCTCCAAGACACACCTCCTCTTCCCCTCAGATGCTATTCCCAACACATGCAGTCTCTGACCCCGCTCCAAACACCTCCTGGCTCAGGAATGCTTGGACCTTACACGTGCTCAGATCCATTGTTCAGAAAACAGGATTACAGTATCTTTACTGTCCTTCATCTCCCCTCTAATTAATCAATGCTAATTGATTGATTGATGGTGGCTTTCTGGCACAACAATCTCCCAGGTCCGAAAAGCAGCCACATGCCTATCATTCTCACGTATCTGCCCCGAGCATATGGAACGTATTAACCTCCCAAAATTAGTTAGAGCCTCTTCTAAATTAGTTTGTAGGAGCTGGCAGGGCTCGTCTCTCTGAACTAAAAGAAAGCTGATGACAGAGGCAGATAGCAACGACAGGCTCACAGGTCATTCTCTCAGTCTTGGTCCAAGTAGACTTCACCCTTGCAGGGAAGGAGTGGATCACATCATGCCTTCAGGGTGCACTCTCTGATTTGCAGACACTCGTGTGTCCCCAGCTTCTGCATGAAGCCCCAAGTCACTGAGCCCTTCTCTCCTGCTCCAGCACTCATCTCAGATTCCTCAGCCTTCCCTCGTTAGGCTTTTTTGGGACAGCCTCACTACTGGGATTTCAGAGTAGCAATCAGATGACTGCTCCCATGCTGTTGGTGCAGTTGGGAGTAGCCACGGTAAGGAAGGGCCATCTTCACCTACTCACCTACTGTGACCCCATACAGTAGCTTGTTTGTGATCTGATTACCACCAGGAGATCATTTGGCATGGTCTTTCACGGCAGATTCACAACCCGAGGACCATCAACAAATATCAGTACTCTGCCACAGGGAACAATCGTAGGAAGAAAACAATCTGATTCTTTCTTTCTTTCTTTCTTTCTTTCTTTCTTTCTTTCTTTCTTTCTTTCTTTCTTTCTTTCTTTCTTTCTTTCTTTCTTTCTTTAACGAAGATCACTCTTGGAAACAGCTGAACTGGTTAAACGGAAAGTAAGATATCCTCCCCAAACTCAACCAAACCAAACCCCCAAGCTCAACAAGCAAGCAATGAGCTGTAGGCAAGCACGAAGCTTGAAACACGTCAGCTGGAACTGATAAAGGGCTGGCAGAGCTGTGAGCAACTAAAAATGGGCTCTTATAAAGACGAGTTGGGCAATCTTAAAAAAAAAGTGGTGCTACCAGTCCTGTCAATGAATACTTAGATATGGCCCTTGCAGATTGCAGGTCCCTTGCTGCCGCGCTCGCTGGTGAGTCATGTGGAAGATCGCTAATTGAAGGATAGAAAATGGCCTGCTGTGGCCTGCAGCCATTATGAGCTGCACATTTTTTCAGGGATGCTTGTTGCAATCCCCTCTTCTTCTGGAGAAGGGGTGTGGCTCTCCCATTCCTGGCAAAGTGGCTGGTGCCGGCTTTGGTTGGGAAAATATAGGTGCTGTTGCATGACAAGCTAGGCGTCCCTTGGGGGGGATGTCACCTTCCTCTCCAGCACAGCATCAGGGGTGGGACAATGCCCTAAAGCACAACAGAGCCACACACAGATCTGTCAGCTTTATCCAGCGTGTGGTTACATGGATCCGGCTCATGGAAACGCCTGAAACATCTTTCACACTATTCACATACCTAACTACATTAACACAACCTGATCCTCTTCTTAGGATCTGAGCATTATATTCTGACTGTGCCTCCTTTTCCTTCTTTCACCAGAGGTCTCGTGACTCGTGTCCCTTGCATAATTATTCGTGCTTGTGTTCAAATCCCCCAGCCAGCACTGAGAAGTCGCTCTGTCCAAAATTAAGTGCAGGTCCCCCAGGTTTCTTTGGCAGTGACGCATTAGGCAGCTCACTCTCCATGCCGGATGCAGAGGAGCACAGCACTCAGACCTGCAGATGATGAAGCTTGGGCACCACTAACCCTGCAGCTGACCTTATGGTGGGTGAGACAACCCCTACAATTCCCTGTCTCCTTTGTGCCTTTCCACTGCTTTGCCCTCCAGAATTCACCTGCTTGGCCAGTCCAGGATTGCCTGGGCTCATGCAGCAGAAGAGAGGCTGGGGCACCACGCTGCAAGTACGCGAATCACAGAATCATAGAATCACCTAGGTTGGGAAAGACCTTCAAGATCAAGTCCAACCATCAACCCAGCCTACTGAGTCCCATCACTAAACCTTGTCCTTCAGTGCCACATCCACACGTCTCTTAAATAACTACAGGGACATGCACTCTACCACTTCCCTGGGCTGCCCATTCCCATGCTTGATCAGTGTGGGTGAATCATCGGCTTACTTTTGCAGAGGCTGCAAGGAGGGAACAATCTGGTGAGTATTCTCACAGATATTGCATCCAGCCTGGCAGGCAAAGAAAAAAATGTACCCTCATTTATAGGAAGCCATGGGCTGCTGTGCTAGTCGAGAGTGATGAAGTTTGGTATCTTGCTTCAGACAACGAGCACTGGCTGCTATGGGAGGTGCAAGAAATACTGTAGTAAAACAGATTAAATCATTCACTGTGGACATTTATCACTGTCCTACTGATAACTAGGTCACTAGTTAGCCATGTCACCAACTAGTGACCAGCATGAGCTGGGAAGAATGAGGGCTTTAAGCTGAACTACTCCCTTTGCTATCCTACATGATTCCTCTCACTTGGACGAAACAAAAATGAAGAAAGAATGAAACCTCCATCCTGTTCCTTCAGAAACCGATGACAAACCTCTCATTGTTCTCAAAGGTGCAGGATCAAACCTGTTGTTATCTCACACAGAGCGCAATTAATATCGTGACTAAGACTGAACAGTGCGTCAAAACTGATCATCTCTAAGTCTCGTTGGCAAGGCTTTGCAGGAGCTGAATGAGGTTGTCAGCTGCCTTCTTCAATGACGGTACAACAAACTACCCTGTAAAAACATTTTATGTCACTGTATGTACAGGTGATAAATGCAGGTGAGCAATATTTTACACACACTGATACAAAACTCGTAGCATTACAAAGAACTGAGTGAACAAGGCATTTTTATTTTTATTTTTTAGGAAAGTGAGTGATGAGATCTCATTACCTGGAATCAGGATGCATCTTGCATGGTGAACACAATAACAGAAGGGTTCTTCAAATCCCTAGTTCACAAGCATTTCAGAGAGAGGCAGTTCAGCAGCACAGGAAAGATGTACTATTCCTAGAAATCTCCTGACTCAAGTCCTGTCCTGCATCTGTCAGTGATTCAGTAGCATGGCAGTTGTAACTGAACACAAGAACTCTTCTGTTAGCAAGCAGGAAGAAGCTGGCTGGAAGCACCACGATGGAGATGGGCTGTGTGGGTGCCAAGGTGGAGAGCACACCTGGTCGGGGCCCTGAGGCCAGTGATATGGGCAAGGCGGTCAGGATTGCAGGGGGAAATCTGAGTTGCCTGTCACTGTGTGGTGATAAGAGAGGTGGATGCACAAGGAGCATAAGTTTAATGGGCAGTTAACGAGGCAGAAATGAGAGGCAGCAGTACTTAATTTCTATTTCTTTATCTAGTAATTCACTTAGCTTTTCCTTTAAACAGAATACTTTGTATACAAAAGCACTGGCTACAGCACTTAGAGGCTTTGCACATTGTGCGTAGACTTCTGTAGGCTTCCAGACATCGTGGTGACATGGATGGAGAGAGAATGAATCAGGGAGCAGACAGCCAGCCTCCCGGGAAGAGGTTCTCGAGATTTGGCTACTTCCATATGCATCTACTCAATTTCACTTTCTCTGCTGAAGATCTGAAACAACAACAACAAAACAAACAACTACAACAACAGCAAAAAGCAGACTCTGTTCTATTTACAAAAGTGATAGTGATGGCATAAAGACAGGAATAGAACATAGAGGTGATTTCAAAAATTGAGATGATGCATGTAGTTCCTGAAACTAGAGATTTCTTCCAATGGCTCTTCAGCGAGAGAAGAATCTGCCCAAATTATCCCAAAGAGAGATTATGGCTTTAGTGATTAAACTCCTTGGGACAGTAATGTGCCTAACAAGGCTGATGCCTGCAAAGGATGTTTAGTTTCAAGCACAGTTCCAAAGGGAAGAAAGGTCTTGCTGCCAAATCCGAGTGGTTTTCTAGGCTGAAATGTTTGCTGATGACTTTTATGTGTGAATAGGTCATGTCAGCAAGCTATCTTGCTCAAACAGTCTCAGTTACATTGGTTTTATTGCTAACTTCTTCTGACAGCCTTTTGGAGAGAGGAGAGGATGTCATGAATGCAGAAGTACATCTTCATTAGTTATTTCTTTTTCTTTTTACCAGCACGTGGATCTAAAATGGCCTTGCTGCCCTCTCACTGTAACTTAATTGCATGGATCGGAATTTAATTCACATTAATTTTCTGGCCCTAAATGTTTGAAGTCCAGAGCTAATCCAAAGAATCATTTTATTTCATTACAGCCTCATTTTCCCCACTGGTTCTTATTCTCTGTGCCATGAATGTTTTGTGATGATCTTTATTTTAGCCATTCAGAGACAGACATCTGAGCTATTCTTAGGGTTGTAAAATGGTTTCTGGCAGTCAGTGCTTGAATTTTTTTGGAATAACACAATTTGTAGCACAGAAATTTCAGAAAGGCTGGGAGATCATCAGGGAGTCGATTACAGGACGGCGTTGTCCTGATTCTTCCGTGTCATAATGCAGAGAGAATCCAGCTGTGTGACAACACCAACCCACACCGAAGCCTTGGCCCCTGACAGAAACAATCCCCCCGTGTGCTCAGGACGATCGGTGCTCTGCCCCAAACAACCCAGGACGTGGCTTTTCTCCCTGCCTGTGCCGTACAGGGCTGTGGCTTCAGGGAGCTCCCCAGTGATGTTAACTCTATGTCGGTAAGTTCAAAAGAGGGCATGAGCTCCCAGCCAGATGCACAGTTCTGTGGGGCAAATCTGGGTGCATGTGGCATGACCACCACGCAGAGGCTGTCATCTATGGCCCTGCGTTGTAGCAGTGCCACCAACAAACGGCTGCTGGGGACAGCCATGTCCCTGCAGTGCTCTTGGGGTACCTCGGCTCTCACTTAAGCAACTGAGCGAATGTCCAGGAGGAGAGGAGGATGCCGTCCTGCAGGCATCCCTTCCTGTACTTTGCCCAGTCTCTAATCTGCAGCTGCTGTGGACTTTCCTTTCAGCATAGAGCCTGCTTTGTCTGAATAAGCAGCAACGGCATCTAAAGAAGCGATAGATTTTGAAACCGAGGCAACTGGAGCAATCACACTTTGATCTCTGGCAAAGCCCAGGGGCTTGACTGTTTTCCAGTGGAAGGAGCCGAGATAAATGAGTTTTCGGGAGTAGGGAACTCGAGGAGTTGAGGCTGGAGGTGGATTAGAGCGAAGGGTTAGGGGGTGCACCCTCTGCCTAGGATAATGAGGCCAGTCATCAGCAAGCCGCGGGGTCCTCTCGCTCCCTGGCACTCCACGGGGCTCACACGCATTTCGGAGGAGCTGGCAGGAATGTTTCTTTCCATAGACCTCTGCCACCTCCTTGGAAGTCGATCAAACCCGTTTTATTAAAAACCACCACTTGACTCCTCATGTTTTTATACTGATTAAGAACACTGCCTTGGCCAACTGAACAAGGGGGCTGATTGTAGCTCAGCTGCTTCGTGCTGGAAAAAGCTTTGATCAGGCTGAGTGGGAGTTTATGTTTAAGGTACCATATAAAATGAATTTTGGTGATAAGCTTATAAACTGAATTTGAACCTTGCTAGACTCCAGAGAGAAGGAATAAACAACTCAATTTATATTCTCCGCAGATACACACCAAGATGTCCCTTTGACCTTCAGTTATTTTCCTTGGGGGGTCAAACTGCTTCTTAAACTGTTTGAAATTATTTGTCCAGATTAGCTGTCCATGCTGAAGATGGAGAGCTTTCAGGGTGGCTCCCAAGAGCCCTGAAGCCAACTATAATGAATGAGTTTGGTGTTTTACTCTGAGGAGAAAAAAAAAAAAAAAAAAAAGCTGAATGAATTACAGAGCTGCCAAATAGCCCTGGTTCATTCACACAAACTTGAGGATAATGCGCTTCTCCTGATCCTAACACGATAGCGTTAGAACAGCCTATTTCAAGGGCATTCTTGTCTGACATCTTCTCTCCCTCATTACTCACCAGCCTCTATCGTTATACACAGCAGCGAACTGCAATTAGAAGACACTGGGATCTGGCAAGAAACCCTGAGGAGCATGTAGGGTTCGTCTCCCATTGGTGCTGAAGCTGGGGACCAAACTTGAAGCGGACCCAAGTGGAAGCAAGGTCAGATGGTCATCCTTGTGACAACCTCTGGTCCGATGCATCTTGGGGTGTACGTGCGTAGAAGCCAGTCTGATGAGTTTGGTAATTGGTCAAATAATTATTCATCACCAGCAGTCCGTGCAGTGCAGATCCCAACACGGACATCACAGAAAGTCCGGGGCTGTCGCAAACCCTGGGCATGAATGAATTGCCCACAGAGACAGGCTGCGTGGGGGTCTCTGCCTGGGAGAGATTTTCTTTAGAAGGAGAGGTTGTGATCTCTCTGAACAAATGTCTGTGCATTTTATTGGAGGAGTCATCCAGCTGATGTGCAAGTCCTACAGCTGTAGGAAAAGAGAGTTTTGTTTGTGTTTTCTTGAGGCAGAGGGCTAGAAGTGAAAAGCCCAAGGTTAGGCTCAGTGATGGCTTTCTGCATACCTGTCTGCTCCAAAAGACGATTGCAGAGACACCGCAGCACCCTGAGCTTCCACAGTCATTCTCCCTTCCCTGCCTCAAAACTAATCTGCTCCATTTATCATAATAAAGGGAACATTTTTTAAACCTGGCTCACAGTTCATGCCCTGTGCCTGTGTATCTGCCTCTTTGTTCCTCCCAGTGACTTCTGACCCTGATGCCCAGCTTCAGCCAAGAGTCACTGAAGTGTAGAGGTTTCGGTGACATCAAAGTTCAATCAAGTTTCCAGAAAATTGGGAGCTGAGTAGAGGAGAGTGAGTAATGCTTCAGATATCACCTCTGCTGAAAGAGAAGTCTTGCCAGATACCAGAGGATCCCAGTGGGGAAGAGGAAAGGGGGACAGAGAGACACATAAGAAACCAGACCTCATTTGTTCATTCTGTTGTGCATGCTCAGTGTGGATTTTATTTTTGATTTCTCATCAAAACCTAGTTATCTAAACCTTTCTGGGGATTTGAAGTGTAAGTTAGTATGCCAGCAACCAAAAACTCCCCCCATTAGTCCTCAGTTGCTCTCAGCAGGGTGCCCAGAGAGGATCAGAGCTCACTTAGTGTTGACTCTGCACCCTGACAGGACTGAAGGATATGCAGCAACAACACTGAACATACCCAGGGAACAGCTCTAGTGGAAGCTGGAACAGACCCATTAATCAACCAGTCTCACCGTACGCTAAGGGAATGCAATAATGTAAGAGACAGATTGCAAAGACTAATTTGTGATCTGGGACCCCGTTCTTTGGGGTAAAGTTCTTTTGCTTCTAACCTAGCCCCACTAGCTTTGTTTGTACACAAGTAACTATGGGAAAGGATGCCATGCACAGTCGGGTTCTGCAAGCCTTCCGAGAGCATTATTGACTTCTTCAAATGCTGCTGTTCAGAAACCAGACTTCCTGCATACTCAGCTTCCACCTGGATAGCTTTACTCTCAGGATACTCTCTTCATCACACATTATTTTATTCTGCTCTGCCCTGAAATAACAAGGTTTAATTGGCAATCTGGCTCTGATTTACTAGTATCTCCTTGTGCATGGAAGGAGACCTCAAATTCAATGCACTCATTCTCAATCAACGTCAGCTTGGTATTAACTCCATGTTATTACACTATTGATTTTATTCATCCCAGGAGCTACATCAATTTATCCTGGAATTTACACTTCTTTAACAACCAACACAAATCAAGAACATTTGTTACGCTTGCAATGTAGACTGGAAGGTTTTTGGAATCTGATCCTTATTTTCCTTTACATTTGTTTAGATTTCCAGTTAATCTGAATTCCTATCTTGCCCCTCTGAACTTTCAACCAACTGTAAATACTTTTGATGAATTTCCCTGCTAAAAACTGTATTGCAACATAGTTCTGAAAAAAATGATCGGCAACTGCAAAATACCCACTGCCTTCTAATGAATTGATATAAGTGGTTTGGGGAGATAAATGGTTGGGTGCTTTACGTTACACAGTGGCCACATGTAAACAATAAAAACTGTTTGTAGTCTCGGTCATCCGTTTGGTTCCATTATACACAGTATAACCATTTGTAGCTTTAACTCATATCTTGAACGTGTGTAGCAAATTAAAAATATAGCGAAAAGTTGGTCCTTTTCCACTGCATTTTACTGGCTGACTTGTTTGCAACAGATAAAGAAATTCTGGGAAAGTTCATTGTCTGTTTCTGCATTTGTTAGGTCTTCCTCTGGCTGGACTCTGTGATGGCTGGAGAGATACTGAAAGGATGATGTCAGAAGAGTGGGAAGTGAAAGCTGAAGGGGTTTTTGAAGTTGAAGCTGAAGTCTATTTTTTATTTATTTATTTTTTAATTGGTTAATGTCTACATAGTTGAAATGATGATCTAGCATTTAGGAGAAAGGATGTGGGACTTTGGAGCAGTGCCTGCACTGGCCTGGGTTAACAGAGGTACATTTTAGAGAGCTAAAGCACATTTAGTGTCCTTCCTCATTCACAGAGAAACCCACCGCTGGCTGGAGAGCAAGGCACAAGTGTAAACCCTCTCTTCTGTACAGTAATTTTCCACTGCTGTATATTCAGCCTGTTGTGTCTGTTACCTGTGTGCAGTAAATATAAAACTTTCAGGATGTACTGTTCCTTAGTAGTAAGAGGATAGAGACCAGTCAGAAACACAAAGAGGGACTTTACTGAAAATAAAAGGGACGATACAGCTGTGTTTAAGTTAAAGTGCATGAGTAAGCTAGAAAAGGGAGGATTGCAAAATCTGTGTTTCCATGGCAATGCCACCCTTCAGTGTTACCTAACACGGTCAGGATTACATCATCAGAACAAACTTTCATCAGTTCATCACAGTTTAGGCTATATGACACTGTTTTGAGCTCACTGTGGAAGTGATGTTTTTCTGAAAATTTGCAGGGAACCCCATCTGGCCATAGCCTGGCACAGGCTGCCTTGGCAAGAAAGGCCACACCACCAAAACACTACATGAAAAATTCAGGAGAAAGAGGATTTGTAGGGACTTTCTCTTCAAAGTCACCAAAGCAGAACTTTCTTGGCCACACAGCTCAAGAGAATCTGGGGGACATATAGCACCAGTAGTTCCCAGTTAAACATCCTTGTTTTGTGTTTCATGTCATCACACAGAAGCGAATGGTGGATACCAAAGTGACGGAGTGCTCACAAGGTTTGAAATAGAGGCATGCAGGAGGCAGGGAAGAGAAGACAGAATCCCAGAACAGTGGATGGCCCTCTGGAGGCCACCTGCTCCAACCCCTGCCCAAGCAGGGACACCCAGAGCAGGCTGCCCAGCACCACATCCAGGTGGCTTTTGAAGGTCTCCAAGGAGAAGACTCCACCACCTCTCTGGGCAACCTGTTCCAGTGGTCAGCCACCCTCACAGTAAAAAGCGTTTCCTGATGGGCTTGCTTTGGATTTGCCTGTGTGGACAAATGTTTCTACTGTGCTTTTACTTTGGTAATACAGCCAGCTTCATCTGTGTCAGAAGCCTTATGTGTGAGGTGTTCCCCTAGAGCTACCTGTGATGCTGAAGTGTTGTGGAGAGGTGTAAGGTATCCTCTCAGACTGAGAGGTGCAGAAGAAACCCTTCTCCAGGTCAGACGTGGGACCACTGAAGTGCCAGGAAGACCACAAACCACAGCAGCGTGGCAATGCTTGTGGCAGCAGGAGGAGACGTAGTGGCTGTGGAAGGTGTGAGCCATCCCTGCCACCTTCCCCTCTTGCCCTGGACAGGGGGTGAGTGAGGAGCAAGCAGTGCCCCCACCAGCATCAGGTATGGTCATGCAAGGTTAGCCCATCAGTGTTTCTAAACAAACGTGAGCAGCCAGAGCTGATTTATCCAAGCTTTGCACTGTGTGGCATTTGGCTTGGCATGAGGCATACTGAGGCTGGCTTTGGGATACTGCTGAATCGTGGCTCTGAGCTGTGGCAGAAGCTTGGCCGTGGTGCCTGGAGGGCTGGTGGAGGTGCCTGTCCTTGGGGTGGAGGTGTCGGTGTGTTCACCTGCACTGCTGGTGCCGCGACTAAAAGTCCCCGTCCCCCTGCGCTGAATCCCTGGCCTCCGCAGCAGTGTTGGGCCTGCACCAGCTGCATTGTGCAACCTTGACCATTAAAATATCTTCACTTGTTGCTGGGACTCCATCATTTCCCTTTTGCTGTCTGGACGCAGATCGGTGCTGTTTCAAGGGTCCATATCAGCAAAGGTCAACGAAGTCAGATTTCCACACATAGGGAACACTTTTCTTACCCTACCCCATAGCCATGGTGACTTGTTTTCTTTTAAATTCCTTCCCCTTAGGTTCAATGCTATCTTTAGATGTCATCCTGTTTTGACAAATGTGCGTGCAGTTCCTGATACTATCAGGGAGCTATGGCATGACAAGGACTGGCTTAAGTAACAGCTGCATAACTGTGTCAGGGATGAATGATGCGGCTGGTGCCCTTTCTGGAAACGCTCCCATTTTCTGTGATTCTTGCTCTGGCCCCACACCCAGTGGTGGATTGGCTTACCCCTCTGTGGGTTGTCATCCTTTTTCCTCTGCAGATCTTGTGCAAGCACCTCCTCACCACAGAGTTTTGCTTGCACTCCGGACTTAGGGAGGCCTTAAAGCGGCCTTCCAGCACCTAAAGGGGGCCTACAGGAAAGCTGGGGAGGGACTCTGTCAGGCAATGCAGTGATAAGACAAGGGGTAATGGTTTTAAATAGAAAGAGGGTATGTTAAACTAGCTATAAGGAAGAAATTCTTCCCTCAGAGGGTGGTGAGGCCCTAGCACAGGTTGCCCAGAGAAGCTGTGGATGCCCCATCCCGGGAGCTGCTCAAGGCCAGGCTGGATGGGGCTTTGGGCAACCTGGGCTGGTGGGAGGTGTCCCTGCCCATGGAAGGGGGTGGAACTGGGTGGTCTTTAGGGTCCCTTCCAACCCAAACTATTCTGTGATTCCATGAGTTCAAAATGTGAGAGGTTGGAGAGCTGGGGTGTGCAAGGCTGGCAGGGCAGGGAGATGGGAACTGAGGTCTGAGGTGATCAGCCCTGCTGGGAGCTCACAGGGCACCAACAGGCTGGAGTATGGACCTATAAGTTATTTTCCTGGCTCACAGCACAGGCCAGTTGCGTTCAGGACACTGGTGAAATGGACTTCCTAGCAGAGGTCATGGAGACAGAGGGCAAGTGAAATGTTGTCCTCTGAGGTCTTGAAGTTTTGTCTTTTATTTTTTTTTAATTTTTTTTTTATTCAAAGGCAACCTTAAATTTGCCATGCTTAAGTGATGCAAATTTTTTTTGTTGTTTCCTGCAACATTTTGCATTAAACCTCTGATGCTCTGGATATAGCAGCCTGTCTCTCTGCAGGTGTGTGTTTACCAGAGGTAACTCTACCGTACCGCCTTTACTCATTCAAAAGCCACTGTTTTCCTGATGGTTTTCCCTCAGAGTGGTGGGGGTGAGCGGGGCACACACCTGCTCTCACGCTTCCTACTCTCTGTTGCTCAGGTCTGGTCAGGGTGAGGCTGCTGTGTGTGTGCAGCTGTTACTCGTGCGAATACAGCAAATACCACCCCAAAAGTTGTTTTGACAGCTAGAGATGTGCGGGGCAGCGAGGCTGTCGGCCATTCCCTTGACATCTCTGGCTATTTTTGCACTCCCATGCTTAAGGGTGCTCAGAAGCCAAAGTCTGACCATTCAAGTCCATATGTCAGAGACATCAAATCAAAATATTATTGGAAATCTGTCCTAAATTATAGACCATACAGTGTGACATCACCTTCAGCTAAATCACACGATGACATTTCCTTCTTATAATGGACTGCATAAGCCTCAGCTTGAAATGGCTAACGAAATTATCCCTTCATTACGCAGCTGATTTAATGCCAGTGTGCATTCGGAGTCGCAGAGGTGATCTTTAGCATCACACATGAATTTTATTTTTCTTTAATTAACTGCATCATACTGCACGTTGGCAAGAAGCAGTAATGATATGTCATCCTCCGTTGACCAAACATCAGAAAGTTGCAGTGATACTATTGTCAAGAGACAGACTCTGAATACCACAAACCAGAAATATTTGAATAGTTAAACATTATATGCTCAAAATACTTGCACTGTAAGTGTAATAGTTCCTTGGTATAAATAGTTGAGACCAATATCAGTGCTATAGCTGGGTCAAATGTATCTTTCCAAACAATGTTTTGGATCCAAATAGTTACAAGACCTGGGCATCATGCAGGTTGTTGTAGGTAGGAGGTGCAAAGCATGATAAAGTTAGGTCAATCGTGTTTACTCACAAGAGCATACTTGGCTTTTCCTAAGACACGGCCAGGGTTCAGGACGTGTCAGGCTTCCTTTCCAGGTCCCAAGAGCAGAATACTCCTGGTCTGCCCCCGAACACTCAGCATCGAGCCAGGCCGGTGTGGTGGCACTGCAGCCAAGGTCTCCAAAAGCGGTGTCTGCGGCGCAGCTATCGGCTATGATCTCCTTGGAAAGAAGCTGACAAAAGGTCTCTGAAGTCAGAGTTGCTGTGTGCACACCCAGATTTGCCTGGGTTGGGAAGCAGGAGTTTTTTCTCACTCTGAGCCAGCAGCGCTATACAGCCGGTTATGTTTTCTGATCCAAGTCCAACAGGTCTGCTTCTGCGTGTTGTCTCACCGCTCCTTTCCCTCACCCACCCCATGCTCAACGTGATGCTCAGGGTGCAGCACCCTGTGCATTCCCTTTCATACTGAGCCAGGCCGAGAAACTCCCCCTCCGCCCCTGCCCCTGGCTGCTCATTTCCCCTGCTGAGCCCCAGGTCACTGCCCTAGGGCGACCATCACCAGCCCAGGGCATGGGAAGGGAGTCTCACCCTCCAAGAAAATGTGCAGCAACTCCACCCTTGGCCAATCTCCTCTGCCCAGAATTTAGAGCAGCTTGGTGTTTGCTTTTGTTTTGGGTTTAAATACTTGTTCAGCTATCTCTCAGAGCTATCTTAAATGAAGGGGTGTGGTGAAACTGCCTAATTTAACCCAGCCTGGGACATCTGCAGATGGATGGCCCATCTCCATAAAGCCCTTTTATCCTTTTCATTTAGAGTGCTTTAAAAGTTGACCATTTATAGACTGTCGCCACTCTTCTTCTGGCTTAATGAGACGTAGTCTATATTTGCTGGCAATCAAGACAAATAAAGTAAACCCTCCCAGAAACAGAAAAGGCCCCTGCGGACATGTGAACCATTTTGAGAGCATGTCTTTCAATGGCCGGCTGAAGGCCTAGGAGAGATTTGGTTGCGCACCGGATCACGCTTTGAGGAAAGAAGAAATTGCGGCATGCTCTGGTTGTTCCTCTCCAAACTTTCATCATCTCCTCACCATTTCCCATCCTAGGGTTCTGCAAACCCCGGCTGCCAGGCAGAGTGTCTGCAGGACGAGCCACCTCCTTCCCAGATCAGCAGCTTGGTACTTGAGCTTGGTACTTGGGTACTGAACAGGGAGAACTAATTCCCAAATCCATAGTCACTGGAAAAATGCCCCTGGCTTTCACAGGGCTAGGATTTCAGCCTAATGAGTGCTCTGTAGCTGAAAAGCTACAGGCCAAACACACCCACAGGATCCAAAACATACATCTCCAGCAATCTGTTCTGATTTTAATGTATTTGCATATAATCTTCTTGATGAGGGTTTTCTCACTGAACTCCTGCTCTGACATGACAAGGAATGTTTAAGGCAGCAAAATGGAAAACACAGCAGGGAGAGATGAACACCTAAACAAAGATGAGAAGGGCAAGCATCATTAGCTTTTTCTCTGCTCTGCTTTCCCTTTTTCTGGCCATATCACCATCATTTTTTTTTTCCAGAGGTACTCCATGGTGACCCCAAAGGAAATGCTGGTGGTAGCCTATTCCTTGTGCTTGTGCTTGCTCATGTACATCGCAGTGTACGTTGGGTCTGCACTGAGCTTGCATGCACATCTCTGGCTGAGGGCCCCACAGATATTTTTTCTCCAGATCTGGTGGATCTCCAGATCTCCCGAAAGGCGGATCCAATTCTTCTTTTTGCTGCCAGGGCCTTAGAAAGCACACAGTGATGTGCTGTCTGTTGGGGATAGACAGCAGGAGGATAATTACAATGCTGTCATTTTTTACATCACAGGGTAAGGTGTCACCGAAAGTATGTTTTTAGTTGTCCAGAAGATATTTCTGTGCCACAGTCTTTTCTGTATTTACCCCTTTGTGAGAGAGAGAAGTGCTACTACTCACTTTTCATGGACTACCTGAGGTCACAGAGCACGTGAAAAGAGAGAAGCTGAGCCCTAGGTTAATGCCGCAAACACAGGGCTAACTACCCCCCTGCAGCTCTGGACTCATCCTTGGGAAGAGAGAAAGAAATGGGTGCCTTTTCTCAGATGTGGTCACTCCCACCCATCCAATGGCAGTGGCACACATTTCTTTCCTTCTCTGCTATTCTTCTAAGGAAATGTTGAGTTTACTCCTGAGGCATAAGGATCCTGGCCACGTTATGTCGTTCTGTGGCAAGCAGTTGTGCTGTGGTTCCTGCCTGGGGTTCAGATCCTCTGCAAGGTGCTCTGGCGAGGGCCCTCACCACAACGCCTCTCCCTGCTCGCAGCACTGCCAAGCCCTGGCAGTGATTTCCAGACATCTGCCAAGTCTGGTCTGGAAGAACCAGCTCTAGGTAGGAACAGACTTCCAGGGCCAGCTGCACACACCAATGCTGATTAATGCCTTTTTATTTTTCCAGATACACCCCAGTCCAAGAGGGACTAGACACAGACCACCAGCAGTACAGATCAGTCATTATATCAGGGTAGGATTTTTTTTGTTGTTTGTTTTTATTTTTTATTTTTTTCCTTTTCAGTAGCTATTAATTTGGGATGCATTTCAACTGTTGACCTCAACTGGAAAAGTACCAGATCCCATGCTGTGTATCTCATGGGTACTTCATCTCATTAATAAGCACCTTCATTCCAGAGTATTGTCTGTTTATTTTGGAAGGTTTTCCTCCCCTCCCTGAAAAAACAGAGATGAATTGGGATAAATACAGGCAGGAAATGGTTTCCCTAGCAACACTAAGAATACATAAGAACAACCTCATCATTCACTTTTCTTCCTTAGATACACTTTTAAAAGAAGTTTGAGCTACATTAAAAGACATCTCCTGTTCACAGTACAACACCCAAGTCAACAGAATTAATCAGCCCTGATTTCACTTTCAGTGCAAAGGGAACTAAGTCCCTTTAAAAAAACAGGGACATAAGGCCTTAGATTCCAGGGAATGAAAGCTGAGTCAAAAGAGGAGTTCATTCAGATTCAGCACTGGTCAAAAAAAAGGCGCTTTATGTAATGTTCAGCTTTGCTGAAGTGTAACTTACACTAACGAACTTCCAGCATGTCCTGTACAGAGAGCCTCGGGTTTTGGTAAACCCTGGGTTGGGCTGTCTGTAAGCAAAATCTAATCTAGTTGTGTAACTATGCTGGAAAGGAAATCAGAAAAAAACTGTTTCTGAGAGGTTATTAGGGGAGACATCAAAGCTTGGTGCTGTGTAATTCCTACTCTCATCACGTTGCACCAACACAACCCCCTCCCTCCTGATCTGCTCGCCATTGCTGCCAGCCTCCACACACACTGTAAGTTGCATGAGGGACATTTCCGCAGCTGGGATGGCTTCATTTTTTCATCTGGAACAGTGTGTCCAGCCTCAGAGGCCAGGGGAGATCTCTCTGGGCACATCCCCCTCACCCAGGTTGGTCTATCTCCATCCTGTAGGGAGGAGGGGGTGTTCCTGAGGGGAAGCCATTAGGGGAGCAGGGTTTCAGGCTTAGCTCTGCCAGATTTCTACCTCCAGGGCGGGCAAGATCTATCCTTTCTCATCATTAAAGAGGGATCAGGCAGGCTGGCAATGTTCACAGCATCCCAAGAAACTGGTGTTCAGCCTGCTTCCTTATCTCACATCCTTTTTAGGATCACTGCTTCCAAGACAAGATCCTCCATCCTGTATGAAACGCCTACTTTCTTTGTTCCTGATTTGCCTAAACAGCAATAGATTTGTCTGCAGTTACTGCTGGGAATAAAACCATAAGCATGGATACAAATCATTATCCAGAAGCTGTGTTTCTGTTGAACATTACTGATGTTGCGGAACAACATCAGCACCAGAGAATGGCTAAGGAGTGGATAACAAAGAAGTCAGGTCATAGGGGGATCAGTTGTTCCTCTGAGCACAAACATACAACATGATCTGCCCAAAGTGTGTCTGACATGAAGCCACAGATCTGGGAACAGAGGTTGCAGCACATTGGGAAGGCTCCAAGGGCCTCCTTCTATCTGGCTCATTGGATAGAAGGTTGAGAAGTGGGTTGGTCACTACTTACCGTCATCTGGATGAGGACAGATATTAGACGGTAGAATGCTCTTCATTCTAGTAGATGAACAGAAAAAAACAGCCGGTGAAAGCTGAAAGTAAGCAAATTCAGACAAAAATAAGATGTGTTTTCTTAGTGTGAGTGCAATAGCCATTGGAACGATCAACCAAGATTGAAGCTGAGTTTCCTTCCTCACAGGAAACTTAACATTAATGGTTCTTTTCTTAAAGGTGGACCTTTGATCATTTCCAGGAGGTTCACTGGGCTATGCTGAGAAGATCAGAAAGGATAGTCTCAGTGGTACATTTCTGGTTTTACGTTCTATCATTTCCTACTCAAGAGGCGCAGAGCAGCTGGAGAAGGTAGACCAATATCATGGCCAAGCCAGTACTGCTTAGCCTCTGGGAAAGCATGATGGGGAGAAAGGGGAATATATTGTGCTTTCACACCTTGGAAGGGCTCTGATATTTGCATGACTGTGCTGATACACAATTTTGTCCCTCAGGCCTGCTTGAAGTAAAGATCCCTAAGAAGGAGAATGTCTTGTTTTACCAGTCCCACTAGCATAACTCTAGGGTTTGTTTGGTCTCAACATCAGACTAACTCTATGCTCAGTAACATTATTGCTACTTCATGCCAGAGGAATGGGTTAGTGGTCTTCTGGGATAGACTAACAGCATCTTTATCTGAATTTGCTCTATGTGGTCCAGCTGATGGTGTGCAGAGAACATGTCATGGCAGCTTGTGCTACAAAAAGTTGGAGGAGAATGGTGGGATTTGCCAAGAGCCTCAAAACCTGGGTCTGGTTCCCATTGATGTTCTGCCACTCTGAACCAGCTCATAATAGGAACTGATGCTGTAGTGTGAGACAGCTCTAGAAACTTAGTCACTTCCTCATTTCCAGGGTACTGATTAAATTCAAAAATGGTTTCTCAAGCTGGTTCTCTATTTTCCGTCTACAGTAGTGTTAACCTCAAAGTTTAAAAAAATCCCAAATGCTGCAATGCCATAATGATGAAATATGACAGAGTTGGTGGTGAGGCACTGGAACAGGTTACTCAGAGAAGTTGTGGATGCCCCAGCTCTGGAGGTGTTCAAGGCCAGGTTGGATGGAGCCCTGGGCAACCTGCTCTATGGGTGGTATCCCTGCCCATGGCAGGGGGGTTGGAACTAGAAGATCCTTAAGATCTCTTCCAGCCCAAACCATTCTATGATTCTCTGACTGAGGTACAGATGGTTTTGTTCTGTAGTGAACATGTATGATTTGTTACAAGACAAAAATCCAACAATCATATCCAATAATAGAACTTCCTCTCTGGGGTGGGATTCTCCCAAACACAGCTCTCAGTCAAGAAACAATCAGTCCTTGGAGGCCCAATGAACCAGGTAACAGAGACCAAACCAGATAACAATGGTGCCCCCTTCCTGGCTTTAAGCTGTAAAAGGGGATTTCTTGAGCATGAGGGACATGGCAGCCACAAGAGGTAATCCAGTGTGATGGCCGCCTAGGCCCTGACACCATGGGGTCCTAGGCCCACCTTTTGGGAAGTAACGATGGGAAGAAAGGAGAAGGTTGTTCACATGGAGGACTTTGCAGGGCCCATGTGCTGGAAAGAGCTCTTTAGAGCAGTGTGAGAGTTGGGCTGCAGGCCAGGAGCAAGAGCAGCCAGGCATGGCCCAAACTTGCACGATCCACAGTGACAAAACACGCAGGGCTCTTCTTTTGGGAATGAGACACCTAAGGGCTTGGTTGTGCCCCTGCCTGCCCCGGGTGTGTGCAAAGGGCAGGCCTGTGAGGAGGAGGTGGTGTAGGTGCTCTCTTGAGCTAGGGTACAGCAGGGTTTGGCTGGAGGATTGCTCTGCTCCTGCCCTGGATTAGCTCAGCAGCAAAACCCTCACTGATTTCAGCCCCTCTCTCCGTGCTTCTGTGCTTCCCTGCAATGTACAGCAATTAAGCACAAGCCCCAGACATCCCCTTGCTCATACAATGCTTTAATTATAAAGCAGTTTGCTTCTGATTGGCAATTACTCTGCCTGGGAAAGGGCCTCGCAAGCGGGTGGGCCTTTGAGACCCGGCTGTCGTTTTCATCTGCCTCGTCCCCTTCTCCATCTGGCTGCTGAAGAATAAGGCCTCACAGGCTTCCCCATTAAGTAATAGCACTATAAAAAATTAAGGAATGGACAGGGTTGGCCTTCACCGAGGCTGTAGCTTTGGCTTGTTTCTTTGTTTCCCCCTCTCCCCCTTGGTTGTTAATAGGAAATGTCTGATTCATTACCGTGGCCTGGCTAATCCCATCACGCTGACAGCGCCGCGCAGCACCCGGCTCCTCCTGCCAGACGTGCCGTAAGCAGGGACGTGACACGGTGGTGGCAAGCGGGTGACCTGCCACTAACCTTCACCCCAAGGCAATGGGACTGCCCTGGGAGGAGCACTTACCAGAAACACAGTCCTGGCCCCAAATATTGGGGTCTATGTGCAGTCTGGGGGGGCATGATGGGGGTCTCTGCAGAGGATCAGGCTGGATCTTCTTGCTGTGGAGTCCCTGGCACTTGCTTTGCTCAAGGCTAAAAGACCAGGGAGAGAGAGAGAAATGCAGGTCTCCTCTGCATCCTGACCCTACTTTGCAAGATGCTTCAGGTTGGGGATAGACGTAGGAGCTTGGGCAGAGCCTGTGGTCCTGCTCCCGGCCTGGGGAAAGCCACGGCCATCTCCTGACATCAGCTGCCCTCAGTCCTTTGCCCTCCCATCCCACAGTATCCTGGCTGGTGGCACAAGCCAGTCACAGCTCAAAAATACTGTGGCAGGTGGGAGTGCCGTAGTGCTGGGTTGGCTTCTGACATGGTCAAAGGCCACATGCCACCAGCATAGAGCTTGTATCAGCTCACCCGTCAGACCCCGTCCAAGCCCTTTCCCATGTCAGGAGGCATTTACAGGCAGAAGTGATTTCCTTTCCCTACCAGGAACTCCACGGGATTAGGTCATAATACCATGCACTTTGTTTTTCTTTGGCACAATCACACCGATTGTAGGTAGCTGTTCAATAGTAAATATTGGCAAAGAGCAAATATTTAGGGGCACAAAGATTAGGAACCGAGCACATTTTGGATGAAACTCTCCCTTTCTTTAGCAGGCTGTGTTTTTTTGAGCTATTTAAATTCAGCCACTAGAGAGCAAACTTCTTCTTTTTATCAAACAGCATTTTATATATTTCTTTTAAAAAGAATTGTACAGTACTTCAGGCTAAAAAACATAAAAATTGAAAACAGCTTTTAGTTTACAGAGGGGAAAATAAGCTTGCTCTTCTCTCCCCTGCTTCCCCCTTCCTCTCTTGCTTTCCTTCTCTCTGTTTCTTTCTCTCTCTCTCTTGCTCTTCACAGGCTACATTTTAGGAAGGAAGAATAGACAAGTGTGTTTTGTTGAAGTGAAGGCCTCTGCTAATGACTGCCTAAGCTCTCTTCCTTCACGTCAATCATCAGAGGTAATTGTCCATCCTGACGCGTGGCAGGCTGTGTGAGGAGCATCTCAAAAGGAGGCCTTGGGATAGTAATAGGCCCTGCAGCGCTGTGCATGCGATTGAGCAATACTCAGAGAGGGGGAAATCTGCAAATTGGCAGGATTATACCCATTAATATTGGAGACTGCCTCTTTCTGGAGTAGCACTGCAGCAGCTGTGATCCTTAGACCATGGGGTTTAAATGCCCTTGAGATTTTAATGCAAACAGGTTGGAGAAGTCAAATTTTTCTAAGAGCCTCCAGCCAGAGGCTTTCCTTTGCCCCTTGGTCTTTCACAGCCCAGGAGTGCCCTGCTTTGACAGTTCCTGTGCAGCTGAACTGGGGGAGCAGGGCTAGGGGAGAAGGGAGATGCTTTTGATGGAAGGAAGGCCCTCTTGTCTGTTCTTTCAGTGAGCAAATGTTGTATGCGCAGATAGGAATAATGTTGAAGTTGCTAAAAGCGATAATAGAAGAGCAATGGCATTTTACTAACTTGCTTGATTGCTTCAGGAAAATAAAACAAAACAAAACACAACATACAAGGTGCTTCTGGGCTGCAAGGACTGTGGGGCCAGGCTCTGTGGCGTTCTGTAATTGCTGCGCTACAGCTATACGTCCTTGACGAGGTAATGGCTCATGTCAAGGCTGCCTGCAAGCTTCCTTTAAGCCAATTCTAATGACAATAAACCCTGCAGAGGTGCTGAGGTGCACAAAGAGGCTTCCTAACGTGACGGTGGTGGCAGAGACATTTCAGAGCTGGCGGGGGCAAGCTGGAACATCTGTGGTTTAACAAGAGGCCTGCCTGGGTAGCAGCAGCAGCGAGGAACTGGCTTTCCTGGGAACCACGTCCAAATGGCCCAGAGCACAAGCGAAGCAAATGCTGCTTCAGTCAATATCTAGAAACCCTCATCAGCACCTGATCAAAAGCAGCCGTTCCCGGGAAAATGAAAGAGGATTTTGTGAAATACTTCGTGTTGTCAGCGTTGTATACACAGTGGGTTATCTCCCTGCCTTTCTCTGTGAGCTGGCCAAGGGGCCAGCTGCAGATAACACGCGTGTTGCCTAATGTTCAGTGAGGTGGCTCTTTATGGGGACTCGCAGGCATGCTGTTAGGGCCCACGGCCTGCCATGGGCCTTTACAGAAAGACACTCCATTGGGCTGTGGGTGGTATGTGATTTGACTGCTAAAAGGACAAGTCCTACCGCTTAATGTCCCATTGACATTATGAATTGCCCCACGGAGTGATGTGGCCCAAATTTAATCTGTTCAATCTACTGTACCAAACTGGAAACTAGTGTTTTAGAATGAAACTGCTTTATTATCTCTGTGAAGCTTCAAGCACGATCATGTGGCTATGAAATGAATTAGTTGCACCCCTGCAGCATGCTGTGACAGGCTCTCCAAGCCAGATGTTTTGCGAGCAAAGAGGGACCTTAGGATTTTGGACCCACTCAGAGCAGCTATGAAAGTCATGGTTGGCCAATCTCACCAGGTCAATCTGTTGCAATGTAAATTTTTTATATTTTGCTGTGAGGCCACTGATCTTGAGATCAAATACAGCTTAGGAAAGTGCTATCTGAATGCAGGCAGCAGGTGATAAAATCCTTCCTGTTCTACTCTGTGAATATCAAGGTGCTGGGGAGATGATGAGTCAGTTTGGAAAATGGGGCCCCACTATCACCACCCCCCTTTTTGATGCAACGTAGCTACAGATGTGACCTCAAAGAGCCATGCTTTTCGGGGCTTGGATATGAATGACCTGTATCTCTGTATGGTCACAGAGATACAAAGCCTGAGAAGCAAGGATATAAACAGGATGTATCAGACTTCGGAGTGTCCCATGCCACCACACATCCAGATCAACACAAAGGGCCAGGGATTGGTGACAGCTCCTCTGACCTTCTACTGATGCCTCCTCAGAAAACATCTGACAACCCATTGTGAAGCGTGGCTTTGGGCAAGCTCACTTCACCGGAGAAGCTCCTTGCTGGTGCATGCTTAGATAAAAAACAGCCGCTGGACAAAACAAACAGCTCACAGGGCTCGTTGGCAGCAGCTGCATAGCTCATGTCTTTGCTTTGTGCATGACAGCACAGACTAGTGTCAGCATAAATTCAGCCAGGGGCACATTCAGACCTCTCGTGCACTCTTACCTGCCCAGATAGCTTTTCAAAGCATGCCAGCAGCAAAAGCTGATTATCAGCTTGAGTAGTGCTGTCTCTCCTCTTTGGCTCTAAACACCGGCCACAGCAGGAGCAAAACTGGCACCTTGAGTTTTATTTAGGAGGGGCTTCCCGATGGGTACTGCTCAGTCTCCAGGCAATCATCCCCTACTTCTTTTGGGCACATTCGAGAGCGCTTTGTGCTGTTTCTCTATAGGAACAACGTTTTCTCTCTGTTTCAAAAACATAATTAACATCTTGGTGACTTTTTTTGTGTGTCTGAAAAATTATTTCCCCCACACATTCATGCCTCTGAAATTAGACCCCATGGGCCCTGAATGGGAAAGCTCTTGCACACTTTCTCCTAAAGCAACTTTTCTGAAAACCTCCCATTATTGATAATTTCCAGAGTTGCTCTCTGTGTTGGAGTATCTGTTTTCTTTATTCCCTTTGGGACAGACTTCATTGCCATTACCACGCTGCAGTCGCTGAGGTCCCCATCTGTCGATGCTGAACCAGCCCAGCACCTGCATTTTGTGCCCCCCACATGCCGGAATCTGTGTACAGGGATGGGAAGGGGATGCTTGGCTGGCACCGTGGGGGAAGGACCACGCTGCTGAGCTGCGGCTGGGGAGTGCATCCTCCTGTGGACTCCCTGGGTTACTTTAAGCCATGGCTTCCCTACTGAAGACCCAGAGCTAAAGCACTTCTGCATATGTCTGTCTTATCAGGCATGGAAATTCTTCCTATGCTTCTAAACCCTTTGCAAAATATTCTGCCAAGCCCTGGGTTGTGCCCAGGGACTGGGATTTCATTCTTGGCTTCTCTTCACTCTGAAGAACTCTTTCACCTTCCTTCTTTTCCACCGAGAAATGTATTAATTTTCTTAACTTTTCTCTCTGCTTCTCTGCCTAAAATTAGACCGCCATTTTCCTTATCTCTGACCAGCTCTATGGTGCTATACTTTTCCATTTATTTTTTGCATTTTTTTTTATTTACCTTCTCTGTGATTTATTTCTGGAAAAACGTGGCTTGCAGAGAATGTTTACTAATGCTGGAAAAGAAGACAGGGCAAAGTACAAACTGGATTAATTCTTGCCTTCTTTACTGTGCACTTTTCAGGAATGGTCAGTTATTTGTCCTTCAGCCAAACCTGTTAAACTTTTCCAAGGCCTGGGGTCTGGATGTGGGTAGCCTGATGGCATTCAGTGTTGTTCCTGGCTTCAGAGGGGTAAGGCCGGTTGTACCTGAGCCCAAGCCTTGCCTAGCAGTTCTTTTCTGCATTTTTAGGCTTAAGCTGGCAATTAATGCTGTTATCCCCCCAGTCCGTCAGCACGCTTGTTGTGCAGAGAACATCACTGACTTGGAGCAGTCCCAGTCCTGGCCTGGGGGAGTGGATGGGGGAGAAGGAAATGGGCGCAGAGGAGGGGAGAGAGGCCAATCACCTCCAGCTTTTATGAAACTTATGCCCTGTAAAATACTGCAATTATATTGTTTTCTAAGTCCAGTGGGAACTGTTGTTTTTCATGCAATAAATATCTTCCTGCAGTGCTGGCAGCTGTAATATGGCAGCTCTGAAAACCTGAAAGTGAAACTCATTCCAGTAACTTGAGACTGATGCTAGTGACTTTCCATTAGCTAAGCTGAGAGAAACAATCAAAAAAGGTAAGTGATTTTGTTGTTTAAACTTCTTTCATTCTCCATTTTAGTAACCCCTTCCCTAGGGATAAAGCCCAAGACCTCACCAGCAGTGTTTTTGACAGCGTTTTGCTTGAATGATGCAGGAGGAACCACTAATGACCAGTAGACCCAATACCATAGTTTTTCTTAAGATTGATGCCCAATTTTTTATACTTCAAATGTTTTGAGGCAAGATGATGTAAGTAATCCTTCATTCTTTGAACACCAACAGTATTTTGTGATTCTGTGATTTTCTTTTCCCATCTTTCGGCTGGTTTGGGGTCTGGGATATACAGAATATTCTATTGATATTCTGTAGCACAATTCAAGTGGATAACATAATAATGAAAACCAGCATGCCTCAAGTGACAGGGTTAAGCTGAGGTCCTAATGCAGCAAAGCCTTTCTTAGCTCTCAGCAGAGCATCCCTAGAGTTGGGTGCTTCTTGGCACATATGGAAATGAATGTCCAGAGCATTTCGCTGTGAGATACTGAACCTAAGTCATGTGCACTGTTATAATTAAACCAATGCTATTTTGTATGAAAACATGTTTATGAATTATCTGTCATGGCTTGAATGACAAGATCTACAAGCTAGGTTTTCACATTTATTTTTTCACAGTGCAAAACATCTCTAGTTTGGTTCTACCTAGTACTTTCAGGTACATTAATAGGGTCCATGTGTACAAACAAGCCCATTAACATATGTTAGACCAGATGATAAAGGTGCAATACAAATGCAACCAGCTCCCTAGCATTCCTAGCACGTAGCAGCCCTAGCATGTAGCATTCCTTGGCAAAACTCTTACAGTGGTGCAGGTAATGTGGAGAGAGCTGTGACAATGTACAGAGCCTCCCTCCTCCTCCGTGAATGCTTTCCTCCACTGTTTGTTAAACCACATGGTTAATATTAATTAAAGAGGCAGACCTACTGGAATATAACCTCACATTTCCCAGTTAAAAGGGATCTATTTTCTCACTAAATCATTTTTCTCTGGTCGTGAACACCAACCATGTGCTACTGTTACCTGGGTGTCTGTGAGACATATCCATAGTTCTCATACTGTATCTTAGTTGACAAGCTGTGTATTGGCGCAGCTGATCCCAAATTAAACCTTTGGGTTTTGGTCCTCTGGGTCCTACAATTTAGGCACTGTAATTGAGTTCAAGATGTACTCAGATGAGAATAAAGTTTGCAGCAGAACTCTCCCTATTGCAAGAACCTTGCAAGTGCATTTATAATTATTAGTCCATTACCAGAGACATTAGCACAGACATGATAAAAGAGATTTATTTTATTTTCCTGCCAGCCCATGTGTGTGCCTTAATTGCATATCGAAGATACTCTTAGAATCCTCTCTTTCATGTAAATATACTCCATGGTTAGTAAATATTAATGCTGCTCTCTGGCTCCAGCTGTGAGAAGATTTTATTGTTGTGTTAGAGGTTTTGATTAGCCTCCAAAAGGTTTCACAGTGTCTACTCTGTTTATCTGAAACATACAGAACTGCTGCAGGCAAGGGTTGCTACAAAGAAAATCGTACACTTTCTCCCATTGTTTTTAATTTTCTCTGTGCAAGTATAATTATTTCTGCCTGTTTAATGCTTCAGCATCATCCTCTGTGCAATTCCAGAGACACGGAAGAAGCTGCCTGGTACCTTTTCGTTCCAGTTTTCAGCAGACGATGCTGAAGTAAAAGAAACATATGTCACGTCTTCCCATTATTCTGCCTAACTGTCACGGCGATTTACCCACGAGCTGACGTGATAGCCATAGAGGGAAACGGAGCAAGACCTTTTGCATAACTCAGGGCTCGAGGAAATCCTAGACGCAGACGTGAGGGGGCAGCTCGGTGCCCGCCGGTCAGCACCGCGGGGCTCTCCCTGCTGAGATCAGCTGGTGAGTTGGGTGGCCTGTCTTGACCTCTCCTTACCCAGCTGAAGGAATGAAACCCTGCTCAGCTGTCCCTGCCATATCCCTTACAGCAGGCAACGTCTTTCCTGCGGAGTCATCCGAGTTGCTGGGTGCTGGGTTGGTGTCCACCCATAAGAGCTGGTTGGTGTCCACCTGTGGGGCTGGTGTCCACCCCACACAGGGACCCTGGTGCTGCTGTGCCCATACAAATGCAGCTCTTGGCAACTCCAGGTGCACCACGGGGCTCCCAAGTTTTTGCAGTGAGTGGGTTATCCTGAATTCTGCATTGCAAAGAGCAGAAAAACTGGTGTTGCACCCCTCCTGGCTTCTATGAGGGCACAAACTCAGACCATCATGCAGACAGGCCACTTGGTGGTAACAACTTGTATTTACTGGTGACTAGGTCTGGACTGAGGCAGTTGTCCAGAACTGAATTGCCAGTCCCCAGTGTACTCAAGTCCCCTTTAACCTGTCGGATGTTCATCCCACAGGCTTTTTGTCTTTTCAGAAATCAGTGGCGTATTGGTGGGGCTGATCTCTGTTAGGAACACTGCTCTCACGTGGAGGTCACCAGCATCTCTAACATCCATGTCTGCTTTACATAAGCCTTCAATATAAAACCACAATAGCTTTGCATGCTGAAGGGCAAGTCTTTTTTGTTATGCAGGCATTACCACATTTTCAGCTGATCTTTTAAGTGGTTCCTAATAAAATTATTAGGCGACTGGAAAATCTTCAGTAACATTTTTAAATGCAATCCAGCTTCACAATAATAAACTCAGCTTTTAACAACCCTCGTTTATAACAATTCCAACAGCAAGAACTAATTTTCTCTTTGGTAATGAGGACTATTAGAATGACTGTTCACACAGAGCTGACCTGGATTCAATAGTCATGCTTTTTGCTATTTTCACAGCACGCTGTGTTTAGCATGTAAAAATGTACAGCTTTCTGTCTTTAGAAATTGTTTAGAAACTCCTCTCTTTAGAAATTGTTTAAAGGTTGCTAAAATGAAAGCACAGAAGTAAAATACAGCGATGTCCTATGCAAATAACAGGTTTATTCGTTATTCTGATCCAGAAAATTGCTGAACCCCGCTATGATGTGTACTTTCACAAAGGGAGCATTCATCTCATTCCCACCGGGGTTTGTTATGGTGAGATTACTCCACTTCAGCTTTCAGTGTGGGGAAAGGACACGATTATTTTAGTGTTAATAGTATTTATCATTCCACGGGCTCTAGCTTGCAGAGCTGGAAGATATTGTCTCCTGAAAGCCCCGGTGAAACTCAGATTACTTCCGATGTAGCGAGGTGGTCGAGCAGATCCCACCAAGCCTTGTCCATCAGAACTGGCAGCGTCCTGCTCCTCACAGCCCCTCCGCACAGGGCCAGGGTCACCACGGTCTCTCTGCTGCTCTTCCCCAGTGACCTGCTGGTGGCTCAGGAGCGAGGCCGAGCTGGCTGGGAGCTGCAGGACCATGCTGGTGCTCCTCATCCAGGTCTCACCTCCCATACTTCAGCCAGCTGTGTGCACACGTCCTTCACTGAGCCTCCAGCAGTTCTCAGGGAAGGGCCCTGCACGTACCTTCCTTCTGCTGAGCGGGACATCTCATCCAGGAAAAGGTAAGTTTGGTCCTATTGCCCTCTTGTGGCTGCCCAAAAGAGGCTACAGTAGAGTCTCACCGGCTGTCATTTGCAGAAGTGGCACCTGCTAACATAACTTTCCTATAGGCTGAAAGCAGTGCCGGGCCCCTAGGTGTAGCTGTGCAGGGTAAGCTGGTGCACCAGCCATGGGACCGTGATGTTTCTGAAAGGGACATGGGGGTACGGCACTGTGACAGCAGGAGACCAGGCATGAGGACATCTCAGACCAAACCTTCCTCCCCTCTTCTTCCACCACCCTTGCCTTTGCCTTGTGCCTATTTTTCAGCCGCATGGGAAAACCCCCTTGGTGTGGTTTGGCAGCATGCCCTGCTGCTCTCCCATTCAAAGGTGGCCGCTAAAAACACGCCGGCAGCCCTAGCAGGAAACCCTTTCCTTACCGTGTGTCCTGGACCCCATAAGTTTACAATAGGGTGTATGGGAGTAGCACTTCTCTCCCTGTAGGATGGTGACGTATGTGCAGAGCTTGGAGAGGATGCATCCAGTGCCTCTGGTGTTCTGACAGGTGTTAAAAGCTGAAAAACCATGCCCAGGAGGTTACAAAATAGTTTTAAGAAGAGAAGGGGATCGTTTTGAAGGGTTTCACAAAAACAAGGATTAGAATCAAACTGTGATGAAAGAGAGCAAAACAAGAAAATGAACACTGCACCTCTCCCAAAGCCTGAACTGCCGTCCATCCATGCACGAGAATCCTGGGTTCAAGTGCAACCGAGCTGCTTTCTCTCTGCTGCTCCTTCCATCAAGCCCTAGTGCTTCTGCTGGTGCTTACACCTATGGGTAGCCTGAAAATTTACTCTTAAAAGACACAGCAATAAAAATCAAAGCAGGCTTGTACGCAAGTTAAATCTTCTGATAAGGAGAGGTAATGTTATTTGTTTTCAGTCAAACAAGGGCAATAAAAGCCAAGATGTTTAATGAAACCCCACCTGGTGTATATTGGCCTTGACACAGTATTTTTATTCAACATAGCCTGCACTTAATGGAAATCCTTGGCAAACAGCCCGAGCCAGGGCTATAATGTTTGTAAAATAGCTGTTGCTTTCAGCGTGATTTTCCCCAGCGAAAGCCACGCGAATAAAAAAGCGAAGATTCAGTAACAGTGTAATTGTGTCACATAAAGGCCACCCCGGGGGGAAGCCATCTGAAGTTTTAATGTTTTAAAATGAGTACTGAATTCACTCATCTTTGGTAACGAAGGCGGCTCCCGCTCCCGGGCGCAGCTGTGCGAGCGCACCGAAGGGCTGCCGAAGGAGAGCAGAACGAACGCCATTTGCAAGTCAAGTGCCTTTAGACCCCAGATGCTGCTGCCTCATAGCCGCTTGCCTGCAGTTCTGTGGCCTTGACGAAGAATAAAAGTTTTCCCTCCAGCACCAGCGCTCGCCTGTGACCACCGAAGGCCTGGCTCCGATCTCTCGCTCACGCGGGTGATGGCCCTCCTCAAGGCAGCAGAGGAGCAGGTTGGCGCCAAGCCAGTGAAATGACCCCAAGTCAGGCTGGATTTGAAAAGGGGCCGTCACGTACTGCTTGCTAAAATAAACACATCCAGCTTTGGTAGGACAGAGCTGGAGCTTCAGAGCCTCCCAAGCTTGTCCCCAGGGTCTGCCCACGCCTGGGCTCCCCTCCTGGTGGTCAGGAGCACCCCAGGGCCACCTCACACTTTCTGGGCTCTTGGTCTACTCCTCTTCCATTTGGTGCTCGACCACAAACAGCTACAGGTAGCACACACCATATATATATAGTTTATGAAGAAATTAACTGTTTTTCATCAACAGCACAGCCACCCTCTTGCTGTGTCTCCAGTTACTGCTGTTCCCTTGGGTCTCCAGACGCTAACCCAGCCTCTGTGTCCAGTCCTGGATGACATCTCAGTTTGTAACTCTTCTGACCCTAACAACCCTTTCTGGAAGCTGCAGAACCAGTTAAGCTCTCAGAATAACACCCTACAGCATTAATTTCCATTCATTAGCATTTTTTTTTTATCGTCTGTTTTTACCGACCACTACTCATTCAGGTATTCTTCGTGTCAAGGTGAGCACCAGCACCTTTCAGCATGTAGACAGGGCTTACGGCGGGTCCTGGGAGAGGCAAGCATATGTGCTGAGGGGAAAATAGGCTACCGACCGAGCCATGTCACCCTCTCAAATAAAGGCAGAGGGTAACAGCATTTCCTAGCTAACCTCAGGAGTAGTCTCCATAGAGATCAGCAGGCTAAGCATGAGGTGGAATTTGTCTGAGAGGAAAATCTCTCTGAGTGGGGATTTTGGTGAAGAGAAGCTTTCAGTCATCTCCTCTGTGATGCTGCCTGTGTATGGCTGCCTTGCTATGCCCAGCTGCTTCACTGCTTTACTACTCAAAGCTGGCAAATTTGGCATATTTTTAGGGGATGCTTACCTTAGGGGATGCTTACCTTAGGGCATGCTTTGTGATCATCTGGCCTCGGTCATGCCCACAGCTGAGAGATTTTAACATGACTTTAAGAAAAACATGGAGCTCAGATACTGACGTTTTAAGCTAGCAAAAGTAGTAAGGCATTTATTTTCAGGGCAAAGTTGTTATATTGAACTTAAAAAGGACAGAAGCTGCTGTCTGTCAGACAGGCCAGGCTTCCCCAAGCGTGCCTGGAGCATCAGATGATGTGGAGGGGGAACAACTGGTGTTTTCTGCAGCAGTGGTTAGAGCCCATGTGTGATTTTGTTGTATCCTTTTGAACATGAGCTCTGCGTGATACAGAGCATTTAGTGAGGATTCATGGGCCACCATGGACCAAAAGATTACTGATGAGGAATCTGGAGATAGGCAATTAATGTTTTATTATCTGTGCTCTTAAGATAATGGCTGTGTCTTCTTCATACTTGTACAGCTCCTAGCATAATGGGGTCTTGTTTCTCTCTGTGACACTTTTTCCTTGTTCCTTTTTCACAACCCCCCCTCAATAACCCAGCCAAATGTAAATAGCTAAGAGAAAAGTGACCTTTCTCCTGATATCCCTCTGTGCATGGAGAGTGTCAGCAGTGCCTGGTGTCCTCTTTCAGCTGAGTTCGGTGGGAGCTGTTCAGCTGGTTTCACAAGAAGCAAAAGGAGGCTCTTTGGTCAGCCCGAAAGTCCATCCTTTCCACACTGGACAGGAACTGAGGGGTCCCCATTTGGTGGACGCGAGGACCTGTCCTCCCTGGCAGCTTCCACCAGGCCCTGGATCTGCCACTGGCCTTGTATGTGCACAGCCAAGCAAGAGGGCACTTGGCCACTCCTGGCTCATGGGTCTTCTTCATGCTCCTGACGTGTTGGAAAGGGTAAAGACAGATCCCTCTCCCTCACCTCCAGTTGTGTTTTTCTGCTTCTGAGGAACAGATTCACGAGGTGACCCCAGGCATATGCTTGGATGAGTGAGACGTCAAAGGTGGAGTTTGCCACCACAGTGACCTTCTCCTGGTAGCCCAAGCCATTACTGATCCACACCAAATGCTACGAGTGAGGCACAGGTACGTTTCAGGGTACCCTTGGAGGTCCGGGCCAGCCAAGCTTTCCACGTTGCAAGTGCTGCATACTCATGCTTCTCCCATTCCTGCTGCTGAGCCCCATGGGAAGATTAGCCTAAACTCGCTTTGGTTGGGTCACTTCACAATTTGAACACAGTAACTCCTGCCTGGGCACGTGCCCTGCCCTTCTCTATCCATGAGGGGCATATTAGTGCTAAAAATCCTTGAGTTATTTGCACTTCCTAGCCCCAATAAGCCTTCAAATCAAATAATAGTTCCTCTTTTCATTTTTTTATTATTTTATTTTATTTTGTTTTGTTTTTTTTGTTTTTCTTTATATTTGGAGAAAAAAAAAAAAGAGTGTTTTGGTTTATGTGGGTATGAATAATACCTTTTTCACAGTCACATTTGTTTCCTCTGTTTAATTTCTCTGAGATGACTAATTGTTTCAAGAGCTTCATTCCCAGAGCAAAACAAACAAATAAACCCCCTGTGTTACACCCTCCCCAGCTTTCACTAATCCAAATAAAGACAAAATATATTTTGCCCTCCGTAGCTGTAAGTTTTCTCTTCCATCAGACTTTATGTTTGAAACAGATAAGGTTTTCTTTACATAAGCAATTACCTAGCTATCTCTTTTTGGACACATCTGAATTAACCGTCATCCTAAGCTAAGATCAGAGGCATAGGTAGCAAAACTGAACGCAAGTTCAGCAAAGTAGAAATTTCAGTTCAGGAGACAGTTATGAATTCAGACTTTATTAAATTAAAAAGAAAAATTCTCTTGGGATCCAGTAGTCTTCAGGGGAAATATCTTCAAGACATTTTTATTTGTCTATAGGTTTTCATTCCCATTGGCATCACTGTAAGGCAAAGCAGGCTAAGAAAAATGCCTTGTTTTTTAAGGGTGTTCCATAGGTGTCTGCTTTGGTAGCAGGATGTGTATTCATTATTTACGATGCGAAGGGTTGTCTCCCTGATGAATTTCTCTTTAGTTCATAAAACCTAGCATTTCCTTCCTTGTGGTGTTGACCCAGCTTCCTAAATTAATTTTTTTGATCTCCACCATGTTTTCCAGACACCACAAGCACTCACAGAGATGCTGTTGAAACGTGATCGGTCTGCAGCAGGCACTGAGATCCTGGGGGTGATAGAGTGGGACATCAGCCCAGAGCAGGCGGCAGGGCCACCTGCCTGCCCCCATAACCCTTTCATGGCACGAGCTCACCAGTGCCATGGTGGGAGTGCTGGTGCATGAACAGAAGAGACAGCCAGATACCTGAATTTTAGACAGCCAGACTTAGGGGAAAACGAATCCTGCCCTGGTGATTAAACTACTTTCATGTGAACCACACTGGTATTTTGAAATAAAACCACTGGGTTTCTGGGACTTTCATGCACAAGGAAGCAGCAGGATTAAGGGGGGCTTGTGGTCCAGTGAAATAATCCATATAATTCGCGTTATCTCATTCCTCCTCCCCTTTTAATTTTTTTTTTTTAACTTTTTGTTAAGTCAGTGACAGCCATTTCCCAGGTGCTTTCAGCAGCAGTGAGGAAGTATATTGGTGCTGAACTTCATCAGGCTGCTGCAACCACATTTATATTCATGCAGCGACTTCAGAGCCAGGCTCCTGAGGAGTGTGAGACTAAACCAAGCAGACACTTCTCTCAGACTTGTTTCTGCAGTAGCTTGTGAAGGAAATGGATTTGAGACTCAATACCGCTGCTTTACGGCCATGTGTGTCAGCAGTGTCCCAGCAGAGCTGATAGCTGTGATGAATTAACTAATGACTTATAATAATGAATAACAATGAATTAACTATTACTGAAAAAGCACATGCAGTGGGATATAAGCTACTTTCTGAAATGGGTGATGTGATTTTTGAATTCACGTACTATGGACTTCAGTGCTTCCCATTGCTCTGTTCATTTTGAGGAGCCCAGTTACTCTTCTAGTTAATTGAAACGTTTCAGTGACCATTGGGAGTGAAAATACAGATCTCTTTCAGCATATTCTGTGTAGCTGGAGAATGATCAGAAGATGGAAAGGTGGATGGAGGCTGATGAGGGGTGTCTGCCTTATACCACAGTTGCTTCCTGTGTGTTTTATGATCTAAGAGCAGGGAGTGAGGGTCCCTTGCCAAAGCATATGGCAGAAAAAGGCATTTGGCAGAGCAAGTGTCTCTAGGAAACTGTTCCGGGTCTAAGAGCACTGTGTCTCTAGCCAGAAGCCATATGTCAGCTTGTTGCTTGACTGGTTTTGTATTGGACATGACTCATCAAAACTTCCCATAAACTAGCGTGTAACTGCAATAGCAGTAAGCTAGCTTCACACTTCGTGGGGCACTGTGGTAGGTTTAATTAATCATGCTTTAGTGTTTGATGAGTAGAACTGCAAGGACAGTATGATTTACTTTTTGGTACATAGCACTAGGTAAGAAAATTAAAATGTGTAAGAAGTAAAAATATTGGACAAATCCAGAGCTGAGCAAGGCTAAAAAAGCTGCTTAAGATGGTGAAGGGAAGTTTGTGCTTGCACAGAAAGCTGTCTGTGCTTGCCCCCCAGCTGAAAACTTTGGCTTTCCATTTCCAAGTCACCTCTTTGTACACTGGTGAGGATTCAAGGAAACCCCAAAACTCCCAAAATGTAAAAAATATTGCTGTTTCCAGAGGGGAAGAGTGTCTTGGTTTTCATCAGGGAAACAAGCAAGAAGGCAAGAGCTCCTGTGCTTCTCAGACAGGAGCATCACGAGGGGCTGGCTCTGCACGAGCCACTGATGAGGGAGGGCACAAGCCAGCCCCAAAGCCCCCAGAACAGCACAGCACCCTGAAAGTCAGGCTGCTTGATGCACGGCCTTGGCATAGCACTGTGTGAAAGCAGAGGGAGAGCACTGCAGGTGCAGCAGCTGCTTTTCAAGGATATTCATCCATTTCCAGTGTGTATGGGGATGCACGCTCTCTCCATTTTCACAGAATCACAGAACTGTAGGGGTTGGAAGGGACCTCGAAAGATCATCGGGTCCAACCCCCCTGCCAAAGCAGGTTCCCTAGAGCAGGCTGCCCAGGTAGGCGTCCAGATGGGCCTTGAATATCTCCAGATATTTTAGTAAAGTTGTGTTCAGGTTAAAGCAGTGTAAAGTGCCAGGTGATTTTTGATAAAAAGTGATGCACAGGAATTCTAACATGATAGACCGCGTATCAGCCTGCGACAGATATACAGCGTAGGCAAGCCTTAGGTCAGAGATAGTACTTCTGGGAGTAGAGAAGTGCTGCAACTAGCCAAGCACTAGTGATAACAGAAGTTGAAATTTTCACATATGGAAATCTCCGGAAATATTAAACGGGGTGCCTGAGCAAATCCATAGGAAATTCTACAGATTTATGAATATTATTATCTGTGAACTTAAATTACACTGACATTTAAAATGAACAGAAATGGCACTTTAATTGCACTGTAGCCACACTTTTATTGCATATATTTTAATACATTAGAAAGTAGTTAGAGCTGTACTGTACTGTATAGGGTCAGCCCAGGCAATTAGACTTTAAAAATGTGGAAATAAAAAGATCTCAGAGCTCCCACTCAACTAAGGAGAACTGGCTCTGTGGTTCTTTCTCAGTATCACAGAGCAGCAAAAAGAAATCTCCCAGCTTTTTGAAATTGTCCAAGGTGCTCCAGGGCCATGGGTCCTATGCCCACTTGCATGAAACTGCCTGTGGGCTTTGGGTAGATGCACTCTTCTGCAATGCTATTCCAAAATAGACAGTGTTTACAAGCACGACTTTGCATAACCCTACATAATCATGCACGTTGGTGTAGAAAGGGTCTCAAACCAGACCCTGAAATATCTGAGATGCTTCCACTGGAGCTAATGGGCTGGATGTCACTTCAGACCCATTGAGGCAGCTTCTGGGTCTGACATTGCCTATCTACTTGGCCGTGGTAGAAATCAGGCTCCTGCTGTGCTTTCATTTTTGCGGAGAGTGCTGCCATATGGGGTCTGATATTGCACCTCTTCCCTGCAATCTTTTTTCTTGTTTGTGTAAAGTCATTAGCAAGGAATTATAAAGAAAAAAAAAGAGTTCTGCTCTTTCACAAACCCTCAGAAGATATGTTCTGTTAGTGTTTCTTCCAGCTGCTCTGGCAAAGGAACAAATAAAGCCAATGTTAAACATCCAGCAATATCAGAATTTCATCCCAAATCTTCTTGGTTCAGGCACTGAAAAACTTCATGCAGTTCTTCAGTTTTTATGTGTCTCTAGGCAAGTGACTCAGTGGTCTCTATTCAGCTGTGCAATATTAATGACTGCGAAGCAGTGTTCTCAGCCTCAGCTCTGCAGCTGTAAAGCCATACTAGTCCCTAATGCATAAATGTTATTTGCGATATAGGGGTAGGCTTGACTACAGAAGAAGGCTTCCTGGTGCAAAACTTTCAGAAATGGAAACCAATGGTTTGTGCAGCTTCTGCACTTACAGGCTAAGACTTTGGGCATTTGAAATGGAGCGTTGCACGCTCCTCTGGGTACAATATTTTTTTGTTCCTTGTCCCACACATCCATCTGGTGCCTTGAATACACAAATCTGAGTTCAGCTCTCATGTTTGACAACTGCACAAATGTATCCTCTACTTTGACTGAGTAAGCAATCACATTGACACTGCAGATCCTATGCACTGATATGCATATATCATATGATATCTTTCTGGTAGAAAGGATCTGAAATGAGTGCATTTGCTGGACTTTTAAAAAACAAATTGCTACTGTAATTTTAACTTGGGAAATATTTACGTAAGAGAGATTCTGACTACCAAAAAGTATCTTCCTAGGAGGATTTTTCTCTCCATGATTCACTGCTTGCTTAGGCAAGGGTTGTTGTCATGCCCTGCCACTGTGTTGCTTCAAGATCCCTTTTCAGTGGGTTAAGTCTGTGTGTCACTATTTCCAAAACACTGTTCCTCATCCCACAGATGTGACCTGCATTCTTTGTTTCTAAAGATGTTTGGGATTTGCATTTTGGCAATTAAAATCTATGCGTCTCAGATGAATCCAAATTACAAAATGAGCCAGATCCCTTTGATATATTTGCCTTGCTATTATTTAGTATGCTACTGTTTGTATCACCTGTAAACATCAGTGATCATAGCTTTAGAATTTCTTCTTTTAGATTAAAATGCTAGATGCTATTCTTTGCTCTAAAGAGATGCTATGATGATGCCATAAGTCTGTTCTGTGTTCCCACTGATGACTTGGATGATGGACTAGAATATGTATGTTTGCTAAATTTGTAGGTGATATGAACCTGGGAGGGACTGCTAACATGCTAAAAGAAAGGACTGGAAATTCAAAACAGTCCTCCCAAATGGAAGGTATGATCTGAAAATAAAAAGAATGGTTTCAACCAGTAAAAGTACAAGGTAGCATACTTGGGTAGAAATAACCATCTATAGAAACACCTAATTTTGAATACTTGGTTTTCAGAAAATCTGCAGAAAAGACTGGATTTTTCAATGGATTGCAGGCTCAATATGCCAACACTGTCTACATAATGAAAAAAAAAAAAAAACGAGGTAAATGTTACAGTGGGGAATATAGACATCTGTTTAGCTTGCAACATAAATTAAATATTCCTCCTGATCTGGTCAGCACTAGTATGTCTTCTGCTGGAGCTCTGTGTTTCAGATGCTGTACTTCTAAGAAAATGTGAATCAGCTGGAGGGAGTGCAGAGGAGAACAACAATGTTGACTGATCTCAAAAACATGGGCTCCACAGAAAGACAAGACTTACTGGGTCAGCAGAGTCTGAAAAATGAAGGAGTGATAACAGCCTTCCAATTTGTAAAGCTATCCCTAAAGAGAAAGAGAATAACCTCTTTCCCTATCCATAGGACAAGAAGTACAGAGCTTAAATTGCAGCTACTAGAGGTTTTTAAAATCACGTTAAAAAAGAATTTGTCGGGGCTGGTAAAAGTGTCGTTTGACCTCACCTTGGAATGAGTGTGATTTGGATGACCTCTGAACTTCCTTCTGGTCCTCTTTTGCTACATCACAACCACTGACATAAAGACCTATTGCTGATATATTTTGCTATATTTGATAACATACTGAGTTTTGGAATCACAGACAAGCTTTGCTAAATGCCTTTAGAAATTGCCATTGGATTCTAGTGTAAGGATATGTGGAGTGTGAGGCTGTTTATTCCTTGAAGAAAAAATTGTCTGACTAAGGTATTCACAAAAAAAAAAAATAATCAGGGAAACAAAGGAGGAGGGGGAAGAAAAACCATTTACAATCAGAGAACCTGATCAATTGGTGGAAACAAAGACAATGACCAGTTACAGTTGTGCTAACGGATAAGAGAGGGAATGTGGGGACGTTTATTTCAGAAAGGCTGTCTGAATGAGGATTTCTAAATTGGGATAAGAAGAAAATGAAGGCCAAGCAATAAGCAAAATGCAGAGACACAGACCTGACAAAGCAATAACGGAGGCAATGCCAAGAAACAAACTTCCCAGTCGCACTGGTTGATGGGCTATCAAACTACAGGAAACACTTCCAGGAAGGTCAGCCTGGACTTTGCGTCTGATAAGACTGTGAACCACATGGACAAGGATCATGGGCCTGGACTGGGAGAGTGCAGAAACGGCAGAGCTCTGCAAATCCATGGGGGTGTGCAGGGGAAGGGGGAACAAAGATGGGAATAGGTACAAAAGGGTTTAAAAGGGCCAGCTGCATGTAAAATGGGGCTGGTCAGTATGCTTGTCTGGCTGAGCACTGCGCTTGATCACTGCAGCCTGTCCTGTCTTCTTATTTTTTTCCCATTAAATCTTTTCTTAATTCTCCCCCTCTGTATTTGCACTCTCTCTCCCGTGTGTGTGTGCTCTGTGAGGCAGGCCTGGGATCTGGGCAGGAGTGCTGGACGGACAGAGGGGCCATGACAGGACTGGAGGGATCTGGGAATGTTCATGTGCTTGTGAACCTAGACGGTGCTGTGTGTGTGTCTGCACTAATGAATTTCTGCCTCTACCAGCTGGAGAGGAGGAAGGGGTCTCAGCTGCCTGTGTTTGTGTGTGAGTCCTGTGTCTAAGTGCTGCTGGAAGCAGCCCTTTGCTGGGCAGCCTGTGTGACCGGTCATGTCAGCGTCCTGTCTCTGCATGTGTGCCTTTATATGTGCTCAGCTTTGCAACTATCGAACCTGCAAAGGAGAAAGCTGCAGCTGCATTCCTGAGCCTGGGCAGGGGCCATGGGTCCCAGACCCCGAGCTGAGGCCCAGCGGATGGACAGGAGCGGCCCCAGGCCGGAGTGGCTGGAGGGGGCCATCTTTGTTCTTCACCTCACACATTCACACGGTGTTGGTAAACCTGTAACTCTAAACACCTTAAATAAAATGAATACTTCCAGAACTATTGTGTATCAGGTCTTTTTTTTTTTTTTCCTTTTGACTTGGACTTTATCTACTGTAATTTCAGGGAAACCTCTCTGGATTTCATAGGACAGAGGCCAAGTTCACTTCTGTTTGGCACCTGCATGTGTGCTTCCTTCTCAAAGTAGCCATCATGCCTGATTTGCACCTGCTACCTTATTCTGGGGCTTATGAAATCCTGTGTAAAAATTTCTATACTCAGAGGCAGCAGAGGACAGGGAGATGTGAAAAGTGGGATACCCCAGCTGCAGAAAGCACACAGGCAGGTTCAACCTGACAATTTCTTTGGCTCAGACTTCTTGGTTCTGCCTCAGGAAGCACAGAAGCCGTATTGGTTTCTCTCCAAGCACAAGGTGCTGATGCCCCTCAAACACAACATGGTATCTCTGTTCCCATGGTGGTTTGTTAGTAGTTGTTTCCACACAGCTGGACTGCGGTCCAGAGTTTGCCCTCAAACCGGCTTTGCTTGACCAGACATTGCCACTCTTGAGGTGCATTAACCTAAAACATTAGGTGGGATATGAACATTTTGAGGGCACCTGCGTCTGTTTCTTACTTATTCGCTCCCCTGCTGTGTTTGCCAGCTCCTCGGAAGTGAGTCGTTTCAGGTATGCCTGTTAAATTGACAGTGACTGACATTTATTGCTGGCACCCAGGGATTCCCTGTCATTTGACAACTAGAGGGACCTGTCTAAAAATCATACTTTTCACTTGCACCTTCCCATCCAACCCTTCCTTCAGCCAGTATTTTCTAATATGATCAAAGCATTTCCCCGTCACATACTCTCTCTTCACTTTGTCGCTTGTGGGGTCTGATGAATCGCCCTCGTTATTATTCTGCATCTGCAGGTCAGCCAGCCACAACACAGTGCCAGCATAACGGTGACAACTGAATTATAACAATTTCTCAGCTTTCTTTGCAGCGCGGATATAATATTTATGGCACTATTAATGCACAGCGCTGTCAGGATATTTAAAAGGAGAGTAACTCACCTCTCCCTGTCACACACGCATGTCCTTCATGTTTCAGAAGTGTTAGGAGAATCCTTATCAATTTTTCTTTCTTAATAGTCTCTGCTGTGAAGCCCAAGTCAAAAATGGCAGGCTCCAGCACCAGAGGGCCTGATGGATCTTTCTGTGGAGACAGCCAGGATAAAACTTTCAGTTGTGCTGCTTACAAAAGTGACTTAGCCTTCAGGCCATAGAGAACTGTAAGCACTTTTCCCCTTTATCTCCTGAGTTACGCAGAATTTAAGCTTCTACATATCTTTCTGTATTTGTCCCATAATGTTGCAGGACACCCGGTACTTGGCAAAACCAATACGTGGTGCAAAACTCACTCTGCTGAGTCAAAGAGACCAAATGATGCTGACAGACATGCTGGGTTGGATGTCAGCTGTCTCCCCAGGGCCAGTCCTGGAGCTGGCATCAACACTGCAATTGTGTGCTCTGGCTACATTAGCAGAAATATGACTGATTGCCCTTGACCACAAGCGATTTGGAGCGTATTTGTGCTGTCAAGGGATGGGAAAGCACAGACATTTGGCATGAAAGAATATGGCAACTCAACTTTTAGCTTCAACCACTTTTGAAATAAGACATAGACCTTGCTAACACAAAAAAACTCTTCACATTTATAACCAGATGTGCAAACCACTCCTATGGCCAGTGAAGATAAACCAGAAAAAAAAAGATTTTATTTTGCTAGTGTTGTTAAACTGCTTCAGAGACCAGAATAAATTCTAGCAGTGGATACATACTATATGGGACACACTAAATGCACCAGAACCAGACCGTTTATCTGATTGATAAAGCTGGTGGAGTTTCTATTCACCCGAAAGCAAAAACTAAAACAGACCATAGGATTTAGAGCTTGGAAAAGCCTGCACCGTAGCAACTAGGAGGAAACCAAACTCGCATGGGGACATCTATGTTGCTGCTGTTGAAATTAGGTGAGTTGCACCTTTGGTTCTCCTTGTCCCTGGACTCATCTAGCAAGTAATGTTGGAGATTGAAGTAGACATCTCTCAAACTTGTTTACTGGTCTTTTCCTGCATGAGGGTCCTGCAGCACTGCCAGCAGAGTTGGCTAATGCACACAAAAGCACTCCAGTCAGACCAAATCATTGCCTTGGAAATGGGACTGTTCTTCTAAGATACTTCTTGCAGACCACTTAGCTACCATCCCACCTGATTTTAAACAAAGGCAGCTCTTCCAAGTGATAAGATGAGGGGAAATGGCCTCAAGTTGCACCAGGGGAAGTTTAGTTTGGATATCAGGAGAAATTTCTTTACTGAAGGGACTGAGCAGCATTAGAATAGGCTGCCCAGAGAAGTGGTTGAGTCACCATCCCTGGAGGTCTTCAATAAATGTGTAGATGTAGAACTTAGTAGCATGGTTTAGTGGTGGACTTAGTACTAGATTAGAGGTTGGGCTAGATGATCTCAGAAGTCTTTACCAACATGAATGATTCTATGATTTTGCTCAAAGCTGATGAGGGACCATGGACGTGAACTGTTCTGAAGCAATATGGTGGGGCCTTACACTGTAGCTGGTGATAAGGACTTATACCTACAACTAAAAAGGTTGTGGTCTTGCAGTAACTTTGGGGAAAAAAAATGTTTGACCATTTATGACCATCACTGCCTTTCCAGCAGAAGTTTTGGTGTCTGGTGACCAGAAGTTTTGGTATCTGGTGGGATTGTAAGTCATTTAGGTACTTCTGGATTGGTCTTAGATGTCTCCTGCACTTTCAGATGAAACTCCAGAAAAGAACTGAGAGAAAGCTGCAGAGGAAGGGAAGTGGATGTACAATTGGCCTTCCTCCTAATTTTTCACAAGAACTTGCTTTTATTTTTCTGCTTGAATAGCTGGTTATTGAATTTCTCTCACATCTTTGCATTGACCTGGACAAAAACCAACCTCTATTATACTCACTAAAACAAATCTTGTCTCAGAGAGACACACATGCCAGTCGTGACGGACATTTCATGGCACAGCCTTTCACTACCCCCCAGCCCAACTCTTTTAAAATGACAAACCTGCATTTAAGAAAAGGAAATTTACTGTGTTTTTTCTGTGCAGATGGTGGTAAGCGTGAGTTAGCATTTGTAAGCTTATAAGCACATATGGTTTTGTACATATCAATTAAGGCAGTTGGCTAATCACTCTAATATCGTTACTGATTCATCTGTATGCCTTCAAATAGGCATTTATGCTCAGCCTGCTGGTTTTTGTACGTATGGACTGGATTGTGCAATTCTTCTTGTCACCATTTGTAGTCAATAACATTTCCTTGGCACCAAAGGGATTAAAAGGGTACATTTCAGAGCTGTGTGGGCAAGTCGTTTGGCCCATGCCTTATGTATAAGGCATGCACATAAAATATTTGTGCGTGTGTGGTTTCTTTTTAAAGGCTCTGCTAGTCATGCCGTGGGCTGAGTGACAACAGCACTATGTCTGTGCACATGGGACATACATGCAGACTCATGTATGCGCTCATCCTGCTGTTTGTGAGCTTGCTGTGCACAGCCACCGCATCCTGACCCTCCCAGCCTCACCTCACAGCCCTGACTGGGCTTACCATCATACCTCCACCTCCAGCAGCCCTGGCAAAGCTAATCTCACCCCAACCTCTCTAGTGTCCATGCAGATACAATATACCCCCCAAACAAGAGCTTAAATACACTGCTGGCCAGGCTGTGGTCTCAGCATGGCACACCCCCCTTGCTTCACTGCCCATGCACAGCTCTGGGCTTGCACCCCTCCCTCCTCATGCCATTTCCCTTCCCGTTGCTGTATGGATCAAGTTTGTCTTGTGTCCAGACAATACCTGTGAGATCTGTATCCTCCAGAGGCAAGCCCAAGAGCTGGCAAGCCTTCCCCTCAAGGGCTATTGCTCTTCAATGCCCTCACATCCTCTTCAGATATGGGTAGGCTTACCAGTAACCTTGGGACAGATGGACAATTATTTCCTTTTGTTGCTGGGGAAGTTTGACTCACAGAAATGGGAATGAGGTTTTCATATGTCAGACAAATCATTGCAAATGGCATCTCTGTGCTTAAATCCACTTGATTATCAACAGCAGTTAACAACTGTAAACCTCTGGGAAACCCCAGCTCCCTTAAACCAGGTATCTTGATAAATGCTAAGCCACCTGAGTCTCTGTTTGGACTTTGGGGGGTATTTAGGATCAAAGAATCATGTGAGCTGTAGCTGTTAGGAGGCTTTAGGAACTGGATTGCTTTGGGGTGCCATGATGAAATAACATGGGTCCTCCCCTGGCACAGTAAAATGGGACCGGGGGCGGCCTGACCTGCAAGGCCACCCATCGACCAGAAGAGGTCCACCCCTGCTCCATGGGGATTTTTCGTAGTTTTACTTTCAGGCTATGGACCATTTTCACAGTACGCAAACACTCTTTTTTTTTTTTCTTTCCTTTTTTCTTTTTTCTTTTTTTCTTTTTCACTTTTCAGGACTTCATGTCCACTTGTATTAATTTCCAAGTGAATGGTGCCACTCCAGAGCCTGGAAGAGAAGTATTTTGAAGAACATTGAATTATTATTACTTTTTTTTTTTTTTTTTTCATCTTTACCTCTGTCTTCAAATTGCTTTTAAACCTGAAGAGTTCCTTTTGTCTTTAAAATAAATAAATAAATAAACTGCTTTTCGTCCAAAATTTATTTCTGGTTTTGATGCTAAACAATACTTCCTATCTGGACAAAAACCTTAAGTTCCTGAAAGAAAGAAAACTAAAAAGGACATAAAATTTGTGACTGGTTTGCTCCCCCGGCTGTAGTCCTAAGGAAAATTTTTATGTAAGTTCTTCACAGGAGATTATTTATAGCCTTTTGCTAGCCACAGTGTTAAAGCTGCTACCAAGAGGTTGCAGGATGGTATTTTTAGCATCCTACCTAGAACCTGGCCGTGCGATTTCCTCATTTCATCATCCCTGAAGAACTACATAATGGAAACTGTGTTATAGCTATAGCAAAGTGAGGACGAAACTGATAGGTCTATGAATACTCAGCACGGAGCTCTGCTTTTGGGCAGTTGCATGAGGATTTTCTTGTCACCCAAGACATTCTAGATTTTCTTTTCTTCCTAGAGCGTTGGCAGTGTGACGGATGAATTTCCAGCTTTTCTCTCCTCCACCAGCACTCTTGTCTTTAGTCAGCCTCTCACTTAACTAGTTGGCCTACAGGGACCTGAATCCTGGTAGAGCTGCACATTGGTAGTTCCTGCTGGCATTAATTGAAACGGGAGGTGCAAAGTGCTTTGGAGACTGGGTCCAGTAAAAGACTGGGCCAGATTTCCATTTTCACATTTATAATTGCCCTGTGTACAAATTAGACTTAGCTAGCAAATGGGTGTTTTCTTACGAAGTTTTTCAGAAACGTGAAGGGGAGGTGAGCAAAACTGTCCAGCAGAAAATGTTTTTTTGTTTGTTTGTTTTTGACAAAAACTCAAAATACTCCTCATGAGTGTAGTTTAGCTGCATCACACTGCCACTTTGGCTCTGCAACGTGACCATGCCTGCTGGGATGGATCATCGTGCCTCCGTGGGGGTGGCATGGGGCTCGCCTGGCTGCGGCACCTCACGGAAGGGGTGCCTGGCTGGTGGCTTCGCTGATGCTGAAGCGTGGGAGCACGGGGAGACCAGGCTGTATACAACACCATAACAGCACTTCTAAATCAAAGCACCTTAGTTGTAGTCTGAAAGGATATTGTGCTCATTTATAAATTTTTGCAACCATAAATTAAAATCTCTGTGGAAATCAGACCTGGTGAAATATTTAATAGAAATTTAACTCAAGCTTTTTTTTTTTTTTTTTTTTTCAATCAGAAAATTGATTTCATTTCAGCCCAGAGCAAATCTTGCTATCTTGATTAAGTGAGGCAGAGAATATTTGCCAGTTGCTCACATCTCTCATTTAGCTGTGTGCTTTTGGAGGGCAGAGGTTTCTTGCATGACATCTTTGCGCCCTGGCTACTTCGTGACAGAGGTCTGGACCCAGCTGAGGCTGCCTCGTCTATTTTTGCCAAGACCTCTAAGTGTCGTACTTTTCACTGGAGTTGAATGTTTTGAATAAGACATTTAAAAATCAGAGCCTTGCCAGCTCTCTAAGGACATCGGCTCCTGTTTTCCTCTCGTGTAAGTGTAGCTACTGAAACACGGGGCACTTCATCTCAAGTAAATGTCTGAGCCTCCTCTAGGCAAGCAGTGACGGGCACCTCTTGGAGAGCTGCTGTTCTCGTCTGCTTTTAGGAGGGAATAATTGGGAGTGCTTATCTCTCTCTTCGTGGGCAAGAGGGAGAGCTTAATTTGTAGGTGGATGATGTCAGGTGAGATAAATCAGACCCTAACTGGTCTGAATTTTGAGCCTGTGTTTATTCTCCCTGTGGCCCTTCTTGAATTTTTGGGCCCAAGGGGTGGTTATATTACAGTAGGGTGGAGTGCATTTTTGTAGACAGATTAAAGGGGCCAAGAAATGTAAATGTATAATTAGCACAAATAGCTCAGCTTTCATCATCCCTGTAAAAGTTGCTTCTTCTTCAGTAGGTGCTGGTGCATTAACAGTATTGGCATTTCCAGACATCAAGAGTTGCAATCTTGAATTGGAACATTTTCTTGACAGAGAAATTTTTACAGAGCACTCACAGAAAAAGCACCTGCTTGCCTGAAACTGACCCTCACCCATGGTTTACTTTGAGCAAAATTAGTCAGTGGGACAAATTCTGCCATCAGGAGATGGAGAACAAGAGGGCGTGTGACTTCTATTTCAGATTCACTTTTAAAGGTTAGGCTCTGTGCATCTCATATGGTTATAAAATGGTTTTTTTTGGTGTGCTGGGGGATTTGCTCAGCCCTCAGGGTGCCCCCTGACTTGTTCCAACACTTTTCCATCACCATCTCCTGCCTGTCCTACACTTGCCCCATGGGATGGGGCAGCCAAGCAGCGGCTGAAGGCTGGGGAAGGGGTGCCCACCTGTCCACCCTGGGACTGCAGCTCAACACCTCTCCACAGCTCTGTCCCTGCAGTCTGCACAGGGCAGCAGCCCCAGCCTGTTCTGCACAAAAACCCCATGTGCTCACCGGCACACGTCCGCTCCGTGTTTTTTCCCCAGTGCCAGCACGAAGGGCTGCTTTCCATCCCCATCATCCCTGAGGCCAGGCCGGTCTGTGAGGAAATGTGGCAACCAGCACTTTGTCTCTCTGTCATCGCCTGTCCTGCTGGGACTGCTCATGTATGGCAACTCTGCCCTTCTAAAATCCAGGCTCGCTTCAAAATGGCCATGAATTTTCATGAAAAGCCTTCAGAGATATACTGCATAATGACCCGATTTCATGGCTAATGTATATTTCATGTTAGGGCTGCTGTACCTCGAGTTTCCCCTCAAAACCTCTGAGCTTTGTTCTCATGGTTACCGACGTGTCCTCTGAATCCCTCAATAAAGTGCATTAGAGTGGTACCCACTGGAAATATTACACCCAAACTTTAGGAGACCAGGCCATTATCATGCTCTGTTTTCACTGGCTCCCTCATTCTCCTCACAGGAAAAAAACTATTTCTTCAGAGCTGAAACCTGGCTCAGAGGATCTCTCACAGAGACTGAATTCAATAAAAATTCACTGCAGACATTTCTGACTTAGAGAAATACAAAATAAAACAAAGCTTGGCAGGTTTGAATTTCTTGGGGGATGCGTTTATAAACTCAGAACTCTTTTGTCTTGGAAAATGAGTTCTTATGAAGAAATGGATCACTGATGTATATCTCTTTTATTAAAGAAAGAACCATAGAAATTAATGACAATGCAGAGATAAATAGATTATATTTTAATTGTTTTTCTTTTCGTTTAGAAAATAGAAATTGTTCTGAAAAACAAAAGCAATGTTTATGGATTTTGCTGGATTTCAGTCTTGGAAAGTACACTTGCTGGTGACTCTGGCCTGCCAGAAGCCATATTGCTCACATAAATAATTTTGTCTCAAAAGCAATTTTTTCTTTCATAAACCTAATGGCTTCTGACTGATTAAAGATACATATTTTAAATCCTTATCAGGAGAAAGGTCAGTCATACAGTGATGTGATTTTATTTGTAGAGATTCCACTTAGTATAATGCCTGATGAAAGAAATTCAGTTTAACCTTTTGAATGACTTTGGGAGCCTGAAGAAATGTCATGACGCTGTTTCCTTTAGGCATTGTCATCTTCAGACTCTTTCATATCCCATCTCAGCTGCCTCATCTCTCTGTAACAGTTGCTCATAAGAAATATGCCTGCCTTCCTTCATAGTTTGTTGACATTAAAAGAAGAGAAAAGGAGAGAAAAGAGAAGAAAGACCTCTAAAAAGGTCTTGCTCCTGTTTATGTTCATGTTCTGTCCAACTTTGCTTATAACTCACCCACTTCTGCGCCTGCCCCGCTTGCGTGATGGCCACGTATTTTTGGTACAGAGAAGGTGCTTAACTCCAAGGAGAACAGCAGTACGAAGAACTGGCTTTCAAGAAAGCCTTACACTTATTCTCCAGGTACTTACACTCCTGATTGCCTGTGGCTTTTGATTCTTGCCATTTTAATAGGTCTATGTTCACGTTTTGTCCACCTCTGCCTGAGGTGGAGTAGCCCCTCTCCTAGGCTTTGCTACAAATGGATTTCGTTGCAGCCACTAATCAAAGAGGCCTTCTCCTTTTTCCTGTTTCCTAAGAGTTTTTCTTCATAGGTGAAGCCCTCATAGAAACTGCAGTGCTGTTTGCTGAAAGCCTCCGATTTTGTGTGAAAATATTCTGCTTACTGAAAGCATCCAGCCGAGCCAAGCATCCAGCCTTTCAGCAGTGGAGCACAGGGGTATCAGCTGCCTTACTGCCCCTAAGCAAAGAAAACCAGATTATTGCTGCGTCCCCCCATGCCTCTGAAGCAGCTCCGGTGGCTTCAGCTGCTGTGAAAGCAGCCACTGAAGTGAGGTCTGTCGTCTCTCTTCTTATAGCTGTGATGCTATAGCAGTAATTTTTGTTGGTCATATATTGCTGGGAGACTGACTGAAATGCGACTCAAACCTTTGAGCACCTAGGGGAGTAAACACCAGTGACTCCTGCCCAGCACTGCCCACAGCATTCCCACACACCAGCAGTGGTCATACACTGCCTGGGGAGCAAGGCAAGAGGAGCACTGCCTGGTGGGTGGGAAGGCACCTTCACACTTGGGCTGTCAAAGGGAAAAGAGCATCAGCCTTTTGATTCCTGCTCCAGGTGCCTGATCCTTCCCCACCCAAGGAAGCTGTGGCCGTTCAGATTTTGGGAAAGGCTTCCTAGCCACCTGACCGCGCCTGACACCTCTCCTTTCTCAGTCCCTTTTCCCTCCTCGTTTCCACTCCGGTGTTCAAAGAGCATAAAGTTTTGCGCCATGCAAAACTTGGTGACTACTTTTGTAGCCATTTCCTTCAAATACCCTAAGCACGAAATTGCATACTGCTCCTGCAGATGGGGGCCAAATGTTACTGCTGAAAGCATCGCTGACGTCTCTGCTGAATTTGGCCCAGAGACTTCCAAGAAAATATAGTCTGCCTACTCCAAGCTACATTTAGCACAAGCCAGTCATTTGTGACTGTAGCTTATAAATACTCTCAACTACTGGCATACACAATGGGAAATATAATACATCTTATCTGAGGGCCAAGTGTTCGTTATTTATTGCGGTCATTATTCATTTCCATTGTAGCTCCTAATGGGGCTTTAACACTTGCTGGGCCATTAGCCCAGCTAAAGGTCCCAGATTTTCTTGGCATACCTATCATCTGTTTTCTCTGATGTGTGGTTTGTGGCTGGTGCGTACGCAAAGGGGAACTGGGCAGCACTAAAGAAAATTCACGCTTATTATTGTGTCTCACAGTTCATTATAATGTCATAGTTCGTTCATTTTTTTTCCGTTTTCTTCATTGAGTTTCTTGTAGCCAGATGAGGATCATTAGCTTCTGAAATGAAACATTCTAATTAAGCTGATCTGCGCTGTGCCTTCTAACTCTTCAGATAACATTGCCAAATTAGGAAGGCACAATCGCTTCTGTGTTTGTGTTTAATAAATATTTCAGCACTGCTTGATAAGGCTGACACTACTACATTAAGGACACTGGGAGCCATGTCCTACTGACTCACTGCACTGTGTCTTCCCTTCAGAGGGTGATGTGTGAGGCTGAATCATACCACACTAGCTGTGTGTGCATGGGATTGAGCAGGGAGACGGTTGGCATGACGGGCATGTCCCTTGTTAATCCGATGGAGAGAAAATGTGAGTGATAATTAATCATCTTCATTCATTACCTCCAAAAACAGCCTGTTCCATCCTCACCATGAAAGGAGAACTGCTGTGAGCTTAGCTCCTCTTCCTCTCTCTGAAAGTTCAAATGGTAAAGGAAATGCCTTTCAGCATGAGTGCAATGGGAAACTACTACAAACATATATATATTGTCCAGTGGCTGGACTGCTGTTAGCAGCTCATGTCTCCTTCGCTCTTAGCCAGGGCTTTGTGAGAACTCATTGGCTCCTCAGGTCTGCTGCTTCGTCTGTCCGAAGGACCGTGTGTGGAATAGGCACAGAGATGGAGATGGCTAAAAAACAAAACAAAACCAAAAACAAACCAAAAAAAAGCCAAAACAAAAGAGTAGAAGAATATTTCCCATCTCTGTGGGCTTGCAAATAACTGTGCCAGAAGAAATGAGAGGTTGCAACAGAGCCGTGATGGAGCGGATGGGCTGAGCTTGAAATGCTTAAGGGTTGCTGCAGGCATGCCTGTAGGTGTGACTCTCTGACCTGCCTAATGCCTGGTTGTGCAGAACCACGTACAGCTGACAGACAGACATCCTGATCTTTTGGCACCTTTAGCTCTTTTTGCACAGTGATAGAGGGCTGGGAGAACATGATGATGGGGTTCAGGTCTGCACTTCCAAATGTAATGGGCATCAAAGGCTTGTTATATTGAGGGTGGCAACCAAGTTGGAATTGGGTCATGGCCAACACACAAATTGGACCAGAGCAATGGCCACAAGCTTGAAGGCACTAATGAAACACCAAAGTGTTCTCAAGCCCGAGTGCAGACATGATTGCCATCTCCTACCTGTCTACTAGGTCCAGGCCAGTCACTCATCTTTTTGGGCCATACAGTCACAGGACAGAAAGTGACTTCATAGACTATCATCAAATCCAGTCTTGTGCAATCACAAGCAGCTGCATCCCTTAAGTAATATGTCAAACTCCACCTTGAAATCGGACAGGTTTCTTTGCCATCTGTTCCAGAACCTGCAACTAGTTTAATTAGAAGAGAAAGTCTCAGGTTACTCAACGCTACCATCACAATGATCATTTTGAACCTTTTCGTAATCATCTCTCTGATTCTCCCCACAGAGTGGACGTTTCAGGTATCTTACTGCTGGCATTTCCACTCAAAACTTGTTTGTGGTGCAATAATGCAGGCGCAGTTTCTCATCAGTACTTGCAGTGATGGAGACCTGATTAAATCTCGCTTGAAAGTCAGGCCCTCAGGTCCTAATCCTCAAGCTGGCATGTACCAGGGGTGGAAGCTTGTTTACCTGCTCTCTGAAATGCCTCTTCACATTGGCATTCACTTAATGTCTTCGTCACCCCAGCTCTGATTTTTTTCTCCCTTCAGTGAATCATTTATGCACTTTGCTGCTATCAAAGAAAAGTCTTCATTTTCAGCACACTGTCAGAAGAAATTCCTTTGAAAAAAAAATGTTACTTAGGCAAGCCTTTCAAATGAAAGCAAAAATACCTAGTGTCACTCCTGCTCCTCAGGTTTATAAAAAAAAAGAAAGACCTTTTTAAGTAATTCTGTCCATCTTTCTACCTCTACAGGACTATCTATTTATTAGTATTTTCTCCAGGGTCAATTCAGTAATTTTTTATAATGTTTCCATTGCATTCCTCTGGGAGGAAAATTATCTCATAGGCTGCGGTGGTCTGCTCTTTCTCTACATAGAGGAGTTGACAGTTACGATGTCTCCTTCCTACATAATATCTATTGCATAGTTTATCCCTCTTCAGTCTTTGTCATCTAGCAAATGCCTATATAACTTCAAAAACCCTCCCACAGGAGTCAGTGTGAGACACGCATAGGCTGTCACAGCCACACCTAAGCCTGGGAAGTAACAAAATTGGCCTAGTTTTGATGGATTTCTCACTGGTTTTGTAGCTCTGTTTTGAACTCTCTGACTACTTATCAACATCTTCTTCGGAGGAGGAGTGATCTTAGCTAAAGAGTGGTTGCATGAAGAGCATCACTCTGCCAGTGAAATTACACATGGTAATTTTCTGTGTGGAGAGGTCATTTGAGAGTGAGTGAGTGAGCCCATTACTGTGAAAGAGAGAAAATATCCTGTCTTCCAACACAACACCCCTGCTGAAGAAGCCCAAAATGGTATTAATCTGTATTTGTTTCTAAAGCTCGTTGCAGGTTAATATCCCCTGAGCATTGTCATTGCTCGGTCTTGCTATCGCTGCTGCTCCACGGACTGCTTCTTCTGGTGGGATATTTTTATGATGCACAACTGATCTCCTTGTGTAATTGCATTCTGCCAGTGACTCTGCTCCTCTTACTTAGTGAAGAACGTGGACTGGAAAGGACTCTGTGGGTCACCGAGTTTCCAATTCCAGGAAATTGTGACCTAGATTTAGAGTGCCAAGGGGTCCCAGAACAGGAGCTTGTGCCTTTCCACACATGTATCCCAAACACCCTCCAGCTTCCTGAAAAGGAATTTTAAACCCCCCGAACCTCAAGATTGTTAGTGTGGCTATTAGAAAACAGTGCTGGACACTATGGCAAAAACAGTGTTGGGCAACTATGCTGCACCCCCAAAAAACTAAGCCTTAAAGTTTATGGAGGTTGAATGTTCAAGACAAAGGGCTGCACAGGGTGTTTGTGGCTGAAAGTGGAAGCTGGAGGTGTTTTTTGGTGATTGCTGGTCATACCAGCCTGTGGATCCATCCTTACTGTGGGGAGTACTTAGAAAAGGAAGGGAAATAAAAACAACCAACATATTAATCTCTCACAAAACACTCAGCATTGCCAGCAAGTCATTGGAGGTCCTCCAGGACATGGGGTTGGGTGATAACAACATACCATAGCCTCACTGCAGCTTGTAAATGATTTTTCTGGTACTCACGCTGTGGCCATGCCAATGTCTTCGGTGAAAACGGAATTCTAATGCTGGGAAAATAAGTGGTAATTCTATAAAACCACTATTACTTGTGTAGACGAAGACAGTCATACTTAAAAAAAAGCCGCTAGCCGTGGTATGAAAAGCATGTTTGTTACAAAATACAAATGCTTTCAGAATATGGTGAGCGTTCCCAGTGCAGATGGCCTCAGGATGCAGGGCATGAAGCTAAAACAGGTAAATTATGCATTGGCTTTGGACTGAGACTTCAGCCTGGCTGATGGGACCGTCAAACCCAAAATGTGGTCACTGCCCTGGATAGTTCTGGGCTGTTTACTTACAAAACATGCACAAAGCCCTATTCCTCTGCACGCTGCTGGTAGGACTGAAATTGGGAAGAATGTTTCTTTGCTGACAGCTCCTGGCCTTCATCCTCCCTCAGCCCAAGAACTTCTTGGTTGCAATGACTCCATAAACTCTTCTCTGCTGGGTCCTTGTTTTGGTGACGCTCTCCACCCTTAATGTGTATCCCTGTCCTGTATGGGGCTGGTGGGACTGGGTTTGCTTGGAGATGATGGGCAGTGTGGTAAGTTGCCTGTGTAAGGTGCCCAGGGTTGTGCTGCAAACCATCCTCTGATCTTTCTCCAGCTTCCTCCATCCGCTTTCCCTACCTTGGTGTGGAAACAGGCTCCTGGACCTTCCCCTCTCTAACACAGACCAATTACCCCTGGGTATTTGCATTTGGCCACAAGGAGACATCTGCCGTGCTGGGCGTTTTGAACAGCAACTCCCATAGTTTTAGCTATTTCAGCTCACGTGGGAGTCTCTCAGCTTCTGCAACACTCCCGCACAAAGAGCATCTCTCACATCCACCAGCTGAACCGGGCTTTACCCAGCCCCTGGCAAAACAATATCTTTGCTTTGCAGCTCGTTTTTACTGCCCTCCTGATAATGAATGTAAACCTTAGTTGTGTGTATGTGATTAAACTCCGAGGGAGGCACAAGGCGATGGCTCCCCACACTTCAGAGCGCTTGTAGTGAGTTGTTTGTCTTCTGCAGTTTCTTTAGTAAACACCGCATAGTGTCAGCCAGCAATTTAATGCTTTGTACTTTAGCATCCCCCATTGCCAGTGAAAGCAACCTTTCCAAAAAAAAAAAAGAGCTTTTTAGGGTCTTGCTAAGTCACTGAGAACACAAAGTGACTTGTGCCACGGCCTCCTCCTGCAAGCCCCAAACCTGACCTGAACACAAGTGTGGTGTCTGGGGAAATGAAGAAAAAATGAGTAACACTAAATAATCACTCTCTCTATTTTCCCTTTCCATCCTCCAGTGAAGTGCTCTGACCCTCACAGGAGGGTCATCCGACTGTGCTACGCTTCTTATTTCTGGAATTGTTGTTCCATCCTGTTACAAAACCAAACACTAAGAAAGGGGAAAAGGCCTTTTTTTAGACAGAGCATAAGTAATTTGGGAGAAGAGGAAACAAAACCTTGGGAAACAAAGATAAGCTCTAATGGCAGGAAACTATTTCTGAGCATCTGGCAACCTCAGGAAAGACAGACCTTCCAAATTAGGAACCAAATCCTGAGGCATTTGGGGCCAGTAATGATGCTTTTGTACTCTCAATCCATGAAGATTAAAACAATTATGGATTGGAAATAGTGTATTTATTTACTACCACTTTTAATGATAATGTTCATAACCTTGTTTGGTTTAAAGTGTTATTTCATTTGGTTGATTACATTGTTCTAAGTCTGCAATATCCTGAGGTTTAACAACCATGCCATGTCTTCACACTTTTATATCCATAATGAATTTTTGTATGTGAATAAAATACCAGTGCTTTGGCTTCCAAAAACCTCTGAGGCAAACATTTTATTACATCATGAAATTAATTTTTATTGCCCTTCTGTTCTGTGAGGCAGAAACACAAAGCAATATGAAAAAAAAAATCAACTAAAGTGGCCTTTTCAGCAGCTTTGCAGCCAGAATTTCTTTGTAAATCTCAGAGGCGACATGCTCTTCAGATCGATGAGCAAAACTGAGGGGGTAATGACACATTGTATGAACTGAGTCTACTAAAAAATTCTCCATGGTATGGGAGTGCTAACTGTTATGGGACTGCCCGGACCATCCTGCTGACTCGCTCAGAAGCACGATGGAGTTTCTGCCTCGTACGCTGGCGGGAGGTGCACACATTAGCGTCTGCTTTTGCGTGGTCAGAGTGTGAGCCCACCAGATACCGCATTAACTTTTAGGGCCCGCAGACATGGAGCCCCGCTGCGACATCCGTTGCAGCTTTCTGGCCTGACAGCTGCGGCATAAACGCTGAATTACGGAGTTTAAAAGGAGATTATGGGGTTTATCCTCCCCGTTTGCAGGCAGGCAGGAGGTGTCAGGTGAAAAATGCATCCAGAGGCACCAGGGCAGCAGCAGTGCTGGGGATGCATCAGAGGGATGCTCCTGAGGAGGTGACCTCCAGCGGCTGCAGCAGATGTGGGACTGGGGGCCTCTGGGATGCAGGCAGGTGCAGGAAGATGCCACCAGGTGAACTGGCTGTTTATTTAGCTAATTGCTCCTGTTTATGTAGCTGCTCGCCCAGGGAGGGAAGGCAGGATCAGGATGTGGCTGGGTAGGTGAACGGGAGGGCGTATGTGCAGCATCTGAACAATTAGATGTCTGCGGCTGTAAATGGGAGCTGTGTGCGTCCTGTGCTGTTAGCACAGCGATGTGTGTGTGCTCACGCATGTCCTGTCAGCGTTTGTTTAATGCTTTGGTTGCACTAGCTTTTTGCCTCTCTGCTTGTGTTTTAATGCGCAGGCACTTGCTGAAGTGCATCCACTTAGCGAGCATCTGGCCTGGCCGCGGCTTTGCACTGAACACACATTTTAACCATGTCTGACTTCTCAGTCAGCACTGAGAAAATTAATGGGCCCAATATCCTCCTGTGCCAAGAGGGCCAGCCTTCCTTCCCTTGCTTCTCTCACATCTTCTGTGTCCCACCTGGGCCTGGGGCTGGCAGGAGCCGACCCCAGGCACCACCTTGACTTCAAAGGCTCACCTGAAATTAAGGATTTGCTTAAGTATTTATATTAAGTGGAGATCTAATCACCACAGTTATGCATTACCAGGCACGTCACACGGCTGAGGTAATTTGCTTCGTTGGGTTAGTATTTGGACCAGTTATATGGAGTAAAGTGGCATTAAAGAACAAACGCAAGATCCAGTCTGTCAGGAAGCCTCCATCAGACAACCCTTTGCTCGGTGTGACATGCCATGCACCACAATCTGGCCTTTAGCTCTTTCCTCACAAGCCCCTAAAAGATCAAATAATTCAAACTTCCACAGCCTTGTGCTCACCGTCATGAGCCTATGTGATGGAGATGACCCAGAGATCCCCTGACACATACTGAAATGGGTAAGTGATACAGGAGCAAACTCTTTTTTTTTTTTTCTTTCTTTTTTTTTCCAAGCTCTCCTCACAAAGAGCTGTTCCTGAGGAGGATCTAGGGCTTCTCGCCCCAACAGTACCACCCAGGTGGGGTGAGGACAGGCGGCGGGTGCTCGCTGAGTGACTGGCACATGTGGATCTTGAGATCCAGCACCTGCACAGGCCATTTTCAAACTCTGTTTCAAGGGTGTACTAGTTCATGCAGCCTGGGAACGCTCCTTTTACAAGTCTCTGTGCTGATAAAGGCCCATCATATGAATATTCAAGAAAGCAAACACCACAGGAGGTTGCTGGCCAAATTCATTAGAATCTCTGAGTGACTGTGTAGGGGAAACGTCCTGGCAGAGCTCATTCAGCTCTCAAACTTGTTAATCCTTACAGCAAAGCCATTATATGGGGAGGATGTGATGGTGATTTGTTTTATCGCTGTTTAACAGTTAGATGAACTTTGGCAATGCAACACAGAGTTAAAGCCCAGTTTAAAGGACCCAGATGAAGGACATCAGCTTGTAGCATGGTCTGGCTACCTCTGAGGCAGAGAGGACACCTAGCTTTTCCCTGCTGCTAGCAATGCCCTCTTTTGTTTTCTCCTGTGTTTCAGGAGAGGACTCTGATAACCAGTCTCCTCATTCAGGGGCCTCTGTCCTATGCCTGCAATTAGCTGAGAAGATTCTGGGTCATTCTGGAACATCAACTTTCGTGTTGTCAGTATTTGAAGTGCCCTTTGCAGGCAGGGTGAAGGAAAGGGGCCTTCACCCCCGTGAACCAGGATAGCTACTACTGATGGATGATCTATGAGGACTTCTTATAGACATGGTGCAGGAGAGTCCTCAGAGGAGTTTTGGGAATGGCTGAGCTCTAGGTGAGTGACAGGCTCTGGAAACAAGATTTAGTTGCTCTGTTATGATGCATTGACTGGTTTTACAGACATCTCCAGGAGGTGAGAGCTTTTTGAGTGAAAACAGACATTTCCAGCTCACGTATATGAAGGCCTTTTCAGCATCATCAGGGGACATGAGAAAGGTACTTTTGGTTCATACATAAGATGAAAGAGGTTAACAAGGAGTGGTAACAGGAAGGCATATATATGTGAATAAGTGAGCAGAACAAACAGACCTCCAGGTACTAGAGGCTTGTGTAACTCTTGAGAATTTCATCCTTACTGTTTTCACAAGTGGGTCGTGGAAAGTTGCTGATGGGGTCAGCCTTCAGCCTGATATAACTCAATGTAATTGATTCTAATGGGTTTCTTAGGTCATAAAACGTGATTTCCTTTAGGCCTTCATTCTGTGCTCCTTGGTTATATTTCTAAAACCCTGGATAAGTCAAAAATGCATACTGAAGTGGTTACTAATACTCAGGACTTTAATGAGACTGCTCTCTATCATTTTTACAAGATGATGACGAACAAGGTCTCCAGTTCACTCTACTTATTTTCCATAATATATGTGAATCGGAGTATATGGTATTACAGCTACATAATATGAAGAGAGAAGCTTAGGAAGGCTAGGAGCTTCCAGACTATACATTTCTTCAGTATGTACATATAAAGAAGGCTTTGTCCACAAGGGAGATCTCTGCTGAGACCTCAGGCTAGCCCAAACCCACGCTTTCACTATACAATCATGCAAACAGCCTTTCTTAGCCCAAGCTGAGGGGCTTGGTGACAGGGACACGGATCCTGACTGCCTGCAGTGTATCAGCACTAGCTCACCTGGGCTCAGAGAAGCTCCTCCCTAAACATCAGGGTCACTTTTTTTTTGAAGGGCTCTGGAGCCCCATTGCACAGAGGAGCAGAGGCAGGGACCAGCCAGGCAAGGGAACAACACCCTACAAGCACTAGGTGTTACCTCAGCATGACCAGCCCCCAAGGTTTAATCAATGTCACGCAACAGTCCTCTCAAAGTATCAAAGGATTAGTTTAAAAGCAATGAGATCTTTTCCAAGGAGGTTATGACATTTATTATGCACTGTCTCTCTGCCCATGAGGCTGATCCACAGGTGTCAGAAGAGAAAAGCAAAGCTAAAAATAGTCCTTGGTTCACAGACTGTACAGAAACACAGCTCTGCCCACACCCCCTTGGAGCTAGCAATCCTCTCTTGCTGCTCTCCCATGGTGCCCAACATCCTACTGGAAGCAGCAGTGCTGCCCATGTCCCCAGTCTTTTCAGCAGTATGAACTATCCTACACTGCCTTACAGGGACCCATTTCATGCCCCAGAGTAGGCTGCAGCCTGTCTCAAATGCCTCTCTCCATACCCTGCCAGAGACAGAACCCCAGAACGGCCGAGGCTGGCAGGGCCCTCTGGAGGCCACCTGCTCCAACCCCAGCCCAAGGAGGGACACCCACAGCAGGCTGCCCAGGCCCAGGCCTAGGTGGCTTTTGAAGGTCTCCATGGAGGAGACTCCACCATGGCTCTGGGCAACCTGTGCTGGTGTTCACTGACCCACACAGCAACGCACTTCCTGATGTTCAGACAGAACCTCCCATGTTTCTGTTTGTGCTCATTGCCTCTTGTCCTGGCACCAGACACCACCGAAAAGGGCCTGCCTCCATCTTCTTTGCATCTTCCCTTCAGGTATTTATGGACATTGATAAGATCCTCCAGAGCCTCCTCTTCTCCAGGCTGAACAGTCCCAGCTCTCTCAGCTTCTCTGCATAGGAGAAGTGCTCCAGTCCCTTCATCACCTTGGTGGCCTTCTGCTGGAGACTCTTTCCAGTATGTCTAGGGCTCTCTTGTACTGGGGTTCCCAGAACTGGACACAGCACTCCAAGTGTGGCCTCACCAATGCTGAGTATAGTGGAAGGACCACCTCCCTTGACCTGCTGACGATGCTTTGCTTAATGAAGCCAAGAAATATCATTAGCTTCCTTAGAGGAAAGGGCACTTTGCTGTCTCCTGTTCAACTTGGGGTCCACCAGGACCCCCAAGTCCTTTTCTGCAGAGCTGCTTTCCAGCTGGGTGGCCCCCAGCACATACTGGTGTTGTTCCTCCCCAGGTGCATGACTCTGCACTTCTCCTTGTTGGACTTCATGAGATTCGTGTCAGCCCACCTCTCCAGCCTGTCAAGGTCCCTCTGTATGGCTGTGCGGCCCTCTGGTGAGTCTGCCACTCCCCCACTTTTGTGTCAAATGCAAATTTACTGGGGGTGCACACTGCCCCATTGTCCAGATCATTAATGAACGTGTTAAACAGGACTGGACCCAGTATTGACCCCCAGGGTACTCTGTTCATTACTGGCCTCCAGCTAGACTTTGTACCACAGACCACTACCCTCTGGGCTCAGCTGTACAGACAATTTTCCATCCACCTCACTGCTCATCCAGCCCATACTTCAACAGTTTTTCTGTGAGGATCGTATAGCCCCTCCTTGCTAGCTCTGCTTCCATCATCTCCTCACTTCTGAGCATTTCCCACATGTGTCTACATGTACCTGTTGCTGTCCTTGTGCACTGCTGCCACCAGCTTTACCACCATCCCTTTTCCTTCACCTAATCCAAGGCACAAGGCTTTTCCTTCTGGTTCTTCTCTACAAGGCAACATGAGGAATAGTGTTCACTGAGCAAATTTCTGACCCTTTCCTCTTCCTGAAGCCTTCAAACATAGGGGCATTTTCATGCTAACCTTTCCTCTGTACTACACAAACCTGTGAACCTGAAGGTGTATATACCTGGAGATACATGTTTCTTCCTACATTTCTTGCATAAGCTTCTGATTGAAGAGTATGCCATGTTTTCTTCTAGAAACATATTTCTTCTTCTCCTCCTTCTCTTCCTCCTCCTCCTCCTTCTCCTCCTCCTCCTCCTCCTCCTCCTCCTCCTCCTCCTCCTCCTTCTCCTTCTCCTCCTCCTTCTCCTTCTCCTTCTCCTTCTCCTTCTCCTTCTCCTTCTCCTTCTCCTTCTCCTTCTCCTTCTCCTTCTCCTTCTCCTTCTCCTTCTCCTTCTCCTTCTCCTTCTCCTTCTCCTTCTCCTTCTCCTTCTCCTTCTCCTTCTCCTTCTCCTTCTCCTTCTCCTTCTCCTTCTCCTTCTCCTTCTCCTTCTCCTTCTCCTTCTCTTCCTCCTTCTCCTCCTCCTCCTCCTTCTCCTTCTTCAATTAAGAATTCGTAAAAGATGCTGTGTTGTTTGGAAATGTGTTAAGACCCTTGTGCAGCACCTAAAATCCCTATCTGAATCTCAACACCCCAACTTTATTCCACTCCCATTCAGGGGATGGTGGAAAAGGTATTGTCTTCTGTGTGAGCATCTATTCCAAGGCCCTGGCAGTGGGAGAAGCAGAGGGTAACCTGGTTACTCGGAAGGAGTGGAGGAAGGGTCACTGGCATCCATGGTGGTCTTAGGCTTGAAGTTTCCCTTCGCATTGCAGAAAGCCAGCCTGGTCTGCAACATGAGAAAGGGTGACTGAGTTAGGTGAGTGGAGTGATGGCTGCAAGGAGTCCTGGGGTCTGAGATCTCTGAGTGGAGGCTCTGGCAGAGGGGATGCAGATGGTTTACTGATAACAGCATGAGGTGATGGGTGACAACACACGACAGGGTGCACGTTGGAGATCTGATGTTAACAGTGGTTACTTCCCAAGAAGTCCTCGCTGTCTTCTCAGAGGGTGCCTGGATCCCACAGTGGGAGGCACCCCGGAGTGCAGAGCCGCGTGGTGCAGCAGAGACGAGCCATCCCGGAGCAGCCAGCTGATGCTTCCAACAATGCCTCCTCGTTGAGATGGAGCAGTCTCCAGGGAGGAGAGGAGATTAACCGTGAACAGCGTTGCAGCGTGCTCCCAGGGCAATTCTTCTGGGTCACTGAATGCAGATAAACAAAACCTACAGCAAAGTTAAAGGCAGCCCCTTCGTCTAGTCACAGCTACCAAGACAGTAGGTTTATGAATCTGTTTCCTTCCGGAGCTGCTAAAGGTTTGGAGAAATTAACCGTAATATGTTGATGTGAAGATTTATGAGAGGACCAAGGAGATATGAAAATGAAAGAGTCAACAATATCAGAGCATGACACGAGGTAGTCAAGTATTTTATTTCCATTGCATTCATTATTGTCTCTCGGTTGTCAGGAAATAATCTGAGAAGGGAGGCTGCATAGCAGAGGTACGGAAAATAGATGTGATCATTTTCCACAGACGCAAAGAGTACCACTCTAGATATTTTATAACTTGCTAATGTTTTATGTCATTTCTTCAGACATCTGTGCATTGGAGTGACTGAGAACTGCAAATGATGTATAGTTAAGATATCCCCCTATAATTAGGCTGAAATAATGCTGGATTATTCTAGCGTAATTATAGGGGGCTATTTTAACTATTAGCTCATTAAAAAGCTATGATGCAAATCTCGTTCTGAAAGAGACGAAAAATGAGGGTATATGAACAAAATGTCAGTGGTCCTCTGCTAAGACCAGATGGAGAGGTATAACTACACTCAATTTATCAGTCAATATATGTAATTACAGCCAGGGTTGCGTGGAGCCTGCAATGGCCTTTTATTATGTTTAGCATTTGCAGATGGACACAGTGATGCAGAAATGCTTGGGAAGGAAAGGTGGTACCTATGCAAGAGAGTGGACTTCTGCTGAAATCAGTTGGGGTTTCACATGAAGCCCTGCCATGTGCTTCTCTGTAGATGTGAGCCATCATTTAATCCACCTTGCACTTCAGCTGGGGCACACAGGGTTACAGAAGCCAGCACTGCAAGGCTAAAATCCGTGAATCAGTGCCTTGGTCCTGTGATGAGGCCAGCACTGGGAAGTGCGGAAGCGTTTACAGCCGGTGTAATCCCTGCTGGAACATGAGGCACTCATCTGTGTCTAATCTGCTTCGGGTCACCACTGGTCAAGTATTATGGAGCCAGGCTCCTTCCAGTGATGCACAGTGCCGGGACAGGGGGCAGTGGGCACAAACTGGAGCACAGGAGGTTCCCTCTGAGCATCAGGAAGCATTTCTTTACTTTGCAGGTGGTGGAGCACTGGCACAGGCTGCCCAGAGAGGTGGTGGAGTCTCCTCCTTGGAGACCTTCAGAAGCCACCTGGACGTGGCCCTGGGCAGCCTGCCCTGGGTGTCCATGCTGTATTTGAGCCACTCTGGGATTCTGTGAATTCAGCCATTGCTGCCGCCTCGCTCAGGGTGATTAAGAAAACATTTTGCTTTGCAAATGCAGCCTGGTGTGCCTGCTCTGCCCAAAGGGGCATCTAATCTCTGGCATCCGACAGCAAGTGGCAGGGCAAAATAAGCGAGCAGAGGAAAAGAAAAATGACTTCTTGCCCTCAAGCATTATGGCAACAAATGGTGAAGAATGTGCCCTCAGGGAAAGGAGAAATGAATGAGATGAATGTGTAATGTCCAATAAGTACATGTCGAATCAAAGAGCACACTCTCAAAGCATGAAGTTAGCAGTGTCTGGTGAGGGCAAGGAGCAGAGAGCCAGCCGGGAAATTTATTGTTGTGCAGGACTGCACGGTATGTAAATCTTGCTGGAGAGCTCTTTGTGGCTGCTGCAGGCTTTTGAAAGGGGAGGTAATTAGTGAAAGGCTTTGTTTTACAGGAAAATCACGAAGGAGCAAGATCAACAGAAAGGCAGGAACGGCTCGGGCAAACCTGAAGTCCCAGCCAAGCCCCTTTGTGATCTGGTCCTCGGCTCCGAGGGCTGGAGAGGAGAAAAGGGAGGGGGGGCTGACGGAGAAAGCGGGGAGGGGGTCTGGGAGATGGGCTGGAGCTGGCTCCCCTCCACTTTCCTCCCCTCTGCTTTCCCCCGTGGCTCAGCCCAGGAGCTGGGGGGGCAGCGTGGTTGGGGGCACCAGGGGAAGGGATCACAGCAAAGAGGATTTTTACGCTTGACCGAAGGACAAAGGGGCAGAAGTGAGCGGGAAAGGAAGCCCCAGCGTTTCACCCAATGTTTTTATTTTTATTTTTTTTTTCCATTTGATTAAAGGCTGGGTGAAGAACTACCATTTGACCACGCACCCAGGAGAGCCAGCGGAAAGCATCGGTGTGTGCATCACACTTACAAGCGACCGGGGACGGTGCACGTGCTGAGCCCGTGCCGGCTTGGCAGCACCGCAGTGCACCCCGAAACTGCAGGACGAGGCTGGGGGGCGACACGGAGGCGTGAGCAGGGGAGCCGGGCCGAGGTCTGCGAGGAGCAGAGGAGCTGGCGCGTCCCTGCTGCTTGGGGATGCTCCGCGGGAAGATTTGGGCACCTGCCGGGGACTGTCTCGCTGGTGAGAGCGGTACCCAGAGCCTCGGGAGCCACTGGGTGGCGTGTCGACACTTCAAGACGTGGAAGAGCCGGGTCGGTGGAAAAAAAAAAAAAAAAAAAAAAAAAAAAACAAGGCAGAAATGGATGGAGATAATTTACGTGGCCTCCCTTCGGAGCGGGGCGAGAACAGGTGAAACCGGCCCGACGTACATGGGGGAAGTGGTTATATGTCATGCCTCCTTTAACAAATAAAAGTCCGGATGATCAAGTGTGCGGGAGTAAAGTTCAGGGGCTGTAAAAGCAATCAGCTAATGACAAATCACGGCTCTGCCTCGCCTCCGTCGCGCAGGGCACGGAGAGGGGATGGATGCAGGTCCCCTGGGCAGGCAGCTGCCCCAAAATCAGTCCTGGTGCTTAAATGCTGCCCTGTCAGCAAACGGGAGTCTCTCCTCTTTGTGTCTAATTCTGCTGGGCACCAGTCAGGCCACGGGTGCAGTGGTTTGGGCTGGGGGCTGGCGGGGGCAGCGGGCCCCCAGGCATGGGCTCTGTGTTTCAAAGCTGTCCTTTGGTAGAGGGACGGCATCTCCTGGGCTGAGGACAGCTGGCTCACCAGCAGCTGGCCCCGAGCTGGAGAAAGCCAGGAGGGAGATGTCAGCAGAAGTCAGGAGCCAGAAGGACTTTACCTCGGCACCCTCTGGACCTGCCACATTTTCCTCCCGGCTCTGGTTTGTCCCTGCCTGATCCATCACCCCTGTTGCATTTCACAGGCTCGTTTCCCTCTGGTTGTTTAACATGGTTGGGAAAATATTTGTAATGCCTCTCTCTCAGTTGTGCTCGCTGCCTGCAGTTCTCCCTGAAGGAAAGCAAGCTCCAAAACCTCTTGCAGCTGGGCCCGCGAGCACTGCAGCGGAGAGCCACTTGGAGGAGTTCCTCGTCCCCTGGCAGGGTAAGGGCCTGGAGCACGGAGAAGAAGAGAAACTACCTCGATGTGACCAGCGTCCTGAGATGTGTTTTATCTCTTTTTATCAGCTGTCAAAATCAATGAACAAGCAGCTCGCTCTGAGGATGTTTCATTTATATGACACTGGGGCTGGGACAGGAAAGGGGAGAACAGCGCTAAGACAAATGATGCTGTTTTCAGCTAATTCAGATAAGCACTTATTCTGAATGCAGCAGCATTGCTACAAATGCTCCTTAGCATCTCCGAGAGCTCCCATGTTCCTACAAGCCACCGACCTGCCTTCATGGCATGGAGGCATCAGCAGGAGAACCTCACAAGTGGCGAGAGGCAGGAAGGTGGAGTTATCAGCCAGGCTGGGGCTGCGTCTGCTCGTGTGTGGGCCACCCCCAGTCCTCCACCTTCCCTCCTTTGTGTGAGGCACGGCCATTAGGCACGTCTGCTCTCAGCTACTGGCCATTCATCACGCACCACTGGCCACCAAGTCACTGCCCCTTGCTTGTGGCACTGCAGGTGAGAGGAGGGACCCTGGGTGAGCAGGGGCAGAGGGACGGGGGTAGGCAGGGCAGGGGGTGGCCACCTGGAAGCAAACATGCACTCTTCTCTAGAGTTGTGCTCCGAGCACCAGACAGCATTTCTGTACTGTGAGGTGACAGAGCGCTGGCACAGGCTGCCCGGAGAGGTGGTGGGGTCTCCTCCTTGGAGATCTTCAGAAGCCACCTGGACGTGGTGCTGGGCAGCCTGCTCGGGGTGTCCCTGCTTGGGCAGGGGTTGGGGCGGGTGGCCTCCAGAGGGCCCTGCCAGCCTCAGCCACTCTGGGGCTCTGTGATTCTTCTGGCTGAAGGAATCATTTTTAGACCAGCGTGGTGGAAATGAGGAAAGTAGAGGTGAACAGTCCTCTGTAGTTTGTCCGTTCTGCAGCAAAACTGTGGTGGTACTGGCGAGGATTTCCTGCCTGGCCTCGGGACAGTCCCCTCCTGCCTCCAGTGTCCCCCCTGTCAAAGCTGAAACCCTCGGTGCCTGCAACCGGTTTGAGCCCCGTGATAGGAGTGTGCTCTGTGGCGTTTGGGAGTCTGCTCGGAGGCTGCAGCTGTGGCTCCTTTTCAGGGTGAGCTCTGGGAAGGGGCCGGGCTGCTGGGAGGGCGAGGCTCCTGCTGCAAGGGGGCCATTTCCCATCCCTGGGAAGGACAATAAGAGGGAACCCACACTACAGCACCTCTCCTTCGGTGGCACAAAGGTGCCGTCTGCCCCATCCTGCTGCCAGGAAACCGAGGCAGAGAACAAAACCGAAGCAGCTCTCACCCTTTGTCAGGAGGTCTGTGGTGGGACAGAGACCAAACCTTGTGTCTCAGGGTCTCAGGTAATCTGCCCTTCTTGCAGGTTCTCATAAAGTTCCCTGTGGAGAAAGATGCTTCATCCGGATCAAGACCAGGACGTACCTCTCCTCTGAACAGCACCCCACGTGGCAGCTGGCTCCGGCGGGCTGTAGGAGGCACACCAGCAAAATCTAGCAAGATCCCAGGCACAGCGTCCCCAAAGTGCCAGTCGCTCCCGTCTCAAGTGGGATGCAGACAGGTTTTGTAGGGCAGCCCCAGCACCGTGGAGCCACTGATTAGCTGAGCGTCCCCTCCAGTGGGCTGCAGGGATGATCGTGCTGTGCAGTCCTTACTCAGTGGGGGAAGGAGATCGTTACTCCTGCCTTTTTTTTTTTTTTTCTTTATTCCTTCCAGGATAATAGATTCCTCCCCTCCCCAATTCTGTTATTCACATGAGATCATGTAGTCCAGGACATTCTGTCCTTAAAGACAAAATGGAAAAATGAGCAGAAATAATGATATAAGTCAGAGAATATTACACTTAATGAGTAGGACTGCCTGCTTTGCCTCCCCCTGCACTGTCCAAGAAAGTGCCGATAAAGCAGGGTAGATATGTGACTTGATGCTGCTGCCTGAATACATTAGTCAATTTTAATCTTTTTATTTTGCAATAATTACAGCATCGACTGTGCCCCTTCTGTCTGAGAGAAAGTTTATAATGCTTGGGAGCACCTGTGTGAGAAAAATGGCTTTTATTGATGCCTTTCCATGTGATGCTTTTGCACAGTGTTGCTCGCGGCCCCAAAGCACCGAGAGGTGATGTTCCCGCTCAGTGCCAGCTCCAGGCTCTTGGCACCTCGGAGGGTTTGTGGGAGGTCACGGTGGCACCAGCCTCACTGCGAGCTCCTGGCCTTGCTTTCCCCATGCATTTGAATGTCTCCACAGCCCCGTTTTGGGGAGGGCACTGGAAAAAAAGCAAGTTTTGCCAAAGCAGGAATGCCTCCCAGGATGTTGGGAGGGACGCTGGGGGCACTGCAAGGGCTGGGTGGTGGAGGCGTGGTGTAACGCTCGTCTCACGAGGTCTGGCTGAAAGCAAAGCTGGTGGTCCCCTGCTTCCAGGAGCTCTATGTGAGGTGTGAAACCAGCATCTCCTGGGTCAGAGTCAGCTCCGTCCCCTTCACACCCACTTTGCTGCTGTTGGTGCTGCACAGCTGGAGCCAGCTCTGACCCATGGGCAGCCTTCCCCCTCCTGCTTTTGGCTTACAGGTGTTTTTAGTGTTCACCTGCTTGGGTAAATAACGCTTTTGCCTAGTGATAAATGTGCTCGGTTTATTTGGGAGGGCAGCCTGGATTCTGAATCCAAAGCTGATCACTGAATTAGGCACGTGCTGGGTCACAGCGGAGCCGTAAGCCGGCAGGGTGCTGCAGGGAGGGTGCTGGGCAGGTGAGCCCACCAAAGATGTTGTGTTTATTTCATTTTAGCATTTCTCCATTTCAAAACAATAAAAGGCTGCTCGTGTGTAAACTTACTAAACAAAGGAGGCTGCCAATAGGCCCGACAACGTTTCCTTGGTAACATTTCTTAGCTTTTACCCCAGTGATTGATATCCAAGGATAGCCATTTGCTTTCTGCAGACGAGCAGGAGAATAGGGCTCAATGATTCCCTTCCTGGCTCCTGAAAGCCGAGGGAGGAGAAGCAATCCATTACAGTCGGTGTGGTTTTACTCATTATTTAAAGGGGGAAAAAAAACGAAGAAGAAAAAAAAAAAAAAAAGCAAACAACAACCCAAGAAAAACAGCAGGCAAATTGCACTTGGCACCTGATCCAAAAAATCCTGTACTTGGTAGAAAAACTCTTTCGCTTCACGCGGCTCCAGACCAGACTCCTGATGCGTGCTTCAGACTGGCTGTCATCTGACCACATTTCTCTGCTGTGCCCTTCGCTTTGCCTGATTAAAAACCTTTTGTGCAGGCACTGTTTCTTTCTCTGTTTGTTTTGGCTTCTGCCCTCGACGCCACCTACCTTGGAAAACAAAACTGGCCAGCCAGCGGGGGCTGGCTCCTGCTCTGGTGTAGCAGCCAGACATCCCCAAATTCAATACAAGCGAGGAGAGTGGCGTTTGTGAGCCCAGTCAGAGCTTGTCCAGCAGCAGCTGTAGGTGCAGAGAGGTCTCCCATGGTTGGAAACATTCCTGGCACATTCGGGTGAAGCCCTGGGGCTGCCCCAACCCCAGGGGTCTGGTGAAGGAGCTGGGGGCAGTGATGCTTTGGTCCCATTTGCTTCTCCGTGGCCGTGCCCCCCAGGCAGCCCCGTTTGCAGGGGGCTTGATGGAAGCTGTCACGCTGTCTCTGTGCTGTTTGTCATGTCCTCCCTGGGTTTTCTTCCTCACTAAAGGGTTTTCTCCCTACCTTGCCCCTTTTCGGGGTTTGAAGTGAAGCTAACTGCAGTTCTGCCCCCCTCTCCTGCATCCCCAGCAATGGGCAGCAGCAATGTCTATGGAAGGAAAGGGGATATGTTTTCTCCAGCACCCCAGAGATCATTGCAGCCAAGCAAAAAGAGAGAAATTCATACAAGGACACATCTGTTTTTCAGATGCTTGGACACCTGAGAGGTTCATCCTTCCCTTCTTTCCCTTTTCCTGCAGCTTACCCCAATTTTAGCTTCTTCCAAGCCTCCCCCAACCAGAAGTCCCTTTCTGCTCATGTCTCCTAAACCCATCACAGCCCTTCCCTGTCTTTTCCAGGACTCCACTCCTCTGCAGCCCCCCCTGTACCACCGGTGGCCCCCAGAAGAGAGGCAGAGGCCAGCCGGTCCCCCAGCCCAGGCACAGGTCCTCATGGAGAAGGTGGCCCTGGTGGGCTGATGGACGGGTGAAGGACAAGCAGTGGGATCACAGCACATCTTGTTTCTGTTGGGAAAGGGGAGCAATCGATGAACATACAACAAATCAATGCTGTTTGGTTGGGTTTTGTTTCTTTTTTTTTTTTTTTCCCTCTTTGAAATGTGATCTTCTCCATTAGGATGCCAGCCGCTGCTCCATTAATAGTTCATATTCAACCGCCAGTGCTAGGTGGTACCCAAGGCCTGAGGAAATGCAAAATTAAAAAAAAAAATGGACAGCAATTGATCCAGCAAGTTGTGTAATCATATGATAGAAGTAGGAGATTTTATTTTTGTAAGCTGAGTACCTTACTTTCTGAAGCCTCAGATATATTCGCACACTACAGGAGCATTATATTGCTAATAAAATTATCCAGTCCTTTTTATAATCCAGCACCAGTACAGCCTGTCCCAAATAACTCTTTTAAAGATGCACTCCACAACCATACTGTGTATGTAATTATTCCTCTTTGTTTTTCTTCATGACTTGTTTCACACGGTGTCTCCCTCTTTCCAATGACAGATCGCCTGTACCTGCGGGCGTAAAGTGTGCTAGTCCTTTAAGGACACTGTCCATCTCCCAGCTCCAGCACTCCTCTTGCTGTTTCTCCTTCCAAAAATTGAGATATTTTGGTGGATGGGTTTGCAGGGTTTGGCAGAGGAAGGAGAGGGGACCCCCTGCAGAAGGAGGCTGCAGCCCGCAGGGACAAGGAAAGGCCAGGCTGTGAATGGCGATGTGCAAACAGGGACCTGCAAAAAAAACAACCCCCTGCGCCCAGGCTCGTGATGTTTAGGAGCCCCCTGGGCTGGTGGGCTGCTTCTCTTCTCTGCAGGTAAACTCTGTGCCTGCCTGCAGACTCCCCAGAGCCTGCCCGTGACTCATCCTGGCTTCAGCACCAGCCCTGCTGCCAGGTCCCTGCCAGCCGCCTTGCCTCTCCACTCACTCCGTGAGTTTCCCCAGCTGAGCTGCTCTCAGAAATCTCCCCTTTTTCCCCCCCACTCCTGACCCCAAATACAACCACCAGAACACCAAAACCAGCAGCTTTCTGCTCTGCCACCCAGCCGCCCCTTTCAGCACGGCTTATAAGAGGCAGAGCCAGTGCAGAGAGATGCGCTGTGGCAGCTGCACCACCCATTCCAGCTGCTCTCTCTCCACCTGCAGCACCAAAATGAAACTTTGCCCACGTGCCACAGAAATAGGTTAGGTCTCCAAAAATTTTCAGACTCTGCAGATACCGGCAAGCACCTTTGCGTTGTCAGGTTTGTGCTTCACAACTTTACCTGCACCCGTGTAGATGGGAGGCATCTAAGAGGAACTGGCCTCTAGGAGCAGGTAATATTTGGAGATGTTTTGGAGATGTTCAGGATCACTGGTGCTGCCCGGTTCCATCTGAGCCCAGCTAGAGCAGATGTGGTTTATGAGTTACTGCTCCCACCAGTGTGAGGGGCATACATCTGCTCTCCAGAGAAGGAAACTCAGTCTTCAGTGACCTAGACCTAAACATTGCCAGGCAGAGAAGAAGAAAGAAAGGGCAATATCCTAGGAAAGAGACCCTACGTTACATCTGGATGACTGTCCAGGGCTTTGCTGACCTGGAAGAGGGGGACTTTCTAGCTGATGCAAAAGGTCAGGCTGACTGTTCAGGATATGTGCTCTTAGCCTTGCATGTACAGCTGAGGTAGTGAAGCAAGCACACTCTAAATCATCCCTTTCCTTGCTCCAAACAATGGAAAAACATTGTTTCCTCCAAACAATGGAAACCAGAAACTGCCAAAGTGCTGATATGATAAGGGGGGTGGAGGAGAGGCAAGGTCAGAAGTACCCTTGTTGCTGACTTCCTGGCTACAGACACATGCTCTATACTTCCCTAAAAATGAAGGCCGGACTCAGATGCTCTAAAAACCTGTATCAGCTGTGTCAGACCCTTGCCCTTACTACCTGGATGCATATGGCATGTAACTAAGGAAACTGAGCATGCTGCAGATGCCTTGGTTTGAAATGTCTCTGCCGAGAGCTGGTTGAGGCACAGGACTTCTATTCCTGACATTTTAAAAAGTTTGGTTCGGCAGAAAAATGAGTCATTCCCCCTGACCCCACTTAAAAAAAAGAAAAAAAAAAATCTGTGGGGAGGGAGGGAAAGGGAAAAAGAACGGCTTGCAAAAATCAAACCATTCCTATTCTTTATTTTCCCTGGTGCAGAACAGAGGAACAGCTGCCCCTGTCTCCTGAGGATGCCCCAGCCAGGAGCTGAGCAGCCTCCAGTCCCAGCGAGCCCCCGTGGCTTTGGGCTCCTTTAGCAGAGCTGAGCCCCAGCTGGGGCCGGGGATGCTGTCCTCGCCCCAGCATCACCTTGATGTGGGGCCCTGCTGAGCCCAACCCACTCCTGCAGCCTCATGTCAGTTTTATTTCCCACTCAGATTTTGGACCAAGGTTGGTTTTGCTGGAAATTTCCTCGCTAGCTTTGCTTGATGCATTTGTATGGTATGCAGTCACACCCAGGTTTGCACTTTTAAAGAAATAATATTATTTATCGCAGGGAACCATCACACGTCTGTGTGGAAGCACCGAGGCTCACTCCTTGGCCATGACGACAGCACTTATGGACGCCGAAAGAGATTGTGCTGAGATGCTGGAAAAACAACTTGTTAAAGATGACTGGCTCATTGCTCGGACCGAAATGGCAACATTTGAACACACAATACGCTTGAAGATGATTAAGCCGGGGAACTGTAATGATATGTGAAACCAATTCTCATTAATACCGGACTGAAACGCATAGCCCTGTGCGAGGGAGAGAAATCTCCATGCGCCTAGTAATGGAGATCAGTGCCTTAATGATCATTACACTACTAAAACTATACACTAATACCACAGCAGGTCACGGGGGTCAGAGCAAATGCTTCTTTCTTTGTATTACATGCTTTTATGTCTTCATTTACTCCACCAATTCTCTCATTATTTCCTCCTCATCTGCTATTCACAAGCGTAATTTCTTTGGCTGACGTTCCCCTCCTCTCTCACCAAGAGACGATCGATACTACAGCATCTGCCTCCCTGCAACGCCTCGTGCACGACGAGATACGTCCGAGCAGGTTCCTCCGGGACCTGTTTTCCAGCCCCGCTCCATCTGAATCGGGGAGGAGATGAGGTTGCGACGCACAGCGCCCAGGCTTTCACCTCTCTCTCTGCGAGGTGATGCCCGGGAGAAATCCATACGCTGCCATTTGCTCTCGGAGCCTGCATTAATAAGCCATTGATGAGGTGAATAACAGCACAAATTAGCTGAGCCCATACGTGAATTAAAAGGAGAGCTCTCGGGTAGGCGGGATGGGGCTGGGAGCCTTGCTGGGGCACGGGGCAGTGTCCAGCATGGAGACGTGGGAGAGTTCAGCCTTCCCCCGTGCTCATCTAATGTTTGTGCTATGATAAATAGAGATTTATCGGAGTTTACCTCGGCGAAGCAAAGCAAGATCTTTCCCTGTTTGTCCTCCAGAAAAAAAAAAAATCTGATTATCAAGTATTAGCCTGTCTAGCCTCAGCACAACAGCAGCAAAACCTGCCCGTCTCTGCTCCGTGCATGCACGCACCAGAGCACTGGGGCCGCTCTCATGGCTCGGTCCTTGGCTGTGGCATGGTAAATAGCTGGGTGGTGAAATAGCTGGGTGTTAAAACCTTGCTCCTTTCTCACCGTGCTGATGGGGGCTTGGTTCGTCATGTAACAGGGTTGCCATATGAAACAGAGACCTCGTATCACTGTCAGCTGGGTCAGGAAGGAGAACTGTACCATGTTTATTTATTTATTTTTTTCTTCCTTTTATTTCCTGATTCAATACTGCCTGCCTTCCCTTGCTCTTTACTAGCCAGCATTTCCTACTCCTGGGCTGTCTGCAAAGGAAAGCTATCTAACTCTGAAATTTAATAAAAGCCTCTTAAGTGATTTGGGAGTGCGTAGGAGAGAGAGATCTTTAGAAGCAAACATTACTGCTGGGGTGTACATGTAGCTTAATAGGATTTTCTTTGTGAATCTGAGCTCTTAATAAGACAATGTGAGATTAAGGAAGAATGGAAAGATTTTATTTATTTAGGTATCCATCTAAATGTGTTTTTGTTCCTTTTAGTGAAAAGTGTGTCAAAAGATAGCCCCATCCTAATAACGCTGAGTTGGGATTGTATTTTTTTCCTCAGTTGCTTGTTGAACATCACTTCCCCATCCTCTCTGCTGTTTTGCCTGTAATTTTGCTTTTTCGTTTACCTAGTCTCTCCTCCAAATTTATTTCATCCCTCTCCAGATTTTTTTTTTTTTTTAATCCTCTAAGACCAGTCTGTTTCTTTCCAGAGGATGACTGAGAGGAGTGTGAAAATGAGTCTCACCAGACTTACTCGCTGTTTCCTCTGTGTCTGCCCTGGATTACTGGGACAGACCAAAGCTCTACAGATGAAAAGATGCCCACGAGCTACTCTGAGTAAGTGCCTGTTCAGGATCCTTTAGTGCAGTGTATGTTTTTTCCTAAAACAAGATGCACTAACCCAGCAGCCCCTGTAAAAGAAAAGCAATTTAATTATAGCCAAGAGATAAAAGCAGAAATGGCTCTCAGACAAAAAACTCCGACGATTATATCTGAAGTCATGTGAAAGGACACCCACCGAGGAAAAAGGAACTCAGCACAGATAGCATGAGGCACTACCACATGAAATACCACTTCCTAGGGTTTTTTTTTCAAAACAAAAAAATGTGGGAGCTTATATTAAAGGGACTCATGGTTCTGAGGCAGGTGTTTCTTCTCTTTCTTAGGCTTTCTGTAGCATCCAGGCCTGATCATGTTCTGCTATGGTGAATAGGAAGTGTAAGAGAATAGGGAAAATGACATATTTTGAAATACAATTACAGTAGCATGTCAAAAATAGAGAGAATCGCAAGGAACATCAGAAGGATCTTTAGACAGCGAGAAAGCTGGGCAACATTATGGCAAACGAAATGGAGTGTGAAAACTCCAGGAGGCGATGGAGAATAGAAGCAATAATTGACTGCAGTCACTCCAAGGGAAGCATATATCACTGTCATCAAGGGACGTAAAATCAAAGTGGCTGGTCAGTGGCGGTCCAAAAAGAAGTTGGAGAGATGCTAAACTGTGGATAGAGAGTGTTGCTGGGTAATGCTGACACCCCAAAGCCTGCGGGGTGTCCCAGGTGCAGGTGACACCGCTGCTGCCTCATTGCGCGGCGGCCAACAAGGCTTTTCACTGCCTGCATGCTGCAAGCTGCCTGCCTCTCCGGTGATTGCCAGCGTTGTCACAGGGACTGTAATAGCTGTAGCTTGTTTTCTGATGAGCTGCACGAGGCCAGGGCATGATCTGCCAGCAGCAACAAGCCAGGCTGAGACCTCCTGAGAGCAGCACGGCTGGGACAAGGTGGAGATACAAACTCTGGTGTTTGGGGAAGTGCCAGCACTGGGTGTTTCTTCCTAGCACCCAAATGGGTTTGGTGCCTCTTTTTCTCAGCCTGCTTTTCATGTCGTGCACCCAAATTAGCAAAGAGATTTTTACTTAAAAAGTAAAAAAATAAAAATAAAAATATTCTAAATGTTGTAGACCCTGCCGTATCAAAAATGAATATCTCAGTGTCAGCATGTGGCTTAGGAGAATCACAGAATCACAGGATGGCCGAGGTTGGAAGGGACCTCTGAAGATCATCTAGTCCAACCCCCTGCCGAGCAGGATCACCTAGAGCACACTGTGCAGGATGGCATCCAGGCGGGGTTTGAATATCTCCAGAGAAGGAGACTCCACAGTCTCTCTGGGCAACCTGTCCCAGCGCTCTGTCACCCTCGCAGAACAGATGTGCCCCCTCACGTTCAGCCAGAACCTGCTGTGCTTCAGTTTGTGCCCGTTGCCTCTCCTCCTGTCACTGAGCACAACTTAAAAGAGACCGGCTCCCTCCTCTCGACACCCTCCCCTCAGATATTTATACACATTGGTGAGGTCTCCCCTCAGCCTTCTCTTTTCCAGGCTAAACAGGCCCAGCTCTCTCAGCCTGTCCTCGTACGACAGGTGCTCCAGTCCTCTCATCATCTTCGTAGCCCTCCTCTGGACTCACTCCAGTAGCTCCATGTCCCTCTGGTACTGGGGAGCCCAGACCTGGACACAATGCTCCAGGCGTGGCCTCACCAGGGCTGAGCAGAGGGGCAGGATCACCCCCCTTGGCCTACAACATGGAGGTGATTCGGAACTTGCTAAGCTGTACCCACCGCACAGGGTGCTATCAGGGGAAATGCAGTGAGATATCGGGCATGGGAACACAGCACTTGCGTAAGGACTGAGGCCAGAGAGAGCTGCTGTGTTGCTGGGCACTGTGCAGTGGTCAGGCGTCACCCCTGACACGAGTCCCAGAGCACGTGCCATAGCGGGTCAGGGTGTTGCTGTGGGAGGAACGGGGAGGACAAAAACTCTGCCACCTGCTCCTGAGCAGATCGGCCACTGTGTAGTTTCCCGACTACAGCTTTTCTGTCTGCCTCCCTCCCTCTCGAGGAGCAGATAACTCACCTCCCTGCCTGCCTCCTCCTTCACAGATATTCCGCTCCCTGATGCAATTAATTCACCCGTCTCCATTTCACAGGTCTCAGATGCTGGGTATCACTTAAGCCTTTGAGCAGTTGCCTTGACTTCAGTGAAACCATTTGCAGAAGTGAGAACTACTGAAGTGAAGAAGAGTTTACCTGCAATTTGCAGCAGTTGCTCACATTTCCACTCAGGACTGCGTAGCTTTTTGAGCCAAAAAGATTCAGACGCTCTATATGCAGGGTTGTTGCATTCTCCTAACGCAATGAATGATTCATTCCAGTCGTGACTGAAAAGCTCAGGGCTTGCCTGCAATTGGAAATTTACCAAAATAGTTATTCTGGAATAACTCTTGGGGTAGCGGCTCTTCTTCTGCAATGAAAATGCCCACACAGCGTTTGGCGACAACAGCCTGGTTCTGGAAGAGCCGCTCTGGTGCATTTGCAAGTGTTGACTTCCTAATGTCTGGGGCTGCCTCGCTGCTTATCCGAGCTGTGGGATTGCAGACGAGGAGGTATGAAAGGGTTTGTTTTGGTGCCTGAACATAACAGTAGATCTGATCTGCAACTGTGTTTTTGAGAGACCCATAAAAATAAATGGGTGGAAACAACAGAGCAGATTATTAGCACCGAGGTCCTCAGCAGAACCAGAGCCGTAACAGCACAGTGGAACTTATTTTATGACCTAATTTGTAGTTTAAGCTTTCCATCAGAGATTGCCTGGGACATAAGGTTACATTGCTATAGTTTAGTTGTATTTCTTTCTCATATCACATTACAGCTGCTAGCAGAGAGAAAGGCTAGAATATTAGGGATTTATTTTGGCCCTTGCTACTTCTCAGCACCATCATTTCACCGCATGTCCCCCAAACTGACAGAGTGCACGGCCAGAATACCTCTTCTTTGCAAACAAGAAATCTGGGCAGTCCCTCAAATGCTTTATTTCATTTATTTATTTTATTTTATTTATTTTATTTTATTTTATTTTATTTTATTTTATTTTATTTTATTTTATTTTATTTTATTTATTTTATTTTATTTTATTTTATTTTATTTTATTTTATTTTATTTTATTTATTTTATTTTATTTTATTTTATTTTATTTTATTTTATTTTATTTTATTTTATTTTATTTTATTTTATTTTATTATTTTATTTTATTTTATTATTTTATTTATTTATTTTTTATGAAGTCCCCACACTTGAGGGTGCAACTAATAAGACAAAGTAAAGCTTTTAGGTCCTCAGGGTACATACTAAGGCAGCAGAAGGCACAATTCCTCCCTCTCCCAGCCCTTTCCAGTTACCTTTAAAAACCAGCTGTTGGCAATGCTATGGCCAGATCCAGCCTCCAAGCGCCATCCCTGTCCATTTGGTGGAAACACCAGAGCAGACATTGACCGGGGAAAGAATCGGAAAGAAATAAACCACTTTACTACCTGTGCAATAGCCTTTATTGTCTGGTTCTTAAAATATCCCCATGGCCTAATATATGCTGTAAAGACAGTTTAGGCTCTTAATGGATAAACAGCCATAAACAGCAACGCGCAGGCAGGATTTAAGACCATCCACAAACAGTTCATTTTCAGGCATTGTAAACTGGCAGGAAGACATTAAAATCTATGCATATTGCTGGAGAAAGTATAACTGGGAAGGGAGCCTAGAACATCTCACATGTTTCTGCCCCAAGACAAATGTATTCTGGGCAAAGATTACCAACGTAATGACTAAAAATTACATCCAGGCTCAGGAGAGCTGTTTTCCATCCTCCAGGGTGACAACGGGGACAGCAAAGCTCTGTGAGCAATGGAAGGGGTGCAGAAAAGGACTCGAACCCCTGAAGGCTGAGGAGCAGGAGAAGCCTCCAAGCACGGCCAAGCCCGTGCCCATGCTCCCGCTCTGCTGTAGGGTCTCCAGAGTCAATATTGCATGTTATGAGCAACACGTTCTGTCTTCAGGAGATGAAAGCTAGGAGGGTCTTATTTTCTGGGCACATTTCAGCCGATTGCATTTATCTATGAGCCAGATATGGGCACGGCAAGGGAGAATGTCACCGGTAGATTGGAAAAATGGGGATTTAACTTTTTATGCATGTGTTCAATCCAGGAGCCTGAATTATCGGAGCTAGTGTTTTCGTAATCACCACTCTTCTCTGTGTACCCTCTTTCAGAGTATTACGTTCCCTGGAAAACTGATGCTAGCTTATGAATAGGCATTTACTTGTTTCTTCCTTCCCGCCTGGAGGAGGGATGAGAGGAAGGTGCCCCAAGGATGCCTTTCCACTTCTGGAAGATGGTAGCTTGCAAATTCAAATGATGCTTTCTTTGTTTTTATCCTTTACGAGACTCTAGGTAGGAAAAGCTTTAAAAAACAGCGCAGCATAGGCTTGCCTGTGGAGGTTAGGAGGGAGGCAAGCACAGGCTGATGTGAGGGCTGTTACCAGCAGTCGGGGATTAATCAGGCCTCAGGAGAAGACCATTAGAGCTGGAGGATGTCCTCAGTGGTACGCTGAGAGAGACCAACCCATGGCTAAACTGAAGAGTGGGATGGAGAATTAACCTGTGGTAAGGATGGTCTGGAGGGCTGGGGAGATACAAACTGACTTCTCTCTGGTTAACAACCTGGGTAAAGCACCTGGATCCTGCCTGAAGAAGTCTGGCGGAGAGATGGGGCGGTGCAGCAGTGGCTGAAGAGAGGTTTAAAACCACACACACCAGGAAAAGGTTACTGATGCAGCAAGCAAAAAGTCTTCAGGTTCCTGAGCTAAGCTGGCTGCTGCCACCTCCCTGCCAAGCATCTCACCCTGGGAGTGATTATTTCCCTCCGATGGGTGCTTTTAGTGGTGTTTTCTGTGCCGCCAGCTAGCCAGTGTGTGGGAACAAGATTTTCTCTTTATTTGCAGGAGCTGGTATACCTAGAGGTTTGACTCAAACTTGCTTTGATGTTCCAATAACAAGATATTAAAGCTGTAATGTTTGTTATGTTAACAAGCTGTGGTGTTTGTTTTAGTTTAAGGCTTACATTTTCTGTAGTTCAGCATGGGGCTCCCTGTTCTTTATGAAAATTTTTAAAAAAGCAGTCGTCTCTCAGTGCTCTGTTTACATATTTTTCTTGCAGTCCTTTATTAAAGGTGCTATTAAAAAATAGGAAGTTCCATAAAAGAACCTGTATCTCTTTATCGTAAGTGTGCTGGATGGGATTACCAACTCAACAAACATTTAAAATACATTTACTGACCCTCTTATCTTCCTAAATTTGATGTACGCTTTATATCACAGTTTAATTTAATTTCCATGTTAACTCTATTATCTGTAAATATAAAGGGCATGAATTCTTCCTTTAAGAGAGAGAAATAGATCGAATTGCATGAAATGGCAGCAGATGTTATTTTTCTCCAAGAAATTCATTTAAATGAACTGCACAAAAACCTGAAGTAAGAATTGGGGAACTGAGCCTATGCTTCTTCTAGAAAAATCAGTTTGTGGCAGTTGTGTTCTGGAAACATGGTCTATTACAAAATAATTGAAAACTCCAGTTTCTGCAGTAAGAGGCCAATTTTTAAATACGATTGATTTGCCGGTGATGTACCCAACGGACTGAAGAACAGTTGAAAGCAGAGTCATTTTTGCAACCCGCAGAGAGTCCTGCCCAGATCTCAGAGGCCATTTGCAGTCAGATGACTTTCAAGAACTTGTAAATCTCTCCTTGGCATTGCAGGAGAAAAACATGACTGCCCCAAGCGCTCAGCCGTAGCTTTATCAGCAGGTTGAGGACTGCATTTCCAGAGGAGAATTTCCTTCCCCCTGAACAATCTTTCAGTGCTGTCCGCACAGATACATCCTGTACTGACTTTGCTGAGGTGAATATTCATCAGGCTCCCCTTTCCCTGTGCCCACCTGATCTCAAGCTGCGACGACTGGTTTGGGGCAGGGGATTTGTGTGGCTGAGAGAAAGAGGATGGAGGAGCAGGTACTTCTGTTCCCAAGAGACCTGGCAGCCCATCTGCACAGTGCTGGAGACGAGGGCCATCATCCTGCTCCCTGTGAGTGGACTGCTTCCCATCCATGCCCTGGCTCTCCCTCCCTGGTACATCTCCATTTATTCATTTTGAAAATATCATCATCTCCCTAAGCAGACGTAGAGTACACTCCAGGAACATCCTCTCTTTCATTGCTAAAACAGACTGATGAGAAATTCACCCTTTCTCTCCTAAGATCACTTTCCCAACCTCTTATCATTACAGGCAGATCCAGCCCATAAGCTCAGCTGTGTCAGCTTAGCAGCTTCTTCTTAACATAGGCATTTGCCAGAGAAATAGAAACTGCAGATTTCTTGGAGCTTATTAAAGGACAGATTTCTCTGGTGAACCCTCCGAGGGGTCTCAGCGTGGAAAGCAGGAGTTAGCCCGCAGCTAACTGCCGATGGGCAGTTAGTGGCAAAAAAAAATCAGTCCCATAGGGTTAGGGTATACCGAAGCCTTCCAGACCCCTGCATTTCCAAAACACTACAAAGCAGACCTAAATAACCTGTTCTCTGCAGTGAAAAGCAGATGCAGTGGAAGAGATCCTCAATGGCAACTGAACAGAGCTTTGTTGACTGAAGCTTCTGACCCTTAAATGTTTGGGTTTTTTTGAGTGTAAACTCACTGTTTTTGATGGTAGACTTACTTCAGCACTATAAATTGCTCCTGTGGAACTGAAAAACTACATTTTCCCCATAAATCAGGCCATGTTGGTTCTGTGGCCCATTAGGACGTGCCCAGTTATAGTTGCATGAGTTTCACAGGGCTGAGAGGATCCCCAGCTTGGAGGCTATCAAAAGCATGTGTGGCCTGCAGGGCAGCAGGGACCACGTTGATGCAGCCTGGTGCAGAGTCAAGCACGCCCGTTCCCCTTGCCCACGTCTGCCTGTGGTGCTCTGGCCCCAGCTGGACCTACCTGCCACCCTCCTGGCAGCCAGTGCTTGAGCTGCAGCCAGTGGAGCAACTTTGAAGGCTTCTCTGAGGAAGAAAATGCAAATTCTTCTGCAGCTGTGCCAGCCACTGCTGCAGGGCTGCTGCACATTCGTATGGCTTTGACGGAGTCGAAGCACGACTGAAGAAATTCAGTGAAGAAAAACATCTACTGAGGACTGTTAAATGAAAAAAGCGGGGAGTCCCTGAGCCCCAAACTGCAGGATACCTATGCCTGGTACCTATGGTGCCCTGGGAGAGGGGAAAGGAAGACACCAGAGACCCCATTTTTGTCCCCTGGCAGCAGTCTTCCTTGAAGACCTGCCCCTCCTCAGCTTTCTGGTTATGGCACTTGGACATGGTGGGAAAAATGGTGCTCCTAGGGCCAAAAAGGGGGTTCACCAACTCTCTGTCTCTGCATGGAGGTGTGCAAGTTCTGCCTCTGGAAGGAAGAACATGGAAAAGTGACCCAATAGGACCACCACAGGAATGTGCTGCCTCCATGGTCACTGCCAATGGGCCTTCCTATAGGGCCTGGGGGTGGATTTCCCATTCCCACCTCTGAGATTTATAAAATCACCAGGAGCTCGCTATGGGGCAGAGCAGCCCAAAACCCGCCAATCAAACATCCGGTAAATGTATCTCCCACTGTTCTTGTCTCAGCTGCTCAGCTTTAGAGGAAAAGGACTGACTACAAGGAGCATCACTTAGGTCCCATTAAGGGCACAGCTGGCGGGGAATGTCTTGTCAACCCTGATAGCCTGAAAGTGCAACGGATCAGCTCAGGACTCTTCAGCCCTTCAGAGCATGTAAGACACTGGCTGGCTCAGGCTGTCACATAGCAGCAGTAGCATACAAAGTGGCAAGAGGTTAGGAATGCTGGTTTTCTATTATTTTTTTAAAAGAAGATTTAATGTAATGACTCTGTCCAGAATATGGGGTAGCATGAAATTGCGCATTGCCATTTGTTCTCCCAGTGCATTTTGAACATAGACCATGAAAACACCTTAGAGTTTAGCAGAGGTTTAAAAAGCATTTTATTATATGTGAAAATAAAGATATATCTTAAGCATCATGTCTCACATTCAGAGGAGATAACCTCAACCTTGACTTCCCTTCCAGCAGCACCTCCCTCCCTAATGGCACATTCTCTGCGTGCACATTTAAAAGCTGAAGTGCTTAGAAGCAGCCAGACCCTGCAGATAAGCAGCCATTCAGCAATGGAGCATCTCAGTCATAAGGAGAAGGCAGTAAACACTCAAGGATTTGGATAGGGAGGAAGAGACCAAAAGGAAAAAAAAAATCATTTAGTATACTTGAAAATGGGCTTACTGCTTTCTTCTCCTTGAAACAGGATTATCACATTTCAGAAATAACACTCTCAGACCCACTTCTCATGGTATTTTTCAGTCTTCTGGCTAGGAAATCAGTCCCACCTTCAAGGTGAGGTCTTGAAGGCAATATATATCCCACGCTACAGGAGATACAAGTTAATTTCTTGTGTTGTCTGGTTTCTGAAGTTTAGGTGTGTTTTATGAGGGAGAGAATGCACTACTCCAAATTAAACTGGATGCCCAGTACCTGATTTTCAAAAGTTTCTCAGTCCCTTGAAAGTTGAGCTCAAGAGAAAAAAGAGTGGCTTTAAAACTGTGAGTGGCCCCATTGACTTCAGCAGAACCCCCATAGGCTTCCTCAGTGACTTATGAGGTTTGCTGGATTAAGATCTTCATGTCCTTACTGTGATGCAGATGTCAGTGCCACTGCATGCTCCCCACAACTAGGAATCCTGCTCTTTTCATGGAGAAAGATGTGGAATCAGTATCTGGCCAGATATGGAACCTAACTTTTTAACTACTGAGCTAATTTTTTTTTGGCATCAGCACCCAGAGCCCACCAACTCTCTCCCAGGTTCCTCTTCCCAGTGTTCCAAGTCTTCCCTGTTTCCTTTTATCACTGGCAACAAATTGTATTTTTCTTACTCTGTGAAAAAGTACGGCTGTTTTGGATAAAATCTGGTATTTGTGCTGCTGGAGAAGAAATGTTCTGAAAAATATATATATATATGTATTTTTTTTTCTTGATTTGCAACCCAACAAATTCTGCATTGAATTTAGGGCTTCAAATAAAAATCTGACAGTGCATAGTGTGGTCTTCAGTCAAATGCAATTTCTGCTTCTGGCTGGAAAGTGGAAATTCAGTATAACCTCCGTGTGAACCTATACATCACCACAAGCTTAGAGAGGAGTTTTATGGAGCATTCAGTCCACCTGGTTGCTGAGATAGATAAATGTCTAATTTTACAACATTCCCAAGCAAGATGAGGTTCGTCTGTTTTGCCTACGAACCTCTTACACAGCTTCGTCAGTAACACAAAGTCCCGAACTGGAGAAAGCTGTTGCTGCAGGAATGGCCTTATGCCAGTTTGTACCATCTGAGACTAGCTCTGTCCAGTATATATATTAGCAATTATAGTGCAGGGTGCGCTGTACATCTGACAGAACGAGCTGCGGCATAATCAATAAACTTAATTACCTATCACAGCCTGCCCACATAGTACACAATTTTAATTCAATTAGAACTTCCAAAAAATGATACATAGCAGAGCAGATATATTTATCACTGAGGTCTAAATCAGCTGTGCGTGTCAAGGCTGACACTTAAAAATGAAGACATTTATAGTTTCTGGAGCCCAAAGAAACCCACATAGAAAAGCACATTCTTTTCTTCTCAGAATAACTAAAAATGATTTGTCACTGATGGAGAAGTCTCTGCCCAGAAAACGAGTCCAGAACCACAGTAAGTAGCACATTGCCTCCCCAGAGCCCTGGCAGCATGCAAATATACTCATGCACGTGGCGGTGGGGGGAATCACAGCACGGGCTCTAATGAAGTGGCCAAGAGACTGGCCCTGCCTCCACCGCCCCAGCCTCCAGGATGCAGCAAGTCAGGAGGATGCCTCCTAGCCCAACAGGGACACAAACATTCCCCTGCCTTCCTATCACAATATTAAAAAGTATAAGCCTTCATCGCAGTTTTCCCAAGTGCAAAAACTTTCCATGTGTCCTCACCCAACAGTTTGTGTTTCATCTGTACGGATTTCTTTAATCCATACTGCTGCCCCTGCATGTAAGCAAGTTTCAGCAACAGCCCCAGTTGTTAAAGTTCATGTAGCTCTTACCACTAGGTGCAATTTATGTAGTCCCTTCTTTTATCTCCCTGGCTTTCTTTCACCAACATCAGGAACAGCTTTTCTCATTTCCTGCAGGACTTGGAATGTGGGTGGGTGGGGGGTTAAGTGCACTTGCTCTAAATATGTCCTTCCTATGACAAATACACAAGGATGTTACACCATGAGAAATTAAAAATGACTAGCTGGCAATGAGTATAAAGCTAATAGCAGAAAAACTAATCAGGAACAACAGACAGGGGATTCGCTGCAGAACTTAAAACCAATGGGGCGTCCTGGTCACCGAGGCAAGTCCTTTGCTATTGTAGGCACCGTGTCCTGTAATCAAATTCACAAATGTATTCATGGCCTGTTCATACCCTTTTGTTCTCGTGCAAGTGCTGTCCTTCAGCATAACAGCTGTTTTCCTTCCCTGGTGTCTACCCCCAATATGTTTATAGGCAGCAATCAGATCCTTTGTTTTGCTAGCTTTAACAAGGCGAGCTCCTCCTCCTTCTTCTGCGTGAGGCTGCCTGTTCCCTCTAGCACGTCCCTGGGCTTGTTCCAGCTGATTTTATCTTCCATGATGTAGGACATCAGGTTGGCACAGGTGGACTGAGGTCTTGCTGGTGCCTTCTACACCAGCATTGCTCTTTGCCTTTCTGTTGTGCAAAATACCTGGACTCTGAACTGCTTTGACCTTTTTTTTTTTTTTTCTTCTTTCTGTTACTGTTAAGTCAGGTTTGATAAAAATCAGCCCATGCCATGTTTCCAGACACTGTTCACCCCAAACCATACGTAGGTCCTTCCAGAGGCTGTTTGTCTGAGAAAGTCTTGCAAGGATGGACCCATGCCCAAATTAAAAATGTCACCTTGCATCCTTCTTCACCTCAAGGCAATGTCTATTTTAAAATCCATTTAGGCTCCCTGGTCTGGAATAGCACCTCAGTTGCTGATCCCAGCTGTGTCTATCTTGTGCCCGTGACTGCAACACCGGAGCCCTGGGAGCTCTCCTGGAAGGAGCTGTGGTCACCCACAGCAGTGGGAATCCAGCAGGGCCCCTCCAACTCACATTGTCCTTCACCCCTGCAGCCTTAGGCCAAAGCCATTTGACCAGGCCATGCTCCCATTAGCTTGCCGAGGCCCACGTGGCCCTGATCCTCCAGCTCTCCCCGCAGAGAAGTACCAGTCCTATATCGAATGGGAGTATCTCATTTTTTTGTGCTTCCAATCTGGACCTGGAGCCAGAGGCCCCGGCAGCCATTTCAGCTGCAGGCCTTCAGGTAGCGCTTCTGAGGAACTCTGTCCACAGTGCCAGGAGCCGGGACAGCCAAAGGGCTCCCAAATAAATGAAGCTGAGAGAGCCTCATTCCCTAAAACCTCCTGTCTCTCCAGGACAGAAATGCCAAGCACCTGGCCTGTTGGCTCACTGTGTCAGGACAGTTTATGTGTCTTTATAAATTGGCCCTATCTTCATCAAGGAAAAAGACTGTGCTCCTGCTATGTGCCAGCTGTGACTGAGGACACCAAGACAGTTTGCAGATTTAAAACAAGCCACTAGGGCAAGATGTAATTTCTTTCCTTCCCCGTTCTGTTAATTTTGACACGTAAACAGCCATGAAAGCTACAGATTGTGTTGGCTTCAGCAGGGCTTTACCTCAGCAGTACTGCACATATTGGCTGATGTCAGCGAACAGCGCACCTCTCCCTCCCTGGCAAATCCTCTGCTTCTGCAGAATCTAAACTTCCATTAAAAAAAGAAAAAAGAAAAAAAAAGAAAAGAGGAGAGTTTCCAGCCTTCCTGATTACAAATTAACCCCCAAATGTGAACAGAGCGTAGCTGATGCTGTGCAGGCTCCTGCTGCTCCCGGCAGCCCGAAACGACGGCTCTGAGATGTGCGAAACCTGGGGCCCGTGCGAGTGCGATGGCAGCGCTAATGTGGGGCCTCAGCGACAGCCCCAGGCCTGCCAGCGCTGCAATTTTGTGTCACTAGGGTGTGTGTGTGTCGAGTAGGAGCTGGAGGACAGGGAAGGTGTGAGGAGATGTCATGGGGAAGGGAGTGCAAAGGGAGGAAAGACGGAGGGGAAAGAGAGCGGGGGAGATGTCTGAGGGCACCATGCTGCCGCCTCTTCTCTCTCCTGGCACTTTTGGGGGCTCTCCTCTCTGGTCACTGAAGGAGATCCACAGCTCAGGACCAGCTGTTAGGTGGTTGCCTGTTATCTGCTTCCAGGGAGTTTTGCCCCCTGTTGCCCATTCCTCCATGGTTAGGATGAAGGCTGATATTTGCAGAATACCTGCAGACAGGGCCCAGAGACCCTTCTGAAAGTGCACGTGGTGGCAGGATCTGCTGGCTCAGACTCAGGGTCTGGTATGTTGCCATTTCTTTCATTTATTAATCTTTCACCTGTGGCTGGTAGCAAAGACAGAGATGAAATCTGGGGGATCTCGCTGGTAATGGATGAGATGTGGGGAGAAGTGCTTTCCGGCATCACAGGCTGCCCCAACAGAGGTGCAGGGGAAGGAAACGAAAGGGGCAAGAGGCACTTTTAGGTGTCTGTAGGAACTGAAGGAAAGTTGGAAAAGGAGATGTGATTACTGCTGTGGTTGGAAAGATGTTGCGCTTGAGAAATGTCTGGAAGACTTTTAAACATACCGAGGGAATACAGTAGAAAGAGGGTAAGAGAAGGGCATAGACTGAGGTGAATGTCTAGGAAATGCATGTTGTCGGTAGGATGGTGGGTTATATGGCAGAGAGGCTGGAGAATATAAGAGAGAGTGGTGTGGAGCCTGGGACGGCTACTCCAAAGTGCCATGGAGCCAGAGGTGACTGGAGGTGTCTCCCAGCTGACTTTGGACAGGAAGATTCAAAATCAGACCTATTACAGAAAAATAAGTGTTACATGTGTGATGGGGGAGGGACAAGTCAGATCTGCTCACAGGCTAATATTCTGTTAGCAGATGAAATGCCTGTGAGCGTTAACCAGGTTTAAGAAAATAATGTGAAGAAATTTCTGCAAATAAAACTAACCTGACACTTCTGCTCTCAGATGCAAGGATATATTTATGGTGATTACGGTGGATGAGCAACGAATGTTCAGTCTTTATATTTTTTTCTCCTGACATCTATTCTGATTTGCAAATGATAGGCCAGCACTCGACTGATTACAGGATTATGTGACTAACTTCCAGCAGAAAAAGAGAAATCTGTCTTTTTTTTTTCTCTGCTTGAGATGGAAGCAAAGTCATCAGCTCTGAAGACTTGGCATCAGGGCTCTAGTTTATTTTCAGCTGAATATTGAGAATTCTGGGCAAACTCAGCACAGTCCATCACATTCAGATCTGTTCATGTGAGACTTAGCAAGACTCATGGCACTGACGGAATAGAGGAGAATGCAGGAATTATTAATGCCAGCAGTATTATGTAGTGCTTGGTACCTACCTTACGGGAATAGTAGGAAACATTGCTGACACACAGCACAGTTTTATTTATTTTTCACTGCTCAATCTGTTTCCAAATTACATGAATCCCAGTTGTTAAGGCAGAGATGGAAGACAGGATGATCTGGGGAGCGAAGGGGAAGTAATCTGCCTGCATGCAGATATTCTGCATAAGTTGTGCCTCACTGGGATGTCCTGTGTGCTTCCCCATGCCAAGCAGGACTAGCATCTGATGCTTCACGGGATATGTCCGCATCCTGCCCCAGAAGGGCATGCAGCATTTGGAAATGCTCTGGAGGTCCTGAGGTCAGTCTTAGCCCTGCTAATGGCCATTGCTCACTCACCTAGCTTTCCTTTTACTTTTCCATAAAATTACTCCTATCAACATTGTCACCACCACGGCTCTGTCATGCTCGATGATATTAGGAATACAGGCTGTGGTCATGCAACAAAAACAGCTCCTGAGCGTGCTGTGGGTCAGTGTATGGCAGTTAGGGTTGGACTCAGGACCACAGCCAGAGAAGTCCCTGCTCCTGGGTAACAGGGACAGTGCCACAGCCCCAGGGGCATGAGCCGAAGGAGCTGGGGACAGGTGGGAATGCAGGGTCAGAGACTGGGGGTGCAGAGCAGAAGGGGGAGCTGTCAGCCTTCCCAGTCCTTCTGACAAATCCACACTGAATATGCAACTTCTTCATGAGCCCAGTGCAGTGATCAGGGTTTGTGCAGCTCCTGGAGAACTAAATGTTCCAGGTAAGTGCTATTATTAGGTGTCCTGCAAGCAGAGGAGCAGAACAAGCAAGCATCCAGCTTTGTAACCTGCGGGTACTGAATTTGAAAAGCCGGAGAGGACAGAAAGGCAGACTCCACAGGAAAGGAGAGGGACTGGGAGAAGGAGATGCTCCTCCTGTGGACACAGGAGCTGCCCTAACAAAGATGCGCATATAGAGTGGGCAGAGACGCAGGGCAGAGGCAAGATTGAGCTTCGGCTTAAGAGGTCTGAATTTTGGATATGCAGCGAGTAGCCTTGCAGAAAGAGAAATGCTGCAGGATGCACAATGCTTCTCCGCCTGGGGAAAGAGCTGTACCTAGGAAAGCAGAAACGGTGAAAAGGCTGCAGTGATGCACGGGGAGTAATTATTTGCTGTTTCTTGTAACGCAGGGTTAGGGTTTCCCCTGGAACAAGCAGGTGGTGCATACACCGCCAGCTGCATGCATTTTCGCACACAAAGCATCGCTAACGGGGGATCTCCTTGCCACAGGAACCGGTGGAGAACAAGTGTGTTAACGGGCTCGAAACTGGATCAGACACATTGAGAAACGTTAGATCCTGCGGTGCCTATCAAACGTGACGATCCACTGTGATCCACTGTGGAAGCTGACGAAGCTTGGCCCCGGAGGAGCGCAGCCCAGCGGGTGAGCTGCAGATGGGGATGGCCTAAAAAGGACCCAGAGAAATTAAAGAAGTGATGCCCTCCCCCCAGCGAGCCTTCCAGCTGCTGCCGCCTCCTCAGCTACTGCCCGACAGCAGGCAGTAAGGTCTGCGGGAGCTGGGGAGAGCTCTCCCTGCCCCTAGCACCCAGCACGGTTCATACAGCCAAGTGTGACTCGAGGGGAGCCCCAGAGAGATGCTGTAGGAGCACAGAATAAAGCAAAACCCCACCCTGCCCATTTTCAGCCCCCAATACTGCGGTCCGCCATCCTCAGGCTCAGGGCTGTACCCACACAGAGCCAGAACAGAGTCCTGAGGTGGGAGAGCAGGGATGCCCATCTTCTTCGTGCTCTCCTGAAGCTTCCCCGGGGACTGACTGAGCCTAACGGCACAGAGCAATAATTACTACTGCTTAATCAGGACTGTTTGAGGATAAATTCTATTTAATGAGAATCCGTTTTGCGTGCACCAGGTAATTAAAGAATGTTTAAACAGGAAAAGAGGTGTGAGATTCCCAGCACTGCTCTCTGGAGGGATGGAGCAAAATAAGGACAAATGTGGATTTGGCCAAGTGTTTCCATCAGGCAGAAGTGTCCAGAAGGATGACAAACGAATCCCTCTGCACCCCGTTACTGCACCTCCCAAGGATGGTGCTGGGTGTGTGTGCAGCCAGACCTGAGCAAAACCCCAGCACTGCAGGAGACCTTGTGCCTGGCTTAGCATGGTGCAGCGATGAGCAGCGCCGTCACCCCCAAAACCCACGGCCCACCCTAATGCAGTACCCCCCACACCGTGGTGCCTCCCTTCCTTTCCCTTGCCCTACCTTGCCAATGCCAGCAGTGGTAGCTATTGACAGAGGACGGGAAAAGCTTCACGGAAAGCAGTGGCTTAAATGATACATACACAAAAATGTCACGTTTGGATTTTGCTCGTGCTTAGAGCCCTTTCCTCCTCTCCTGGCACTGCCCGTCTGAGAATCTTGCACGTCTCCAGAGGCAGCATATTATGAGCACAGAAATAGCCGTGTGGGAATGAGGAACAGCTCAAATAACTAATTCCTATCAGCTCACACTCCTCAGCAATCCCCGAGGCTTTCACCCTCCAGCAGCAAATACCTCCGGAGGGCAGCTCACACCAGCTACCAGTTGGTAGCTGAGGGAGTGGATGAGACCCCTGGATGTGGCTGTTCCTCTGCCATCCCAACCAGAATGACCAGTTTAGACGAGACACTTGGAGAGAAATGCACCTCACCTAACTTTAAAAGCCTGCACTGTGATGCTAGCACTCTAGACTCTCTTTATAGTCGATGGAGAATAAGCAACTTCTACATGTGACTCGCGGGATCTCTTTCAGACATATTTTTTAGGATGAGATGTGCTTACGCATCAGAAGTGCTTATTTCTCTTCGCTGCCTATAAAGGAGCCAGTGTGACTAGCTCAGCTGTTGACGTGTGCACTGTAGGAATCTAAATTTGGGCAGATGAATCCCGTTTCCAACTTTCCGACTGCTGAAGTTAGGTAACATGAGTTCCACTGTGGGCATGTGCTAAATATTTGAATATATGCTATTTTTTAATTCACCCCCTCTTTGCAAGACGACCACATCAGTAGGGTTATCTGTGGGAAGAGGAAACACAGTGTGTCAATAAAACTAGAAGACATCTAAATTTCATACTTTTTTTTTCTAGCACTGATTACCATGAGAGCTACAGCAGCCTCCTTAATCCCTCTGCATTTTAAGCTTTACCATTATTTGATTTTCAAGTGTTAGCTTACATTTCAACTCCTGAACATACAAACAATGCTTTTGAGAACTTTGCCACTCTGTTTTCTCCTCATATTTTTATATGAACACATAATTTTGTGTCCAGGTTCCTTATGTTTTGAGTGTTTTGGCTTTATTTTCCCCCTTCCCCTGGGAATTGCATTTCTTTCATAAATCTGAATTCTCAAACCCGACGAATTATACTAGTCTCCAGTATGAGAGCAGCACTCCTCCACATTTGCTAGCTGCAAGAAAAGCATTTCTCATTTTCTCTCCCTTCTAATTTTCTTAGTTTCGTTGATTCTTAAATTCTTTGCTGATGTGTAGGGCAGCATGTTCTGTTCCAGAAGAAGCCTTGGGAACAAATGCCTGCCAGAGAAAAGGCTTTTATAATCTATTGTGTGTGCGTGCCATTGTGCTAGTGGGTAGTTTGACACCTATTTCTGCCTGGCTCACCACTCCTTATGGCAAGAGTTCTTTCACTTTGGAGACTTGGGAGGGAACTACTGAAGGCAACTACTGCTTTCAAGGATGCAAACACTCACCCCTTATCCCATATGGCAGATATGTTACAGGGAATTTCTTGTTAGTCATAAATGTTGGTTAAAAAAAAATGATGGACGAGGTTTAGAATCCACCAGGAACGATGCTGTGTGGGGAGGGCTGTCACCATACCCAGATTATTCTGCCTAGGAGCCCATAAATTTTAAGCGGGGGCAAACCTCTTTACAAGCACCAGCAGGATGTTCACCACCTCCGAACAAAGGAGCGGGGAGGCGCTAATGGTGCCCTGGGGAGCCCACAACTTGTGGTGCAGCCCAAGGAGTGGAAAAGAGCTGGGCAGTCTCACCAAGGTGATGGCTGAAAGGCTGGAGAGCATCTGAAGAGCTCACAGCCGTCTTTGCACTGAACAGGAGTATTTTTCTAAAGAACGCACACGAGAGAGCCACAATCACGGAGAAAGTGTAGAGCACGCACCCACAAAGACTAAATTTAAAAGATGTGCTTAGCAGGGAACACATGCATAGCATATGGATGCAGCTGACGGAAGAGCTGTTGGACTCCGTTCAAGATACCACTCACATAGCAGATGAACCGTCATAAATTTAAGCTACACATGTCACATCCTTACCACTAAGGTTCCCTGTAGTCGTGTGTGAACGCAGTTGAGTTGCTGGCTCGCGGCTCGCCAGCTAGCTCAGTCGCTCTCTGAGCGCACACGCGTGGTGGGCAGGACACGTAACGCAGAGAGATCCTCAGCTGCTCCTCGCCTTCCTCCACTTAGGAGCTCCTGGGCTTTTTGCAGCCCCTGCCCTGGCATGCGCTAGCCCCGGTGCTTGCTGCCTAACGGGGGCTGCGTGCCGTCCTCCGGCTCCTCAGCTGCTCGTGGACTGAGGGGCCATCTCCTTTAACATTTGCTTTGATACATTTTCTCGCATTAAGTTAAGCTCCTTGAGCTGATGAAAAGCCTTCCAAGATTATATCGTTGCCAAGCCTTCTACACACACAAGCACGCATGCAGCCCAAGACAATCATTGTGAACAAGGAGACGAATAATAAAATCTATTCTGGATCTCCAATTATGATGTTTGTGGCTAAGTTTCTGTCCTCTGGCCAATTTTATATATCACTGAGCTAATCCATGTCTCTGATGAATATATATGAATGCCAGGTTATTATTCTTTGGCAATTACTTTCAGCTATTACAGTCTTTTAATGTAAAATACAATATACTGACAAAACTGTTAGACCAGGTAAACATTTTCTGAGCAAAAACCAGACCTCTCATTTCCATGCAGCTCTGCAGTCGTAAGAAATTTCTAGCAGCTGCTTGCAAGGAATTAAAAGTTTTAGCTTTGCACCACCCTTTTGGAACCTAATTTTATAAGCAGCTGCCTACAGTCCATTAATTTGAACCCAAGATGCCCTCTGAGTTAATCTAGTGCTAAAGAAAGCATTAGTTTCCATTCCAAAATGTACTTTATCACACATCCGTGCTGCCCCGCTTGCATATCTGTTTGACTCAAGGCAATAGCAGTGTGCTATTTAAGCACCAATTACATTTTGGTAATCCACACAATATATAACAAGAAGAGGAAGACTGAATGACCTTAAACCTTGTTAGAATCAGAAGAAAAAAAAAAAAAAAAAGGAAGAAAAGAAAAATAAACCCCACAGACTTAAGCCTTCACTGGAAGGATTTTTAGGGAAGTCTTGCATATTTCTTGGTAGCGAAGCTTCTTAACATTATGCCTAATACTCAGATTTTGTGGATGTACAAATCTGGAGCTAAATATTCTGAATGTTCAGGTTCCCTTTTCTCTAATGAATCTAAATGAAATTAAAATTCTAACACCAGTTCTCTTTGGTTAAAGTCAGATGTAAGCAGAATAATGATATTTGTCCCCAGTGGATCTATATTATGGTAGCAGCCGGTGATACCACTCTGTGATGGCAGTTTCTTTCAGATTTGGGGCTGTATGGTAGAAACACAGATGCAGAGGCAGTCATATGATTTGGGGCTGTATGGTAGAAACACAGATGCAGGAGCATCTGTGATACGATTTGGAGGATAACCTGCTGTTTGATGAGGCTATAGCTGCTGCAGGATTTGGAGGTTTCTTTGATGGCAGGTTTTGCTGCTGATGTTACTGTTATTGACTTGTGGCAAAGAGGTAATGAAGAGAAATGGCATGAATAGGAAAGTAAGCTGGAGTAGAAAACATAGGAAAGAAAAATTATTATCAAGCCAAATTAAGATAGCACTTTTTTTTTTTTTTAAGATATTAAGCAGAAGCTAATATTAATACCTCCGTGAACTTGAAGATTTTCCCCAAATCTAAAATTCATCATGGAAAAAAGATGCATCTCTTAGCTGGAAATGTAGACTGATGGGCAGAATAGGCTGAAAACATTCTGTAATGAATGGCGCAGCCAGGGTCATGATTTATTAGTCTAAATAGAGATAGTGAGGATAAGAAAAGGCCCTGCACTGAGAGGTGGTTAAATTTGACTGAACCATGGGATGCTCTTGAAGATCAGTGGGTTGTGGTCGTGGTTAAGTCTGAAAGGGAACCAGAACAGTTAACGCTTTAAACAAACTCCAGTGAGCTAAAATTGCAGTAATGAAAGGCAACAAGAAAGGAAGTGTTGAGTACAAAAGAATGGAGTTTCTGGACAAGTACTTCAGGGATGGAAAGGCCATAATCTAAAGGTGATGTGAAAGGACTAAGTCAAAGGCAACACGTCCATGACATCAGAGAAAGACGGGAAGAAGGCAGAGCTTTGTGCAGAGATATGACAAGCATCAGTTTAGCCATCCTGAATTTAAGATTGCAGCCATGCAGTAAGTAAAATCAGAAAGAAAATTAAAGGTATGGCTTTCATCGGATGCCTGGATTTGCAAAGCATAGCTAATATTTCTCAGCCCAAAGCAGCTAAAGGGGTGCATGGCTTGAGATTGTAAGAAATGGACCAGAAAGTCAGGTTCCTGTTGGGCTCTTTTGTAAACCACCAGGAGTATGAGGGGAGAACAGCAAAGTGAAGGGAAGCAGAGAATTGGTGAAGAACTATGTCACAAAACCCCAAAGTGAACAGGGCTTCAAGAGCAAAGTGGTAGAGAAAGTTGAAAAGCCAGAGGGCAGAAGATGTAGTATACATGCTGGGGCATTGTATCAGTCCATATCTAGCTAGTAAGAGAGCTTTTGCTTGCACCATATTTAGAGAGAGCCTGTATTTCAAGAACTTTTACTGTATTCTAAATTGAATTGACCACGATCTACCTATGTAAGATTCATAATGTTTCCCTCTGCCTGGCACTTTAGACTTGTGAACCTTTGAAAAGAGGAAAACATCTTGAATTAAATTTTCTAAGCAGACAGAATGTTCTTTTTTTTTTCCCCTCTAGTTTAAATTTAAATTTATGTTTCTAAATTTACATATTCAAAAACTTATTCTGAAACCTGTTTGGAATTTGGATGTCTCTTTTTATCACATTTCACTTAATTGCAGCTGCTTCTGGAATTGAGGTATCACCCCTGCAGCTACTGGATGTTGAAGGACAAAAAAAAATGAATTGCTTGAAACAAAACCGAAGCCACATTTCTATTCTGCATTTGAGCTGCTGACATTTTCTAGATAACACCAAGAGATGTCAGAATACTGGCTGTTAAAGCAGTCTATGTTTGGAGCCTATTAAGTTGAATTCTGAGAGTGAAGGAAATGTGAAGACTTCTGGAGGGACTGACATATACCATTACTTGCTTTATTTCAATTTTATAGGAAAAAAAAAAAAAGATTTTTTTTTTTGCCCATGAGTTCCTCTTAAAATGTGACAGGTCCCTGAGAGCCTGCAATTTCGCTCTAATTCCTCTGTGTATTTGAAGGCTCCACAATACAGCTCCTGTCCTTCTGATGAGGAAGGGCTGAGAGGAACCCCTATCAGAGCCTCCTACTCTTATTACTGTCAGCAGCCACTACTGACCTGTTTTACTCTTTGAACCAATAATTCTGCCTCTTTTTTTGTTCCCACATTATGTTGCTCAAGTGACCCAGATTGCCTCCTCTGGTTGATAAAGGTGTAGCTCCACCGAGGTCCAATGAGTTACACCAGGGTGTAACTCTGGAAGGAGGAGGGGGCTCTGAGAGTATTGTTCAGGTCACTTCTGTGTTGTATAAAGCAACCAGAATGATCTTGGTCTTGCTTCCTAAGCACCCTCTTGTCTTCCCATGCAGTAGTAAATTTAGGGAGGTTTCCTGTGAGCAGAATTGTCCCTGGAGCTCCTTGGCATGCACAGTCAGTCTGGCAGGACATCCCTCCAGAGACCATGCTCCCTTCAGACCCTTGCTCCAGCTCCAATGCCCCATGCACAGGAGGAGCTGTCTCCGCACTGACCTTCACCCATCCACTGCACAGGGTACTGAGCCTGACACAGGAGATGCTAAGAAAAAAGCACGAAGAAATGATAAGACCACAACTGCAAACAGCTATTGGTTTCAGAGCCAAGCTGGCTCTTTACCAAGCTAAAATATCCTGCTCTTCCACACCCACAGCCTTGGAAAATTTGCACAGGGTGGGGTAAGATGCACGGGGCTGGGTAGGGTGCATATGGCTGGGGAGGGTATGTAGGGTTGGGTGGGGTGCATACAGCTGGGGAGAGCTGAGCCTGGTCTGACAGACCCAGATGGACTCCTTCCAGACCTTGCTGGGATGTCTCTGCCAACCCGCTAACCTCAGTCCTTGGTTAACAGACAGCTGGTGGCATTTAATCAGAGGCACCATTCACGTATATCTGCCGCACCGACAAGCCTTCTGAACTGTGTTGTGCTGGGTAATGCAGGTCTATCCGTTGCTTCCTTCAGTTGCTCGCAGAGCCTTTTGTGTCTGGCAGTTTATGGATTATCTTAAATATTGTTTCTGTCTTCGAAGATAAATGCGTTTAGAGGCATTCGAACATCCATCATATCCGACCAAGAAATACTACACAACAACTTCTCCTCCTGCACAGCAGTTGGCCAGAGGATTTCTGCTGAAGCTCCTGTGAAGCTCAGCCTACACTGCCCTTGGCACTGACGTTCCCCATTTCCCTGTAACTGCCTGGGTTCACGGCACGATCCTTCAACAGTACTGCCATTGCCAGCCTCAAAGGCAGCTAGGGTAGGTATCAACCTGACTGGGGCTGCTATGGGACCGTGTAGACCCCTTGCCAAGCCACCGAAAACTTAGAGGAAGCAATCTGAGCCTACAGAGCTATGTCAGGCAATTCACACCATGGTCTGGAAGGCTGGATCCAAGCAGAAACAGCCCAAGAAGCTGAAATCCTTTGTATATGATTGTGTTACTACCATGTGAAGTAATTTGTAGCTAATTTCACTGAATTTAGCTTTCCAGTGTTTCTTTTCAGGAGCTAATTGAGATTCTCCTCAGTTTGGATCTTTGTGTGACGACTTGTAGTGATGGAGGATGCAAGAGGGCAGAGGCAGATAGCTGCTGCTGACTTGACTGTGAAGGTGGGAGCACTGTGCACCAGATACACAGAGTGCAACGCAAACACTTTTCTTCGCCAGCACTTTAATTCAGCCCCTAGAAGACCTGAGTGCATTACAAATGGCTCAAGCCTTACTATAAGAGCCTGGTACCCTGATTAACTAAGTTAGGGTCAACTTAAAATTCAGTGAAATGTTTCTTCACAGTGGGAACACAAGAGGCTGAACGCTCTTCAACCTAAGCAGTAACGACTGACTCTTCCAAAGACCCTGTGACTATTAGCCTGTATCTGTGTGCTGGTCAGAAAAATAACAGCCCTCATTCCCCTCTCAAACTGGGATCAAGCAGGAGATAGTCCACCAAACTCAGTTCACCTAGGAGGCTCAAACGTAACACAAACGAAGAATGAGGCCAACAGATTTTATGGCTTTAACTCTTTTCTTAGTTTGAAGGAAAAATACCCCCTTGAAAATACCAACACATATTCCAGAGGAGGTCAGAGAAAATTATGTAAACACCCTAACCAGTACTGAACACCCTCCAAAGGGAAAAAGTGTTGCCCAAAAACTGAGATGATATTCCAGAGCACATAAGAATGAGTTAAACCCCTAAATTACTTTCAACAATGCATTCAAGGACACAATCACTTCATTTTGCTCAGTCCAGTCTTTTTTTCTAATCAGATTAATAAATACATACACCAGGAACTGTTATTATTTTGCATATGTGGGAGCTGATTCTATTCAACATTTCAAAAATCCTTAAGCCTGCTGTTTATTTTGATTATTTATCATTTTGCAAAAAGAAGACAGGCACCCAGAGCTCAGAAAAAGATCAGAGAGTCCAGCTTCCCTCCAGGCTATTTTTTCTCTTTAATCCTCAGAGACCCGATTGAATTTTTCTCTGTTTATTATTATTTTATATTTATTTTCCACATTCTATTTATCTATTTTGATTCCTAAATTATACCACCACGCTAAGGGCAAGTGTCCTCTGTGAATCATTCCTCTTGCACCTGTGACATTTGTGGCAGCCTCGTGTCTGCGTTCTGCTCCTGTTTGAGCCCTCAGTCCCAAACTACTTTAGGCCACTGTATTGTTTAATTTTTTCCTCACTTGACTAAGCAGCCTGAAACCAGCCGCATAATATTCTATTTGACATTAAGCCTCACATAGACTTTACAGTCTGTGAGTTCTCTGGGGCAATAGCTGTCTTTTAAAATTATGTATAGCCAGGCCAGCATAATGGGGCCTCAGGCCCTAGGATGGCTCCCTCAGGCACTGCCACCGCACAGCACATATTTCTAACAGCAGAGGAGATGAACCACCAGGAGAAGTGCTGAATTCTCTGTCCCTTGGTAGCTCTGCATCCCCACCGGAACGCGCGTTATAGCTAAACATGAGTTCAATACAGGGGTAAGTGATGACATTTAAGGGCTCATGGAGGTCAAAAGAGATGATCCAACGGTCCCTTCCAGCCTTCGATCCATGAATCTATGAATACAGATAACAGCAATTAAAAAGCAGCTCTGTGAAAAGGTTTCCTCAGCCACTGCTGCAGGGACACTGCGAGAGTATTGCTGGAAGACTTTCTCAGGAGTGAGGCCATGGAACAACTCAGCTTTCAGTGAACAGGTATCACGCCGGGGGAACAAAATATCTGCCTATTTGGGGGAGGGAAAGAAGGGGGAGCAATGTCTCCAGAATAATGGCATAGCTAAGCTGGAGGTATGAAGACTCTATTGCTGATTCCAAAGGCTTGCTACAAATGCATTAATTAAATTCTCCAGGGCTAATATGTACGAGTCAGCAACCAGGCACAGTGACCAGCATTGTTGAATTTTGATTCACTCACTGACTGGCTACTGACCCTCCTTCAAATTCCCACCAGTTTTGGAGATGCTCACCTTTGCTGGCCATGGGTTCACACTGTAACTGAAAATAAGCTGCAGCTAAAAGAAAAAAAAAAAAAACAAAAAACCAAAATCTAGAAATTACTTGCGGGTGTGGTCCAGGCAAGACAAGGACTAGGAGTCCCAGACAGCCCACCTATGCAAAGCTGGCTGAGTGAGGCAGAGACTATGAAATTCCCCCAGATGCCTAGCAGCAGGTCTTTGACACAGAGCTGTACCTCACCTTATTGTAAAATCATAAAATCATAGAATGGCTTGGGTTGGAAGGGACCTTACAGACCACCCAGTTCCACCCCCTGCCATGGGCAGGGACACCTCCCACCAGCCCAGGTTGCCCAAAGCCCCATCCGGCCTGGCCTTGAGCACCTCCAGGGATGGGGCATCCACAGCTTCTCTGGGCAACCTGTGCCAGGGCCTCACCACCTTGTTTGAGCCCAGACAGGGCACTGGCAGTCAGTACGCACCCTGCTGTTAACTTTATGCCCTTGTTACACCCTCACACACCACTGCCAAATGGCAATGGATCATTTATGGCCATGGAAAAAGGAGCTGCCTTTCACAACCAGCCTACTTGCTTAAACAGCAGGCATCAGCAGTAATTGGCAATGCGAGCAAAAAATAAACTTTGAGCAACCTCACCCTCCCACCAAATCCCTTCCCAAACATGTATTGTTTTGCAAGCAGATAATATTTCTAGTAATGAAGCAACAAGGCAAATACAGTTCAGTGCTCTGTAAACACGAATGCACTCAAACCACTACACGAGCCTCAGGATAAAATACTTTGAAAAAAGCACGTCTTCAGATGCTTCCCAGTGACAGAGGACCTGCCAACGAGAAATCAGGACTTTTCAGAAAATGCTTTATGATGTAAAAACACCGAAAGTCATGCTCACAACTTTCCAAAACAAGTGATGCTCAGGCTCCGAGCAGCAATGGGGAAGGCTAGAAACGCGGGGCTGCTAGCTGGTGGGCCTTGGCTTTGACTCAGCTCCCAGAATGACCCAGCAACAGTTCTTCTTCACTTACCGTGCTCTGCACTACTTTGGCACAGAAACATCCCTAGTTCTCTGGCATGATTTCATGAAAAATTGTTTGATCTTCGCCTGCACATTTCTGCAAGGCCTGGCTTGTTTCTCCTGCCGCAGCGTGACACCTTCCTGACTGCTCTCTGTCAGAGCTGGTGTTGTCACTGCTCCGAGGAGCTGATGAAGATATAAGTCTGCGTAACCTCAAGCAGACCAGCACCCCCAGCAACCGTAAGCCTGCAAGACTCTCATGAGTGCTGGTCAGCTCCAGACATCCAAGAAGTGCTGGCAAAATTGAATTTTGCTGCAGAAGAGCAGCAGCAGAGCCAGGGGAGGGTCCTGGAGAGGCAGGCCTCCCACCTCTGCCATGGCAGAGGGCCTGGGGGAGCAGTGGGTATGGGGTTGACGACAGCGGTCATGGGGAAGCCCTCAGGTCACCACTGCTGCCACCAAAGCCCACGGCCAGGGCCCTGACTCCTCCACCAGCAGCCCCAGGCCCCTGGCACTGACAAAGGCGGCTGCCGGGGCTGAACTCTCTCTGGTTTCACCAGCAGTCTGTTGCCATAGGCAACTGCCTATTTTGCCTATACCTAGAGCCGGGCCCCGAGCAATACGCACAGCAGGATTGCTGTGATGAGATTAGCACTCTTTATTATACTATCCCTGCTCTTATCACCATCCCCAGCTCTCACGAATTCAAGATAAGGAAATTTCCCTCATGTACTCACCATGGTCTTGATCAGCACTTTAGAGAGAAACAGTGAACGCCACTGTGTTCACATTTACATGGGAAAATTTAGGGAGTTGTTGCTATTCGTGTTTTCACGTCCTCCAAACCCTTCGGTGTCCCAGCTCTGGTCTGGTTGCTTATCAGTTATCCCAGCTTGAGTAGCTTGAGGGTGTCCTCTGCACTAGGCTAATGTCAATATGGGACCATGCCACCATAATCCCCTCGACTGTAACCCATAATCTTTGTCATTTGTTAAAAATAAAAAGTATTTTCCTTCTGATCCTTTAAAACACACATGAATAACCAGCTTCTTAGTCCGGCTTTAGCCTGTGCACCACTTTCAGCAGCTGGAGGAGAGAGCTGCACCTGGCAAGCATACCTGTTAGTGCACAGGAAGGTAAAACACCTCTGGAACAGCTCCAAGTCTCACTGAAAGCCAAACCAGGACTTTGTAGAGAATCAGCCACACAAACAGATCACAGTGCTTAACAAGTTGCCACACATCAGGTGAGCAGCTCAAATGCAGCTGCAGCAGCTTCATACTGCCCTGGCCTGACGAGGGATCGCTGGGAGAAATTGAGTGGACTCTGAATTAGAAACAGTGATCCCAAACCATTTCTTGCCCCTATTTTCCATTTAGGTTCTTAAGTCCTTACGGAAACACCTTGTTGGCTGGAAAATACCTCACTGGATGTAGCCCAGACAGTCAGAGATATTGCTTTGTAACTGGGGTTAGGCATCTAATTCCCTTGAAAATCTTAGGTTTTAGAATCTTCAGCACATGCATAGCTCTAAACATATAAGCCTCCAACTGGGTTTTGCAGAAAGATATTTATGTAATGTGAAATCTTGTTGTATGAAACAACAAATATGGGCCTAAATTGACCTGACAGTGACCTTTTTTAATAATAGAAAATCATCAAAAATAAACAAAGCACAATGCAAATGCAGATGATTTGGTTACAGTAGATTTGATCAAATAAAACAGACAATCTAATTAACCAGTGATTAGATTAAGTAGAAGTCTCTGTATTGAGTGATGGATAATTAACTGGAATTGTATTTACTTATTTTTATTGTACTGCAGAACAAGGCACATCTTTGCCTTTCTTTCCTTTCACTGCAGTCTTTTAATTAAACAAAATTATTCTGAATGTTCTACACAGAATCTAGGCCTCTAAGTAAACGCGGTGAGTTGGACTGAGAAAGGCAGCCCTATACCGAGATTTACTTGTAGATCAATACCGCTTGGATAAATCCCATCCAACTGAGCAGCTACAACCCTGGGTTTTTGGAGCTGCGTGGCATTTATAACTCCAACTGAGTGGAATGGGAGCTGCAGGTGCTCAGCCTTTCAGGGAGCCATGCCCTTATTGTTCAAACGTAATTTATGCTTGAGAGCAAACAAACAAACATGTTCAAGGCAGCTCTTAAGTTCTGCACCTGAGTCGATCAAGGTTTATTTTTATCAAGGCAAATGCACATAAGAGAATGGTGCACAGCAGATCAACATCGAAGACAGAAATGGATCTTGCACTTTGAATTCCTTATCAGAATATGATGTGGTGACTTTTAAGTGTAGGTTATCGAAGAGGCGGTCTTTTAAAGTGATTTAATTCCCTCCTTCTAAGAATTGCAATCTGGAAGATTGGTTTGGCTCCCCATTACTACCAGGAAAACCCTGTACTATTGAAGAGGCCCTTTTAATAACACAGCTTGTCAAATGTTAGATGTCATTTTAATTTTTTAAGTATTTTATTAATTGCATATTGGCCAGCGGCTCTGTAATGTCCTATAAAAACTCTGCCACAGAAAACAAACACCAGGTCCACTGTATACACGGGTCATGTAGTCGCATGTTCCTCTGTTCAGAATACCTAACAGTTAATTTAACGAAATATCTGCTGGCAAAATTCCTCCCCTAGCTGCGGGACTACTGTCTGTCTGTCTGTCTGTCTGTCTAGACACTGTTACTGCTCTCATTACCATGGTATCTCGGTGCATCCAGACCCATGGATATCTGAGGAGGAGTTAATAAGCATTAGCTCTTGCTAGGTCTCTTCAGAGGATGCTTCTGCCAAACTGCAGGGGACAGCACATGAAAACAGCATGATTCCTGACTGTGATGAGCTGCCTGAAGAGCAGAGGTAGCAGGACAGTGTGGGAGCTCTGGCATCTATTTAGCAGTGCCTTGCTATCTGCCTCTGGCCAGGTGGCAGAGCATTCGTGTGTTGGCTTATAAACAGGCGTTTTTCTCGCTTGTGTGCAGAGACGAGCAAAGCTACTGCTACTGCAAGCTCTGTGCTAGCAAAGATGCCAAGGAACACCATGTGGAGGCGGGTGGATTCTGGATGAGAGAGTGGGTAAACAGAAAGGCTCAAGTGCCAGGGGTAGCCTCGGGGGCATTCCCTTAAGGAACAAACAGCAGCTGATTATTGGTAAGAGCTAGAAAGTAAGGCCTCACCGCAGCAGTTAGCTTCCTGACCTGGTCTAAGATATCAGCTAGACTTGGAACAGAAAGGCCTGGCTAACCAGGTTATGTGCATGCCTGCAGCTGCTTTATTTTAAGGCTATAATTTTGGTCCTGAAATGACAGTCCATGTATTTACCCAGTTACCTGCAAAAAAACAGAATCTCTTTTACTTTGCAGACTTTGTTTTTGCTGGTGCTGAGTGCAAGTCAGAAACATAAAACCACGCCTTCTCAACACTGTTGATGCTCAGGGCTTGGATTCATAGCATGGATTCCCTCCATGTTACAAAGAAAACATCTACGATCCTTCACATGAGTAGGTTTTTAACTAATTGGACTTGTACTTAGTCCCCACATACATTTGAACAACCACTCTGACCAAAAGGGGTGTTAACTCTGGGAGCACAATGTGGCCTCTGGTCCGTATAGATGTAGTAGGACATTTTAGCAGTCATTCTCTGTTTTCAAACTCCCTTCCCTTCACAGGGAGTTCCCATGCCTCTAACCTTTCTCACAAAAGTCTCTTCAGAGTGATAGGAAGATGGATGAGACTATGTGAGAAAGTCTAGAATATATGCGAGTTCTTTGATATTTCTGGCATAAAATCTTTAGCAGGTATTGTTGTAGAAAAGGCTGAGTGTCAGGAAGGCATGCGTGCCTCCTAAATAACATGAACAGAATCATATCATCAGAAAAGTTTACATTTCATTCTGCAGCTATTCTTTGTGATTAACAGAATTCAGCATGTTGTTGTGCATGAGCAGAAATCTCAGCTGAATCCCCCCATCTTCTCTTCACAACACCACTGAGACAAAGAATTACATCTGAACTACAGAACTCAAGAGTGTCTGCCAGTGTCCAGCAGCCTAGATGCATCCTGACTCCATTTCATGACACAGACCAGACATGTGTCTTCTCCTCCTCCTCTACTTCTTTTTCCTCATGCCTTCATTTCTGGAAGGCCAGATGTTTAGATGTAGGCAAGAGGGCCTTGCTGCCACTAAGGAAGAAGCTGTTGTAGAAGACAAAGGAAAACTCCAGTTTTGGTTGGAGGAAAGAACAGGGGAGGATAAGTAGATATGGAGTACCAGATTTCCTGAGAAATGTCAGATAAGAAGAATAAGAGAAGTAGTGCCTAGTTTTTCTGCACAGTTGTTATATATGCAGACACCAGCCTAGGAACCGTCAGGGAACTCTAACGAATCTCTCTGAGTTGTGTCTATGGTGCTGATTACCACCGTTCCTGCAGAAGCCACTTGTATTTGTGATTTGGAGATGTTTTCAGCAGGCAATGAAATATTAGTCGCTATTTAAAAATGTACTGCATAATTGCAGAAGATAGCATGTTCCTGTTCCAATTAGGAGTGAATAGCTGTAATACCTGAAGAAGCCTTGTGCAGCATCTGTAGGTAAATACTGCTCTTTGTAAAGGAATCTACACATAGAAAAAGGCATAACAGATTTGTGAATGGTAAGGTTTAGATGCAAACTACTGAAGTAAGAGAATCACTGTTCCACGGAGAAATCTAAGCAGAGCTTGAGATGTTTTTTTCTACAGAGATGCAAAATATATTGCTAGCAAATTGTGCTCTCCTTAATTCCTTGTATATCAGTAGAGCAAGCAGAACCTGAGAAAAGTTGGTCTTTGTACCTGAGAAAAGTTTGTCTTTTCCACCTGAGAAGAGTTTATCTACAACTCTTCATTGCAAAATATCTAGATGTGGCAACACTTCACTTTTAACTAATGCCTGACTTTGTACAACACCCATACTTGAAGCCATTCTCCAACACTGAGGTCGACTGGCTCAAACAGACCACATTGACTCTTAAAATAGCCTGAACAGCACAGCTGTAGCAACCCGTTTACTGACAACACGACCATTCCCAGTAAATATCTAAACTGCCTGTGTTGAGATGTGCCTGAGCTGCTAGGTTACGCAGGGGAAATTTAGGGGCCTCTTTTCAGCATGTACACAATCATTTGGCATGTGTATAGCCAGAGAGCAGATGGGTAGGCCTTCTGATGATCTATGTGTTGAAGGTAGCTGCTGAAAGTGCCAGTGCAGTGTCTAAATCCATGCTTTTGTAGATTCATCCCTTAACTTATGGAAAGCTCCCATTTCATTCCCATCCTAGAATTAATAGCACCTAATCAGCTTCTATGTATGTTGTGGCAATGTCAGGTCCCTACAGAAAGTGTCCATGAAATGAGTAATGAACTTTAAACAGGCTAAAACAATGCCACAGAGCTGTGAATAGATCTGGACAGTCAGTAAAAATGCAACCAGTTCTGCAGCTTCGTTTCATTCCTGCTTTTGGTGAGGTGTTGATAGGAGTACAAGGGCTAAGTTCAGGGCTTTGATTAAGCAAAAACAACTCTTCTCACTAGTCAGAACTGCATTTGCCCATTCAAAGTCGGATTCTGACCTAAGATCTGTGTACAACATGTTTTTGTTGCTTTCTTTGCATAATTGTACAGCACTGAAAGACCTTTGAACAAACTTACTTTAAAGAAAGGAATAGGAATATGTATGGGGTAAGACTGCAGGCTTGCAAACAACAGGAGTACCTGAAAAACCCTCTGTTCTGCTATTGATCCAAAGGAGTGCTGGAAACATTACTATGGCAACAATTCTTACCCAGTGGAAGAAGCATGCCATTATCTGTGCATAGGAATAAAACGAGAGGAGGCGTTTTTTCAGAGCTGTTGCCCACCTCCCCTCGACCACTACAGATGTGCTGACCTTCAGGCATGAGCTCCTGCTGCAGGACCTTTCAGTGAGATATGACCTACAAAATTATTTATTGGCCCATGCACAGAGAATAAAGAAACTGTATTGAGCAACAGAGTCCTGTCACAGAAAACAGCACTGCATGGAACTCCTGTTTTCTTAGAGTATCAAACATCTTCCTTACATCGTTAACAAGCTGGGTTCTCGTTGTGAATAAAAGAGATAAGGGTGCTCTGGCTCACTGTGAATGTTGTTTCTGCCATGTGGTTCGATGCCACTTGAACCTTTCACAAGTACAGTTATTAACTCAAGAAACTAATGAGCATCTAATCTTGCCATGTTCTTATTGAGAATGAGTTCATGCTAAAGTACAAATCTGCTGGTGCTGTGGTACTGCCATTATTTGGTCTATTAATTAGCAACTAGAATAATAAAGTCAGCAAGAAACCATTTTGCATTATATGGCTAAATTGAAGGTCCACATCCCATGTAGCCTGAAGGCGGAATCAAAAGCTAATCGTATCTCAGGTGTCTGTAACACTTAAGAAGCTGTCCGCGGCTCCTAGCTGCATCTCTCATTCCCAGTTTCACATAGGGGTACTTCTAAAGGAGGACAGTGACTCTGCCCACTGTTCCTAACCCTGAGGATGGGAGTGATACTGGCTACATGTCCAGGCAGACTGTTCTTCCTGTAAATGGCTGAGGAAAGCGATTGTGTGGGAGATGGTGCCAAGCGAGGAGAGAAAAGGAGCAGCCTGGAAGAAAGCTTCCAAATACACACTCCCACTGCAGAAACACTTTATGGCTGTCCTGAGGCTGGGGAGAAGAACAAGCAGCTGCAAGCTCTTTCCAAGCTGTTTGTCTGCCAGGCTTCTCTCTGGGCAGCCTGTGGCACAGCCAGCTGTGAGAGCAACACAAGTAGGTGTAACAGCTCTGCCCACTCGGTAGCTCGCTGCTGCTCCAGAGCCACTTCACAGCAGGAGCCAAGTGCATCTTGCCCATCGCTGTTGCTAATGTTATCTCTTTATTTTTTAGACCAGAAAAACAAGGAGGGTTAGAAAACACGAGGGGGAACCTGGGCAGAGGATAGATTGTAGAAAGAGACCAAGACTAAGAGTAAGTATGTGAAGTACAAAGGAGGAATGGAAAAGACATTTGTACTAATAGAGAAAATACACAAAATGTCAGCCAGCCATTTACTAGGTCCCTGCCTAAAGAGCTGAGTTCCTGATTATTCTGTATAGATAATAAAGATCTATTTCTTTCAGAGAAGTATGTATCTCTGCTAGTCCTGGAAATTATTTGTCTTTCCTTTATGGTAGCTGTCTCCTGCATCCCATCACAAGCAGCCACAGTGGCATAGGATATGCATGCATCAGTGTTTGTGTATAAGTACGTATTATGCATACACATACCTAAAAAAGTGTGTTGAAAATGTGTTGATGAAAACAAAACTAGAATGCAGACTTGGATTTAACCTATTTCCTCATTCATTTTCCTGTCCCTAGGGATGGATCCTCTGTTCAATATTGACTTTTTTCTTCCGGTTCTAGATGACTTTGGGTTCTGAAGATATAGTAACTGGGGCTGTTATTAAGGATATCATTATTATTTTGACAACATTGACTTTGACAGCTTCATGAACTTTATTGAATAAGCAATGTTTCATTACCCGTCAGATAGTATTTTCACACTTCTCCAACTTCCTCTGCATTTCGTGGTGCAATATCTGAGGATGTACCAAGTATTCTGTAAAAGTAATAATCTTTCCCTTCTTCCCTTTAGAAAAGCAACTTGATCAGTTACGGGAATTTTCTTCCATGTTTGCTGTTGCACACCTGAGAGCAGGTGCGCTGGGAAGAAGTTATTAAGGAAAATAAGTTTTTTGACAATGAGTCGAAGAGATAAGACACACACGCAATTTCAAATGCAGTGAAGCCTCTGCTCACGTTTGGCTCCTGCAGAAATGGGTTTCACACCACCCAGGTCCAACCCTGCACTCAGGGCTGCGTTTCTTTACTCTGTGGAAATAAATGTGACTGCTGATGGAAGCTGTGCTCACTGATGGGGACACTCTCTCCCCGCTATCTCAGTACACCTCTGTCGAGGGAGAGGGGAGGTGACAATACGAGGTCTACGTACAACGTGGGAGCATCGCTCACGCAGCCTGGTCTGGGGGTGCTCATGCCAGCAGGCTGCTGCGTGCAAAATGCCGTCCTGTGTGCCAGACGTGTGCCCAGTTGCCACTTGCCCCTTTGATGTGGGGGCTTTTCTTGGGCTTGTACAGCCCACCTTGCGCTAGGCTCTGGTATACTGGGGGTTGAAAGGCACCACGAAGAACCTAAGGCGGTATTTCATGAAACAGGAGCCAGCCACAAAGATTTGAACCTCACTGAAGAACGAGAAGCTTTGGAAGCAAATAAAAACGTTATTACTCAGGACCACCTGCAACAAGGAGACAATGGGGCACTACGAAGCCCACTGTTTATTTCATGAGAAAACCGTGCTGCAGCTGGGGCTCAGGAGCTCAGTCTTTCTGTCAGGAGCCATGGCAAAGCCAAGTGTCCACACACCGCTCAAAACCCCTTCAACACCCCACTCGGGCACCGAGCCGGGCCGCAGCTGACGGCCCCCGGGGGCGGCTCCCGGTCCCGAGGGCCGACCCGGGCCGTTCCGAGCCGTGCCGGGCCCCTTGTGACGCCTCCGCGGGCGCCGGGGCCGTGCGGTGGGGCGGCCATGGCGGGCGGCGCGGCCTTGCTCCTGCTCCTGCTCCTCTCCCTGCCCGCCGCCGAGCCCCCGGGCGCCGAGGACGATCGCGACTCGGAGGAGGCGGCGGCGGAGCCCCGGGGCGGGCGGGCGCTGCCGGGTGAGGCGGGGAGAGGGCTTCGTGTGGCAGGGCGGGCGCTGACAGGGCTGCCCGTGCGAGGCTGGGTGTGTTGAGCAAAGGGGACGCAGGGGTTGCTCCCCGGTGCCGGCGGTGGGATGGCGGCGGAGTTTATCGGGAGCTTTATTCGAGTCTCCCGATGAGCTCCCCGCGCCCCTATAGCTGCCCCTTGGTGTATCACGGTGGGCATGGAGCAGTGCTGCTGCCCCACGCTCTCACCTTCACCTCGGGGCCCCACCAGCACCCGGCGAGAGCGAGGGGACCCAGCTCACCGCTGGGACGTAGCATGCTGGCTGCCGGCATCTTTAGGAAGGCCTCTGTGGGGTTTTTGAGCATTTATTGGGGTATTCCACACGTCTTGTGTGATGTGGCTTGCAATTAAAACGCCATATAACTTCTGTTCTACGTAGGTTTTACAAGGCTTCCAAATGTAGAGAGGAGCACAGGCTGCCTTTGCTGCGCTGGTACTAATTGCAGCCCCCTGACAGGAATGCAAATGCAGTTCCTTAGCACATTCTTATCTCAGCATGTGTGGGATTTACATATATAACTCCTATTAATGCTAATGGCAGCTATGTACATAGTTCTTTTTGCATAGGGCTGACACTATATTTTTATCTGAACCTGATGCAACTGGAAACAGCCATCTTATATAAGTGGAAAGATCTGTAGTTTCTTATGGGAAACTTACTTAAATGTTGCCTCATTTTAAATGTAGGCAGGAAATACAAGTAAAGGAAGGAATACAAGCTTTGCATTGTAATATGGATGGATGGTTCATCACATTCATGGCATGGATGGTTCATAACATCCGTATGAAAAATACTGCGTTGTCCAGAGAATTATCAGTGAATCAGTTTCCCTTGAAGTTTCTTTATGTTGTTTTTAAAATTTCACTAAATCAAAAATTTGATCAGAAATCAGGACCACTGATTCAGGACTGACTTGTTAATTTAGAACCAATAACCTTTTAGTAAAGTTTATAGGAGTATTTTTACTTAGACAATACTGTATCTTTTTTATTTAGAACTATTGCCCATCAGTTCATCATTCTGATTCTCTGGCAAAAATGTCATGTTATGTGTTGTGGTGCTCCTGGAGCCAGAAGCATCCTTAAAGGGCGCCATGGTTGGTATCTTACTCTATAATTGGGAGAAGTTTGCTTTCACTGGCATCAAAGTCCCTCAGCCTTCTATTACCAATATCTGAAGTTCACTTTCTCTGCTTGTTTATAAATTTTTTTCTTCTTTTCTTCTTTTTTTTTTTTTTAGTTTGTGTCTGGATAGGAAATGACAGCTTCTTTCAGATACAACACCCTGCCATGGCTACACTTAAATTGACACATCAAAATTGAATTAACACCTACTTACAGGGTAGAGGTTTAGGGTTTATCATAACCGGATACAAATTGTCAGAAATCTGTTGAGCTGAGAATTTGCACCGTCTGAAGCTGTCCTAGCCCTCCCTCCTGCGTTTTTGCACACTTACATTTATTGTGCACACACAAACAAGCATATGTCATGTTGTACCAAGTTGAAAACAGGCATTTTTAAACAGGACTGTATTTAGACTCTAGACAGGATCCTTACGTTCCCCTCCTTCTCTGTGGTGCTGTGATTGTTGTTGTGAGACAGGACTGTTGAATGACTGTCCCATTAATTTAAAAGAAGCAAATGGAAACGTGATAGGACTGTCTTCCTATCATATCATGGATGGGGACTGTCTTCTAAAGAAGCGATTATTTTGCAAGGCTCATTAGATAATGGTGTTTGAGGCCACACAAACTGTTTTACAGGTTGGTTCTGTTTTCATAGGATTTTAAATCTTAGCATTTTTCCTCATGCTTTGACTAAGGTTGGAGTCTTACTTTAGCATTCAACTGGATAGTTAAGTTATTGCTTAAGGATTGTTGTTCATACACTAGAACACTGTTCTGACGAGCACGACTTATATGCTGAAATAAATGTCAGAACCATAGAGACAGTTAGAGATAACAGAAGAATAAGGTTTTGATGGCTCATTTATAATGTTGGGAAAAAGAGTTCAGTATCAGTTTATCAATGTGGAGAATTCAGTGTGCTGCTGTAGTGTAAATCCTTTACAGTGGAGGAATAAAGCTTCTATGTTTGTACGTCACTGACGGCAAGAGAAATGGAACCATTCTGTTCGACCTGAGATATTTAAAGTTTTGGGTAGTGTGTGAAAAATGTAAATGTTGCACAAAGATTTAATAACAAGAAGTGATATATAAACTTGCATTGCTGCACAGAAATAACATTTTGTAAACATAAATCTTGAATATAAAAAACCGAGAGACAGCGAAGCAAACTTTACATTAGTAAGTATTTGTTATCAGAAAAAAAATAATCTGAGTAGGCAGGACTGGCAATGCAGACTTGTAAAAACAGTCATAGTGACTTGTCTGTTCTCTTCACATTTGGAAGAACTGAAAAGACCCATTGCTTATTTAATGAATAATTTCCAAAGGTGCTTCACTAAGTTTCTCTGTGGAACAATTACTGTATCTCAATATCCTTATAAACAAACATTCAAATTGCATGCTGTTAGGAATAAAATATATAATCCAGATTTGAATCCCAGATGGAGACGAGAACCTTTTGCTTCTGTACATTCTGTGAAATCCATTCTGTAACCTCAAAGTACCATAAAAAATGGAAGGAACCCAATCACAGTGATTAAAAGCCCAGCACCTAATTAAAATACTGTACCTGGTTGACTCATCTTCGTGCTAGCTGTCTAAACCTGACCTTGAAGTGTGATGGGGAAAAAAACATGTAGCAAGGCTTATGTTAGCCAGAAAAAAGAAAAAAAAAAAAAAAGGAAATGAGTTGACTGAATATTGTTTAATGAAAATTTTTCTTAACTCTTTTCAAGGAAGAACTGTAATTTGCATAGGACCTAGACGTGGCATTTTCCTGAGCATTCGGAAGACAATTTAACATCATATGCTGATTTATAAGAAAAATACATTTTTTCCTCCTAAAGAATCATCTTAAGGTTTAAGTATGAATGCTATTCACAAAGGGATTTTATGATAAATTTTTCATAAATGTCTTTTTTCTCTGGTTTAGTTCATGAAAGCAAAAACGTTGGCAAATTTCACATTTTAGCTAAAAAGTAGTAAAGATTTCAAGGAATGAGTTTCCTGTTAATTGGGCATTTCCATCCCTGTCATTGTGTTAAAGATGTAACTTTAGACTTTGTGTTCAGGTCTGAATGCCCTTGAGTCCATGGAGCTAGAATTTGGAGTATGCACAGTTACATGTGGTAAGTAACAAAGCAGATGAATAAAACATATTGTCCTTTGTTTTTTTGGAAAAAAAAATGCTAACTGTAGCAATTTAGCAGTTGTAATTTGCTTGCCCTCGTTCACCTCTCATTGATTTCAATTGCCAATAACTGTAATTAACAAAAACAATCAGGCTGATTGTCATTAGAAGTTTAGGTCAGATCTGTTGTTTTATTAAATTCACAGCCTGCAAGCTCCTATTTTAAACCAGTTCCCTACATTTATTGGCACATGAGCTGCCTTCCCCAAAGTAACAATTTTCGCTATTTGTGAACATCTGTGAGATGTTCAGAAGATGAAAGATCTTCTGATGCTTCTCACAGATGTCTTCCCACATACAATATTGCCAAAAAATGGCTTGCCTGCAGTAGCCTGTTCTGTATTCCACATTTATACAATTTATAAATCGTGCTACGGAGAGGAGAGGTATCATTCTGGAGTAGGAGGGGAGAGAGGAGAAATGAGTTGAGCCTTAGGAAGACATCTCTGTTTAGGGTGGTGATAGAATCTGCAGTGAGGTAGTAATTATAGTGCTTAGGAAGCAGTCTTGAATCAGAAATGCCATTATTCTTTTTTCTGAACAATTTCTGCTTCTTGTAAGACCATAGGAAAGAGAAAGAAGAGGTTTTGCCCCCATCAATCTGAAGTTTTCTAGAGTATGCCTTCATATTTTTTTTTCAGCCACTTTTGATATTTCCAGGGAGTTAACTGCCTTGAGTGCTTCAGGGAAACCATTTCACATAGGATATTATGGTTTTAGGAAAAAAAAATAAAAATCTTGCTTCTACATACTTTAATATTTCCCTTTCTTCATAATTTCAAAGTTGGTTATGTGTTTGGTATACCCATACTGTATATGTATCCCCATACTCCCTATACCCCATGCTTTGAGATACACATTTTTTGGATACTGAGAAACTGCTCCTTATGTCAACACCTCTAGAAGACCTCTCAAATGTTCTTTATTTTCAGAGAATTTCAATCAGTTTTGCCTCAGTTTTATCTTGGGTCCCTCAGAGGTAACGTTTAACCCCTTTAATGCTGGAAATTATATACTCTTCCTGAGAAAGCAGGAAATGAAAGCTCTAACAAAAAGAAAAGAAAAAAAAAGGCATCATCTCATATCTGGACTTAACCCATGTTTGTAGCCCTTATTCTAGTCTGGTCTACCATGCTAGTCTACCAACAATGCATTGCATGTTGGTATGTTGAAAGGCTGAAAGGTACCTTATTAGTTCTTCCAGTACAAGTGTGAACCCTTTGTCTGCTTCAACTTCTTTCTTACCCCTTAGATTCATCTGTCTAGCCTTTTATATTTGTTGCTTTCTGAACTGACACCACTGTCTTAATTTTCCCCAGTACCACTGTGGCTCAGATCCATTGCTTCTCTATCCGTAGTCCAGGTTTACAGAGACATTAAAGCATAATTAAAACATGTTAATGATGTCTTGTCATATCTGCCTTGGTTTTGCATTAGTCTCATTGTTGTCTTGCTGTTTTGGCCACTGTTACCTCTAGATTTCTCTCATAGCTGCTGTTTTTCAGTTTTCTGTGGGTCACCCTTCCTGCCTTCCCAGTCTGTTCATTGACATTTTTCCAAGGTGAACTTCATTTAGATCATTTATTTTTCCTGCATCCAGGCCATTTTTCTGCTAGGTTAACTTGGATGACTTGGTGAAGTTAAGACTTCATTTGTTAGAGCATCTCAGTAGATTAATTTCATCCGCATTGGCAGCTACGAAGAAGAGGTAGAGAAAGGAAACATGGGGATGAAAGAAAAAAGCTGTCCAAAAGGAAGAAGCAGAGGAGTGCTAAGAGAACTTTCAGATCTCATTAAAAGAGCTTTTTTCATCAACCTTTTGAGTGTGATATACTTCCCCGATTTTAATACTGCAGTAGATAAGACATGGGGAGATGTTTTCCTGACGAATGTGATTACAGTTAACCCAGCACCCAGATTTTATCAAGCCATCCTTTTGGATTTTCATAGGTTCCCTGTCTTTTTCGTTAGCTAAAAAAAAACCTACATGGCCCTGAAGAAAGAGGAATGCCTTTAATAAAAGTGTCAGTTCATTGCCATTTACACCTCTGTCTCTGCATCCATGAGATGAGACATTCTCTGGAGTGGAGAACGATCCTCGTTTTGTGTCATTTTCAGTAAGTGGTGTTGTCTCCCTCTGTCACTTGAAGTACTGTTTCACGAGGAACATGACATCTCTGAAACATTCTGAAATCCATCGGTTTATATAATACACACTTAAGGAAGGCATAGGCTTCGTAAATGCAATATTCAAACCAATTTCCCGTTTATTATTATACTGCAAGGAGGGAGGGGGGTTAACTCTCCTCTTTCCATGCCTGTTAGTAAACAAAATACTTCTGGAAAAAATGGCAAAGCCTTCTTCTGTTTACTGGGCCTAAACATATTATTCCTCCCTCCCCCACAAGCTATGTCATTCCAGTGAACTGTGTACACACAGTTTGGCAAAAACAATTAGAGCACTTGTTTTGAATTTGTTCGTAATTGTTAAAATGAGGATGTTCCCATTGAAGCCCTGATAACGAGACTGAACATTTTCTGCCTACCTGAACATGGTGTCTGGAATTTTCCTTTACACATTCGTGACAGGTTGTCTCCTGTTCTTTGCCTTCACTAGGAACCTCCACGTTGCAGGTAGAGTCCTGGTCAACCCTTGTTGTCACCTGTTTCTCATATGAAGCCCTGTGTTAGGGACCACTGGGCTCTTGGAGGCTTCATTCTGGAGTCTGTTGGAGGAACTCCAGTGTCACAGGCTGGCACTTACCATTAAGGCTCCCCAGTCCCAGTCCTAATCCCAGTCCCAGGAGGTTTTAGAGCCATTGGTTTCTGCTGACCTTGGTGGGAGCTGAAGACACTCAGACAGTCACAAGACTGGAGGCAGACTGAGTTGGCAGCCTGTACAGTGTTCTCTGTGCCATCGGATTTGAGCATGTAAAGGCCAGGAGCCCGAAAGCTTTGGTATTTAAAGTGAATTAACTGTTTTGCAGAACATACATTAGCTTCCTTTCAAATTCTTTTTCTGTAAGGAAAGTTCTGAATTCATATTGAATTCTTTTTCTGACACGTAGGGGTGTGATGATTCTAAGGATCTGGCTCCCTGTGGTGCAGAGCCTGACAGACGTAGATGTTGTCTTAAAATCTTAGATACCCACATGGGATGGCTTTAGCAGGCACTCTAAGAAGATCTGTTTTTCCTGGTGTTTGGTAGATGCATCATACTAACATCCAGGATGAAGAAAGAGAAAGCAAAAAACAGTATGGAGAAGATGAAGAAGCTCAGAGTACAATATTTTTATTTTTTTTCCCCCAAAGGGATTGGCATTCGAGAAGTTCTGTTAACGAATGGATGCCCTGGGAGTGAAACAAAATGTATTGTCGGCGTGGAGGAATGCCACGGGCCAGTGGACTGTGGATGTAAGTGGAACACTGTGATACAGTAATCAAAAGCAAATAAGTTGATTCAAAGGAAACATCCTTATTCTTTGTGAGTGTGGAGGAAGTGGAATGAATTGATTGTATTCCACCCTCCAATTACCCTGCTAAGCAGTCTGGTAATGTTTAAGATCTTATTTCTGAACCGATGTGCATTTGGTTTCAAGCCCCTGTAAAATACCATTTTTCTGCTATTAGCTTAGTTCCAGATATTTCACCAAGCAAAAACAGTATTTGAAGTAATTTTAAGGGAGAAGATAATTTCAAAGTAACATTTTGTGGTTTGGAGAATTACGAGCTTTATGGTCTATACCGAGATGTTTCATATAGTTGAATATACCTATTAAAATTCCTCCTGTAGTGGGAAGACCAATTTCTGAGAACTCTGAAAGCGTGATGATGACTTGTATTTATATACCTCCTGAAAATCGATTTAAATATGTTTGGAAGATCTTAACTCCAAACAAGGTGAGTAATTGAACCCCACTTTGTGCAGAAAAATGGCATGCTGGATGTGTTTACTACATGCTCCATATGAAACATCCAGATGCCTGTGCTGATTACTTCCTTTGCTGTCACAATGCAAATAAGCCCTGATTCCTCACTGGTGAGTTGGTAATACAAGGGCTTAATTGGCTTTGCACCTTTATGCAGCGTCAATTTCCTCTTTATGTAAGGAAGACGATAATTTTAGAGAATACTGTTTCTTTACTCTTATTTTGGAAAAATTGGGCCTAGTGACTGGTGAGCGATTACACGTTAGCAAGTCACAACCACATTGCCCTTCCCACTTGTTCAAGGAGGTGCTGCAGAGGTGGGAGGAATTTTCCCAGGGTCTGAGAGGTCCTGACAGGCTGAAAAACTGATGGATGAGAATGAGCACTTCTCTGTGAGTATATTTGAAAAGAGACAAACCATTTTTTTTAAATTTCTTTTGCATATGGATAGACAGCACGCATTCTTCCCAATGATTCAGCTGTTATGGAAGTGCACAGAGATACGCGTCCAATTACTTACCAGTGTGAAACTCAAGGAAATGAAAGTGTAATTGCCTCCGTAAAATACGCAGTGCACGCAACAACTGGTAAGCTCGTAGAGACACTTACAGACTTCTAGTGTTATGGCCTTGTGCTTGTTATGTGGCATTCAATCATCATAGGATTGCACGTCACCAGTAGCATATAGGCAGGAGCTTGTGTGCTGTGGTAATGACAGTCATGAAATGCAGGCCAATAAAAGAGACATAAAAAAGGAAATGACAGATTGGGAATGAAGAGGTTGCTTGTGGTAAACATGAGTATTTTCTTTACCTTCGTAAAATCTCAAGCTAAAATAAGGAGGTTTTCCTATTGCCTACTCATTTGTTGCAGCAACCAAGTTGGTTAACATAGACTTCTTTTTGTCTCGCTGAGCTGCGTAGAACCAGCAGCACGCTGGGCAGTTCTGCAGTTAAGTCTCCTTTCCACTTCAGTCCTGAAGCTGAAAAACAACCTTTTGTGTTTTCTGTTTTAGCTGCCATCTGGAATTTGCTTATGCACAATATATTTAGGGAAGCTTAACACTGAAAAGAATACCTGGTGAAACAGTTCTGCAGTAACATCTTTCTCCCCTCCTCTGCTAATGGGATATTTGCTGACTCCATCAGGAAAGCTTTTTTCCTTTCTCTTCAGTACGATGGGTTATTTATTTCCTGCGTGTCTCCTGAGGTTCTTTCTGCCTTGTACAGTAATGAGGAATTTATTTCCTAAATCCATCTGGTAGTCACAAAACACCCAAATCTTTGATTATATCAATTTGCTTTCTTTTTCTTTTTATTATTTTCTTCTCCCACTATTCAGTTTCTACATTTCTTTTTGTACAAAGAGGAAGTTTCCTTTTTGAGACCTGAATTAGCAGAGCACATAATCTGTTTTAGTTTTAAACATGCAAATAGTCCCATTGACTTGAGTTGGTGAGTCATCAATAGGACGACTCACGCTCTTGAATTTAAACTGTGATTAAGTCCTTTTGGTGAAAAGTGGTCAGATGAAACCCATCCAACAGATGATCTACTGAGAACTTCTTACAAGGTTTGAGGCTGTTGGTTCAGAAACTATTTATGACTAGACAGAAATATGAAGAAGACAAGATCTAAGGTTTATTAAGTAATTTGGGAGTGGATTGTCATGATTAGTGACAGATTAGCTTCCTTCAGGTTTGTAGAGGTATTTAGATATCCAAGAGTTTCTGGGCTTTACTTCCCCAAGAGTGCCACTGTTTGGACTTCTGAAGTTATTAGCTCTTAATTAGGTACATGGAAAGAGTTATCAGCAGAAGTTTTGATTGAGAATGTACTAAGATTTTCATCATGTAGATCTAGTTTTGTTGTCTGTAGATGGTCAGAAATCTAGTGAGTTCAGAATACTGCCTAAATTAATTAAAAGTATTGCCAATTAAAATAGAGCTGGGTGGTAAGAAACAAAGACAAAAACTAGGACACCTTACCTCCTGCCTCTTTTTTCCCAGGCTCAACTTCACTGCTCATTCCTGGCTCTTCTACCCCACCTCCCTGAGCACCACAGGAGGATGGGGAATGGGAGGTTGGGGTCAGTCCATAACAGTTCCTCTATGCTACTCTTTCCTCCTCACACTTATCCTCTCTGGGTCTACCACAGGCCACAGTCCTTCAGGGTAAACCTGGCCCAGCATGGGCTCTTCAAGGGTTGTATTTCCTTCAGGGAATCTCTGCCTGCTCTGACATGGGATGCTACGCAGGCTTCAGTGTAGATCTGCTACAGTATGGTCTTCCATGGGCTGCGGGGGAATCTCTGTTCTGTTGCCTGGAGTACCTCTTCACCTCCTTCTTCCCTGAGCTTGGTGTTCTGTGTATTTTTACCTCCTAAATGATTTTTTTTTTTTTTTGCCACCAACTGAGATGATTCTGATCATTTCTCTGGGTCACTCAAATGAATAAGCTTAAGTTTGTATTTTGTCTTTCTCATCACCTCGATCCCTCCCTATTCTGTTCCACAGATACATTTCTTTGTGATAGTGCCAGAACTGAAAAATGGGGCCAAGGAAGTGGAATTATGCTTGCTTAGTGGCTGTTATTTCTTCCTGACACTTTCCTAGAGAGGCTTGAGGTGGTCAACAGAGCTAAAAATAATCAAGACACCTGATAAGGAGTAAATGTATTTCCTTTGGTGTCATCCTTTCTACTCTCTCCAGCGCTCTGTTGTTTTACTTGTGTGAACAGCAGTGGTCAGATTGAGAAAAACCATCTGAGAACCTGACCCCAAAGACAACACTTGAAAATACATAGCATGACATTCTGCTTCAGATTTTAATGCATGTGAAGTGGGGAGGATGTGTTGCAAAAAGACAGGTAAAGCCTTAAATGAACGTGGCTATATTTGCCACTGCCATGTGGCAAAACTTCTTATGAATTGATTTTCATACTATGCACGGAAAACTTTCATGTGTCCTTTGCCAGTGATCACTGCTCTTCTCAGTGACCTTTTGTTGAACAACAGTAATGACCTTTTTGTATGAGTGAGTGGTCTTTAGGAATTTGCCTCTTCCGTTTGTTTGCAAAACTGTTCAGACTGATGCCTTTTTGTCTTTTATAGCAAGAGAAAGGTAACAAAGATGTACTTTATCTTCAAAAATTATTGAGATCTGTGCAAGGAAAATCCCATCTTTTAATAACTGACATTTCTTTATGTCCTTCTTACTGAATCAGTACCCTGGAATACCGTAGAGGGTCTTGTTTCACACTCCCACCCATTACGTTGTTGGGTGTTTTGTGAAGACTTTGGAGCTGGAAGGCAGTTTGTTCATATTTACTAATAATAGTCCTGTGAGGAGGGAGGAAGGACTTTGCAAGGGAGGAATGTGAGAGCAGAGAACGATCCTCATTACCACGCTGTGTGAAGGGTGTCAGCCTTCTGTGATCCCAGCTGTGCCCCCAGCTCCACACTTCCCATGGGCGGAAGAGCGAGTCGGTCTGTGTGTGTACGGCTTCTGTGGAGAAGATGGAGGCAAGTGTTAACTGTTTCAGAGGCCATTCCAGGCCTCACTTCTCTTCTGTTCGTTTCCTGATAATGGCTTGAATGCCAGAGCTTCCTTTAGAGGCAGTAACCCATCTCTGTGACGGGTTACTGTACAAATGCATGACCAGCATTACTGTGTTGTCCTTGTGTTTGCACAGAAATGAAATGGGGAATCCCAGTGCCCGAGTGTAACAGCATGGATCCTCTGTGTGTGTGTGTTTCTGTGTGCAGTCCTGCTCTCACATTTGCATGTATCCATGCATTTTTAATATGTAGGAAAAGTCTTAGAGATAATCTGGAAGGGAAACAGAAAAAGCTATGCATCATCATTATATTAAGGGGGAAAAAATAGTCTGCAGAGGCAGGATCTCACTGCCCTCTGCCAAACTGATACATGCTTTCTGGATCTGAAAACTGGTGGAAAGAACTCGTGTTGGCTGCTGGACCATATAAACAATTGGTTGAGCAGCTGCTTCTAGATGGATCACTGCTGTACAGTTGACATCATGATCTAGGAGGAACCCCAGCTCAGTGAAAAACATGGGGGAAGAAGAGGATGAAGAGGAATGGTGCTGCTGGCAGAGGTAGTGGTGTTTCCTTTTGATAGAAATGGTGCAAGAGACATGTCGTAGCTGGAGACAATCTGCTTGAAACAAGTAGGTTATGTTCTCAATCTCTTCTTGCTCTGTAAAACCCTAGAAAATTTCCAGTGGAGGTACATACAACTTTAGGAATTTCTTTACAGTGTAATTGTGGAATATATAATAGTGTTTTTCTTCATCATTCTTAAGGGCAAAGTAGTCCACAGACCTGCAGTGAGCTGTAGACTTCAAGTTGAATGTCACTGAACTAAACCTCACATGTTTAAAAAATAGTTGTTCTTCCTACTTGTATTAAGCAAGAGGATTTAAAAAAAAAAACTGATGTAAATATGTCTTTGTAACCTTTTTTGATAGCTGAAGATGTTTCTAAGGCATATTCTGGCTGCAGCAGAATTCTCACTGCCTAATTGGGAATGTTGCCTGGACTGAGTGCAGTCAGGGTCTTAAAAGTGCTCCTGATGTGAATCAGTTTTTGCTCATCGTAAAACAGCTTATCGGGAAGCTGCTTTTTGGTCTGTTTCCTGTTTGCATTTTAAATGTGTGTTTACTTGGAAGGAACTCCCTCTGTATTATCAGTTTGTCTCTTGGGCAGTTCTAGATCTTGACTACTGGTAGAATTTCCTGCCTAGGAAGAAAACGAGTAGATCAGCAGTGGATAAGAGAAAGTTTGTTTTCCTCTTCAGCGGGCTCTTGTTACAGCCTGTAAAAAGAGGTATTCTTAGAGGTCTAAATTCACATTTTGTCAAGGGGAAAAATACATTACATTAATGAAATTGCAAAATCAAAGACAGTTTTCATTAATGTCCATTCCCCACAACTGCGTGTAATTCTAAAAAGACCGTCCAGTCATTGAAATGAATTAGTCTAAAAGCAATTAGCTCTGCATTGTGTGAAAACCCCAGTATTTAGAGTTACCATGTATGATATTCTCAGCTAGTTCACCATTCTTACATGTCTTGTATCTTGCAGAAAGATCAGGAGAATCCTATAGGCAAGCTGCGGTTTAAGAATGTCAACAAATTCTGTGATGCAGGAGAATGAAACTCAAATGATGTGATGGAAGAGTTGCTTAGATACTACAGTGATGACAGTGGCACAAGATCTTCTATAGAAATAGCAATGCAATAGAAGTAGAAATGGTTTTCCTGCAGTCATTCTGTTACAGAGAATACCGACCAGTGTAACATGAATTTTGTGTACCAGGGAGCAATGAGATAACCACATTACAGTCCTAGAAACTCCTATCAGGGAACTTGAAAGAAAATTAAGGTTGGCCTGTGTACAGTTGTCAAACCTGGAGGGATCTGGAAAGATGCACTGTAGTTCATTGATTTGGCTGAGTGTTGTTGAACAAATAATTTCAATTAAATCTCAGACCAAGGTGACTGGGTTTGGTTTCCAGGCATTTCTTTATCTAGGGTCAAAAAATAGGTGGGGAAAATCGGTTGACCATCTTCAGCATTTTCCACTCTTCCTGGGTTTGTTAGAGTCATCTCCTAACTGGTATCTTTGGTCTTAGATAAACAGCTAAAGTAATGGCAGGGCCATTGGTTTCCTTCAAAATATTCCAAGGTTGAACAGGTTGTAGCATTGCAGAATGCATTTTTACTTGAAATCCTTTCTATGTTTTTCACTTCTCATCTTCATGCAGCTGCTCCTTGCTATGTGTTCCTGGGCCATTCTGTGCTCAGTGGTTATTTGCTTTAAATAAAGGCATCGCAGACCTAGATAGAGACAGGGAGCAGAAAAGCAGCGCTTAAGTTATTGAATCCAGTTCTTTGTTAGCATACTCTCTTTCTGCTTCATTATTAGTGTTAGTATTGCAGCAATTAACGTTGTTAGCATTCTCCTGTATCACGGTGGTGCCTTGGTGCCTCAGTTGTGGATGACAGAGCACCTGGTACCCGGCACAGAACAAAGAAGTCAGCCTGCCTTGAGCCGCAGACGGTCTGTGGTAATTCTTGTCTCTCTGTCATTCATTTATCTTACTTGAACATGCCTTGAAATCGTACATTAAAGCATTTCCCAAAGCAAAAGCATTGTTGTATCAGTCATTCTTAACAAGTACTAAATAGATACATTTTCCTCTCCTTGATTTTTTTCCTTGTTGGTCTTTAGGAACTGCAGTCCCTTGTGTTACACAGCTATAGGTAGTATTCTGAGAGCTGTCCCACTCTGACTAACACTGAGATTAGCTTGTGTATATGTGTGTAGTGAAATCCCTTGCATACTCTTAATGTTTTGGCTAGTTATTTCCTGCCAAAATATGGCTTTCCAAGGCCTGATCTTTTGGTCTGCCATTTAAAACAGTAGGTCTTCTTGGATGTTAAGAGTGGAAAGAGTGCAATTCTTCCAGCCAGATGTAGATGTTTGCATCGGAGATCTGTATCCAGACTCTTTTACAGTTAGTGGAATGTTACTGATGAATCATGAAGTATTTCATCTTGTCCTGGATGCCTAAACCAAGTCAACGGAAGGTAGCTTGGAAGTGACAGTTCCTCTCCAAAGCCTATAGAGAAAACCTAAGACAGCTATCACAAATATCTACATAGTGAACTATCTTAAGTGAGATGTGTTCCACTCCACATGCCTTGATGTCCATTTCTTTGCATCTTCTTTGGTTAGATGCAAAGAAGGTAGAAAATGTTACTATTCTGACTTCTGCTGATTTCATAAAGGCATGAAGGTCGTAAAAGATGTCAGCGAGGTAAAGAATAAAATCCTGTTCCTTCTCATTTCTGTTCATGACATTAAAAGCCTGATTCATCTGAAAATTTGAACATAATAATGACCATGTATTTTTTTTCTTCAGAGCTGCAAACAAAACAATCAGAGAGAATAGACACAGGACAATCAAGGAAAAAAAGGGCAGACGCCATTCTGGTGTTTTGCCTGGTAACTGGAATTATTTTCACAGTTGGCGTGATCTTTGCCATCATCTTTATAATTCTTCACTGGTAGGTGGACAGCATACAATATGATTTATGTGTTACTTGATCAAAATACGATATTACTGATGACAAACATGACCTGGGGTGAACTATTTAAGTTTCTCTATAGTTTAATATTTGTGTTTCCAGTAAAGAAAACATGAACAAGCTTCTGGAGATCAGGCAGAAGTACTTTACAAAGCAGTTACAGTGACTGTTAATGGGAGGGAAATGATTAGAGCAATTTTTGCAAACTTACTTAAATGTGCGTTTTTGTTTAATTCTTTTTTCCATTTCAGGGCAATTGTAAAAGCTGTTTTGGAATCAAAAAATGGGCGAGATGACATGGTCGAAAAGCTGACCATCAAAAGTTCACAAAGTAACACATAGTAAGTAGCATCCCACTCAGGGTCAGCATTGCTTTTTGGAGGAATTGGGAGTCTGCACGTGCAGCTACAGTGTTCTCACCATCTGCATTAGCCACAATACAAGAAGTGCCAGAGCCATCACCCACAGAGAATACAGAAGAGTACAGAGAAGAATACAGAGAGTACAGAAGTCCTTCCAGCAGTTGCATAATGAACAGAATTAGAGAAAAAAGAACAATCAGATTACACAGGAACAGGATATAAAGAAGATTAATATATGCTTGGAATACTGGTTTTAAGAAATACTTTTAACAGTTCATTCACTGTTTTGGATTACTGAACTTTAAATAAAATGTGTAAAAATACTCCTATTTTAAGGTGGACATCACTTCCAGGTAGTATAATAGTCTGAGCACCTCTGAACTGGAGAACCAAACCCAAATTTTTGTGAGGATGTTGAAAACAATTTATTTAACACCTCTTAAATTGGAGGCGATGTTAATCTACACTGTATGAAACAGGGCACATAATCTAGGCAAAGACTATTTTTTGTAAAATGCTCCTTATCTCCCTGATGGTCCTCAAATATGTAGTCACTCTAATCCAGTGTCTTCTAGACACATAGGATAGTGTGTATTGTTAGGGAAGATCAATAAAAGGTGTTTCATAAGCTTCATTAATTTTTTACCTTCACATTTGCACATGTAACCACTTCTGCCATCAAGGGCACCAAAGCTTGTGAACAGAAGAGTAGTCCCCTGGGTTCAGACCAAGGGTTCATCTACCTCAATCAAATCAATGGACAAAAAAGGATGTGAAGGGAAGAGTACAAAAACAAGACAAGGTTGTATGATGTTTTCCCCATGTATTCTTCCAGCCTCCGGCCACTTAAATTTTTTCTAAACCAGATGCAATTTGTAAGCAGTTAGAAATCTTGAATGGACTTATTTTCCATGACTTTGTTCATTGTCCCCTTGTACTTAGTAAGCTTTTGTCACATCAAACATCCTCTGATGAGGAGATCCAGAGCACAAAAACATCTTTTGTCCATTTTGAACCCAATTCCTGATAGCTTCATTTGTTGCTCCTGACTTCTCGAAAGGGCAGTGAACTGTCAATCAGTACTATCCTCTCCCTGAAAGGGACTGTCCTCTAGGTCTCTAACATATTCCCTGGTTATTTTCTTTCTAGCCTGAAAAGTGTAAGCTTTCTTAGTGATTCTTCATCCTGAAGCTGTACCATACCTCTGACTATCCTTGCTGACCTTCTCTAACCATCCTCAATTATGTGATTGTCGTGTTTATGAAGGTGCTTTCTATTTGTGTAAAACATTGTTTGATGCAAGTAAAAAAAAAAAGAGCAGATAACATATTGAAAAATGGATTGCGGAGTGATTAAAATATTTAATAGATGTTATGATTGATTTTTTTTCTTTGGTAGAAACTCTGAAAAGAGGCCGAATATTGAGCACTCCAGGTTAAAGAATGCTTCTCAGTAAAGAACATTGAAAAAAAAATAGATTGGAGGTAGTAACTCATCCTCTCGAAGAATTCCTGTTCTCTTCAGTTCCTCTATTGCTGCAGATGTTTAACTGCACCATCTGCACATCCTTAAAAAGCATTATCATATTTTTCAGAGATACATCATTTTGTTTTCTGTTTAGTGAAAAGATCATTTACATTTTTGCAATAAAACATCATATTCAAAAATGACGTGCATTTAATTCTATAAAAATATCTTTTTTTAAAAGGAAATGGTATTTTTGGTAACACTGTCATTAGCTATGTCATATCATTTGGTGGACAAACCTACAAGTCTGGCAATGTTAAGAAGAAAATACATAGAGACTGAAAGAGCAGACAATAGCACTTCTGCAGTTTGCAAAACTAGATTACGCATTCCAGGTGAGTTTTTGATCCCATGCAGTCAAAGACAGACTATTGTGGTGAGTCTGGGATTAGGTCTCAAATGCAGGTCTCAAAAATAGACCCAAACCAGTGGTTGTTACTCAGGGAATTGTTCCCACTGAAGTTGTGGGAAATATGAAGCCCTACCACCAGCTCTGTGACTTCTGAACTCTTGTTTTCATGCTGTAATTTAGGTGGGGCATAACCAAAAGAGAGGGAATGAGACTGCTCTTTTTTCATAAGGATGCAAAGGATACAACCTTTTTGTGTTTTAATAGCATTAGCAAAGAACCTCCAGACTTCCTTGGGTTGATATTTTGAAGGTTTTAGATTTCCATGGTTTGCTGGCAAGTCCACCGAAAAGTAACAGATACATAGTCTGAGTATTCAGAAAATGAAATTCAGGAAAGGCTGAACTAATCCACACTGGAGCGTGGGGGGCCTCGGGGTAGATCAAGCAGCTTTTGCACTTTATTGGCTCGTATTTTATAAAATATGATTGCCTTCTGCCTTTTTTCACTCTCTTATAACTCCTTAGAGCTTTCTACAAAATAGAAAAAAAATATATCTCTAGAATATTTGATGCAGAAACTGTAGCACAAAACATGGAAGAGAGCCTTGCTCTTCAACAGATAGGGTAAATGTGCTGTTTGTTCTGCTGCCGAAGCTGCAATCACGAACTCCAAGAAGTGGGGAAATTCCTGAAGGTTACTGTGGCCAAGCAGTCCTCACGCAACCACTGTGTTATCATTCTCTTGCCCTAAATGTGAACCTGAATGGATCGCTCTTTGTACTGCATGCACTATAAAGCACACAGAAAGTGCAAAATAATTGTCTTAATATAACCCCTATCAACCTTCTCTGACTTCTGATCCCATAATCTGAAAAATACACTTAATAGTTTGGCAACAGAGTGAACAGCTATGACAGATAAAGGACATCCAGAAATAAATGTTGTAAGTAATTTTAAAGAGATGAAGAACGTGCTACAATCTGCTCAAGCACTTCTGACAAAAAGTATTCACCATCTACGATATATAACTGTCCTTGATGCAACTCCTTTTATCTGCAATGCCTAAGAAATTCAAAGATCGTTTTCGTTATTTTCCGGTAGTGGATTAATTAAAAGAACCGACAAGGGTTTCTCCTTTTCCATAGGTTTAAGCACAGTATTTCCACCTCCTGCAGCTTGCTGACCGCAGTGGAAACGTTATGTCTGCTGCTCACCCCAAGCAATGAAGTTTTCTTATTCTCAGGCCTGAAGCATGTGCCCAGCTCCTGTTAAAGCCCGTGTCACTTCAGCACTTGAAGTGAGATTTGCTCCACTTGTGAGAGGCACAGAGGAACCAGAAGGAGAAGGGGCAGAGGTCACATGAAAATATTGGTGTGATCTCGGCAGTTTGTGCTGCCTGCAAGAGCTTTTGGCCGATGCAGTCTGGGCAGCCTCTCTAGTCTGCTCTGTAAAGTGCGGTCCGTACAGAAATCCCAGTGTCCTGGGAGCTCGTCGCTTTGCCCTCCTTCTGACGTCCTCCCACAGCACACCTTGGAGGGCTGTCAGCTACAACACGTCTTCCAGGGGACCTTTTCGCCTGCCTCAGCTGCACCCAGGGCTTGCAGCATCCCCCCCCCCAACCCCGCTGCTCCAACTGCTGGATCCAGCGTGCATGGGCCAGAGCGAAGGTGAAAATCTCATCATGCTGAAATTCAAGCTGGTACTCATGTCCTTTCCTGAATTCAGATGTCCTTGCACATGTGTTTAAGTGATTTCCTAAATCAGGGCCAAAATGAACTGCCCACCTTTGCTTTCACTTGCTTTGCATAGTTTAATATCTCTGCATAAGCTTGTGGGTTTTGCTTTAATTTAGTAGTGTTTTAAACATTTCCCCACTGTTCTTTCATCTTCCTTTTCTTTTTCTTCTTAAAGAAAAATCTTTTTGGAATGCATAGCTTGTCCGTATATGATCCACCATCTGTCTCAGGAAATTTAGGATGCATTTATATAGTTATTTAGGTCTTGATGTATGTGCAGTTTCATTTATGTATGGTCTAATAGTATATGCTGTAGAAATGATCTTTTTTTTTTCTTTGACAGCTTTATTGGCTCTTTTTGGAAAAGATTTTTTTTTATGGTGAATTGCAGAGATTTTGATTATTTCTTTATAATTTAATTTAGTAAAACACACTTAAAATAGTAAGTACTAATGTTTTTTGCTTTCTTTGCTGCTATGCACACAGGAGAGAAATCGCTGCAGAAATATTGGTCATTTTTAACCTGATGTTCTATAGCATAAAATAAAGAAATGATAGTTCAAAACGGATATAGTGCTCTGTGGTTGGTGGCAAAATTTAAGCATTGTGAAGATATTACAGGGAATAAATAAGCAAATAATTTGATCTGTGAATCAGAAAGCTATAGCTAACCGTTAAGTCAAACGTACAGCATTTTATATGGGTTTTGGAAATAGAGTTCTGTGGTTTCCAGTTGTTTCTGTAAAGTCTAGAGATGGATTTTTCAGGAGAGCTGGGCATTCAGCTTCTACTTTATTATGAGAAACTTGTTATATTAAGCCAATATTGTTCACTTTTGATTTCCTAAGTTTTTACTTAGCTGTATAGAATTTTTTTTTACTTAGAACTAGGTCAGAGTGCTCAGACTGGAAAATTCATTATGGCAAATTTTCAGGACAACGCTATTTTAACAGGAAATTGTGTTTGTGGGCTGTGAAAAGATAACTGGAGAAAAAGCTTGCATGTCTGAAGCAATTAAGCCCCAAATCCAGCATGGCTGGTTGTGGATAATTGGTTGTTTAAAATTACTTAACCTACATGTGTTTTGCACTCTGTCCTCTTGTTCTTACAATGAGAAAGTTACTGGGCAAAATGGGAAGATTTTAGCCTTTTAAATTTTGATTTTCAACTGCAAACCCTTTCCCAAAGAGATGATTTTGGGTTACATGTGCCTACGAAGTCTTGTAACACAGTGTCTTGATCCTTTTTGAAGGTATCACATTATAACAACATAAGGATTAAATAATGGTATGAAGTTGTCTTGCAGATGAATCAGTTACTATTTTCATCTAACATTATGTTGTATTACACCTAGAATAATGGCAAATTGTTAATTAAGATCCCTTGATATTTGCAATGATCTAATTTTCTGTTGCTTAGAACTGCCAAATTTTAGTCTTTAGGCAGAAATTTTCCATGCTGAATATGTGGTCCTCAGGCTACTATCTTTCTTTCTGGGAACACAGAAAGTGCAGCCAAATGTTTTATTTTTCTGGGTAGTCACTTTATGCAAAAATAAGCTGCTAATCCCATCCTGACTATATCTCTAGCACTCCTAGTTTCTGCTTCCTTCCTAGTTCCGAAACTGGGAAGGTGACAGAGACAGGGAGTGCTGGAGAAGTGGCTGTGGAAGGAGGGCTGAGGTAAAAAATAAACTAGGAGGAACAGCATCATAAAACTGGTGGTACAAAGAGGCTGTGCCTAGAAACCTAATGGAAGTGGGGAGAAGGGACAGATGCTTTGAAAAGGGAGGTTCCTGTAAGCAGGACCTTCACTGAGTGGAAGAACTGGCCAGATGGAAATCGTGAGGAATATGGGGAGGGAGACTGGAATTGTGAGGTCCTGAGTGGCAGAGAGAGACTGGGAGAGAGAGCTGGGCACGTTGAACAAGAATATGCAGAGAAGAAAGACAGGGTGAAGACATTCACACTGGGGAAACCACGTCTGAGTGCTCGGACAGAAGGGATGGGGAGTGGAGGGATGAGACTGGGATGGACAAAGCAAGGTTGGAGGGGAAGACCAGGACTGAATGGGTGAGAAAGGACACTGGAGCGTTTAATGTAGCAGAACACTGAGAAACAAACCTCACAATCTGGTAGATTCATGTGTGTTATTTACCTCACTGTAAATGGTCCTGAAAAAAAAACCAAAAACTTTTAACCTTTTAAAGCCTGCAAATTTTTATTCTTATAGATAAATAGATAAAGGTAAATTCTTTGTCTCATAAAATGTTCAGCGGGTGAATGATGTGGTTCTTTCAAAATGTCATCAGTCTTCCTGGTCCGAGTGATATTCACAGCAGGTTCTCAGCCAGTGGAAGTCAAAATGACAGCTCCCTTTGAACAGCATAGAAGCAGGTCATGTGTAATTGAATCTCTTATTTTTATTGTTGCAGCACTGATTTTATCCAGGCTGCTCACGTGCTACACTTGCTAGTCTTGGGGGAAAATGTTTGCAATCTTCTAAAAAAAGCTTAAAAGACGTTGAGTTTGTGTGTCCACAGAGCACACGTCCGGAAGGACCCACTGGATCATCTGCTCTGATCTTGTGCCTGCAAGAGACTTTTCCCCATCTCTCTATTACTCCCATGCTGAGCCTGGTAGCTAAACTGAAGTTTGTGTTTAAGTGATATTTGCCAGAAAATCACCCAGACTTGCTTGGGGAACATGGAAAGACTGGAAGCCCAGCACTTGGCAATTTGTTCCAGAGGTTTATTGCCTTCTATCATAAATAAGAACTGCTCTTCTTTCAAAATATGAACACATCTGGCCTCATCTTGCAGCCACTGGTTTTTGGTTCTGCTAAATTCAGCAGTCGTTTAGTGCTTCATATTTTTTTTCATGGGAAAATTTTTCTTCACTAACACACTCTAATCAATCACTTCTCGGTCTTCTTTTATGACAAAGCTTCTTAAAAGTCATCTCAGAAGCCTTTCTTTCTTGTACTTAGGCATTTTTTCTGACTCCCTTTTTGACAGCTTCTGTTTTTTTTCAGCATCCTCTCTTCAGCCAAGAACAATATATGCCCTATGACACTGATAGCCATGTTCAACTGCTTGCTGTATCCACATCCTAAACTCTTTGCAGAGTCAGATATTCATAAAACACAGTTCCTCATTATGTTGATACACCCTACATTCTGTGTTCCTGGACCAACTTCTCATTTGGCCCTAGTAAATCACATGGGGATGAGTTGTTCCTATATGTTCCTGACTGTGCCATATATCTGTCCCATCTTTGTTTACGTCTTCTTCCATCTTCATGTCACTGCTTCTTCCATCTTCATGTCCTCCACCCATTTCAGCAGTGGTGGCTATTGGAGCACAGCCACTATTCAGAGAAGAATTCAAAATTCCTTGGCCTGGATGTGAAAAGATGCTAATAAGAACACAACCCTGAATCCTGTTCAGTCTGAAGAGTATGCCTGTGTCTGCATTTTGCGTTACATGGTTGTATGCTAAAATTACAGAAGCAGCACAGGCCACCATTTCACCACACGTAGCCTCTTAGCAGAGAGGCTGAATAAAGGCAGGTCCCTGATTCCCCTCCTGTCATACCCCAGGAATCTCTCATGTTTCTACACATTGATGCAACTTGAATAGATCGGTAGGGCATGGGATGCAGGGAGAAACCCTGCATGTTAGTCCCCAGCCTGGTAGCTGATGTACTTTCCTGGAGGACATAAACCTGCCCTTCCTTCAGCTGAGAGAATGGTTCTTTGGTTGCTGTGCCAGTGAGCAGCACAGCAGGTTAGTTAATAAAGAGAACAGTCCACGAAATTGCACTCAGAAGTGCTTTTGGGTGCTTTGTCAGGCAGGCATTGCCTCTTCTCTTTGTAGGAGACCTCTCTTGCTCCTTTGCCTCCTGACTCGTACAAATTGCCACATGAGGCATGCATCTGGTGAAGCTCTCCTTGCCTCTGCCTGGGGCTAGTCTTGGGTAGACTGGATAGATTCTTCATGTTGTCTTTCATTCTGGGTATGAAATATATGTTTCAGCATCTTTAATAATGAAAAATCCAGATTTTTCTAAAAAGTTCTAGCTCCATTTCTCTCTCTCTCTCTCTCTCTCTCTCTCTCTTTTTTTTTTTTTCCATCAGGACCAATAAAGTGGATAATGGTCCATGACTGTGATCTTCTCATCTTTACTTTTCTTTCTTTCCTGCCCATGGCAGGGAGATTGGCATTAGGTGACCTTTAAGGTTTATTCTGACACAAACTATTCTATGGTTCTATGTTTTTTGCTCAAGCTCTTTTAACCAGAGAGCAGACAGAGTGGCAAAAAGAAAGTCTGTAGACCTTTAAAGTTTCAGAAGTTAAAATGGCAAATTTAGTGTTGCATTTTCACAAATTTTCTTGCTCATGGTTTCCATAAATCATGTCACAGTCAAGCTGTATCCAGGCATCACTTATATCATCTCCAGACCAACAACTCTGATGGGTTTTATGCCTAACTTTTAACTCTTCAATAAAACTTCCTTGAAAATCCTGGAAAGGACCTGCCATACTCTTCAGTGATGTCTTAACATTTCAGCTGGTGTTGGGCAAGATTGGTTCATCAGGCAGTGACATGTCAGACCTGAGATAAAGAATTGTATCTCTCTCTGCCTCTCAAAAGAGGTCTGTCTCTGGCAGACTGATTCACAGTGGTGTTTGACATATGAACTGTAGTGCCAGGCTTTTCAAATGTGAATGAAAACACATTAAATTAGGAAGCAAAATGGAAGGATCAGAATGCAGTGTAGAATCCTTTACAGGTGTCACTTGTAAATGCAAGTATAATTCACCTTATCTTTCTGGCTACAGAGCAGATTCCCTCCTTTCCTTCCTTCCTTCCTTCCTTCCTTCCTTCCTTCCTTCCTTCCTTCCTTCCTTCCTTCCTTCCTTCCTTCCTTCCTTCCTTCCTTCCTTCCTTCCTTCCTTCCTTCCCCCTTCTCTCATTCTGTCAATGTTTTCTCTTCTTTTCTTTCCCTCTTTCTTTTCTCCCCCTCTGTCTTTTTCCTCCTTTCTCTCTTTCCCCTTCCCTCCTTTCCTCCTTCCTGCCTGCTCCCTTTCCCCCTCCTTCCTTTCAAAGATTATCAACTCTGGGTAAAAGGAGTTTTTCAAATTAAAATCGGCACAGGGAAAAGTACAATGTACTGCCACTTCTCATCCTCCGTTCTCAGGATTCCAGGGTTGTCCAAAAATAGTTTTTGAAAGCACAGAATTAGCTCAGGAGTCTGGGTCAGCTCTCACAGATATCAGTGAAAAGTCAGGTCATGATGACTAAAACTGCTCAGTAACAATAATCTCAAAGCAATAATCAAAGTCCAATGCTTTGCTTTGAAGCCCATGGCCAAGCTCCTGGGCTGCGTTTTGGGACCTGTGTGCCTGGCATTGGCTGAGGACGCAGGGCACAGCCGGGGGGACCGGACAGCAGCTGCTCTTCCCACGGGGTCTGCAACACCTCCCGGCTGCAGTTTGCCATCAGGGCAGGTGACAGACTTCAATCAAGAAAGTAAAAGTCATTTTATATTTTTAGGCTTACATCAAAGTTACCATCAAAGCAGGGGGAACCACAGAGGAAAGCAAGCCCTTGAGCTTGAGGCCACTGAGCTCTAGAGCTCCTGGAGGCAAAATGTTATTATTAATGAGATTGGAGTCCAAATTTTTTCCTCATAATTGTGAAGCTATTGGAAGGCTGAGGCTGAGGCTGAGGAAGGCACAGGTTTCCTCACATCGCTGTCTGGGATTGTGGGTATTGCTTCCTCACTCCAGGATTTCCTGCCTGAGCTGATGGAGTTCTCCTCCTGCCTTTCACGATCAAATCCCAGCAGTTAATGCTCTCTGGAATCACAAAATCACAGAATCACAGAATCACAGAATCAAAGAATGGCTGGGTTGGAAGGGACCTTAATGATTCCACCCCCCTGCTGTGGGTACGGACATCTCCCACCAGACCAGGTTGCTTGAAGACCCATCCAGAAGGTGGCATCTGTATTGGAACAGCACCAAAGAGCTACATGACTTAACTTTGGTGTGATAAACACTTGACAGATAGCTCATACTAATTGATAAATGTCATCTCATAACAACAGACTCTGCCGTCAGATATGAACTCCATTCACAAGACATGCACCTTGGATGTACAGAAAATGTTGTAGGACCAGCACTTGGCCTTGTTACGTTTCTCGTGAACTACAGCTCTTGGCTTACCTCTCTCTGTAAGTCAATGCATTTAATGTATTTTTATATTAATTTCAGTGTGGGTCAGTCTACATATACACAGCAACAAAAATGATGCCAATAGAATCACATGGCAGGAAATATAACATTAACTTGATCCTGGCTGTGCTTTTTATGCTTAACAAGAGAAAATCAGGAAATAAGGAGAGTGTTGGATTTAATTTTGAATTTCCTGATCCCTTGCTGTTTGTTGTCTTGAAGATAACACCAACTAAACATACAGGGTCTTAAAAATTTAATTTCCTCTTGCTATTTCCTAGTTCCTATTGCTCAGGCTTTCAGGCTTCTATTGTGGCTCCTCTCGAAGTGGAGACTTCTTGTAATTCTGCGTGTGCCTTCTGATTCACGCCGCATTTACATTCCTCTTGTTCCCTTCCACCTTCCTCCCGAGTGAAAGCTCTCTGTTCCCCCACACAGAGTCAGCCTGCGGTGCTAGAGGGAAGGCACAGAAAGGAGAATTTGTTGATACTGCCAGACCTTTTGTATTTTTCTTTCCGTTCTCCTCTCCATTCCACCGAAGATGGCTGTTGCCCAACGGGGCATGTCTGCAGAGCTTACATACAGTATATTTGATCTCACTGTCCAAGATTCTCTGCAAGAGTGAGAAATACTCTTTCTAGAGGCCAGAAATAAGCATCATTATGCCTTGAGACAACCGGCAGAAACACAGATGATTTCCTGTCGTGTGATGTGACTGAGCTCGCTGGTGTCATTTCCAGCGGCTGCCACATCAGCGGAGGAGGGAGCACGGCCAGGATTTCGTCCTCTGTTTTTGTCCTTGCTGCCCGTGCTGCGAGGGGTCTGGTGGTCACCCACGGACCAGGGAGCTCCCTCCCCATCTCACCTCCACACGTGAGGACCAGGAAATTCAAAGGGATTCTGGCAGGAGGTGTGGGCGCCACATACGGGGCTCTTGGAAGGCTGAGAGTTTGCCCTTGACTGATGAAAAGAGAGGGCCTACAGACAGAGAAGTGCCTGCTGCCTCACACATAGTGAGGCCTCTCATAGCCCATGCTTGGTCTTTGTGTCGACTCGTTCAGTGATTTAAACCTGCTCGATGTTTCCCATCACTGGTATTTTCACACAAGCTATTCTTTCGAGCTATGATAATGAGACATCTCCTATAGCCTGGCAAGTTGCAAGGCCTAGCAAGTTGTATGGCCAAGCGTGGCCTAGCAAGTTGCTCTCTACACAGAAAGAGATAAAGCCACAATTCATAACAGAGGGTCTTTTGTTAATTCTAGCCAAGCACACTACTTCCCGCTAAAACCTAAAGCAAATTACAGCAAATGGTTTGGGAGATGTGGAAATTATTTTCCAATAATGAGTAGATATTCTTGTTTATTATTTATGTGCATATAATTCCGGTAGCAATTAACATCTTAATGAAGCCTTTATATAGAATAATTTCTTTAATGAAAACACAATTGTGAATATGATTTGCTGCTCATAGCAAACCCAATATAATTATATTCAGTTTAACAATGTGCAAAACTATTAATGTATGAAGAATATACTCTGAAAACATTCCCATGTTAGCACAGGATCATCAGAAGAAGCTGAACTTACATTTCCCAAGCTCCTGCACCACAGATGAGGGTGAGATGCTGTAGCTGTAAGATCGCGGTGGTCCCATTGGTGAGGTACTCAGCCATTTATTTGCAGAAAGCCTGTGCATTGTGAACCTTTATTTGCTCTTCTTCGCCAGAGGATTTTACCCCTTGAGCAAGGGATGAAACCTCTTTCAAGTTTAGATTTCAGGAAACCCAAAACTCAATGAGAAATTAAGGTCTTGTTTGGTTTGGGGATTTGGTCATATTATATCCACTGGTGACAGTGCTGACGGGGCTTTGTCTGCATTGTCCCCAAGCGCATAGAGGCAAAGCTGCTATATGTGCTGGTGGAGATTACCAGGCCCCCAAGCAGCAGTAAATTGCACAAATGCAAATTGCAGCTTGCTGCACCTTGCTAACCTGCAGAAAGGGTTTCTCCAGTGTCAATATATTGGACCTGTAAGTGGAGCATCTCAACAGGACTGCTAAAGGCTAGTAGGTGTTTGGATGTCACAAAACATGCTTAGGGACAGCTTGATACACATGTGAGGCAGGCGGCTCACATCCCACCAGCCTCCTCCCAGAGTGCCCTGGAGCTTCTGCAATACCTCTGATAAGCCCCTGCCCAAGAATTGGGCTTGTAGCAGAGCTTTTGAGACTTCTGGCCAGGTTTCTGTTTGATTTCATTTTTACAATGAAAGGATCACCCTGTTCTGCTCAAACCCACACTGGGCAGACCGTGATGGGAACTTCTCTGGGTGACTTAAGAGCCTGGAGGCCATTAGAAGCACTTGAGCAGGCTTCGGCCAAGGCTATACACAGATGGGATGAATCCTCTTGCCGACATCCATTTTGCCTCAGCCCCATAATTACTAATACATCAGGACTCACATTTTCGAGTGTGGCCTTGTACAGCCGCTTTTACACACCTAATTAAACCCAGAAATGTGTGTTTGGTGTTCTAGCGATGACAGAACCGCCCAGTAATCTTTAGCACTTATGTACATATGAAATGGTGCGTACAGCATCAAAGCTGTGCACACACATTAAATAATTCATCCTGATAATAAGCCCCGGAGGCAGTGGGGAGAGGCATTAGCTGAAAAACTCATCCCTGCTCCTGCAGCGTGTCGCTGGCGGATTTAGGGTTAAGCGCTGCGAGTGCTGGGCACCGAGCTTTGTGCTTCATTTATTCTCTCTCCCTGCTCTGCGGTGGATGTACATAGCAGCTCGTATGTTTTTTGGAACGCTTCCTACTCCAAGGCATGCTCCTGTGGGAAGCAGCTACAAGTCCGCATCAACAACATATCCCACAAAAATAGACTTGCCATCCCCAGGTTGGAGGGGCTGGGGCTGTCGAGGAGAGGCAACGCCAGGCGGATCAGTGATGCTGCTTGTGATGCTGGCGCCCACGCAGCCACGCACACTCGTGCTCCAGCGGTGGGCAGGGTAGGGTGCTGGGTGGCGGAGAAAAACCCAAAACAAGGCGAGCACGGCAGCCCTGTTGTGGCTTTCTGCTCTGCCAGGCTCATGACCGAAGAGTACAGCCCTACCGTGGTCACCCTCCTACTCCCTGTCGTGATTAAATTCAATCAGCTGTCATCAAAAATGACATAAAAATGACCCAAAGAAAAATCCCTTTTAAAACATGAGGGTTTTTTGAGACTAGGGGGGGTTCACTTCCCCCTGCCTCAGCCTTCAGCCGAAGTGAGCAAACAGAGTGCTACCGGGAAGCTGAATTTTTCTGCAGGCCTCCTGTGGCGTTATGATCAGGATGTGTCCTCTTGCATGATATTATCTGCATGGTTCAGTGCTGTGTCACATGCGTTGGCTTTTGTTTGTCTCTCCCCCTGAGCGGTGAGGTGTACGACACCTCTGAAAAAGCCCATCTGCGGAAGGCAGCTTTCTGAAGCTGGTAGAGACGGCATCCAATGCTCTGGGAAAGAGCCAGCTCAGATGCAATAATCATTTGATGTTTCACTGGCCGAGGATGGTAACTCTTGCTGTTCTGCTGGCAATTTGCAGGGATATGGTTCTTTGCATCCTGCCATTCTGACAGGCACTGTTATTTTTCCAAGACGTCTTTGAACTCCAGACATAATAAATGCCTTGCTGTTTTATTTTAATCTTGATTCCAGTTTGTTGCAGGTATGTCTCTGCTCAATACAAGTTTACTTGTGAAGTTTCTGTAGCCCCTTTGGGATGCTGGCACTGAGCCTATGCATTATTTAAAAAGATGCTTTATCTTCAAACGCCCTAAAATTCCTGTACATACTCCGGAGCTTCACACGATGTACAAGATGTTCTGGAGAGACCTGGGTAACAGGGACCATTTTCTATCTAGATGTGTTTGGACATTCCTTTATAGAGCATGTGGAAATGTATTCCGTTTCCAAATAGATACACCCTCCTCCTGTAACATGAGTCAAGAGGAGAAAGCCCACACAGTTGTTTTGGTTACTTAGGAACTTCCATGCCTGATTAATCAGTTTCTCTCCTCTGCTTCGAGGAACCTAATTGAACTTGTCATTTTATTCCTCTGAAATGTAGTCATAGATTCAAAAAATCCTGGCATTTCTAGTATTTATTTTCCACATAGCAGTTGCCAAACGTATCTCCCTTGGGGATGCTATAGGTTGGCTTCCATATCAGCTAAGATCATCCTGTACATTTTCTGGTCCTTGCCTATGAGGAATGGAGCCTCTTCTGCTTTTTTTTGGGTGCAGTTTGGCAGGAACTGAGCCCATTTCTATAAGATGGGGTCTTCCATATCAGCAGTGCTCTTGCTCCCACCATATCTTTCCCCTCCAGCATCTTCCAATTACAGTATGCCTTCCATTACCATTAAATTTAATATAATCCATCAAGTAGTCCCAGAGGGGATATCTTTCACTTTGGATTTATCTGCTAATAGACACACGGCAGCAGATGATCTCTCTCTCTCTCTTTTCTGGGAGATTATTAATTACTAACGCAATTTTATCGCAGAAACCTGACAGTCTCCAAACATAGCCTCATATCTTCCCATTTCATTTGAATTTCTCCAGTGTAAATTACTGCCTTGCAGTCCTGGATTCTATAGGTGCTCATTACATTCCAACATAATTCATAAAAAATAGGAATAGGTGATTTTATGGGCGTGTTTCTTCTTCCTTAGCTCCCCATCCATCGTTTGATTCTATTCTCTTTGGCGCATTTATACACTCATTTTTCACAGGTTTATAAATGTTGCAGTGGGGGCCTGGGATCAAATTCTCAGCTATAGGTGCAGGGCTCCCATCTAGATGAATAGCTTCTTAGGTTTAAGGCCAGAAAGAACCATTAGATCATCTGTTCTTACTTCCCGTGCACCACAGGCCATTACATTTCACACAATTACCCATCTATTGAACCTAATAGATTCTTTGGCTAAAGTACTTCTCCTAGAAAGGCATCCAGCCATGATTCAAAACTCTCTAGAGATAAGAATCCACAGCCTCCCTTGAGGATTTGTTCCAGTGGTTAATTACCGTCACTCTTAAAAACATATGCCTTATTTCCCATTTTAATTTGTCTGGCTTCAGCTTCCAGTCACTGGCTCTTGTTACGCATTTTTCTGCTGGTTAAGGAGCCTTTCAGTAGCTGGTATTTTCTCCCATGGAAATGCTTCACGTACTACCAAAGAGTCGTCTTTCAGTCTTCTATTTGATTAAAAAAATAATAATAAATAAATAAAATAAATTATGAACAAAGTATCTCACAGAAAAATTGTTTCTCAAGCTATTAAATAATTTCTATGGCTTTTTTGGCACCCTCTTCAATTTTCCCTCACGAGAAATGACATTCATGTGTCTGAAGTCATCTCTGTGTTGTGATGTGCAGGAGGAAGCCTGGCTGCCTTCTTCTCCATCCAATTAAGATACAACCCAAACGCTATCAAGACATGGTCACGAATAAATGCAAAACTCAGGGTCCGGTCCCGGCAGCTGATGAGCTTTCTAAAGGAGCTCAGCACAGCCTGAAGACTAAGTCTTGCCTTTCCCAGGATGAGGAGGCTCAGGACAATAGCACAGTCGTTATCCAGATGTGCCTCCTTCCTCCCACTTTCCCAAGTCATCGTGAGATTGGCAAGAAGGCCCATGGTGCTGTGAACTCCCTTGGCCAAGCTGGCTGGAAAACCTTCAGCAGCTGGTGGTGTGCCTCTCCAGGGCTGGTCTCCTTGCCTCTGCTGTTCTTCTTCTGAAGCAAACCTCCCATAGCAAGATGTGTGCCGAGGTACAACATATGGGGTGAGGGGTGCATTACTGCACAGTGGTGTGGTAGATAGGCTTCTTGGACATGGTCTGCTGGGGGTCTACCACGGAGAATTTGTTTTGTTGTATTGTGCTCTGCTCCCGCAGAGGCTGGCAAGTTCTCTGCAAATTCTGGTACTTCCAGAGAAGAAGCTCTTGAGTGGCCATTCCCATCCGGTACTTGGGTGAGGAAAAGGCAGAACTGAACAAGTGCACTGATGTTCCTAGCATGTCCAGGGCTAATGTTTATTTTTATTAGCGATAAGTAGCTGTGAGTGTCTCTGAATGTCTCCTCTAGATTATGAAAGCTTCACTCAAAAACAAAAAAACAAACAAACAAAAAAAAACAAACAACAAAAAAAACCACCACCACCAAAAAAATATCTTTAAGGAAGTTTTATGGCTGAACTGGGAGGCACTGTTGTTTTTGCGGTTTGAGGACCCCAGGGGAAGCGAGGACTGGAAGCACTTTGCATCAGGCTCGGGCTGCCTCAGCTCCATCTGTGTTCAATTAAATCCCAGCCAGCTACCGATACCCATCATTGTGCCTGCTGCCAAAACTGGCTCTACTGCTGGAGGAAAGAAGTTAGATGTGGCTGGAGTCGCAGGCAATGGGTAGGTGCCTGAGGCAGCAGCCTTTGCCCATCAGTTCATCCCAGGACCAAAACGTCACCCCAGAGCTCCCATGCAGGGCTTGTAAACCTTGATGCTCTAGAACGGAGGCGCGAGTGGTGGTTGCTAATGGTTTTAGGTGCTTTTAGGTATTAGATGCTCCCGAAGCGTGCTGAATTAATGAAGTGTTGGGTGCCTGGAGTTGGCACGTGATGGGATTTAGACCTGTTTGTGGCTCGTGGCAGTACAGGGCAGGGAACGCACTGGGCAGAGTTCCCTGTGCAGGGGTGCACCAGCCCCAGCCCTGTGCCTGCCCTTGCTGCGTGGTGTTTCACGGTGCTGTCTTCTAGCACGCATGTAGGGATGGCGACTGGTGCCAGGCAGCTTCCTTCTGCCCATGCCAGCCCGCCCTGTGGAAGCCCTTTGAGCTTCATTAGCAGGCTCCGAGCACACATCCCCAGCCAGGAAATCAAGGGCAGTGAATAAATTCAGCCTCGCAAAGCAGATTTGGATACTGTGGGGGGCACTGGGAGTGACTGTGTTTGCAGGCTGCTGAAGGCAGCGAGGAAGGAGGAGGTGAGGCTGGCTGCTCTGCCAGGCCTGCCCTGCCAGGCCATCAGCTTCAGGGTTTTGTTTTCGTGTCTTGGAGCCCCACAAGAGGAGTCAAGGTGGGATTATCTGTCTCACCCAAGTCCTACCTGGATCACTGAGCTCATGGACATACTGGAAAGAAAATATCTATGCTAATGGGTATACTCTCTGGATCTTGGTCTTCTGCAAAACTCAAGGCCATGGTGCGAGGCCTTCCCCTTGGGCACCTGCAGAAGGGAAAGATGAGGCAGGGAAGAAGCTTTCCTTGCTGTTGAAACATTTTATTTTCCAGGGAGGGGGGATAGCTATTTATTTACTTTTGATGGAGCCAGCGAAAACCATTTGTTTGATGGATTAGGCAGTTGGTTTTAATTTGTCAGGTTGCCTAGGGTACAGGACAGGCAGGTTAGCTGGAGCAATTGTCTCTATACAAATGGAAAGAATAATGTCCTGAAAAGACAGCATTAAGGGGACCGCTCTCTCCTCTGCAGACCATTCCACAATACTTACCCTTTAAATCCTAGTCAAGTCTCTTGAGGAGACCTGAGTTAGCAGTTACAAGTAAAGGCTTGTGTGGCCTTTTAGCTACAGACTAAATACCACTCTAATAATGCAGCCTTTGACATATGCAGTGCTGTTTTTTCTTCTCACAGGAATGGCTTGATAAAGGCTGTTTATTTTTTTGTGCTGTTGCTATTACCCTAAGCCCCTATTATCGTGAATTGCCAGGTATAACAGCAATATATGTAAAAGCAGACCATTAACTCAGTGACTTGCAAAGGAGAATATTATGAGTCTAGACCTCTTTGGCCAGAGAGCCTACACGTTACTGCTAATGTCTGGCTCGCTGGGTCCCCAGTTTAGGTTGAAGCCAGGGATGAAGCCAACCCGCACCAGCTCCCCATGTGCATCTTTGCACCCCAGGGCACAAGTGGGGTGCTTTGCCCTCCTGTGAAAGGATGTGGTTGCAATTACTTCTGTGCAGCAAACACATCCACGGCTCAGCAGCGTGACTGACTGATGTACGGCTGGCCTCTGTTGCACTCCTTGGGAATGTGGTAAAGCTCCTCTAATTCACAGCAGATTCTCCTCCTGATTTATTTCCCTACCCAGCCTCTAGAGAAGATTGATTTTTTTATTTTATTTTTTATTTATTTTTTGATACAGAACTAAACAGTTTCTTTTTTTAACAATCCAGGTCTGCAAACATTTCCTGTAAAATCAACGTTTGACCTGGTTTTTTTTCTAAGAGTGAGCATTTCCCACGCACTCATGTTGTACTTGGTAGGGATTCAAATAAAATTAGTGGAGCAAAAAGGCACCAAGGGCTCATGGTACCAGAGTGGACGTAGTGGTTGTAGTTGTTGTGGAGGCACCTGAGATGTTTGCGCCCACTGTTGCCCATCAAGAGGCCAGCAGTTCCTGCTGCATAGCATCTCTGTGCCTTTCTGCAGCAATGGCAAACTGACCGCTTCGATTCCCAGTAGCTTACCACCTTGATTCCCAGTAGCAACAGCGCGGAAGCAGGCACAGCAGCAGAGAGAGGGATTTCACAATGCAGGCAGTGCTGTGGGTTTGCGCAGGTGGCGATGGGCATCTGCACCCAGGGGTGCTCCCATTGCCATATGAGGGCTGCTGCAGCACCGAGCTCACCCTGCCTGCTCTGGGATTTGGTGTAGCAATGAGAAAGAGGCATTGATCATGGCATGCCCAGTGCAAGGCTGGCCACCCGGATGACTTGTGTGTTCTGCCCATCCCCTTGAGCACAGGAACTTCCAAAGACTCACCAGAAGCACAGGTATCTTTCAAGAGAAAGAAAAGACAATAGGAGTTTTCCAATCCAAGAGTCACTTCTGTTAAAAAATTAGGTGTTCACACCTGCAAAGAGAATGGGAAGAGTTTTCCTAGCTCTGTTGAGGACTTTGCCTTTGAAGGTCACAGATTGCAGCCCCAAAATAGCCCTGCAGTTCTGGTGCTTAAACGCGCTCTGAAACTCAGGTTTCCCTCAGAGCTGCCTGTGTGGAAGAGAAGAACACTTTTAGATTGCTCCGGTAATGAATACCAAGACCCCAAATTCCCATTACATGCTTGGCACAGCAGGAACCTGGTTTGACGGAGCTGTTGAGTTGCCCATGTGACAACTCCAGCACTATTCCCCAGCTCTGAAACACAGGCTATGGTCACACACCTGGAAAAAATCTGGCGGACATAGGGTGTCCAAAAAAGAAAAAAAAAGTTAGTTTTTAGCTGGATCAGTTCAGCTCACTGGACATCCCTGCAAGCACTTGTGTTGGCACGAGGGAGGAGATGAAGCAAACTGCTGGAGGGCAAGGGGCCACAGAAAATGTACATCAGCCCGTATTCTCGTTTCACCGTAGTTCACTTTCCTACAAGAAACACTTTCCATTTATCCCCACCTCCACACACTGCTCTCTTGAAGGCGAGTGCCCTGCTCCATTTTGAGACTTCAGTCTACCCTTTCACAGTCAGTAGAAGGATTTAAGCCTCAGCAGGGGCCAGCTGACACACCAGCTAAGATTAGATCACAAACAACTATTTAAAAACCCCGTGTAATCAGCAAGAAAGGGCAAAGAGCAAAAACGTAAGAATAGAGCAGTGCTGAGCTTGAAAGCTCCGTCTGTCCTTTCGTATGATAGCCGGTAGCTTCATCGTGTCTGCGGTAATGAAGTAAAGCGTCTGCAGGGCCCAGCGGTATTTCAGATGGGGTTAAAAGGAAATGAAATGACGGGCACTTTCACGTCAAATCAGGGCTGAGCTTCTTGAATGAGGGAACCCGAAAGGTCTCAGCTTGTACATCTGTTTAGGAGGTCAGCTGCCAGTCACTGGAGGAGTAGTCCTGCTGCCTGCATTGCCATCAGGAGACAACTCAGCCCTTTATCGAAGCTCAGCCAGACCTTCAGAGCTAACGAGGTTAAACAATTTACCTGCAGATATCAGGTGCAAAGGAAGCTGGGTTAAATGCCAAATTCCTAAGTGGATAGTGCGGTCCTTTTTGAACCCTTTGTGGCATTTTGCCGTTGTGCTGCTCTTGCTGTGCTGTGGTTTAACCCAGCAGGCAGCTCAGCATCACACAGCTGTTTGCGCCCTCCTTCCCAAGTGGGATGGGGAGGAGAACTGGAAAAAGGTGAAACTCATGGGTTGAGATAAAGATGGTTTAATAGGACAGAAAAGGAAGGGCAAATAGTAATAATAATAATATATATATATATATACACAAAAGTGGAAGCTTTCCTTACCATTATGGAGTAAAAAAAAGAAGCAAACTATGCATGACCCACAACCAATGGTGATCTGGTAGAGATCATGGAGAGCTGTGCTCGTGTCTCATCTCCCTTCTCCTCTCCCACCAACCATCCCCATATCCCCATCCCTGGCCCTGCAGACCACGCAGCAGCTCCAGCAGCCACATGCTGGGAGGCAGTCCCCCTGCCAGTGCCGCCAGCCAGCCAGGTTTTGCCAGTTTTATAATAGGAATAAATAAAAGCCCTGAAATAAATAGGAGAAGATAAGGAGGCAGAAAACTGTAATTCTCATGACTGATGGTATTACTCAATTTAGACATTCACATTTGAGCTAAAGCTCTAAACCTCAGATTTACTGAGCATGCCTGTTATTAATTTTGCCTACTCAGGCTGCATTGGTAGCAGGTAGGTGTATAATTTAAAAATGACTTTGAATTAGGTTACAAGTTAAGCGTTGCAGAGACAATGAGTATATTTTTTTCCCAGGCTGCTGATGAAAGGCCTTACTGGATTTATTTTCACTCTCGTGAAGGTTTGGGAGGAGTGTTTATTGGATGGATCCATAGTCTGTATAATTCCTCATGTTCCTCTGTTAAAATAATACCCCTAATCCTCATTCCTTAACTAAGAAATGATGCTTAGTGGAGTTCCCACCTCTGCATTACTCCTTAAATCCTTCCTTTTTGGTGTCTCATCCAGCAAATATTGCTCTTCACGCCTCCTGATGAGGTTTCTGCCCTGGACCAGGTTACAGCAACCACCAAGCCCTGCCCTGGAGGATGGTGAACCATGGGGGTGTCCCAGAGACCCTCACAGCATTACACACACAGCGGGTCTAGGAATGGGCCACCACAGATAACTGGGATATTTCTCCTTCTCTTCAGCTTGAAGGAGAGTTTGGCATCCCACTGGTGCTGATCCCTGCAGGGACTTTCGGTAAGATCTAGGGGGAAGAAGAAAAAATGGTTCATAGAGCAATGGCAGGGATCCATGCACCCCATTGTGGCTATACATGGCAGAAGAGGTTTTCCTTTTGTGCAATCAGTGGCCGTGAACCTGCATTACTTTATTGTTATTATTATTATTATTATTATACATGTGCAGAGACCTTGATTCGGGGGGAATTTTGAATGCTTGTATATCCTGTTTTCATCATGCATACGCATATAAGCATATATATGGGGAGAGGGAGAGAAAACAGTGCCAAAACAGCGTCAGTGCGCATGGTCATGTGTGACTGTGTCAGCAGCAGCACAGTCAGAGCTGTTTTGTTCATGACGTTCTCTACCCATCTGCACACACATGGGTAAATAAATTGCTACACATGGCAAGTCCACTGAACTCCCACAAGGCTTTATGATTCTGCACTGACCCACCAGAATTCAACATGGATTATCTTGGAAGTAAAGAAAAAAAAAGAAAAAGGAATTTAGAGGCTGTTACTTATTCTGTCTCAGCTTTATTTTAATGTCAGTGAAGATGCAAGTACAATGGAGTATAACATTGCACTTTCCAAATGGAGACATAGTTTGAAAACCTGGGGTAAGCTATCGTTTCTGCTGAAGTCAATGTACAATCCTTAGTGGCAGATCTTAGTGGGATCCCGCCCTTTAATATGCTTTAATGTGAAACTGAGTGCTGTTCTGAATACCAAAGATGATCTATTGAAAAGCAATGCCAGGACATGTCATATCTAGTCACTAAGATTACCTTGGACTTATTATCACTATTTCTGCTAGCTGAATTTTAAAGATTAATAATAGATGGCCATTCACATTAAGGAGACCTGTTAAAGGCAATCATGTTCTTCATATGTTGTGCTGCTATTTAAAGAAAACTCTGTTGAGACTCTTTATATTCATTACCTAAAAAGACAAATGAATAAAGGCAGTAGGGAGGAGGATGTCTACTCTAAACTATCAAATAATACCCCCCACCCTGATGTCTACTTAAGCACAGGCAAAAATTATTACTAATGCTTTTTCTCTCTTCTTTTCTAATCTGTTCCCAGATATTAAGATTTCTAAATCAAGCCAGAGCCAGTCTTTCACCAAGGGAAAATCATATTCAAAAGACAAACAAACAAACAAACACAGATATTTTACTGACAAAAACTATTGTTTTGTGTGTGCATGATGATCCTGTGACTTCTTAAAACAACTATCAGAAGAGCAGAAATAGTAATGGATGTCATCGTGAAAGGCTGAAATGATGACGGTGTATTTGCCTGCACACTTCCAGAGTTGGTTTAGGCTGGGAAAACAGTTGCTTGCAAAGTTGTCATCATTTCCTCTTGTGTTGTTCAGAATAGACTTACAGATGTGGTGAGCTGTCACTGTCAAGAGGAACTGCCAGTTTGCAGCAGTACAGCCTTTATTTTCTAGTGAACATGTGAATACAGAGGGAATTGTCCTGGCTGTCTTGGAAGAGAGCTTTCAGCAGAAATATTCTCACTTCTTCATTAAAATGTACTATACAGTTAAAGATTAAGATCTAATCTTTCATTTCTAGTTGCTTTTGTTTTGTCAAGGATATCTCAATTTATCAGTTATCTGATTTTTAAAAATACAAATACTGTAGCAAAACCACGATCCAAGGCCACGGGACATGCTTATTTCACCCCCCTAAGGACACCCACTATTTTGAAACTATGCGTGTTGAGAAGGAAAAACACCCACGTAACGTGAATCTGAGATTAAGTCATATGGAAAACTGACCCTCTGGATGAGCAGCAATCTTCCTGTGGCATTTAATGGGCTTTGGATTGGGTGCGTGAGACTGCAAAGCGAGTAGAAGTGGTTTTTCAACCCTTCTTTTCAGCTGTGGATGAGCAGCAGTGGGAGCCCGGTAGTGTGCCCAGTAGGCAGTGCAATGGCTGAGCTTGTTCTTCTTGCACAGCTTTTGTGCATCACTGACCACTCCATTGTCCCAAGCACATGCCCTGCAGCAAAACCATGATCCAAGGCCACAGGACACGCTCATTTCACCCCCATAGCTCTGTCCCCAGTGTCAGTGGCCAAAACCAGACCAACTTTTTGTCGTCTCTCATCTTTTATTACTTTTGCAACCACCAATAAGTAATTTAGGTTGCCGTTGGTATTGGCAGCACTGTTTTATTTGTATTCCTTTCTTCTGCTCTTTTGCGTTTTGTTTTTCTGAAGTGTACGGGTTTTTTCCTAACGTGACGTCTCTGTGCAAACATATGCATCTGAGGAAGGCAAAAGAGATTTATTGCATTTTGGCTAATACAGAGGAAAGGGGAAATTGCCTACATAATGGAGCAGGAGATTCAGCTTTAACTATGTCATTTCTCTCTTGTCTCCACAGTACCGAGTACACAAATATGAAATACACAATCTACCTCCTCCTTCAAAGATATCAGCGTACAATTAAACCCCACAAAGCTTGACAACCTGTTGTCAAGTTGTTTAAGCAGTTGTTTCAGAATCTGACAGACAAACTTATAAACAAAACGTAGAGCACCAGATTGTGGGATGAGGCAGCATCATCACGTGGCTTCCTCAGTTATCTCAAAATTTGGAAAACAAAAAAAAAAAAGTAGAGGAATGCTTTTTCTTTTTTCCTTGAATAAATAACAGTTTAATTACATTATAGAAATAAAATATGATATGGTAGTAATACACTGGAAATCTTACAGAAATACTATTCTGCTACTGGTAGGTAAATGGAAAAAGCTACTTTTCATGACAATCTGAACAGTACTTGTGTACAAACTATTATACAGGTTGCTAATGAAAAATATTGCAGCAGTTGCAAGGATGTTACCAGCTCAAACAAACATCTAATGATACAATATTCTTCTAAGAGGAAGTAATAATGTTAGATTTACAGACAATAAAGAGTTATGTTCTCCACTTTGAAACACTGGAAATAAAAAGCTCAGGTAACCCAATTTCTTTACCTTATAGTATCACGAGGATTTTTTTTTCCTTTCACCATCAAACAGCATCCCAAGAGACCCTGTAAACAGTTTATTCAAAGGTAGTATTTGAGATGTCACAGCAACTTCAACAACTGTCCTAGTCTACAATTACAGACTTTTTAGGCCACTGCTTGTACAGATGACTTTTTCTTTTTTTTTTTTTCCCCACTTATTTACATACATTCAGCCCAGTAACAGCAGGTAAAATGCGCTGTCTGTCTCACAATAGACACACAAAAATTTTCATCCAAAGGCCAGTGCAAGAAAAACGTGGATAGTGATTGCACAGCATCGAGGAAATTATATTATACAAATATACAATCAAGACTGTTGAGAAATCTAACTCTGCACGCAACACGACACGGATGGTCTTCGTCTAGCTACACGACACGTGGAGTGGGCAGGGACACGTAACGGCGACTATCGCTGGTCGGATGGTGACGGTGTGGGTGGCTGGGGAACACAGGGTGGCTGTGCTATCACCAGGTGAAGGCAGGCAGCTGCACACGGGGAATACCTAGAGCTGAAGGTGGAGCACAGCTTATCTGGGGACGGCAGCGGATTTTCCTAATGAAGCAGTCATCCTACTCCATTTGCAACTTGTAGGGGAATGGTTGCCACCCCTTGAATAAATGGTTCGAAGTGAACCGACACAGTTCCCAGAGCTTTAGAAAAACTCATTATGCAAATGAAGATACTGATGATAGACGGTAATGTTTCACAGGATGCTATTTCTTATTATATCAATAAGCACCAAGTTAAGTGCCAAGACAGCCCCATTGTCCCATGATTTATCACGTAAAATTTAGAACTTGAATGCACAATGAAAAGTCCACAAAGTTTGCATTTAATTCACAAGAAGACGGTTTAAAAAATGGCTCTTAGAATACCTTTACATTTGAAACGGGCTTCCCGCCTCCCCTCCAAGAGGATTGCTTTAGGATGGACTACATCTAGATAGGAGAAGGATTAGCCTTGGCCCCTTGGGGAGCGGGGTGCCCCGTCCCACCACCTAGGTTAGCTGCAGGGAGGGAGGCAGAGGAGGAGAATACCCTTGCATCTTCTGCTGCCCAGATCTTCAGAAGGTGCCACCCCACACAAGGTCTTCGTGCCCTGAACTCACAGCCTCTTAAGCCACTGAAGAGCCACCAGCTGAACTCAGCTTGGATGTTTGTGCTACCAGCTGCTCTGACCTGTGCTACCGTATCCAAAACGCCACGGGGACATCCTGGTGGCCAGCAACCCCAGGACCACCACCCTGCTCTCTTTCGCTATGTAATCCCACTGCAGGATGGCACGGATCTGGCTCTGCTGACCCGCTGCCACTGAGGGAGCCAACCTCAGGCACGTGTCAGGCAGCTAGCTGGCTAAGCCTCCTTCGCAGCTATTCTGGCAGAACTCAGCTGAAGAAGGGTGAGGAAACGGTCCAGAAAAGCAAGGCAGCAGAGAACAGGACCCAGTACCCTTGATGTTACAGAACATCCGTGACTCAAAGACAATCTAGCAACGTGCACCTTGTGTAAGTCCCAGGTTGCAAGAACAATCCCACCGTGGAGCACAGTCACCATTTTCATCAGCAACTTCTTCCTTTAAGATCACGGTGTCGAAACTCGTCATCTGTATCCTGGTTTCACAGTGAGGCTCACCTTGCTTCAAGCAATTGGATTTGAGTACTGAAGGATGTGAACGATCCCTTATTCCTGGCATTCTCTGTTTTCAGGAACACCCTCAACAGCCACTGCGGTGGTCGGGGCTGGCTCACGCCATGCTCTGCCTCCTGCTTCACCTTATTCTCAAACACAACTGGAAGGCTGCTTTCTCTAGCACATGGATACACCCCTCAGCGCGGATCTGTATGTTCGCGACACGGTACTTTCATCGGTAATCAGTTGGAAGAACTCAATTTTAGAAACAGAATTTGTGTGCAAAGCGTGCAACAAGAAATACAGCTTACATTTGGTCATAGTGTCCTATCTTAGTTATGCTACCATGACTCACACTTAGTATACTTACACACACGCATACATACACACACATACACACACATAGATATTTATTTATATACACGCTCACACGATAAGAAAATGCCTAAACCTGACAGTATTTCCTCCTCTTTTAGTGAAGGCTGGAGTTTGGCATCTCAGGCTCTGGATCTGCTTAAACCCCTGGGATACAGGAATGCAACACACTTCAAGTATACATCGACGGCACAGTGATAACATCACACATGGAGTCAGACACATGCTGTCTTCAGTGGTCCAGCACCAGCATGCGACTCAAGGAGCCAAAATCCAGGACCTTCGCTCTCAGTGTTCGTATTCACACAACGCCCATGGGAAGGGCGATAGTCTGTACAACTGTAAACGTCCTTCTGTATAAACGCAGTGGTATTTAAAAGTCTGAACCAGTGCATTCCTCTCTTATATTCCTCCTCTATTCCTTTGTTGCTGTTATTCTCATATGCATGTGAAAGTAAAAGGTAGTGGGAAAATAATTTTAGTAGAAGAACACAAAGCCTCTCCTCTAAGTCCACAGAAGACCACTAAAAGTGTAAAATTTCCAAAATAGCTCATAGGAATTCTTCAAATACAGTAAGTGTTTTCAATGGGGTTTACATATCACGTTTCACATTATTTCCACGTAAATCTACCTTATCACTTTGTTTAATCGGACAAATATCAATAACACATAATAAAACAGCATACAATTCACGGGACAACACATTTTTACAAAACCTCTAAAACTCAGCACTGCCGCTTTTGGAAAAAATCAAAAACTCCTATTACTTACAGACATGAAATACATTTCACATTGAAATGAACAGCATGATTACAAGGCTTTTTCTTATTTGATGGTATCGTTTTAGGATGCATTAGTTTTCAATTAGGTTTCGCAATTTTTCTTCACACACCCTTAAGGAACTTTTGCTAGCTTGATATTTTTCTCTGTGCTCTTTCAGGAAACTCACTATTATTCAGTAAACCCTTTTTGAGAAAAACAAAAACAACTTTTGAAAATTTAGCTCAAATCCCTAATTGTAAAACTCGAAGAACTGGCTGATGGTAATGCTCTTAACACAACCATTGCTTAGCTTACAATGACAAACCAAAAAAAAATATTACAGGAGGGTACAAACACATTAAGCCATGGGTTTGGTTTTCTCTGTTGTTGATTTTTTTTTTAAACTAACTCCTTTTCTCACAATGCTGAGAAGTCTCTGGCTTACAACGCTTCAGCAGTCGTGTCTGTGGAGACAGACATGGTCACTTTGGCAATCTTAACTGTGCTCTTAATGCAGCTCTCGGCGGCCCTGTGCACGTTCCCCGTGTTGTTGGCGTGTTTGTGCTGGCAGTCAGACTCCATGCTGTTATCCAGAGGCTGTGCAGTCCCTTCGCAGGTGGGGAACATGCTGCGGAAGGCATGTCGTAAGTCCTTGCTCCTCAGAGCGTAGATGATGGGATTCACTGTCGAATTCAGCAGACAGAGCATGCTACAGAAGGCAAAGACAGTCTTGATGAGCTTGTTCATTTTCCCAAAGACATCGTACACCATTATGGCGAGGAGAGGGCCCCAGCATATGATTAAAACGACTAGAATAAGGACCAAGGTTTTGGCTAACCTGATGTCCATACGAGTTTGATCAGGCCTAGTGATCTGTACTTTACCATCCTCCGTAGTCTGAATGATTATGCTTTTCTGCGTGCCACGCTGAATCATGCGAACAGCGTGGCTGTGCGCCTTCCACAGTATGTACATGTAGGCATAGACAATGAACAGCAAGAGGACGCTGGTGACCCCGATCCAGAACATCAGGTACGTCTCGTCGATGAGAGGGAATATGTCTGAACACACGGAGTTGAGCTTTTTGCAGTTCCAGCCGAGCAGGGGAAGAACGGCTATTACGATGGCGATGGTCCACATCACACAAAACGCTACGACAGCCTTTGGTCGGGTAACAATCCTTTTGTAAGCGAGCGGCCTGTGTATAGAGATGTACCGGTCTATTGCCGTGAGGAAAAGGCTACCTACGGAGGCGGTGAAGGAGGCTGTAACTCCACCCAGTTTGAACAAGAAGACGTTCGGGCTGTCCTTCCGGTGGAAAACATGGAAATCAACAAAACTGTAGACAAAAATCACGCTGCCCAGGAGGTCGGCCACAGCCAGGCTGCCGATGAAGTGGTAGGAGGGCCTACACCGGAGGCTTCGGGAGTGGAGGATGACACACAGGACCAGGAGGTTCTCGAGGACCGTGAAGGTGCCCAGGGTGAGCGACAGAACGGCGATGGCCAGCTGCTGGCTGGGGTTCAGGATCATAAAGCACTCCATATCCATGAAGTTCTCCCCACACTGTATGTTCTCCTCATTATCCTTAAACGTGGACAAGGACTTGTTGTAAAACTCTGTGATATTGATCTGGTCTGAGGGAATAATGCTCAGCAGGGGATCATCTCCCGCAGTCATTTTTTCTTGGAAAGGATCACCCCTGAAGGAGGAGAGGGGGAACTTCTGGGGGTAGTATCCCAGCTTGGATGCCATGTCGCCTTTCATGTCTTCGTACTGGATATCGTTGGAGCCCACGTAAAGGAGATCTGTCGTAATTGTTCGGAAAGTTGTATCTGCGAGGCCATCTAGGATTGACTTCATAACCCCAGTCTTGCTGGTTTCGAAGAGACTTGGAGGAGGGAAAAACACATCTGAGGAAGTCCTAGAAGGGGAAAAGATCAAACTTTATTAAGATAAACAGGGAGACAAACTCCACAAACAACTTAGTTGAACTGTGACAAACAAAATCAACCTTTCTCTTGTATTCACTGCAGGTCTAGCCTTTGCCACCTGCTGAAGTAAGAATGAGTCGCGGACTCTGAAAGAAATCACCTGGATTTCACTAAAACTGAATTACCTTACCAGTGGAGCAAAAAAATTGGAGGTGCAGAGAACTGAGTATTCCACAGAAAAGTAATTTTCATTTCTCATCAAAACGTTCCAAGCCGCTCCACCATAATGATATTTTTCTCTAGATCTGAACTTAGCTTCTGATTGCAAAAAAACCAAGGCAATTGGGATGCCTGGACTACAGGAGGGAGGGGAGTATTTACCCAGTTCCCTCCACAATTTCAGGAAAAATGAAGAGAGCTGCTAAATCAGTGTGTGCAGCAGTGATCCATTCGGTTTGGGTCAGAAGCCTCAATCAGGAGAGTTGACACTTGCGTAGAAAAACAAGGTGCAGAGTTTGGGTCAGGGTGCAGCTCTAGCCAATACTACAGGCAAGAGGGACCAGAAGCCACTGCTCCCATGAGAAACATTGAAAGGTAGCTCTTCCCACTGGAGACTTTCCATTTAATTCAATTTCTGGGGGGACATTTGGTCCCCCCAGAAACTGGGAACCCAGCAGAAGGTGCCCAGGTAGCCACTGGTCTCTGAGTCCTGTCATGCCCAGCCTGTGCTCATGGGTGGTGATTTGTCAGGATGTAATTCCTGGTCAGGGTACCCCTGGGAGAGCGCGCTCATCGGTGTCTGAGCATCACACAGGCATCAACATGTAAGGCAGGTCTTACAGCTCTTTTTATGCTGTGCTCCTTTATTTAACTTTGCCCATGTAACACTCCTTGAATATGCATTGAACATCTGCTTTAGGGTCCCCTTCTATTGCCAGAGTGGCAGTGAGCGGCCTGAATGCAAAGAGCTGGAATCACTGGTTCGGTGTGCTACAGCTATTCTGTATCTGCTATGGGATATCTAGATGACTGTGTCAGCAGCAGTAACAAAAGCTATCTTTTTCATGCTTTTAGAATGGAGGAAATTGCCTGAGACACCCAGGAAATCCCCGATGCCATATACAGGCTTGTGCTGGCCTGATCTCTGCGCTTTACACACCTGACAATAAATGGCCTGAAAGGCCACCAGAGGTTAGCTGCCAAAATCCAGAGAACTGCAACTCTGAAAGAGGAGACTCGCACCCTAAGTACCACAGCTTTTCCATAAAAAACTGAAAGAAAGAGGAAAAGGATTCCTCTCTACAACAATACTGATATTAAAAAGTGAAGAAGCCATGATCACCTCCAAAAGAAGCTGAGATTCTGGTGAGATTTATATTTATACTGTGCCTTCTCTGGGCATCTAGACACCTGAGACTTCATCCATAGCTCATTAATACAACATTTTCCATTTCATCCAGCAGGCCTGGACATTGAGCATTAAAGGAAGCATATGACCCCCACCCTCCAGAATACACTGCCATGTTGGTGCTGAAGATGAGGAGGACTACAGAAAAGCCAGGATGCACAGGACAGTCAAATACGTAACACGGATACTCGCTGTGTCAGCTTTTGCAGACGCCGCTGCTCAGCAAGTAAAAAAAGAATTATTAGACAACCTTAAAATACGTTAAGGAATTAAATTTTGAGGGTTTGATTAGTGAGGGAGGGAAATGTCACTGAAGGGCACATTAAAAAAGAACTGCAATAATCTAATTGCAGGCAAGGTACTTTTCTTCCAGAAGGTGCCTTACAGCTGTTCCTGGTAGATTTTGCAGATTTTACGTGTTGTAAAAATGACCCTGCTGACAAGTCTGCTTTTGGTGAAATCTGGCAACTTTAAACTCAGGGTTACAACACCAGTTTAAAACCAGAGATGAATAAATTGTTATTGAAAAAATAGTTTTATAAAGATGTGAAGATGGCTGTGGTACTCAGTTACTCCAGTTTATTTCTGTCAGAAGAAAGACAACCATTTTAACGATTAAAGCCACAGCCCCATGTTGAGAAGATTATGTTTGAGTACAGCTTCAAAAATTGTATGTGACTGAGCACTTCTGCCAGACAGACAAACAAATTGTTATGAGGTAGCTAGTCCCCGCTGGAGTCACGTTAAGTATATACATCCTCATAATAAGGTGCCAGCCGTGCTACAACCCCTACCTTTGTTTGAAATACAAATGAAAGAACACGAATTCCCGTGTGCTCTTTTAAAGGTGTCAGTGAGTTATGTGACAATATCGCTATGCATGCATATGCTATGCTAACAACGTGGTTAATGGGATCAGGAGAGGCAAGCCTTACTCTGAATTTCAATGACTTTTTTTCCTCTGTATTTTTACTTTGAGATTATTACAGTAATTTCCACCTTATTGTCTCTGTAAAGAGTTTTCTTTGAGAGTACTTGGGAGTTCATTAGTGGTGTAGTTTAGGCTTTGGGGGATGCAGCTGACATTAATTTTGTTTTTGTTTGCTGCTGGGAAAATCATAATTGGAAATTTCTAGCAGTATGTGTGCGTGCACCTATTCAAGTAGCAGTTGATTTTTATTAAAGTTGCAGTAAAACAGCCATTCCCGTGATCTGGAATTGTACTTTACTGGAATTTGCTTTATTTTATTTTTATTTTTATTTATATTTTATTTATATTTATTTTATTTTATTTGCTTTATTTTAATTTAGATATAGCTTGTCCCAGTGTAAACTACAACACTGAAATGCAGTGAAGCAATCACTGAGGTTTTTCACGGCCACGTAGTGAAAACAAGACCGGGCTTTTGGCACTGGGTGTCCAGTTCACAGTCTGAGGCGCTGCACAGTTTAGCATCGACCGAAAAGCTGATCTTTTTGTTTGGTGAGGTGGAAGCATCAGCATCACACGAGTTTTGGCTCTGAGCTCTTCTGTCCCCGTGTGCAGCCAGACACCTGTGGCAGGCACTGCTCTTCCCACGTGGCTTCCATCCAACACAATCCAACACTGCCCGAGACCCACTAACATCCCTCCTGGGAGCCTCTGCGGATTCTTACAGCCTCCCTGGCAGACAAGGGTCCTCTGCATCGATCCCTCCTCCTCTCTGGATGAAGGCTGCAGGTGAGGGCTCCGTTCCCCAGCCAAGGTCCCTCGATACCAGCAGCTGGAGAGGACGAGCCCTCCTGCCTGGCGCGCTCCTCAACACAGGATTTGAGACTCCCGAGCTCACAGCTTGCTCCCTTCCTTAAATGAGCTCTACAACTTTGCTCATTTTAAAATGGCTTTAAAAAGAACAGAAATATTGATTAGAGATGAGTAAGAGCCTGCGCTGATGCCGGCACTCAACATTTTCAGTGTATTTATGTGAGCGCATGCAGCAACTCGCAGTAAGCAATGAATTTTGACGACGGATAAGGATTAAAAAAAAAATACATAAAAAAATCGAGTGTCTTTTTTTTCCCAAAGGATAAAAACAGCAAGCCCATAGCTGCACACCATTTTAGACTGTGCCACTTCTCCCATTAGCCTGCCGCTGTCGGCTGGCACTGCCAGACTAGCTGTGCAAAGGGACTGCCACTAGATGGAGTGGCTCTTACAAGCACGCTGGTTAGCGTCTTCAGAGACCTGGATTTAACTTCATCTAGCCTATTCCAGCCTGCCTTACCGGGGTCCAAACACACGAGGTGTAAAACATCAGCTGAGTGTTGAAGACACTCCCAAGTTGGTAAGTCTTCACCCTCAAAGTGAAAGAACTGGTGAAGGCAGGGGCACATCTTTCTGCTGCCCTCTGCTGTGTGGTTATACACAGCCTAACAAGAAGCTGGGGTGCTATCAGAATATCAAGACCCCTTAGATAAAATCTAAATGAGGTAATATGCAAAAGCCTGGGAACCCACCTCAGACAACAGGGAGAATTACGCTTTCCCTGGACTTCTAGCTGGTCCACAGCACCAGTTCACATGAGGAACAAGAAGGTGACTCCTTAAAATGCTTCTCCTGCTGTTCTGGGGGAGAGGGAGAGCTGGAAAGTTTTTATAGTCATTTAAAAAAGGACAGAATTTATTATAATTTTCAAAACAGGCTGAATGATAGAGCAATTTTAATAGCCTGGATAGAAACACATTTGATGTTCTTCCTCAGAAAGTAATTATCAGCAATACAATGATGCTACTGATAACTGCAGAAAATGTTGATGTGGAAAGAAATCAAAACAAGGGAAATCCACAATCAAACCTTCCCAGTTTCTATTTTAAAATATTTTGATCTCCATGTTTATACATTTCTTCTATGATATCTACAGCTAATTAAGAACAGGCTAAAGGACAAGTAGGTATAATTGAAACATAGTTTTGATTGCACAAAGATACATAAATTCATTCTTCTTGCTCACATATTATAAAGCTTGTAAGTCCTTCAGAGGTCTTTTATCTGCTAATATGTCTGCATAGCACCCAGTACACTCAGACTCCAGCCAAATGAGGTCCACAAATTCTGCCACATGAGAAATAGAATAATTTATACTCATATGGAGTCAGCTGAAAACATGTGAGAGAAATGGGAGCCACTATAGTAACTGTTGGCCTCCAGGAATCAGAACTGTCCTATAAAATGAAAATTTATATGGTTAATAATTACCTTAACCCATATAAGGAGGAACAATACTGCTTCGAGGACAGAGCAAGGTTTCTACGCCTCAGAGAAAGAAATACAGAGCCTGAGAAATGGCACTCTAAGACTCAATAACACCAAGCAAGAAAAAAAAAATGTTGAGGGGAACATGAAAGCCATGTTATCCCTTTCCTATTTACTGTTTTACCACGCCAACACTGCGTAACTCCTAGGCTATGAATGGCAAATACACTGTCACTCCTGATTCAGGAAAACTTGCATTCACTTCAGCGGGGATTTTCTCTGAGAGAAGGACAGAGCACTGAAGCTAGGACAGGAGCAAATTAGGGATGATATCTTCTTACAGCAAGGCTCTGCCAGCTATGGGGTAAGCTACTGCATGCAAGTACTGAACCAAATTTGGTTCTTATGCAACATGCTGATTGGTATCTCTCTCAAGTCAAATATGAATTAGCCAGAAGCCACAGCTACCTGGTTACTTATGCTAATTAATATACCATTTGCACACTAACGGGATGGGAGCTGGCTTGTTCTAATTTGGGGGGGACAAACTGTCCCTAAATGACAGTCCCCAGCAGCTGACAGTCTGAATGACAAACGCCAAACAATTGGGGGGCGTAGGGGGAGTTATCTGGTGACTGACAACATTTCTCAAAGAAATGACGTTACTTCCTCCCTCCCAAGTTCTGTCGGTGAGGTGTGTGTGCACCCGTTGTAGCACAGGCAGGGCCTGCGGGCACAGGGAAGGAGAGGCGGCGCCTCACTCCCCCACGGCCAGGTACCTCAGATCGGAGAGGCCGGAGTCCTGCAGAGGCGAGGTTGAAGTCCTGCTCCGTCTGGTGCAGAAGGGCCTGAACTTTGCTCTCCTGCACCCCAGGTGAGCGTGACGGCAACCTCTGCTCTGCCGTCACTCTCTGACCTGTTGGAATTGCTCCACGTCATACCACGAGTTAAACACCCAGAAATAAAGGCGCTGATGGATATTCCAGCAGGCCATGCAGGAGAGAAGCTTGGTTTGAAGCCCTCTCTTTCATCAAGCCAACCAAGGATTACAACTGGTGCCTCCCATATCCAGAGAAACACGTGAATCATGCAGCTGCAGAGGAAAGAGCGGGGGGACAACTGCCCCACCTGGCCATGAAAACCCTCCAAAGCTCCTGATTTTGCTCAAAACCCCCTTGTGTTGCTTGTGAAACACACACATTTCCTACACGGTTCTGGGCAAGACAAAGTCCTGACAGGGAACGCACAGCCACCCAGCCTGCCTGTCCTCTGGGAGAAAGGAGGGGACGCAGAGGTGGCTTTTTTATAACATAGTGCAAACATGGGATTTGGCAACCTTTCACAGTTTGTTATGTATCCTAATATCATTGAAAGACAGTTTTAAGAGGCAATGAAGAGGCTTGCTGAAGTATAACAAGCTCAGATGAAATGGAAACACTGGAGTGACCTGGTATTTGCTGAAAAACAGCTCCCGTATAGGGACCAACTTCCCAATAAAACAGAAAGAACATAATAAGAGTAGTTTGATACATATTCCTTAATGTACATTAAGGAAAACAGATGCGGACTCATTAAATTGGTCAGTTTTGAACTCTCAAACTTTTTTTTAGTAGAGGACTTATCTTGGATTTCAATATTCCAAAGAAGAGGATTTTTTTTCCCTGCACCTTTTCTGACCATTCTCTAATGCCAAGAGGTGCAGATGCTTACCACTGCTGGGCAGAATCGACATAAATGCTAAATGGAGAAAGAGAAGCCCAGCAAGGTGCAAAAGAGATGGGGACTGAACACTTGATTTCCTGGAAGAGACAGCAGCTTGGCACACAAGATGTATCTGTAGAGAGAGAAGTAACTGCAAAGAGCAGCACAGGACATGAAGGGCTCAGACTCCACTGGATGCTGAATGCTGGAGGTCCCCAGAAGAATCTGACATCTAGAGCATGAAGCTGTGGGAGAAACACATCTATTAGCAAAGAGTTAACCACTCCAAGAAAACAGCTTCCATATAACAGCCAGAGCAGAAGAAAAAAGGTCAAGAATTTGTAGTGGCAGAAAATATTAGTGAACTTTATTAAAAGAGTACAGATTAGAACCAGAAAGGCAGGAAAAACATTAGGCTCCAGGGAGAAATCTTAATAAACCACACAGTGCATGACTGCTCTCCTCCTTCCCCTCGCAAGAAACCGTGTCTGAAACAAGTTTTAATTGAAGTCTCTGCTAGATTGCAAAGAGATGATGAAAGGCAAAGTAATGGGGGTTAAGCAGTGTGAATGGGAGTGCAAAGAGAAGGGAAAGAAAACTGATGACCGAGACAGGGAATAGGATGTCTCCAAGTGAGATGGGTGCAAACCAGGGGAAGGTAAGAGAGGAAGACAAGTGGAAGGAGTCTCTGGTAGGCAGGGGATGCGGATTTTAGGGAAATAGAAGAATTGCCTTTGTGATTGGCTTGGGGAAAGCAGATTGGGTGAAGGAGAAAACTCACGAGAGAAAACCTCCCTGCTCTTCTGAGCTAGGAGGACTTCAGAGACGCCTCCACAAGCTGAGGGATGTAGCTAGTGGGACTTTCAGATCTCACCTGAAAGAAAGAATAGACCCACCGCTCTGCAGGCAACAGCTTGTTCTTTTGAAAGTCCATTTTTGATCTGTATTCAAAGGGTGAGAGAAGACGCACAGGGCCCCGCGAAGCCGTCCTGTGTAAGGTCACTGAGAAGGACAGCGCTGTACAGACTGACACATGGCGCTGAGCTGGGGACAGTCAGCGGAGACCAGCCGAGCCCGCCAGGCTCCGTAGGAAAATGAAGCAAGGGATACATACCTCAGAGTGAAAAGGGAGACAGGATGCTTGAACGTGGCCACCGGATGACCCACACGGTGGATAAACACACCGAGAAGGAAAAAGGAACGCAGGGCTCACAGATAATGGCCGAGAAGGTCAGCAGCACACTGCAAAGCAATGTTCCTTCTGCTCAGCCCTCGGGAGCCTACTTCTCCTGAAAATTGTTATTAGGTCACCACGTATGGGCAGTGCTCAGACGCTGGGACAGAAAGGCTTTTGGTGAACGTGATGTCCCCCACACCGTCAGCAGAGGACGGTAATATGCACTCCAATTAAAAGATGTAAAACATTTTTTTCATTTCTGGAGCTGTCTGGCCTTTCATAAAATTTAAATAAGCTCAGATAACTCTCTTCATATCTACATTCAGAATATAATGATATTCAAATATACTGCCTTCACACACACAAACAACTTGTGAAATTATTTGCCAGCATATTAAGCTACTACACCAGATTGCTTGGCAATGGTGCATGTCTTTGAAATATGCAGATGCTTTTCTTTTTTAAAAAAAGGAGAGAGGGAGAGAAAAGGAGAAGTGAGAAAGAATTACAGTAGAATCTGGTATCAAAGTAACCAGAACAACAAAACGCAGAGAAGACTCCAACCAATATTTCATGGTATCTGGAGAAATGGTTAAAAGATACTGAGGGATGAGCTATGAATTTTTGTGTGTGTGTATATATACATATACACACGTATAAACTTACAGATAGACATACACAAACACATACACATGCCTAGAGGAACAACTGTGCAAAGTCTCACAAACGCTGCAGTAGTGTTTGTCATGCAGAAACTCAAATTCCTGGTGCCAGAGGACAGACAGACAAGCTAGCAGTGTAGGTACAAAACATACAGGCAAGATAACTGCTGAGCATCATTTTGAATTCCCCCATACACAGCCTTCCTGGGGAAAAACAAGCATCTAAAATTAGCACATCTATCACTGAGATCCTGTAAAAATTATTTTGCTACAATATATACGTATGGGTATCTATATACACACACTCCAAACCTATTCCACACAATTTCCCAGGCACAGTCTGGAATCCAGCACTGCATTGTGCTCAACAGAGGCAGAACTGGGTAGAAATAATGACTTCTCAGAGCAACAAGCACATTTCACGTGTTCGCCAGAAAGGGAAGGTGGGAGCCCCAAAACCCCAAAGTACAAACTTTAAAAGCTTTCCTAAAATGCAGATATGAAAATTATCCCAGCGAGGGCTGAAATGGAATTTACAGTATTCCCTAATGAACTGCTGCTGCTCAGTACTTTGTAGTATGTGAGCACGCCTTCGCTAAGAAGAATACACAACTGCCATAAAAAGAGGTTAACACAGGTTGAGGTAAAATTCGATGCCATCTAGCCTTGATCTACACAAACAAGACAACATCTGAAAGGCACAAAGCAGCCAGTTTCACCAACAGTCCAGCTGAGGTATAATGAATGAAATCTTATTAACTAATACAGTAGTGAAGTATCTATTTTATCTGTAATCTGGATGTGGGCAGCTAGATGAAAAAAGAAGGATGTTCCCACTCGAGAGAGGCAGAACTGAGCTCGCTGTGTGCATAACCATAATGCCCCTGCATGAGGCACCAACGTCGTAACAAAACGTGGTCCACCCTTATGTTGCAAGCCAAATCATTTTTCATGGGTAACAATGGCACCTTCAGAAAAAAAAAAAAAAGTTCTTTCTAACGAGCAATTGATTTATAAGTCATTACGACCATTTCAAAAGGACAGGTCATTGCTGGTTTCAGTGATCACTAACAAAGCCACGCACTTTCACCAAGCCTGGGTTCTGGGGGGCATCCTTATCCCACCGGCAGCAATTAGCTGTGCGCTTTTTTGCAGCAGCGCAGCGTCAGGCTAGAAATGGAGACATAAAGAGCAATACTGAGAAGACAGGTTGTCACATTTTTAACTTTGCATTAATAACAAATGCTGTTGCTGTCTATTCTGGCACATTTGCAAGCTTGCTTTTAAGTACAAGGGGCTGGCATGCATCTCCACTATAGATAGGAAAACAAGAGCAGCCTTGTTATGATTAAAAGGGTCTATTTCCCTCTGCCTTCTGTCTTCTATGTCCATCTGCACAGCTGCTTTGAACTTGGCCAAATCCCAGTGTTAGGGTCGCCTGCAGTACATATTTTAAATCAGCAGCAGACTGTGCGAATTTGCTGCTACGGAGGAGAAAAATCTCCAAATTCTCGCTTAAATGGTTGATGAGTGGTTCTGTAGAACATTCATCATCGTAGATAGCCCAACCTATCTGGGAAATTGCAGCAAAAATGTATCTAAAACCATTTACTGTTTCACGAGGAAAATGAGATAAAGTCAATATAGACATCTGCAAAGAAATGAAGAGAAATCACTGTTGACAAAATGAATTCTGCTGATGCCTCCAGAGCCGACTGAACAGCTAGAGAGAGGTCACAAAGTTTGCACGTGAGAAGTGAAGGTAATTCCCCTTAAAAAGCACACAAGTAGAGAAACCGGGGGAGTGGGAGACAGTGCATGAGACAGACCTGAGGAACCAGGAGCGGCGATGTATTTGCAAAACGCTCAGGCAACACTAAGTACACGGGTTTGGGTTCTCCCCTGCCATTTAATCTCCTCACCTACTTTCATCCAACAGAAAGGAAAGCCACCCGAGCTCTCCCTCCCTAGCGCGTAACACTGTCAGCACCAAAATCTGAGCGGAATCACAGTTTGCAAGCACTGGGGGATGGCCACATTAAAGGATGGAAGTCAGAAATGACTGGGGGGGGGGAAAAAAAGTTATTCCATTTCTAAACTTTTGTTGCCCAATCAGAAACCTGTGAGCACAGAAACGGAAAGACAGACATGCCTTGGCTGAGATGTGCCATTCCTCCAGCAGAGCATGAAGGCTCTTAACAGTGTTCTTTATGCAACTGAGCTAACGTAATTCACCAAAGAACAACAGCCAGGATCAAAGCGCCCACCAGCCCACCCTCACAATCCTAGAACCTGCTTCCACTTTCCCCTAGAGTTTTGTAGGTATTTTTATTTAATTACTGTGGTTTCAGGTGTTACCGAACAGTTGATGAGATAAATTCAAAGCAAATAATCAATTTCTTTACCTCGCCAACTTTTTTTTTCTCCCCCCTCAGCAATAGATGCCTGCTGGCTCAGTCAAACGATTATTGCTTTTATCAGTTTTGTTTTAAAATGCTTTTATTCAAATGGCTTTGCCTCTCATTCCAAAGACCAATGGATAATAAAGCAAAGATGTATCCTGGTTGCTACAAAACTAATTTTAACCTCAAGCAAATCAGGAATTACACATTCATCCTCTGAAGTGTTTAAAGACATTATATTCATTTCTTTTGCAGTTGATTTAATAAACTCTAGTACAAATATTTATTATGCAGGCAGAGTCACACCTTTTTTTTTCTTTTTTAGAAGAAAAAACCTGTGCTAGCAGTTGATACTAGGTGTAATCTAAGGAAAATTAAGTACTCCCAGGGTATTTTTTTTTTCTATGTTGCACATTTTGGTATTAAATACTGTACTAAAGAGCACTCTGATCCTCCCCATGATCTCGATACATGTGAGCAGCAATGCCACCCCCAGCAGAGATTGCCATATTCCTTTAAGAAAAGGTGAACAATAACAATGAAAACAAGATGATATGTGCAAGGAAAAAAAAAAAGAAACATCACACACCTTTAACAGGTCAAAAAAGCCACACTAGGCTTCTTTTTTTTTTTTTTAAGAAAAACTTGCGGGTACTCCAGAAGGAGTATTTTGCTATCTGGCTCCATGGAGCACCTCTCCCTTTTCCTTCTTGAAGGGAGAAGACACACGCCAAAACTGTCAATGCGATCATTTACTGGCACACAGAAAGCACCGCTCACGATAATTTTAGAAAAAAAAAAAAAAAAAAAGAAAAACACAAAAAACTCCGGACTTCATCATCTGACACCATTTTCCCCCAACCGAACCGAAATCCCGGGCAGGAGCTGCCTGCCGCCGGGGGCTGGGTACCTACCTCATCCAGGGGTGCTCCCGGCGGAGCCCTGCAGCCGGCTTGGGAACAAAAAGATGCCCGGGGAGGAGAAACCCATCCGGTCACTCGGCACGGCGCCGCACCGCCCGAGGGCTTCACACGACGGACACCGCCTGAAGTTTACGGAGCTCCCCCCCCCCCCCCCCCCCTCCCAATTTCAGGCAGACCCCAGCCGGCCCCAAAACCCCGCGGGGACACCCTCCGGAGGGGCTGCCCCCCTCCCACCGAGCACCCCTGCGGAGTTTGGCGAGGGGGAAGCGCACGGGGACCGAGACGGCGCCGGGACGAGGGCAGCAAACCCCGGGTGTCCCGGGGGACCCGTCCCCGACCCCCGGCTCGCCAAAGCCGCTCGGGCTCCCTCCGGGCTGGCGGAGAAGGGGGCAGCGCGGTGTGGCCGCGGCCGCCCCGCCGTCGGGGCAGGCGGCGTCGCTCCCCCGGCGACAAACTTCGAGGGGCTCGGCCCCGCCGGGACCCCCCTTCCTCCTTCCCTCCCTCCCTCCGTCCCCGCAGCCCCCTCGCCCTCCTTACCCTCGGCACGGCACCGGCCGCGTGTCCCCCGCCTGCTCCGGCCGCGCCGACCCCCGGCAGGGAGCGGGGAGCGGGAGCGCCGCCCCGCCCGGGCACCCCGGCACTGGGGAGCGCCGAGGAGGCGGTGCCGGCGAGGGGAAGGAGGAGGTGGGAGACTTCTTCTCCCCCCTTGGCGCCTCCTCTCCGACCACCGCCGCCCTCGCTCCACGGGCGGCTGCCGCTCCTCCACCGCCGCCTCCCCCCCACCCCCCCCGCCGCGGGCCGCCCCCGGCCCTCCTCCGCCGCCTCCGCCCGCAGGCAGCGAGCGAGGCGGGCAGGCAGCGGGCTCGGGCTCGGGCTCCGGCACCCGTCGTCGCCGCCGCCGCCGCCTCGTCCCCCGTCACCCCCCGCAGCCTGCCGCCCCTCTCCGGTCCCATTTATGAAGCCCGGCTGCCATCACGTGTTAATGTGCCTTTTGTCCTGGCCCTGGCAGCGCCGGAGGCGCTCCGCACGCACGGGCAGCGCCGGGGGAAGCCAGGCGGCGGCGGCCAAACTTCGCCCCGGGGGTGGGCGGCGGGCGGCGGACCCTCGCCCTGCCCCGGCCGTGCCCCGTACCCCGCCGGGCGGCCGCCTTCCGCTCCCTTCTCTCCCCCCCCCCTCACCCCTCCCCTCCCCTCCCCTCCCCGAGGGGCTCTAAATTATTAATTATAATTAGCCTCGTCGTGCCGCGGGGCCTGCCGGCAGCCGACGTGCGAGGCAGCGCCGCCTGCGGCCCGCGGGGGCGGCCGGCGCCTCCCCGCCGGAGGGGAGGGAGGGAGAGACCCGGCAGGGAGCCGCCCGCCGCCCTCTCCGCCCCGCAGGGCTGTGGCGGTGCCGGCTGAGGGGCCGAGGCCTCGGGGCAGCCCCGGGGAGGGAGCCCGGCTTCCCGTGAGGGGCTGGAGAAGCTCCCGAGGGCTTAAGGGTGGGTTTGGGGCGGCACCGCAAGGGGCTTCGCCCTTCAGCGGTGTGCCTCAAGGCTTGGTGCATCTCTGCGGGGTGGCGCCCGCCCGTGAGGCACCAGAGTTTTGTCATCATTTATTTCACTCTTCCACGTTACCCCCGAGCCCGGCAGACGTGGCTGTGGTGTGCTTGTGCTGGTGCGACAGCCGTCATGGCGGCGGGCAGAAGTAGCGGGGAATCCCCCACCTCCCAGGGCTGAGGTGGCTCCGAAGGCGCAAGGACAGCAGGCTGGGGTTTATTCAAAAGATGGTTCTTAAAGAATGTAATATCCAGCTGGCTTTGCTCAGTGTGCTTCTCCCTCTGCAGTGTCATAAATATGTATTTGTCTTCACATGTATTAATACAGAAACATGATAAATATTTATCGTTTGACATAGTGTCTAAAGACATTAACTGGTCCATCTACCACATCCACCCGTGGCAGAGAAATATCCCGGATCCCTCATTCCTCAGAGGAGAAACCCGCAGGGAGCTACGCTCTTCACGAGCGACGATCAAAGACTTTGGGTGGCAGTGTTTTCGGCGGTGCCCAACCCGAGAGGTGTGAGCCATCTGATGGCGAGCCTTCCCCTCGAAGGTTTCTCCGGCTGGGCCCCCAGGGCCTGAGGCACTCAGCGTCTTAGGGATCTGGGGAACTGGGCTGGTGCATCTGTTGAGGATCCCAGCCCCGCTGCCTTGGTCTCGTCTTTCCTTGTGCTTGGTCCCATACCGATTCTGCTCAATTGTAATTACTGCCTACTTTTTTTTTTTTTTTCCCCCACCACTGGCTCTTCCTGATGATAATTGTTAAATTAACAAGAAAGGAAGTATTTTCAAGTGGCATTCCTGTGAGAAAATTGGAGAAGAAAAAAGGCTAACTCATCTGTGCCCAACTCAAGCTTCTGATATTAGTCAGTCTGTTTGGTAATTCAGAAGTGCTGGTGTGTAAAAAGAACTTTATTTAACACTGCAGTAAAATCAGAGCAGATTTCTCTCTGGCTTTACATTTCAGAAAGTACCGACTTCTCCTCAGAGGACTGAGAGTTTTCATTTGATTTTTTTTCTCTGAAAGGTTGGTACTTTTGCCTTTCATGTGAACCTACTTGGTTAAGCTTCTCTTCCACAGTCATGGAGGAGCGCAGCTCCTCGGCAAAGGCAAGTGGCATCCAGAGGACATCACTGGACACAAGTCAGCCCACGGGGTAAATTTAGGGCAACGTGTTACTTACTGCTCGTTCCACCTCCACGCTCATGGCTGGCTAAAAGATCCCCATCCTGAACTGGGATTTACTCCAATCTTGGGGTAATCCTTCTTTCTGTCACTTCTAAACTCGGAGAGCAGAGAGGGAAATTGCGATGTTGACAAATGTAGCCATGCCTACACACTGAGGTGGCTTTTTTTTTCCCCTAAAATCCCCCACAGTTGCTACTGCCAGTTCAGCCCACAGGCGCAGCAGTTCGGCAGGAGATGTATCGGTAGCCAGAGGTGACTCGAGCACCAGCTTCTCAGCCTTCTTCATTGTGGGGTGTCCTGTGACCCCTCGTGCCTTGTGCTCCCCCAGCGTTTATCCAGATCTTGCTTCTAATTTAGCAATTTGGCAAGGGAAAGGTTGTTGAGATCCTGTGACACCTGTTCCTGGTGGAGCTGGTTGGAAAACCTCTGAAAGAACAGCTTTCCACTGGAAAATGCAACCCTGTCAAAATCAAATCGCTTTGCAAACTTGTGTCGGTTTCACTGAAAATGTCATTTAAAAAAGAGTAAGTGGTGGAGGGATGTTCCAACAGTGTGGGAACATCTCGTTTTGACATTTCCAAGCTAAATGTTTCAATTTCTTCTTTCAAAATGAGTTTTGGTTTCAAAATATTTCATTTTATATTATATATTACAAAATAATACAAAAATTGAAAAGCTGAATCATGTTTCCATTGAGCTGTAATTAATTTTCTCCATGACTTTCTGAAGGTAGAGAACACCGTTATTCTGATTTGGAACAAAATTTGAAATCCCAAACATCTAGAAAAACTGGAGTATGTGAATTTTGTGGGGCTCCCAACCATGTGATGGAACTCCAGAACACGTCAATGGCCACTCTTTTTAGCTGTATGATTATGAAAGACTTAAAATAGTGGCAAGCTACTTGCAGTCTTGTCTTTCCTCACACTTTGAGTCTTGTTGCCTGTGGAAATAAAGCCATTCAATACCAATGACAAGGTCTGAAGGAAGAGATGGGGGTGGACATAGACCCTAAGAGCAGATGTTCTTCCTTTCCTTTTGGTTGCTCCCAGTTAATGTGCTTCGAAGCGGTGCAGTGGTCAGGTATCTTCTGGGCACCCCCAGTACTACTGCAGTTGTAACTTCCTTCACTTCGTATTTCAGAAAGAAGAGGAAAGAAGGTAACAAAGGAGATAATCCAGCTGATCCTGTGCTCTTTCTAAGCCACAAATCACCAATTCTTGCTCTACCAGACAGATTTTTTTTTTCAAATACTAGTATTTCATATTTTTATGATAAATAAACTTTGCCCATCATTTTATGAATGTTGTATTCCAACCATGAAGCATTTTATTTATCTGTTTACATTGATCAGATGTGCCTCATGAGTAGGCTTGATGATTTACTTGGCAAAAATCCGTACAACGATCAGGTGAGGTTGTTCAGTAGTCTCACAGAGATCGCTTGCTTCCTGGTTTTGTAGACCCTGGAGTTCCATGGCTGCTTTCAAGATTTCCCTACCTCTTCTTCTCAAGAGTGTTTCCTGCTGCTGCCTTGTGTTATAAGCTTGAAGGTTTTGCTCACTTTTTTCTCATCATCCATAGGTAGATAGAACAATCGAAGAAGACATAAATGATCTCCAAAGAGGCAGTTGAAGGTACGTTGTCTTCTAACAATCACATCCCGTGTCCTGCTCACAGACAAACAGCTTTTCTCAAGGTTTATGTGGCAGTTTCTTGACTCATTTTGAAATGAGAGAAAAGATTTGGTCCTGTTCCTAGTTTAGAAGACTGTCTGCTTGTCCTAAAGTCTTATCTTTATTTGTCTGGCTTTGGAGACTTTGCTGCTAGGATTGCACTGAAAACCAAGGGTGCACACAAGCTCTTCCACAGTTTCACAGTCATAAAATCTCTGGAAAAGAGAAGAGGGTCTCCACCATAAATATGATTCTGCTTCTGCTTATCCTAAAGGCCATGATTGAAATTTCTTTTTGCAAGAAGGAGAAGCTGTGAAACAAGACCTTTAACAATGAACGTTTCTTGCCCTAGCCTTGTCAACCCACAGAGCAGCGTGCCTGAGAACCTCAAGTGATCAGGTACTGCTGCGGCAGATGGAAGAAGTGTCTTAAGGGAACATGATTTTCCAGCTTTTCTACATTTGCTCTGCAAGTTATCAGTCAGGGTTAGGCTGGGACCCAAAAGCTCAAGTCCTGATTCTGCCATTCTTTTTTTCAGTAGCATTGAACATCCACAACTTTCACAGGCTTTAGCAAGAGCACCAGGAGCTCAGCCCCTCAGAAGGTCCTGCTGTTCATCTTTCTGTGCTGATGCTCCCCATCTGTAAAATGAGGATAACAGAATCTCACTTCTTTCACCACCGTCAGACTTTTCTATTTAAATTTTAACTTCATCAAGGCAGGAACTGTCTCTTACTAGTGGTTTGTGAGCATCTATCACAACAGAGCCACAATCCTGGCTATGACCTGCAGGCACTGCCACACTGCAAACAATAACAATAAAAACCCAATCAGAAATGTTATTGTCCAGGAGTAATTTTACTGCCACCAAGCAAATAAAGGGAAAAAAAAAAAAAAAAGGAAAGAAAAAAACCATCCAGAATCCATGAAAGTGAATGGTTTACCTGGGGGTTTTGCAAAGTGTCCAGCTCCATATTTAGCCAAATGTTGGTCCCTTGTGCAAGGTGGGGGTGACAGCAGGCTCATGTCACAGGCGAGGCAGGGCAATGTCCTCATTTCGGGCTGTCCCCGCAGCCGGCTTCAGCCTGTTGCTCAGGTGTCACAGTAGCCCTGCCCCTTTCCCAAATCTGACCCTGCTTTTTGACTCAGCCAGCTGGTGAGAATGGGAAATTTGCTGCTGGTTTTTGTAATGCAGATGTCTGCCAGCTAGGAACAGACCGAGACCACCAACTCATCTCAGCCAGGAAAACAAACAGCTATCATATGGTAATGGCTTTGTGTCACTAGTGCCCCGAACCAAATTAAAACCAGTGATGCAGGCGTTCAAGTCTCTCTATCCTGTCATTAACTATCCCCTGAAGCTATCCAGTTCCCCAAATATTATTCTCTTCTGCTTCTTGCTTTGTCCTTTTAGATCGGAGTTGAGCAATGATGAACTAATTTAGCCACTGTTCTATGTAATTTAGGTTATGAACTCGGTGAGTTAGGAAGAGGAGAGAGACATGTAACGCAGTTAAGGACGCGTATGCTTTTGTTAAAAAATCTCAGTCTATTACTGACAGAGGTGTTAATACCCATACCAAACAGAATGCATTGGAGCTTAATCTTCTGCTGTATTGATTTTTTTGTAGTGTTTTGCCCATTGTGTTGTGGGTGGCACTGCAGGGTACTAACAAGGTTCTTTCCTTTGCCCTGATGGCAACGGTACTGTGCTGCGTCACGTTTCTTCCACCAGCTCCTTGAAGAAGATGACAGAAAAGAGAAGAGCCAGAAGACTGGTGAGAATCCTCTGTTTAAAAACAAAGACTTGCCCAGATCCAGGGCAGGGAGTTGCTTATCTGACATCTGCTGCCTGACACTTGGGGAAGGACTCTTAGAAATGGTCATGTGGGCATCAGTCCACAGTCCCCTCCTCTTTCTTTTCTCATTCCCTCTCTGATGCCCAAGCCTCAGCTCCAGCACACTGGAAAGGAGCCTTTGTGTTCAGTGTGAAACCATGACATGGTGATTGCCCTTTGGAGGGTTCGTGAGCTGCTCTGTTAACGATGCATGCAGCTTCGAGCACCTAGTACAGCATTTTTGCCTGTTCCTTAGGAGCCAGCAGCTGGCTAAGGCACATGAACTTCTTTTTTCTCCACCATCTGAAAATTACAAAATGCTGCTCTAGGTAGAAAAAGGAGGTTGCCAGGGAGGAGAGTGAGTGTACTGTGTTAGGGAGGATGGGCCTCTTTGACCTTGGGGAAGCTGCCTTTGAACCTTATTTTTTATATTTTTTCTGACACAAAGGAAATCACTGCTGCTCCTAAGTGATCTTTCAATGCAGAGAAACACCCTCATTAGTTTTTTTTTTTCACCTTCTCACCTTCTTTCATTAAACCATACTCTTTACAGTCCCAGTTGAACAGCAGGGAACATTATGAGCTGACAGAAAAGCATTTTCCTTTGTTAACATGTTTTTTCATCATTGAGCAATAGAACGGTAATGAGGATACAGATCATCTTTTCATTATAAATATGCATCGCAAAGTACAAGAAGAAAAAAAAAAAGTGGGTTGCAAAAATAAATAAATAAACAAAATAGCTGTGTGGTGAAGGGAAGAAATTGAGAAAAACAAGATGACAAAGCTTTTCCCTGATGCTCTACCTTTGCTGGTGTACACGGGCATCAAAGTCAGGAAAGTCTCCAAGCGATGTTGGGTGCCTGAATGTTGCATTTAATGTAAATAGGTGTAGGATTGTATCTGCAACTTCTGTGCAATGCAAATTAATATCATTCATCAGTATGGCAAGAGAAACCAACAAATAAACAAACAAAACCCAACTAAAAACACAACCTAAGATGACTCTAAAATAGATTGGTTCTTTCATGGAAATATACAGATTTGTTTTCGCTCTTGACTTTTGTTCACATTTTCCTTGTTCCTGCTAGATATGAAAACAACCCATCATGTCAGCTTTTAAATAGGGACGGTATATACCAGTCTGCGTAGCGTACATGCTCAGTTCCAGAAAAGAGAAACAATTACGAGTCTGGATGCGGGCTACACATTTTCTAGCTCAAGTTCCTTACGAGATGTAGCCATGCGGAGGAGGCACGGCTTCTGTATACGCATTTGTACGGTGCTTAATAAGAAGACGCTGTTATTGGAGGGTGAGGGAAAGAGCTCTCGTAACTATAAAACCCAGCTGTGATGAAATGCCTACTGAAAACATCAATGTGTAAGTGCTGTCCCAGGGAGAGGAGCACTGCTCTGCTGCTGCTGCAGAAGGAAGAGGGATGGACAGCTCATCATCTCTTTTCCTCTCCCCTCCCTGCAGCTCTGGGGAGGTTGCAGGGGACTCCAGTGGGGCTGTTCCCTGTTGTAGCACTCCACTAGAGCTGTGCTCCTGGGAAACCCAGGGTGTGCATGCTTCAGGCTCTCCTCAGGCTGTGCTCCCTCCCCAGGATTGGCCTTCCCACCAGTTTGCCTGGCAGAGGGAAGCATAGGGAGCCTGGAGAAGACTATTCCCCCTGTGTTTCAGGAGAAGCCTGCAGCAAGAAATACAAACTTCCCCCTCTTCTTTTGTGCCAGGCTGTCTGGCCTTCAAGAGACGGCCTATTTATTTAATTATTTTTTTTAAATCTCTGCCAGCTTTTCTGTGTCTTTTCCACCGTTATTACAATTACTGTGGCTACATTTGCTCAAATGGTCAACGCTTGCTAATGCTATCACAGATATCCATCCCTTCCACCCCTGCAAATTATTCATTATAGTGTCACTGGCCTCAGCATAAAATGTACATTTGCGTGCTTGTTTTCATTTAATAAAACCCTTTGGTCACGGAAGCACTGTCAGCCCAGGTTTTATTATTCCAGAATATTCAATTTAAATCTTGGGGCACCCGTGTGACTGAGAGGTCACCTAGCATCTTCAGCTCTGCAAAGTGGGGGGCAAGGGGAGGTTTGCAAACTGTGTGTTTAAATAACCAAACCAAAGTGGCAAAGCTCAAGCCCACTCATCCTTTTCTCTTCTTTTTAGGGGGAAACGGATGCCACAAGCTGATCATGTCGGAGCCCCACACCGTCACTGGATCCACTGGAAAATAAATCCACCATAAAGGCAGTGATGCTCTGGACACAGCTCAGCCTGGGATCTGCCCATGCAGCTCACCTTCCAGGACAAATTTTTAACTAAGGAAGAGAGCAGGTAGGACAGGTGTTCTTCTTCAGAAGCCTTGCTGTGATTGTTTTGGCATGACCTCATCTCGAAGCCCTGTTGTGAATAGTTAGATTTTCTCACATCATTTTGTGGTTGGGAAGGGCTTTTTGGCTTCCATAATCGATTCACTTTATGAAGAAAACACTAAAAAAATTGATGGCCAGAGAATGTGTTTCATCTTCAGTAAAAACAACAACCTGACCTCTCCCTGAGAGAGCACTGCCTTGGAAGCAGCCTTTCTGGTAGGCTAGGGAAAGCTGACTTCTGAGATCCAACCTAGGGAGGAGATTCAGTAACAAAATGTGGTCTTTTCATAGCTACTTCCCTACAATATTTAGATTTACATCTCATATTACAGAATATTAAAAAGCAAGAGGACCATTTAAGGACTAGAAGATGGACTAGATTATTTTATTATCTACTTTTCAATGCCCTTTTCCTTTTTCAGTGGCCTGAGCTTAACTTCTCTTCATCTATATTGGCTCCGGCTCAAAGGGTCATATAACCGTCTGAGTCAATAGCAGAGCTTTTAGCGCCAGACCCAGGAACCATCTTGGACAAATGGAATCCCAGATACATTCTTCAATTTTCCCCCATCAGCCATTTATAAAAGCTACTTTTATTAAAATCTTCTTGGGTACTTCTCCTGCTGCAGCTGGGAGACCATCTGAGGAGCGTTTGCTATTAAGCCATAGAAGAAAGAAGCAGAAGGGTTTTATTTACTTCAGTGTTGGCTTTCCTTTGTTTCTGCAATTCTTATTTTCTTCAGGGTGGCCAGGAATACTAAAACGTAGCAGAAAAGCCCTAACACATGCTGCAGTGTCAGAATTCCTCCTTTCGGAGGGTATTTTTGGATGAAAAGGTGTAAGACACGTTTAGCCTGCTTGTCAGGAGACTGTTGACTGGTTAACTCTATTTAAGTGCGTTACAGGGAGACCTTCTATTTTATACCCTTAGGTTATTCGAGAGGCCAGCCTGCTGGACCACGCTTGCCTATTGTACTGAGTAAGAAATGTAATAGTAAGGCGAGGGGTACTGCTCTGTTGCCACAAACCAGGGACGTCTCCTCTCATTAAAAGTGGTGCAGTTGTGCTTTAGTTGTACAAGACGGAAGAGTTATGAAAGACATAAAGCTCTCCCATGTACGTGCGTTGTCGAAAATGTGAAAGAGTCTTAGCCTGCATACTTGCTCAAGTAAGTTTTCTGCTGGTTTCAGTGGAACAGAAATGACCTTAAAAGAGGAATTTCTATAGCTCGGATCGCAGAACCCAACTCTGTTGTGCCTGATTTTTGTCCTTTATGCAAGTCTGTGCAACCTGTGCCTCCCACTTGCTTTGTACTCTCCCCCCAACACACACACCTTCACCCCTTTGGAATGGGTATTACTATGGAAACAATTGTGTCCTTGCTATTGTTAAGGGCAGCTGAGTGACATCCAGAAATCCCATATACCCGCAGAAAATTGTAATAGTAAATCATCTGACTGGCTATTCTTAGCCATTCTCTTTCTCAGTAAGAGAAGGATGATATATAAAGGGAGATTATATGAAGAAGGCTTTTTTTTTTTTTTTTCTTTTTCCTCTTGGAAATTTATGACTGCTCGGCTGAAGTGTAAGAGTAAAGGTAGAAAAAAAAATACACAGCAGAGCATTTCATGAGCAGCAGAACTAATGAAGCCTGGTTCCCTATGGGTTTGGACCCGTGGTTGGATTCTCTGGTGACTAATACAGTGCTGGCTGTCTGATCACATCTGTTCTGTTAGCTGGGGCATTCAGAGTGCCTCCCTGCCTTGTGGGTCCTTGAATACCCAACAACAATTGGGTTCAACTGCAGCTTTTTGTCAACGAGGGTATTGACAAGGTCTGTCTCTTCTACCCACACGCCAGTTTTCATTAAACTTGTAGAAATCTACCATAAGATCATAGAATCATAGAATCATAGAATATCCTGAGTTGGAAGGGACCCTTAAGGATCATCAAGTCCAACTCTTGATACCGCACAGGTCTACCCAAAAGTTCAGACCATGTGACTAAGTGCACAGTCCAATCTCTTCTTAAATTCAGACAGGCTCGGTGCAGTGACCACTTCCCTGGGGAGCCTGTTCCAGTGTGCAGCCACCCTCTCTGTGAAGAACCCCCTCCTGATGTCGAGCCTAAATTTCCCCTGCCTCAGTTTAACCCCGTTCCCGCGGGTCCTGTCACTGGTGTTAATGGAGAAAAGGTCTCCTGCCTCTCGACACCCCCTTACGAGGAAGTTGTAGACTGTGATGAGGTCTCCCCTCAGCCTCCTCTTCTCCAGGCTGAACAGGCCCAGTGACCTCAGCCGTTCCTCGTACGTCTTCCCCTCCAGGCCTTTCACCATCTTCGTAGCCCTCCTCTGGACACTCTCCAACAGTTTCATGTCCTTTTTATACTGTGGTGCCCAGAACTGCACACAGTACTCGAGGTGAGGCCGCACCAGCGCAGAGTAGAGCGGGACAATCACCTCCCTTGACCTACTAGCGATGCCGTGCTTGATGCACCCCAGGACACGGTTGGCCCTCCTGGCCGCCAGGGCACACTGCTGGCTCATATTCAACTTGCTGTCTAAAGTAAAGATCACTATACTACCATCAGAACTGGTTGAAAAAACCCTATCAGATTTGGAAATTATTAGAAGGGAACGGACAGGCACAAACACATTGAAAGTGTGATCTTGTTAAACTCTTTTATTTGGGAAATCACCCTGAAATTTTGCTTGACTTCTTCTTCCTTGTAATAATGTTGCTGTGCCCTGATTCTTCATGCTAGGAGGTGGATAATACTTCTCTACTTCATAAGAGATAATGTTAAGACTTTTCAGTCTTTTGTAAAAAGCAATTTGAAAAAGGAAAGTTACGGCAAGGGAAATTGACATTAAATATTCATATTTTTTGCACAGTGAAGGTGATGAAGCTCTGGAGCAGGCTGCCCAGGGAGAGCGTGGAGTCTCTGGCCTTGGAGATATTCAAACATTGGCTGGGAAAAGCCCTGAGCTACCTGCTGTGACTTCAGAGCTGGATCTGACTTCAAAGGTGACTCTGCTTTGAGTGGGGAGGGGACCAGATGACCTCCAGAAATCCCTTCTCATCTGGAGTTTCCATGATTCGGTGTTATTTGCTACTTTAGATTTCTTTTCTGCAGGACTTGGTTACCAGGAGGAATCATAGTCAAGGTCAAATTATTCAGGAGGATGTTGTTCCGATAATGTGTGCCCATCGGAGTGAACCAGCCGTCCATGTGCAAGTTCAGATTTTTACTGAGACATACTAGAGCGTTTCTATTGAGTCTTCAGTATTTTCTGAATATTAGTTTCGTCATCAGTTCATTTTAGCTGTGTGTAAAGTCACTGAAATTTCATGCTATGTAACAAATTCCTCCAGCTTTTTTCCACCTCCATCTCTGATAAACTGGATAATGCCATGTAGGCAACAAGACCCCCCAGAGTCAGTGTCTCTTGCAGATAACAGATACCTTGTAAAATCATGACTTTTCATGCATAATTTTGGGTTGTATGCTCTGGAAAGCTTGGCTCAAGTGGAAGAAAAAAAGGGACGTATTATTTTCATGAAGCACAACATTTTATAATGTGATTGCCTGTCCCAAGTGCAATCAATCTGTCCATCGAGCTGGCAGTGTTTAGAAGTAGATGAAAGTCTCTACAGATCTGAAGCCTCCAAATGTTCCAGAGCCCCGTATTGAGAATACAGTGACACACAAGGATAATATGTACACATACATACCTCATAAACATATTTTATTCTTACTCTATTTTTCCTTCCATGGACATTAGTGCAGTGAGAAATGGTGAAATCGTATGTTAGTAATGAGCCACGTGGCCATAATAAAACATGTCCAGTGATAGCACACACTGAAATTCTTCCTTCCTTCCTTCCTTTCCTACCCTTGCACATTTATCAGTGCCACCTCCCGTGACAGCAAATCACGACATCTTTCCACCAGGCTTTGCTTAGCTTGAACTTTTTCACCAACTGCTGCAGCGCCGTTAGTAGGATAATCGGGTGCTTTGTGCTTTATCACCTACCTTGTGATAGCACACGGGGGCCCGTGGCGGGGTTGGAGGAGGCACGCAGGAAAGCAGCAGCCCTGGTAATGCCGAGATGAGGAGCTCAGCCCAAAGACAACAGGTGGGTGCAACAAACAGCCAGAGGCAGCGCAAGGTATCAATGGGGCAATTATGAGCAGCGTGACAAGCAGCTGTCACGGCGCACCAGCTGCCTCGCCACCGACATCTCGCATTTAGGAGAGGAAAGAAAGAATAAGCCACCAACAACTGACCCTCCCCCCTGACCCCCACTGACAAAGACGTGTCTAATCAGAGCTGCTACATCATTGTTTTTTGGTTACTCACGTCCTTTTTCACCCCTACCCGCTTCCCAGTGGATGTTGTACCCTCATTCATCTGTCATCTCTTGTATTTATGGCATGAAGGGCACGAAGCAAAACTTTCCTAACCTCATCAGGAAGGAAGGGGAGATTTTAGATACTGGGGTGTGTGTGACATGTTATGGGCAGGAATAGGGGATTTTTTTTTTTCTGTAGTACATCCTGGTAATTTTAGCTGAGGTGCACCATTCTTGGGACTTGAGGTGGTATGGCTGTTGTGAGTGGAGCTGCTAGGATTATAGGAGTGCTTGTGAGCTGGATGGAGCCAGGCAGTGAGCTCCCGAGAAGAGAAGACTAGCAATAGCCAGGCTTGCCTGGGCAATTTTTGTATTTTTTATGTTGGTATAGAGGAAAATCCCACCTTCAGTTAGGAATGCTTATTAACTCTTAACTTGAACACAGCATGCACTCAGTGAGGGGACTATGTGAGCATCTGCAGAAGTTAGGTTGAATTTGAGATCTGTTGGGGAAGGAAGGGAGAAGGCTGGCATATCCTTGTTTGTGCAGGGAGACTCTGCTGTGCATTAGGATAGGAAGTCACTGTGGTCTGGTCCCTCGCTACAGGCTGAAGCCTTCACCCATCCCCTAGGGTCATCACAGCAGCAAGCATGCTGGCCAGCATGCTCTAGCTCATGATCACATCCTGGGAGTGGCAGCCAACTCTATATGAAGAAACCCAAGTGTGTGCTTGTAGGTGTCTGCATGTGAAGTGTCTGAGCTCCCACTGTAGTCAGTGAAGACCCAGTCAATACAGTCAGTCCTGGCAAGTGATTCTGGTGGCCCACCACTGGACGTATCTAAATGCAGGCCTCGGGTGCAACCCAGTCCTCCTTAGGGCATCCCATCTTGCCTACAGATGCCTCTCCAGAAATGCATGCATCTCCTGTAGGTCCAGGTCATGCCTGCTGCCCCAGGGTAGACATTTCAGGTATGCAGGCACTATGAATGCACCTAGTTTGGGGAACTCAGCCTTAGGTTTCTAATTTGGAGCTAATTGAGTTACTCTGCAAACTTCACTGACTGCATGGACTTGTTCTCCACTGGCATATCTTAGGGGCTTGGACTGCAAGTCAACGCCTAAGGACCTGCATGAACATGCCAAAATGTGTCTCAATCTAGAGCTGATTTTACTCTGGGCTCTGTTGTAGAGAGACTCTTAAAAAACAACAGATACTTTACAATAAAAGTCATTGCATTTACTGCAAGGACACAGCTGTTAGTTGAGGATCAACTTAAATTAGCACATGCAGAGCTCTGTGCCACTGCAGCAAAACAGCTCCCAATACCTGAGCTAATGTATTTACAGCTCAGTGCTATCCTTGTGCTGCACTGCTGCCTGCAATGGAAGCACACCTGAGGATTCCTGGTCCTGAGGCCAAAGTTGCCGTTGAACCACTGTCTCCAGGATCATGAGGTCACTGCACTTTGCAGGAGAAGTGAAGATTAACTTAGTGATGTAACCATGCATTTTTTTAGTTGGTACCAAAGCCATTAGACATATAAGTCAAAACAAAATGTCCAGCATTTTCCCTGCATTTTCTCTTGGAGAGATGAGGCATCTGCATCCCACAGCTCAGAAGACCCATGAAGGAAAAAAAAAAAAAGCTAAATTATTAATATTAGCAACCACTTGACCAGCACCACTTGACTAGCATGGAAAGTGTCCCCAAGCCAGAGGCTGATACCTGATTTAAGATTAGCTCCAGGCTTAAACTAGCTTCAAAAATGTAGACATAGCCCAAACTCTTACATGTGAATAATAATTCATATGTGGAACACATAATGAACAGCAATGATATATCATGTTTTCTTGATGTATCGCTAAGTTATACCCAACCCACAATCAATCACACAGAGACATGAGTAAATGTCTCTTCATTTACTCTGAAATTCCTTCAGAGTGGAAGGAATAGTGATTGCAGGCTATAAGGGCGTTTGCAAATGACTTGCAAATGTCAGCCAGGCTTTATTTGCATTAACTAATTTTCAAATCAGAAATAAATGGATTTTTGATTGGTTAAATTAAACAAGACTTGGGAAAAGAATAAGTGAAAGAAAAAGCATTTGAAAAATGTAATTGCACACTACAATATCCATGAACGTTTTGTAAGGATTTACAAATCAGCCTTGAATTACCAGGTAGCAGAGACAGGAATTTTGAATTGTTTTTCTGAAACCCTCATGGAGTTCAAAAATAATTCAAGAAGGATAAAGGTTGTCTCAAAAATGATGTTGGAAATGCACCCTCATATTTCAGTTTATAAGGAGCCTCTTAAAAATAATCCCCCCTCCGTATTATTATTTGAAGTAGAAGAAAGAGAAGGAAGTCTCTCTTGGACTGTAACCAAGTGAACTTGCCATCAGAGCTTTGAAGGTATGGCCCTCAAAATGCCCATCTCAGCAACTGAACTCCCCTCAAAAAATTGCTGCTACCAGCTGAGGGAAGTTTGGTGAATGACAAAAAACCTGCCCAATTCTAAGGAACTTCTGTTTGGTAGTTAAAGGTTCGGTTTACCTCCTGATCACTTGAAATAGATGCATCCACAAAAATTATGCTCTCTTGTTAAGTGGTGGTTTGAAACTAAAAGTTTCGAACTTTTAGTTTGAAACACAGGCTCTTTGTATTCAGTTCATAGCTTTCCTTTGGCTGCTTCCTCTGTTCTCCTTTTGTGTGTATCACATTGAAATCTCCCTTCTTGTAACTGGATGTAATCCCAGTCCCAGTTCCTAATAACAGTGGTCACTGGTGGTAAGCAGCTTTCCAGGGGAAAAACATTATCTGAGGCATTTATAACTGGGCTGGACAAAACAGCCAAAAATGTGTAGGAGGGAGAGGGAACAATTCTGCAGTGCTGAGGGTTGGGCTGTGTGACCAAAGGGGTCTTTTCTATCTCCAATTTCTATGCTTATCATGGAAGCACACAGTCTAATGAGCCAGATATTCAAACATCTTCAGGCAAACCATTTTGGCCAGGAAGAATGTACACTGGATGCTCAACTTGATGCATCTGAAAGAAAATCAATAGTTTTCCAAAGGCCATAATAGGACAGAAATAGTTCTGGCAGTTCTGGATATTTCTCTGTGAAAATTTGTACCATCAGTTATATAAGCAACCAAGTATTTTTTGCATCAAAGGCTGTAGAGAGCAATTTTAGTTACTTTTCCCTTCAGATCTTAGTTTTGCTGTCTTTATATGGATGTCATTAGCATATCTCAGCACTCCAAAGTCTTTTTTGTTTAAGCCACGTGGTTTCCCACCCAATGGATTACACTGCAAGTTCTCTGTATTGCAGAAGGTCAAGGAAAGGACCCCCAGCATTGGAAACAATTGTCATGTATCTATGGAAAAGGGGGAACAACCTGTTTAATGGGCTGACCCAGCTTCTTCTACCATATCTGACTTCATACAGCATTAAAAATACCAGTTGAAGAGCAATCTTAGGGAAAATTCTGCCCTCCTGAATGTTCAGACAGTTCAGGAGTAGATGTTTCAAAGCAGGATAGTGGGGAAATGCTCCTCAGGGGGCCATGCCCAAGAGGTGTGCAAGTGGGTACCATCAGGACTGTGTTTCAGCAGGTAAAGGTCACCTGCCCTAAAAAGAGGAGAGGAGAGGCTTCACTCATCACCCCAGTAGACTCACCCTTGGGTCGGTAACCACTTAGGACTTTCTTCAGAGGCAGTAATGTTGGTACCATAGGGCTATGAGTGATATTGTCCCATGTACTCGGCTCTGGTGAGGCCGCACCTCAAGTACTGTGTTCAGCTTTGGGCCCCTCAGTACATGAAGGACATCGAGGCCCTGGAACATGTCCAGAGAAGGGCAACAAAGCTGGTGAAGGGTCTGGAGCACAAGTCCTGTGAGGAGCGGCTGAGGGAACTGGGGTTGTTTAGTCTGGGGAAGAGGAGGCTCAGGGGAGACCTTATTGCTCTCTACAAGTACCTGAAAGGAAGGTGTGGGGAGCTGGGGGTTGGCCTCTGCTCACAGATAACTAGTGACAGGACTAGAGGGAATGGCCTCAAGTTGCGCCAGGGGAGGTTCAGGTTGGAAATGAGGAGACATTTCTTCTCAGAAGGAGCAGTCAGGCACTGGGACGGGTTGCCCAGGGAGGTGGTGGAGTCACCGTCCCTGGGGGTGTTCAAGGAAAGGCTGGACGTGGTGCTTAGGGACAATGTTCAGTGGGTGACATCGGTGGTAGGGGGGTGGTTGGACCAGAGGACGTTGGACGTCTCTTCCAACCTTAATGATTCTATATCATAGAATAAGTGGGTACAGACTGCCTGTGTACTTGTGGAGATACTTCACCCTGCTGTGTTATCCCTCAGGGGCAGCAGGCAGGTAACAGACAGGCTCCGGATGGTACAGCCAAGCCAGTCAAAAATTCTCCAGGAGAATACACACTCAATGGAAAATAACTATTTGCTGAAACTGAAGTACTGAAAGGATCTTGTTGGTTTCCACAAAGTCCCATTTTTAAAAAGCCCTTAAAATTGGGCATTTTTCATACAACGTTTTTGGTTTGGAAAAGTTGGATCGTCAGTTTCATAAACAAGCTTTAATTTCAAAATGATATATATTTTATATTGTTAGTAAATTAATGTGTTTTGATCACTTATTTTGTACTCACTATAATACCAATTGCTAAATCAATTACCAAACCAATTATCTATTACAAATGACCACTTTGCTCTGTTACCAATGAGCAAACCAAATATGAATTACCAAACCAATTAGAATACCAATTAACAATTTCCATTGTAATTACCAGTCACTAGTAAGAATTACCCCAACGGCCATTTTGAATAGCAATTGCCAATTAAAATACCAATTACCAAAGCAAACACCAGTTACAGTAACACTTACCAATTAGAATACTAATGAATTATTGCATTACCATATCTGATATTGTTTATAATTACAATAATTATTATGCTCTATTCATATATAAAAATTAAATTACAAACTCAAAAAAGCTCTCCAAATCAAAATAGAAATAAAACCTTTTAGATGACTGTAATTATATTTCCTCATAGAAATCTGCACGGGGGATTATAAACCTGGGGGGCTTTTTATGCCAGTGACGAATGAAGAATGTCAGAATTCCCTGCGGGATGGAAATTTTTGGCTCCCATTTTTAGCAGCAAAATCCAGATTGGACGGAAAGCCTGCTTGCTCCCAGGCACTACAGCTGGTAACCTTGGGCTCCCTAGTCCCAAATCCCTGAGGTGGGCAGGGTGGTCTGTGTGGGCGGTCTGGCAGGGTTGTCGCAGAGGTTGCTACCAGGATGGTTGCAATGCCTTCAGTCGTGTTGGTGGGGCAACCAGGCCTGGGGCAGGGATGGAGAGCTCCGGGGCTGAGCTGAGCAGATACTTTTAGCTTTGCAGCTACATGACTCGAATGCCAGGTGCATGAACTGGAGCCAGGAAATCCTTTCCCCTTGCTGTGTCCAGCCATGAGAGCACTCTGACCTGTGGCAGTTCCTGACCTATGTCTGGCCCCAGTCTGCAAACGCACTGTTTTTTAACCTTCCCAGGGCCCATACTAACTGTTCGACAGCATGGAGAAGAGCATGCAATGTTTTCTGCCTGTGCCCTCTGTCTTTTTCTAGTGCAGATGTAACCTATACAAGTTTTTGGTTCAGGCACCCCATGGAGCTGTAGTTTGGCATTACCATTTCTATAATGGGCTCGGGGACTTGATGCACACAGACCTAAAACTGATAGTTTTATTCAGATGCCCATTGCTGATGGGTCTCACATCCAGCAGCATCGCTGCAGTACTGCGGCAGCTCCTCTACATCACGCTATATGAATATATAACCTCCTCCCCAAGCTGTATGAGAGCCCAGCAATACACAGGCTATTGCTCATTACATAGAATCTGTGAGTCCATATGTTCAAATGAGGATGTGTGATACATTATTCACCCTCACAGTAACTTTATAATTGCACATATTTGACTTGCTGGGGCACGTAACAGCTCCTAGGTTCCAGTCAGTGAGTTGGAGGCTTCTCTCAGGGACCCAAAATATTACAGGCTAATACTTCTCTCATGGCTGAGCAAGTCCTGTGGGATATTCAGTACAGAACATAAGCCCTGGCAAAAGCCTATGGGTGATACAGCCTCAGGGGGCTTCTTAGCAGATGCTGTTACTGACAATTTTAACCCCCCATGGCATAGATCATGAAATGACAGAAAGTCTGTCTGACTCAGGGACTGAAGCATCCCCAAAGTGCCCAAGCATAACGTCACCTTGCACAAACACAGACTCTGGAAAATAAAGTGGGAAAGGGCAGGAGCAGAGCAAACCCCTTTCTTCAAAGTGCCACAGCATTCAGTAACTCCAGAGAGAAAAGTATCTGAAAGGGAAATATTTATTTGGATTAGGAAGGAATGTGTGGCATGAAAAAAATAAAAAGATAAAATGATCAATGTTCTGCTTGCAGTTCTGGCTTCCCAACAAGTACTTAATCTTTCTCAGACAGGTTTTAAACGATCTTTGTCTCTTTCCAAAAAATGTGTTATTTGCTTTTTTTCACATTTCCTGCTGCAAAGTGTGAAGTTTAAGACTAAATATTGGGATGCATGAAGTTTAACGCAACTCTGATTTTCACTGTGCAGGTTCTGTTTGTAGCCAACAAGCCAGCAACAGATTTTCCTGTAAGCATTTGACCAGGGAGCAACAAACCATCACTTTTTGCTTACATAATAACTTTCATCCAACACTGGCAAATTACGGTAGTGAGCTGGCAATATTATCCACATCCCCATCAAAGACAGATTAATCATCTGGTCCAAACTCTCTATTAAGATTAAAATATATCCTTATGCAATACGGCCACTTCATCAGAGCTAGACCAGGGTGGACTTTTCCTGGACTCCTTAAATTTAGAGATGAATGATCATATTTTACCTTGCTTTGCATCAGAGCACGGTCAATTGATGGAGATGTTCACAGTACTCTATCATTTTCTCTCCAGTTCATGAAAAGCTGGATTTAGGAACTACAGAGCAGCTGGCCAGCTCATCAAAGCAATTTCACAGGGACTTTTGTTGCCTATTTGTCTGCTTCCACTCTCAGCTCTTTTAGAAATATTTAGGCAAATGTAATGGATTCATGCTGCTAATGGGTCCTTTCTAGTCTGCTTTTTCTTACCACATCTCTAGAAGATTGATCTTCTTTTTCATTTTTGCAGTTCCTGTGCAATGGACTGCAAGTCTGTAATTAACCATCTTTTCTTGCTCTATATTTGATCAGAGAACAAACAAACAAACAAAAACCTCGTCCATCACTTTTTTGGGGGGAAATACAGGATTGTCCTCTAAATTTCTAGTCTTCCAGATGAGCTGTAAATCTGGAAAAATAAAAATGTTTTTTCTCTTGGAAGGACCATACACTTACCAGTTTAGAGATACGGCCATTCATTGTATCATCTTGGTGGCTTGGGAACATTTCATTCAATAACTTAACAAGAATTGACAAAACTGGTCAGTGATCGATTCCTATTAATGTGCCATGAACTGGGCGAGGCTCAGGTCTGGAAAAGGACAAGCAAATTTTGGTAACACCGTCCAGGAGCGAGAGCCTATAAACCTGTGCTTGCTCCTGCAGATGCCTCAAATCTTTAGCTGCATTTTTGACAGCTATATTCTCCAGGATCCTTAAGTACCTGAGCGCCTTATCACAGCTTAGCAACTGAGCCCTTACCGCATGCTTGAGCCCAATGACATCCACACGCTGTGTATTTTCTGGGTGGTCCAGCTGGGAAAATGGATTCTGAGCACAAAGTGAGGATAGAGAAAAGGGATATACCTGATTTATCTTCCAGCAGAGTGGTGAAAGTACTTGCCCTAGCTGTGGCAAATACGGGTTTGGTTTCCTCTCCTGCCTGCAGAAGATCAAATCCCCTTTGCCTGCCTTGCTGGGGACTACCCTGCTCTTGTGTCTTGCCTAAAACAGCCCTGTGGAGCAAGGACTGGCACCTGCATCGCCCCATGCTAGGAGAAAGTCAGATTTAACACATTTTATACCTGGTTTTGAAAAACGAAGAGCTATAAGAGGAGGGATAGGGTGTTCCTTCCTTACTCTTTTGGGCTATTATCAAGTGCAATCTCCTTGCTGAGAGAAAAAGGACTTTTGCTCGGGATCTCCACCACACTAAGCCCCAGTCATGAGGATGCTGTGTGAAATGGGGAGGAAGCAGGAAGAGGGGAACCGTGAATGCATCCAGGCCTGTGGGCTCCTGTAGCCAGCCACCTCTTTCCTGCACCACACGTGCACCCACGTCCTGTGACCTCAAAAAGCACCATCACACAAATGCAGTTTAAGGAGCTTTGCTAAAATACGACTTCTGTGGGAGACAGCTGAGAAATCTGGTGGGTCAGACCAGGATCTCCACGTCCATCCATGAAATATAAAGCTTGTTAGAGCTGGCAGCTGGTGGCAGCCTCCTGGGAGGTGACAAGGCCCGCCGGCACCCCGACGCCATCAGCTCCCGCCGACGGCAGCTGTGCTGGAGGAGCTGTGAAGCCCAGGGCCGGCTGTGCCACACACCCACCCCCTCGTTTCACCACCACCCACCAGGCCCCCTGCTCCCAAACCCACGAAGTGCTGCGGGAGCTGGGGCAGGAGCACTGGGGGCAGGAGCACAGGGACCAGGCCCTGCTCTACACGCCAGCTGTGCCCGCCGCGTCAGCCCTGTCACCGACGGCTGGCAAGGGACGTGGCTATTAGGACCCCGCGCCAGGCTGCTCAGAGCTCAGACACCCATCTCAAGGCAGGTTCCTGCTGGCTTATTTTCGGGACCAGGATATCCCTGTTATCGAAGCCTGTCAGCAGCATAACCGTGCTAGCAGAGCTGGTGTGCTGGGTTAACTCCTCTGCACTGAGCCGGTGGGCTGGGGCTTCATCCTCCTGCAGCACCCTCCAGCCTGCAAGGGGATTCTTGCTCCTTCTGCCTCAGCACACGCTTAGAAATACCCAGCCGGCTGCAGGAGGATCAAATTTTGGTCTTGTCAACCTTGAAAATGTTCCTTTAGCTTCTCACCGCCCACACGTGCTGCATGTATTCATACACATATGCAAATAAGAAAATACAGTCATATGCGAGCGCATACACACAGAAACACATACAGTTGCACCTACATGGGTTTTGCGTAGTAAGCATAACATTAATGTATAAAGGACCAGAAGGATGTGTAAAACAAGACAGTCTTTTGGATCAATGCAGGAGGTTTAAGCCCACCAGCCTGCTTTTTGTCATCTTAATTCTCCAAATCTTGACAGGTACTGTGCTGCCATCTTCATTCTTTTTTTTTTTCAGAAGTCCTATGGTTACCTGTGGGATGGACAAATAATTACAAATATTGACTGGCTTTAAGGCAGAGAGCACTAAAACATCACCTGGGGGAAAGAAAAAATGTTCCTCAAGTTCTCATACATTGCCTGAAGGCAAAGAGCCAGCAGAAAACACACAATCGAAAGGAACTATTTTTACCCAAAGACAATTTCATTTCCCACTCTCATCCTCAGAGACAGTCCCTGCTTGTTGCCATTACCTGTAGCTCTGGCGTGCCCAGCTGTGCAAGGCACGCTGTGCAGGGCACTGCACAAAATGTATTAACGCTGTCGGTTTTCTGCTCTCCGATTCTCTGTTCTTTCTGCTCCTAGAGCAGGCTCCAGGGACGAGGGCGAGCCACGAGGTGCTGTCCGTGGCCAGGAGCATCCCATGAGGAGGAGAGGAGCAGCTGCCCCGGGATAATGCTGTGTGTGTTCCCTGCTCTCCCACGCATGCAGGCTCCTGCAGGATGGGTTGGAGCTGCTGGATCAGGCTCAGGAGGGGCAGCTCCACCACTCCTGCTGCCACAGCTCGCTGCTCTGAAGCTGCAGCGAGGAGCAGGAGATGGCAAAGAAACATCTTCAGTCATCAGCGGCTTTCTGCACCCAGCTCTGGTCTCCCCAGACAGCTGATAGTTTGCAGTCCCAGAGAGCTGGTATTTCTTAGCAGCATCTTCTTGCTGCTGGCACCTGCACTTTATGTTCTGAGTCAGACATCCATGCTATATTGGCACGCACAGTACCATTTTCTATGGCCAATAAAAATGTGTTTGTGCCTGTGTTCTTGGAAATGAGTCCCCATCTCTCCTCGACAGCGTTTAGCTTCTGAGTTACTGTTCAGAAGGGAGGTAATTAGGTCCTACCAGGGGTCTGGCTTTACCACTAGCTCTGAAACCAAAAAAATGCATGCTGCATCACGCACGTTCTCCACCCCTGAAAGCTGTCTCCTGCATTTATCTCTTTGGCCCTGGCTCTTCTCCCCTTGGAGAACCAGCCTTTTTGCCACAGCTGCAGCTGGGACACCTGGGAGAGCAAGGCAGGAGCATGCTGGCACAGATCTAACATGTTGTCAGCACAACACACAGTCGTATCCCTCAGGCTACTTTGCTGCCATCTCAAATGCAAGCGACGATGTCTTTTATAACAGCAATGCCGTGAGTGCATTAGCAGGGTTTGCTCTCTGACCTCCCGCTACAGATGGAGCAGGGAGCCCGCCACGTGCCTGTGATCCCAAAACGTGCTCCTGGGGATGAGAAAAGTAAACGTATTACGGGGCTGTAACCCATGCCGTGGACATCTGCAGTGACTTCCCAGCTCCTTCAGTGGGGAGTCGGAGTAGCCAAAGTGCTTGATACCTGGAGATCACCACCCAGCCAGCTGAACCATTAAAATCAAATGCTGTGAGCGTGTCAGCACATTATCGGGATCACTGGATGTGAAAGGGCTCTTGTGCACTTCAGCTCCTCTTACACTCCGTGTACGCACCTGTCTCGGCCCCCACAATAAATCCTGATCAGTTGGTGCTCAGTAGGTTGTGCTGCCCCAGTGATGCACATTAACATTTTTTAACCTTTCCGATTCTGCTGTTGTAATTAACCCAACACTCTGAAGCCTCCTTTGCCAATTCTTTGATATATGCTGATAGAGAAGTAAATCTAAAGGCTTCCAGTGTGAATCTGCAGAACACAGCAGTCTGGACAAACACATTTTCTAAAAGCCATTTCAGCTTCATGTAAAGAGACATTCTCTGTAATTAATATACTATTACAAATATCCACACATTTATTTGCACACATTTAGGCACAGCCACACATACATATACATGTGTGCATGTCTTACAGAAAATGCTGAGGAATAGGCAGACACTTGGTATATACAGAGCCTACTATCCTAAGCAACCAAACGGGGATATTAATTTCCTTGCCGGGGAGACAGCTTATCAAGACCTATATTTTTTGAAGTACAGAAACTCCTGGCCAGATAACAAGCCCATAATCTCCCTCTTTCCCCACTGAAAGAGCAATGATAGAGTTCTGACACCAGCACACAAAAGCAGAAAAATTCAAAGTTAAAGCTTCCTTTCTCTGAATGTCTGCAATATATCATACTTTAACCTAAAGACTGCTACAATATCTAGATGTGACTAAAAGAATTAAGGTCAGGATGGAAGATGTATCTCAGAGGATTTCTGCACTGGGTTAAGACAAAGAATATTACTGAATTTTCGAAAGCAAACCTAGTGGGGAGAGGTATTTCTGTGCAGATGTCTAAGAGAAAGAGATGCCCTTGCTTTGTAACTCCACACACACTTGTACAGACATGCACTCACACACACACAGGCACATACATGCATACTTGCATGCTGCTAACAGAGCATATGTCTATATTTTTTAGGTGTGCTCTTGAGCATGTATTGAAAATCTGCCCTTGCTAGTCATCCACAGACTTTTTTCCCCCAGTCCTTCCATTTAAATACAAGTTTACCCACTCCTGAAATCTTTCCAATGACTATATGAGTTTCTATTATTATTACTTGCATGGGATATTCCAGCGTCACACTTTACTGCTCAGTTTGATTTCAGGATATTTAAAAACAGTGCTGACAAAAGGTTGACTCTCTGTTCCCTAAATCTATCAGAGAGTTCTCATGGGAGCGTGGCTGGCCCATGCATTTTAAAATGTAGTATTTCTCATTCATTTCACTCATTTCACCTTTCATCAGTTGATAATGATGCTCAATATCACATTCAAATGTTAACCAGCTAACCGAGAATGAAAATAAACATCTTAGGCCACGTTTTTTAAATGTGAGAAACCGGCCACATTTCAAGGATTAAGAGAGAGTTGCATTTGACTGACTGTTCAGCTAGTACAGTGTTGACAAATTGCATGACTAGTGCTGAAAAAAAAACCCTCCAGAATCTCCATCTTGCTAAAAATTCTAATATCTCAATGTTTTTTTAATACTGCAGTGAAGCAGAAAGTTTCCCCTGGAATGTGTTGATTGAGAAATATGAAAGGTTAACCTTCCCCATGCTGCAGAAGGTCAAATGTACCCCCTTCCTGGGGATTAGCTCTCTGGTAATTCAAGCTACAACAAAACATATGCCTTTGCCTCGCTTCTCCCCCAACCCTGGCTGTTCTTAGGGTTTCCTGCAGGACTCCCATCTGTTAGACCAGTCATTTCTCTGGTGTGTGTATATAGCAATAGCTATAATTATCTAGGTATAGATATGTAAAAGATAGATGATATACATAAATGATGCAGATACGTGTATATTCATGCACGCGTACCTACACATTTGTACTCCTGGACGCTTTGAAGCCTCTGTCAGAATTACCACTGATTTCAGCACAGCTCAGGTTTACATGCCCGAGTTTATTTGCAGGTGCAATTGAGCGATGCGTTAGCAGTAGCATTGATCTGATTTTTTCTAACAGAATAGTTTCCCATTAAAAAACATCAGTTTGTCCAAAATGAAGTATTTCATATAAATGTACTAATTATGATGGCATTTCTCTTTGCAGACAGAAATTTAAAAAAGCATGTTGATTGGGTCAAAACATCGCCCATTTTGGACATTTTTGGAGTGGAACAAGCTGATACTTTTTCCGAACTACCTTGCGTTTAGAAAAGTTTATGTAGTGTTTGATATACTTTTAGTAATTAAAACACCAGAATGAAGCATGGTCAGTTTATTAAAATAACACTCTTTGGTCAACATGAAATATTACGGATAAATGTTTTTGTGAGAAATCTCATGTTGGTTTTTTTTTTTTTTTTTTTTTTTTTAGATTTTGCTACACTTTAAGAGACTTTCTTTTAAATTGTAAAGAAAATTGTAAAATTTCTCTTTAAATTGAGAAAAACTCAGTCCCAGAGAAACTAGTTCCACCCAAGTGCATCTTAGGCAGATTTTCCATGGGGATGGGCTTGAAATGCCTGATCAGACATGGAAGGCAGAAGAGAGTGCCATGGTTGTGTTTTCATTGGTAGGTCCCAGAGCCCTGTAGAGACATCCAGGATGCCCTGGGAACCGTCTCCAGAGACCACAGCCACAAAGAGGAGCTGGCTTAGGGTCTCATGCTGAAATATACCGGGCAGAGCTCCTGTCCACCTGTGCTGTATAAAACCTTCAGGATATTGTCGGTGCTTAGCCAACACCAACGTCATACCAACAAGAGAGTAAGAAACTGCTTGCAGCGCTTTTTGAAAATGGCATGATAAAGCAATCGTCTCCTTCTCTGAGGCACTTGCCAGGAAGAGGCTATTAGAATTTTTTCCTTTATCCTTTAGAAACCTTTTGAATAGATTTATAATATCTCATTTGCTGTTAAATGTGCTACATGGCACTGTGTAAGTGGGTTGCATTCGTTGCTGAATAAAAGAACAGTATGTCACGAACCTCTCATTATTTTAATTTTGATATCTATAGTTGGCATTTCAAGTCGATGAAAGACATGTACTATTCACAACAAAATGATATTGTTTTACTTCATTTTGAAACATTTTCACAGAGAAAAAAATGACCATATTTGAGTCCTCAATTTTCCCTTACAGATAGACAATTTTATTGTCAGGTTGATAGTTATGAGATTATGTCTTCTTTGAAAATGTTGAAAAAACCTGTCACATTGTAGATAAATTTCAATCTCACTAGCAGCGGAAATTCCAAAATACACTTAGGTGATGCTATTATGAGCAGCAGAATCAATCCATTAGTTCAGAAAGAGGCAGGATTAGGTAAAAAGTTAAAAAAAAAAAAGAAAAAAAAGAAAAAAGAAAAAAAAAGGACTGCTCAAATATGGAAATTAAAACAGTCACTGATGACTCCACAAAGAGACAGCTCAAATTATACTCACAATTATCAGGTAGAAGACTGCAAATTATACTCCCAATTCACAAAGAAAAAGCAATCTAGAGGAGAAGCACTGATTTACATAATCAATATAATACAAATTCAGGGAGGCCACTTTTCAGCACACGCACACACACACACACAAAAGAAAGCAGAGCAGGAGACAGGATTTGCACTAGGCAGATAATGGAAGAAGAACCCTGCAGAGAGAAAACTGAGATAAAAGGAAAAGGACTTTAGAGAGAGGAGGCAGGACAGCACCACCTTGCCTGCGTGCCAGCCCAAGTGCTGGCTCTGAGGAAGCTCTGGTGGGGGAGATGATTTAAGGTGTCTTTTAAGTTTCATAATGTCATCCGGAATGGAGAGTAAGCCCTTGGACTGGCTTCCTGAAGTCTAACATGTTCTTTGCTGGAAGTCAGAAGCACCCGATGGCTTCCGCAGTTATAGGCAGATCCTGAACACCCATTTTAAATGAATATTCATAATTTAAATTATAATGTTCAATTATAATTATATTATTCAGTTATAACTCCAATATTTAAAGTACCTTTAAACTGTGATGATCCAATGAATCAAACCTTTTTGGTTTTTTCAAACTCTTTTTATGCTTTACAGGCTCCAGGAGACAGGTTAATAGCTCAAGCAAATAAGAAGTATGCCACAAGCTCAGGCACGCTGAAAGAGTCCTTCCCTGATCATTAGAAAGAGTACATGTCTCACAGTTAGTCCCATACAAATATTTCTACCTTCAGCCTCTTGCTACTGGGGAGAATTTGAGGTTTTCCCGGACACTACCCATTTTGCAGATGTGACCTCAAACATTAATGAAAACATTCATTTGGGCTTGTAGATGAAACTGCAACATCTATAAATAAGAAAGGACCCAGTTTATGAAGAATTTTTTTCCTATGAGGGTGGAGAGGCCCTGGCACAGACTGCCCAGAGAAGCTGTGGATGCCCCATCCCTGGAGGTGTTCAAGGCCAGGCTGGATGGGGCTTTGGGCAACCTGGGCTGGTGGGAGGTGTCCCTGCCCATGGCAGGGGGTGGAACTGGGTGGGCTTTAAGGTCCCTTCCAACCCAAACCATCTTGTGATTCTATGTGGGTCCTGATTTGGCAACGTTATACTTAGCTTGATCCAAAGGTGGGAGGCAGTTCCCATGGGATGGTGAGCTTTGAGTATGAGGGACTTGGTCCTGCAAGGTAGGCTTTGGCCATGGTCTAAAAGGGCTTGAACAATATGTAGGCATATTTCCATGGTTCAGTGGAGCCAGTGAGACTTGGTGAGCTCTAGGCTGAGACCAAACAGGATGAACTTCTGGAAAGCAGCAGTGATGAGACAGAGTGTGCTGGAGCAGAGGACGAGCCCCAGGGCTCCTCGCTTCCAGGCTTTGGCCCTTGCCTGTTCATCCATGAGGAGACGTCTCAGGACACAAGCCACAGTGAGTGCAAGTGTGTGTGTGCAAGGAGGTCACTGCAGGCACAGCACAGAAAAGCAAGTGGCTGAGCATGCTCTGAGCAACACCAAGGACACCATCCTGTTGTGGGGCTTTTTCCTTCTCTCAAAAGCCGCTGAGCCAGTAGACCGGGCTGTGAAGACATATTTCGGTGCTGTGGCAGAAACTCCCTCCTGCTTCCATTGCCAAAACTCCCTCCGACTTCCGTCAGGTGGCCCCGGCCCAAGCATCCTGCCAGCTGCAGGAGCACCGCCTGGTCCCGCGGGGATGCTGAGAGCTGGCGGCTGCAGGACCCAGCCGGACCATGGCACACGCCGCGATGTTCGCGCCCTCGTAAGGAAACTAAAAATAAATTTACAGGAAAATAATACATTCTTTCTAATCTGAGTCAAACCTAAAAATTAATCAGCTATAATTATCAAACCTAATTTAATTAAAACTAGCTACTCACCATCTGGTGTTATTTGTATAAATTTGGAAATCTACTATTTCATATTAAATTCCTCCGTTTAACGAATTATGTTAGAGAATATATTTCTCCACTATAATCATTATGTAATTAATCATTCTACAAATTATATTTCCTTCCACTTGATAGTTTGTATAATAACAGGGCAGATGATCAGCTACTTTTTTTGTCAAAACTGGATTTAAAATGAAGACTTGCAACATCAATAAAAATAATTCACTGAAGTAGAAAGATGTATGACGAGGCAAGATTTTATTTCTCAGCTTCGTCATTGAGAGTATAAATGACAACCCCATTTGATTTTTTTCTGCATATGTGTAACTTTATATACAGATATATAATACCACAAGTATATTATATATATGCACACAGTATGTAATACCCAATTAAGAACAAGAGCTTGATTTAAGGATCTCTTTCCTGGTGGAGTATGGAAACGTGTAGTTCAAGACATTTAAAAACTTGTCGTCAGAAGTATATTCCAAGGAGATATTATGTTCATTTATACACTGATGCGTAAAACACACTAAAATGAACATGATGAGAAGACAGTGAATTGATCAACACTAAAACATGAATGTTTGACACAGCTGGCATGGCAGTCACGGCTTTCTCAGTGAAATCTCTAAAATGCCCATACTTTTTGACATGTAGGTATTTCTGCAAGAATTTAGAGAAATGTCTATGTTAGTTCACAGAAGGCTGTTCCCAAAGGGCATCCATGGGAGGCCACGGGATGAAGAAGATGACAACAAAGTGTTGAGGCAGCAGAATGGGTGCAGTTTGGGGCACAGGCTATCTAAAGCAGATTTGGAGACATGGCATTTATCCCTTATCAGCTTGATGGCTGACCTGCTATTTTAATTTGGGGTTATCTCTTCATGTGTTTTGTCTGTGTAGATGGTAAGCGAGTGGCTCTCCAGATGTGTTTGCACAGCACTGGGTTGTGGCAGGAGCTCTTAATGGCGGCCTTGACTTAGCTCTGCAAAAAAAAACAGTAACAGCAAAATACAAAAGACCAAATATATTGTTCAGGTGCATTGATAGTGAGAGAAAGGAAAGGAATCCCGGAATCCCAGAATGGCTGAGGCTGGCAGGGCCCTCTGGAGGCCACCTGCCCCAACCCCTGCCCAAGCAGGGCCACCCAGAGCAGGCTGCTCAGGACCACGTCCAGGTGGCTTCTGAAGGTCTCCAAGGAGGAGACTCCACCACCCCTCTGGGCAACCTGTGTCAGTGCTCTGACACCTGCACAGCAAAGGACTTTTTTTCTGCTAGGTTAACAATTGGGCTTGATGATCTTGGAGGTCTCTTCCAACCTAAATGTTTCTATGATTCTGATATTTAGATGGAACTAATGAGGAAAAAAAAAAAAAGTGGAGGAAAAATTTCCTCCCTAAATCTTAAATGTTTCCAAAACTATGCTTCTACCCACAGTTTTGTCTTGCCATCATCCATGGCCAAAAAACTACTCATTAGTCCCTAAGTCACCTACTTGCAATAGCATTGGACGCCCTAAAAAAAAAAAAAAAAAAGCAGGGGCTCTCCTAAGCCATCCACAGTAACCAGACCTCCCTCAGAGTGAGCATTCATTTGTAACAACAGCATTTAAAAACAATATAGGAAAGAGTGCTCGTGTTCAGCTTGTTTAGTACATAATTATCTTCTGTGTAGAAGTCTTGGCTGGTCTAAGTTTCCTGGGGCTCCTGAGCACACAAGATGCTCCCACCCCTCTTTCCTTTATGCAGCATTTGGGCTTTGCCCTCACCAGCAGTATTTATAGAAAAGCCCACAGCAGCATCCAGTCCATCACGTTTGGTACTTCACTATTTAATGGTGAAATAAATCCAGTAAGGATGAGTTTTGTTGTTTGGTTGCTGTTGGACTAGGTCCTGATGGGAGCCTGAAACCACTTAGGCTCTTTGGGAGCCCAGGAGAGAGATTTTCAGATGTACGCAGAGAATGCAAGATGACAAACTGCTAGATTCGGTTAAATTGGGACTGTTAATTATAGCAGTTTAAATTGGGTTCTGACTCAGATTTTGAATTCATAGTGGCAAGATGACAGCCTGGAGAAGGTGTTTGCAAATGGCTGACTCAGAGGATGATGATCAGCACGACGGTGCCTTCTGCCCGTGCTAGTACTACGTGTTTGTAGGAGCGCTGCTACCAGGCACTGGTTGCCAGCCCAGCTCCACCCCTTGGTCTGTCCACCACAGATTACGAAGCCTGGAAAGACAAAGTGAGCAACTGGAGGAAGGATCGTATTAATTGGGTGAGTACTAAATGGCAGTCCGCCATCTCTCTTAGTGTTCTGTCCTCTTCTTTCCACGTCTAATGCTGATTTTCCAGATGTTTCTGTAGGCATCCAGCTGCTTCTGACTTGAGTTGATGAAATGGCTTCTGAGTGAAGAGCAAGCATTTCCTAAATCCTCTGTGAAGGAGGGAGGCTGAATTTCCACCCGGTTCTCCAAATTCTGAGCCAGCATGTGAGGCTGCGGTCGGGAAGGCCATGGGCTGCCAAAGGGATGGGTGCTCTGGGGAAAAGCTGCCTTGGTAGGGAGGTCACAAAATCTGTCCAAATTTCTGGCCAAATTCCATCAAATTGAGGCCTCCTCCTGGAAATACTGAATGCTGACAGATTCCAGTTCTGTCTCTGCTCTCCCCAAAGCACTTTTGCTTTTTTCTGCTAGTTGTCCTTGAAATCGTTTCATTCTTGCTTTCATACAAAGCGAAAATTCCCAAGATCTGGTTCCCCGTGTACTCACAGTGCAGATCAGCTCAGATGCTCAAACGGTTGCTGAAATTAATTTGCAAGCATCATAAGTGACTAAGTTTCATAACTGCACTTTGTTAGTTGCAAGCGGGGGTCAAAATCTAATACCACATGAATAATGCAGCTAACTCCTGCTTTGATCTTTGAAATCCTCATACCTGTGCTTTTCTGGGTGCACTGTCAGCTAGCCACCGAACAGCAAGTGGGGAAGGTTTGTTACAAGCTGCTTGGGACTGATCCAGAAGCCAAGGAGCACCTATACTGAAGTAAATTATATACTAGTTCCACGCAGAAATAATGCACTATTCCTGAAATTACAGTTTTCAAATTTCTGACTCTGCTTTAATGATTATTAGAATGGAGAGAGTAATATATTCAATGAATTACTGGTTTTAATCCATTGAATAGCTAAGAACAGATTGTGATTCCCCGGTCTGTTTGCTATTCAAATGAGTTCAACAGATACCTTTTCTAATCTTGAACTTGGTGGTCTGAAAGTAAATATCCACTGTACCTAGTTGGTGGTGGTCTGATTAATCACATGCATTGTATCTGTTTCCTGACAGGAACATTGTGGGAACACCTAGGCTGAATCCCTGTTTACACAAATACACAACTTTTTCATGATGTGGAAACAACTTACATGTGGCTTTCCTCATGCTCTTTCTTTTTCTTTCTTTCTTTTTCTTTCTTTCTTTCTTTCTTTCTTTCTTTCTTTCTTTCTTTCTTTCTTTCTTTCTTTCTTTCTTTCTTTCTTTCTTTCTTTCTTTCTTTCTTTCTTTCTTTCTTTCTTTCCTTCCTTCCTTCCTTCCTTCCTTCCTTCCTTCCTTCCTTCCTTCCTTCCTTCCTTCCTTTCTCTCTTTCTCTCTTTCTCTCTTTCTCTCTTTCTCTCTTTCTCTCTTTCTCTCTTTCTCTCAGTCTATTTCCCAAAGTGTCACAGAAAATGAACACAGAAGGAATTTAAATGGGGCCAGAGCAAACTTGTTTACTTTTTTTTTTTTTTTTTTAATCCTTTGGCATATCTAGGAACAGACTGTGATTGAGGCTCTGATGCAGAAAGGTGATTTATGATAGTCTTAGCTTTAGATGTGCTGCCCTGCTCCTGTTGCATTCAGTGTGACTGTGCAAGCAAAAGATGAAGTATGAGCATTGTCTTGGGAAGATCAGGGCCTAAGCTAAGATTATCTGAAAACTTTTTGAATTATTCAGCTCTAATACTCACTGTTTGAGCACTACTCCTGAAAGAACTAAGTCTACCATCATTACTTCCTAGTCCTCTAGACAACTTGAACCATGAATTATTGTCGCTATTCCCCTCTACAAGCAAAAAAAATTCAAAGATAACACTGAGCATCCACAAACACATATATTCTGTAAGGGAACGTTGCCTGAGAGAGACAAACCCTTGCAAAGTAACATCCATTGTGGATTTTCCAAGGATATTTTTATCAAATTATTTCACCACCAAGTTCTTTAAGTTTAAGATACATTTTTTTAATTTCAGAGTAGATTTTATATTTTTGGACAGGTAAGCTGGTGTATTTCTCACAGGCTCCGAACAGGATATAACATAGCTGCCTGTAATTGAGGGAAGGGAGATGGACAGAGGCATGCCTAGCTGAGGTTCTCCTTCTAGTCCACAGCAGAGTTCCTGCAGATGTCAACACTGAGCTTGACCGCTGCCAAAAGGAAGAAACTGATCTTCATGTATTAACTGAACTCTAATTATCATATCCACAGAAACAGTCCATGATTTCCCGGAAAGTACACTTGCACTGGGAAGACTCCTCTTGTTTTTTTTGTGCTGCACCCAGTTTGGAAGCACCCAGTTTGAGAGGCCATCCTTACCACCACACAAGAGAAGCGCTATGTTTAGGTTTCCGTGGCTGTTCTATAGATAAGCCATGTAGATGGATCATGCAAACTCAACCCGATACTCAGTGCCTGCTGTAAAATAGATGTTCTGAAGGTGCCTCTAGCAAAAGTGTAAAATCAGAGTGAAATGTCTTTCCCCAGCGACAGACTTACAATCAGCCATATGAGAGACGTTCCAACCTACATTTGTGCCTTAAATTTGTGCCTCAGTCAACAGAAGGAACAAGGCGTAGTTGTGGAGATTTACAGTTTTTGAAGTTCTCCGCTGTAGAGATGTAGTGACAGATTCACCCATCAGGAAACAGACTGGGAGAGGAGAGAAGACGGGGCAGGTGTGAGGATCTCCAGATCAGCATGTGTTCTGGATGAGCAGCTCTGTTTCTCTCTATTGCCATCCTGTTTTTCTCCTATCCATACTACCCATCCAGCCGTGATATATCCCAATGGATATAACCCTCTTAGGCTGTGGGACACAGTGAGAGGCCCTCAGAGAAAACAGTTCCTGAACCCTCACCATGGTGGGGTAGAGCAGTGGATGGGGGACTTTTGGTGGCTCCAGCAGCTGAATGCTGCTCTGGAGAATATAAAAAGGAAAGGGGAAGGAGGCAAATGAGGACTGAGTGGTGAGAAGGGCTGGCAGGTGCTGGGAATGGTGTGAGGATGCTGGAGGGCATGTGCTCAGCTCCTTGGGCTTGTTGCGTCTTCTCAGGGCCCGTGGCCTGGAGCAAAGCAGCCATAAAAGCAGGCATTGTTTCAGAGCACTTAGCCAGTCATGCTTAAAGGGATTGTAAGTGTTTGTTAGAGGTTGGAAGCAAGAATGTGAGTAAAAGCGTAAGGCAAGCCCTCAGGGTAGATGTACGCTGAGACAGTATAACCTGCTCCTCCTACTTCCCAGTTTTGCACCTGGTTAACTCTAGGTCAGAATGAAGCTATAAAGTCATAAATGATTATTTGTGACCCCAGACAAGAACATAACCTTTCTATCTTTAGACTCTACTGAAGTGGCAAAACCCTGATTACAGAATATTTTTCCATGAATTAGGAATGCAGGCTCTATAGGTCACTGGGAGTTCAGACTATTCCCTTGGCATAAGCAGATGTCTTCAAGATAAACCTGTCCTCAACACGTCAACAGTTCCAAACTAGCTTGTATGCCCTGGACAGGACAAAAAAAGAAAAAAAAAAAAAAGAAGAAGAAGAAAAAGAAAAAAAAAAAAAGAAAGGGGAGGCATCACCTTTCCAAAGGACTGAATAGCCAGGTGACTTCAGGAGCTAGATTAAATTACATTTCAGGTGTTGGCTCTACAGCACGTGGCTACCGATCTGTAAGCAGGCCTTTTTGGTGATACACAAACCTGAGGGAAGGAAGATGTGCTGCACAGCCTGTAGGTGATGCAGGGCTGTGCTGGCTTCATGCAGGGCCAGCGGGGGCATCAGGACCACGGGGCCAGCCTGGAGGAGGTGGCAAGCAGGGCACGCAGAGGCACTCGAGTAGTCATCATCACAACAGTCTGTGCAAATTTGCTGCAGCAACTGCTTTTCCACTGTTTCTTCCTGCCCCCTATTTGGCTTCTTTTTCTTGACTCTATTTCCCCACAGTCCTCTTGTTGGCCTTCTACCTGTTACCCAAATTCTCCATTCCCCTCTATATCTCCTTTACTTTTCCTTAACATCCCATTTTAAGAAAACCCTCTTATCTTCTCTAAACTTTACTCCTTCCTTCTCTGCCCCTTTTCCCCAGTCTATTTTCTGGTTCCTTATTCAGACGCACGCCTCATTCCAGTTGCAGTTTATCCAGGATCCTCCTTCACTCGTTGTTCTTGCTGTGACATTCTCATCTGGAGCACATCCCTCCCTCCCAAAGTCGAGCGGTTGTGTTTCCCGGTGAAGCTCCCTCCATCTGCCTTCCAATCAATCATCTCTGTACCAACTGCTGGGATTCGGCTGGCATGCACCGTGCCCTCCTGGCAGCACACGACCCTCCCCAAATACTTGCTCGCGGAGGAGACAGGTCCTGGCACTGTGGTGCCAGTGGAGAAGCAGGGTGATGGCCACTGCTCCTCTGAGCAGGCACGATGGCTGTACCTGTCCAGAAAGTGTCCTTACTTTCCCAGCACATTGCAAGTATTTTATGCCATTGGCCAAGTGGGAGAGCTAAATCGTTAGCATCCTCATGGCTTATAAATCTTTGTGTGACAGGACATGGTGGTGAAGGCATCTGCCATGCTTTGCTCTTTGGGAAGCAACTGGCTGAGTTTCAACTGCTGTAATACGGAGTGCTGTGTAACAGGGAGGCAGCCTGTCTCAGAACTGCTCTCTGGGCCATTTTCTGGAAGGGTGATGTACTGCCTGCACAACATCCAGCCTGCACAACAAATACTGTGACCATACCCCTCCTAGTTATGTCATAGCTTTTTATCCCACAGGACACTAAAGCATTTGTGGTTTATAGAAATGCAGAACAGCGTCAGCTCTCCTTCAAGCGCCGGGCTGGAGTTTTAGCAGCTCTCTGCTCGCACTGCTGCACAGCCACATTCACATGAAGCGAGGTGATAAATAACAGCCCCAGTCAAGCCCAAGCAGGTTTGTATGGGCTGGCCATCCCAGGACACACACACACACACACACACACACACTGTCTTTTCCCTTGCCTGCACAGAAGAGCTGCTCCTCTGCCCCCGTGCCCTTCCTCAGCCCAGCAGAAACACCTGCACACAGCTAGTGGGGATAACAGGGACTTGCTTTGGTACCTGTATTTTCACTGTCATTAGCGGAAGCGTTGTCTCCGGTTCCTCCTTTATCTCCTTGTTATCTTACTATTGTTGCTTGCATGGGTAAGAACATCGTAGTACCAGCAGTATGGAAGCGTTGCTGTGAATAGGGGCATTTTTAACCCCAGCCCTTTCTGTCTTTAACAGGACAGTTTATGTATTGTTCAAAACAGGAAAGGCAAAAACATAGCAGGAAGGCTATTTCTCAGTGGCACCTGTGATGTCGGAAACAAATGTGCACGTTAAAGGGAAAACACCTTCTCATCTGCCATGTAAAAGAAATTAAGAGATGATATCTTCTGAGAAATAACAACCAGGCACTGTAGCAGGACTCATTCCATGTCCTTGGGTGTTCAGCAGTTATGGTGTACTTGGCATGGACCTTTCCAGATATCACATCTGCATAAGCTACCTTTTTAAACATAAACACTTTTCCACAGAGGAAGACTATGTCTCCCCTTCTTTGCCATTAACAAAGATACAGATATTTTGACTGGCCAATTAATTTAGGTAGGAAAGGGCCTCAGGAGGTGGAAAAGGACCTCAGGAAGTTTCCAGACCAACCTGCTGCTCACAGCGGGCACAGCTTCAGGGTGCTCAGGGTTGGCTCTGGCCTTGAAAACCTTCACGGATGGAGACTGCTCAGCTTTCCTGGGCAACCCGCTCAGCTTCCTCATGGGGAAAGTTTCTCCTTAAGGCCAGTCCGAGCATCTCTTGCTCTCGTGTTTCATTTCATGTTGTCCCTCGTCCTGCTGCCACACAGCACTGTGCAGGGCCGGGCTCCCTCTTTTCGATGGTCTCTTGCAGGTGGTGGGCGGCTGTTGGGCATATTTTGGGAGAACTCACAAATGTCTCCAGTGTCATGCTGGTTTCCTAAGGGGTGACATCCCTGCCAGTTCTTCTTCTGCCACAAAGGAAAGCTGGGTATAAAATCTCCCTTTTTCTCTCCTCGGTGCTTAAATCACTGCTGTTATTATATACTAGAGTGGGTTACAATATTTAATATAATTTACCTTTCATAGTAGTCCTGTGAGACCAGAAACCAGTTTCATTTTGAATTTATGAATATGTAAATGAGGCATGGAGAAACTAATTGTCTTGCCCACAGGAAGGTTGTCACAGAATAGGAGCTTGAACCTGTTACACCTGTTAACACGCTCCGTGCTCTGGCTATTTGTTCTTCCCTGCCTCTATTCTGGTGCCCAGCTGCATCCATGGGTGAGCTGACCTGTAGCACCTCACGCTGCTAGCATGAGCTGCAGGCTGCCATCAGGTCCCACGCACCTATGGAAGGGGGAAAGGGCTTGGGCTAATCCGTGTGCTCATCAAAACGCAGAGCCCCAGGGGAAGCCAAGCTTGGGCTTCTCCGTTTTTTCTTACATTTCCTGAAAATGAGTTGACTCCTCCTGTTATAAGGTGACAACACAAAGCATTGCAGAAAGCAAGTTCTTCACGTACTGAAGAAGGAACGCCAGCAGAATAAACACGACCTTCCTTGTAGCTACTTTGCTTTTCCATTTGTTTTTGGCATGGGACCTTCTCTATCCCTCTTCTGCTTGTTTCCACGCACAAGTTGTACACAGATCTCTCTACCCCATTTCATCAACAACAACAAAAAAAGGAGTACGAAAGGTCTGCAGAAGCCCCGGGGGAAGTGATGCAATCACAGATGTTGTAGGATCTATGTCCCAGCTGCAATGAACCTGCATGTGGCAGCTGCTGTTGCACAGCCATCACCAGTAACAGCTGGAGGGGCTCTGCTTGTAATGGCTCATCCCCCGGGAAGGAGCGAGTGCGAGCAAAAGCAGCAGGCGTTGCGTACAAGGCATCGCATTGCCACGCTTTACTTTGCCTTTTGTTAGAAAACAAGCACAAAAGCAGGGAGAAAAAAAGCAAAATTGGAGATGTTCTCTTGCACCCCCATCCTAGAAGTATTATCAGCTATCAAACCACCCCAAATTATGCTCTTCCCTCCCTGACTGAGCCCATAAGACAGATGAGATCTAAGTATTTGCTAGTGTTTGACCTTTTCTAAATATCCTTCTTAAAGTGGTGGAAAGACTAGGTGCAAAATAAAGGTGGCCTATAAGCAAAATAAAAATGAAAAAAGAATCACGAGCTCTGCAGCCTGCCCGGAGAAGCTGTATTCCTTGTAGGTTTTTTTTTCTCATTACCTGAGAAGAAGACATACATTAGGAGAACATATAAGAAATAAAACAAAAATGTGGTTTATATCCTCACAAAAGAAAAAGCAGTTTCTACGTTCATTGTCACTGTGTTTTGATATATGTTTAGCTACATTATGTCCTAGGATCATCTAATTTCCATATAAAGTATCGCTACTTTCAGTTTTACTAGACAGTGTTCAGGGGAGACTTTGATTTGTGTGCCCTAGGGTAGATCTGAGAAATGCATAATTTTCTTTAAGTCCCCTCTGTCATGCACCATCAGTAAATTCCTGTACAGATTACAACATGGGTGTTTAGTCAGAGGTCTGCACTCCCACGGAGGAGAGTGGGAGGGAATAATAAATGTGTGGACCTAAGTGAAAAAAAAAAAAAAAAAGGTAAAAGAAAAGAGAGAAAGAGAGAGAGAAATTCCATTAAGAAAGGTTACTGAATCAAAAAGAATTTATCAAAAGTAGACTGGTGAGAGTGGCTCTTGAATTTTTATGAATTTGTGGGGCACACAAGTCAGCCTGCTTTGGACTGTAATTTCAGCTAATAGCAGAATGGGGACCACTGAGGCACACTCTGTCACTGTTTCTAATCTCCACTGCTCTGGAACACCAGTTACGCATCAATTCAATTAATCACCGGTGATAACAAAAGCTGTTTTTTTTTCCCACTTTAGAAATGTTGCCTTTTTTTTTTTTTAAGTGCAGAACTTTATCAGGCACAATTTCTTTTTCCCTTGGAAACAAACAAACAAAAAAAACCCAACCCAAACCAAACCAAACAAAAAAAGCTTATAAAGTTCATTTATACAGAGAGAATAAATTCTATCTCCTACTGTTTTCCCCTGTAACCTCACATGAAATACGGCTTGGGGCTGTGCTAATTCTCAACGTTTAATGCGGACTGATGAAAGCAGTTCATCACCCACACAGATGCACTGTGCTCTCAGTAGCACACATACGGATCGGGGTGCACGCACGTGTCGGACCAGCAAAGCCCCAGGCAGTAGTGCCATGGCATGGCATGCACAGTGTAAATATACCACGCCAGGTATACCACAGCAGCCAGCAGGTATCTTAACGCCGCTCTTTGGGGATACACGGCATTAAAAAATGAGCACTTGCCACCGTACAGAAAAACCTCTCCTTCTTGTCACTCTACCCCCTCCCTAGATTTATCTCCTTCTGCTAATGACTTTTTCAATTTGTGCCTTTCTCTGACAGATAAAGCTTTGTCTCCCCGTTCTCTTGGCTTGGTGCGACTCTCGCCGTGTTTGCTGCTCATTACCCGCCCTCCGCGGAAGGTAGAGGCACGAACCTTCCCATCAGCAGCTCAATGATCCCACTTCAAACCCAGTCGTTCTGCTGCCACATCTCATCCTGACAAGTCGTTATCCACCCGCCCAGGTCAGTCTGGCTCTTGCATATTCGCTGTGCTGCGACCCCAGCCTCTCTCCCCGGCCTGCGACACGTTAATTCACTGGTAAGCTTCCCCTGCCGAGTTTGACCCTCTCTTGCGATGGGAAGGGAAGGGAAGTAGAGGAGCACAGACGTGTGGCTGTGTTCGGAGGTGGCCCTTCATCTCAGCCCCCTTTTCGCTGCCCAAAGGGGCTGCTCCAGAGGAGGTGCCAGACCCTTCCTAGCTCCCCGAATGCCACTTCTGCGGGGAAGGCACGAAAGGAGAGCACGTGGGACTCTGCCTGTGCTCCCAGCTTGTGACATATAAATGATTAGAGCTGACATTTACAACATCTCCCATCTGAAGCCTTGTAGGTACGTCTACCAGGCTGTGAGGCAGGCAGGTGTGATCATCCCCGTGTAACGGAGGAGCAAACGGAGGCACAGCGTGAGGACACAAGCTCGTGGCCCATCCTCGCCTTTCCATAACACCAGGGACTGGGAAGTCAGGCATTTAACAGGCTGGGCTAGGCCACAGCCTTCACAGCGAGGCAGGAACATCCATGTACTTTTATTGTGTCAGTGTGAAAGGAAAAAAATTGAAGTTTTCTAGGCAACAAATAGGTCTGTCTTTCATCTTCCTCTCTCCTTCAGTCAGGAAAGAACAAGTCTGTTTCTAATGACGGATATCCTATCTGTAACCAAAGGCATTGCTTCCTCTGGTGCAGTAGAGGGAGGACAAGCAAAATTTCACAGCCTGGTTGTTCTCAGATGGTTTGTGTACGACTCAAGCGTGCACTCGAGGCTGAGCATTCCCATATCTCTCAGGAGATGAATCAGGGTGCTGGCTCCAGTTCCTTTTCAGAGACAGCAGCCCCAGCGATGACCAAAGAGGTGGCTCTTAGCTCAGCTCTCCCGAGTAAGAAATGTCTCTGACTCGGTGTTTGTGCCAGGCCGCACAGCACCACCTGGCTCAGGCATTAAGGTACTGTCACAGCACCAGCAACGTAAGGAGGCGGTGTGCTCTGAAATACCTCTGGCTGCCCACTAGAGCAGTCAGGAAGCTCAGTTACCACCACCCTGAGCTGGCTGTGAAGGGCACAGACAGGCTGTGTGCACTCCAGCACCATTAACCTCCACTGCTCAGCAAAATGCTCCTTCCTGTAGCCCTCATCTACACACTCCCTCCGCAGCTCTGTCCTGCCTGGCATAAAGGGTCTGCTCTTTGACCAGCACCATTCCTCTCCACCCCCAAAAGTGTATCCCGTGGAAGCAAAGGCTCAGACCACCATTTCCAGTGCCCTGCAGGTATGTGACCCCTGCAATGGTGCCCAGGACAGCCCTCCATCAAGAGCTGCACATGCAATTACCATGATCTTTTCTAAAAGGGCTCTGCAGGGACGTGTCTATTTAAGCAGAAGCAGCAGTTACCAGACTCCAGAGCTGTCATTACACCAACATTTGCAGCTCTGCATTTACCTCTCTGTGGCTCCCAGAGCTCTTGCAGCACTGACAGCCCATACCACACAGCGCTTAGCTCATACCCTATCGGAGCTGCAAGTGCCTGTTAGTCCTAGGCAGACAGGTCCTGGGAGAAAAGGAGAGGTGATATTTGCTCTGCAGCCTTTATTTTTAAGGGTTAAACCGGACAAACCCTGTCTGCTCTGAAAATGCCTCTTGTAGGACAATAATATATCTCAGGTCTCCATGCTTTGCTGCTTCTTTTCTGCCTTTTTCCACACCTTGGGATGTTTTTGCGTTTCTCCAACCACCTTTCTGAGCTGACCGCAGTTCTCTCCATGTCTTCCCTCATATCCATAAGCCCTGATCTTCTGGGTCTCTCTTATGGTTTCTCACCTCGCTGTGAGCACCGAGCTGCAGTGGCCACCTCCAATTTCTGACCTAGTCTCCCCTTCTTCTGGAGGGCGATCCTGGCTGTGTCCCCACCCAGGAGGGTCAGAGCTCATCGTGCCTGTCTCAGGCTAGGGACCTGCTGCCACCATGCAACCCCACAGCACAGCATACCTGCCCATCCCTTCCCCACATCCCCCTGCCAAGGACTGGGCTCCCCAGGCATTTCTCAGAGGCCTAGCGTTTCTCGATACATTTAAGAGAAATCTGTGGGAAGGAGTGGGAGAAATGTTAGTACAGAGGTGGCCCAACACTTTGGGACAGCAGTTAATAATCTAGGAGCGACTGCGATGCCCTGGGTGAGTTAGAGGGCTGTCAGGAAGGAGATGAAATGTAACAAGTATAAGAACAGCACAGCTAGTAGAATTACAAATGCAACTCTAAAGCAGGGGATCCGTGACTGGGCAAGAGCAGTGCAGGGAAAGAACCTGGGGTAATCACTCATGAAGGAATTAAGATGAGTAGTTAATGAAAAGCCATAATTAAGGGAAGCAAATACAGTCTTGGGATGTATGAGAGGGAAAATAATATGAAAAATATTACCCAGAGTGTTTTGTTCACACCAGCTGAGATGCAGCTACCAGCGGAGTTGGGTTTGTACCTCTGGAGCATGAGGCTGGGAATCCCCAGCTCAGAAACCGTGCTCGAGAGCCCCCATCCCTCCAGCAAATCTTCTGATTGTTAACTTTCGCATATGCTGCAAGGTCAGTCCGTTTTCAGGTTGTTTACAGGGCTGAAAGAGCAGGGAGGGATTAAACCACCTTTTCTGGATCAGATGAGAGTTTTCACATCTTTATATTTCATGTCCATTTTATAATCTCTCTCTAGTAAATAGAGGGATGACTCCTAAGCTACAGCAAACATGTGCAGGGAGGAAAAGTTTATCTCCTGCTCACAGAGCACCGTTGTACACCCTGTAGGAATTATGCATGATGGTGGGCACAAAGGGAGATGTGACATTGCTGATAAGCAGTTGGGAGCCAGCTGATCTGCAGCCGGGCAGCATCAAACATCTGACTAAAACAATGTGGGGGAATTGTCTGATTTTGGTGAAGTTCCTGCATCCAAGAGCTCTCACACTGTATGACCAGCAGGATGAGGATGGGGAGGGAGAGCCAACAGCAAGCAGGTTGTCCAGCCTCCGAAGGTAGCTGATGGGAGGAAGGATTGCAAGACTCAAAGGTGGGATGTCCAAAGCCCATGGTGGATTCATTGCAGTTGCCTGCCTGACTCAGTTATTTTGGAAGGCCTCTTACCCATAATAAGAATTATTGACTTAAGCTACCCAAGCCACCATTCTGGCTACTGGCCCATGGTGTGCTTAAAAAGGTGACTCAAAGACATCAGAGCCAGCTGCTAAACCAAAAAAAAGTATATATATGGTTTTATCATGAAATAGGAATGGTTTGAACTAATGTAAAAGAAATATTTGTAGTGGGAAATGCACTGGAGAATGGTTAGCTTGCAACAGAGGCACTGGCCAAGTCCCAGGCAGGACATAGACAAGGTAGCCTAAGAATGCAACATTAAATGGAAATGTCAGCAAGTGCAAGGAATGGAGCAGGATTCTTCTGTAGCTTTCAACAATACCAAGGGAAAGCTCCTGTTGCCATCAGACTCAGGGGGAAGATGTGCATTTCCCAGATGTAACCACTTCCAGCTATGCATCCCAGTCCTCCACCATGGTGAAAAGATGAACAATCTTGTCCTTGTTCCCTGGGGACACTGCCCACGTTCAAGTGATGCTTGGCCACTTGTCCTCCGCTTGCACAGAAGCTGGGGTGTGCGTGGCCCCAGTGATAAAGAGAAAGGGCAAGTGAGACCCCTGAGGCTGTTTTTCCTTGCTCTGTTCCTTCTCCCTGTGTTTGCTTGCAATGCCAGTAGACCATCCTCTGAGGAGGCTGAGGGATGGTGTGCTGAGATACAAGCTGAAATGAGTGGAAAAATAGCCTGTGCTTAGAAGATGCAAATGATGAGGGAGACAAAGTGACCATCTGTCTACCCAACTTCCTTAATCCTATATAGGCAAGGAGCTACTTTAAAAGTCAATATTCCTTCTGTTTCCTCACCCACCTGGCTCTATAGTCAGCTCCTGCCTGAATTCTTTGATGTCCATAAATGAAGGGAAGGAAAGGGGATCTGGGCTGTCTTACCTCAGGAAAAATATCCACACAGATAACTGCCTGCCCTAGCCTTTGATGTAATGAAACTTGATTATCTAAGTACCACTGCAGTAAAATTGGATACCAGTGGGCCCAGTGTCCATTTTAATGGCATGGTAATTCACTTTGCCTGCAGCCGTAGAGAGGCTGTTACAACAAAATCCTACTGCTAATAGACAGAAGGTCAGTCTTATCTGTCCTGTCGCAGGTAGATTACCACAGCTGAAATCCCCATTGCAGTGGTGGCTCTCTACCCTTTGGAGGTAGTGAGCCTCTGTGCTTTCTGACACGCAGAAGGAAAACCTCAAATAGGTGTTTTCCACCTGAAAAGCAAATGCGATCCACCGTTAATGCCGCACTGTTCAGAGGGTGTTGCACTTTACAGACATTCACCTACTGGCAGGTCCCTAACACAAGGAGCTTTCTTTATGTGTTTAAGCATCACAGGACGAGGAAAGGCTGGATGGAAGGGGTGGGAGGGCTACAAAAATAATATTATGCGCCACCGTGGTTTGTTATGCACACATCTTACACATGCTGCGACATTGCTGAAGCCAGGAAAAGATTTCATATTTCACTGCTATGGTGAATTTTGTGTGGTTTCTAGTAAGTCTGCGTGATCCAAAAACCTTACCGAAACCACTGGGGATTATAACAGCCTTCCACGAGGGCTAAAAGAGGTAGTGATTAAATATCCCTTTACTCATTGTTAGCTGATCAAAAAGAAGCCCAAATTATGCGCTAATATGACAGCCAGGGCCATAGTGTCAGAGTATTGATGCAAATGCTTGATGGCATACAATGAGGCTGTAAATCAGAGGTAAAAAGACAAAAAAACTCCTTCAAGGGGTTGAAGTCTAGAAACAGCAAGTGTGGCAAACCATAGCATGGCCTCATGAGAAAGCCGTGAGACAGACAACCTTTTGGGGCAGAATTTTGGCTGAAAGAAAGGGGCTGAAATTTCGGCTAAGGAAAATGCTTCCTGTGTTCACGGCACCTCAATAAACAGGGTTGCTTCAGAGAAGTATCTGATGGTATACAAACAAAGACAGGCTGAGATATCTATGGAAAATACAAGTACAGAGGAATCGGTCAAGGGGTATCCAACAACCGAGGTAATAAAGCCCATCTGAAGTTATCACCTAGGGCTCTTAATCACATTTTAGCCCACAGTTGCCTACCATTCATGTACAAAACCTTAGATTTGGCTTGACCCCCCAGGTTCTCCATGACTGGGGGTACAGTTTAAAGCTGTTGGGCTGCTCCAGCCAATTTTGAAGTGGGGAAAACAGTCCTGTCCATGTCAGGGACTTCATGTAATAGTCAGTGGGGAAAAGCAGTTAACTCTTGACTGTGGTTCATCCCAACTCTCTTGAACTCCTACCTTGGGATGCATGAATCAGCCTCTGGAAGTGCTTGTTCCTATCCCCTCCTCACAGCGAGACCCCTGGGTGCTTGGCTGGATAGACAGCTCACCTCTGCTAATGCGCAGACCTCTCGCCCAAGTGGGACCGATGTCCCTACACCTACTGTCCAAGAGTTGGCTGACAACCTCCAGGAGGCTTCTGTGAACCAACTGGAGATGATAAAACACACAGGGGAGCTCTTCTTCTCACGGGCAGCTCTCACCCCATCCTGTACATTTTCAGCTCTGCCTGTCTAGTCTTCTGAGGCATACACAGGCATGTTTTGCCTTCATAAACACAAAACACTTTTTATTCCAAAAATAATTTACTTTTTATTTATTGGAATCTGAATGGGATTACACTAGATAAATGTGGTCTTAATTGCCCTCGCAGGCCATACAAATGTTTACTCTTTGCTTGTTTTGTTTCATTTTGTAGTGTGTGTTTTTTTTCCATACACCCATATTAAAGAGAAATATTAAGCCTACACAATGTATGCTAACATATTTCACTGTTTGAGCAGGAGGGATCGGAGTTGGGTGATACACTGTAATTTGTCAAAAGGTCTGACACTGCATTATCAAAGGATACTTTTCTGCATTTTGAAAAACCTTTTCCCAACAAACATTCAAGTGCATTGTTTGATCAAACAATAACAACACTTTAATCTACATCGTGTACTTTCTTCAAAATAAGAAGTGGGGAATAATGGTTCTCTCTGTTTTAAAAAGGAATCCTTTTAGAAATGCTTTTAGAAGCAAAGACTTGGTGCCAGGATTTTTCTTACTTGGAGAATTTAGTGTTTTGCTGGAACAGAAGCCATACCCTTGAAGTCCAAAATGACACATAATGCGACTTAGTGTTTTGGTGCCACAGATACGCGCCCTGCACAAATGTACTCTACCCATCTTTGAGCAGATTCAGACAACCTTGATCTTGAAGCAAGGTCCACTGAAGTGACTCTAAATCTCTTGGCTGATGTCAGTCAACTCTGGATTAGGCCTTCCAACAATAAAGTAAGATGTATCTGACCCTACATACTGACCCTGCTGCAAAATAACACTGATCTCCAGGAATGATTTAGGAGCACCCCAAAAAACATGTATGTTTCTATCAACAGCAACGGTAAACAGCGAACAACCCAGATCCTATAGTTCTTTATTATTTTTTTAAAAAACAAAAATTAAATTCAGGCTGGGATTCATTTCTCCCACATTTAGCCAATGAAAAGAACAGTGTCTGTTCTAACCCAGTTCACCTTCTGTTGCTACCAGGCAGCAATGGCCGGTCTGGAGCCCACTGTATCTCACCCATCTTTGTACCTCCCTGCCAGGGATGTGAACTACTAGTTAAGGCTTTTGGATAAGTAACAGCAGGTGATATAAATGCCTCCTGCAGTGACACGGATATTGCACTGTGCTTGATCAAGGTCTCATTTACTGTAGGCTGTTAGTTTCAAAACTGCATAGCATAATTCTTTTCTCTCCTGGCTGTTCCTTTGAAAAAGATTAGGTGCCTGGCAAGTTTTCATATTCATTTAAAAAGCTAGAATGCAGCCAGATAGCACCACAGTCAATCATGGCTGTTATTATCAGGACCTCATCTGTTTCAGGAAGTCGGTGGAAGTCCTGCTTAACCAAGCAGGGCAGGAGTTGCCCTCCATTTTTCCCCCCTCCCTCAGGCTATTAAGTTTCCTCGTCAAAAGTTCCTGTATTTCATCTATAGTTTTAGGAACAACATGTGCTGGAAGTTAGAAAAGTGAAAGCTAAAACTGGAAAGTTATATTCAAGAACAAGTTAATAAGGATAATTAGGCAGTAGTGTAGACGGGCCCCCGTTTGTCTGAATCAAAAGCTTTGGATCTGTGTGACCATGTTAGATAAGATAATGGTGGGAATGATATAATAAGGAATTCTGTAAATGTAAGGGGTCAAATTGGAGAGCCGAGATGATCTTTTTCTACCTGTGATTTTTAAGTATGTCTAATGACATAGCCTTTTTAAAGGCAATGAGGGAAAAAGTGTCTTTCAAGTTTGCCCATTTGGCAGCCATTAATTCAGCTGAGCTAAGCAACCTGTAAATGGAACTGACAAATGCTATTATGCCAGGTGCTAAGTTTTTTTCTCTTTTATTTTTAATGAACACAAGAAAGACCCAAAATTCTTCCCACAGAAGACCACATCTGGGAATTTGCCAGAAAATTCAGGGTCACTGATTTGTTTGAAGCAGAGCAAAATACAGCTACCTTCATTTTTAATAAGCAAATAGGACCTGCACAGAGCACAGCCCCAGCCTGCCTTGCTGATCTGCTGCATGCAGCATCCTGAGGCACGGCCAGCCATCTTGATGGGCTGCAACCATGTGTTAAACATGCATGAGGCTGCAGGACTCAGCAGTACAGGCACACTGGGATCATTGCTCATCAACACTGGCTGACCAAAAACTGTTCTCCCCTGAAAAGTCTTTATTTAGAATGAAACCTGACTAGATAAAATGACTTTCTCTTCGTATCTTTGAATAGGAATGAGGTCCATGCTTTTTTTTTCTGCAAAAATAAAACTGTAATTCTAGTTTTTTGCATAATTTCAGGCAAATTTCAGTTCCTTCCTTTCTATGGAATAAGTTCCCATGCTTCTTGAACAAGCAAAAGTAGATAATCTAAATAAGTACCATAAATAATTTTAGGAAGCCAAAGGTGATTAAAAAGCAAATTCCAAGGCAAAAGCACCAATGCAGTCAAATGTTTGTGAACCTCCACTGACCCGCTCCATGTGGATGCTGATGCTGTATGTTGCTGTTCTGAGATGGTCTTGTGTAGCCACGTCCTGGGTTATTGACTGGAGAACAGGTAGAGTTGAGAACCAGCCTCACCACTTAGTATTTTAGTATTTTAAGGTCAACTTTTATTGAGTGAGCTCCTATTTACCATACTGAGACAACCCAGGGCATGTTACAGTAAAAAACAAGCCCTCTCGAGTGACTTTCAGGCACGATGCTGTTGATGGTTTTTCTCTAGATTGGGAATAGTTCAGATGTGTAAGAACTCCACATCTTCCTGAGATCTCCATCCATGAGGGACTGTCGCGGCTGGCTCTGCTGCCAGCCCCACCGAGAAACCTGCCTCTCCTCTCCATCCCCGTGCCACAGGGGACTGGGTAATCATATGTAGCCCATTACACAGCACAAAACACCAGCAATTGGTAAAGTTCAATGGCACCCCAGGAAAAAACAGTTTATTTCTAATTCTATTTCACTTGCGTTTTTGAAACTCCGTAAATGATGACGCAATTTGCATTTAACTCAGTTACTATGTTGTGGGATTCACCAGAGCTTTTCAATTCAGGTTACAAACCGTATTTTCCAACCAGCCAGGATATGTTAGCCTGCATGTTATTCACCGGTCTATCTCATGGCTGCCTGGACCTGGCTGGAAAAGGAGGGAGACCTGCAGAGCAGCAGCCAGCAGCACGGGCTCCATCACATAACTCTTTGAGACCAGCAGGAATTAAAACCTCTGTTAGGCTGGTGAGGTGGATTGAAAACTGGCTGAATGACCAGGCTAGTTATAGGCAACTGAGTAAGGGTCAATACTGGGGCAAGTACTGTTTTACATCTACATTAATGACCTGGACAATGGCACAGAGTGCACCCTCAGCAAGTCTGCAGACAATAAGAACCAGGAGGAGTGGCTGATACACTAGATGGTTGTGCTGCCATCCAGAGGGATGTGCAGAGACTGGAGAAATAGGCAGAGGAGAACCTCTTGAACTTCAATGAGGTGAAAAGCAAGTTTCTGGAACATCCCCTTACACCAGTATGTGCTGTGGTCCAACCCTCTGGAAAGCAACTCTGCAGTGAAGGACCTGGGGGTTCTGGTGCACACCACGCTGATCATGAGCCAGCAACGCATGCCTGTGGCAAAACAAACAAACAAACAAACAAACAAACAAACAAATAAATAAATAAAAAGGCCAACAGTATCCTGGGCTACGTTACGGAGGAGTGTTGCTAACAGGTATAAATATGAAGTAGTAAAAGTCAGTAGTGTTCCCAGAGAAGTTCATCTATTCCAATCTATTCCAGATAACCACTTGACAAAACCTCCTGAATGCCGTAGAGGAAAATAAGAAGTGCCACAACAATTTTACCACGTGATTGTCATTCTTCCCATGTCCCATAAATGCAGGCATAGTGGGATGATGGGATCGCTGTCAGTTCTGGGTCGAACTGTGTAATCTGAACACATGATGAGAGAAGTGTTACCTTACTTCATCTACAGCTAAAAACTATTTTTATCTCTGTATACGCTATATCATGATGGCCTCATGTTCTTGTTTACATTTCCACTTAGAAAGATGACCAGTTAACTGCACTTGTAGTTGCCCACACATTTCCAGTCATCTTTAGCTTAAGAAGCAAAGTTTCACAGCTACAATTACCACTATCATATCCTCTATCATTAAAGATTTTGTTATTCAGTTGTGTCTATTTTATTTCACTCTTCTTATCATAAGAGTTCTCCTAGAAATCTTAGGTGTATTTGGTTTTCTCTAGTTTGGCAATATTAGATTATAGCTGTGGAACGATATGTAACCCCGTTTCTAAACCCAGAATCGTGCATGTAGGCAATGTATCATCCATGAAGACTGTGTTTTGTTTTGCTTTGCTTTCTTTTTTTTCCCCAGTAATGAATCACTTTCTTCACACCACTGTACTCTAACCTTATAATGACATTCATTATCACAACATATTCATAGCCTCTACTTGTGAATGTAGTACGGAGCTGTTGTTATAAGGATGAATGTGAGGGGAAATTTGGTAGTTAGAAGTGAGCTGAGTATCAGTTCAATCCAGAGATGGTTTCTTGAGTCTCCACACATAAAACACAATTACATTCACAGATGCACAGTTACACACGTGTGCACATTCTCATTTCCAGTCAAAGCTTTGGTTTTGTCTTTCAAAGGAAAGAGAATTCAGTCACTGAAGATATAAGATGTGTACGTTATATACACGCCCAGTTCCACCAAACACATCATCAGTGGGAATGTGGCAATGAAAAAGCAGTGACAGTCTGTCCCATGAGTGAGTCTGTCCACAGAGGGGTGGGAGAACGGGACAAAAATCTAGCCTATGACGTATGGGGCTTGTGCATCCTCCAAATAGAGCCAGTAACATTATCAAAATCTTTACTGCACATAAGGATGTTTATTTAGGATAAGAGTTTTTGCATTCATAGCCCCCAGTGTCCACTGGGGGGTAATACAGAGTTTGGATTGAAAACAGATGTTAACATCTGGGCACCCCAACTCTACTTTGAAAAACCAACCCACAGCCACATATACCCAGCGAAGATTTCTTTGTCCCAAGCCCGTTTATTGCTCTGTCCCAGGCTTTGAGACATGCCCCTGGTATTATGAGCTCTGTGTTTGCAATATCACAGTGGTCTCACTTCGGAAGCTGACGTGTTCCTTGCTACAGATATCAACGCTCTCATGATTTTTAGCAATGCAGTAATGCAAATAGAGACGAATCAGGTTGCTGAGAGGCCCAGTCAAGCATTTTTTTTTATTATTTTTATTATATTTTTTTATTTGATGTAAGGAAGTGACTTACAGTGAAGAAGATACATCGAATAATTTGCTTTCCACCAGAAAGGATAAACAGCTGTATGTCAGCAGAGACATACAAGCCAACCTTGTTTTAGCTAGGAAACAGATCATAAAGCTATCAATGCTTAGTAGTTTGAGACGAGTACAGAGTAAGTTCTGGGATCATTTTGCTTTAGGGAATTTTGATATGACATCCACAATAGTGTTATAGCAACACATATATACTGTAATGATGATAAGGTAACCATGGCAATGATGATAAGACAGAACTGATTCCAACATACCATAAGAGGTATGCCGTAAGAGGAGAGATACATGAACATACAGAGTTTCAGAAAATGAGTATGTCAAGAACACGTGCTTAGGCTTAAAAGCCTCTTGTGCAAGGGGTAGTTGATTTCCCCATGAGAGTATCACCTACCCTCCTGCTCATTTTTTCCTGCTAGGCCAGGGAAATGATAGCTCTGAAATGGTAACAGGCTGTTAGTTTGGCTTATGAGGATGCTATCTTTATTTCAGCAATAGAGTGAGTTAGAGCTGTGCTTGGCTTCTGGATCAGCCATACAAATATCACAGCAGTAATTTCCATGTGATTGGACAGGTGAAGGGAGTACAGGACAAAATGTCTGAGCATTTTATCTGCTTTTATCTGGGAGAAAACCTGAAGCTGGACCCATAATTACTTCGAAAACTACAGACAGCAGTTTGCACCTGGGAAGCCTGAATCATCACTGGAAGTTGACTGTGAAGCAGTGGGTCCAAGCAGGAAGCTGATGGGGACCTGTGTGCCGTGTTGGCTGAGCTTGGGGGCACACGTAGCTTCCTACTCGCGCAGCCTCAGGAGCCCACGGGGGCTCTGTTGGTGAGTCTCAGCCTCTGGGCAGGCAGGAGGGGAAGAAAAGTGTTAGTATAAGCAGGGACTGCCCAGCTTTCTGAGCTTCATGAGACCCAACGCAAGCCCAAGGCTCTGCACCACTCCAACAAACACCCTGGGTGAACACATTTCTTTGGTGTGATTCCTGTCTGTGGTGCTTAGGTTCAGCTGGGATCTGGCCTTCCTCATCCAAGGGCTGCTTTCTGACCTGTTAGATGTCTCAAAGGTCACGTCATTTAAGAACAGAAGATACAACAATGTGCCACGTATTGGTAGTTGCACTTAGAGCATGCCATCCTCTGGCTACCATAGTGGTCTCATGGAGGCAAAGAAAAGAAGCTGGTACAGTATAAGGAGTATATCCTTTACAGAAGAAGAACAGTTGTTCAAGTGCTAACCAATTTTATAATCCTAATGTGGAGAAAACTCACTGATTTTAGGGTCAAACTTCCCCTGTTGGAATTACAGTATTCAGCGCGCTGCAATGCATTTCATAAGCATTTGATTGCAAAAATGGTCCACAGGTCTAACAGACTTGGATTAATAGTGTTAAAGACATTGAGGTTTCCACTCTGTGTTTCAGGCTTGCAACTTCATGGCAGTATCAACTGTTGCTGCTCTTTTCCTCTTTGAAACAGAAAGGAAAAATACAAATTTGCAACATTACAAATCTGTTTTGCATAAACCCCTGGGCCAAAGCCATCTCCAATGTAACTCTATTGCCTTGAGTCGTATGTATTTTCCTCCTGCGTTTCACTCCAGAGATGTAGTCACTGCAGGCAGTAAGATGATTTGGTGAGAATGATTGCAGAGATTATCACAAACAGATCCCGATCTCTAATCTAATCAAAATCTCTGCCTAATACCCTGCGCATTAAGTCCGAGTTCAAAGCACTGCACACTAACTGATGTACTTGGCATCCCTCGGACCAGGCAGCAGAAGCAGGAGATGAATGCATAAAACAGGAAATGGATCATGGCCAATTAGTGGTGCAGAAACCGTGGCGGGTCATTTCCAAAATAACAAATGAGCTTGGCAGGCTGGCATGCCTTTGTGCAGTGACCTGAGTCAGGTGGGCGTCGGAGACCTTATTCCAGCGCTGCGGGTGGCTGCACAGCCCTCACGGGCTTCATTTGGTGCTGCAAGATAGGCTCAGGAGGCCGTGCTGGTCCGCAGGCACAGCTGGGTGGGTGGAAGAACAAGAGAAACTTGAGATATAAGTCAAACTTGTCACTGCAAGGCATTTACAAATCATCTGAACTATGGTCCCCATTACTCAGAGCCTGGCTCTGTCCAAGAGGGATATCTATCCAGCAGGGAGGATGGGGAAAGGCAAAGCTCAGATTTCAGCCCATTCCTTTCCACGATCTTTTTCCTCTGTTATCAAGAGGAAAATAGGGTCTGAGGACCAGGGAATGTCTAGTAGCCAGAGCGCCTAGCAGCCAGTTAGAGTCCCGTGAGCCCACTGGTCCAGGCAAACTGCAAACAAACCCAACGTGCTGCTCCTTGCAGCAATGGGGCTGCAGCACAAAGAAGTGAAAGGGCAGAAGGGGAAACAGAGGCACAGCAAGGTGAGGGGGGTTGCTTTGGTTTGCCCTTGACCACAGTGGTCGGCACTGACCTGCTGGAAGGTTCATGGTGATGTCTCCAGTGTGATGTCTCCAGCTCCTGGCTCTGCTGGTGGGCACGGTCTGGCTGGTAAGTGTGGACAACCCACATGCAGAGAGAAGAATCTGTTCTGCCAGAAAAGGGTCCTAGTAACACTAGTACTAGGGTTTTAGTGTTATACGACGTCACTGTTAAACAAGGATGTTCGAATTAGTCCATTGTTACTTCAGGTCAATGTGGAATAGAATAAAATATGATGAAGGGACCAGAATCTCTCTTCTTTTTTTTTTTTCCTTTGTATTTTCTTTTTTCTTTTTGTGACACATGAGGGCACATGTGAGAGAGGCAGAGAGTAAAAGAGAAGAGAACAGGGAATAAAGACACTTGAAAAGCTTTTCCTCTTGTTTTTTTTTTTTGTTTGTTTAAAAGAGAGCTATGTGTTATGTATGTACTTAATCTGTCTCTCTTGTTTTCCAGGCAAAGAATGGGTGGGAACTCAAAAGAATTGACTACTTAAGTCCCATTATATATTTTTCTTTATTGAAACCTTCATAGTTCTGTTGTGTGCCAAAACAGCGTTTGAAAACCTTTTCAATGACCTCTTGAATCAGTCGAGCTCTAAATTCCATTCCATCATCAAGGCCTTCAGCAAATAGCCTCCCTCTTTGGAAACGCTCCGGGGGCTGGGAATTAAAAACTTTGATTTCTAGAAGCTGGTACATGAGTTGATGAGCTATAGGTGGAAATGAAGCCAAAGGCAACCTTCTTCTGAAAAAGACGGTTTGAATTGTAGCCTGGAATTAGACTTTACAACACGTATTCCTGACATCAGACCGGTTTTACTCATTCCTCTTTCTCTGCTTGTTATTGAGGCTATTACAGATAAACATGTTGACAGCTCATCTTGGGAAAAGAAACGTCTCAGCTTTGCAGAAAACCACCCTCAGAGTGGTGTGTGTGGCTGCATAATCTATACCAATCCTGGGGCAGAAAACTGTATCTGCTCAGATAGACAGGCAGAAAAACCTTCAATATTATTTTCTAGTTCTTCAAGTCTTGAGTGAGAAAACCATGCCAGGCCTAGCTGTGGTGTGTTGCGCTGAATTGTTGAGCATCTTTGTGTTGAGACTGAAGCTGTGCAGAGAATAGAAATTCTGTTTAATGTAAATTTTCAAGGTCTTGATGTCAGTTTTCACTGTGGTTAGGTATGAAACACTTATGCTTCAAAATTCTTCAAGAAAACTTTTTGAAGATTCACTTCAGGTTGATCAAAATACATTTCAGTTATGATACCTCATTTTGATTTTATTTCTCAGGAAAGTTATTATAACTTAAAATAGAATGCAAAATTAAACAATTCAAAGGAAGACAATGCTTTCAAAACAAGAAAAAACTAGTGTTTAATTCCCAAAATGTCAAAACAAGATAGTCTGGTATCAGAGATACTTTTGCTGTTCAGACTGAAGCATGGCAAAATCAACATTTTCTGTACCATGGTATCACTAGTGCATTCCTGTCCAGCCTTCATGGACAGGTACTAAAAGGAGTACAAATTATTAACTAATTTATTAATATTCCTAATGTAACTGGATCAATTACATACTTTTAAGAGAAAATAGCATCATTTTGTAAATGAAATTTTGTGTTGCTAACAATAGAGTTTTTCACAGATACACCTTTTTAAAGCCACTAAAAGCTGCAAAACATAGGTGTAGGACAAAAGAAAAGGCTGGCCTTATCAAATAATCAAAAGTTTTAATTTATAAAAGAAACAGGTATTCTATAGGAGATTGTACTGTTCTGCAATAGGGTCATAACACTATTTGACCCTATGGTAATGATAGGTATTTATACTGACACATTATCCTACCAGTCTCTGACATGCCACGTGCATAGACAGGATGAACAGAGGCTTTAGGAGGCAAAAAAATGAGAGTTTACAAACCATGTGCACAGAACCAAAAAGTTGGCCTTTAATAGGAGGACCCAAGATACTGTTGCTTACAGCCACAAAGGAAGCTGGGATCCACTGTAAACAAGCTTCTTGAATTTGAGATGGTCATGAACTGGAGATATGCAAAGGCATTGAACTCCAGAATAAAAATACATATATATATATTGGGGAAAACAGGAAAATCAGCAAATCAAGATCAGTGAGAGGGAATAGTAGGAGCAGGGTGGCATGACCCTGGGGATGAGGACAAGGACAGCCTTCCAAAGGAGTGGGCTGACTGAAGGACGGTGTTAACTCATGGGCTGGATGAAACAAAACAGCAAGAAATATAATTGTGCAAAATGTAAAATAAATGTAAAATAATGTAACGTTAAAAAGAAAAAAAATGCTGTAATTTTAAGTTTGCTAATTGGAAATGACAGAGGATAAAGAGCTGGGTGGACTCATTTAACCATAGCTACGACCTGACCATAGGAAAAGTACTCCAACTGAGCTATTTCCATTTATTGCATGAAAGCGTTAATACCAGAGCACAACCTCAGTTACGGAGACTTCATCTGGACTTTTGCATGCAACTGTAATCATTCATCTTCCAGGAGGTGACTTAAAACTAGACCAGGCAAAGGAAGGGCTGTTAGGATGATCCAAGAAATGGAAACAACTACGCAAGCGAAGCCTGAGAGAAGTTATGTTTATGGTGCAGTGAACCATAAATTCAGGTACTTAATGCTATGAAAATATGGTGTTTTCCTGAAAAGATTATCCTGCACGGAAGCAGCATAAATCAGCCCATGCAAAGTCCCACGCCTGGATTAGCTTGCTAAAAAAGAATCCAGCTGTTTTTACACTGTCCTTTATCAGCCAGTTTATGGGAGAGTTTGGCATGTGCAACCTCAGAAAGCAAATGCTGAGAAGGTATCTGATTGCCATCCATGAATATGCTGAGGGAGGGAATGGGGAATCAACAGAGAGGAAGAAATGCTAATGAAGCTCGAGGACTACCTTGGCACCTGGACAAGTGGTAAAAACTGGCCTTGAGCAAATTCAAATTGGAAATCTGAAGAAGGATTTTAACCATCCAAGAAGGATAGCTCCAGAGTGGCCTTCTTGCAGAAAAAAGTCAGGAGCAGAAGACTTAATTGGTTTTACAGTTTCATCAAACTAGATCTCAATTAATATTTGAAAGGGATTTCATGGCACAGCTCTTTGAAATAATAGGGATCTGGATTCATTGATCCAGAAGATTGCTTCCAATCCTGTCTTCCTAAAATACAGCTGTAAATAAGCCAATAAACATGACCCCCCCCCCCCCCCCCGAAAAAAATCCTCTAAAAAAATACAACAAACACCAAAACCAAAATGAGTAGAACAAAAAAGAGGTGCAAAGGGTGACATCACAGTCCCAGGAGAAAAGGGAGTTTAGACTGGAACACAAAAGAAAGATAAGGGTGGGAGAAACCATTAGGCAACACAGCAGAGACATCTAGTAAAAATAAGTGGTGTTGGTGTCAGAAACGGTGTGATTCAGTGTCCTTATTAATAATCTATAGGGAATGTGAGCTGCACACAAAGGGCTCTCGCAGATGGCCCTGGCTTCGGAGGAGCTGTAGGGTAAGTCAGGACATGGAAATAACGCAAAGTGACCTGCTGAGACTGGGGACATTGCTAGAGAAAACAACAAGATGAGTTGCCACTTGTAAGCATGAAAACATACCTAAGGCAAAATCCTCCAAAACACTTGTAGTCAATGGCAAACTGCTAGCAGGAATACTAAAACACTTTGCAATGAGAGTGGGTGGCCAATTGAACATAAGAGCATATTACAGTTTGGCTGCAAAAATGCTGATGCAATTTTAGGGTGCGGTTCCCTTGATATTTGAATCAAAGGCAGTAGCAACCTATTTTCTACATTATTTTAATGCAAATGTATTTGGAATAATACATTCGGGGGAGTTGCTGTGCATGGACAAATTGGAACAAAGACAGTGGGAAACAACAAAAATTATCAGGAATCTAGACTGTTTGTCTTAAAAATCAGATTTAAAAGCTCTGTGTGTATTAACAGCAAAGGTCCTTTCAGTCCTGTTTTTCTGTGACTCCACACTATGCTCCAAGCTAAGCAGATAGACTCAGAAGATATGAATGCCAAAGGGGAGGAAACAATTTAGACTGCTACATAGACACAGAAGTGCCAAATGGGGTGAAATTAGCAACGTGAAACCGCAGGCTGACGAGCAGGAAAATCTCTCAAGATGTATTCAGCTGTAGAAAAGCTGCCAGGGGACTGGTGGAAGCTGGTCACTCAGGATTTTTACAACAAGGCTGGACAAAACACTAGAAAATGTACCATAGGGAGCAATTCTCCTCTGGCAAAGAGCGGTGGAGCAGATGATCTAATAGGCTTCTTGCATCTCTAACCTCTACAGTTGCATGATTTCTCAGTATAAAGCACAAGATTTCAAGAGGAAAAAGAAATAAATTGAAGGGAAAATATTAGATGGGCAAAACCACAAAAAAGTTGGAGAATGAATGAAGTTCTGTCCCCTTGCCTTTCTGTATTTAAAGGAGTTGCTTCTGGCACATTGTTTTCTTGTCAGAGACACTTCATTTTCTCTTTCTCTCACTTACCATTTTTTCTCTCTCTACAAAAGCAGAAATAGCCACTTGGGACTGCTGATGTCTTTCTGAGGAAGGATGCTGCTCTCATGCTTTGGAACAGCATCAAGGCTTTGGCCATTCAAAACATAAAAACCCCATTGTTTTCTTTGGGAACGGGTTTCTTTGTGAAGCGAGCCCCCAGCAAGTACATACATCATGGCATATGCACCAGCATATCAGCCCCACGCCCTTTTTGCATTGCCTTTGCCCCCCGTTCCAGTAAAAGCTTTCTTTTTACCACTTTGCCCACTTCTTGCACAGGTACCCTACTTTTTGGCCCATGCTGCCTCCTGCAGCAGAAACACCCTTACCTGAGTTTGTCCAGTGCCTTTGGCTCTTCAGTTTGCATTAGGGCATTTCTTGAAAACCCACTTTTCTCTAAGCAAAGGGGTAATTAGCCGAGTATGGCCAGGCCATTTATAGAATTGAGGGGGAGTTAGTTTGGAAGGGACCTTTGAATGTCATCTGGTCCAAACCCTTGAAGGGGCAACTTCAGAGTTAAAGCAGGCTGCTCAGAGCCTTGTGTAGCTGAGTCAAATTTTGGACTGAAATTTCAAAGCATCTCCAAGGACTGGGATTTGACAATTTCTCTGGGCAGCCTGCACAACTGCTTTGCCATCCTCATCAAGAAAATGTTTCCTTTAACCCAGTTGTCATTTCCCCCAGTGTAGGAAGGCCTCCCCTGTCTTTTTCTTTTCTGAACTAAGCAAACCTGCTCTGTCAGCCCCTCCTTGAACACTGGGTGCTCCAGCCCCTGACCATCACTGTCGCCTTCCACTGGAGTCCTGATAGCTTGTCTACACACAAAGTAAGAGGATGGGTTTGAATGCCCAGAACACAGTTAACACCTGATTTCTGACTTTTCTTTTTCTCCCTCTTTAACCGACTGCCTGTTTGAACATTTATTACAAGTTCTAAAAAACTTACTATAAATTCTTAGAAACATGCCTTTTTCATGTTTTTAAGAGGCTCTTTTGGAAGCATCCAACACATTGAGAACATTGGGAAGAAATAAACTATTACTAACGAGGTTTGCCTGTCTGTTTGTACCCAAGCCTGATTTTCAGGGGTGCTGAGCATTTGCAAGTCCATACTAGCTTCAGGGAGGATTGTGTGTGAACAGCACTTCCAAAAAACAGGGCATTTTTCACAACCCTAGGTCTGGTTTTTCAATGTGCATTTGGACACCTGAGTCCCACTCATCGTTAGTGGGAATTACAAAGCCTCTTGTGGATTTGAAATCAGTATATATGATACTGATCAGTATATATGTCCTGATGACAAGCAAATGCGTTTTCCAAGGGAATAATATACTGATTTTTGGAAGTTGTGATAGCTTTGACATACCAACATGTCAGATATGTAACATAAGAACATGCACCGCTGCCCGTTATCTAGCTGGTAGGGATTTTAGGAGAGAATGAGCAGATGGGTAGTAATTACAAGAGGACAGTTTATAGTCGTGTACGAGAGAAAGGTTTTCCCAAATTGGAAGCTTTAGCAACATTTCCTAAAGATATACTTGTATTACCACCTCAAAAACAAACAAACAAACAAACAAAATAACAATCAAACAAAATTTTTAAATGTCAATAATTATCTGAATGTGGTTTTGATCATGACAGTACCTTTAAACTGGATGGACATTTTATTCAGGGAAATGCTTTCCCTATTTCTCATGCAAATTTCATTTACTTTCTGCATGTAGATAGAAACTATTTGTCAAAAAGCTGCAGCCAGCTTCATCTGAATAGCTGTGACTTCCTATACAGCAACGCACAGAAGGGAGTTATTTGGCCCAGCGATGTTATCAGGATATGAGGACTTCTGCCTTAAACTGCAGAGCACACACTAGGACAGTTGGCTCCTCAGGACCAGCCAGCTCCTAGAAAAATGCCTTCCAGTTCATGGCTGGGTCTCCAAAGGTGAGCAAACCAAGGAGAAGTGTTGTCGTGTACTGGGATGCCTGAGGCTGCTTTAGGCCTCAGTTTTGTTCCTCTTCCCCTTTGCCTTGTGTCAGTCCTTCCTGACCTGCTTCAGTCCTTTAGCAACCTCATGACTGGAGCTGGTGCCAGCCCCACGTCAGCTGTGGATGTGGTAGAAAAAAAAAGAGGATTAAAATCAATCTGAACCCTGAGTTGTCTACTCTAGTGAGAGAGCACTGAGCACAGGCTGTGGGAGAGTGGGGCCTGTTTGGTGTCCAGCCTGCGGCCAAAGGGATGCCAGCTGTGTCCAGGGGAGGAGGAGCTGTGTGAAACCTCTGTCTTACTAGACCTGGGGGAAAAGAGGTTCTGGTTTGACCTGGAAAACTACTGGAAGCACATGTGGGTTTGTCACAATCTGTGATGTTAATGGCAGTAACGGGATGTGGAACTTTTAGACTTTACACCTCAGCTGCACGTCATCAGCACCTTGTGCTGGCTCCGTTCCAACTGGGGGAGAGCAACATTTTGGATGGGATCTTCTCACCCGTTTTTAGTTACCTAAAGATCTGTCACACATCTGCATTCCCTTCAGAGCCAGTGGAGAGAAACATGAAGGTGAGTTGTCCCATCCCAGAGGACTCCAGGGTTGGGTAGGGATGTCATGCTGGGGACAGTAACAATCATCAGTCCAGAGGCAGAGGTGGCAGATACTTAAAAAAGACTGTGAACGTGGCTTTGCTCAGGCAATTTAGGAGTCTGCTCTTGTGCTCAGCTAAAGCACAGTATTTCGGTGAGGGAAGACGTGAGTCATGTCTTCATTCTTGAGTTTACAACAGCAAGGCTCAGCCCTTTCAGTCACTGCCTTGGTGCTGCTCTGCATGCAGTCCTGTGGCTCACTTTGGGCTACTCAGCCTTCATGTTCCTGCAGTCCCTGAGAAAAACACAACTTTATAACAAAGCAAAACAACCCAAAATTCAACTATTCCACCCGGGGGGATAAAAAGGAATATGCCAAGTGGCTCGTTATTCCACACAGAGTGCCCATTACTTCTGTTGACTTCAGGGCCGCAGTCACTCACGGAGAACAGGGCGATAGTATTTACATGGGGATTTCAAGGAAGACTGCTCTTATAAATTAGTAAAATGCATGAGTCATCTCAGCGCAGCGTTTGATCTAGGAGACGCAGCTATCAGCCCAGCACAACATCCTAGCATCTGTCCAAAACGCAGCGCACCCTCATTAGCACGCTGTTCCTGGGAGCTAAGCAGGCTGAAGGTTGCAGGGAGGTGCTATTGTTATACCGGGAGTAATTCTTATGTTTTATTGATACCCAATAAACTGTGTGTTAGCCCGAAAGCAGAAAGAGACGGAGCGAGCGGACTGGTAGAGATATCTGTTATATAACACTCAAACACGAGGTGGGGAACTGGCCAAATCCTTTCCAATTACTTTTTTTCAATAAAGATCAGGTTTGGGGAGGAGGACCATCTGAGCGATTTAATAATTAATGAGAATGTATTCATCCAGGCACCTCACCTATAAATAAAACTCCCATATAGTGTATTTGTGGATTTTCACAACATTTTTTCCATTCTACTTTTTTTACCTTTTTTTTTTTTAATTTCCATCTAGGTCCAATTACCCTAAGATTTTCCCACAAATCAACCAAGTAACCACCTGGGGGAAAGCGAACAAGCACGTGGAGCACAGGCCTTTGCCCATTCAGAAGCAAAAGTGGTGTTTGCTATGACCAGGACTTCTGGCAATGCGGGAACCTGGCCGGTGAGCCATGGCGAGATGGAGATTAGGTAATGCTACAGGACTCTGTGAAAAACAGACAAATGTGGGTGCTGCACACAAGCTGAGAATTACTGTGGGTGTCAATTAACCTCACAGATCACAGGGTTTATTTGGCTGAATTATTTATCCCAAAGATAAAACACCAAAAGAAAGAAAAGCATCATTAAATAGCACAGCCTTGCACAGAGTTTAGGCAGTGAACCAAGTTTCCGAACAATTTAATTTATTACGGACCTAAATTGTACTAGATTATCAAATCAAGTGGAATAGAGGGAGGCAATGCATTTTGCATACAGTGCCCAGAATGTAATAAGTGTGTTATTTCATTCATGCCATGTCTCAGCCTGAGTAGCGAAGAGAAGGGGATGTTTCCTCTGTAGGGTAATTTTCCATTTTTTATCCATTTTCAAAAGCTGTCAAACAGCTGTCATGAAGGAAAAACGTTTCTGGTTTATCACTGAAGCTTGAAACCTGTTAAATGTGAATGTAAAGTGGAGCACTACATATAGTCCCAATACAATGGGAAGAAGCTTAACTGTTTGAAGTCTGTCTTTGGGGAGATTATACCCTGGCAGAAAAGGACAATAAGAGAGTTTTGCCTTGGGAAAAGAGAGACTGACAGGTCTGCGTGTTTTTCTGCAATCAATATTGTACACAGAGCTCTTCTTACACAGCAGAGTTCAATTAAAGGGAAAAAAAAAAAGAAAAAAACAACAACAACAAAAACAGACGAGAATTTGGGGGAATTCCCCAAAGAGTTCAAATCCTTCCTGGGAGGAGGGAATGTTTTTTTCAAGATGAGTTTGCATGAAAAATTCATGCAGTGGATGGATACATTCATACAAAAAAAGGATAAATAAATAATTGTCTTAATTCTTACTGCCTCACATAGCAATTGCACTTCCATGTTGACCACTTCAGTTTGCAAAACTAGTCCTTGGTGTAAACATGTGTAAAATTAAATCATCCAGAAAAGCAAAATAAGACAAAAGGTCACACATGCTAACTGAAGCAAACGGCTCATACTGAAGTCTCTCACAACATCCAGGAAACAAGAAACTGCCACATGCAGCCAAGAAGCCGGTACAGGGATGAACACAAAGAGACAGACAAAACACAGCATGAAAACGGGTGATAAGCAGAGATTTGCAACCATCAGGAAGGAGAGAAGAGGAGGCAGCTGCAAAGACAGGAGGCCGGAAAAGATAGACGAATTGGGCTGGAAATATATACAGTTATGATAACGGCTATGAAAGAGATTACACGAAGCTGCAATTAGCTAGCTGTACTCGACTGCTATTCAGTCATACTTGCATCTCTCACTCTCGCTCCCCTCCTTTTCCCCAGTATTGACTGTGTGGGGAAGACAGTTATCTTTGTTGGAGAAGAGCTGTGTACACAACCCTTGGGTTGGACAAATAAAGCACCAGCCTGGTTTACGGTCTTTGCATCTTCAGGCTGTGGAGAAATGCAAGAGGACCTTCCACAGGAGCTCAGAAAAGCCCATCGGCCACCGCTGCTTGCCTCCCCAACCCACTCCTCCTCTACTAGCAAAACACAGTCAAAAAGGAGCAAATGAAACGTTCCCTACACTTTGGTTCCAATGGCATTTTTTTTCTAGCCATTTCTGCTTATTTTGTCCCTTCCAGTTCCTCTCCCTTGCCTTTTTTTCCCCTTCTGCACAATTGTTTTCTGTGTCACCACTCCTCATTTCCTTTTCCCCAGCCCGTTCTTCCCTTTGGATACCCGCTGCTCCCTGCACGAGCCCTGGATACCTCCCTGCATCTCTGCCCGCCTGCCTGCCCTTGCTTCCACCAAGAGAAGCTTTGCACTGTGTTTCATGCATGATCCCTCTCTTCACTGTCTTCTTCAGGGGGGCTGTGGTTTTGTGATTTTTTATGTGCCAAGGAAAGCCCTAGGACGCAAGGTTGAAACATCCTTTTCACCTCCTTCTCCACTACTCCAAGGAGGACTCCCAAAGGCTTGCTCTTGGACATAAACTCCTCTTCAACACCTCCCTGGTGGCAATGAACTTGGGTTCTTACACAGATTCAATAGGCACACAGCAAAGATACCTCCTCAAGAACTGGGATCATTCTGGAAAAGGTTTTTAATTGTTTTTGCACAGAGAAGCCAGAATGAACTCCTGTTCAGTCTGTGGTGTTACGTGAGCCCACGCTCTGGTTTGACTCACGACTGGGCCCAACTTGGAGGTTGTGGCTAGACACCTCAAGTGAGAGAATATAATGTATAGTAGAAAATGCTCATTTTGAATGAGTAATCTAAAAGCTAGAGGTTGCTGGTTCTATTTAGTAACAGGATGCGTTCACACTACATTGTTTTACCCAAAATCATGGCCATCGCTATGCTACATATATCACCACCGAAGACCCCATCTGGGAAGGAGGCTGGCAGGTGGGAGATCTGCCTGATTACTGCCATGGTGAACACAGGTTTTGGCAAGTAGTCCTTGGGCAAACAGCTAAGTTTATGTGAAATGCCCAAAGTCTTTGATTTACACATTTGTAAAATTCAGCTTTGGAGCAAAAAGAAGAAACTCGTATGCCTGTGTATTTTTTAAGGTCTTGTCCAAAAGACCCTACTACAGAAAACTCATTTAATCTACCTCAGAGGGATAAAGGGCTGAGTCAACCCTGCTAGGATTTGAACCTATCACTCCAGGGAGCCTAATTATTGCAAATGTGATGCTTAGGCCACTAAACCCTTCCCTCCTGCTCTAATCACCTCTCAAAGAGTCCCTTTTGATCCTGGAAGGTTACGCAGCACCAACGATAAAGGCAAAGTATTTAACAAAGTCGCCATAAGTGGAGTAGATCATTATTCATATTACAGCAGGTTTAAAAGAGCCGGGCAAGGATGAGAACATTGTGCTGTAACAAAGATTACAGTAGCAGAGCTGTGAATTGCTTCTCAGCGCCACTCTGGGTTTTCTTTCTGCTACACAATGGGAAAATGGAGCAAGAGGAGAGCGGAGCTAAATCACACTTGCTCCCAAAGCATTGCACCCCTGATGGCGTGTTTACCTGGAAGATGTTTCATTTCCAGGAGCCACGCAGTCACCACCTCTGGTTTAGCATGCAGGGACTGTCCTTGCCATGGGCTTATACGTGGCACATCAGTGTTGCAGGAGCGCAGGAGGCTCGGTGTGGGGGCGTGGGGAGGACCATGGGGAGCACAGGTGCAGGGAAGCAGATGAAAAAAGTATCTGTGGAGGGAATGTGAACAGCAGCTCCTTGAGTTTCTTTGCGTGCCTCAGGATGTTGGTAGTATTTCTGCACAGTTTGGAAGGCACAAGTGAAAGCTGATGAGAATCTCTCGTCTTATTATAACAGGGCTCCTGGTTGGAGGTGGAAGGAAAAGCAGAGCTGGGGAGCAAAAGGAAGCCATTTCTTTCAAACTCTGAGCTTTAAAGAAAGCACATCCCATGCTCCTCCTCAGAGATAACATTGCAGCTGATAATTTTGTCTTTTATTTCCTGTGAGAAGAGGGAACTTTTCTCCCTCCTTCCATTACCTGAAAGGGATGCATGCCTTCCACTGACATGCAGATAGACAAAATCTGAAATGCTAATGGACTGGCAGTGTTTGCAGTGGGGTGAACAGTTTTCTGCTGGAAGGCTGGTTGGCAGGATACCGTCCTGCAGTCATTGAATCATTGCACTGAATCACAGCCATGTTGGCAGGATCCCATTCTGAGGAAGTTCACAGTACTGTCAAACACCTGCTGTTGCCATTGAATGATATTATGCAAGATCTGAAATTCTATTTATCGAGATCCCTATTTGATTTCTTTTTTTTTTTTCTTTTTTTTTTTTTTCCCCATCCTCTTCAGGCACCAGAGTCTCAAATGACTGCACTAAAACCTTTTCCCAAGAGCATTATACAATACTCAGCCTGATGCCAGGATAACAGTTCTTGTAGGGTGAAATTCTGCTCTTCTGACTCTGCACTGATGCAGAAATGGCAAAATAGCAGAGGATACAGAAGCATGTAAGCATTCCTACAATATGCACTCTGTAGAGTTACTCTGGTAAGGAAACCAAACAGGTTTTGACTCACAGAAGCCCAGCTACCCTTTTTTTCCCCCTTGAAAGCCCTGGTTGTACAGCCTGGAGGGAAAGGACACTGCTAGAAATAGGTTTTATCTCCTAGTCTGGTGAGACAGTGACTGTTTCGAGAGACTTCTTGAGCCACCATGATGGGAAGTTTGGCTTACACATGCCTAGAAGTGAAGACTACCAGGTGATGAGAATTACAGGGCAAGTATATTCTCAGCTCTAATAGCTTATTAGATAAAGTAATTTAAAATGGTATTTCCCTGGTTCATCCCATACCTTCTGCCCTGTCATACAGCCACCTTCACCTTGATCTCTGTGGGTCCTTTCTCAAAAGCTGTAGCTTATGCCTTAGGAAACCATCCTGAGCTTCAGCCTCTCTGGCTTTCTCCCAGCCCTGTGGGCAGCAAGGTTGTGGACACATCTCCACTCCAGCCCTCCCTGCTTTCCAGCCACCTGCATCATCACCAGACCTGCTCCTTCTTTTTGCTTCTATGGCTCTGCCCTTTTCCCTTCTGGGAAATCTAGTCTGCCAACACCACTGGCTGGCTGTCCCTTTCCTTGGCAGATGGATCTGCTCTTTGTGCAGGAGAGGTCTTCTCCTGTCCAAGCATCAATACCTGCCTGGTTCACCAGGAGAAGCCAGCCAGCTGTGCCAGGCTGCAGCACAGCTCCTCCTCTCAAAGCCCAGCCTTTCCTGACAGCTCTCTCGAGCAGCTGGGTAACACCATTACCTCGCATCGAGTTTGCAGCCTGGGTGTGAGCTTCTCTTTGGCTTCTCACATCCAGCCCATATCTTAAAGTCTCACCTTTTCTTTAAATAACAGTAGAATCTAGGCTTGCTTATCCAACTAAAACTCTCACAACTGAAACTCTCAACCAGGCGCTTGGTATCTCGGGTCTCAGTTACTGCAGCATCCTTTCCTTTAGCACTAGCACAGCTTTGCCTTGCCAGTATTCCTCTAGAGCACCTCTGCAAAGACCTTTCTCGCAGCCTGACTGTGCCAGCTCTCCAGTGAGTCCCTCCACTTTTTGTCCCTGCTTGTCCTGGTGCTATCATCGTCTTTTCAGCACTGAAGAGGTGATTTCTGTATCCTGTTTGCCCCAGTTGCTGCTGTCCCCTTTGAATCCCAAGCAAGCACCTTTTCTTTCCTACCATGTTCTCCCCCAAGGTACCCCTTGGAGTTTCAAACAGCCTGTCTCCAAAGAGATGTAATCCACCTTGCTGTTGTCTTTGAAATGCTTCCTCTATGCTCACCTTGTACAGGAGAGCCACAGAAGCCTTTATAATAGCTGGCAACAAGTTCTGGGTACTGGCAAAAAGTCCCCCTCCAGCTGTTCATTCCCCTCTGCCCTTCTCCTACAAGAAGTTAGCACCTCTTCAGCAGACCACGGCACAAAAGGATTTAACAAATCTTTCAAAGAGGTATCTTTAAAAAACAAACAAACAAGCAAACAAAACCCACTAAAACAACCACAAGCTACATACACAATTTTACACGTGCATTTAAGCCCCACAGTTTGTATTTTTTTTCTTTTGGAGGAGGGATGTGACTGAACCTGCTATCAGGATATCGGGTAGCTGCTGGGATATCAGCTGCTGGGACATCAGCAACACGGAACGGTGTCCACAGCTCGCTCCCGGTCATATGCAAAGCCTGTGGCAGGGCAAGGGCTTGGACCTGTCTCAGAGATCCTCAGCTGGTGCCAGGCACTCAGGCATTAATCATCTGCAAACTTGCTGCTCTGTCTTCAAGCTGATACAAGCTAGTCACTTCTGAGCTAAGAGCCTGGAAACAATGGCTTTTAAAACCGGCAAGCAAGATGGTAATTAACATGACCGGTCTATCACCCAGCATATTAAACTGCGTTATAAATGTTTTGTTGCTGAAGATTAATTATGTAAATCTTCACAGGAGGCTCACACAACTGAAGGAAATATTAATGTTTGTCCATCAGCTCTGATTTCTTCTCTCAGACGCTTCCCAAAGGTTGTTTGAGTCCTAGCCCGCTACCAACAGCATGCAATTTCAATTAACAGTGCTCGCAATGCTTTCTGCTGCGACCAGCTAACATTTCTGTGTGCACGTGGCCGACTGCAGCTCGTAATGGTGTTTCAGGCAAGCACTGTCTGGATCTGCAGGCACGGCAGGTCAGGAGCTGCGGCTCTGGCTGAGGGCACATCCAATATAACCTGCTCTTCATTCCGTGGCCCTGAGTTGCCAGGTGATTAATGGAAAATATTGCTCGGTGAAAAATAAAAGACCCTGAATTTTTAAGGCCACTGGAATATTGTAAGGGTTTTTTTCTGATTACTTGTTCACAGTGTAACACAGATGCGATTTAGAAAAATGACTTGTAAGTCCAGCATGGACACCTCAGAGCTTCTTAGGTGTTGCTGGCAAGCAGGATCGGGTGAGAAACAGGTATTAAGTTTGCAGAAAGTTTCATCAAGTTTAATGCAATTACTTTCAATGTGTCCAAATTTAAGCTCAATAAAAAATGTTTTGTGCAGAAGGAGTTTTATAAGCTCTAGGCACAGGTGAATAAGCTGAGGAAAATTGTGTGTCAGTTGTGAAGTTCTATAACCATAAATTTTTAGTCTAAATACCACTCACTAGAACTCCTAAAAAATGTCCAGGAAGGATTCTGGCCTCGTGGATGATGTATGTGACAAGTGGGACTCGTCCCATTTGGCTCTCAATGCCCACCATGCGAATTCTGTGTACAAGCAAGTCGCCAGAGGAACAACTTGTGATCGGGAAGGACACACAGGCACTTTAAGGTTTGTTTCTGAAGCCCCTTTGGTGAGATGAAATGTCTGTTCCACACCATCAGCCCTAAAGCAAACGGAGGCGTGCAGTTCAGATGCAGACACATTTGGTTAGGACATCTGAGCTGTGCCAGTCATGGTCTATCAGGAGAACGTGGTGTTCCTGGTGGCTGTAAAGCCCATATTTATACCTGCCCTCCAGCTGAGGCCCCTGTCAATAACAAAGTGCTAACATTAGCTCCTGTTGTAGGATTTGCTGTAAATGTGATGATGTGTCCAAGCTCCAGCGTTGTTTTTTGCCAACAGCATCTCCGCTGCTCAAAGACGCATGGTTTTGCAACCCAAGAGCCCTGCTAGACAGAAATGAAGCTGCAGGGGAAAAAATCTCATTGCAAATGCTAAAGGATGAAAACAGCATCTCTGCTCAGCTGGAGGGGAACTCAGCTCCTCCTGGATATTAGTAGACCAGGACAAAAGAATTTTAAACTGGGAGCAATTCTGAAGAATTAGATGTAAGACAAGGTGAGCATAATTGGCCACAGGGTTTCAGATTCGGGATTCCTCTTTTGTGCTGTAGACCTCACAGCCACATGACACTCTTTCCTGCAGAACTGAGATCTAAAAAAAAAATAAAAATCTCACTTTTGCTAGGGCTAGAACACATGAAACTAATATGAGAAATCTGTGTCTTGTTGATCCCACATATCAGTGCATTGCTGACCCTGAAACATGTAGACAGATATACAAAATACCATTGATTTTTCGCTCTTTCCCTAATGATCACGTTAACAGAAAAACCCAGCTACTTTGTTTTATAACCCTCAAGCACCTCCCGTGGATTCTCAGGTGCCAAACCCAGCACTTATTAACACCCTGCTCCCCCGGGCTCCTTGAGGAACACCTCGTTGTGGCTACAGGCTTTCCAGCATAGCTGCACAGATTTAAAAAAAAAACAAGCGTGTTAAAAAAAAAAAAGCATGCAAAATGCAAAATTAACATGCGAACAAACAACAGGGGCCACTCCATTGATTATATTTTCACTGTCATGTCATATTAATTAAAAATTTCCATCCCTTAGTTAAAACGAAGCAGTCAGTGAATCTCCACCATGTTACGCAGGGCAAATGAATCAAAGGGTCTCTCCGAGGGGTCTGCAACAAGCCCTTTCAGGTAGGACCCAGGGCTTTGAGTGAAGAGATCGTCCTCATCAATAGCATTCAGCGCTTGGATCCATATTTCCACGAGGTACAAGCTTGTGACCCAAGGTTTTGGTCTGGCCCCACCTTTAATTAGAACCTGCTTTGGCTCTCCCTCACTCAGCTGCAGTACTTGGCATGGGCCTCCTGCATATTTAGATGACAACTAATGAGGATTTTTATTAAACTTGAGCCTCGGCCGGCTGGGAGGAGGGAACAGCTCTTTAGCATCAGATAGGAAAGACTTTTGCCTCTGGAATATTTCTCAGCACGGAGCAAAGAGCTGGGGGAGGAGAAGGTGTTGGGAACGCTGTCAGTGCCGCCGCTAATGGGGCCTGCCTGGGGCACGCTGCTCGGCATCCCTCGGAAGGTGACCTTGACTGCTAACATTTACATTTTAGCAGCCATTTGACATATTTGATTGCGTGTACAGCAAAAACGTGTGGTTCTGGAAGAGGCCTCTAGCTCAGATCAATGTCTTCAGTGGCACTGTCTCCCCTTGTCCTGCCACACTCCGATGTTTGCTGTGTAATCCGAAAGTGCTGCTGCCGGAGCACCAAGGCACTGCCCCTCCTCATTAATGCAGGTAATTGATCTCATCAGGCTGCATCCGTACAGGCTAGCTCAAGGCACAATCTGCAAACTAAAGACCTTCTCAAAACAATTAAGTCATTCAGACTGGTAAGAAGAGTGCTCGCTGTCCAAGGAGCCAAACAGCTGGCCATCATTATGTGCCTTCAGTGTCATTTGTCAGCCTGGGACAGGTGGAAGAGGCTGCAGATGTCTGCCAGAGGTATCACTGGGTTAGGTCCCGGAAAGCTTCACTTCTGCAGCTCCTGTCATTTCCTTACCCCACAGGATCTGTCTCGCAGAAGGTGGAGATTTGACAACAGCTCCCAGCCCTTACTGCCACATGTTTCAGGAGCTCAGCAGATGGCTGCAAGCTCCTACCACCTGGCCAAAGGCTGCTGTCGCCCCTCCAAACAAATGGCATTAGCACCTCTGAGGGACAGGCCAACCCACCGGCGCTGCTGGGCTTTAGCTCACGATAGAAGGATTGCTAAGAGCACACATGGGGCCAGATAGGACGGCTTACCAGATGGGTGGTAATTTGTTAAGCTGCTATAATGCAAAAGCTTTCAGCTGAGTATTCAATACCCTAAGATCTTCAGCCAACATAAGAGTCATTTGGTTTGCCTTTAATATAATTGGAAAAGATAGGAAATTAAATTTTTAGGCCATAGCGTGTGCCAATCCCTTTATTTGCTTTGAAAATAAAAATCTCCCTCTCCCTGCTGCTGAAAGTTCAATCACTTATCAAAATAGTGATGCCCTTTGTCCTGGCACATTACTCTAATGCTAAAACATATGTTATATTAAATATTAACCGGCCGCTAATTGGTGCATCATTTGGCAAAGGGAAGAAGAGGTGGCTTCATACTGTCAGTGGCCTTTTTCGCTCTTCCAATATCTTAGTACTTTGCTCGTCAGCTAGCTTATCCTCCCGCTCTGCCTCTGTCAGCCTTGAGCTTGAGGAGCATTTTGGCTTCTCCCGAAATCAGTTTCGTGCTTGCTTTTGCCTCCTAGCTTATGTACAACTGTTGTGGGCGATATGGCCTGGGGGATGAGTTAGTGAATTGAGTTCTGGATTTTAATTCATTTTGGCAACTGTCCTCCTGGGCGGACATCGGAAAATCACTCCATCTACCTTGTGCTTCTGTTTCCCAGGTGTAAACGTCAGGAAGAAATACACTGTTCTTTAAATTACTGAGGTTGCACCCTCACTTTAGGACACAGGAAAAAAAAACTTGTGTTGTAAAATCCCATGTTGGAAAATCTTTGTCAAAATAATTGCATCGAGTTATACTGTTGGCAAATTCCTAAATATGAGATCATTTCACTCAACGCACCTAGAGATGGTGAGTGGCACGCACGCCACAATTACGATGCGAGATGAATATCTGGCTGATGAGCTGAGTGGTGGTGATTTTTCAGAAGATGTGCAACACTACCTTTATTTGCATGGCAAGAGCCTCGTGTCTTAAAATAGACCAGATCCCCGAGCAAAGCAGGCTTCCCACTGAGGGCTGCAGCTGGGGCAGCTGTGGGGAGGGACTGGTGGGAGGGTCTGCGTGGTGTTGAGGACAACAAACGTCCTACCTGATAGGGAGAGGATGACACGTGTTGGGAACTGTGGCCACGCTGCAGTGGGGTCAGCCTTTATCCTTCCTGACGTCCACAGGGACAAGGTATAAAAGCCAGGCTGGGCTCTCAGAGCCAAGATCAGGAGAAATGCTAAGGGCTGTGACAAAGAGCCAGGTGGAATGGCCAGAAGAATCATGGCTGGTACTGGGGGCATCATCCCAAAGTCACTGAGGAGCAACCAAGCCCGATGAGCTGCGGTGGCCAGGCCCACCACCAGCACAGCTCCAGCTCTGCTGGCTCAACACAGGCTCTCCTGGCAGGGGAGAGCTTACGCTTTGGCCAGGACACCTCACTGGAGAAAGGATTTTGTTGTTGTTTTCCCCCATTTCAAAGAACTCGAAAGTCCTATCCTGTTTCTATAAGGAGTTAATTCGCTGTTTGGAAAAATCATGCAGTAAAAAAAAAAATGTTTCCATTGTGCAGTCCCCAAGCTTTCAAGAAGCTTCAATGGGTTCCTGGGAAATCTCTTCAGGACAGAGTCTGGCTGAGCTGTCAGATTGACTGCTAGAGGCGCAGCTGAGTTTCAAATGGCCGAGCAGTGGGCGTGCGAGACGCATCCCCAAAAAAAGAAGATGTTTGACAAGTGAAGTGTTTTTATTTTATGATGGAGAACGAGAAGGAACATCAGACAGGTAAATCGCCCTGCCAAGCATGAGAGTTCCTGACTGACAGGCTCAGCGCCTGCCCCCCCTGCTCAAGAGGATCCAGCATCTATTTTTACTGAAAAGCAACTGCTTAAATTGCCATTTGCTGACTTTTCATTACTGATTATAATTACAACGTGCAGGTTGAGAAGAGCAAAGGGAAGGCTTGGCTTTGCAAGCAGGGGGAAATGTGAAACAACTCTTCTTGAACCAAACAGGAGCGAAGGAAGCTGGAGGGTGTAGGAAAAAGCTTGCAAATCATCAGAAATCAAAAGCAGACGATCCGAGGGAGCAGGGCCAACACTGACATTTATTAAAGTTTAGCAATTAAAATCACGATCTACTAATTAGAATATATGTCAAGGACTGACTCCTACTAATGTGTTCCTGCAATGGGAATATCTTTGCATCAGAAAATTTGAAAACATAACACTGTAATTTGAGGTCATTTACTACCATGCTAGGATACAAACATATCTGATTAAGTATTTTGTCTGAATGCTACGATAAAGAGGCCCAAATAAACAAACAGCCTAGAAAGAGAGCACGAGGACATCAGATAATGCGGTATGAAGGCTGAAGGGGAAAAGCTTTCTTTAGTCACAAGCACCAAAGCCACCAGAGAATTTGTGTCCTTTCAGCCCTGAGTGGGTGAAGAAAAAACCTTGCAGCACAACATCATGTATTTTGTATGGACACTGTTCAGCAAAGTGTTTAAACGTGTGTTTTAATCTATTACCATTCAGCAGTTAAGTACATAACTTGTACTAAAATCCAGGAGAAGATAAAGATGTGCTGAATCAGAGACTATACACTGCATTTACAGTAAAACTATTGCGGCAAGGCTTGTGAACACTTTGAAAAAAATTTTGGACGGTTTTTAGATCTCCCTCCTTCTCAAGCCCTAGCTACTGTAAGGTGAACAGTATAGGGCTAGGAAGGAAATGAAGATTAAACTTAATCAATCCAAGGGAATTCAGAAGATGTCCAGAATAATTTTGCTGTACGTAGAAGAAGGTCTCAGCTTTGAAGTCCAATATTTGGAGAATATTCAGGGCTAAAGGTGAAAGCTAAACGTCTCTTCAGAATGCTTTGAAGCTCTCCTTTCCACCGTCGATATAAAGTTCACATTTCTAGTCAGACAAATGATGAGGTACTTGCTCCTTCAGCAAGGTTTGGCACAAAACCAATCCCTGGGTGCAGTGGCAGTCGAGACAGAGTAACCCCAGAGGTGAGAGCAGGGAGGATCTTTGGAAAGAAACAAATAAGCAGGATACCCAAAATGGCAGCGTCTGGAAGCTGCTCTGGGGTGGGATGTCAGGATGAACCCCCTGGGAGATGCGATACTGCAGGCAGGGCAGGGGAGGAGGTCAAACGTGCAAGGCCCCGCAATTTGTCAGGCGGCTAACACCATCATTACCTGTGTGTGCGTGCGGGTGGGCATGCCTGACGGTAAATTACACTCACAGATTTCCAGGGTAAAAGTCCTCTTATTGGCAGAACAGAGCACTGCACCCCCCACACCCCCATTAGGAGATATTGTTTTATAATGAGCAATGAAAGTTAGCTCTCACCGTGTGAGGCTGCAGATGAGTCACTGCTGAAATCAGCAGCAATGTCGATAGTTTTGATTTTTCTGCCTATTACACACTTTTCTTCCGACATCACTAGGAGGAAGGACGGAGGATGAAGTGCGGGCTTGAAAAAGGAGAGAAGGGGTCTGAGAGTGGGCCGAGGTACTGGGCTTAGACAGAGGTCTGGGGGGAGCTGCCGCCCGTGGGGGACCCGTGCTGGAGCAGTTTGCTCCTGGGGGATGGATGGACCCTGTGGTACGGAGCCGTGTGGGAGCAGTTCTTGAAGAGCTGCTGCCTGTGGGCAGCCCCCGCAGGCTCAGTTCGGGCAGGACGGCATCCCGTGGGAGGGACCCCGCGTGGAGCAGGGGCAGAGAGGGACCGTGAAGGAGCGGCGGAGACGAAGCATCAGGGACTGACCGCAGCCCCTATTACCCTGCACTACTTGAGAGGAGGATGTAGAATAGGGTGGATCGGGAGGAAGGTGTCTTTAGTTGCTTTTAGGTTCTCACTGCTCTGGTCTGTTAGCAATAGGCAATAAATTTAATTAATCTCCCTACACTGAGTCTGTTTTGCCCATGACAGTAATTGGTGAGTGATCTCCCTGTCCTTATCTCAACCCATGAGCCTTTTTTCATCTTATTTTCTCCCCCTGTTCTGCTGAGGAGGGGGAGTGAAAGAACAGCGTGGTGGAGCTCAGCTGCCCGTCACTGTGAAACCACCACAGATGAAGGAGACAGACGGGGGAGAAAAACAGTTTTCCCGGGTCCCTCATTACTGCTGTTACCCAACGTCAGGTTCAGAAGGGAAGCGTTAGGAATCCAGATGCTTCCTGAGACTCCCCAGCAAGCAAATGTCTGCATCCAACCTCTTGAGCACCATCATCTGTGGCAGGAGCCCTGCTGCCAGGGAGGAGCCAGCCCTGCATGCGCCAGGGGCACAGGCACACCAGCCTCAAAGAGCAGGCACCTCTCGCAGAAGCACGCCTTGCAAGGCTTTTGCAACGTCAGCAGAGGAAAGGAGGTGAGGAGAGACCAAAAAAAATTTAAAATATATCACATGATCTGCTGCCAGTGCTTTCCTAGGATTCCCTTACTCGCATTTCTCTGGGCCCTTCCCTCGTTGCCCTCAAAATGGCCATTTCTTTGTACTTCGTTGGAAAACACCAGCTGCTGCACTGGTACCTCTTCTGAAAAACAATGAGGAAAGTCGGCGTTGAAATGGCAAATAACAAATGCAAGGTAATGCACACTCAGAGAAACCATCTGAACTGCTTGCATGCGTTGCTGTGTCCTGAACGGACTGCAGCCATCCAGAAAAAAAAAAAAAGGCTCAACAACTCACTGAAACCTCTGCTATTTAATGCTGCCATTGTCTCAGACTCCATAGGGGAGATTTTTTAGTATTATTTTTGTGCCATTATATAAATTGAAGGACTGCATTTCATTCCAGCCATTTCAGATCTGAAAAGAGAGACAGTAAAAATAGCAGGGGCCTGGGGACAGGTGACAAAGAGGATTAGAGGGATGGGAAAGCCGGTGTGTAAAAGATTGAGATGTAGGATTTGTCACAGTTACAGGGTTTGCTGCCCCTCTGACCTCTTCCTAGTACAAAGGCAGGCTCTGCTTCTCCAGGACACTGGCAGTCTGTCTATCCTTTCCCTGCAAACAGCCCCCGGACAGCTTACTGAGCCTTTCTTTCAAGAAACTTTCTAATGTCCAGGTTTCTTGGGATCTCCTGATTTCCCTCCTTAGCAAAAGAAATCTGCAGCTGGCTTCTGGGAATAGCAACCTGCCAGAGAGCTCTGCCTGTCTTGTCATGACCCCTGCCATGCCGTTTGCTAATCTAGAGGCGCTGTGCAGCCTTCCAGCTAGCTTCCCAACAGCTCTGCTGTTAAACTAAACCAACGTTCACGTACAGTAATCCCTGCCATCGCCCCGCCACACACCTCATCCTTAGGGACTGACAAGGCACCCTCCTGCATCCTCCACTAGATAGGGCCGTGGTGATGACCCCCCACTTGAAGGCCATGAGACCCGATTCCCATTTTCTACTCTGTCACCGCTTCCCTGCATGACCCTGCGCTCTTGAGGTGGGATTCGTCTGACAGTTGCCATCTAAACCTGAGGTCCCCTCAGCGATACATGCCTCCTGCTGTGGCTGGGGAGAGATATGTGCAATGGATCTCTTACCTCAGGCCCATATCTCAGAATCAGACCTCAGAACAGGCATTAGCAGGCAGGCAAGGGAGGCTGCTTCAGGGCTGAAGGATGATGAGCTGGAGAAGCTCACCTCAGGCTGCACTGGGCCGCAGTGAAGGTGGGCTAAGTACTCCCGAGCCACTGACAGAAAGCTACTAGGTTTGTCTCAAGCAAGCCTAGAAGGCCGAATCCATAACACCTAGTGTCTCGTACTTACCAGGCTGTTCCGGGTTAGCTTGCTGCTGTCAAAGGAAAAGCAGGCACTGACGAATGAAGAAGTGATCAGCAATTTTACCAACACGTAAACCTTCACGAAGGCATCTTGCTCTTAACGACCTGGTCTGTGAATGATTTTGTGCCCTGACTTGATGTCGGTTTGCTTCCCAACCAGCCCAAGGGGCAGGGAAGCAGCACCATGGCACAGGGCTACATTTGGCTCCCAATCGTCTCTACTCAGCGTCAAGCTGATGCCACTGAGCTCGGAGTGGCTTTCCCTAGGGAAGCAGCCAACAAAAAAATCAGAAGAGATGTTCTTGTAGGGGCAATCAAGTACTTGCAAAGAGTTAATGGAGAAAGATAGCACAAAAAGTAACAAATGAGAAGTACCTTCAAGTCTCCTCAACTATGGAAATGCAAAAATCTCATTTTTCTTTTCTTCATATTAATAAGCCTGTTTTGCAGAACTGCCATTCTCTTACACAAACACTTACCACAGTCCATACCCTTCCTTCCTTCACTGTCATAAATCATCTCGCGAATGTTCCCTGTGAAGTTGCTAACTGCACTTTTGCTATTAATCTTAGCTCTAACTTTTTCTAGAGTATATCTACTTGCTGATCCATCTTAGGCAAGCAAGACAGTGCCTTGGACAGGGCCCTGCTCCCCCCCGGGAGCATCACTCTTGTTAGCTGTAAAGCGTCCGTAACAATGCACCTTTTAATGATGCTCCCCTTTGGCTTTTACCAGGCTCCTAGCAAGACTTGTACTCCATTTTCCTGTAATAACTCAGCTGCCACCAGGTTGGCGCTCCTGACAGATACGTCCTTACCCAGACTTTCCTGACTTGCCCCAGCTGGAGCAGGGAGATGCAAAGTGACTGCTGTGCTCTGGGGGAGTGATAAGGACTCACCTCTTCGGTGACCTGGAGTATCTCCACTGGGGCTGCGATAGGCAGCAGGCAGCAGAGGAGCACATGAATTAATGCTCCCTGCAGCTCCCTGGGGTGCTGTTATTCACTCGTTTTCCTACACGCCTTTCTGCAGACCCGCACCCAAATGTGGTCTGTGGCACGTTTACCACCTTAACCTCCTCCTTTAGTGGTCTGTATCAAACTCAAGTCTAAGAAATATTGTTCCCTCTACTAGATGCTCAGGCAAATAGGAGAACTCTTCAGCTGAGTGATTTCAGATGGTAAAATAATTGGCGTAACTATACACAGGATAACTATATGCATGCAGAATGCAGTCACAGCATTTATGCCCTTTACCTCCAAAGGACACATCTCTACCCAGCAATCTACAAGAGCATTTTCGCAGGCTCAGCCAGTGGAAAGAATTGATAAACACTTGAGCGGGCCTCATGTATATTTCATCTGGGAGGCAACAGCGAGGGGTGCGCATGCACGCACACGCACACACCAGCGTGTACCTAACGTTCTTCTAGCACTATATAATACCTCTGACAGCTCTTTAAATATTACAGACTATGCAAGCATCTCCCTGCCTTACAGACTGGGATGGGGGGGACAACGAAGTGCAGCACGACGAGGCAAAGGCCCTTCTTTACAAGATTACACGCAAAAAGGTTTCTATTTTATTTCTACAGGTTAGTACCTGATTTTGGTAAAATATGTTAGGAGGCTAGTGTCATCCCAAACCCAAGTGGACTCACACATGTTTGTTTCAGAGATAAAAATGAATGCCTGCAGGGTAGGATGGAGCTCATCAGCAGCCACACCAAGAACAGAAAACAGGATTTTGTTGAGAACAAAACAAAAGAAAAGAAAACATCCTTCTCTGAACAGCAGGACCTAGAAATGTGAGAACACTCCTTCCTGGAACAGTCAGTTTCGGTGAGCCCAGGGCTCAGCTCCACACCTCAAAAATTCCTGAATCTACCTCTTCTCTTCCCTTCTCCCTGTCTGCCTCTACAACAATTGATTGCCTACAATGCATGGCACGTTGCATGCCATGATGGTATTTTACACATTGATAAAGCAGGCTAGATCATACAGCTGTTCCACACCTTGAATAGGAGCTCTCCAAAAAATCTTGAGGATGAAAGAGGTGTGGTGAGACTGGTGAATTTTGAGGGAATGAGGGTTGAATTTTCCACTGGTAACAGATAATTGCTTGCACAAGTGGTAGCCTTCAAGACAAGGTGTGTGTATCCCTTCCACCAGAACTTGGCAGCCACAGGGGCAAGGTCCAAATTTAAGGGAACATCTCCCCAGAAAATCTAGGAAAACTGCAGTGCACTGCCTCATGTTTAAAGAGCTGAACACCTCTTCCAAGCAGGGATCAAATTGCTGATATGCAATATCCTTATCAAAGGGAGAAGAAAAAAATGTCTGACAAGATAGAGTAGCAATACCTAATTGTTAAAATAAAACCACAGCTCGAACAATTTCAGAGTCGTCTGTGGGGGCTGGCTTACTTCTCCCATCATGCTGTAACCTTCCCTCTCAGTCTGAGATTATTAATTTTTGACAAGTTGCAAGGCCTAATTTAGACTGATCTGATCTGATGGGGTGACCTATTTCTATTACCTGCTCCCTCTCTCCTCCTGCTGCTCGCCTCTCTGATGGCCACTCTGGCTCACTCCCACAGCTCTGCTAACAGCTTTTGTTATTTCAGCTCTTGGAAGAGTACCCATAATGGTGAGAACCGAGCACAGTTTCTCAGCTTGCAGGAATTTTTAAAGCCATTTCTCCCGTCTCTCACACCTCACAGGAAGCTCTTACACAAAATCTTCTCTCTTTTTTTTTTTTTTTTTTCTCCTAGGCTCCAGCCTTTGCACCCCAAAGGCTGGAAAGTATTGCTGTTGATCTGACGAACCCAGGCACATTCAGGTGGCGCTAACTGGGCTAGATTTCTGCACGCTATTCCAGCTGCCAGTTTTTCTCCACTTGATGCTATCATTCCCATTTTGGCAGAAATGCCCCCCAGTGATGGCAATGCAGCCTATGCAAAACAATTCCTGGTGCTGACCCTTTCTCTCTCCCCCTGTGGGAACCTGGACCCCATACCTGGGGATGCGGGAAGGAGGGTGGGATGGGGGAGTTGTCTTCTCTCTGGGCTTGGACCACAGCAAACCATGTGCATCTGGGAAGGATTTTTGTTTGTTTGTTTGTTTTTCAAAACAAACATGCAGCATCCTGCCACGACATGAAGGTGTCAGGATCAGTCCTCTCTCAGACTTCTTTCATCATGACTCAGTGTGAGAACCAAGCCAAAAGCTCCAAAATTTCTGGGATTGTGCAAATACCCTCTACCCCCCCTTTTCTCCTTTTTTTTTTTTCCCTTAGGAAATACTTTCCTTAGTATTTCCTTAGTATTAATCTTCTTTTATTGGTGTTCCCCCCCCCCCTTAGTATTAATCTTCTTTTATTGGTGTTCCCCCCCCCCTTTTTTTTTAATCTACTCCTCTAGCTACTGCCCTTTTCAAACTATTTGACAGAACAGTGCTCCATGACACTATGCTGACAAGCAAAAAATATTGAATGGTTAGATGATATTTTCTAAAACACCATGGGAGAGCTCACCACTAAAAAATGGACCATGGCCAGAGACACTGGAAGAAACACCATCTCCAGTTAATGCTGGCACTCGGTATAACATGACTGCACTGGGACTTGGGGGTCTCAGCGTCTTAAAACAGGATTCTGAGTCCTAAGAGATATAATGAAAAGGTTTAGACTTTTGCTTCCAGTCTTTATACTAGGAGAAGATGAAAGAGCTCTGAGTTTTGTTATTGATTCTGACCTAATGTGATATTGATATGAATTTTAAACACTGCGTGTAGATAGAGAGCTTGCAATGATCAGATCAAATATAGTCTATTAATGTTAGTCCAGGCAATTTTGTATTGTATAACATGATAAAAATTGGACAAGGCCTTGCTTGGTTCCTGTGTGTGAAGCTCTAGCAGGTATGTGGTTTTTATGTTCTCACGTCTAATCAATATAGCTTGGTTTTTTTTTTTTGGATTGGTCACAGAGACACTGCCTAAGGCCTGATGAAGCTTAAATGCTGTGACTACTTCATACTGATGTTTTCCCTTCCATTTCTGTAAAATCGCTGTCATTCTGGAGAGATTAGGTATTGTATATTGAGGAACATATTCTCAGGGCTTTTGTGTTTGCCTTCATAATAGTAATAAAAATACTGGTAGTAGCAATAGTACAAGCAGTAATAAAAATCTAAATACTTGTCCTAAATAGCATCCTATTATGTTTGGGCTCTAATCTTTGTAAATGCTGATCATCTTTTGTCTTCCTAGAGCTAGAAGATGCTTTCCTCTTTCAAGCTTTTCTTCAGAGAAACTCCTTTCAAGGTTGAGGCATTGTTGGAAGCTAACAACAGTGGCTTTGAAATATATCATTTAAGCCAGAGAGTGACAAACACCCTACCCTGCTCCTGGGAGAGTAGCTGTGCATTCACTTAATGAGGTAGCTGAAGACATCTCTGGTCTTTTTCCCACTTTGAGCCCAAATGCCAGAGGCAAAGCGGTGAGCTTTCCTTGCATTTGCACGCAGATTTCAAGCGCTGTGTCTCCGTGCACTTACAGCTGTTGTCACCTTTCTGGAAGGGTCATTTTGACTTGCATAGTTATTAAATCCTGTCTCCTTTGTTCTACCAAGATCAATCCTAGGCCAATGCATTTAAGGAGAGATGTGTGCACAGAGTGGAGTATGATGGTGAATATTGTTGGTAGGCAAAGGCAATATAAGTTTGACTATACTCTGCTCCCTTTTGAGGGCACGACACCTCTTGGCGAGAGGGTACCTGGGTCTCCACAACTATTACGCCTGTCACTGTTCATGCAGAGTGGCAGTAAGAGCAATAACTGTACCAGTTGTGGTAACTTCTCTGATTCAGTGCCACCGAACAGAGGCAGACAGAGAAGTTTCACTCAGTGATCGTTGCACGCATGCTGCTGCAGAAAAGTATATGGGAACAAGGAACTCTCCATCTACCCCAAAAGATATCTTGACCTGAAATGCTCATTTGCTTCATAACCTCAGCTGTGTCTTATGTACTACATTCTTTACAAAACACACTTCAAATATTTACACCAAAAAGGCTCCTGGAAGAGAAAGGCTATGTAGCATCTTTGTATGTTATATTTGGAGCATATGCTCAAAGAGAATTCTTACAGACTCTTCTTCATGTATCACTTGGATAATGAGTATGCCTGAAATTCTAAATATAGGGTAAATGTCGCATGCACAGGGAAGAATTCATCCATGAGATAAGTTACAGATTTATGATGCACAGCTCATTAGGTTTTGTTATCTGATTCACCAAGATTTCAATGAAGACAGATTGCCAAATAGGAAAAGAGGCAAAGAAAATCCAGTCAATTTATTCTGAAGGATCCATTCTTTCCATACGACATTGTGTTGGGGCAAGCCTGCTTTAAATGAAGGCGTATGCAATCGTTTCATGCCATGGTTTGATTTGACGGTACTTAGCAGTCTTCATCAAATGGTATTTATTTCATCAAAGCGAGGGAAACAAACTTGTCCATAAATTGGAAGCTCCACTCATTAATCTAATGAGAGCTGTTTGTTCTTCCCATTTCAGTTTCATGCCTGTTGGGGACAAGAAGGCTCTTCGTTTTATCATTGTTGTCCATACAGCTATCCCACACTGCAGAATCCATGATGACTGCATTTTCGAAAGAGTATCTCCCCAGGGACTGTAATTATTCATCTTTCAGGAGACACAAGATCTATAATACACAAGTGCTGCAGACAAGAACTAGTTTACAGGTTTATCTCATGACTGAAAGTATAATCCATCTTCACTGGCATGATTTAGGAGGTGCCACGTAAGAAAAGAAAGAAAGTGGGTCAACCCCATTTCAACTTGTATTCCCTTGTTCACATCGGTCCTATTCTTTTAATTTCTCATTGACAAGAGTTAACACTTGAGTGAGCAGAAGAAATGGGCCCTATTTCTTGTATTCTGCAACACACCTTGTAGCTATTAGGATTGTGTTTGCACCAGGTTTGGATGGCCTGAGAGCTTTCTTTCCCCATGAGCAACCTGGCCTGGCATCACTTCTGCCAGGAGCAAGCAGAACAAGGAAGCTCTGCTTCTTTCTGATGGAGATAGTGGCTTGAGATCTGATCACCTTGACATCTCTATGGGTTAAGAAACAAGCTATTAATGAGAACTTGACCGTACTAATGGGATCTTCCTAATGCTTAAATGGTAGGACTAAGCCTCTGAAGGGGGATTCCCAAGCTCCCATGTTTCATCTGGTGAATGATAACTTAAGACACTTTCTAGTGTCTCATCCGCCCTCTTTTTCCAGCAAGTTACTTCATCCTTCATTACCACCACAGATATAGCCCTGTAGCAATTACTGCAACTCCTCTCCCAGGAAAGTTTATTCTGAAGATGGGACTTAACATAGTTTAAAGCTTCTAGGAATGTAATTCAGCCTCCAAAGACAATGAAGACACGATGTTGCTATCGCTCCATGCATCTCAGTTTGGAAGATCAGGCTGTGTGTTTAAAAGAAAACCTGAATGAACATGGCTCCAAACTGAGGATTTGTTTGGATAATGATATGACATCTGATCATATTGTCTCCTTCTTTATTCACCTTCATCCCCATATACTTCGAATTTCCATGTATGCTTGAATCCACATTGTAAACATCCCATTCCTCTGTGTTTATTTTCCCTCCACCCTACAATAACATTCTGTTTTTCCTAAAGAATAAACATAGATGATCTTTTTTCATTCTGAGACATAAAATGTTATACAACAACCCCAAAGATGCACATTTTTGTACAAAACTTGCTGAAATCTACATTCTGTAGTCTTACATCCAGCCTTGCCTGCTTAAAGGGGAACTCAAGTGCTATCCAGAAACGCTAACAAAGGATTATTAACATTGGTCGGCATGGAGAGCACAGGGTCTCTAACATCAGGTACATTAGGAAGCAAGCATTGTTCCAGGGTGCCCACATTGCAATATGCTTCAAATAACCAGAGGAATTAGACAGGCAGGAACAGCTATACTTTACCCTAGACATCTAAATTCAAGGATCTGCATTTCTCCTGGTGCAGTGGCTGACATTATTGATTCTGAAAGTGGAAGAAGTCTCATACCTCTCTGCCTTGCTCTTGGCATTAGAGATTAAATCAGCTCAAACGGGTCTCTGCAGGTTAAGAGAGACCAAAAAGCTCCTAACATACCAGCTCAAAATTGCAAACACCAAACTGAAAGGGACTAAATCCAACCACTGCAACTCCAGCTATCTGAAGCTGATGGAAACCCTAAATCTAAGTTTCTTTGAAGTTGTAAATCCAAATGTAAATGTTGCCCCTCAAGGCTGTCTCTGATTTGGAGCCTGTTCCCTGATTAAAGGCATTCCAGATAGACAGTGCTGGTATATCAAACCACCAGTCATTTTTTAGGCAGAATTACACACTGGTTTTAGTATGGAGTCACACTTCAAAATCAATCTCATAATATGGCCAATATTTAGGAAAAAATATCCTCATGGCTAATATTTATAACTTGTCAAATTTACACCATCTAAAGTGAGCTAAGTTCAAAATAAATCTTGTTTATTTTTCACTATTTCACATCAGTCATTGAGCTGTCTGATTTATATGATCATTTGTATCACTGTAGTATCTAGGAGCACTTGCTCACCATAACTGCCTTCACTTTCCCAGCTCATGTGCACTACCAGGCAATCAGAGCTTGAAAACACCATGAGGAAATAATCAGACAAAAAATAAATACAAAAGAATTAGATCATTTTCATGATTACCAGACCTTGCAACACAAAAAATCATCCCACAAGTAAATGAAAATTTGGGCCTAATCTCTTCAGCCTATATTCCTTAAATGATATAGTCCTTCCAAAGACACAACTCATTTCTTTATTCTAAAAGCCTTTCAAGTTTTCAGCTCACCTTCATTCTCATGCAATTATAGGATGGCAAATTGTGGCAGGAATTGATTAGTCTGGACTCATACATTGCTAGTTCTCTGCATCTACCTCCCATGTTACTATAGTTTCTCCCCGACACCTACCCTTCTTTGACATTTTTCTAGGAAGCTGATCACTGTGCTTCCATTTATTAAGCCCTCCCCATGAAGATATCAATTGCCTCCTGGCAACAGGAACATTATATGCCTTTGGGGGACAGGCGTATTCAAGAAATTTTTCTGAGTGAGATACAACACTTGCTGTTAGCATTTTAGAAAGGAGAATATTTACCCCTTTCTTCTATCAGAATTATACAAAGGTAGAAATACAGCCTTTTGTCACAGAGTGGTCAAGAGTCAGTTTTAGAACAGATGTGCACAACAGTTTTGTCCTGGCTTTTCAGAGAAAAAAAAAAAAATATGTTGAAGGGGAAAAGTATGCATGACTGTGCCTCTGGTACTTTGCAGCTTTGGTCTTGAAACTTTCTGGAAACCCTGATGCAGCCAGGGCCCCCCTGACACCACGGGCATGCTCACTAAATTTTATACATTATCCATTGTTTATATGGAGGAAAACAGCAAGGCTAGTCTTACTGATGATTTTAAAGAACTGAACTGGACTGTTTGGGACAGTATTAAAGGACTAGATACTAAATCATAGATAAACACGTTCTTGATCATCTCATCATTCAAATCTGTTAGTGACAAGACGTTGCAATCATTGCAGTGCTGAATATATGCATTCGCCTACCTGTGTGAATTACAAAAATCACGTTCTTAAGTGCATGCATTGCAAAACTGTTCTGGAGACCTCAGTTGCTTGCAGCAGGGCATAGAATGAGAAATTAATGGGCAGAAAGGAAACAGAGAAGTTCAGTAACAAGACAAAATGATGTAGTACTGCACCCAGAGAACTTGTAATCCAGTTCTGGAGTCATGTAAGAGCTTAAATATAAGAGTGAAAGCTGAGACAGAAAATCCCCTGGCAGACATTAACTCCTGAAGCCCCAAGCCTGCTTCTGCCAACACTACAGGTTCCACTCCTTCAGGACCACTTGTACACAGCACCTACCTCACAGCTGCCCCCATCACCCCATTATCACCCTGACCTTGTAAGGACATCCCCAGGCCATCTGGCTCCTTTTTGTGCAGGGTGTTGCTCAGCTGCAGGTTCCCCCACACCTGTGCAGCTTGCAATCTAGTTTAAAAAGAAACGCAGGTTGTTATAATGAACAACAGTGGGAACATGGAGAAAAAGCAAATGCAAATTGCAACAAAGCCATTCATTTTGGTGCCAAACAAAGTTCTTTATGCCAAAAGTTTCTTCCCATTGTGTGATTCTACAGCACTGATTGGGATGGGGCCTGGGCTGAGGACAGGACTTGCTAAGGAGGCTGTGACAGTGGGTGGCAGCAGGGAGAGAGCTTGCCCTGGCTGCCAGGGGAGGTGAAACCCCCAGAGAAACAACAAGAGGAAGACATTGCTCCTTCCAAGCAGCAATGTGGCATGGCCCAGGCCCTGGGAACAGAACAAGCAGATTGCAGCAGGCCCCAGTGCAGGCCGAGATATGCCTGTGAGGAGAATGAGGCCATGTAGCAGGAAGATAAATCCAAAACAGGCTTTGGGGGTAGAAGACAAAGGGGTACATTCTTAGGAACCTACAGAGGACCATAAGGAATGTATAGATCCTGGGAAGCAACTGAAAGTTTATGGACAGGAGCCAAGAGAAGGTGCCCTTCTAGCAACCAAGTCAAGGAACATCTCAACTTTCAAGCCTTTTCTTTGATCTGTCCCACACATAAGTATCCGGGTTTGTTTTGCTCCAGTTTGTGGTTTTATTTGCTTATTTGTTCATTCATTTTAATTTAGTTATACAAATTTGTGTAATAATGCACAGCCTTGGAACTCGAATACCTTTCCCCTCTTTTAACATGCTTACTTAAAGGCAAATGGAAGGTGAATATTTCTTATAGTGTTAGCCATTTAGCCGTTAGCCAAACAAGCCGTTATTTGTTGGGCCAACGTAATGATGCAAATGATGGAACCAAATATAAAGCCAAATCAAATGGACTTTGCAAGGCTGTCCATGCATGAAGCAATCTGTAAAGCTTTTCATTAGTCTGCCATTATGAGTTAACCAGGTAATCTGCTAAATCTAGCAACACCATCCATTTCATAGGCCATTGGATCTGCTTTACATGTTGGATTACTGTAAAAAATAAGGTGGGATGAGGTGCTTCGTTCATGTATTCTTGAAATGGTGCTGGGTACTGACAGAGCAGTAGAAAAACACAAGACAGTCCTTGGTTATCGAGTCAAAGGCCCTGAGTGGGATGGAACTGTGAAAATTATTCCCTTAGACAAAATGTGGGCTTAGGTACCTTGCTGACCACCCATTTGTGGCTAAGTGAAAGGACATACATCACTGGAAAATATTAATAGTTCGTCTTCAGGGAAAAACAGTGGAATGCAGTCAGCATTAATCACATCCCTGACTCTATCTCAGGAGCCAAGAAGAGGTCATTTTTTTTCTATCAGGAACATCTTGGTACTTAAGGGAAAAAATGCATTCACACTTAAAGGTTTCTGTGGTGTAACCATAGAGATGTGTTAATGTAATAATCACACACAGCCATGTAGGGGCTTGTGCTGTTTTGTGCAAAGGGAGTTAGCAAAGTCCAACCTTTCTCTAGACAAAGACACCTCTTTGAAAGTAAAGATAAGCAAATCTGTAAGTTTTCCAGAAAGAGTTGTTATTTAATAAGCCTAATTCCACTAAAAATGATTTTGTTTGTGGTCAAAATTCATGCCTGAATGTGCCACATGGTGTACCCAGGACAACTCTGGGGATTTGCATCAGTTAAGGATCCAGTCCATCACTTCCACAGGGCTCTGACATTTTAAAGACTGTGCTACGACACATGCAGCAATTCTGAAATGACAGTGATCCCACTTTATCACTACACGATCCTGCTGAACACTGTAACAAAGCTTGGTTCTCTGTGCACATGCGGCATACGTTTCAGCACATCGGTTTATTTTCTTGCAACAACAGTTTGCCTCCTTCCCTAATTTTGCCAGGAGTTACAACGCACCTTGACGCACTGTCATCAGGTGATAGTTGCTCAGCAAACTGGGTTATTACAGCTTCTGGATGGGATCAACATTCATTACATTAATCAGCTCCTTTGATAATTCTGTGGAGTACTGCTCTCAGGCGCTGTGTGGGACCACAAATACAAATATTCTTAGTGTCCAATAGCTTTATACTGTGATGAGATATCTTAATTGGCAGTTCTTTGCTGATGTGTACACATGCAGTACATTATATTGAGCCATAAAACTTATGGAGCAGGCATAGCAAAACCCAGCAAAACACACTATTTTCTGTGTTTGTAAGAAGTGAGCCCACCTCTATGGGATGCCATCCCCAGCACAGCACAGAGACATCTGGTAGTTAATAGCCAAGCCACAAATCATCTCTTAACTCACCTAAACAAAGCCACAGCTGGTCTAATCTAGTGCTGGTGACATTCCTGCTTGGAGCAGGAGGTTGCTCTCTGTGGCCCCGAGCAGGCAGTAGGACAAAGCAATATTTCTGGGCTTGAAATGAAGTGAACTGGGGCTGTTTGGGGTGGGGGGAGTGGAAAGAGTTTAAGAGAAAAATTGCACAAATATTTTCCACTCACCCAGGAATCTGTCCCCTTTAATCTTGAAAACATATTTCATTTCCAGCTCTTTGACATGTTCAAAAGCATTATTTCTATAAAAAGTGAGAGGATAATAATTACCTGTCTGCGCATGAAAAAGTATTATGCTACCTTTAGTTGGTTTCCATTCCATTTATCCATATAACTCCTGCGAGTTCGTGATTGCCTCTATACACAGAGTACAGCAACAATATGTTAACTTGTTTTTCTGCTCCTAAGAAGGTTGCTAGTTGTTTCTTTCCTGAACTGTGGCACCACAAAATATATATTGTTCGCACTGGCAGGTAGTCCTCCGATCTGCTGCTGCTTTCAGCTTCCTGCAGCACTGCTGGCTTATATCTGTATTTCAGTCCTGAATATGTGTGTACTGTTGAGTACTGAGCCCTGTGTGAGACTGCACATTTACATGGCTCCAGCTCCTTTGCTCTGTCAGTTGATGCCGCATGGCTCTGAGGTTTGTTTGGGTTATGCTCATACCACCAAGATTGCAGGAGGAAAATCTGGAAGATTCTCCAGAGACCCCTACGTAGGGGTCTGCACAGATAATGCCCTCTACCCATGGTTGTTATGTCCCCTCCAGGATCTTCATTTACTCAAAAGGAGCTGGTTAAAAGGCCACGGAGCAGTCAGAGCTCTTCTCTGAGCTTCAATACCCATACGTGCCAAGAGCAGTTGAAAGCAATAAGGAAGATCCTATTGTGCACCTGCACTCAAGCAAGGAAGTAACTTTTTCCAAATTTTATTTTCATAAAGGTGTTTGGGCTCTTAATAGCGGCATGTGAAGGTCTGGAGAGCAGAGAACTTGCTTCGAATGCAGACGAATTCGGGAACTTTGTACAGCCACATTATTTCGAGAGAACTGTGTGACAAATGAGCGTACGGTGAGTGCTAAACAAAGGCGATCTGCTAAAATAGGCCCGAAAGAAAGCTCCACTATCAAAACTTGTCAAGTGTGCGTCCGTCACAAGCAATAGCTCGTGTCAATCGTCCTGGTGTGACAGGCCGTGTGCTCTGGGGCAGGGGGAGACACCCAGCACGGCAGGGAGGCCGAGCACCAGCTGCGCCCCTCCAGCTGGCCGGGGGCTGCTGCAGCCCCCAGGGTGTGCACAGCATGGCACAGAAGCGGGACGGGGGCAGTCAGAGGCAAGGATGCTGGTAAAGCACCCTTGAAAATACAGGTCACGAGGCAAGGCAAATCAGCAGCCCCGCTGTCCTTTCCTGGTGGTGGGGTGGTGTCTTTTCGATAGGGGCCTTCCCTGAGGACGTGGATCCACCACCATTCCTGAGGCCTGTAGCTTCAGACAACAGGGGCCTAAACTAATGTGAGGAACCACATTTATTTATTACTTGACAGCTGAAGTGGGTGGGGTTGGAGAAGAACACATCCACAGGGCCCTGAAGAACTTGTGCTGCTGCTGGCCACAACAGCAAGGATGATGACAATAAAGTGTTAACAACACTGCAGGGCTGGCAATTATCATAAAACAAAACCAACCAAACAAATAAAAACCTTACATGAAAAGTGTGCAGTGGGAGAACTGTGAATTTCCATCTTTCTCTTGGTTTAAGTCACGACCAGCTCAAGTTACAGGAACACACGTATCTTTGATGTGCAAGGAATTTGTTGTGGCTACCAGGAAAATAGAAAAGAATGACTGCACTGGTGATTTTTTGTTCTATTATGAAATAAGGGGTAAATGGCTATGAAAGACGAGTGACCAGTACAGAGGATACATGAAATTTTTCCTCTTTGTCTTGACTACAGCCCCTGTAATAATATAAGTAATTGAACAGACTGCAGCCTCCGTTACAGTCCCTCTACAAGGCACTTAGAGTGGATATGAACTCATTTTGTCTCATTTTCAGGCAAACTTTGCCATTCTGAAGTTTCCTACCCCAGAAAATCAGATTTATGAGGTAAAACAATCACGGGGGGACGTCAGTCTGATGGAGGAAGGAGGGAGCGAAGGTTGATTAGGTTAATGGTGTGTCCAGAGTGTTAACCATGTTTAAACTGAGGCCAGGGAATAGCGCAATGTCCTTACCAGGTCTCCCTGATCACTCCCTGTAGAAAGAAAGTGGAAGGGAGGGTAAAAGAGAAATCCAAAGAAAGAACATGGTAGAGATAATGCAGAACAAAGTACAAAGAGAAACAAATATGCCCGTGTAACAGGGATCGGTTAGTGCAGCTCCTGGTCTGTTCTTTTACCCTTCTCAGCTGCACAGGGTGCCTGTACATCATGTTAAAAAATAAGATGTGTTTCTTTATTTTAGGTGAGTTTTTCAAGTTCAAAACACCTTTAAAGTGCATTAACAATCCTTTAACACTGAACACAGAGGAAAGGCCAAGTACAGTTCTTCCTCCCCAATACACCCAGTCTTCAGGGCCATACTCTGCCCTAAAAACACATGGCAAGAAAGTCATTCTAATCTCTGCAGACCATTGACTTCAATGGGCTTTGGACTGCTTGAACCATTCTTTTTTTTTTGTATTCTAAAGAAACCAAGAGAAAGCTCGTGAAGATCAGAGGCAGCCAAACGTCTTTCTGTGTAAAATAACTTAAAAGGCAGAGCTTAACCCAACAAAAGGGAGAGAAAATTCACAGTCCACCTACTCTATCCAGCCATAGATTTGTAATTGTGCCATTTCTGATAAAATTAAAAGAAAAAAAATAAATTACATGGAGAAAGGGGAGGGTGCACTGTCACAAATTTGAACTAGAAGCCTGAAAAAAATAATTTTAGGATTTCATCTGTCCCTACTGATTTTCCTTTTAAGACTGACAGCATGTGGCATTATCTTACTCTAATTTTCTCCAAAGGAAAAATATGACACTGTATTAACAGTAAATTAATCAGAGGAGCCAAATATATCTGTTAGAACAACATATCTGCATCTATCTCAGAAAACTTCCTACCCCAACTGAGCACCAGCTGGAAGAGAAATTCTTGCAGTGGAGCCCTTTCTGTTTAATCCCTTAATCTTCTCAACAGCCTCAAACAGTAGGGCTTCTCTCTCAAACGCGGCTGGAAAGTAACATCTGCACTGTTGAAAGAGAGGAAGCAGCAGACGGCAATCCACTGAGGTCTCAGCTCCCTCTCTCCCGCTCAGTAGTTTTCTCTTGAGGATGCCTGCTAAGGACAGTTTCTATTTAATGGCAATGAGACAGACCAAGCAAAACTCAGGTTGAAATATTTTCTGTTTCTGAGCTGTTATGCCTCCCCATTCTTATGTGATGGCAAAGGCAGGGAAGCTTTAAATGCCGCCAAGACCACAGAGATGCATTAACCCATAAGTGTTGTTATGCCCTGAAAGCTATTAGCTTTCCTCCCTTCAACCATCACTTCTTCTTATTCCCATTTACTGTTTTGACAGCTTAAACCACAGTGATGTTCCTCTCCATGATTTGTCCCGACTGTTAGTCCCAGGGCTTTATTATGGGTTGCAATGCCTCTTCTAGTCTGGGGGCTGAGCAGAGTAGCTGAGGGGCCGCCTCCCAAGTGCTAGGTCCCAATTTCATAGGTCTCCTTGTTAACCAAGCCTTACAAAATCCCATGAGAAGTCTAGCACAGAGCTCACAGTCTGGCTGTATTTTTTTGCAGTCTAATAGATATGGAAAAGCATCCCTCCTTAATTAGAATTAGATGGAGAATGCGTACCAGTGTATAGAATTCCTATGCATTAATGTGCTCTAAATCCTCAATCAATCTAATCTCAGATGACCAGAAGAGTCACAAACGTCACTGACTTCATTCAGGTCTCTCTTTGAATATTTGACTTGTTTCTTCCCTGTCCCTTCTCTCTCTGCCTCTTTCTCTCTCTTTAAATAGTTCTCATAATGTTGTACCTATTTGCAGAAAGGAGAGGTGACTGTAACTGGCCTTACGCTGTTAGACTGGCCTGTTTCTGAAATGGCGCCCACTGCCAATTAAGGCAAACTTTTTACCAATGACCAAGAAAGATTTCACATAAATTCCTCATGCTTCCTCCCTTAATAACGGTGCAACTTTATAACAGAATCACTTCCTCCCTCTAGAGAACAGAGCCTGACCCAAACTATACCTTATGGTAAAAGCTACCTTTTGGAAGAAATGTGAGATTGGGTGTCAAAATCCCATCAGGCACATGCTGAAAAGAATAGGTGACACTGTGATAAAAATGCACATTTTTGGTCTTTGCCACTTTTATTCTTCCATCTGAGGTCTGTAACTTACCAAAGGGTACACTGGATGTACTGTGGCTTCTGGTGAGGATTAAACATAAAGAATGCCCTAGTTTAGCTTTCTGGGCTCAAAATCTGTGACTCGTTTCATGGTTGAAGTAAAATTGACCCATGGGCACAGAGCTTCCTTCAGTCTTGGCTGGTAAACTTCTAGCTCCTTGCTGGGGTAACGTCTGGGCTGGAATCAGTAAGCCACAGAACTACGACACCACATAAAAGATGTTCAGGTGAGACACTGAGATGGCAGTGTAGTGGTGGTCCAGATATTCAGGGCCTTGGGACCTAAGCCTAGAAGCAGCCCTGGAGCCCTGTAAGCCTAAGTAGATCACAGTGCCTGTGGGTATTCACTTCGTTCAAGTGATGCAGATGGTAGCAAACACATTCTCTAGGGAACAGACCCCACTTTGCAGGCTGTGTGTGCCCAAAACAGAGCACAGCCTGGAGGCAGACCTTCTTATCCCATCTCTATTCCAGCTGAATCCATCACACAGAAGACACCAGAGTATTCCAGTCTCTCAAATCAGGCATTATTAAAATATACAAATAGTAATTCAAAGGTAGGTGAGTTATTTCAACAGGGAAAAATCAGGTTGAGTGGGTGAAACAGATTAAGTAGAGAGGCTGGTAAACCATGTTCCCTCTATCCACTGGATCCTGGGTAGGTAGGCCCATTCCTCTAATCCTTGTTCAACTTTCAGTGGCTTCCTGAGCTAAACCAACCCCACCAGTGTCTGTGATTTAGGCAGTTCCCCTGTCACAGACAGGCCTCCTTCTCTTGAGTGTTTCTCAGTCTGCTCCCTGCTTTGCTTGCTGCCCCTTTAGCCTGCTGCCCGCCCCACCATTCATTTGGGAAGGCTGTGCCATGCCCACCTCTTAGCAGAGAAAAAGAACTTGCCCACCCTTCATCTCCTCTCCTGAGGTTTTGGCTTGACCCAGAGGAAGAACTTCTCCCTCTTATAACCTCTGTAACAAAATGTACAATACACAGCAGCGGGTAGCAAACAAACGAGACAAAGAACACTTGTGTTGCAAGGTTGTGGTATGCTTCTCTGGTTTTATGTCTGCCATGTTTCTGGTGGGGGTCTTTAGAAAGCCAGAGTTAATGCAACTGTTCATAAGAAAAGGAGTGCAATTAGTGAAGGCTTCAGGAAGCATGCAAGGCAGGAAAATCGATCCTTGCAAACCTTGGCCTTAGCCTGGAATGAAGCAGTTTATGATCCTGATGCTTTTTGACCTGTCAGCATCATGGTAGTATATAAGAAAGGCTGCTGGTTTTCATCCCCGGAGCTGCACTGGAAACAGAGCGAGGAAAGGGGCAGAGGGCACTGTATTGCCCCCTCAGCTCTCCAAACACAAAAGAGACAGATTGCATGGCAAAAAAATAAAATAAAAAAGAGTTTGTAAAACAACAGCTCAGGACTGTTGCAGGTACAGCAGCCCAGTAAGAGTCCCCGTGGTGTTGCATTCAGAAGGTCAGTTACCTTCCTTCATTGTATCTTAACAGGGAGGTTCTGCGGTGAACTCTGATTTGCGATCAGCATCTTTTCATTTGTGTCCTGACCCATATCCTGAGTCCTTGCTGCTAACTGGCATGGGGTTGGAGGGATTAGAGGCCACTTTGCTCTACTGTTGGCAGCTAGGTGGAAGACTGGCCAGGGAGAGGTGTGTGTGGGGAGGAAGAGGGGAGAGCAAAAAAGGCATGTCTCAAAATCTGATACCTTTGTCTGGAAAATCCTAAAATGCTGCTGTGTAACTTGATGATGCCAGGGACACGACACACTGCCTTTGGGAGCCAGTCACTCTGCTCTGCTTAGGGCTTTAGTGGCATTGCAGTCAGGTAGTGTTATAAGCACACGCACCTCTCGCGTCCAGTTCTCTTGATCCCATTGCTTTGATTTCCAGATTCAGTACTTTGAGGGTGAGGATAGAAAAAAAAGAGTTGAGAGAATATATTCTTTTTTTCTTTCTTTCTTTCTTTTTCTTTCTTTCTTTCTTTCTTTCTTTCTTTCTTTCTTTCTTTCTTTCTTTCTTTCTTTTTTTCTTTCTATTCCTTCCTTCCTTCCTTCCTTCCTTCCTTCCTTCCTTCCTTTCTTTCTCTCTTTCTTTCTTTCTTTCTTTCTTTCTTTCTTTCTTTCTTTCTTTCTTTCTCTTTCTTTCTTTCTTTCTTTCTTTCTTTCTTTCTTTCTTTCTTTCTTTCTTTCTTTCTTTCTTTCTTTCTTTCTTTCTTTCTTTTCCTATTTTTTTTTAATTTAACCAAAATCTCTGCAAGCAAGCTGAAAATTGGGGGGGGGGGGAGGGTTGCTGCAGCGCTATTACTGAGACCACTTGTGACACTTTCTCATTAGCCTGTGTAATGGGAAGCCAATCTGCTGCTCAGGAAGCAGCACTGCAAATGATTTTCAGCCACAGATGATGCAGCCTGGCTTTGAACTGCTTAGGCCTTGCTGTAACAGAAGCACCAGCAATATTCACTTAATGCGCACTGACCTTTCCCTGACCTGGGAGACAGAGAAGGCTCCTGCTCTGGCTTATCACCATCCTTTTTTCTGTACAGGTTTCTGCTTTGGAGACTACAAGGAGGAAAATATTAAAAGGTGCAGAGTTTATTTGGTTTCAGCACAGCAAGGGGAGAGAAGTGCGCTTGTTTACCCTTCCCCTGTAGATATGCTGAGTATATGCCTACTTCTGAACCTTGAAGGGCAGTGATATGGGGTGAGGGCAAAGATACATGTTTGGACAACGGGTGCCCCTAGGGCATTCAAAAGATCTCTTCCCCACCCCTTTTGTTGCTACAGTGGGCTCGCACAACTTCTATTCACCAGGAAACCTGTCTCTCACAGAACGAAGCAGGGAGTTCCTGAACATAGAGAAATCCACTGAGCCTCATGCTTTGAACACGAAACACTCTGAACTGACTCCTGCCTCATGATCCCTCTGCTTTTAAGCTGATACTGCTTGTACGTGCAGTTTCAGAAGCACGGGATTTTCATTTCCATGTCCCATCTTAGCAGGAGAGAGACTGGGGATGCGCCAAGATGTGGGTCCCCTGATCTCAAGGCAGCCTGGCACATTACACAGCAGTAGGCCAGCACTGTCATAGGACCCAGTGCACCAAAATTTGAGCTCCCACAACACGATCCTAAATGAGGCGAAGGGGAAATACGAGGCAGATCTGAAGGAGTGGGAAGAAAACATGTCTTCCGTGCAAACCAACCAGAACTCAAGGGAAGAGATAGTGAAGGAGCAGAAAACGAGGTAAAAACTTACTGCTTTGTCAACAGCATAAGACTTCATAGTTGAGTTGGATAAGCCTTTGCTGGTAACACCACACAACCACCACAGGGCCCAGCTGGGCCAACCATGTCTGAAGAGCAGATGCCATGTTTTTATCTCAATTGCCATCAGAAGGTCACTTGTGCTCCATTTAGTCCCACTCCACCTCGTGTTACATCTCCCTGCTTTACAGATCACTCTGAAAGTTGAGAAAAACACATACAATTTCAGGTGCCTCGTTACAAGAAGGTCATTACACTTCCTTTTCTTTCTCCACCTTGCTTAATTCTCTGGCTTATGAACTGCTGACCTACTCGCGTGGCCTTTGTTTTGAACTCTGCCCTAAATGCCATGGCTTGGGAGAACTGAACCGAGGAGCAAATGGGCATTTGTCAGAAACATCTACCCAAAGAGAGAGAAGGGATGCCTCAGAGAGCCTGCCCGGGACGTGAATCGGTTGTGCCATTGGCATCAGACCTTGAACTGCTCCGGCAGCGGTTGTCACCTTGGCTAATCATGCAAAGCAAATGCTGGACTGGTGCCCACTGCAAAGGAGCTGAGAAAAAAGGTCACGCTTTTCCAGAGTGCTGGCTGATTAGCCGCAGGGTTGCGAACTCTCCGTCTAATATGCCTGCACAAACTGTGAGATTCTAAATCTTCCTCTAAAGGTGTAAGGGCTTCGCTCCAGCTATTTATCCTACCTAGGATCAGAGACCTGGAAAGAAGGAGCTTAAACATGTTTCTGGCAAAAGGTTTAAACAAATTGCAGAGTCACAGGGCAAAGCCTTGCTGCACGGAAAGCCCAAGAGGGGACAATACGAGAGCCAATTGCACTCACCTGCTAACCCTGGCACCTCTCACCTCTCAGTGCTACTGCTGGCTGCTTTTTTTTGGACAGCAAGCCTCAGTGTTTTCATAAAATTCATAAAAAAAATAATGTATGCGACATTAATTTCTGGGTTTGGTAGTTCTGGCATTTCTGATGTTTCTCCTGGTACCGATGTTTTCCTCCTCCAGTGTGCAGAAAGCCCCCCAGTGCTGTACAGGCTCCAGGTTTGATTGGCTTGGTACAATCTCTGCCCTCTGCTCTGAGATCTCCTCCTGGGTCCTTGCCCCAGTTTGAGATCAGTCTGAACATATCCTCTGACAAAATGACTATACCCGATCTCAGCACACTCCTGCTCCACATTCTGCTAAGTTGATTATAGGGCTAATTGGATACAGGGAACAAAGCAATTTAACTTCCCTAGAAGATGACAGCACTGAAATGCCCAGAGCCATTGAGAGTAGCTCTGTGCTGGAGCTAATTTTTCCACCTCGCTTACCACGGGCAGCCTTCACGCACTGGAAGTTTTAGGGCACTACTTTTCATCAGAAAAGAAACAGAGTGCACGGAAACACGCTGCACCAGCCCAGGACATTAGTTTGCTCGTTCTCTAATCTATGCTGAGGTGTGCCCCAAATGGCCCTTTTCACCACTGGGGGACCTGGGAGCCAGCAGCGTTACACTTCCTAGGAATAACGATGCAGAAGACGGAGTGAGCCCACTGCTGCTCTCTAAAGATAGCACAGGAAAATGGGCTGAGAATAGAAGGTGAAAAAAAAAAAAAAAAAAAGAATGAGCATTTGGAGAAAAACAGTGTCCCCTTTGCTGGCATTGCTCTTTCCAAGGCACATGCAGCAATGGCACTGAACAACTTTGGGAAGAGCTTTCTGGTCACCTGGGAAGAGGCTGCTGAGCCAGGGGAGTACACCCCTATGGTTTCTGAAGCCTCTCAAAGGACTTGTTTGCTCCTCGTACTCAACAGTGCTGGTTCCCCTTGGGTGTGGCAGTGAGAAGAAGCATTTTAAAAAGTCTTAGCCTCTTGAAGGTCACGCCAAACATGACTCTGAAGACAACGACACGGGTAAATGTAGTTTGGGCCTCACCCACGGCTCCAGCAGTTAGCTCTGTTGATTTCCATGGTACCAAGGAAGCGTTCCCTTGTAAAAACAGGAGGGCCTGTATATGCAAGATGCCTCAGATAGTTCATGGTGTGGATTGAGCGCTGCCAGATGCCTGAGCCGTATTCACAGGCATCCTCCCGCGATGGATGCAGGGCTCTGCGGGGGGGGGAAGTGGAAGGCAGCGCCCTAGGAAATGCAACCTGTTGTGCGTCAGCATTTCACCCCCTTTCCCAAACAAAGAGCAGCTGGGAGAGAACCTCTACCCTAAATGTAGATTTATTAACACTCCGCACCAGGAAAGCCAAGGTCAAGGGTTAAAGCTCAGCTTTATCCATCACCTCTTGATATGACCTTGGTGGGGCTTTTTGCAAAGGGCAGGGACAGTTGACGCTGTAATGAGTTGCTCTTCCCGGGAGACCCAGCATGATGAAAAAGTGCAGAACATCCACCTTCATGTACCGGGGCAAGAATACAGGTCTGATTGGTAATAAGTTTCCCATTAAAAATACATGAGAAGTTACCTCGGAGAGAGAGAGAGTAGACCCCACAGGATAAACTCCGTTCAGCCAGCTTTTAATGAAGGCAATTACATCCATTTATTTGAGACTTTTCTTCCCCATTCTTCTCCAAAGAAAACAGGCTCGTTTCAGGGAGGAAAACTAGAATGAAAAATAAATTCACAACTGTTGTTCTTTAACCGGGTCAATTACATTTTGATATTTGAATGATGGTCTTTTTATTATAACTAAGAAGGTGTATATTTAATATAAGCTTACAAGAAGGTATAACAGCCACTTCAGAATGATTTTTTTATTTTATTTTATTTTAATTCTGAGGAAATTAGTAGTTTCTAAAGAAGCAATGAAGATACAACTTGGGTGGTCACTGAGCCCATTAATTTTAATTAGTTAGCCAATATAGCAAATCATATGGGGAAGGATCTAATCTGTTTTATCCTGAGGAACTACTGAGGTATTTATTCATCTCTCAGCCAAGACTAGATGTCACAAGTTTTCTTGTTTGCTTGAACTTTGCTTCAAAACACAGTAAACTGAGTCTGCTCTTCCTTCAGTGCTCGTTCCTCCTCCCCACACACACAGGGATGTATACTGAGAACCTGTTTGCTCAGTGGATCTGTTTCTCTGAACCTGAACTCCAATTTCATATTCATAACCGATGCAACCTGAAGCAGGGGAATTCACTGCAGACAGTAAAACTCCTCTCTGTTCCTCCGCTACTACTGACAGTGACGCACCGAGCCCTTATGTTTTTGCAGGTAAGGGCAGGGGACAGGGACAGGCATCACCACTCCAGCCTGGAACGATGCCAGAAAATACTGACATTTCGTGCTGGACGAAGGTACAAAGACTATGCACATAACCAGTTTACACACCTGTTTGTTAACAGAACGAAACCAGGCAGATCAAATCGCTCTCGGGTGAGAACATTGCCTGGGTGCAGGTGGAGTTCAGGTATCGGTTTTAAAAAGGAGAGGTGCCTTGGGGCACTCACTCAGCTCACGATACCTTTAAAGGTGCCCAGTAAGCTCAGAGCAGGCGCTGTAAAACCCAGCTCTTTTAAAGTCGTCTCCAGCTGGGGACCAAAGGACAAAGGAACCGCTGTCACTGCCATTATTGAAAATTTCGGCCTTGGTTTAAAGAACTGAGAACCCAGCATCATGTGAACCGCAGCAGCCTCATATACCCAAGGCAGACTTGGACCTGCAATAAGCCCAGCAAATGGCTGTTTGGGTTCAAACAGCTTTAATCTGTAAAATCCACTGATTTTTCCCTGGGTACCTACTCTGCCATTTAGGCAAAGTGGCTCTCTCAGAGAGCACCGTTCTTTCCTGATACTGCATCTGTAAGACAAATTTCCATACCCAGAACCAGCAGACACTACTCTGGCTCCACCCTTGCCGTTCCCTCTCCCTGCCCCCATGAAACTATTATTTAAAAATGGGAAAAAATACCCTGGCAAGCAATCTTCCCTCCACTCTCCCTGCTATCTGTTTAAATATCCTTGACTGCAAGACATCCAGTACAGAACAGCCATCAATTTTTAATTAATTTAATCTCTTGGTAACAGTGTTCTCGTGAACTGAAGGGCCTCTGAGGAAGCTTCGGAGAAACCTCAGACGAGCATCTTTCCCCGGATCCAGGGATGAGACATCGTGGATGCAGTGGACTCTGTGCAAATGAGTTAACAGGGAAAAGGCATTTAAACGTGAGTACCTTTCACCCCCAGCCGAATCAAAACGCAGCGTAAGATGGAGCTGTACCCTACCACAGCGCTGTGTGAGGCGTGCACAAGCAAGTGAATTCCCTGCGTCAGAGTTGTTCGTGATTCAGCAAACTCGGAGAGGAGCCCTCTGAGTAAACGTGTGGGTTGCCTGCGCTCCTGGTCCCGCTACCGCTCCGTTCTTCTTCCAAGAAGCTTGGAGAACATCCTAATATGCTGGCAGTAATTAAATCCTGACTGCTTAAGTGCCTTGAAGTCTCAAAAAGGGATAGCTTTTCTCCTCAAGCCTGGAAGTGTGTGGGGAGATAATACAGTATATGCACTCTTCTCAAAAAAAAACACTTTCTTTTAGGAATGGGTGAAATGATACCTGCTTACTGTGTGAATGTTAATTCACTCTGAGGGTGCTTTCAGGTGGGGAGCAAGAGGATTCTCAGTTATCTTCAAACACATCATACAATGGGAGCGCCAGGGGCCCCACTGAGAACCCTACTCTGTTGTGCTGGGGTGTTGCATAAAAACAGGGGAGGAGCAAATCCCTGCCCCCGGTATCTTACCCCATACTGAGACAGACTAAAAAATAACTGAGAGCTCCAGTTCAGTGGCAGCTGGAGATGGACCACTTTAACTGAACCCAAGCTCTTTGGATGTATAAGAACTGCTGCTCTCTGCAGGGGCTTTCGGAAGGGGGTAGCAGGTCTGATCACACCGGCTGCGACAATGAAGCTAATGCATATAGCCACATCCATGGCACCCAAGCAACGTGGTCAACGTGTGTGTGCACTTACAGCTCTGGCTATCCAAAGCTACTGCCCTGTCCCACTGGATATCACAGGCAAACACAGCACTAGCAAGGGTGGTAGGAGAAAAAAGTCTAAAACCTTCAGACTCTCTTCCCACCTCCCCAGCCATCTTCCCCCATAGAAACCCCTGACCAGGAGCACCATATTTCATTATCCAAAAAATATCCGTGCAGGGAGGCTTCCTGGCAAGCTGCTCTGCAGGGACAGGCCCATGCCCCAGTCCTGCTCGGCTTCTAGAGGTTGATGCTGAATAACCGATTCAATCAGACTCAGCTGCAAAGAGGCCGTGACTCGTTCACAGTAACGCTAAATCACACGACATAATTTCCCACCTTTCCATGTGCACCTTAACGTAACAGGCAGACTCCTACTGTACTGACAGGCAGCACAAGAAGACCAGGCATTATGCTACAGAGCTGCTCAGAAAATGAACATGTTTTTCTCAGGCTCCTTGAGATTATGCAATGAATGAGACATTTAGGGGTCTATTTTTCGCTAAATGATGACTAGAAAATCGTGATGTAAAATGTGGCCTCAATATTTAGTGATAAAGACCTTGTCACGACGCCCTCTGGTAGAGCTGCAGTTCAGCCAGACACGCGGATGCTGGGACAATTTGCATAGTTGCTATTTCTTGCAGAGACTTCCCCTAATCTGTGATGCCTTTTTCTAACCAGGTTATTTGTCATTTGCCCGCAGCAACCCCTGATTCTTTGCTTGTGAACCTCCTGCTCTGTTTCACACTATTAAGAACATTATTTTCCATTCTCCTGTCAGTGGAGAGCACTGGTGATTAGCACTGCAATATCTGGTCCCCTTTATTGAAAATGTTAATCCTTCCTTTTTGCAGGGTTTCTTTAGCCAGGGGTGCTAATACTTGGTTAATAGAATCAGGCTGCCTTTTTCTTCATCTTTTGTGTGCATGTGTGTTGGGGAGGGATTTTTTTTTTTAATCTTTTGGTCAGAATTTATTATAGTCTCTCTTTTGATTCTTTTTTTTTTTTTTTTTATCTTTTTCCTTTTTTTTTTTTCTTTCTCCAGAGGGGCTGCTTTGAGTTTCCTTGCTTTTTTTTGCCATGATTATCTTAATGCTTTTCTAACATTAGCACCCAGAACTCTCACTGTGTCCAATTGTTCTGTGGCTTTTCTAGTTTCTGCAGTCTTTAAAAGGGGGAAGAGACTGTGTCCTTGAAGGAGGAGTTACCTGTGTTCCTCATCACCCCTCCACACTTCAGTAGAAAGAGGGCTGAGAGCTGGGAGCCCTCCATCACCTGCTGCACGGATAAAGCTTTCTTTGACGTTTCACAAGCCGCCCTTCAACCTGAAGATCCTTTCAGCATTCAGATAGTAAACAGCATCAAAGTTCTCCACCCACAGCCCGTAAGACATTCTTCTGTGGAGAAAGTTTGATGCGGAGCATCTGTCACCTGTTGTAACTTCAGGGATCACAGGCCGTGTCCCGGGTGGACAGGGGAGGCTGCTGAGACCAGGGAAGGCTGTGGGATGAAATGCAGGCCAGGTTTGTGTTGTGTTACGGTGATACAGTCTTTTAATGCTCATCAGTAGTAGTTCGCTGAAAGCTCCTCTTGTTTTGATGTGAAGAGCACAGATCCTGTCTCCCACAAATTGCTGTTGTGATGACTTTCTTTAAAAGTAAAGGCATCACCTAGAGCAAAGTAATCACCAAGGAAAGAAAAGTGCCAAGTCATCTGAAGCTTTGTCCCTCCTGATTGCAATCATATCTTATTTTCAGGTAAAGAGAAGCTCTTGTGGCAGTGGAGGTAGGAAGCACTGGCTGTTCAGCATCTTGTTGTGGGTATGAGGACTCTGAGAGATTTTTCAAGGTATCCCCAGCACACAGATGCTCCTCCACTGGGGATAGTTTCAGCAGGCAGACCTAGAGTTGGACGGAGCTATGGGAATGGGCTGAGTCCCTCCATCCCTCCATCCATCCATCCACCTACCCAGCCAGCCAGCTGAGGTGGCCAGGAGCAGGGGGAGGACACTTGGGGCCTTCCCTGCCTCTTCTACAAATAAACAGCATGAGTTTGTCACAGTTATCCCTTTAGTCCTTTCTTCTAAATTCCCACTAAAATATGTCTGTGCTACACGTAAGGCTCCCGCACACGTGCGGACGTGGGAAGGTGTTGCTCACAGAGGTGCACAGCTCCTGGTACATGGCCCAACCAGAAATGCAACAAGCCCCTTCAGCCCCCTGCCATCATGATGGCACTTCAGGAGCCTGCAGAAGTTGCCATCCAGTGGCAGGAAGGTAACATTACAAGAGGAGGCAACCAAATCGGCCTTGGGCGACACCATCTTCGGAAAAGTTGTGTCTGGTCGTGACTTAACTACACAATCAAGATACCCAGGGTGTCTGTGGGCTGTGGTGAAGATGTGAGTGACATCCATCTCTAATTATGTTAATTGCACAGCTTTTTTTTTTTTTTTTTCCTCCCCCCCTTTTTTCTAGAAACCCTGAGGCTTTTGTTTGCAGGGAATAAATAAAGAGGGATTAGTTACGTTTATCCGTGTTTTCCTAAGTCTTTACAGAATAACTGTTCTGTGTAATTAAGTAATTTGACTGTTCTTGACCAAGCTGATAGCAAATTACCAGCGTAGGAGAAGGCATTACTTACAAAGTCCCATTCCGTTTTATGAATAGATTACATGGATCTGGGATTTATTGATTTTTATTTTTTATTTATTGTTTATTTATTTATTTATTTTGACAGGAACAACTGGAAATTATGGTCTTATGAAGGTGGAAATGCAATCTGCTTTGACAAGCTGTCTTTGTCTAGTAGCATGGCTTGTCTATCTGTCTATGCTCTCCACAAAGGCTCTGCACTGAGCCATCTGCATAGCAAGTCTTTTCATTCACAGCTTTCCCTTGGCCAGAGCCAAACATATGCTGGTGGGATATATTCAGGTAGCCTTTGCTAAGCAATATCATCCTGGATTCGTTCTCTGTGATCCAGTTAACTAATATATAAATAATTCACACTCTTCTAGGATCCATCTTAGCTGTTTCCCCCATGCTTTGCTGCCTCTCAAATCGCTAATCCATATACCTTTACTTTCCTTTTTTTTTTTTTTTTTTTTAAATCTGCTTTCATTGAGGTTTCCCATATAATTGTCACCACAGATTGATGAGTTTCTCTTCAGGAACCAAGAAGCAATGATGTGCAGAGAGGATGTAATACCATCCTGTCTCAAAATAGATTCCCTTGTCCAAGATACAGAAATCATTTCATTTACTTACCTTGAAGGTACTTTATTGAGCATGGTAGACTGCTACAGATTCCCAAGGAATACATTCTCCTTACAACAGAGACAGGATATTCCATCCTAAAATTTACTAATCTTATTATACTGTTGTTTTTTAAATATACATTAATTTAGTATAATCACATAAACATATGTCATATTAAACACTCTCACCACTCAGCCAACAGAAGGCTTGGAAGCATGTCCACAGCTCCTGACAAATGGCAAAGAGAAAAAAATATCTTCCAAAGAAACACTGCACTGAGGTATGTATGTGCCAGGAGACCTGGCCAGAATGGGTTACAGCCAACCACCGTGTGCTATGGAGAAAGTGGTACCAGGGCTCGGTCATCAAAACTGAAAGGCAGCAACTAATTGTAATTAAAGGGTTTTATTTATTTATTTATTTGGCTTCCCCTGGGAACTAGCACTCAGGGTGGAAAATGAAAGTCTTTCACTAAACCCTGTTGTGTGGCTTTGTCTTCCAAACACGCTGAGGGAAATAAGGGGAGGAGATTCAATAAGTGCAGCTAGGAGAAACCTGGGATACAGCCAAGAGTCGTGATCTGGACAGTGCCAAGCCGGCAGGCAGCACAGAGAGGAGGGGCTGCTTCCGAAAGAAGTTTTGTAGAGATTTTATCCCTGCCAGGCCCGCCCCCCCCCCCAACCCTGTAAGTAAACCAGGATGTAAGTACGTCTTTTTTAGTACGTGCACAACCTCTGTTCCAATACATCAGTACGTGGTCGTGATGTTTCTGTTTCTCAAGGAAACCTAAGTGAGTTGCACTCAAAGAGAGGTGCCAATGCACAGACAGTACTTGGGGTGTCCTTGGTCTTGATGGGCACAGGACAGCTCGTGCCTGTAGGTACACGGGCTGAGCCACTCTAGCTTCCTGGGGCAGGGGATTTCAGGGTTTGCTCCTCTGCTGGCCTGTCCTGGCACACAGGCAGCAGAATATGCTCCAGGGACCTTGCATGGGTGACCTTCCTTGAGGCTGTGGGCCCTGTCCCCCTGCCTGTGTCCAGGCTGGCAGCCAGAAGCCCTTAGGGAACTTCACCTCCCCTCACACACCAGACAGGCCACCTTCGGCGTGAAGGTATTCCTCTCTTCCCCTTCATTTCCCATGTGCAACATCACTAGCCCTTACAGCTTTCATTTTTCTCTGACATGGGGAGACACAAAACATCCTTCTTCTGTAGCCCAGTCATTGTCTCTCTGACTGCACAAAACAAAGGTGTAAAGAATCCCAAAGAAGCAAACAACCACATTATACTATTCTCATATTTTTATGACAGAGAACAAGCATGTCAGAAACCTCTTGCTTTTTCCCCTGGAACCTGTCTTTTTATGCAGGCACTTCTTAAAACCAAATAAAAAAAAAAAAACAAAAAGCCTTCACTTTGTTTCCCTTTCAAGTTGCAGTGGGGAAAATCACACGGTTGCTCCCCTCAGCCAGCGGTCTCTTTCACAGCAGTACCCATGGGACATCCCCACTGGCTCGGGCTCTGCTCGTTGCTGGTGCTGGCCCATTCTCCCAGGAGAATTTGGCAAGGCTGCCAACCCTTTCCTGACCCCACGCCACATGGTGCACCCTGTGCTCCTTCCAGATGCAGAGAGGATGACCACCACTGAAGCACAGCCCTGTCAGAGCTGTTGTCAGCTTGGATAAATATAGCTTATGCTGGTCAAAAAAAAAATCAAGAGTACCTGACTTTTCTCCTCTAGGAGAAGGGAATGTCTCAGCCCCATCACACAAACTTAGCTGTCTGAGAGCCCTGCGAAGCCCAGGAGCTAGGATTTAGTTAGTCCCCGCGTCCCCACACATTCACTGAAAAGCTCCTAGGCTGGGAAGATGCTGTGGAGCAGCTCTTTCTCTCCAGACACCTGGGTCTCTTGAGCTCATTAGCAGTAGAATAGAGGCCATCTATAACAGATTTTTCTTTCATCTGATTGCTGATTGTGTAGAAACTCTTGCTGTAATACCTTCTCCCCACTCAATTTTTAACAGACTTGGACACAAATCCACCGTATTCAGCGATGCATCATCATTCCTTATGAAATCCTGGAGTGTTTGAGGATAGCTTTTAATTTGGAGGGCTGCAGAGAACATTGGCTCTCTCCTGATTCCGGGTTTTCAGCTGCTGCAGGGATCAGGGACAAACGAAATGGATAAACACTGAGTTGTGTGCTTGCTTACTGAGCCTCTCTCCTCTTCAGAGGCAATTCCATTTTTGTAAAGGATTTGCTCTTGGAAGATACGCTTTACTTTAATATTTTTAATTAATATTTATTACAATAGTTGCATTTTTCAGTCCCTTGTGTGTACTGGGCACTGTGGAGATTTAACGTAGGGAAAAGAGACAATTCCCCTAATCACTGGTGAAAGATCAAATAGTTGTAGTCTCCTAAAGATGGAAAACCTTATTTACTTTTCCAATGTTTCTCACATGGCACTGCCCATTCTGTTTTACATGGTGCCAACAAGACACTTAAACATTTCCTGGACATAATAACCCCTTCTACCTTGGCAGCTCAGCAAGCGCAGCTTTCTCTGAAATCTCCCTAATCAATTGACTTCGCCAAGTCGTTCGCTTAAGAAATCCTGCAATAGCTTCCAGCATTTTCCCACAAGTGATAGCAGATTAATGGGTTTGTAGCCTCCTGGTCAGTCTCTTGGCCTTTCATTGTCTTATTAGGCACATGCTGGCCTGCTGGGAGAAGTGTGCTGAACTGATAAAGATGCTGGATGAGGTTAATTTCATGTCCCAGTTTCTTTTTGCATTCTTGGACCCACTCATGTCAAAATGTTGCAACAACCGTGGAAAAGATAAAAAGATCAAAGTCCCTCAACACAGGCACTTCTCACTTCATGATTAATCCAGCATCCTACATGTCCTATGAAGTCAATGCATGCTATTCCAAATCTGTCTTGCATTTAAGATCTGAGCCCAAATTCAAATGAGCATATTCTTAGAATATATTTGGGTGCCTCATTGTACATGCAAATAAAATATTGATAAAAGCAATTTAAGGACCCAGAAAATATAACTTTATGCCTCTGTCAAGCAACCCAAACCAAAACAGTATATGAAATCATTATATTTTTAAGCAGTGTTATTTTAAGCACACAACTGCTTTCTGAATGCTATTTTCTCTGTCATATGTTTAGAGTCACTGTCCTTAAACAACAGACTTTTCTTAGAAAGAACAGCAACAAACAGGGTTTTGTTCTTTTTTCTAAACAGTTTCAGTTCTGTTCCTGCCTTTTACTAGAAATTGCTTCTTTTCCAGGTATTTCTGCACACCCCAGAAATAGCTAATGGCTGTACCCCCACTGCACATGTGTATGTTCACACTTCACTTTCTGCACTCTTCTTGTGGCCATCAGTCATGCTGCACGTATGACAGAGCTCATCTTTTCTTCCTTCAGAGAAATGTTTCAGTAAATCAAAACACCAAGAATAACTCCTACCCTAAGCCACAGAGAGACATTTCTGCGAAAGAGAATCTGAGTTCAGACTGCTAATAATTTCCTGTTCACTTAATGTAGGTGTCCAACTTAACTGCTCCCCTAGAACAGGTAGGTATCTGTGGCCCTGGGCTTCAAGGTTGTGAGGCTGAGGAGGTGCTCCAGGAGCTGAGGGTTTTGAAGCCAACTTCTTCAGCATCCTTAGACAGGGATCCCACCACCAAGCCCTTGCACACCCTGGGCAGGAAAGCTTCCCCCACGTTCTTGTGGTATTGAACCATTCACCGCACAGCCATGAATACAGACACAACAGACTGAGAAGGAAGGGCAGGCAGAAGAGACTTTGGTCAGCCTAGCTGTCAAGAAACCAACCTGGGAGAAGAGTTACACAAGCATCCTGGTTTGTTTCTGTGTAATTTCTCTCTGATGATAGCCTGAAATACACACAGGAGTGCAACAACTAGAGCTCCTGTTCTGGTCCTCAGTGTGGTTATTGCCTGCTCAGGACAGTCCTTCACATGATGGGAGCTCTAAATCACGATGACCGTTTTTGCATGCCAATCATATATTCACAGATCACAATCCCTGATTTTAATAGTGCTTTCTCTGGTGTTCTTCAGTCAGCAGTAAATTACTCATTGCCTCCTAAGCCACTAGACAGGAGAAAACAGGAACCTGAAGCAATATTGCTAAACCTTTATCTCACTGCATGCTATCACATATAACCTTGCTTACCAATAAAATATATTTGATTTGTACAGTCACCATAAATGATAATAACAGGTGTCTCAGGAAAGTGAGAATTGTTGGAGTCAACAAGATAATATATTTCATTCATAAGCCAATTTATGTGTACTATCGCCTAGAGAACTCCTTATTTTTGTTGTTGTTGGCCTGTGCTTTCGGTCAGCACTGCATCTTGTAACATTTCATTTGAAATCAGCATGCAGACCCTACATTTTCCTGAGGAGATTGATAGCCAGCTCTTCCTTGTTCCTGGGTGCACAGGTGCTTGAGTGACTTTTTTTGACCATAATGTTGTGGGAGTCTGGCACAGATACTTTCTTTGGAGGGGTCATAGAAAATTTTTCTGGGCTTACTGCTATAGCCTCTGAACAGAACATCATTAATTAGTAACATCTTTTATTCAAGCCCCCGGGTAGATTTGCAAGCTATGTCCATGGTGCATTTTCATGCAATCTTACTCTCTGTTAAAGTTGCATGCAGCATGTCTGAAGTAAAAGTCCCCAGTTTGTCAACAACTGCCATGACTCTGATCATACTTTTTTGCTTCTGCAGATTAGTAACAATGGTAGATATCAGCATCCCTTGATCTTGCTACCAAAATTTTCACCTTTTTTTTTTCTTTCTTTCTTCTGAAAGTCTTATTTCTACTGTTTTTGCCCCATTCAGGGATTCCTAGACCAAAGCACCTGCCCTCCAACTCCTTTTATTATCTAAAAGTGAAGGTAACTTCTGCAGGAGTGGAATTCCAGGAGATTCTCACCACTGTATTTAATAATGAGCAGTTGGATAAATGTTGCTGTATGTCCTGGAAGATGACCTCAAACTCTTCTCACTAGTTTTGATCCCCAGCTCCCCCAGCAATGCTGTCTCTTGAAAGGTACTCAATACTTGACACATTTTACCTCCAACTACTATAATCAGTGCACCGCTTATAATCTATAACTTACTGTTATGCCTATCTCAAATAATCCCTCAGTGGGTATAAAACATCATCTTCCTGACAGTGCTTTTCAAAATCTCTCTCTGTGCCAATAGCACCACTTTTGACACCCTGTGTTCCTCTTGCCAGCAGGCTAGCTAGGACATGCCTGACACCCTGCTTGGTTCAGGTCAGCTTGTTCACCATCTCCTCCACCAATGTTAAAAGGAATGCCTCTAAGCAAATGGTCCTGATGCCATTCTTTGGTGGCATCATTTACATTGACTTCTGGACAGTGACAGTGTTAGGCAATTGCTGTCACATCCAGAGCAATGTCTGGCACCACTGCAGAGCAGTATTAGGCCAGGCAACTGCTATGGTCCTCGGGACCGAGAAGGGATGTGACCAGGACAAGAAACGTCCATCAGTCTCTCTAGCAATGTATATGTATGTTCTCCAGCCTGTTGCATTTCAGTATGTAGGATACTGGGTGTTGCTTCTGGCAACAGGGAAAAAACAAAACAAAACAAAACAAAACAACACAACAACAACAAAAAAAACAACAAACACAGGTTCACCAGAAACTTCTCTTTCCTCACATATGTGAAGGAGTAAGAAAAGGGTAGAACAAAAAGGAATCCCATTGAAGACACTTTCTGTGATTGTGACTGCTGATTCCTGCAGGTTCTGGCAAGACAGGAAAATCATTGCAGAACCTGGATATTTCTTCTCAGCCACTGGTTATGGCCATTCCCTGTGGTTTCTCCACACTTCACGCAGCTCCATGATCTGTTTTTATGGTCTCTAGTTTTATGACTTGCTTTTTTTCTTTTCTGCCTCCAGACCTGCTCCCGAAGATATTTCAGATTCTCTATAATTACAGTCAGCATTATGGGAGTACTAGCATATGCCCTAAGGTTCAATACAAGCTAGGCAGCTGCCTAGAAATTTTTCTAGCTGCTCAAGAAATTTTTATGTTGTTGTCAAGGGTTAATTAGCTTTACAACAGCCCTTCTTTATCTCCCACTCTTGCTGCCTTGGAAATTTAAAGATTTTTTATTGTTACAGGTCAGCCTGATGTTTCATGAGTTCTGAAATTGAAAGATGGACTCAGAAACCTTAGATCAATCACAAACTATGATAGGTCTTCACCTTCTCTTTACACTATCAGTTTAAAAACATACTGCTCATACTGCTCATTTCAAGGGCAGTGCAATGCTTTTCAAATATCTGTAACAATTTAAAAGATAACTACCTCTGTCTTGGTGGATACAAAATGATTAAAAATATCAAGTTCCTCAGGACCACCTATTGTCAAAAATAAAGCTGCCTTTTGTCTTCTTTTTCCTTTGCAGAGCTGACCTAAAGCTATCTTTATACTTTCCTCAGTTATTTACCAGGTTCCTGGAAAACTCAGTACTGCGTGTCCGGCACTCAGAGCCACCAAGTGCCCCAGAGGTGGGCATCCTCTGGCATCTCAAGTTCTAGCATGGGGTTAGTCCAAGCCTCCAAAACACACCACAGCTTTTTCCAGCTGGCTCTTGGCAGGCTCCCTCAAAGCTGCCTTTCCTTCTTGACTTTTGAGATCATTTGCTGGTCAGATTAATGGTGTGCTGCCACCACCAGACACGTTTTTCTGGTCCCTCCCTCTGGGCTGGCTCTCAGGTGTTAGCATTCACGATCACAGGATCATTCAGGTTGGAAAAGACCTCTAAGATCATCTTGTCCAACTTTTAACCTAATACTAAAGTCCACCACTAAACCATGCTACTAAGTTCTACATCTACACATTTGTTGAAGACCTCAGGATGGTGACTCAACCACTTCCCTGGTCAGCCTGTTCCAAGGCCGCACAATCCTTTCAGTAAGGAAATTTCTCCTAACATCCGACCTAAACCTCTCCTGGTGCAACCTGAGGCCATTTCCCCTTGTCTTATCACTTGGTGCTTGGGAGAAGAGACAGATCCCCACCTTGCTACAGTCTCCTTTAAGGTAATTTTAAAGTACAGTGAGGTCTCCCCTGAGCCTTCTCCAAGCTAAACAACCCCAGTTCCCTCAGCCGCTCCTCACAGGACTTGTGTTCCAGGCCCTTCACCAGCTTTGTAGCCCTTCTTTGGACACCCTCTAGGGCCTCAATTTCCTTCTTGTAGTGAGGGGCCCAAAACTGAACACAGCACTCAAGGTGCGGCCTCACCAGAGCAGAGTACAGGGGGACGATCACCTCCCTGCTCCTGCTGGCTATGCTATTCCTGATACAAGCCAGGATGCCGTTGGCCTTCTTGGCCACCTGGGCACACTGCTGGCTCATGTTCAGCCAGCTATCAACCAATACACCCAGCTGCCTTTCTACCAGGCAGCTTTCTACACACCATTAGTGACCTGCCTCCAGCTGGATTTAACTCATTTCACTACGACTCTTTGGGCCCAGCCACCCAGACAGTTTTTCACCCAACAAAGCATACACCCATCCAAGCCTTGAGCAGCCAGCTTCTTCAGGAGAATGCTGCGGGAAACTGTGCCAAAAGCCTTACTGAAGTCTAGGCAGACCACATCCTCAGCCTTTCCTTCATCCACTGAGTGTGTCACCTTGTTGTAGAAGGAGATCAGGTTCGTCAAACAGGACCTGCCTTTGATAAACCCATGCTGACTGGGCCTGGTTGTCCTGTAAGTGCTGCATGATGACACTCAATCTGCTCCATGAGCTTCCCCAGCACTGAGGTCAGACTGACAGGCCTGTAGTTTCCCAGATCCTCCTTCTGGCCCTTCTTGTAGATGGGCATCACATTTGCTAGCTACCAGTCAGAGTATTATGTTAGAGCAAGGGAAGTCAGCTCTCTGTGGTGGCACAGGCTGGCTGATCCATAGCACTGGAGGAGACCAGGATAATGGAGATCTTCCTGGAGAAGATCCTCAGTCTATGGAACTGTTGTCTGCATTATTCTAATGCTGCTGCCTGTCTTCCTGCATCTGAGATTTGCAGTTAAAGATCACCTGACATATCTTTGCTTCGTTCACATTCTTTGATCCAAGGGATAGAATATCTTCGTGTTTGTCCATTGACTACAGCTTCAGTCACACTTTTAGCCTGGCTACTACCAGAATTTATGGAATAGAAAACCAGAACAGACACGAGTAGCTATATCCTATATAACCCCTAAATGGATTTTCTACAGCTTATTTGCCTTAGTATGAAGTGACATTCTCTCTTGTATAGGGGCTAAGACACTGCTGAACCAAATAGAGAAAGCCATGAGTAGATGTCACTGTCAATGGAGAAGACGGAGACCATTTAGCTCATGACCAGTTAGTAGTACACACAAATTTCACAGCATTGCTTATTCTGTCAACAGCACAGACAGGAATGGGATAACACCATTAGGCTGGAGGGAACCAAAAAGTTTCAAAGCATTACAGGAGCCTTCCTAAGTAAGAATCAGACTTTCAGGTACAAGCTTTCCCCCTGTTTAAACCATCAAAATGTTGAGTCTTGAAACTGGCAGTGGGTATGCTAGGTCATATGATAAAAGTTATGCCCTGGAAGCATGTCTGTAAACAGTGCTCTGCTAGGTGTTAAGCTGCCCACCAGCAAGGTCCTGACATAGCCTTTACCCTCTTCTAGATCCCATGTGCTCACTGAGGCTGGTCAACAAATGATCAAGGTGGCAGTCCTGATGCACATTGTCCCAAAGCAGTGAAAAGCCTCAGGCTTCCATTTGGCTGCAAATGAATGAGAAGCAGGTTTGCCTACCATCCAATACAGAGCTGAGAGCCAGCTCTGTGATGCTCACATCCAGCTCAAGAGATTTGCCAAATGACTGAGAGAGACATGGTACATTATCTGAAGAGAAGGACCAAAAGCATTTTAGGTTAGATAGCTCAGTTGGAACCGGACTTCCACCCAAAACACCCACTAGCGAGGGTGGTTGTTCACCTGCCTTGTAACCTAAATTTCTGAGTATTCACTTGCATAGTTTCATTGCTGCTCCAGGGACACACAGCAGGAGAAAGATCCTACCTAAGTGCACGACAGTTTTACATTTTTTCTCTCAAATCCCAGCTTAGGAGGTCAGAAAACTTCCAAATGCAGTTACTTATCCAGTTCAGCTGGCAACTGCCAACAAGGTAGATGAAAAATCCACCCTCCCACCCCACAAATATTCTTTACCAAGCACTCTAACATAGCATCTCCTCCTGTAAACCTCTGATGTTGCCAAGTCTCATCTATGGGAAGAGCATAGTTGCAGAAGTAGATTTTCCTAATAAGTTACTCTTGTGTTCTTAGTGAACTCCAATATCAGGAAGTATTTTTCAAGTGTGTCATGGAAAATGAGTTTCTTGCCATATTCCATAATTGGATTGCATTTTAATCAACCATTTAGCCAATAATGGAAGACATTTACATTTTGGGATTTTCTGCCTCAAAAACAGCTCCTCCTTACAGATCCCACTTTAAACCCCTAGACATGAATCATGACATCACAGTCATTTCCATGGAAAGAAACTTGCATCACAACCTTTGTTGCGTTATCAAACAGAAGCAGCTGGGTAATGTGGGTGAATAATCCTGTTCTGTATATTCAGCAATAGCAAAATGAATACTGAAAATTACTAGCAAACTAAATAGCTACTTCTATAAATACTCTCTTTTCAAAAGTTCACCCTATTTTAAAAGCCACTTGTTAAACGCTATTTAGTATATATATAAAAGCTGATGGATGAAGACCAAAGTCCTTGAAGCAAACACAGGAAAAATACCTCATAGCTAAGAGCAATGTAAACTTCCCTAACAGTTTGTCTTGTCTGTATACATTTTTTTTTCCCAGCAGCCATGAAAAGGCAGTTTACTCTCTATCACTACAGACTGCTTGGGCATTTTGTTTAAAATAAATACAAACGCGCGTCCTACATGACACCACTGCCTTTCATTTCTGTCAATGTTGAGAGACAACGTTAAGCCCCTACTGAAATTTTGAGCTACCCATTTTCTCGATGAAGTGGAGACAAGTAGACAAGTGATAAGCAAACCAACCTAACTGGGGCCAAATGTAAAGCTGATACCAGTGAGCACAAAACACCTGAAAGGAAAAAAAAAAATCCCTTTCTGATCTGAGTTGGCTGGGAAATCAGCAAGGATACTCAACCAGCACGTTGTTATGACTGATAATAGCACTGCTAACAAGAGAGCCCAACAGCATCTGGGCACCATGATACCACTCATTCTTGGAAAAGGTATTCTGCCCTACAAGTGGAAAAACTTGGTGCTACTGAGGCATGTCCTGTCTTTGTGCCTAGATTATGAGGTAATTCATTCCAGGAATTAAGGCATACCATGCTTATTGGATACAAAATCTAAACCACAGCCAAATGATTTGTCACTGAAGGCAAATCTGTCTGCACGTGGAGAGAAAATGTGCACCAAGAAGCACTGAAAGCTTTGGAGGAGATTTTGGATAACAGAGCTATTCCCCCTCCTTCACACTGAAACAACTGAATGGAATCTGTTCCCCCTCTTTTCTCTTGAAAATATTAGAAATCATTACCAAAGCTTGGCTATTACATTCCCTGTGCTTAAAAGACCCTGTTTTCTTCTTCATGTGAAAAGACCGTTGAATGCATCACATTTGCTGCTGATGAAACGCATTTGCCAGTTCTCTTAAATGCCAGCACAATTGCTTTAGCAGAATTAATAAAGGGGGTGGTAATCTGAACAGCCTTATTTTTGTCCTTAGTGTTCACCCCAAAAGGAAATGTGTTTCTTACTAATAATAGTGCATGTGACAGAAAATACCAAGTACATGCAACTGCTCCCATTCACTTGCCAAAATGGATAATTCACATCAGGGATTTAAAAAAGTAAAACAAAATAAACAGAACAACACCCCCAAGTAAACAAATTAACCCTTCCCCTCCTACCAGCAGTTTCTCTAAACCTGAAGCTTGAATCGAAATTATTTTGCCAGTGACCAGAGGGAAGGGAAGGGAAGGGAAGAACAGTGCTCGTGTTTATATTCCCTGAGGACCATGTAAGAAACCATCCTGTCTGTCACATTTTTTTCTCCAGTCAACCATTAAGTGCACCCTGCCAGTGTAAAACAGACCTGTGGAGGAAACAGCTTATTCACACCCCAATTTTTTTCCAGCCATCCATTTTTGTAGTGCCCAGTACCATTTTGACAGGCTCAAGCATTCAACAGTCATAAATTCACTTCCCTCCTGCTTCCCCCCCCTGAGAAATTGTGCAATTGGGCATAAAACCAGGGAAGCTTAATTAAAATTATTAATAAATGTCGCAGTTTTTTGTTTGTTTTGGTTCCTGATTTCTGAAGCTAGACGATGCACTCACAGTTGCACTTCCAGGGTTTTCTGTAACTGCAACGACAAGGAATGACGCTCTGCACACCCCCGCATTTCCAGTGGCTGAAGCTGTAGGGGGGAAAACAAAAGTGATTCAGTATCATACAGCTCCAGATGAAATGGAGATGTGGCAACTCTGGAGCCATACTAGTTCAAGCCCAGTGTGCCTAAATCACACACAGAAAAAAAAAAAATAGCATACAGCCTTCCAGGGTGCTGGAAGTGAATGCCACAAATAATTCAAGGGAGCAGAATGGTCTAAGGTAGCTCAATGAGGGTCTATGCCTGCGTCTCATTAACAACTTCTCTCACTAGAAACCAATTCTCTGGCTGTGGAAACACAGCGGGTACGGGTGCCATCAGCAGAGCTGAGCTGAGCCCTTTTCTGAGACAGGCAGGGATAGATACTCCCTGCAAGTATCTTTTTTACCCCAGGGGGGCCAACATGGGGCCCTGGGCCATGGGCAAAGTTGGGGGAGCCATAGAGGGTCTGGACAGGGATGGAAAGGGCTGGTTGTGGTCTTGAGGCCATGACATAGTCTGGGACAGTCCAACAGCAGGATTTCTCTGAATATAGAAAGAAATAGAATAGTAGAAAGTATATAGACATTTGTATGTTTTACCATGCGCACACAGACATCTAAAGATATACAAAGCCTTTCCTCTGTGCATCTATAGATGCCCCTGTGTTACAGAGAATTACTTCCTAAACAAATCCTGTGTTTAAAGGGCAGCAGTGGCTTGTAACAAGTACACCAAATCCATACTGTTTGCTAAGGGAAACAGTAGTCCGTGTCTTACACTTTTGGCCACAGGGTCACACAGAGATACTGTAGTCCCTTTGTGTGATTATTTTCCTCCATGGAGCAAAAGCTCTCTAAACCCTTAGGAGACTCTGGCTGAATCCACTTAATACCAACCAACTGCTTAGCAGGCAGTTTCTGAAAATCCAGTTTTGACAGGCAGGGCCTGAGAAAGATGGTTTTCCCTTTCCTCCCCGTCTGTGCTTTTGGGAGGCCAGCACGTACCCCAAGAGGAGGCCTTGCCAGCAAGGTTTCTACCTGGTGTCCCCAGGGCTTTGGTGTGACAGGTTCACAGCCAGGCTCAGGCTCACTTCTCTGCTCCCCCCAGTTTGGCAGCTGATCACTGTCTCCACCCTATTTCCCTCAAAGGCTCATTTTATTTGTGCAGTAGGGCTTTAAAGACTGATCATGGCACTGGTCTGGAGCCTTTCAAGTCTCTGGTTCCTATGATAATGTCCCTACAGGAACTTTGTTTTCTCTGCTTTTTCCAGGAAGAACATACTAAAATAATGCAAAGAGTAGAGGCTTACTAAATAAAACTCTTGTCCTTGTCAAATTAATCTTAGTTAGTGGAAAGCATTATCAACCAGTGGTGGGGAAAGAGATGGTCCAAATCCTTTCACCTCTCCATGCTTGGAAAGGCAGTGCTCAAGCCTTCTCTTCTCTCTAGGCCACTTCAGAAGCACTTGGATTTAGTAATGGTTTCTTTTAAAACTGTCCTTGTTCTACATCTGCCTTGCAAGGCTGGGAGCTCCAGGCTCTCTTACTTTGGCACACTTGGATCAACTCTCCTACAGGCCTGGAAAGGCCACTAGCAGACATTCAAAGGCAATGACTTGTGATGACACGCTCACTCAGAGATCTCTTTGGGACATCTCGTGCCTCAGTTTGAGTAAACAAAGGACTGAATAAACTGATGTTACAAGTGGTATTGTAACACCTAGGCCTTGCAGGCCTGAATGGTGCTCTCAAAATTTGCATTCACTGTCTGACAGAGCAATATCTCCACTCTGTCACAAATGGACTGCCTTATTCCTTCACTCTTCAGTGGGCTCCAAGCATTGGCAAAAACAGGCTGATCTCTACAGTTGACTTGATATTAGGACAAGTAGCGAGGATCTGTAATCTACAGAGCTAGAAACAGGCCTATGGAAAAAATGCACTTCTCCTGCAGGTGTTTGGGATGAGAGGCCTTGAGAACTGACAGCTTTCTGGGTGCCTCTCTTACACCAGCCTTGGTGTAAGGGCATGGATGTGGACAATTTGCTGTGGTTGGGCAGCAGTGAGACAAACTTATGGCCTAGGTGGTCACAGAAGAAGCGATACTTTACTAAGTAGTTTCTAAAAGACCAGACAAAGGCAAAATCCTAAATACTGGGCCTATTCCTAGCCTTGTTAGGCTCGTGGTCATTCCCAGCTCATATATATATTGCTAGCTAGTACAACAATTTTCATTGTCAACTGTAAAAGTGCAGTATTCAAAGCCATGTTCTTATTTACAACTGAGAGTTTGAAATGTGTGAGAGTGCTAAGAAAAACAAAAGAAAACAAAACAACAAAAAACACAAGCAAAATTAAAGCTCTGTGTGACTTTTTTTTTTTCCCCTGAGTTGCTAAGGATTTTTTAGACTCTCTTTCATCTTCTTTCCCTTTCAAAGACGAGTCTATTTTTTGCTGTGTTTTGAAGACATTTGTTCGATGTGAAGTAGTGACATGGCTCCCTGGGTGGGGAGGTGTCAGCAAACCCAAAGAGCTCCTGTACAAACCAGGCTCTGCATGAAGACTTGCCACGTGTCTTGGGGAGCTGTCTCAGGGAGCAGCCATCTTCTGAGAGGAAAGTTTCCTCCTTTCCCCCTTCCTTTCACCATCCATATTTCAATGGGAGCCCTTTTTGCACAGTGCTTATTTCTGACTCACACAAATCAGCTCCAGAACTTGAGTAATGCCAAAAATGGGCTATTCATATTCATTCACGCTCTTGTACGCATCTTTGCTCTCATAAAATGGAACATGTGTCTGATGAGCTTATTTCATTTCTAAATGTGTGGCTAGGAAGGATAGATAGAGTGTGCAAGATATAATGGTAGTACCACTGGAATAACACCAGTAAGGCATCTGCAAATAGAAACTTCCCAGCTTGCCTGACCTCTGCCAAGCTCTGTGCAGTCTGGTTTTAATGTGTGTAAGGAATGCTTTGGTGTAGATTTTATTGTCGTGCCCTTTACAATACACAGACACGTGCTCCCTTGCTTAATTCCCAAAATAACAATGCTGCTTGGTACAGAGATGACTCATTCCTAAGATGCCACTTGGCTTGCTGCTGTTCATTTCTTACAGGGAAGAAAACGGTTAAGGTCATCACCTGTGCTGTCAGGTAGAGCCCCTCAGGGTCTGGGCTGCTTGTGTTCCCCCATCTGCAGCAGGCTGAGCCTGCTGTGACTCACCCTGCACACAAAACTCTCAGGCAGCTCCTGTTCCACAACCCCACTGGCTGATGAAGTGGAATAAATGCTGGGGGAGCAAACCTCTCAGTCCCTGGGGTACGTGTGATGTCCAACACCTCTGTCACTGACAGCCAGACAATCCCAAAGTACAGGGAATGTGCCCACCCAGATGGGCTGCACCAGGAGGAAGCCCCCTGACAAGACCCCATACTCAAAGGGAAGATGCTCCCCACCTTCAGCAGAGCCACAATATCTCGGGACCTCACCCCACAGCAGTGGCTTCTCTCCTGTCTTCTACCCTGCCTGCCATGTACCAGGCTGCAGAGCTTTCTCAGATGCCCGAGAAGAAGGCACCTGGGAGGTATGTCTAGCTAGCTTAGTCTGTCAGGGGGGTGCCACGTCTGCCGTAGGGCGCTGAAGAGCTCCATGCATTGGCTTACACCACAAAATGGCAATCTGTCTCCCCTCTGTTCCTTGTATCTGCTCACTTTTCCTTTTTCCACTGAAGTGACAGCATTACATAAAATTCTGGTTGGTCTCTTTTTCAAAAAAAGTCAAGCCAGACAAACTTTCCCTCCTCCTCTCCCTTTCCCTTCTTTTCTCTGTTTCCTTCCTTCTCCCCCTCCTTTTCCTGGGCACATAGAGATAAAAATTGCTGCTCAATCCCAGCTGAAGATGAGCACAGGAGAAACCTGAAAAAGCAAGAGCCCACTTTCTGTGTTGCTGTGATCTGGCAGGAAGCTTGAATAGGCAATCAGCTACATGGTCATCTTATCCCCATGTCTGCAGAAAACGAGAGCAGCCCAGCAGGCTGGTTGTGTCACAGGGCCTGGGAAATGGCAGCAGCACCTATCCATGTCTCTACTCTGGCTTATTTCATATCCAAATTAAAAAAAAGGTCCAGAAGACCCCAGCATCCTCCTAACACGCTGCAGCATGACAGTGAAAATCAAGGCAGTGGATGGGCACCATAAACTATGCAGCACTTCTTGCGATAATGTTATACATACCTTCTGCTTCTTTTGTCTCAAAAACCTCTCAGTATTCATAACCTTTTTAAAAATAGCCTTCAAGTTTTTTTCTACATATAAGGAAAAACACTGGTACTTACTGAAGCTGAGGTTTCTGGTATTATTTTTATTTAAACCATCTCGCTGTTGCTTATATCAGTAAAGACTGCAAGAACTAAAACATCAGGTGACCTCTCTTCACAAGGTATAATCTCAAAACATGCACATGAGATGATACAATGGTTAACTGCTCAGTCCTGAGACCTTTCTCTGAGATTTCTCTTTGGCAATGAGCAAGCATCCTAGGTAAGCTACTGTCTACCAAGATATCACTGCAGAAACCAGAATCCCTTTCATTTTTCTTAAAAAAAAAAAAAAAAAAAAAAAAGGGATATCATGCTTCCAGGTTTTGCAAGTGTGTTTTTTCCCCACATTGCTGGCATGGTGTCCCCTCTATTACAGGGATATTTATATTTCTGCTAAAAGTATGATGGAATTAAAGGGCAGAATTCAGGAATATCCTTACAGAATTATTTTGCAAATATGTATTCAGTGCTGTTAGTCTACTTCAAAGGTAAAAAAAAAAAAAAAAAGGAAAAAGGGAAAGAGCTCTTCAGAAGTATTTTTATGAACCTCGGGGATGAGTCATCTCTGGCAGAGGAGATTTAACAGGATGCAAAGAGGGGCTGACTCCACACCAAAGCAGGGAAATCACCACTCCTTCAGCATGGTGGCTGTTGTTTTTTTTAACAGGGGCTCCCCGTAGCACCATAATAGCCCCCCCATACATGATAGACTGACAGCCCTCTTTGATTCCCAGTGGTGTGCAGCCAACCTTGCTCATAAAATGGGCTGGGATTATGAAAGTCATAGTGATGGGAATTCTCTGCTACCTTGCAATGGATCCAGAAAGGGACCAATTTTTTTTTTAAATTCAGCTTCTCTGAAAAACATCCTCACCTTTCTTCATCAGGCATGGGAACTCAGTATCAGACAGAGCCATCTCTAATCTCTCAAGTACCTTTCAATCTGCTTGCCACAAGGCCACTACGATTACCCTCTATCTCTGTGGCAGATAAAATAGCTCTGAGTTACACTTTCAGGGTTGTAGGTCAGTTCCCAGATATATCTAGACAGAAGCCTGTAATCACTTGAGTTTCTGTCTGAGTGCAAGCTGAGAACATGCTGCATTTCTTAAATCTACTTATTAACATGATAACTAATCTAATGGATGCCTTCAGATGTTTGAAAGCTAAAGGCAGGAGCAAGTATGCGTGCACATCAGGACAGCTTCTACATTTTTAAACCAATTTGCTACTTGTCTAGAATTAAAAAGAGGATGACAAGTCCAGCTCTACAAAGAGTTTAATGTGAGATAGCAAACTATAACCATGGCAGGCAGGACAGGGATCAGGAGGGCTGATATCTTCACTACTGCACATAGGATTTTCTGTCATGCTCTTAAATTCATTGACTGTATTTTTAAAATAATATATTACTGTCTGCCATTTTAATCTTAGCATGGAGATTTCTGTGACAGATTTGCAAGAATCTATTCTGGTTCATTTTTCAATCAACAGGTAAAAGGAAAGACAATGTTTTCACAGATACTCTTTCAATGCACCTAGCATTTGTAATAGAAAAATGCATATTCTAGAAAAAGCCCTGGTTTTGAGGTGTACTCAACAAAATCTTCCAGCATCTTTAGGCACTAACTCCACACCTAGAGTGTGAAGGAGGGTCCTCAGAGGCCCTTAAGCTTTCTCAGATTAAATTGCTACTTTGAAGGGTCATCCTTCTGTCATAAGTGTTGCTTCAGTTGGATCTTGACCCCTTAAATACACAAATAGATATGAAAATGATTGACGTTATGCAAATAGCCCTACAAAGATTCAAATCCTCACAGAATGAGGGGCATGCATTGCAAAGCTCCTTTGGGCAGAAGCAGTGTCTTTCCTGCCCCAGGCACAGCTATACAGTGCCATATGAATAAACAATAAAGCAAAGCATGAGATCAGAGGAGTATAACAGAGCTCCGACACCTCAAGCTTGGATTACTTAAAAAACACGTCAGTCCTTGGCAAGGCTGACCTAACTCGTGATCCTGAGAGCTCAATAAATTGAGTTCCACAGAGTTCACCATGTATTGGTTTTCTGATGAAAACTTCAGAAATCAAGGGTCTTTTTGCTCCACACAGCAGTCTACTTCTGACAGTATTGTATAAGCATTATGATTTCTCTTGCTTTTCTGAGCCAAGTTTCTCTCTTATGCCCTAACCATGGTACGCACTGAGCTTTCCTCGGTTTTTGCTCTCCACCCCAGAGGAAGCCGTGTTTTCACAATGTATTATTAACGTGTGTATGTTGTTTGTGAACTACTCCAGTACCCTTCAGTAGGGATACACAATCTCAATGTAAAATAGCATTACTTTGATAAATAAGGGGAAGTCAAAACTCTGGCGTCTTTACTGTATGCATGAGATGCACTTGGATGCTAAAAGCGATCCTCCTTGGCTTGTAAAACACTAGTACCTTGTAGTTTCTTCACTGAGATCACAGGAACAAAGTCTGACTTCTAAATAACTTGTGCATGTAATTCTGCTGAGGGTTTGAGAAGTTTGTCCCACAGCCACCTGAAAATGAATGATTCAGTACTTAATGACAAGACGAAACACTCCAGTTAGGAAGCAATGCTACCCCGTCAGTTGACAGGAGGCTTACTAGGGGTTTTGTTGATTTGTGGCACTCCAATGCGAGAACTGGAGGAGACAGAGGTGCAAAACCTGGCGTGCTTCATTGGCATGAACCAGGCGTCTTGCAGCAAGATGGCTGCAGTTCCCTCCCTGGGGGAGCCGTCAGGGGGAGGCAGCCATGACCCCACTCCGCTGCACTCCGCTGACTTACTGGAAGCAGCTGGTCAGTGAAGTGTCTGCTAGACATTTGACAGTGAGAAGCACTTGCCAATAAATCAAACGGGAGCTCCCAGCTAAATGAGGCTCAATGTAAATTCGCACCTAGGGCTAACAGACGAGAGCTTCATTGCGCTTTCACATTGCCGGGTTCTGTCATGGCCTAACCAGCCGCCGTGTCAGGGAATGCTGTAGCTGTGGAGGGAGCGCTAACCCAATGGCAGCAAGGGGAGGGACGTGGCCTGGGGTTTCTCTTTGCTTGCCTGAAGAACCCCAAACAACTGTTTGCAAAATGCTGAAGACCTCCATCATCCACAACGATGGCAGTATCCAGGCCCACTGCGTGTCCATGCCGGGTGGCAGGCCTGAGGGAGGGCAGCACTCCATTACCGGCCGTGGGCTGCCTCTCATCGGTATGAGGGGGGATTGAATTGTCTGCTTATGCGAGCAGCAGCAGCTTCCCCTTTGCCAGGAGGCCTCAGGGTGTGATCAATAGAAAAAGAAAATCACTTTTCAGGCCAATGGGGTAATGCAAGCTGCCAGTCAAACCTCACAAACAAGGCTGCCTGCGTACCCCCACTATCCAGGTGGCCCCAGGTCCCTTCCCTGTCCCCTGGTGCCTCCACCTGTGCTGAAGAGTACCTCAGAGGTAGGCGGGCCTCAAAAGGCTGTCTGCATGCCCATCTTTGCTTTTAAGCTGTGATTAAAAAAATGAGGTGTTTGTTGACAGTTTGCGAGTAAAGATACAGGGCTGTAGTTCCTTTGTCTGGGACATGGAGCAGTCAAGGAGATTGAGATAGCATGGACTGGCTGATGGATGAGCTACCATGTGAACATCCTAGGGCTGGGCTGTCACTGAATTAAGCATGGATGCTCTTGACGTAAGCTGGGGAATCAGCTTGGATTTCTTTTCAAAATTAAATTAGAAATAACCAAAGCATGCCACGCACAACCAGGTGTACCAGAGGGCATTTCTGGTGTATACACAAATCCAGAGAGCTGCTATGGAAGAGACCATTGCCTCAGTTTCCCATTTGCACTCACTGACTTTCTGACTGGAAGAAATCTCAACAAACTTCTTGTTTGGAAGGCTTTCCAGAAGTTTCAAACAGAAGAAGCTGAAAATAGCACACAAAATGCCAGTGGAAAGAGGAAGTTGGGGATAACTGACTTTTTACTGATATGCTAGTATATCGACATTCTGGTTTGCTTTTTATATATGAATACACAATTGCATGCATGCACACACACATATGCACGCATGAAGTGGATTAGATTCATTCTGAAGCTTTCGACAACAGCAGCTACACTTTTTACAAGTCACAGGCAGCCATATTCCCTTCAGAAGTCATCTGGTAGGAACATATCAAAAGCAGAATGTGCAGGCTTTTAAAGAAATGTGTAGGAGCAAAACAAGCTTATTTCTGTTTTAATCCAAACTGAATCATATGTCTTATGTCAAAGCTATAAAAAACAAGGAAGGTAAAAGAGGTAATTCTTGTACTACAAACTTTTTTTTTTTAATCTTGTATTAAAGTATTTCCTTCTCTTTAAACTAAAGAAACAAAAAAAAAAAATGTCGATTCCTAGCAAGGTAATTTCACCGTTTTCCTACCATTAAGAAAAAACTAAGGAGGCACATCCTCTTCTGGTGTAGTCTGTTACAGCTCCTCAGGCTTCAAAGGAACTAGGATGATTTCCAACAATGGAGGACACGATCCTCGTATCTTTAGTAAGTGAAAATACATCCTGCCTTAAACTATTTGGGAGAGGAAGTTTCTCTGAAGACAGCTAATAAAATACTTTCAGAGGTCTGCAAAGGAGATCAGTCAATCTCTTTTTCCTGAGGAGGAGAGGAGGTGCTCCGTGTCAGCCGCTGCCATTACTGCCCAGCAGGAGAAGTGCGGCAGCCCGTGGCCCTGTTCCCGAAGCCCCAGAGGAATGGCGTGTGGGTCAGATGAGACCTTCTGCTGGCAGCAGCCACCATCTGTCCCCTTGGCCACCCCTGCCATGACGTAATGGCACATATCTGGTCGGCTGACCAGGAGGCCCTGGAGAAGGAGGGCTCCCAGATGGCAGTCTGCTGCCACCACAGACCTTACTACACTGCTCCCTCCACAAGGCTGGGAGCCTGGGGGAAGGACGAAGTCCAGAACTGGGCTGGGAAGTACAACACACTCCCCATGCACATAATGTCCATACAGGCTCAACACGTATCCCGCAATGGGACAGAAGATGCTCCCCACTCTTCCCTGACACTGAAAAGATGCCTGAGGTCTGCCTAGTCTGTTCGGTCAGGCAACACAAAACTGGAGATGAGATTGGGCTAGTGTACAAGGAGGATAAAAAACCTAAAAACCTCTAAGCAAGCTGAAAAGTTTAAAGTAGCCTTGGAGCCATATTCAGATAAATGACCTTGGACACTGATGCAAAGGAAGATGTCTGGTCCAGAGGGGGTTTAGAGGGCATAAATTAAGATCCTGTTGGACACATACCCCCCAGCTGATACTAGAGACAGCTTCGGTGGTCCCCACAGGAGGCTGGAAACCCTCTGCTCTCTTACAGGAAGGCACATCCATCCAAACAGTAGTAAACTGCTAGTACACCCTCCTGCCTGCTCAGTATTTGCATTGCTACCTGAGGCAGGACTTGCAATTTCTCCCTCCACTGCTCCAAATCAGAGTGAATCCACCCATTTCTCTTGACACAGTGTGATGGAAGATGAGAACAACTGCCAAAGAGGCAGGTAATGTTTCAAGAGCATCAATGTTTTTACCTAGCCCTCTTCTCTTCTCAGAGGATACTGAGAGCTCTTTGCAGTATGGCTTCTGTCCATGGGTCCTGGCCCATTATGGGAGCTCCTTCTGCAGAAGCAGAAATGAATAAAGTATATTTTAAAACAGACAAACAAAAAGCAGACAAACACAAAAGCAGTGCTTGCAATTACCTCTTCCAGTTTCTTTCTTCTTCATCTCTCTCACTTTCAGATTCTGCAGCAATAACAACAGCAGCAGAACTGATGAGTGAATGGAATAATACTGAGAAATTCAGGTTATCTCTGGAAAATCTTCCCAGAACAGCCTGAAGTGGCCACATGGTTTTAGAGAAGGCAGGAGGATGTCACCTTCACTCCAAGGCCAGGATTAATTGCTGGGCTGGATCCATTAACCCCATCTGAGCTGCACTTGTCTCCAAATCTCTCACTTTTTGGAACATTAAAATAATATCAAAGTAATATAAAAAACTATTATCAACCCAAGCCATGTTCATCAAGTGCTGGGAAACTATCACATGCCTTTGCACTAATTATGCTGGCTTCTTACCCTACCAAAATAGACTTTACTGAAGAGATTTAACCAGGTTCAAAACAAGTGAAAGATCATTTGGCAGACCAGAAAACTGTGTAAAATCGCAACCATAAGGAGGAAGACATTTCTGAGCTGCTATGTATTTATTTTTTGCATATGGAATCAGTCATTTTGTATGCTTGATAAAATCAAGGACAATTAAACTAAATTGAGCTTTAATTTCAAACTGAGGCATATATCTATGGCTGAGCATTTCTTCCTGCAATGTCTGGAATTACTAACCAGCAGCACAAGCTAAGCCCAAACGTCAGACAAGGTGGGAACAAGTTCAATGCTCATCGAAAAGCAGACAATGATAGAGGTGTTGGAATACTTTGCGTTACTCTCTGAAAGAAGATTTCAAACAAGACCTAGATTGCAGTCTGCTATATATTTATGATGAGAAGCAGGACGATAAATGTTTCAGGAGTTGGGGAGGGATAGGACAAGGTCAAAAAGAAATGACCCAGCTGATGAGGAATCCTACCGTTCTGGGCAAGAGGATAAATGAGCCCCATCAAAAGCTAGCCCTCGGTATTCATTAACATCAACACTACCTGCAAGCTCAACAACACCTCTCTGAGCTGCACCACTCAGTGGATAAATGATCCTTTTATTTTCAAAGGCACAACTGCAAACAATTGTTTTTAAACCCAGCCTCAAATCCAACTTTCATATCTTTAACATACTGAATACGCTTTGCTCCTTTTAATGTCGAATGTAGCTGCCTTTTGCAAGGTCTGGCTCTTCTCCTCTGAGTGGCTGGTGTTTCCCTGTGAACTCACTGGACAATCAATCCTCCTGCAAAGTTTCCATGTGCAGCAGACTTATTTCCTTCCTTCTTCAGACCTCGATTTCACTGCAGTTCTGAAAGTTCCCTGGTCCTGCATCTTTCAGGTCTGGCCCAATTGCTAGCCTTGTACAAAGTGCTACATCTCAATGACTTGGATTTTGTGCCTCCCTCCCAAATCCTCAGATGACCTATGAGAAGAACAAAGCTTTTCCGAGCTGAGCAGATGGCTTGCAAGAGGATACTTGTTCAGGAAGGGCAGGCTGTGCTAATGACTTTTCCAAAGTCCCACTGTGTAGTTGCCAAGAACATAATTTCCAAAAACTGAATCTTGTTGTAAGACAGCAAGGAAAGGTGGTTTTAATAACACGGCACTAGCCTTAGTCAACGTGAAAAAATTGTAGAATTTTTATGGCTATACAAACGCTGATGAAGATGAGTTTTCTAGAGGTTCTGGTTGGATGGTGTCCTCCAGAGCTGGGTTGATAGCTTACGTTATCTGGAAAAGCCAAGTCAGTTGAGGCCAATAAGTCTAAATCAATCATTTGAGACCACACAGGGTCAGAGAAAGATTTTGATTCTGTCCAAACCTTCTCTTATCAGAGGAAGCTACAGAGTAGGATATTACACAGCTTAGGGGAAAAAAATTAATATATCAAACTCTTTATTAAGTCTTTCTCTTCCTCATTTGTGAAAAATCCATCCAGGCACTCTGTAAGGCACAATAGCTGGCCCCTCAGCAAGTCGCTATTCAAATCCTCCCTGTCCTATTCAAATCCTCCCTGTCCAGTGGCAGTCGTATTGCAGCAGAGGAGGTGTTAGATGTCCTACCAGAGTTTTGCAGAGCAGCTTACACAGGGAACTGTGGGTCCCACCATTTGCTCCTCATCTCTAATGAACACTCACGTCTAGAACAATAAAGCCTCCTCTTGTTAGTGATGGCTTTGAAAGAAGGATCAGCTATTAAGATGATTAAGATACAGCTCATGTACAGCAAAACCTTCTAATGTCTATTTCCATCTACCTTTGAAAGTCACACTGCTACACAGAGGCAACCAAATGTCCTGGTTTAACCTCTTGCATAGTTATCGAATGAAAGGAAAGAACAGTGAGAAATTCAGCAAATCAAAGGCTTTGCAAGAGGGTTCAGGGACATCAAAACAGCCTCTTCTCACATGCCATCCTTGTGCGGGAGAACAGGAGGGAGGAAACAGCGCGTTCAGATCTTCACTCGGTTTAGGACTTGCTCCTATCAGTTTCTGACAGCTTCTGCAGATATAACGCAATTTGATCCACTTCATAGGTGTGACTTATTACCAGTTCTGTTTACTGGCACAGAGTGCCAAGCAAAAAACTTCCCTACCCAGAGATCAGCTTCCTGCAATAACCCAGGTTACCAGCTCCAACTCAATCTCTTGACAGCAGGAATCTTTTTTTTTTTTTTTTCCTATTATTAATTTTTAGAAGGAGATGGGAATGCTGTTTGAATGATTAGCTGCCCAATTACATCAGAGAACAGAATATAAATAGGATTCACTTTCAAAACAGAGGTAGAACCAGCCACTTGGAATAAGCTGGGGTGGGGGGGTTAATTGTGCTCTGGTTTTGAAAAGTGACAAAACCACGCCAGTGAAATTGATAACCCAAATATCACAGAAATTCGCAACTCCACGGAGTTGTCAAAAATATTAAATTATACAGTATGCACAGATGTGATTGAGAAATTACCCAAAGATTTGTTTAAGAAACATCAAAGCAGTTAAATTCAATCACATTTTGCCTGGGCCAGTATTCTCTTTCATTTTCAGCAAGTTTAGGGAATTAACGGCGGTACTGGCAAACATTTATTCAGATAAGTCTCTCTGCAGTGCTCCTGGTTACAGCACGAAGACTCACTCATCGGATCCCAACTTATACACCAGTCTGTCTGCCCACCAGCATTTTGGAGCTGTGCTGAGGAAGTTACAGCAGCAGAAAATGCCAGCTCTCATATCCGATCACATGGATATCATGAAGCCTAACTCCTGAGAAGAAGAGGAGGATCCAAGCGAAGCTCGACCAGCTCTGCTGGATGCCTGGGAGCCCCCCCAAGCCTGTTTGCAATAATTCACACCTAGAGCTCAGCTGAGTGACCTTCCTTTCAACAGGAGCCTTCGCAGCCAGCCACCTTGCATCAGGTCATCAAAGCCTTACATAGTCATCATAGATAGCCTTATATCAGGTCATAAAAGCCCTCGTCCAAAACGTGGCAATAGAAGGTCTCGTCCTCACTCCGCTGTGTTTTGGGCCGTCTGTTACGTCTGGAGCAATTTAAGTTTCCTCGGTACTGAGCAAAGCAGAAACAGGCAGTCTTTGTGAGCCACCAGAAGTTTTGAGTTCCTATTTAGGGAAAGGCAGACATGGAAATGATCTAGGCATCACAGATATGAAGAAATGAGCCTGGATTCCTATTTGGCAAATTATAGCATTTTAAATATAAGGCTGGGAACGGAGATATTTTTAGTAAAACCATCTTCAAAATACCCCGGGCTCTGCATTTTTGTGTCCTTCAGTCCTCGTGTCCTTGGGAAAAAGCAGAGGAAGATTTTGGTTTGTTACAGAGGGTGATCTTGTGCCATATCGCAGGAGCAGGGTCGAGCAGAGAGGAGCTCTGGGTTTTGCCATGGTTTGCCTGGTGGCCTTGGGGACATTGCTTATAGCAACTCCCCTGGCCTTTATCCCCACCTGTGACACAGGACACGAAGTTCAACATCTCACAGGAGCATAATCCAATGCCAGCAGCTGTGAGTACCTCAGTAGCCCTAGGATGGGAGGTACTCCAGAAGCACACACTTTTCTTTAGGTATTATTGCCGATGAACGCATGCGTGACACCAATTAAAGATTCTAAAAGCCCCTTGGCTTGGAGCCCTCTGAGCTGTGATGGATGTTCACAACAAGCTTGTGCAGACGCTTATCTTTCAGATTCAATCTGCACGCGCTCCGTGTGTGCAGCCAGCACGTGCTGCTGGGCGAGCTGCTGTCGCTGTCCCTGCACAGCCACCGTTCATTTGTGAGAGTAATTGTGGTATCCTGGATGATGATGATTTGTTGATTAGTTAATGGCTGTCACTGAGCATACTGTATATACATTAGCCGTCCCGTTTTAATGAGGAACAGAACTCTTTAACGTTCCTCTCCTGCCATTTTTTCATTTTTAATATGCAATTAAAAAGTGACAAATGCAGCCCTCAAAAGGGATTGGGCTAGACAGTCCCTGGAGGTCTCCTCCGACCTCACCTCTTACGTAGTTCTGTGAAAATATTCTGGAGTCATTAAACAGCATTAGGGGGGTGTTATAACGTGAGCGGCTAGCTGAGCCATCTGCACGGCCAGTGACACGAACGGGACTGCTCTTATTTCATACGGCAGCAGAGGTGCCTCACTTTGCTACAAAACGTGAACGTCTGAGCTCACTGGGCGCTGTTTCAGAGAGACGCTTGTCCTACGTCACTCATTACAATGTCACCCAAAAAGCAGATAGAAAACGCCATTCCTGACTTGCTACATTTCAGCTGCTCCCTCGTCTTCCTGAGAAAGAAGAATGAACTTGGAAAGTTCTCTCTTAAAAACATATGAACTAAAAACTTTTGCTGCCATGTAACTTTATGTCAACACAATCATCTGTGTTTAACAGAGTTCTTTTTCTTCTGAATAACAAGCCTGAACAAAACTTTCCATTATACCTGGTAAACAACATTGCTGGTGTGATTCAAGACGGTTTGGATGGCGTCCCATAGCCTAATAGAATAGGTGCAATCTTGTGTTGTAAGCCACCCTTAGCTGGGGTCATAGCACCAATCACTTGCCTGAATGTCAGAATGAATCTTTCCACTAAACCACTAAAGTGCTTCAGCCAGGCAGCGGGCTGATAATGTGCCATGTCTGATATCGTTTCTTGTAGCGAACAACAGGAGCCCTTTGGATGTGAATTGAGTTCCGTTGTCACTTAGAATCTGTCCAGGAACTTGAAAACGAGAGTCTTAACACTTCCAGCATCTGCACTCAAGTAATTTACACAGAATATCACAAGCCATTGTGAAGGAGCTTCTACTAGAGCTGAAAAAAATATGACTTATGTAAAGTGCAGGGAAAGTTTTCTGGATTCCACCTACTCCAAGGTGCTACCCCAAAGAGCAGCTGGTGTTTGAGGGAAATCTTGACATTGCATTGCCGTTTTCTTTCTGCATCCACCAACCATCATTCACCCCACAGACCGCCTGGCCAGCATTTAGTTAGCAAACAGGACCTGGGTTTTGCAAGAAAAGCTATTCCACGACCACATTCTACCAACTGTGAAAATTAAGTTCCAGTTCTTTCCAAGTAAGGGAAGCTGGAAACGGTTGCTGTATGCGTGGCTTTTCCCACCCATTGCCACAGTGCTCACTTCGTGGTGAGCTTTGCCCTGTGCCACGATGCGTCCCCATGGGATATGGGAGGAGGGCCATAGGACAGACCAGCCACGGTTATTTCCATTGCAATATCCCCCTGCAGCCAGCGGCAGGCATGACAAACATCCCACATTCACACATCGACTGGTGACTTTGGACAGGACAGACTGGCCACCAACACGTCCATTGCTGTAACTACACTGAAGTCATTGCTGACATCCTCGGGGGTACGCAATGACCTATGACCAGTTGCTTTCTGTAAAGGCAGGCAAAGCCCACGCGACTTCTAACCTCTCCAGAAAGCCGCTGTGCCCAAATGTCGGTGCCCAAATGTGCCCAAAATGACAGTGAGAACCTAAGCTCAGCAGAAGGCAGACAAGCCTTTCGGCGTGACAGCTCGTCGTGCTGAAGCAGAGTGGCAAACGCACAACCAAGGGGTCGTGCAAGAGGTGGCAGTCTTTTTGGCCCTCGGTCCGTTGGCTTTACCAAAGAGTTAGTGCGCCTGGAGAGGGGGTGAAGGACCACGTCACTCCGGGAAAAGAAGCCCTGCTGCTTTGGGAGGGAGGAATCCGCAGTAAGAAATGGCTTTCCGATAAATGAGCATTATTGTGAGGCGTTTTGTAGTTGCGATGCCTCAAGGATAGATTTGCATTTGCATATCACACGCTAACCAGTCCCTTGTGCATCATTTAAGCTCTCTCCACACAAGCAATGCTCTGTCAGTTTTCATAACCCAGCTGCCTGTACAGGAATTGCTCTGTTTTTCCTCCCAAAACTGTGTGTGAAAGCAGAAATGTTCTGCACTCACAACTGGCTTTAGGGAATGGGTAATTTTGTCAAATCTCCACTAACTCTGAAAATATTTTGCCAGTCAATTTATCAGGAGCTGCTGCATAACACAGTAATTCTTGCATTTTACACTTAGTGAGAGGTGTTCCTTTTTTTTTTTTTTTTTTCCCCTCTTTGCAGCATTAACAAATGTTTCGGGCTTTTGATGTGTGCCACGCAATCCTGAGCAGTGGTACGGGCACGCATGCTGAACTCTCTTCTCCGTCAATAAGGTGAGGAGCCCCAGCGTTGCAGGCTGCCGTTTTCACTCCGTTTCTGCAAGCCTCATCATCGCTCCCTCTTCCTCTGCAGCTCTGGGCCAGCCCAGCCAAGTGCTAATGCATCCGTCTGTAATTTTCTGTAAGGCATCAGGAAGCCTCACGGCACAGCCAGGCCCCCAAAAGACGACAGCTATTACACACACACACACGCGGCTGTAGTGCTCGGACATCTACTCTGCGGCAGATTTCTCCTGCAAACTGGAGAGATATGGGAGTTACAGGACTTAACAACTACAGAGCTGTAGCCAGCACTGACCTCCTTTTGCTTCAGCCCTGTCTGCCCGCACGTTTGTTACCGAAGCACGGGTGGCCCATTCCCACCGGTCAGCAAACGGTGAAAAGCGCAAAGCCAAACGCAACTTTTCAAACTCCAGCATTCGGCTGCCACGGATTATTTGTGCAGGGCAGCAGCGGGTCACTCGCTCACTCATACGGGTAAGTATTACCCGGCAGCAGAATTATCATTGATTTCATGCGATTGATTTTTCAGGCCAACGGTAACATACTAAATCTTTTCTTTTAAAAGAACAAACTGTCATGGCAGGAGAAAGTGAATTAGTCCAGCAGCCCACTGCTATCAAGACCAGAAATCCTTTCAGAGACGCAAGCTTTCCACTGCCTGATGGGGAAAAGGGACTCTTTTTTTTTTAGTGCTTTCCTAGCACTTATTTTATGGGTCTCAAACCTCCATATTGTCAAACCGGAATTCTTCATTAAAAAGACCTTGCATAGGACTGTCTATAAACTGAACCAGAGGAGAAGGCTGTAGGTACTTAAATACACAACAAACAGCACCAGCTGCCAAGCAAACTGACGGGGAATTCAAACTGAGATTATTTTTCTATTCTGATCTTACCTCACTACGAGTCAGAGCTTACCCTGGAGGGAGGCCTGTCTCTGGTGTTCCTGCCGTGCCGCTCGGACTCTGTCCCCTTGTCCCCTTACCGCCAGGGCTCTCAGCTTCTCCCGCTGTCCGCCTGCACCCTAATAGCAGTGATTGTGGTGCATTTCTGGGACTTCTTACTCCGGAGTTCATCACAGCAGGGTTTGGCCAGGGCACCTGATTTGTCTTTTACCTCCCCAGTCCAGAAGCCAGCTCAGTTCCTCAGCCTCAGTTAGCATTTACGCTGGCAAAACTTGATTATTCCCGTTGGCGGGGTATGAGCTGGGAGGAAACCATTTCAACCATTTGGTTGAAAATTTTCCATCTCTTGATGATCAAATTAGTTCCCAAACTCTTTGAAGTACGTTTTGATAACAACGAGGTGCTGTTTCTCCAGTGTTACACACTCAGCGCTCACGCAGATGCATTTAATACGATAACCTTATCGCCTCCTCGCATTAGAGGAAACTCTGAACATTTAATTTTCTCAAAGTATCATAGATGAATGCTCCCGAACCCAATTTGTGTGCTTTCTGCTAGTCAAATAGGCACAAAGATACTGAGGGAGGAGAAAGAGGAGGGAGAAAGGGGGCACGAGCAGTATATCTTACCAAATAAATTCTTACCACGGGAGTTGACTTGACTATAATTTGATTTCATTATTTTTTTTGGTTATTTTTACATCCAGTGTTTTCCAAACGAACTACAAATGGGTTGCACTTAAAATTTATTTTTTTGCCACAGTGGAAAGCAAGATTATTTTCCTCTCATCAAGTTCATTAAGCATCTTTCACGTTTTCACACTTAGGATGCGCTGTTGCTGGGAGGTTCTCGCACTAGCGCTTGTTACAACATGCTCAGGTACTCCTTGACTGCTCCCTACGGATTGAAATAAAACAGATTAAAATGAGCCTGACTGAGGGAAAACTGTGTTTTGTATGTCTCAATCAACCTCCAGCCCGAGCCCTACGGATCTCTGCAGCTGAACACATACTCAGCGTGTTGTGGAGGTCAGCAGGATCTCACCAGGGAAGCAGAAGGAACACCAACCTGTATTCCCACTGCGTGCATTAACTAATTAATCCAGATGTCAGCACACGGAGTACAACTTACCTTTGTTTGTACATGAAATAAAGAGACGAGGGTCATGAGGGAGGGAAGGAGGAAAGACTCCTTGCTCGTATGATGAATACAGTCACAGCTGGCAGATGCTGCTTTGATTTCCCCGTGCAAGCGTGATTGGAGCGACAGAACTGCCCCATCCATCAAACTTCTGATCTGCAGGGCTGGCATCACACGGGGACGAGCGTACGGGCGCCGAGTGGAGGAGCACTGCCCTCATCCAGCCTGGATGGAGGGTCAGCCACGGGGGCACAGGTCCCAGCCTCACATCTGATGCCAGGACAACTCGAAAAGCAGGCGGGCGGGTGTAAGATGGAGGAGGGAGGCTGTATGCGCAAATCGTAGGAATTTGACACTGCAAACAAAGGGATACGGATGAAACCTCAACTCCGTAGGGTTCCTGACTCTCGGAGCGTGAAGTGACCCCAAACAAGGTGAGAGCAAACCTTGAGCCACTGTTTTTAGAAGGATGGAAGTGATCTGGCCATATCAGGTATTTCAGCCAAATGCCGATCTCATGGAAGTTAGGAGAATGGCTACGATTTAGGACTTGGTTAAAGAGGTACAAAGGAAAGCAATGCCACATATGGAAAATAAATAGCTCTTGACCAACTAATCCAATACTTTTAATGAGATTATAAATTTGATTGACCACTGCAGCAATTTTGATGCAACCAAATTTACACTCAATAAAATATTTAATGCTGTGCTCGGAAGAGCATAATAGCACAGGGGACTAACATAAAAGGACACATATAATATCGATTTAAAAAAGAACTGGTAGAGGAGACTCTGAAGAGACATACAGACATCTGCAGGAGGGATGCAGGAGGAACAAATTGAACTTCTGCTCTCATTCTCTCTGCACTGACTACAGATGAATCCCAGGAGATTAGCTTGCTGTGCCAAAGCCTTTGTGAATACTCTTGGGTCCTGAGATACAATTATGCATTACACATTATGCAAATACAAAGTCACACCTCACAGACACAGAACTGATGAGCTGCTGCACTGAGGAGTGGGGATGCTGAAGGACTGCTCCTGTGAACAAGCGAACACGAACCACAGCACGATGTGCCAGGCACGTCAGCCTACCTCCTGAATGCGTACAGACTACTGAACGGGAGTTAAAGAAGTTACTGAACCTCCCCAGGTGTGCTCAAATGCCAGGTCTGGTTCGGCATTCACACTCGAACACTGTAAAATCAGAAACGGTTGAGAGAGGCACCACAAAGAGTTGTACAAATAACACACCCATTAGAACAGCATACCAGCAGCGGACGCAGGATCTTAATTAGAAGGAAATTTCAAAAGCCAAGATGAGATTTTTAGTTCCTGAAGGATGCGCTCTAGACAGATTCCTGAAACAGCAAACACCCCTCCTACAACACAAGTCCAGGAGTTGGTCCAAGTAGCTGTCCTACCAGCTTTAGGGGTACGCTGATGACAAACAGCCAGGGAAGACCTGTTCAGCTGCCTCTTGCACAACTTCTCATACAACTGCACTCTAACACTGAATTGGATAAGCTACCTAACGTTAGCCTGTCATAAAACAGGTACTTCGCACACCTTTTGGTTCTAGGAGCAGCAAACTCTACTTAAAAATGGCATAATGGATCACTACCACCACTGGCTCAGGGGTTGGGAGGTTCCTACCTGAGAGAAAAGCCTCTGACCTCTGGAAACTGTGGAAAACTGTCTTGGAGGACTGAAGAGTAGTAACACCACAGTGTTGTGGTGCTTGAAGTGATACCAGGACAGCACAAGGCCTCAGAAGTAAACACATCCTTAGCAGCAGTATTTTAAACCATTGACTTTATTAAAATACTTAATACATAGTTTGCAGAGGAATGTACTTACATTTTTGGAAACTGCACTGAAACCAAATTTTAATTATATATTTAACAAAAGACGTAACAGTGGATGATATCATGCTGTACACCAAAAAGTAGACAAGTTAAGGTTTTTTTTATTATCATTATTTTCCTGGCACAGACTCTTCTTTGCTTCTTAGCTTCAGTCTTGAACATCTAATAGCAGACAAAGGAGGTCTGCATTTCTCACAGCATGAAACCCATCTGGTCCAAGTGAAATTCTGTTTGGTTTTGTCACGTTCTTCATTCAACCAGTAAATTCCAGAAAAGCAAAGGCAATTGACCTCTCTAAAAAGCTACAGGTCATAGTGCAAGGACGGTTCTGTAATCAAACATGAACATGGAGCTCTAAACTTCCTCAGAGTCATTGCTCTTTCACAACATCCATTTCAAGTAGAATGTGAAAAGATGCTGTCCGAACACAAGGGCTACAACACATTCATGAGCTTGGTGGAATGCACATGGAAGCGAGCTGCAGCCTGATTCCTGCAGCTCTAAAGTAAAAGGTAAACCAGAAGCTAGGTCTTGTTGAAATACAAGATGCAAAGGCTGGGAAGGAGAAAGAAGGAGACAGCCTGGAGACATCCTGACAAGAATGAAATGTAGTAACTCATTTAAAAGGCTGCAATCATCATATAAGTTGCAATTGCCATAGAACCATGAAGATCAGCGACAAAAAGTTTGTTACAACAATCTCAGTGATGAGTGTAATTGGGGGGAAAATGTTTATACTAAGTGAATAAATAATTGTGTTTCAATGCAAGATGCATAGAGGCTGCATAGGTTTTCACAACAGATTCATAAGGCTCTTTTTAAGAGATGATTTTGCACCTTGCATAGGTGGTATTATATCTTTTCTATAGATAATATGCAGAAACTATGTACAGTTGAAAAAAGAACTTTGATGAACACATTTTTTCCCCTCAAGTTTTACCATAGTATAAAAAGTAACTTATTTAACTCCTTCGGTTCTCTGAAACACGTGTGGAATATCCCAGAAAGAGATGCGAGGAACACCATCTGAATGATGCCACGTATATTTACACAGCAGGTTGAAACAGCAAGAGAAGCCACCACAAAGCATAGTCCTAAAGCTTCCATGTAGAAAAGGAAATATTGCAGGAGTTAATTTCGCTTACAAACATTAAAACTCATTCAAATGGAAATGTGTTTTAGTTATAACGAATTGATGATCGTTACTGATCAGACTGCTGGATGAAGGATGACTCGTACTGACGCGGTAAGTAAACTATAGAAAAAGCCAATCAGATCCCTGCTTGTTAAATTGACAGTAAACTTTAAAATCTGCGATAGTTTGGTTTCTAATTAACCCCAGCTCAGAACAGCTCCTCCATGAGACAACGAGGACGCAGCTTCCCAGAATCAGTATCATCGACAGCTGCCAATGCACTGCCCTGAGAGTCACCACGTATTAACGTGCTTCTCCGTTCGGTTCGAAGAGAAGTCAGCCAGTGGCTTCACGCGGTATTGTCGGACAGCCAACCCCAACCACCCCCATAAACGGTTCATCTTCGCCCTGCAAATTATCCCAGCCAGGAGACCTTCCCTGCGACCTGGCTCTCTCCCACTGAAACTGCCTTCGCCTTCACGCAGGAGCTGTCTGGCAATTCTTTTGCCATTTTGTGCCTGTATCTAAGACGTCATCATTTGCACTGGCTATACCTCTTGCATATCACAGTGAAGTGTACTTTTTCGTAATATTTACAATAGTATCACTGTGGAGAACTAAGCCCTGTACTAGAATCAGTCTCAGAACAGAGACCTTAACGCTAAAGATTTGGTGTATTCCTTATCTACAGAGGAACTTAAAAGGCAAAGCTAAAATCAGCCCACTATACATTTGGTGTGTTAGGTTCAAAAGGAGAAAAAATAAAACACCCAGCACGTTCCCTTTCAAAAGGATGCTATTTACAAGAGGGATTCACTTTTTTAATATTTCAACAACAAAAACCCAGCTAATATTAAAATTAGTGAAATCTAAGAAGGCTTAGTTTTTAACCAACACAGTGCGGAAACAACATTGCTGTTTGCTTTTAAACACAAGTCTCAGAAATGCAGGGAAACTAGGATAAATTATGCTACGGGTGACAAACTGCAACCAGTTGAATAACAATAATAAAAAAAAAGTTTTTCTTTTTTTTAAACACAGCTTCTAAAAAGTACAGCATTCCAATGTTTTCGCAGTTCCAGATTGCTGACATTATAAATTAAAGGTGAAAAGGTATCCGTATATAAACAAGGCAGCTTTCCCTTGATTCCACTGTACTGTTCTTGTCTAAACCTTTGGAAATTTCATCTTCAAATACCAGACGGTAATGTTGACTTTGTCAGTTACAAACCAACGTCCATTCATGATGTGGAATTTGGAGAAAAACAACAACAAAAAAAAAGGAAAAACACACCTAGGTATTTACAGCAATTCAGGTATTTCTTTTTCCAGCCCTCACACTCGTATTTCACTTTCTGCAGCAGTGTAAACACGCCATCCGCTGAGCCCGAGGCCTTATGTGATGGTACGCGGCCTCTTGGGCGGCGGGGGTGGCATGAGTTCGGTGTCAGGGTCGAGGTGGTGTTTCCGTGGCTGTCCTTGGGAAGCTGCCGTACACCTGTCGATGAACTCGAACAGCATCTCCTTCGTGACCGGGTTCTGGATGCTATTGCACACAGCTGGGGACAAAGAACATGTTCTGAAGTTACCGAACCAATCTGTTGCGGTATTTGTTGCACTTTGATAATTTGATCCCCTTGTTGAAAAATAAATAATAAAATAAATATAATAAAAAAATAAATAAATTTGGCTCAAGTAGTTGGCCTTAACACGTAATTGCACAAGGCTGCTCTGTCAGGAGTCAACCGTTTCTGCTCTACCCCAGAGGTCAGCAAAGCACCACTGCCACAGCGGGCATCAACCTCACGAGAACTGCTATTTTTAAACAAAAAAGGCATACACGTGTGTCTGTGGGTATATGTGCACTGCTTCACGCAGCAACTATAAACGTGCCAGGAACTGACATCACATTGAGGCAAGGAACGGCAACAAACGCCTCCTGAGGCCTGGCCTTAAGACACTACCCAAATCCTAACGCTTCAAAAAAAGACTGGCTCGGTAGTGAAAACCTCCAAACTAAGGCCACTTTTTCTTCCATCACTAAGTACTATAAATACTATAAACCCAATGCACAGTACTCGTTTACCCACACATTTTTACGTGACAGAAAGACCTGATGTCAAGCCGGGGGTGTGTCTGGCACACTAGGTCTCATGGTGGACAAGGCCGCACTCCTGCTCGGTGGCCAAGGCATGCATGGATAAGCACGTTCACATTACTTAACACAACTGCCCAGGCCATAGCTTCTAAATTATAGCCAGCAGGGCTTTACGGACCATATAAAAAGGCTCAATTCTCGTAAAACAAATGGCCCCAAGTTGCACCGAGGGAGGTTTAAATTGGGCACGAGGAAGAGTTTCTTCACAGAAGAGTTGTTCAGGCATTGGAACAGGCTGCCCAGAGAAGTGGTGGAGTGTGGACGAGGCACTGAGGGACATGGTTTAGTGGTGGATTTGGTAGTGTTAGGTGGATGGTTGGACTTGATGATCTTGAGGTTTTTTTCCAACCTGAATGATTCTGTGATCCTGTGAATATTATTAATAATTTTCCTATGTAACTTTGTGCTCCTCCTCTATACTCCTAATTAATCCTCCCTAGAGATTTAGGGAGTACAAAACAAACAAACAAACAAATCCACCACCAACAAAAGGGCAAGAAATGAAGTATGAATACTGTGGCTGTCTTGAAAAAAAGTACAAGATTATGAGAGGATAATGTACAGCAGGTAAGGCCACAATATGAATGCAACTTTGTGGAAAAATAAAAATCTGTTGTCTCCCTAGATTATTAAACCACAGTAGGACCCCCTAAAATTTACTTGCAACATAGCATTGTTACATGTAACAATCAGCATATACTTTCCTGACTCTGGCTGCTCAAAAATGGAAAGTTGAAGTAAAAAAAAAAAAAAAGAGACCGTTCTATTCTAAAAGTTCCAATGGAAAAATTTAAATATTTCTTATAAAACAGTTCTTCCTGTAGCATTTAAGTTATTTTATTTTTAAGGAGTTCATTATTGTTTTGATATGGAAAAATCAAGAAAAACTTAACTGCTCCACAAAGGGAGAAAATATGAAGACAAAAAGGGCAGCTGCACATGCTCTTAAGAAAGAAGGAAAGAAAAAATATGCTACTCCTTAAAGAAGAGGAGACTCCAAACAAAACTATTGAAAGAGTATGCTGAAACAGAGAAAAGAAAATGTAGGACATGGCGTTGTTGTACTTCTATAACTTTTGTGGCCCATTCCTCTTTCTCACACAGGGCTGTTCAGCAAGTCTTTCAGCTATATTCTGTGCTGGTTCCCTAAGGTGCCAACAGATTTATTATCTCCTGACAAATGACCATATTTTGTTTATGCTAGAAAATCTACTCACTGCTGAGGCAGAAATAAAAGTAGAATGGCTTAGAAAAAATCCTACATATTCTACACATGTTCTAGTAAACAGCGTGGTCTTAAACATGATTAAATTTCATTTTGGCTCCTAAAAAAAGTCAGTATCAACATGACTATTGTTGGACACTAGTCAGCCTTGGACACTTTTATTCAACTTCTTAGACTTTACCTGAAAGTAAACAACAGTGCTTAATTTACAAAACTTGACAAAATCATTTTCGGTAGAAGAAAACAAAACTCTCATAATTCCACAGGGATAAACCTACACCTTTCATTTGCTTCCTTCTTCATTATTTGTAATACTAGTGTGGAAACTTCAGATGACATTTTCTCTTATTAGTTTTCTTGTCCATCCACCAAATAACGCTTCTGGCATTTTGAATAGAGGTGAAATTATAATGGATTTTTTGTTCAACAATTCAACTCGTAGCATGCCAGTTTGCATTACTTCACTAAAAACCAGCACAAGACCAGGAACTGTTGTCTGTTAGTCAACTGCTACTACAGTACCACTGTAAATAAAATCTTTCTTGGGTCTCACTTAAAAGGTGTGCCCTACCATTGAAAGTGTTTTGAGTATGTGTTTGCAGTTCTGCAAAGACTTAGGCGCTTGTTTCTGCATTATGTAAAATAGCGCATGAGAGTATCTGTTTAATTGACTTCACTAAACAATCCCGCTGAAGCCAAACGATTCATGGCACATAAAAGCTAAACATGACAGAAGCATTTGCATGGTGAAGCATTATTATAAGTTATATATGCCAGGATTCAAAGTAGAAATGAGAACACACAACACATTTCCTCCTTACACTAGAACAGAGTTAAGAAATCAAAATGTGAGCCTGAGAAACTTTTAAAGTGTATTACTCTACTCACCCATGGCAGTGCTGTAGGCATTTGGAAAGCTTTTGTCTACTCTCTGTCTCATGAAGACCCAGCTGTTGTTCTCAAACTTGCACTCTATAATCTTATTATCATACTGCTTCAGTTCTTTTGTTACCTGTTTAAAAAAAAATAGTTGGGATAAACATATTATGCATTTCACTTTTTTTCTTTTTGTGACAAATAATCCAAGATGAAGAGCTGTCCTGCATTTTTCAGTAACGTGCCTCCATCCTACGCAGAAAAACTGCACAGACTCCATCTCCCACAGACTCCATCATCCATATATGCTCAGCTACTCAACATTTTAAAAATACTTTTCAAATCTGCTGTCAATATAAAGCAATTATATTATGCTAAAACATCAGCAGCTCTAGCAGAGGGGAAAAAAGTCACTTCTGGCCCAAATGCAAATGGGTTTCCATGGGAATAAACTGCTTCCAGTGTAAGTGCTACTGCCAGCCTAAGTGCACGAAATGTATTATCCATGTTTCATCAACCTTCTTTGTTGAAGGTCTCAAAGCCAAATGTCAGATTTCAATACCAGAAAGAGCTTATGGAAAATCATTCCACTCTACTTTATTGAGGATATTTTCTTTTCTTTTTTCTTTCCTCCTCATTTGTACTAAAAAAATAATAACAATTATAACTCCAAAATAATGTGGGACTTCAAGCCACACATGAATACCCTTCAGGTCTCGTGTTATTGATTCATAGATTTGTCAGCAACCAATATCCTGAGCTATTTGTCTCTGTTTGGCAATGCTGTGTGATTTGGAAATGTAGTTTACACGCACTGGCCTTCCTAGTTGTTTTGGCTACTTCATCCTATGCATCCTAATCTATGATACAATGCAAAAATTTCAAGTAACCATGGTAACTGGAGAACCTTATCTAAGGCTTTAACAATTTTACCCATATACTTCACTTTGTTCCAAAGAGCCACTTCATAAGTACAAATCTGTATTTAACTACTAGCTGTGCTTAGTTTGCTAGAGTTTACCAATCAAAAGCTACACGGGGTAATACAACACGGGTTGTATTAATGGGTTCAGCATCTTGGCCTAAGTGCTCTCATAAAAAGGAGCTGGTTATTTCAATTCATTAGCATAATTCTTCACCTCTGTTGTCTACTCAACTCCTGAGCAGTGACAAAGGAATTTACTACCGTTAGGGTGATGCAGGTTTCAAAAAGGCCATAACTGTCTGCAGGCAGCTTAATAGCACATACCATGAAAAAGCACATGAACCTGTTTTCCATTAATTCCAGATAAAGGCGATTAATTAACAAAAAGGTTCTCTACATGGACTGAGTCATCCTACACTGCATGGTACATGCCTTGTCCTTAATTTGATAAGCAGGACCGTAACATTTTGCTTGGCATTTACTCTGAGTATTTCTGTTCATTCCCAAACAGGGAGCTCTGGGATTTTACTTGTCAAGCAAAAATCATGCTATAAGACAATTCTGTTCAACTCGCTTACAACTGACGCCTGCTATGCTGTACGCTGCAGAGCCAGAGTCAGGTTTCCACGTCACGCATTATTCCTTTCGCCATCCCATCACCTGTAAAGAGCTTTTTTGCTAAAATCATTTAATCCTCAAGCAAAGTTTGCATCTGCTCATGACCGCCTGGATCAAATTAACCAGTTACCCAAATGACCAGCCTCTGCCTCTCTGCACAGCACCTTAGTTCTTCACATCCACGTGGAAAAGCTCCACGCAGTCCAAATGTTTGACTGACACGTGCTCACTGGACATATTCTTGTTCCATTAGGTATACTGAGGAAAACACAGTATCCTTTTCTAGCCCACTATGGATGTACAAGCACAGGAACGAACTGTTGGCTGCACAAGGACTTGGGAAGGTGTATTACTTCGAAAACAGCTGCCTAGTGGAAATGGGGGCAGCGGGGGGTATGGCCATGTGTCTGATTTTCTGCCAAAGCAGGAAAATGTTAAAAGGATCATCTGCCAGAGAGAGGAATATATAAAACTGAAGGCAATGACTTCAACTAAATAACAATCTCATATGGCTTTCTCATGGTTTATCATTCTTCCAGTGTTTGGATGCTTAGAATAGCAATAAATTAGATGGCAGCTCTATCTGACTGTGGCAATTAAGCAGCATTATTAACTACCTAGATAGTCACTTGGCCATTCATTAGCAATCTGAGAGACACATCCTTCTACAAAATATGAACACCTGCCAAAGCACTGACTTAAATGATTTTTCCTGTTAGAAAAATGGTGATCGTAGTCTCTAACAACTGCAAGTTGTAGTAATTACTTTTATAAAGGAAGAAATACAGCACATATTGATCCCAATACTTTAAGTGATGTCAGTCTTACAGAAGTATCTACCGTAGCTTTTATGTACATTTTAGCAAATCCTGGGTGTTTTTGATTAAGACGACAAGTACTCTGAGCACAACATGTTTTTCAGCATTAAAACCATTTTTCTATCTTAGTAGACTTCTAAATGAGTACTGTTTACACACAGGGCTAAACAAGCCCACAGTGATCCTCGCATCTATAATTCACATCCTAAATCTGCTATCACCTGTACGCTACTTTCTGGTGCTTTAGCTTTAGAGTGGAAGAGGGAAACCATCAAATTTAACTGTCTTGAATTTCCTTCCCTCTGGAAACTCACTCTGAACTGCTCAGAATGGTGTCTTCCTGGTTCTCCCTTTGACTAGGTTCAGCCTTTCTTCTTCCCCTGGAGTATTACAGCCTGTGGGAGTAACTGAATATTGCACCACCGTTTCCCTTCCTGAGAGGTATTTCCCCCAGCCAGCACTTCTCAGAAATGGGAGAAGCGTCCTAGGAATGACGGCAGGTCTCAGCCAAAACACTTATCTTCATCAGCAGCGATGCTGTTGGTGGAGTGCCAATACTTCTGCCTCACCGTTGATAAAACGCCTTGAGCCAGCATTCAGTGATTTCAGGATGGAAATTTCAATACAGAAACACTAAGGACTCCACGGAGCCTCCATTAAATACTCATTCCCTAGCCTATTTTCAGACAGCGGGTCACAATTAGAATCCCAGAGGATCACATCTCAGACTTGGGCATGTCAGAGGTGATGTGCATCAGGACAGTGCTTCTGGTCTGGGCCACAGCTGTGTCCTGGGGACGGGGACGGACGGTCACCAGCCCGTGCACTACCTGCATTCCTACCCAGAGAAGGAGCAGGAGCACTCGCTGTTCCTGACTGCATTTGCTCTAGTTATCAGGAACCAGCCAATTTACCCAACAGAAATCACTTGCTAAAAATACAGATTAGCTCCCTCTTGGAAAGTGATTCGCTACCTTACTGCTAGATTGCTAGATGATAGGAAAAAAGTGAGCAAGAGTTGCACCCCCCACTTTAGCAACAGCTCACCATCAAATCTGGCTGGACACAAATACAGACCATTAGACTACAAGAAGAAAACAGCTTTTTGCCTCTCCCTGCTGAGACAGGTTTCCCCCTGCCACCATCATTTGTGCTATTCACTGTGAAAAACTGCTGTTTTTTTCACCCAAGTCTCCCTCCATTCCCCATTTTCAGAAAAAAAATATATTAAAAAAGAGAAATACCTAACACATCTTAAGTTGCCTCGCTTAGCAGACTAATGGAGTCATTTTGAGATGAATCACAACAGTGTGTTTATATGCAGCCACATTTTACATTAAGTTAGGGCAGGATGTGAAAAAATCTTGAAAAGATGAAAAAAGAGAAACCATTTACACTGAATGTAGTTAGGTCTGGTCCCATGAAAATAGCTGCATTTTCTGTGATACTACCAGTAGCCAAGGTTTTTCTGTGCACCTCCACTCAGCACTTGATGATCAGACTGGGCCACCATTTCCCCCGTTGAGTCATTCTTTGTTTTACTTGACACGCGTATATTTTCTCTGAAGACTTGATTCAAACATTAGCCTCATCATCCCTACTTTCTCAGGGGAAAGAAACCCCTGGGCAAGCTGCTACTTTACATAAGAGGTATTAATGGTAAGAAATTAAAGTAGTTAATATTTCAGAAAGCTTGTCCAGAATGGACAATCTTAAACTTTACAAATGCTCATATTTTTTCATATTCAAGTTATTAAGAAAAAAAAAAAGAGGTAAGTTTTTGGATAAATGGAAACTTGACTGAAAGAAGGCCTATGTTTCCATATACATATGTTTTTCAAAGCAACTGAAATTATTTATCTCAGTAAATAGTCTATTTAAAAGACAGTCATGTTTGTAAGCAAAATCTTAACATCCTATATCCAATCCTTTATTTCCAATCCTTTCTCTATTTAAATGTCTTTTGTTGCACTTTCCCCTCTATTACCAAACATTTATAGAAAGAAAATTGTTCTTCAATGCACCTATTTCTCTTGCTTATTCCACATGCAAAGTCATCAGCCTATTTCCGAGATCCCGAGAAAGCAGCAGTTGAAACCTTGTGAAATTAAAACGATCTCTATTTAGAAATAGAGAATTAAACAAAGAATTATAACACAGAGGCAAGACAGAGCAGATTCTCCTCAGAAAATAGATTTTTTTAATAGCTAGCATGTGCAATGGAGGCATTCTTTTTTGATAATGCTCAAGCATATGAACTGTTTTCTTTTTTTAAACTTGAGTTTCAATGCCTGCAGTGGAAAAAAGCTCAGAGCTGACAGAAGGTCTAGAAAGAAATTCTTCCTCTCTGATAACGTAACTAACTTTTCTCCATTAGGATGCATTCTCACAGCCGAAGCAAACAAACAAGCAAAATAAGCACATTCCAAACTAAGCGATCAGCCCTATGCACACGAGGGAGAAGCCCTTGGGTGGCTTCCCAGCATCCTGCTGGAGGAGAACTGCAGCCCACCCTTCTCTTGTCAACCACTCTGCAAACATGAAACCATGTTTTTCCAAGAACCGTCCGAGAACATGACGTTTGCAAGCTCCTTTGTCCTGAGGAGATCGGGGTACGTTCAGCCACAAGTGACAGCTTAGGAAGCGAAGCCTCTCCAGCAGAACAGCACATCTGAAATCCTGCCTTCTGCGTTACTGTCAAACGCTGGGACTGCCCCACCACACTCCAGTGCAGCGTTACAGACATCATTTCTGAACTTCTCAAGCAGGACTGAATGACCTACACAATAGAGGAAAATTAACCTGCCCGCTGCTCCTGTGACTCCGCAGCAGTAACGGCATCATTTGAAGGTCGGGGATGAGCAATGGCAACAGCCAGGGAACGAAAAGAACAATTACATGGGGTTTAGAGGAAACGAAGAGTGGTCATGACTTCCTGAAGGAACAGGATGGAGACAGAAACAAAGCAGCAGCAGTAACAAAATGAACAGCCTCTGAAGATAAAATGATAAGCCAAACTCAAAATGAGGTATTTCTGAAGGCTTCAGACTCAAAGTTATTCCTTCAGTGCTTCTTCCCAATTTTTGGACAGCTTCTTCAGATGCTTTAAACAACTTTCTTCCCCCTTCATGTAAAGTATCTCGTGTTTTACATAGTAAAACTAAAACTTCTCAAAGAATTATAAAAATATAAAGGATGGTTATTAAATACCTGTATGTACCATTACCGTACACAGACCCACAAATATTAACACTGACAACTGGCAGAAATTCATCAGTTAAGTAAATTGCTTCATATTTTTACTCAAGCCAGAAGAGATTTCATAATGTAATTTAATATCCATTTCTTAATACAATTCAAGAGATTATTTTATCAAAACCATAGATGTGTCAAAAGTAAAATAACAACACTGGTAATCCAATTCTGTTGCTAAATTAAACATACTGATTGTGTGTCCTTTTAAGTAATGTATTACCCAACAAACAGTGATCAGCTTGGGTAAACAAAATGCAGTTGATACATTTATTTAACATTAAGGAAGCTTTTGAAATGTAACTACGCTGCTTCTTGTGTGCATAGGAAATGCTCCTATTTTGAGAGCTCATTCCTGGGAAGGAATGTAAAGAAATACAAAAATTTTAACATTTTTGTTCACAATACATTAAACCACATTGCTAACACCCAGTGTTGGAACATCATAGAACAAACCAGAAAGGAAAATGGTGTGATTCAAAGTCACAAGAGCGTGTTTTTTCTGAATTGTAGATTTTTTTTTTTGACTTCCAGTGCCTAGTACTCACAGTTCATGATTTATTCTTTCCTGTTAATATGTAAGATTAAGATATTCTTTGAGAAAATATTACGTGTAGTAATTTCAAATATGGATACCATTTCCTGATATGTAAAATGGGCTGCAGTCCTGGGGCTTTCCTGACAACTGACTGATGGCAACATCAGGAATAACAAACCTTCCTTGCGTTGGTGATATTACAAGCTTAATGACTTTCCGTGCCAGCTGGAAATAGATTTCTTAACGTATCCTGGAAGGTTACAAGGTACACCCAACCTTACAACACCATTTGAACTACCTGTAAGAAACCTGTGCTCTTCTGAGCTTTGTTTGGGACCACAGGTCTTGAAAAGTTAAATGAACCAACGTAATAAATGGAAGTTGTCCCAGATAGATAGCCCTCGCCCAGGCACCCTCCTCAGCAGAGGTTTCTGGATCAAAGAACACCAGATCTCCCTGCACATCTTCTACAGAAACTGAGAAACAAGAATCCTGTGCTAAGGACCCGTAAACTCAGCATACCTCCATTGGGTTGAGTTCTTAAATAAAGTTGTATTAAAAAAGCATCTCGTGGCAGTCTGACCCTCAGCACGCATGGATGGAAGAGGAGGAACCTGTAAGGGGACAGGGCAACTTCAGCAACCCTCCAGGTGGTAGGAGAGCAATAACAGAGCTCTCAAGGCAGGAGTCAGTGTGAACACTCATAGAAGATGATGTGGATTTGGGGCAAACAGAGCTTCACTTGTTGTACAGCTCGTGAATTTGGAGAAACAGGTAAGAACAATGCTTCACCACAAGCACCTGGAAGAACTTTGCAGAGGCCAGAGGTAGCCCTCTTGGCTTTGGCACAGCAAGAATTGGTAGCACAAATAATCTGTCAGCCCTTCAGCATCCCTGAATGCTGAAACTTGAGGGCATTTGTCCAAGTCCTGAACTAAAACAGACAGATGCAAGCAAAGGAGAATACCCCATCAAACTGTTGAGCGGGTGACACAGAAAACAAACAAAAACCTTTCACTGGAATATAAGGAACCCCCAGGAGGTTTCTGAAAAAAAGCTACCCCCCATGAGGAAGGTAAGAAACTCCAAGAGGGGAAGACAGAGCTAGCTAAACCAGCAAGGATATGTGGTGTGAGTTGACTGAAAAGCTGTAATCCTAATGCAGCAGGGATTTCTGAAGGAAACATTTCACCCAGAACCTGAATTATTTTGAGGACTGTATTTCTGCTTGACATGAGCTAGTTCATGAAAACCACTCTTAACCCCGATTTGTGTTTTTTATTCACTCAAACTGCTTTTACAGAAGGGAGACAGCCCCAAACTGAGAGCTCTGCATGCTAAGAAACAAAGATCCAGCCACAAGAGTCATGCACCAACAAAGAATACACTTTGAAAACAACACCTCATTCATAAATTATGAATTTCATAAGGCTTACTATTCTCAGCTTGCAAATGGGGAAGCAGAGAGAGATGGTTTGTGGTCACACACCAGGGAAAGCATTTACCCCCCATTAGGTTCTCAAAGCCCGTCGTAATTACCCCTTAGGTACTTACGCTCATGATACCAAGAAATCCTGCAACACAGGGCAGCTGAGATCTCTTTAATAATTTATCGGTAAAAACCAAAACAAATCTTCCAGAGACAAAGCAAGGCTATCGACTGTTTTACAACGTCTGGCAACACTATTTCTATACTTCCAAATCAGAGAGGGAAGCTAGGTGACTGTCAGGACGGAATAAAGAAGTTAATTCTGACATAGTCTCTTTTGCATGTTGGACATGGGTCTTGTAACAAATGCCGATGTTTATCATACCTCGATTTTACAGTATACTTTCTCATAGGACTGCTTTTCATCTTTTCTCTATATCCAAGTTGTTACTACCGTAGGAGTCTATTTTTATCTCGTTTTATCTGTCTGTCTCACACTCGACAAGAAGATCTGTCGCTTGTTGCCGTCCCCCCGTGGATCAGTTTGCAGGGAGAAGCCCTGCAGCTGTGCCATCAGAAGCTTCCCATCAGCCTTCTTGTGCCGACTGAAAAAAAAGTTCTTTTCCAACTCAGATAGCATCGTTTGCTGTTTATTTGGGCCCTGGCTCTACAAACTCTTATTCTTGTAAGTTATATATCTCAGGGCGGTATCATAAAATCAGTTAGCTTGTGCTAGAGTTACCAGGATCAGGCCCTAAACCTAATTCTAGTCGTTGCTTATCCAGGTTGTGAAACGTTCTTAGAAATGATATTCTGCTCTTTCTGAAAAACGCCAAATGACATCAGAATAAACCAAAAGAAATCGCAACTAGAATCCAAAGTACCAAGTAATTGCGAGTGAGTCTTTCAAACCCACTTTTACTTGTAACAACATGCAGCTTTCAAAAAACAGCCATTATGAATCATATTCTTTTCTTCCATTTTGCTCCCAAACAGCTAGCTTTATACGCTTAAAGTTTTTTTCTCCCCATAAATCAAAAACTCACCACTGCGAACAACTGTGTCAACGCTACAAGGAAATCTGTTTGCTGTGTTAAACTGGGCTTCAAAAGCACCAACTGAACGTACATTTGTGATCGCAAGTAATGCCTATTCTTATATCCACTCAAAGTGTTTACTTTATTACAGCTTATTATAAATGTACTGCCTAAAATGCAGCAGCATGACTGTTCAATTTCCAGGCCGTAATTTTATGATAATCATATGTAATATATTCATGCGTCTATCCACTGCCTAACAAAGCCCAAACTGGTTTGTTAGCAGCTCTGCTTTCCCCATGCTTCACATTTCTTCGCCTTGGAACATTACTGAATAACAACAGAAAAAAAAAAGATATAATCAAAATTTTTCTTTATATTCTCACTATAGCAGTCATATGAAGAAACATATAACGCTGGAAGTTGAATTTGGCATACTGACATTATCAAATACTGGTATCTAAGTGATATGTAAATTATTAAACATGCTATGAAAGCATTATTAGAAAGGTTGGGGGTAGGGAGCAAGATTATAAATTTATAAATGTTTTCAACATCTAAAAATCCTATTAATACTTGAAAATGTTGAGATGGTACAGAGAGAATGGAGAATGTTCCCACGAACTAAGACCAGAACTAAGCTAACTCACTTTTAATCTCCCATATTTAATGTGTTTCGCTTTTTGCCTTGGAAATGTTTACAAAAAGTAGTCAATTTTTTTCCTTCATACACTTCAGAGGCAATTTCTAGTTAGTCATAAATCTGATAGTAGAGCATGCAGAGACTTAAGGGACCTGCAGGAAATAAAAATTCAGACAATTCCCATCCACTCCACTAGACTGAACGGCTTGTCATCAACTAACTCTCCTAAGAACCAGAGGGTCAAGCTACGGAAGACAGCTGAGCCTTGTTCACTGCAGCTTTCATACAGTCTGTGCAATATTTAGTATCTTTAAAGAGTGCCAGATCTTGAAATCACACCAGTCTCTTAGAGTAGAACATATTTTTCAAAAAAAGTTTTTAGTTTCTGTGTCTGTAAGAAACCAAGAACTTTAAATTTTCAAGGACTGGATAACAAAAAAGTCAAACTACAACCATTTTTAAAACCTCATCATTTTGAGGGGATGGGACTACCCCCGACTGCTGAGCTTGGAGTTTGCAGCACTGAGAACTCAACCTTCAGTTTTGTAGCTCGTGACACCGGATGAATTTCAGGTGACTGCTAGAACCACCTAAGTGAGGAAGCTGATAAATGCCTTAATGAAACACTGCAACAATAAAAACCACAAAGCCAAGAAGAGCCAAATAAATCTATTCAGTAATACTACAAAATCCAAATAATAAAGCAAAGATTTGGTGGGGAAAAAGAGCTGTGAAAGCCACGTTAAGGATTTTTCATTGTATTTTTCATTCTTCTGTGATTTCAGTTAGAAGGAAAACAGGCTTTTAGCTTTTTTCATTCCTGATACATCACAACATAAACAGATTAATGGCTACTGGCTTAATGCAGACTTTCAAAAATCAGCTTTGATCAAAGCAACTGCTGTGGTCTGAGTCCTCAACTGCCCTAACTCACTTCTTGACTGCCTTTCTAGTGCTGAGCTGGCTCGAACTCCCTCCCTTTCTTGAATCGTTTACCTTTAACTTCAAAGCCTAACTGGCTTTGAGGCTTAAATCACAGAAATCTTTATTCCTCCTTCTTCAAAAGCAATTAAAGATGTTCAGTGTAATTTGACCCGCTATCTAAAAATCTATGCATGCAGCTCCTCCTGATCATTGTGGGACTACAGAACGGAAAGGGCTAGATAGGGAAGTTAATGGTGGCTGAGATGCAGCAAATGGCATGACGGTGCCCGTCAGCTGCTGAGGTCAGTCGTCTCAAAGAAGGGTAAGCAAGGGCTAATCCATCAATGGCACAAATTTGCTGGTAAATGAGGCAAAGGAGGGGTCCTTCCTGCTTTACAGTTCATTGCAAGCTCCTCCTTTCCATTTGTTATTAAAGAATCTGCAGGTTTAGGAAGCCAGATTTCCAGGGACAGCGCTGTAATGGACGTGGGGTGGGTGACAGTCAGGTTGCTGTCATCACAAGGTGGAGGAACGCACAGGGACGTGCAATAGTCATGGCCTTGCGAGAGTCACAGCTGGCCTCAGACGACTTTACCCGATGTGGCGGTCAGAGACACCGCTAAACTTTTTGGTCTGTTTGGACAGAAACATTTCTAGACAAATCAGGGTGTGGTTTTTTTTTTTTTTTGGTTGTTTTCTGAGTTTTTGCCATCAACTAACAAACAGGGTTACAACTTTGAATGGTGAACTCTGACAAAATTCACATTTGGAAATAGAACCTACCAAAACCCTGAAAGACAGGAAATTTGGAAATGCCCGCTCTAGATGAGCACATTTGTCCTGGCTTTGCTCACAAACGTTGACTTTATTCAGCAAACCAGCAGCAGCTGCCAAAGGTGAGCAAATCCAAGAAAAGTCACTTGGGTTTTCTAACCAGATGTCCTTTCCAAAAAAACCTCCTCAGACAGATCTGGTCTGCAAACGCTTCCTGATGGGCTGATTCTTAAACCCTCCAGAAATCGGAGAAATTAGAATTTGAGCACTGTGCTCAAGTTTTGTTTGAGTGGCCATCCTCCTCCACCTGGGGCCCAAGACTGAAACAACATTAGTGCTGTAAAAAATACAGTTTAAAAAATTTGATTTGCTTCCCGCATGATGTAACAGCATTACAAATAACATCATAAACCCATTCTAGAGATGGCCAATGTCAAAATCAATCATTTAATAGTCCAGCCAGGAAGGACTTAGAAGAAATAAATTCCTAAAGGCTTTTCTCTACAAGAACAGGCAGTGCTGGAAGGAGGTAAGAAAAGAGGAAAGAACAGGGAACAGCACCGGCAACTCTGATCATCTCAAAGTGTATTTTTCTACATTAAACCAACTTCATTAGTATTCTTTAGATAAAGGGTTTTATATACATAATTCTACAGTTGAAAAACCCAAAGTAAAAAGGAGCTGATTTGTCAGACCAGAGCGCGCACACTGGGGAAAACCCAAATTGAAACCGAAAGCCTTGTTTTGCAGCTTCCTGCTATAACTACTAATTACTAATTACAGATTTTTTCCTTAAAGTTCTGAATGAAATATTAACAAGCTAGTAATTAAGCTTTTATTCAGAGTCTGTTTGCTTTAGTGTTAACTTCAGTGTTTTAAGTCTGAAACCTCTGACTCACTGATCTCTAAATGTCCTTCTAAATTATTCAGAGATGTCCTTTGTTTTCCTTCTGTTGAAGTTCAGTTACTCCGAAACCTCTTTCTATGCATTAACGGCAGCCAGAGTGTAACCAGTGGAAAGAGAACGTAATGATGTAGAAAAATACAGTGAGTGGCATCTTGCATTACTGTGTAAAAGAAAGCAAGCATTATTGTCTCCGATTTTGCTTTTGCATCTTCCTGTACGCTGTTTCTACTATAAACCAGCCTCTTCCCTACATCCCACCCATGTTTCTTCAGATATTTTGTTTATAGAAAAGAAATGGTTTAATACTCAGTTCATCTGCTGCTACGGTGGTCAGCAACCAAGCATGGCTAACCATGACCCACTAATGAAATGAAGCGGGAGCTGGGCTGCACTTGGCTGTATTACCATTAAATTACAACTAGATAGGCTAACATATGACACTAATTGGGCGTTTTATTTCTCGTGCGATGCAGCGTTAATATGCAGGCAGTGGGTGGCTCCCCAAGGCAGAGCGGACCATGGGCGACATAAATACCTCCAAAAAACTGCCTGTGGGTTGGCAGACTTGGAGTGAAGAGCTGGACTAAGAGGCTCTGTTTTCTTACAGCCTCATTCCCTCCCACTGGGTCTTGGATGACCCAGAGAAAAAAAGCCTGAGGATGACTTTTGCAGAGCTTATCCGAGAGAAATGTCCTCCAGCAGAACCGAGGTGTTTATTTCCCTTCTGTGCCAATGCTGACTTCTCTGCTTGATGCACGAGGAATAGATAAAAATCCCACACCAGTGCCTGTACAGAACCAGCACAGCATCTCACGAATCTACCAACTGAGAACATACTCAAATATTTTTTTATTACAACACATTAAGCTAAAATCAATAGATTCATTTACTGAAACAAATTTAATACTTCAGCTAATCAAGAGAAAGTAACATTTTTCTGAAAAGAAGTGACATTTCATTATAGCATTCAGTTGTAAAGTCACTGGCAGAAATTTTTCAATATACCAATTAAACAGTAACTCAATGAAGTTAGTAACATAAAAAGCAATATTGCATATTTACAGTTTCCTCCCCAGTAAATGAAAACATCTATAGTTCTTCGCAATACAAACAGAACGTCTACACAATGGTTCTAACAATGCTGCCACATCTTTGATTTCTCCTTTTCAAATACTTCTACATTATTTTTCACAAAGATATAACATGCTATTTTCTCTACAATCAACCTTTTTTTTTTTTTTTCCTTTGGAGAGAAGCAAAAGTGGCATTTTGAAAACTTCAATTTGCTGAAATATAATAGCACCACTGAGCTCTGTTGTTCTTCACTTTTATTCTCACTTTATGCTAGAAAGATAGAACTGCAGTAGTTTTACTGTTGTCAAACAAAAGTAAATAAATAATGTTTTTGTTGACTATTACATAACAAGATACTGCATCTCTATTATTAAACTGAGTTTTAGTACATATTTCTCTTTCTCAGATGTGAAAATTTACAAATACTATAATCATTCTGGAACGCCGCCAAGCAATTATATACGTGAGCCTTGCAATGATACACATGAAAGTCAATTCATGAAAAAATTCATTTAATAGAATATTTCACTGCGAGTTATGCCCATAGAGGACTGAATTACTACCAGGCTGTGCAGTGATAGGACAAGGAGTAATGCTTTTAAACTGAAAGAGAGCAGATTTAGATTTGATATTAGGAAGAAGCTCTTCCCTCAGAGGGTGGTGAGGCCCTGGCACAGGTTGCCCTGAGAAGCTGTGGATGCCCCATCCCTGGAGGTGTTCAAGGCCAGGCTGGATGGGGCTTTGGGCAACCTGGGCTGGTGGGAGGTGTCCCTGCCCATGGCAGGGGGGGTGGTGGAATTCAATGATCTCTAAAAGGTCCCTTTCAATGCAAACCATTCTGTGATCCTAAGAATGCAAAAAGATGTTCGTACCTGATCTGCTGTCTGTGTACAGTTTTGTTTTTCCCTAGGATTATGGCCTTCCAGGTATAAGAGGCATTCTTCAAACCGTACACGTGCTAGTTACCAGCTCCTTGCGTAGGAGATAAACACCCTTACCATTTTTATTAGTATGGAATCTCATCTTTTTGCAGACTGGACAGCCTTTCACGGGCACAATCTATTTTCATTCCACATTAATCAGCTAACCCTGGGTAAGAATCACCAGCTTTCTCATCACAGGTCTAACAGAGCTGAAGATTGAAGGACATCTCAGGTTTTACAGATTGTATTTGAGGATGTAAATGGTGGAAAAAAGTAGATTTCTGGAAATCTATTAGCAGTAGTGGAAGTGAAATTTAAGCTGCAACGCCAGTCGGTGGGGAATATGACACTGGATATGCTCACTTGTAGTTAAAACAGCTGTACAATAAGAATTTGTTCTTATTCCTGTCTTTAATCTCATAATTGGAAACGTCTAGAGAGACAAGCAGCAAAAGTACCTGCACCATCACTTCAGGTACTCAAAATTTAGGACCTAGGTTTGTATGTAATCCACTGAGGGAGACTGGCACCCCTAAATCCATTTAAGAGACCCAGTGAGGCACCTGTCAGGCTCTGCTCTTAGAGGTTCTCGGATTCCCCCTCTGGAATGAACAGGTTTCCATGGTCTCTACAGGCAGCCTGTGGAGTAGGTGGTGGCTGAAGCTGCCCTCCTTTATGGGTATTATAATTAGACAGGATATTATCCACAACCCTTTTTCCTTTGTAGGTTGATATCCTGCATAATTATCTCATTTGATATTTCTTCTCCCTTCTGTGTTATTGTTTGCGGGCCTATTCTTTTCCATTTATCTAAATTTAATCTGCATTTGCCTTTTACTTGCCCTAAAAACAGCACAGTACCTCTCAATACGATAATTTTTGCCAACTGTTTTTCTCCAATCTTATCACTATCTGACATTTTAAAATATTTCTCATTCATGGTGTTCACTGTACGCTCTATATATATTATAAAGAAAGGTCTCAGAAACAATTTCCTAGTCTAAGAATTGCCCTGCTATACCATCTCTCACCCTTTGCAACTTCAACATCTTGATTTATTCATGAGTAATTTATTTTAAAGAGATTATCATCTGCATTTTGCAAAGGTACTACAAGTTCAAGCTCATTTATCAAGTTCAACCTCATTTGTTCAGTTCAGACTCAAAATCACTCACCCCTAAAAATCTTAACAAATTTAGATCTATTCTGCTTATTAACTGTTAAAAACAACAGTTTGCTTTCTCATCCCCCCTCAAGCCTGATCTTGGCTGTTCTCATGGTATTTTTAACCAATTAGCTGTTAATAAATGCTTAAAAAAGACCTAAAAGACTTTGTCCAAGTACCTTACCATTGTCTCATTCTACTAGAATTAATTTCTAATAGGGTCTGATTTTTACCATTTTATTTAGAAATCATTTTTTATATCTGTTCTTCCCCCTTGACCATTATCCATCCTACTCCTTTTATTTGATTTGCCTGCACTACCAACAAAAGCCTCTGGTCTAATGCAGAAAGGAAAGACAAAGGCCTGATTTCAAAAACGAGAACAGATTAATCATATGGCATGAAAAGCGTAATTTCTGAAGGACACAATAAAGACACGCAGATTTAGGACACCCCTTTCTCAGAGAAGACACTATCTACAACGAGTTTCCTAAATTTGACTACAACTCTGAGAAGCCTGGGCAGATTTGCTCTACTGTTTGAGTACTGAATTCTACTCAAAAGAAAATGCAAATGCAATTGCATTGATGGAAACTAAGCATGAGGATGTCTGCATCAAAGGAAAAACTGTCTGTTTCAACCCAAGCATAGGAGCTGGCCCCATAAACAGCTGTTAGCAAGGTATCCTCAATTACTCAGAACAAATTATGCTTTCTACATAGACAGGCACACCCAAACAGGTTTCAGGATGCAATTATAGCACGGTAACAGCTGCAGCAACAAATTACCACATTCGAGAGCTTAAAATCATCGTGGACAAATCATCCCTCTTCTGCAAAAGATGATTTTCTTTAAGACAGAAGAAAGCAAAACAAAAAATGGTGCCAGTCCCAAATCACAAGTCCCAAAGTCCCAAAATGTATGGGAGCCAAAATGTTCTCAGACATGGAAGCCTAGGAAAGAACAACCTGACCACGATGGGGAGGACAACAAAACACAACTTGCACCATGACATGGTGAATTTGGCAGTTTCGCAATTTGGCCTGTTTGGTTATTCCACCGTGACAAGTAGGAGGGATGAATGCAATGCAGATGAGAAATAACCTGCATGGCCCGTGCTCATCTAGTGCTAAAACAAACCTCTCGCCCCCTGCGTCTTCCCCAGCAATTTTCAGTTGGCGGTGAGCAATAACTCCGTGGTTTAGTGACACAACTTCACCCTTCTGTTGTGCCATCTCTTCAATAAGGAAAATGATTAAAAAAACTATTTGCATATTAGCACACGTAATTTTAATAGCGAGACAAGCAGCATGTCTTAACGTTTACATAGTTTGTTTTTATACCATTGGGCATAGAAAAGCTACTGTAAGCACAATCTGCACATCATCTGAAAATCCAGTTCTCCGTACGATTATACTTCTCACAATCCAAAAGTGTCATGCCTCATCTCAAGCACTATGTGCAGATTTGGGCGCCACAGTATAAAAAGGACATAAAACTATTACAGAGTGCCCAACGGAGAGTTACAAAGATAGTGAAGGGTCTAGAGGGCAAAACGTATGAGGAGCTGCTGAGGTCACTTGGTTTGTTCAGCCCAAAGAAGAGCAGACTGGACGATGCTCTCAGACCTACGGTCTGATTTTTGGGTGGTCCTGTGTGGAGCCAAGAGTTGGACTCGATGGTCCTTGTGGGTCCCTTCCAACTCGGGATATTCTATGATTCTATTCTATAGTAAAATATTTAGAAAATTACCCAGAAAAGTAAGAAAGCAAAGTCAGTATGAAAACAAAAACAGACAAAAAAAGAGAAAATCACAAAAAATAAAGTGCAATAACACTTCCATTAGCTACTGCTGGTTTCAAATCTTATTATTTACCAAACGAAACAAAACCAGAAGGTTCAAATCAACCATCCTTAATGCGATAAAGAATAGCTGGTTGGCTTCATCCCATAGGTATTATGACAAGAGTACTCCAAACAAAAGAAGCGAAGAAGAAAACATGAATGGTCTGAAGCATTAATTTTGAGGGACTCTGCTTTGGAGTCACTGTGGAACAAGGGACACAGACAAGACTGGAGGAGAAGGAAAGGTATGAATGTCAGATGGCATGAACGTGGCTTCCCAGCATATAGTCAAGTTTTGTTTCCAGAGCAACTTGTACCGTGTTTCTCACCACTCTACCGCCCATTATGCACAACAGCTACAAGTTATTTCACACATTTACAACATCTCCTCGGTGTGTTCGCATCCAATAGTTACCCTCTGGCTGCTCTTTTTGCAACCTGTTACTCTTGAGCTTTGCTACTCAGCTATCAAGTTGTACTACCTTTTTTTTTTCTTTGCTATCTTTAAGATTAGTTATGCGGCTTTGAATAATCTATAAACCTCTTACATTTTATAGGCATTCCAGAGAACAGCAGCATCTCTCAGTTTCACTTATGTTCCCAGATCTTTAGTTTAAGCCAGCAAAGGCGCTTTATTCTCAACATACACCACGCACTCCATTAAAAAATCCATACTGTCTCGTTACATGAAAAGAGCTGCAAAATTACTTCAAAGGAAAAACAAAACCAAACAACCCTTTCTTCTAAGTAAATACTATGGTGAAGAAAATGTTTTCTGAAAGAGCGCTATAGAACCTCTGGAAGGTAATGCAATTCTAGCCCTCAACGGAAAGAAAGACGTATTTTCTTGTATTTTTGATATTATGAGAAAAATCAGTCATTCACAAAGGTAAACGTTTAACAGGAAAAAAAAAACAGAGATACTAAGAATGGAAGTACTGAAAGTAAATGCAGTAATAGTTGCAGCCTTAGGAAAAGATAGGGGAAGAGAGCTAACTGGTATGCTGTGTATTATTTACTGAAATTAAGCTCTATTCAGTCACCAACAGTGGAGGCTCAGAAGCATCCAACTGTACTATTTCCCAATGAACACACTAAATGATGCCGTTATATATATATATATATATATCCTTAAGAACTAGCTGTATTTCACAGTGCTGGCTGCTCACGCTCTGGGAACATTCAGGTTATAAGGGACTTCCAGCAACCACCCCGCCCAACCTCCTGCTCTAGGCAGGGCTGACTTCAAGGACGAGTCAGGCTGCTCAGGACCTTTTCCAGGTAAATTCTGAAAACCTCCAAGGACGGACTTCTCTTCTTCAGACCCAGTTTCTTTATAACCTTCCCTCATACACCTGGTGCTCTGCCCTTCCTCACGGCCCCCTGCAGCAGTCGCTCCCGCTGGGTGACTTCTCGTGCACCGGGGACTCCAGACCAGCATGCAGTTACTCCAGATGTGGCGTCTCAAATGCTCGAGTGGAGGACAGGAGTGACTTTCCTTGATCTGACAGCTATGCTGTAGCTAACGCAAACCAGGCTACGCTTGGTCTTTATTTGCCACCAGGACCCTCAGGCCCTTTCCTGCAGAGCTGCTGTGCTGGCAGTCAGCCTCCAGCCTGAACGCCACAGGGGGACGTTCGGTCCCAGATGCAAAACCCAGCATTTGCTTCTCTTAAACTTCACAAGGTTCCTTTGCCAGCACTTGTTTTTTTTTAAGCTTTTGGGAAAATGAGGCATTATCATTCTAATTTTCTATCGCTTGGATATATTTATATTCCAAAACACCAGGAAAAAGAAGGCTTTAAAAATTGCAATCTGTTCATTTTTCCAGTACTCATTATAAGCATTTGAAGATATTTTCTTTCTTAAACAGTTAATACAGAAGTAGAAAACTAATATATATTGAAATCTACAATCAATTAGCTATTATTTTAATCTTCCCAGAAGGCTTAGCCTACCCTATGCTTAGCAAGAACAAACTTGGATGGATTTTCAAAAAACCTACTACATGCTGAAACAACAAAAGCTGCCAAAAAAAAAAAAACACACCACCACCAACAACAAAAAAACCCATAGTCTAAAACCAAGCACCAATTATTCTATCTTATTGGCAGCAACAACAGAAAACTGCAGAGGTAATCTTCTTAATTCTGTGGACTTCTATGGAACACTCTATACAAAGAACAAATTTGTTAACTAAATTCATGGGCATAATCATGAGAAAAAGCAAAATGGGGACTATCTGATCCAGCAGAACACAGTGAATTTATAAAATTATAGCTCATTAACATTTTGTTCTTATGGACAGCAATTGTGACAGCACACAAAATAAACTGCCTCATTTTCCCAGTGCTCAGGCAGATTTCCTCGTTGTTATTCTTTTTCTGTTTACATCACCAGTTCCAATGCTGGAGTTTTTTTAGTATTTTTTATTATTTTGCAGTGTGCCTGCAGAGAGCGAACATGCCCACTGTACGCTGGCACCTACTGCAATATAAACAGATACACAAAATATATTGCTATTAATTTATATTATTAGTGTCTACAATTTCCAGGCAGGACTGACGGCTCTAATATTCCATATACAAACATGTGGGCAGTCAGGACTCCTTGCCCCTAAGAGTTAGCAACTGCTTTTGAGAAAAACTCTAACAAAGAACATCAATGTGTAGAGAAGCGAAAAGAAGTCAAGAGACAAAGATTTTTTTCTTACTGCTATCACTGGTCCAGAGTTTTGTTTTTGAGTATGTTCAGACTATCATTTAATAGACCGTATCAAACAAATCTGTATTACTTGGGAGCAACCAGAATCATACACCTACAGATATATCCCCTGTTCTTTTTTCTCAGGAACGTCTCAGTCTAGAGGTTCTAGGGCTGTATTTCCCTTTTTCCATTGCTGCACCAAATCCACTTCTCTCAGCTCCCCTGTAAACAACCGTTGTTTTTTCTGAGACACATCACTGTCAAATGAGGAAGCTTCAGAAGATGGCAGATGTGTTTGTTTTTGTGACTGCGTATTTTTATACTTATTACTATACTTATTACGTTTCATCCTAGCCTATTACCTACAGCCAAAGTTCAGTCAGTCCTCCCTGGGCTGCTTCTCTTTTGTCCTGGCGCTGCTTTCAATCTGTCACCATCAGTACGTGAATCGGTCCACGAATCCTCAACTCCTGTACACGTAATCCTCAACTACACTAAACTCGTTAATAAAATTATTAACTTATTAAAATAATTAAGCATGTTCTCAAGATTAATTCTGGGGTAGCTCCACCAGTGATACACTGCCTACCTGACAGAACCCCACGCCCCAGGACACCCTAATAACTGAAAGTGATGGTTAAACCGTGTTGACAACTTATTTTGTGGATAATGGTGACAAGAGGGAACTGCAAAGATACGACAAGGTAACCACTTATTTTCATTGAGATGAAGGCATGATATCCTTATGTTTTATTCTACTGCATTTGATCTCACATGAAGTACACTAACAGCACAAAATAATACAGGGAGCAGCAGCAGAAGCAACATTCAGATTATGACTTCATTGTGATAAACTAGAAATCCTTTCCTGCTGTGGCATTGAAAGCAAGTACCCCTGTCAATATTTAGCGAAAGGCCAATAAGCAAAGTGTCATATAATTAGAGTACCAACATACCATTACTGGCTGCCAGCAGGCACAGAAGGAAAACTTTTAGACATATTTTGCTGAAGGACTGCACACACGATGCTGTTCTTGTGGAGCTCTGTCAGGACAGCAGTTGAGTGGATGGGGAAAGTTGGACTAACCCTGCTCCTAAACTTTCAAACAGCCTGAAGAGCTGTACACCCTACCAAGGCACTCCACATCTGTCCTTTGGGATTAGAGTGGACAGAGGCACTCCACCGAGCTCGGAGATCGCTAATTGGAAGTAGAAGCCACTGTCACCCAGGGAGGGAGAACATCCCAGCCGCAGTCAACAAGTTAGCAGCTTAATCTAACTCAAGAAATGGTCTATGGAAAGCATCTCTTTCACCAAGTCACGCCTTTGCCATCTTCTTTTTTTCGAAAAGATTGCTTTGAAAATTGTGGCCAATCACTTCAGCAATCATCTACACGCGTCTGATCTTGCTGAAGGAGTCACAAACGAGGTCTAGCCTGGTTCTCAGACATGAGTTCATCCTCTGTGTCTGGAGAAAGGTGAAACAGCCACGCTGAAGATGTTTCGGCTCTTGAGAACACTGCAGTAAATTCTCTGAGTCACTGATAAGCTGCCCGCAGATCTCACAGTAAAGGTGGATGGATCTGTATCTGGAGGGTCTGCTGGTTTTGATGCGATCAGAGAAACGATCCTGAGGCAACCACCCATTGCAAGGCCTCTCCCTGCTAGGGCTCTGCGATGCTTTATCATGTTTTAAGTTAAAAGCATATTTGCTGAGGGAAAATAGGACGGTTGGGCAAATAATAGCTTGGGACCAAACTGCAGCCCCAAAGTGTAGGTGGGAGGTTTAGCCATCTCAGCCACACCGCTCTTCAGTTTAATAAAATCACAGATAATGGCTACCGAGCTGCAGGTCGCAGTACAGAGCTCGATTCTTTATTAGTCCTTGACACAAAAAGATTGCTCTAACTTTGGCAGAAAATTCCCCGCAAGCAAACCTAAAACTTTCACAATCTCGCCACTGGGCTCACAGCACAGAAGCAAAATATTAAGAACCCGTCACTATTTCCAAACTACTCTCTTCACCGTTAACTGCCCTCACATCCCATTAAGTGGAACAATTCTATTTTGAACAAAGCAGTATTTATTACGTAACTTTTTAATAACTACTCTTAAAATACTAAAAATAAAAGAGCAGTAATTAATCTTTATTTAAATGGTAATTTAATGTGTTAAGAGCCCAAAATGAAACTAGTCATTAACGCAATAGTAAAGACTGCCAGAAGCTTCATTACTGATTAATAACGGAGAACACAGCGTACTGAACAGCTTCCCCTAATACAAGAAGCAACTGAGAACTGAACTGCATAAACTTTCAATCCTAATAAATTGGTGAAGTGATATCATTTCCTTTATAGAATTTATAATTAGTGGATATGGTGTAGCTAAGTTTTCATCCTAATCTCCATTGACTAAATCTCTATTTTAAAAGCAATGGGCCACGTATGTCATAAAGACTTATTGTTCTGTAAACAGGTTAAAAATCCCATAACATACCCTTCCATCAGGTGATTATTATGTATGCTGGAACACTGACATTAGTTACTTCTAATAAACACAACATCTGTATGGTAAAATTTCTGATCAACTTCACTGTTAGTAAAAGAACACTAACAATAATTCATATAAATAGACTTAAGAAAGTTTGCCAGCTAATGTCAACTGATGTCATACTGTCATTTCATCCGCTTTCTTGTCCAAGAAATATTTAATAAAAATGACCATGTAAGATGCAAAAGCGGTGCAAATTACTGAATTGTTCCAAAGTTCATAGAACGAATGCAGATGTATATGACGGTGATTACCAACACAGCTACCTAAATGGGAAGAGATACAAAAAGCAAACATATTTATGTTTGAAACTGTCCTAGAGCACCTTTGAACAGATGCTAGAATTAAACAGTAATTTAGAATAATTTAATTCAGAAACAAAAAGTAAGAACTACCCTATATGAAATCAATTTCTTTAATATAATGTTAAAGGGCAATGCCTTGAAAACAAAATGGGAATTCATTGCCACAGCATATTTGACTTTCAAATCATTAATTCACTTAGTGCTCTCACCAGCTAACCGGAATAGCCATCGTTTTTATGAGCTATTGAACTTACTGAAACCCATTGAGTATTACTCCAGAACAAGAGCAACCACAAACTTCATGCAGTAACTTAAGGATTCTGCATCGTGAACTCTGCTCAAAGTAGCAACATACAAAATCTTATGGTATCTACGAACAGGCACAGAATATTACACTATAGGAAAAGAAAAATTCCAGGCAGATCCCTCTAGCCAGAAAAACACTCTTTAACATCTTCTAATCTAACTGCTACTAGATACAGGATTCAAAAACTTCAGGAGTGAGTGCTTCACATTCCTTTTGTATGATGAAGTACAGAGATCAAACATCTATCAAGCACTACCACTAATATCTTTGAAAGGAAGCCAGGAGGAGGGAGATAGGTAATTTCAGTTAATCTTACCAGTTCATCTATGTCTCAGAAACATTATAAATATTAATATATATAAATATTAATGAATTACTGCATATGAGGAAGAAAGACATAGAATAATCATCTCTAGAAGAGGCATCAGTATTGCAAAACCATTTCACAGACTTGCCATCTATAGCCTTCATCAAAGACACTAGTACAATTATCTTCCTGTACAGTCCTGGAAAATCAAAACTTCTGTGCAATTGCAAACAAACACTTTGATAAGAAGCTGCTCTCTGCAATCTTGTAAATGCACATAAATTGAAACATGAATTTATGAGTACTAACATGGCAGGTTATATGTTTACTATGAATATTTCAAAGACCTGGTAACAATCCTATTTGTCCTACTGAAAGTGCACTAAAAATGCATTGGAAGTACTGTTGTAAAAATAATGGTTCACTTAGAGTAATAAATCTACACTGACAGAGGAGTGTAGTGGTTTGGGGCATTCCTTAATGCACACGTTTGGCAAGAAATGCCATATCTTAATAGAAGGCCTTAATACTTAGGATGTTTGCAAATGAACGTGACTTGGTAATTTATATAACAAGAGAGACCAATCCATCACACAGTGAGCAAAAGCAGATCTAAATAAAAGGTTGCAAAGACTCTCCCTTATACATATATATATTCCAGGACAAAGTTTGGTTCACGAGTCTTTTAACTGATGGAATCATTAGCAACCATGTATGAAAGACCTAAAAACTGCTGGAGGAAGAATGAAAGAAGCTTGTGTCAACAGTTCCAAGAGACCACTGCATACCTCCAGAGCACGTACATTTTGTTTAGCAGCACTATCTCTTAACGTGAATTATTACTCCCCACTTCTGATACTGAAGATCTCTGAGCAGTTGCAGCCTCATCACTCTGCCCCAATTCTGCTGCTGTCGGGCAGCTGACATTTTCTAGAATCTCCGAGCAATCAGATAGCAGTCTGAATTAAAGAACTGTATTGTGTTTGTTAGCTGTGTATCATTTCCTGGTTGCAAACCACAGAAGAAATGATCCTCAGACAAACGAGGACTTCAGGACTACCTTTAGCACCAGAAATGAAACAAAGCAGTGGTGTGCAAATATATGCCCATATATGCACCTATAGCTCCAAAAATAAACATTACTCTTTAGAGAGTATAGCCACGTGGAATTAGCTCGTTCAAACGTGTCTCTATAATCTACACTAATTTAGCAGATAATAAGGTTTGTTTTCCCTAGGTGGTAACTGAAAGTTATTTTGAATATCCAGATTGCCTATTCTGTGGCAAACGCAATATTTAGTATGAGACCACAGCAGCAACATAAATTAGAAAGTCTAATATTAACATACCCAAATTAAATGTATATCAGATATTTATCAAGCATTACACCATATATACAACATGAACAGCAAATATTGAAGAAAACATTGTTGTGCCTGTATCTTCAAAATTGTGCCATTGCCTACCTTATAAAAATGCAACAGCAGAAACGCAGAAGGATACAAAGAGTTAAAATGATGTTGATTGCAGATGTTGAATGGCTTCGATACAGGGAGCAATTACATAGATTAAGTTTTTGTAGCTTGGAGTACACAAGACTGGGGGTGATGTGAAAGAGAGGATGAAGTCGTGCATAGAGAATAACTGCTAACCATTTCTCCTAACATAAGGCTTAGGTTGAACCAAACTGAATTATCAGGTAACAAGTTTAAAAGAAATAAAATGATACGTAACTCATAATGATAGTATGGCTTTGAATATTGAAAATTCAGTGGAAAATCACTTAGGCACGTTCAGGGAAGAAGGTCCAAAAAAAGTTGCACAAGCATGCAGGTACAACTTCCAGCAGAGAAGCCCCTGGATGCAAAGTGCAGGAAACTGGCTGCGTGCTTTCTATATGTGCTGGTTTTGCACTTTACCTACTCATGATATCACACGCAGTCCTGCAGTTTGATCCCGTGCAGGATCAGCTCTGGAGGTGAGAGCAGAACGGCCTCTCCTCGGCTGCAAGTGAGGGTGATGATACTGCTGTGAACTGGAAGTGGCTGAAGAGTGCAACAGCGAATTCACAAATTCTCCCCAGCCATGCAGAACTGCCCCCCTCATTTTGCTGCTTATTATTAGAAGTGGATGAGGTAGGTGAGGGTGTGGATGGGGCCTAATTTGGAAGAACTGTATGAGAAGGAAGAACCGTATGAGAAGCTGGTTGTATCATGCCAGTCGTTCTTCCATGGAAGGACAATATATTTCCACTGCTGCCTGGGAGACCTGCCAGGGCTCTACCTCCTCTCTTCAGCCTTGCAATTACACTTGCACAGCACTCCAAAGTGAAATGCTGTCACATCTTGGAGAACACCTACAATTAGTCATTCAAGGCAGGGTTAAGCTCCCTGATTAACTCTGGGATGGGAAGCTGAGCGAAGTAACTCCTAAGAGATGACTGTGAGCAAGGCCAGTTCCTACCACACACTAAAAAAAAAAAATAAAAAGGAATAATCACTCACCTCAGGCACTTTCACTCCTTAGCTGCTTATGGATAAAGGATAATATCTTACCAGTGGTACCAGGACCACAATAACAGGATGGAGCCTAACGGCAGCCCTCACAAAAATGGCATCCATCTCAAAGGAGGACTGATCTTCACTGGGCAGACAACTGCCAGGTTACCCACCCGGAGGCAGTTTATAGAGGTGTAGTTTATTAAAACAGATTATCTTTTATTTCAGAGATGACAAGGTGATTACACTTAGCTTTGCGGACCAAGTGAGTTCAGACTCCCTCAGTATCTTTTTGTGTTTTTTATGTTTGTACCTTTCATTTACTTATACAAAGCATTTAAACAAGCACTATTATAAAAGGGTTATCACAACAAATATACTAGCTAATTTGGGAAGAAACTTCTTGCAATACAAGATTTCGTGCCAGAAACATTTTGAATTGTTTGATTTCCAAACTGAGTAATATACATGTAGGAACTGGGAAGACGAAAAGCAAGCATATGTTCTTTTGAAGCAATTTGAAAACAGTACCAAGGTTCAAGGTAGAAAAAGCAAATTTTCTAGATATGGTTGGGAATACTGTTCTTTGGAATTGTAATTAGGCATGGCAAAGAAACACACTTGAGTTTTAGAAATTAAATTTCATTTTGATGTAAAAAAAATAAATAAGACTTTTAAAATTGAGAGGCATAAGAGTGTGCACTCCATGGAGGGTACAACATTGCCAAGAGTGCAGGATATATAGTAATTACTGGTATCATTTGGGACACATGAGCATTTCAACATTCTAAGATAGAGATCACATTTCCACATCCCACCGTAACGACTGACATGTTAATGCCTATCTCTTTTTGTCCTAAAAAAAATCCCAGTGATGCTCATCAAAAGCAGACCATATATCCTTGTAAGACATTTTTGTTTGCAAGTGACTTGAAAATAACTAATTAGCAACTGGCAATTAGAAATGTGAAACTATTATAGTTCAACTGAAGGAAAAGAAACAGTAAGTCACATAAGACAAATGATCTTCCAGCAATTGTATGAGCCTTTCATAATAAATCCAATAATACTGGGAAAACAATCTGTGCTTTTTACTGCAGTGCCTTCCCTGTCAAGGATCACTTGAAGAATTACAGAGTTCCAAAGTGGCTTTGTTTGAAATGTCACTGACAAGGTAACCTAAAAGAACATTTTACTTCTCATAATTAAACCAGAGTCAAAATTAATCAAAAGACAAGAGGAAAAAACTAAACTTCTTTGACAAGTTAAGTATGCAGTATGCAGTTGTAACTAAAATAAAACCCAGAATATGGTAAACAACACTAAAACAGCACTACTTCCCATTATTCTTGCTGGAACTGTATCAATACACTAAGTTCTCTATATCAAGACTTAAAACATACAGAAGTGAAATCAGTTAAATGGCCCCTTCCCCCCTACTTGTTAATCGTACCTTAATTTGTGCAAAAGGTCTGTCAAAGTTTCCAACATAAAGAAGACCAACATTCTGGGTGAGTAGCCTAAAAAAATGAAAAAAACATCTTTTAAGATATCACTTTATATCCATAAGTTTTTTGCATCCCCATTAGTTGTTCCTGGAATTCATTACGATAGCAAGAGCTACCTTTGCAAACACAATTATGCAACTCTACTTGAACTAGTACAAGAAGGAAGAATGCATTAAAGATGGATATGCACTGGTAATTTGTGTTTACTGTGAAGAAGCTCTTCAACAAAATAATTTCACAGGCTCCTTTGTGATGAACGTCACTCAGTAAGACACAAGAACAGCAGGAATGTACCGCATCTATTTATTGGAGAACTTAGAGACAAAGAGACAGCAAGAGCACAGACTAATAATAAATACATTCAGAGCAACAGGCCTAAGAGTTAAAAAAGATTAGGACAAATAAAAGCATGCACAGTAATACAAACACATCACTAGAAGAAGAGAAATAACAGAGAATCTCTGCTATGTTGTCTAAGGGCTTCCTAAATAAAAAGAGCACCAGATCTAGTTTGTGCCAGTTATTATATTCTCTTGAACTCTTTATAGAGTCCTTATGGGCACTACCAAGATTTGGAGGGATGGTGGGGTAAGTTGACTCGAAGGTTCTTAATCAGAGTCAGCTTCATTTCTGCAGATACTGGGCAAGTCAATGTCACTACTACACCAACTCCCAATACCAGAGGACCATTAGGAGGCCCCTCCTAAGAACAGGAAGACAAGCCCATCACTGAGGGAAGGTGCCCAGCTGAAAGCGTATGAGATCATTGTGCTGTTCAAACTGGACAACTGCTATTTTGCCCCTGCTAAGCAAAGGCAAAGAGGTCATCACCTTACGTTTAGAGGTTCCACACACATAGCGCTGAAGTACAGACACCTGTAAGGAGAACTCTTTGATGACATACCACTGAAAGAATTCGTTTTGATTAAAAGGGACATTCAAAACTCATCATATTTTTCAGTAGCTCCAAGTTTTCATGAAGTGTTTGCTATTCAACATTTTTGAGTTTCCTTTGATTTTATATCCCCTTGCCTTTAGTAATAAGGCCTCACCCGTGGACTAAGTTTCCCCCCTAAACAGAAATAACCAGAAATTAAGTAGGACTGTATGTATCATTTTGCTAAAGCATGACACCAAGGTGTCTCTTTTTAATAACATCTATATTTTAGGCATGCGTATCATGTATATATATATATATCTTTAATTCATAGTGAGCTACATGTTTTTTTCTGTATATAATCTGGTTGTCATTTTCAACTAATTTCTCACCATTATCAACTCTATTTTTAAAAACAAAAGAAAATATAAACTTAGATGACAGCAACTTGTTCTTTTGACCTTCAATCCACACAATGAACACATCTTAGCACGATTTTGATTCTTGCCAGTTCTGAAACTGATATACTTGACCTTAAAACTGTTTCACTACCAGAAGAAACTGGTGGAACTCAGCAAAATGGCAGTCGAAACATTCGAGTATATAAAACAGTTTGCAAGATGTGGCGTCAAGCTGTGTATCATCTTCAAAATCCTTTTGTAATTAGATACTGTATATAAAAATATCCTGGGTATTGACGGAAATACCCAAAGGAAGGAAAGACTAGTAAGGATCAGAGCAAATCAGTCATACTATGGACAGGTAAGCAACTTTCTCACTTTGCCCATTAGTGCTCCTGGTCTGGGAGACCTTTACTGTTTTGCAGTGGTTTTGCCGTATTGACATACAGAAGCCAGGATGAGCACGTCAAATTCATTTTCACTCACAGTAAGTTAAATTCATTTAGAACACAGGTCTCTGGAGTTCAAAAAGCCAGTGTATTGATCAAATCTTCTCCTAGGAGTATAAAGGAAATTCAGAAAATATTTAAGGTTTTTCTAAATGAAAAGAAACATGTGAAGTAATTACTGAAAAAGGTTAAAAAGAGAATCCATAAAAAGGATTTGGGGTATGCCAAGAGGCATACCCATAAGAGGCAACTTAATGCAACAAAGTATTCTTAAAAAGAATTACATATAATTTTGTAAGGCAAAGAAAAAACACAAGCCAACAAGCAACACCAGCTGCACTTCTAGTAAGGGACCAAAAAAAGAGAAGTGATATACAGCGTGATTATTCTCACAGTTATTCTTTCTGTTGTTTTCTTTACTGGAAAGAAATGTAGGATCATTATAAATTTGAGTCTTTATATGGCTTTATTTAAAGGTAATGAACAGCTAGGGAACCTTAAAACTGGTCTTTTCTGAATACAACATAGCAAGTTAAGTAGGGACAGCTATCCCCTGTTGTACATCCAAAGCCAACATACACACTGCAAAGATTGCCTTCCTCATATGACTGATAACGACACAGAAGTGCAAGCTTATTACTGTTTATTCACCTTTTACTATCTCAGCTGAAATGAGTTTCACTAAAAAATTTTGATTTGTATTCACAAGTCACTTCAAAATTCAATGCAATTTTGGGAAATTTTTAGGGAAGTGAAAGTCACTTGTAACTCTCTTAAATGAAAGGCCACATTCTTTAGTTTTCACAATTCCTCTTGAGTTCTGAAGTTCAGAGTCATAACCGCAACGCCAGTCCGTTTTCCGTACAATGAGCACTCATGGTTGAAATGAGCATCCCAAGATGAACACGATGTAATGTCCTGAAATATTCCCCCCTGCCCCAAAGAGCCTGAGCAATCAAAAAATTCCAAGTCTCATGACTAGTATAAACGCTTTTAGGGTCATTCTTACCAGCACAATTTCCGTATTTCCGAGACGGAGCTCACACAGCAGAGTGTGGAGACGATGCAGGCTGCAGCAAGAGTTGCTGCTGAGGCTCTGGAAAGGCCGAGCTCCTGCAGGAGAGCTACCTCTGCCTCAGCTGCCACTAGTAGCAGATCAAAAAAACGATGTGCCATTGAGGAGAAGGGTGACACAGGGAGTACGTGCCAGTCCCCATCTCACCCATCATACTTAAAGTACTTTTAAGTCTCCCAAATTAACTTTAGACCATAAACTTTAACGCATGTAAATTGATACGGATCTTGTCTCCTAATGCTCTCAACTCACTACCCTTCTAAGTTAAGTGATAACATTTGCCTTCGAAGACTTCCCAGCTGTGGTCAGGTTTGGTTATAAACACTTGCATGTCTTCTTATGCCAATGCCTTCTCAAAACTAGAGCTGTTTCTTATCTAATTTCACATTTTCACAGTTCTGTTCTCCAAACCACACCAGCAGTACCCAAGTCCAGCCCTGCCAACAGCTGGACTTCACTGGCTGAAATCAGTACCAGCCTAGGAAACACTGGTGATGGTTTCACAGTGCAATGATCAGATTTGAATTTCACATTCAAATAATGACCTTAAAATTACGAGAAATAATCATCAAAAAAGCAAATGTCTACAGGCACTTCAGTACACAGATGGACTTTTACTTTAAAATATGCAGCAATATACAAAGTTGCCTAAACTAATCTTATGAGTTCACAGATTGCAGTATGTTTTATTTGCAGCATATTCCATTCAATACATTATCAATACAGTTCTCTTTTTTTTGGTAAGTAATAATAAAACAGAACAAACGTACGAAACATCACTCCAAACAGCAGTGGTTCTTTCAGATGTGCTGTCCGTACAGAAAATTACAATCCCCATACTCCTGTCCCATATACCAAATTGAGCAACCATTTATCCAGACATGCCTATTAGGGCTGTTTCATCAAGTTTCATAAAAACACCAGAAAAAAAAAATGTACCGGGACCGTTTCTGACTTTTGGCAAAATAATGTCAAGGTCATCCAGGCCTTTCCAGTACCAAGAGAACACTGTCATACAGTTACTGCCAAACCACCTATTTTCTGCCTTCAAAATCCTAGATTTGGCCTCTTCTGTGACCCAAAGCACGGCTGCGTTTTGAAAACCCCAGCTGTAGGAACTAGGCTTCGTGTGCCCACAAGGGATGCTGACTGCAGGAGTGGGTGCGCTGGGGCACGGAGATACAGAAGAGTGGTGGCAACAGTGATGTGAGGGGGGTAAATGCAAACAAGTATAAAACAGGATTAAGGGCTGGGTGAAAGGAAACTGGGAATAAGGAGGAATGAGACAGCAGGGAATCTGGAACAAAAGTGTGATAAAGGAGTGGAGAGGCAGCCCTCTGGACTGGAAAGCATTGGGGCAGAGCTGTGGGGTGAAAAACCTTGGTGGATTAGTGCTACAGGAGCAGCCAGGGCTGACTTAGCACAGAGCTCACCCTCACAAGCACAGCTGACCTTGATTTGGGTGCTGGGACAGTCCCAGTATCATCGTCTTCTTCCTACCTCCCTCTGCCTTTGGCCACGGAGCCCTTGGGCCCCTGGCAATGGGCTTTGTGAGGACAGCACATTTCAAAGAACCCCGATCACTTCTGCTTCTCCACACACATCTATCCTGCTAACTCACCGGGAGCCGCCTGTTAAGATGAAGGTGGTTATTTCCAGGTATTCTCAGCAAATGCTCAGGCACGGCTCGCTGCCATACAAATGCTTCGACCATTAAGTAGCACGACGTGAAGGCATCAAACAGGTCCTCCACGTACCCTTGGGGGATATGCCTCACGGACACTACCTGAGGTTGAGGAGAACCCCAGCGTCTGCCCCATCACACTTTAAGGGCCGCCTTGAAAGTCTGCTCGGGCGATCTGCTGGAATCTGACCAGTTCATACCCAAACCAACCGCGAGCTGCCCTCTGGACTGTCTGGATCCTAGCGCTGCTGTGCGGAGCGTGAGAGAAGGCTTCCAGAAAGGAGCATGCAGAGAAATACAGGAGCAGGGGTGGAGCTAGGAGCCGCTGCCTCTCACAGGAGCAAGTTACTGCAGGTGAGCCAAACGCGGTAACTTGCTCCTGTGCGAGGCAGCAGCTCCTGCGCTTGCTCTGCCGCGAGACCCGTGGAGCATCGTGGGGGGACACACGGACAGTGCCGAGACTCGCAGCTCTAGCGCAGAGGGCAGACAGGCCGGGGAGAGAGCATGGAGTGAAAAAACACAACGCGCACAGTAGAAGGGCTGAGAAGAGGTAAGGTAAATGGCATTAGGAAGGTGGAAATGCCACAGGAAAACAGTGAAAAATGAGCAGGCAGATGGGCTTGAGACATCTGTTTTTTCAAGATGAAAAGCTGCATGAAGCAAGCAGCAGGAGGCATGCAGAACTGCCTACAGCAATGCTTCAGTTATTAACCACCCGTCTGAAATAGAAAATGCAACTTCTTCCTTAATTTTCCTCAATAATGTTCATCAAAATCCAAAAACTTATGACAATCTATCAAAGGGTATCTTGCAGTATCTGTATTAGGCGATCCTAAAATGCATCTCGACAGCCATCACGGTTGATGAATAGTTCAATACTTCACCTAAGTCACTGGATTCGGTATTGCTTCTGTATTGCTGGTTTTATCCTTGACTGTTGCCTGCTTTTCCACTACCACTAGCAACCGCCAAAAGGCCTGATTTTACACGAGTGGTTTAGATGTGCCTCTTCTTTTTTTTTTTTTTTTGGTAGAACTACAGGCTGGCAGCGAAGCTCTGCTAGATCTAACACGACTTCACTGTTACACATTTCTTCTTCACTGTTCACATTGTACGACCAGACAAGCACTTGAGAGCATTCAGGACTGCAGAAGCTTCTAAGACTCAACTTGACAGCTCTGCATATCTCTTTGTCTTCTACTGATGGCAGCGCTGGAATTCACTGCCATCACTGAAGGACAAGGGGCAGCACCCACTACGTCTGATCCGTTCTGTTACTGGGACGAATTCGCTTCAGCTCAGACAGGGCTCGGGGCTCGTTCTGGTTGATGGGAACGGTGCACTGATACCTGGAACACCCTTGCTGTCTGCATGGAAGGGATCTCACCCTAGTAGATACAATTAAACAGAAATACCCATTCCATCGATAAACAGGATTAAGATCTAATTTCACTTTACAGTCAGAAGCAGTTGCACGTGGCTTAAATGGGACTGAGGATCTGATCTAACAGCTTCATCCTGCACATGCTGCCCAAAGACATTTGCAGACTTCACAGAGTTTGCTGGTGAAAAGACTTCAGTCCTGAGAAGCTGTGTACCAAGTATGGACGAGGTGTGAAGCAAAACCGAACAAAAAATCAATCCTGATGCTCAGTGATGCTACTGACCCTTGTGCACAGCCATACCTCTATTGCTAGGAGTATCTCTGCATATGCATTAGTGAATGATTAAGGCTGGAATGGGGAAAAAAATGTTTAAAATAAAAATTGGACAGTCAGATAAAATTTTAGGAAAATCAGTGCTCTCTCATGCCAAACGTCCACACTTAAAATAACCACAAAAAAAGGATTAATATTAGTTATTACCTGAATAATTTTATATTTCATTTTAAAATATACCTTCTCTCTGATAAGCACATACAAAGAATTTCATTGTTATGCTCTACGTATGCTTTTAACTATCTGTAAAAATTTCTCCTGATGCATTTTCACATTTTAGGCAGAAATGACTGTTGTAAATTAAAAACACAAATGAACAACTGCCCTGAGAACAGAAGCGACCCTTTGTGAGTTCAGTAACTACATTTTGCAACATTATTTTAATGGCTTTGACACATACCTTTGAAGATAAAAGTAACTTTTATATGTAATTTTACAAATTTTGTATTCCATTATACAAACAAATTATTTCAGTGCTATGACTAGAGCACAAATAAAGCACCAGGGCACAGCAGAAAGGATGTCGTATCCACACAATCCTGCTAATGTCTTCTTAATAATACAATAAATATACTACATTTATCCTGTGTTCACTTAAACTGCGAGGGACAACAGCACACTGTGCTGCAGTATCTTAACCACAAAAAAGAAGCAGTTCCTTAGCCTCCTGAACCATATTTTGTATTCTACTACATCAACATTTCAATTATAGTTTGCTTCTTGTTCAGGTCAATCATTCCCTATTGCTTTTCAACTCTTCTGATGTATTTCCTTGGAGTATCAAATTCAAGGAAAATGCAACAAAAAAATCAGAAAACCATAAAAAGGGAATTATAAAAATTGATACTATAGAGAATTAACTTTATTCAACTTGAAAAACCATTAATTATTTTATTAATTTGTCTCAAAGGCTGGTGTAACAGTAACAGAGTGAAAATACGAAATTCGGTTTTATAAAATATGAGTTTTTATAACAGGATCCAATAAAAATCAAAAAAAAAACCTGCATAGATAAGCTTGTGAATTTAAAATGACAAGCATATATGGTTAGCGAACAATGTGCATTCAATTTTGCTCAAGTATAAAGTGCCATTGAGAGTACGGTTCTCAATATATGTATTGAGAGTTTACATTTATTCAGCAATGAATCTCGCGTGCAGAATATCGACAATGGAAAGGCAGGGATTTCACATATAAGGAAGAGCTTTTCCCTGCATTCGACAGTGTATTCATCAAACCACTTTTTTAGGCAATGGAAATATTATGACAATTTTTTTTACTCATCAGTCATGCAAGAAAAATAAAATGTTGATGGACAAATATATGCTATTCTAGTGTAATCATCATGGTAAAGAGCAGGCAAAAAGATTGTATATTTGATTTAGGACATTTTCCCTCAAATTATGAGCACATACTGAAAAAAAAAAAATGAGGTGACTACAAAAGCCATTAAGCAGATCTGGTTGTATAGAAAAGATGCAAAAGAAATAAAAGAAATGTGTTTGAACTTGGAAAGTAAAAAGCTTGGAACAGATAAAAGTGTTGAAAAAAAAGACTGTAAACAATTTTACAATGTTAAATTCATCTTTGCAATAAAATGCCCAAGGTAATTTAAGTAAAACCTTTCCATTTCATGAATTCTGAATTTGAAGACTATCCCAAGCCAAGTTAATGGTGACAGCAATTAGCATAAAATTGCATTCCAAGTAATATTCATGGAGAAGGAAATGCAGCAGACAGCACAAACTAGAGAACTGAATTCAACACCCTCGGCCTTCCCCACTATGGTATTCCAACAGTGTAGGCTATTAGTTTTATTAATACCCACGCTGCTTTCTGAAACACACGCAACTTGGGCAAAAATATCAGTGTTACACGCTAACTGCCCTGCATAGGAAAAGCTCCCATGCTTCGTACTTGAAAGGCTTCGTTGAATTACATCACTCCTACAGTAAATCACTGTCTGTCATTAAGTATTGATAGCAGGAATCTAGCAAGTAACTGATCCTTGAAAAACATGCTGCCACTGAATAACCTCACCACGACTATGTGCCAAACCCAATAAAAATGACATTTAAAGAGCCCCAAACTGCAAAACAAAAGGACCTCGTATTTGAGGCAATGGTCTGTAAGTGGTTCGGGATCGTGATCGAAAAGAATAAAACTGACAAGTATCATGGTTTACTTTGACTTAGGAGAGATTAATCAACATTATTTTTGCTTGAGTTTTTGGCTTTTTTTAAATTATTTTTTATTATTAAATTTTTTTATTATTTTATTTCATTTGAGGAGAAAGATTATACATGAATGCTTTTGTAGAGGTGGATATTTTCAAAAAACACCCTTGTACTTATAAATTTAACCATACCATCAGATGTTTCCAAAAGGACTTTCTTTTGTTTGCTGCATTTATGCCTGGTGCTGATATTTTAAAGTTTGTCCAGGCTTTGCCTTGCAAGCAAATCACATAAAGAAGCATTTTGACTCCATTTACATATAAGTTATCCATAAAAAGTAGAAAGGACAAGTAAATAGAAACAAAAAGTACCCATTAAATAATCATGGCCATTTCTCCACCAATGGAATATTATTCCCTGTAGTATAATGAGCAATTTGGCCAGGCTGGTCATAAATTATCTGAAAAATGAGGCTGCTTGCCTTTTCCTTTGGGAGATTATTACATAGTCCGAGAGATTTCACTATTAGAATCTATTTCTGATAGTAAACCTCAATTTTTCTTTTCTGAGTATCGTCCCTGTCATCTCACTGAAATATAGGACAGCAGTTAGGAACTATTTCCAACTTGCTGGAAGACTTCCTGACATAGGCTGCGCAGCAGCTCTCCCCACATTTATCCACATCTTGTAAAACAAGAGCTGGCACGTACCCCGGCAGTGGGTTCACTGTAAATCTACCTTCTAGGTTATCCCATAAGGTCCTTTCAGCTTGGCCATCTTTTAAAACAACAAAACCCACAAAACTTGTAGATTCAACACACAGAATTAAGTTAAAAATTGACATTACAATGCTAAACTTTACAATAGGAAATTTCCATAAAATAAGGCATCTGACTATACACATTCCAAAGTCAAAATAAAGATAGTTTGTCTCCACAGCTAGTTAAGAATAACAGACTCCTAATATCAAATAAGATAAAGAAGAAATAAATGAGATAGTGGTGACAAAATCTCAAGTATATCCAAGTACAAATCCTGTAAAAATTCAAGAGATTCACTTGATCTATGGAAATACAAGGAACAACTAAGGAAGACAGGGGCACTGCTGAAAGCTAGGTGATTTGTTTGTTCCTACTGAAAAAGAAAAACATACGCCTAGTTAGAAACTACGTGGTTTTTGTTTTTTGTTTTTGTTTTTTTTTTTTAACGTTTCCTAAATGAAATGCCTGCAGAAATAGAGGTACTAAAAGAAGAGCTCTGGGGATAATTTCAGGGAGTAATTATTTGATAATCGAAGTGAAATAAACCACCAAACCCAGCTGTAGTACATCCAAGATTCTTAAATCCACATTTCTTAATAGCTAGGGTCTGAATCGTTAGTAACAAATGGACAAATAAACATAAATCTTTACTATCTAAATAGGCTAATTTCTGCAAACTTCTTGGAGTCCTGCCCTTCAGCTCAGCATCGTTCAGCATGCCCACCTTGGCCATGTGTGGCTGCACTACTTACGGGGTTGCGCATCCCCTGCACTCACACTGTGGCTGCATCTGCTTCTCTTTTGATCATTTTAATGAAAGAGCACTTAAGAAGGAGTGGGGGGACAGGAGAGGCACCACACTGACATAATCGATTCAGACTGCCAAAAGGCTTCTGCTACAGTCTCCCACAGTAACATACTTTAAAAAAAGAATAAAACTAGGCAGTAAGTACTTTTATGTGGAAAAGGCTACTTACTATTATGGATCAAGCCTTGGTTAAGGGACTGGAAAGGCAGAATAAACGGTCAGTTTTCATCTTGGCAAAGGCCAAGTAACTATTCAATTTCTGTAACGGACTGTTTAATATATTTATTAGTAATGTGAAAGAGTCATGGACAGAGAAAGTCTGCTGATGAAGCAAGTTACAAAGCAAAAGGCAGGCAACTTTAGCTAGATTGCAAAGTTCATCACTTTGAGAGGAGGCTGATACGGTATTTACAATCACCCTTACAACCTTAACATTATTTTCCTCTGCAGTGAAAGATAGGTGCTCCTGCACATATGACTTAGGAAATTAAATTAGCATTAATTAAGGAATGTATTCTAATGTGTATGAACCTGGCAACTAGAACTCTGTTATTTCCAAACACTCAAAGGCTCAATTTTGAAGTCCAATGAACTTTCTTTTCATGTAAGGTTTTGTCATTTCTTTGTCTTTGGTCTATTTTTAATGCATAAAATAAATAAAATAAAATAAAAACTGACGTCCTGCACAACTATTCTAAATCATTTGAGCAGAGTTGGAAATCGAAATTTTCAGCAATTTTAACACAGGGTGTTACTGCTGAAAAGACCATGACAAAATATTGGCAGGAAAGCTGTGATGGGCTGGTCCCATCTGGCTGTCATCTGTCCCACTCTGCCCTTCATTTGTCAGTGCAGCTGCTCCAGCAGATTCCCGGTTTTCCCAGTGCCCTGCATGCTGCACCAGTGGTGGCATGACCTCGTGGCACTGCCAGACTTAGGCAGCCAACACTTCCAAGTAGAACAACCAGACCTTTCTGCAGGTTGGCCAAAGTCAGAGAGAACTCTGCAATAGGGAAAAGGCACTTCCATATCACAGGGAGGTGACTCTATCATATATCAAGAAGTTAATGGATTATGGATGCAAAAGTTTGTCAGAAAACAAACTGTAAACCACTCTAAATCAAAGAATACGGTATCCTAAATACGTTAGTTGGCAGCAATGTCTTTTTGATAATGCAGTGCAAAACAGATTGATCAGGTGATCTGTATTTCATTTCTCAGAACAAAAGAGCAAGGAGTAATTGAATTATGCCAAATGAGGGTGAATTCAAACCCGATAAATACTTAATCACAAGACAACATCATTAGATTGGAGCTCATTGACACTGCCTTGGTGTGCAAGAGTAGCAGGGACTGAACACGTGGATGTATAATAAAATCACCTAGAAGGCTGACAGTTTCTCTTAAAGAAAAAAATCAGTGAAGAACAAAAATCATTTGTCTACATGGATCATGGACATGAGTATTGTGAGAATTCCCACCTTCCTAATAAAGATGCTCTAGGGGAAGGCATCACAAATGTGCATTGCCAGACCAGTCTAAGTGATTTCTTTTTCTTCCTGTTTCCGCACATCACTCTAATGATTTATTCAAAATACTTTATTAATCAATCATGCCCAACCACAGAAATGACTGAACTACAATCTACAAACCATTTAGGTACAAGTTCAAGCAGGACTATGCAGACCACAATCCCAAAGTGAAGCACGAAAAGAACAAAGAATTCTTTGTTTAGAAGTGGGTGTGATAAGCACACAGCCGCCATCTACCCAGGCACAAGTGCCCCTGGCAGCGTGCAGAAAGCCCTTTATGTTATGAATATAACTACCACCCAAAATAAGGTGGGAAGGCTGTCAGGAACTCTGCTGAATGCTTCCCTCTCACATCTGAAACTGCATGGAAGGTGTAAGATTTAGCTCCTTTGTTCACTATAAAATCCCACCATGTATTCATTATATGAGTTTATGAACTCCTTTTACAGAAATTCTTCAGGTAATAAGAATACTTCATTCAGCATTCCCAAGTAATTAAGAAACACAGCTGAAGTGTTTTCCTGGCTGTGACACAAGAAAGGACTTACCTCTGTTAACAGTGGCTACCGATATCGTAATACTGAGCTTGCAGCTGTGATCTAGAAGGCATCTCCACAAAGCTGCCCTGTCGTCCTGGTGTATTATCCTGCTCAAAAATCAGTACCCTTACCTCTGAGGCTGCTTTCTCTGTAAGGGAAACCACTGCTCTGCTATCAGGGTGCTCTGCCTGGCTTCAGAAGTGCCACATCTCCTCCTGTCCCCCATCTCTCCGTTTCTTTTCTTCCTTTAACAGTCAGCAACTCCCCTAACCCACTGCCCCCTTGGTTTAGTTTTGCTATTTAAGAGGCCTGCCTCCCTCTGGTACATTTTGTGTGCTTCTCCTTTCCCAATCTTTAGCACCTTTTATCCCATGATTCCCAAATGTAGAGGTGAGGCGTGCTTCCCGTGGAGCTCCCAGACAGGAGTGGGAATGCACGGGGAAGATGGCAGCTTGGAGCATGCTAGGAAAAGGAGGGCTGCCAGCCAGAGGATTAGGAACAAGAAACCTCCTGAAATGCCTCTGCTCCACACACAGCGCTGGCTTCACTGCAACAGACTGCTGTTCCAGCTTCTCCTGGGCACCCCCAGCCTCCACAGAAATTTAAGTTGGAGTCAGCTCAGCTACTAAAAACCCACGTGGCATGAGCCAGGCTCCCTTCTTCCCGGGCTCCTGAGGTACAGTCACGTCAGAGTTCCCCACCCCAGCACCACAAGATGTCTGACACCGCCAGATCCACCTGGTGGCCCGTGCGTGGGCCACGGCAGAGGACCAGGACACAGCGCCACCTTCTCCTTGCAGCCAAAGCGTGTCCATAAGCAGATGCCTTGTGAGAGAAGACATAGGCCCTGACAGGCCATCTCCAAGGCCCTCTTCCCACCACACACGTTGTCATTTTATATCTCTAAATGAAGTGACAAACAACTGTAAATCAGTCAAAATCCCTACACAGCAGATAGAGATGGAAAGTCAAAAGCGAGCAAAAACATGTTTAAAGGTTATTGCAGCAAATTTACAACGAAGATGAACACAGAAAGAAGATATAATCAAAGCCAAGAAAGCATTTAACAGGCAGATACTTCTACAGGTTTTTGGTCTAATACAACCAGTTTGTAAGCATTCTGTATACTATCAGTATTCCCAGACCTTTCCACTTCAAGGCCTTTTAAAAAAATGTATTTTACTTAAAATGATTAACCTACATGTGACATGCTCTCTAAAAAGTCAAAGAAGCTGAGGGCTGGGTGATGAGCATCTTGTAGAAATCCATCTTTCTTATAAGCACTAAGAAAAAATGATTGAATTCTTCATAAAAATTGCTGTATTATCATTACAGAAAGAGAGCATCTCTTCATTTACTGTCCTGAATTACGAATTTTATTATGTAGGGCACAAGTGAAAGAGCAATTATGACTAAATGCTAACTGCACAGGACAAAAAATTAGTTACTTCCAGTCCCTGGCTGATAACTAGTGATTTAGCTGCTATCAGGATGACGACCCATCTCTTCTTTCATCTGTATCTGAGAAGATTTATGTAACATAAATTATTAAGGTATTAATTAACAAATGTACAGTAAAGGAGGGTGCTTTTTTTTTTTTTCCTTCCTCCAAGACATCATTTTTACTGCAAGCAATTTTGCATGTCCTTTTGGACTGTATTTTATCCTTGCCAGAAAAAGCCTGCTGGAAGACCAGTGCAACATTCTTCCATGTGCTTTGATTTTCCAACTAGATGATACTCAAGGCAGGATTATAAGCTACTTGTATGGATAGAGAGCTTTTTTAGGTAATACAGTTAACTGCAAAGTACTGCAGAAAAAAATCCCTCATTATAAATGAACAATTACCTTAATTCAGGTCTGATTTAAGGTAAGATGCAGTCTCTAGGAAGACTAACTGATATAGCTGTAAAGAACAAGGAATAGAACATGCAAATTTTCAAGTCTGAAGAAAAACTTTGATGTCTCAAAATTTGGCTATTTTTCAAACATATCAGCATAATAAAAGCTATTAACTCTTCCTATATACCCAGTCTTACCTCCATCTTCAGACCATCAGCAAGAGAAACATATAAATCAGTATACACGAATGTAATTTCAGTTATTTCATGGACATCCTGTGCATTTTATCCAGGACTTTAATCAGTATGGAATAAGAACTGAGAATAAATAAATAAAAAATAATCGCTTGTACTGTGAAACCAACCCTGAAGACTCGCATGCAAATTTGGGTGAGAAGAGGAAAGGAGAATAAATAAAACTTTAGCAGTAACACAAAATTGAGTTTATATGGCAACAGTATCACAGAAAAAAAAAAAAGATGGCAAAGGGGAAACTTGTAGAGCACACATGCCCGTAACAGATTATGGGAAACACATTTTAACTCATCTCTGCTGTCAAATTCTGTAACAGGTAGGACACCCAACAACAAAGTGCCTTATACCTACTTTTACCACCTAGTTTCCTATGAGAAATTAAATTTAGGAGTTATTCCATTTATCCAGTTACTACAAGTCTGTTTGCTGGATCTGCCTGTTCCAGCACTAGTAACATACAACCCCTGAGTTTGACTTACTTTGGAGGAATCCCACTTCTTTGGAAATGCTAGGCTGTAACCTTAACACTCCTCTGCTATGTTTTAAATACAGAGGCCAGTGGCAATGGCATTGCTTTGATATCACGTACAATTCTACATTTTTTGTCCAACATATTTAATTTCACACTCAGAATATCACTTTAATTTTTCACATCCAGCACTTGCGCAGGAAGACTCATCTGTGATTGACATAAAATGTGCAGAAAAAAATTAACTCTAGGTTTACGTTATGAGCTCACACTTATTTTCTTGAACCAGTAAAAGAACATCTACCAGACAAAAACTAGCTTAAAAGCTGCAAAATCAAGTTTTAATTGTTCTTTCAGAGAAATTCTTTACCTATTTGAAAATTAAGTAGGCCATTCTCTTCTTTGAAGCTACTTCCAACACCACCTTGTTATTATGGCCAGGAAAATTTATTATTGGACAGCAGTCACTTCATTCAAGCATAAATCACTCAGGGCAATGATAGAAGGCAATTATTGTATTTGAAATTTGAAAATGAAAAGGAAGAAAAGGAGAATAATTTTCCTCAGGACCAGAATATAGGAAGAGGACTGTTTAGACAAGCAAGTGAATTCACGTTCATTAAGATATTCTGAAGACACCCAGGCTAAAGATGTCTGAATGAAGAAAGAGGTCACAACCCCATACTAGGGAGCTTGAGTGAGTTGCAAAATTCCCTCTTACCCAACTTTCTCAAGCTTGCATACATGGCACAAACAGATTTTCTGCAATTGTCCCAATACCCCAGCCAGTTCTGTAGATCCAAGCTAGTCTCACTTTTCACTGCAGTTGAAACAATGGTTTTTCTCCTCAATACAGCTTATTTCTCCATTTGCCAGTTTTAAATATAACCCACTTTTGAATAAGTTTGTCAGTGGTGTCTCCTTATATGAAAGGCTTATATGCATCTTCTACAGAACCTCAGAGCTCATGATTTTTTTGATTTTTTTTCCCCAAATACATCAAACTTGAGTAGACAGATGTTGTTGCTACCAATAAATAGGCTGGAATAAAATAGTAAATACCAGTAAGTATTTTAAATGAATCATTTAAAATGAGGATGAAGAGAAAAGCTTTCTAGAATTAATAACGTGAAGGTGTCCCCAGTCCATTTCCTCCCCCAGCTCATCCTTTCTCACTGCTAATATATTCCCTGACTCCTGTATCTTTTGCAGGCCTCCTTGGCAATTAAATTCAGGATGAAAATTTGTCAAACAAACATACAAAAGACCTGCTAACTTCTCTTCTCTTCCTGTTTTAGAGCTTGAGAAACCCACGCAATCTAACATCAAACAAACAAAAAAAAAAGTATGAAGTTGTTTCCTCTCTCTCCCATTTTAAGTTAAAACAAAACAAAACAAAAACAACTTTGTGATCCTGGAGCTATTACAGCAGAAGAATTATTTTTAAGCGGTCATAACATTGCTGTTCTTTTGTCATATTCATCTCTGGTTTTCTGCCTGTCCTGGTTTTGGCTGGAGTAGAATTAATTTCCTTCACAGGGGCTGGTATGTGCCATGTTTTGGATTTAGGGGAAAAAACAATGCTGATAACATGCTGGTGCTTTAATTGTTGCAGAGCAATGCTTACACAGAGCCAAGGCCTTTCCTGCTCCTCTGCTACCTTGCCAGCGAGGAGGCTGGGGGTGCACCAGGAGCTGGAAGGGGACACAGCCAGGGCAGCTGGCCCGAAATGACAAAAGGGATGGCCCACACCGTGTGGCATCATGCTGAACACTAATACTAGGAGGGCTGGCCAGGGGGGGGAGTGCTGCTCAGGGATGGGACGGGCATCAGTAGATGGGTGGTGGTGAGCAACTGCATCGTGCATCACTTGTTTTCGATACATATATTGTTATCATTATAGTTTTCCCTTCCTCTTCTGTCCTATTAAACTGTCTTCATCTTAACCCATGAGTTTTACCTTTTTTCCTCTGGTTATCTCCCCCAGCCCACTGGTGGGGGGGAGTGAGCAAACAGCTGTGTGGTGCTGAGCTACCTGCTGGGTTAAACCATGGCACTAACACAAAAATCCTCTACTCATGCACTTTATGCCTTGCAAAAAGTTTATACCATTTCAAATCTAGTGAAACAAAGCAATAATTTAGGCAGAGCTATCACAGAGATATATTTTCTGCATTAAACAAAAGTACATAATTAGATTGTACTATTTACATACTTCATTAAAAAACTGCGGCAAAAAAGGGACTCTGCAAAGTTTACATCTATACTATCTTTATGGTGTGGATTTTTCTGTATTAAATTTTGCTTAAAGGAATCATCAGTTTCATAACACAGCTTTCAGTGACAAAATGAAACATTTGGACCAAACGCTATGTAAAATCCTTTGGGAAAAGAACGATTCTCAGTTTACAAAATGAAAAGCAACAGAACAGCCAATGTATAATTTCCATGCTAGATCCTTAAAAGAAAGGCTTTTCTACAGTAGTTAGGGCTCATTCCTGATCCTTAAGCTTGTCAAGTAAACTTCCTTGAGGTATTTAAGTAGGTTTTTAAGTAATTCATCCCATGTTTCTGAAGCCTGGCACAGCCTGTACCTATTTAGTTTTATTCAAATGATAGCATTTTAGAAGAGTAAAGCACTGGACACTCACCTTGCCACAGACTGAACACAGGTATACCTCTTGCCTACACAGGCTCTATCAAACCACAAAAAGTCACCAGCCAAATAACATCATAGAGCCTTAATTTTATCTCCAAAAAAGGCAAGATACTATCTTCAGAAGACATTTGGAAAATTCCTCTGTAGCATATGTCTCTGAATATTACAAAGAGAAACAAGAGGTATAGGATACATGAAAAATGTTTTAAGAATTTTAATGTAAAATAGATACTAGGATAAAAACCAGAAATTATCAGTGTGTGAAAAAAACATTCATCATATCCTATTATAAGAATAATTAAAAAAGAAAATGCCCAATTTTAATCATTTAGCTTTAACAACATAATTCAAGTAACTGAAGCTTAATACTTCTGCTATTTATGATCTATCTCAACTTGACGAAAGTATTTGCATGTCTTACCATTTTCTCTTCTAAAACCAAAAATCAATCTAATTTAATCTGATACACAATTCATCTTCCAAAACACTTTTCTTAACACTCAAGTAATGGGTGGAGACTTATTGAAGGGAGTGCTGTGCAGAATTTAAGTACAAACATCTTGGTCAGTGAGGTTTGATCATTTCTGCTTCTCTACTTGAATGAGAGTGGAAAGAACAGTGAGTTCTGAATCAGAACTACGTACAGCTCATTGTCATAATAAATTAAGAAGCAATAAATATTATTAATCTATTAGTTGAGAAGGGTTATTCATGCCCATAATGAATTTTCCCTTCTGGAAGGGAGATTAGTTCAGAGCCTTCACTAGGGGACATCCAATTCACTTCTGAGTTTGTCTGTTCTGCTCTACTCCCCAGATCCACTGATCTCCTACATTTGAGTATCTAACTTTTAGCAGAATTTTGCACTCCTTAATAAAAAGATTAAAAATCTGAGTATTTGAGATTTGATTCTTTAACATTCACCAAGTAAGTGGAGGCGACGATTTGATATGCAGACTTGAGGGGGAAAACCACAATCAAGTTCACTATGCTGTTGCACGCTCCTCATTCCAATTTTCTCTCCCCTGTAATTAGAGGTATACACATTATATTTCATTTTTAATCCATTGATAAGTATTTGCCCACAGTGCAATCCTTCAATATTTTGTGAAAAAAAAAGACTATTTTTAAGTACGAAAATATCCAAAGATTATAGCTTTCAAAATATTTAGTGGTTATAAGGGGGAAAAATGCCATCTGCTGGGTACAGCTGAGGACTGAGATTTTTTTTTTTTTTTTAATTTCCTTACTAATATACCATGCTTCCCTGAGTGAGTTTTCTCTTCACTTTGGACTTCACTTTCCCCCATCTTAAAAACTGATACAAGTAACTTCAGTTCCTCCTGGAGAATGTAAGAGCTGCCTTGTTAAGGCTGTACCACCTGAGACTTCTGACTGTCCTACCTCAGGGCAGGAGGCCTGTCAGCAGTAGACATGATGACTAGCATACGAATGAGGATGCTTTTAATCTTTACATTAGAAATGTCTTTACAGTACCCAGTACTTCACATGTTTTTGCATCTCCACATATCTAAATTTTATGGTTAGATAATTAAATTGATCTAGCTTATAGAAAGCAGAGCAGCATACCACCATCTGTTTCTCTGTGAAGTCCTATACAACTTTTTTACCACTCAAAAGCCAGTGATGGAAAACTAGTTGCCAGAGTACAGGTGCAGAACAGGTTGGTTATCTGGCCTAAAACAATGAAAACATGACCTTGAAAACCACACTGCAGAAGAAGGAAAAATAACCAAAATAAGTCAAGAATGTCCGGTACAGAAATATATGAGAAGAACTAGGAAATGGAAAGAGCAAAGTCCATTAATAAAATGGATTTTTTTTTTAATTATCAAAAAATATGAGGAAAGGAGGACAGTATCCTCCTCATAGTTACATATGGGAAAGAGAGTTTTGTTTTGATTCATAACAGCCAAGGGAATACTTTTTTGTTTGTGTTTGTATTTTACAACACAAAGAAGCAGCTGTCACCTGTTTGTGTACACACACATACACACGCAGAGGCACATATATTTATAAATAAAAAAAAAACATGATTCATTTCATGTGAAGCTGAAGCAACTTACAACATTGGAAATTTGGGCTTCAAAATTAAAATGAAGGCTTATTTCTCACACATACAACAATGCTAAAAATGAAGTAGGTCCTGTGAAGGAACACATCTTCCATGCGTTTAAGATAAAAGCATTGATGTTGATTTCAAAATAGAATTCAGTACAAAGCCATGCTTGTACTTCACAATTGCTGTCAAAAGACTGCTTGGTAAAAAACAAACAAGCATAAGAAGTATGAAAATAAAGAATTTTGGCCTTTATAAGATCCTCTAGCAGGATGACACGCTTTTAACTGTTGTCAGATGGAACCAAATCTCTACTGAAAAGCTCTGACTTTTTGCAAAGCACCAGGCATCCCCTGTCAAAGTGCACAACGCACATAAGCTCCACACCCAGCAGTTACTGTTCTTTTCCATACTGCTTAGATAAATAACAAGACGGGCTCTTCATTACCACTGAATCATCAGGCCTTGATTATGCAAATGGATCTCCCACAGACAGATACGTGTACCTATAGTCCCGCTGACTTTAATGCATTTCTACGACAGGATAAGCATCTTCTCCCACAAAAAAACCTACAAGCTGGGCGTTTGCCAAAAAGATGGCATGTGTGAATTACCAATCCTATGGCAGATCCTAAGTCATTACAGTAACAGATATTAAAAATACCATTTATTTCCTCAGAATGCAAATGTCCTCTTAAAATGCTAATTTTAACAAACTCATAATAGACTGATTTTTTTTTTTTGTAATCAATCATCCCAACTTGAATCCCTACAAAACGAGAGGCACTGTATAATTATGCTAAAAAATAATTATGTAGGTTTCTTTTGCAGTGTTTCTGAGGTTTTAAGATAAGCGGATGTACCGAGAGTTTTTCTTGGCTATCAAGCAGAGAAGGTGAAAACGCTGATAATCTGCCACTGTTCTAGAACAGCACTGTTGCATGCACACCATATTGATAACACCAGCATGGCAGAAATGCAAACAACCTGTATCAGGGTCATTTACTTTGTTGACGTGTTTTGCTGACTCCAAAGTACTTGTGAATGCAGTCAGACACAAAATCCTGGGCTTCTATTTTCTAAACCAATTTCAAAATGTTTTTGATGGTATCAAAGCAAACTGAATTGTACTCCTGGAGTTATGACTGTTATGTATTATCTTTAATATATTCATTATTTAGTACTTGTATCGGGTCTTTTATGATTTGTGAGTTTGGTATTATCAGAAAATTAAATAATAAAATGTTTGGAGTAAGACTGATGAAGAGTCCAAAAACGCATGCAGTATCTTTTGCTGTCTGGTCTGTTTGTCCAATGATAACCTTTTTTCCTCTTTGTTTGCTTTATTCTTCTTTGAAATACACTACAGTATGCAAGGAAGTCATCTGAGCTAAGGTTCTTCCTTAAATACATGTTTCTTTAGTTTTGCATACCATGGAAAAAACACTTAGATTTCTTACATTAGAGAGCTGTAATAACTCTATGCTAATGCTCTTCTCCCTGAGTGGTTCTAAATGTACCAATGTGTAAACTCAAGAAAACAGACAATAAAAATCTCTATTTAAGCAAAAAGAAAAACAAAAACAACAACAACAAAAACAATTGGACATTAATTCTTTAGGCAATTCATGAAGGGAAAAATATTCTGAATTAAGTTACCATTTATGGCATATTCACAAAATATAACAAGAATTCCTTGTCTGTAGAAGACCACATATTTACTACACGCAAAAATGCAATTCAGAGAAGCTCATACCAGCTTATAAAATTCAGAATAAAAAAAAACTTGGAACAGTATGCTCAAAAAACTATTAACTCCTATAGCTAAAAAAGTAAATTTATATTGGTGCAAAAGAAAAATATGTTCACAAATGAAGTTCAGTAAGTCTGACAGAACTATATCTATTGCTTTGCTCAAACTCCAACAAAAGGAAGATGAACATTTCCCCTATTTAAATTAGACAGTCCTTACTTTATGCACCTGGCAAACCCTTATAGCCTGTAACAAAGAACCGTGTTAAATTCCTCCTTATACAAAACATGTTATTTTACTATGCAACTTAAGTACCTTCTCTAAAAGGCCAATCCCACAATTAGTAAATTAAATGCAGGTACAGTAAGCCTCCTGAAAAATCTCTGTAATACATTAAAGAAAGCATGAAAAAAGAAAAACAACATTTTAAAGCATTTGGTAGTTAGATGTGAAACAGTTCCCTATAACTTGCAAAATGTTTAACATATGATCTGCAGATAATCACAGAAAAATTCTGATTGAAAAGGCCCACTGCAGGTCATCTGCCTCGTGCTCAAGACCATGTCCACTTCCAAGTTGTATCAGGCTGTTCACAACCATATCCAGTCAACCTCCACGTATCTCCAAAGATGGAGCCTCCACAACTTGCCAACCTACTGCAGCGTTTGACCTTTCTCACATAATTTCTCCTCCCGTTCTTCTACGATTTGTCTCTTATTTTTCATTATTTCAACATACTTCTCAGTGCAGCCTGGCTCCATCTTATCTATAACCTGCTGTCGGGTAGTAGAAAACAGCAATGAAGCATTGCCTGTCTTCCTCTTCTCCAGACTGAACAAACCCAGTTCTCTCAGGCTCTCTTTGTATGCTGTGTTCTCCAACGCCCTCGCTGTCGTGGTGGCCCTCTGCTCCAGCACATCAGTATTTTTGTCAGAGTTGGGGGCCCAGAACTGGTCATAATACTCCAGGTGCCATCTCACAAATGCTGAATAGAGGCAAGGATCTCTTCCTTCCACGTGCGGTCCAGTTATCAGCTGTCCATCTTTGCCACAAGAGCAAGCGGCTGACTGATTTAAAAACTCTGACCTCCAGGCCCCTGAGTTTGTTTTCTACAGGAGCCCGTCTCCAGCAAGGCAATCTCCAGGCTGACTGTTCCAATCAGCTGCTCCAGGTGAAACGCACTGCATTTACCTATTTGCATTTCATGAGTCTTCAGGAAGTTCAGCTCATTCCTCCAGCCTCCTGAGGTCCTTCTGAATAGCAGTCCTGTCCGCTGCCATGTCAGCCACTCCCCCCCAGTTCGGTGTCATCCATCAGCACTCTGACAGTTCATTTTATCTCAACAGCCAGGTTGCTAATGAAGCTTTTAATATACTCAGCCTCACTATTGTCTACTGAGGAACACTATTCAGAGCTGGCCTCCCGCTGGACTTCACTGACTATTGCCCTTTGAGATTGGCAGTCCAGGCATTTTTCCTCCTTGTAGTCCACTTAATCCAGACCATGCCTCACTAACTGATTAACAAGGATACTATGGAAGACTGTGCTGAATGCCTTGCTAAAGTTAAGGCAGCTTTCACTATTTTTGCGTTGTTCTCAGAGCTAGCCTGTTAGTCAGTCAAGCAGGGTGTGCTCTTGGTAAAACCATGCTGGCTGTTCCCAATCGCTGACTTGTCCCTTCTGTGCATGGACATGACTTTCAGAAGAATTTGCTTCACAACAGCCATTAAAAATGGCAAAATGCAGCCCATCTGCTTGTTGGTTCCGTGGATGTACATATATATGCTCCATTTGATTAAACAGTCCCTAAATTGAACTTCCTCACCTTTGTGTAGTAATTCGTTTCCCTGGGTACTGCCATGAGATTCAGGAACCACACAGGCCTGCCAGCAGACCTTACCAGTCAAGACCAAAGCAAAGATGACACCAAATACCTCAGCTCTTTTATCTTTTGCCACTATGTCTCCCACTGCATCAGCAGCACACTATTTTCCTCAGTCGTCTCTTCGTCACAGAGGTACCTACAGTAGACCTTCACTTACCTTCAACTCCAGCTGAGTTTTAGCATTTGTAATTCCTTCCCTCTATATCCAAACACAATTTTATGTCCTCCATGGATGCCTGTTATTGTTTACTTCTTCCATAAAATTGCATAGGTATCTTTGGGCTGAATTTTGAAGAGGCTGTCCTTGAAGATCAGTCACTTCTCCTGGGCCACTCTGTGCTTTAGGGGAACCTGCCATGGGATACTACCTATATGCTCCCTGAAAAAACCAAAGCCAGCTACCCCAAAGCCCGAGATTATTTCTCCACTGCCTGCTTTTCTACCATCTCTTACAGTTGTTTCACTAGAGATGGCATCAGCCCTCAGTTTTCTAACCAGTTCCTTCCCATTCACAAGTAGCAAGAAGTCTAAGTTACCTGGCTGAATACAAAATTTAGAATAAAATTCAAACCCAAACGTAAAATAAGACAGAGTACCGAGGATATGTGAGATAAGCAAATTTTAGAGGCATATGGTATTTGGGAGCTTTTCTTGATCTCGTTTACAGATAGAAATGGATCTTAAACAGAACCGATAATTGTTGTGATTGCTGATGCAAGCAACTGGAAGGACTACTTTAAGAAAGCAGCAAGTTCAAGAAAAAGGAACAGGGTATATAAAACACACAAAGCTACATTTACATTCCATTTAGCAAGCGTACAGATAATTTTAGGATGATATGAGGCAAAGCTTTTAAAAATCTGGAGAAATGAGTAGCTAAAGTAGAATAATTATCTGACAGATGGAGATTGCCCCAAGGCTGCCACTTCAACATATAAAAAGATGAGGCTGAGTTCTTTTTTGAAACCCAACATTTGAAATTCCAAGAGCATCTTGCATATTAGTTGTGGAAGGTACAACATTATGTTCAGTATGCCACATATAAATACAGGTTAGATTCAAAGACTTACTTTGAAAATTGTTTTTAAAAACTGAAGCCTCACAGATAGATTTCAAATACCCTCACAGAAGCATAGCATAAATACTTAAAAGTATAGTAAACCTGAAGTACCTAGGTAAAGTCTAGATGCTTTTGTGGTTTTCATCGTAACGCCAAAGGTGACAACTGCAAGTATATATTTCTACCACAGTAATATTTGTGCTTCCCCTTCCCATACTGCCACCTTTCTTTCGACACGTAGCATTCTGTCTCCATCAGACTGCATAGCCCTACCCCTAAATTTGTTCAGGCCTAGTAAGACCTGTTGTGGTAACAGTTGAATGCCTGAAGATAACAGCTAAACAAATTACTCATTTACTTTCATTTGCAACTCTCACATTCCAGAAAAAGCAGGCAACTTTGAAGCACGCACTTGCTTTACCAACAGTACAGCCATAAATGCAGTTAATATATTCAAACCTGCACTCCTCCTGCTGTCATCCCAGCACTGTGCATCTTTGCATCTATTTGCAACATCTTGTCCTTATTTGTTCATAATTGCTGTGGGACATCATCTGCAACCTGCTTCATAACTCCACTGTACTCAACGTAAATGCAACCCTAATCTAGACTGTGATCTCTGGAGGCTAGAGGAATATGGGATTTTTTTTTATTTTTATTTTTTTTTTTATCACCAGGGTACTATTTGTAAAGCTCCCATTTTGTGATGGATGACAGTCGTAAGAACAAGTTTGTGTTATTTGATAACTGGCATTCTGCAAACAGGTAAGATTGAAAAGAGCTCACAGCCCAAAATAACAATTTATGGATCAAATAAAAAAGGGGGAATGGAAAGACAAGAGGAAGTACAAAACACAGACCAAACAAACTACCGTATCAGTTCTGCAGTTCTTAGCTTATTCAGTTTTACGATTTTTCAGCCAGCCAGCGATTTGTTTCAAAGCAGAACTGTGAGGAAAACTAGCTTTTAAGATGAATAAGCCACCTTGTGACAGACAACGTATATGACAGCAGAGCAAGAACATCACAGTTATTTTGAACCAGTTGTAGCTTTTTTTTTTTCCTTCAGATGCTCATTCTAATTTACAGAACAAAAAGGACAGCCTAACATCTAACACAAAAGGAAAACAGTCGCTTGCCTGTAGTCTCATGATATCTGTATCTGGTTGTCGAACTGTAATTGCCAGCGTACCCAAGATTTGAAGCCCCTGTTGTCTTCAAATACATTGTACTTCACCTTCCATCATTTATTACTCAACTATGAACAAGATAAACAGAACTTGAAACTTATTCCCCCCAGGTAAATAATATAGTTACTAACAAAGAGTTGATGTTTCTTTCAGATTTTTTTAACATATACAGAGAATATATATTTATATATATATATATATATAAGCCTTTATCAGTATTTCTTCAGCATTTCAAAGATGAGTAAAATTCCTGATTCCTTCCCATACCTCAAGGTTCTCTATAAAACTATTATTATTCTGTGATATGAAATGGTATTGAATGATTGATCATCTAATTGTTTGACCCAGTAAGATACTCATTCAAAGCCAATAAAGACCAAACCTTGCTTTTTGTTTGATTTTAACATCTCTGATTTAGATAAAATTTGGAGGAACTGCACAGGCTAATTAAAAATCTGGAAAAGCAAGCACGGACATTTTAAAAATTCTGTCCTTGCAAGCTACCACAAATTTGGCACTGAGTAGACATTTTCAGTTGATATTTGTGACATTTAAATACAGCTCAGAGTTGGTTTGGGGTTTTTATCATTTTTTTTTAGAAATATTCTTGGAGTCAGACATTTTGGGAAAAAAATCTCCACCATTTAAAAACAATCTTCTCTGTAATGTAACTGAGAAATCGCACACAGCAATTAAACATCCTCTATATTCTCTTCTGACAAGGTCATTTAACTCATAGGCCATTTGGAAACACCGTTTGTGTGCTGTAATTTTGTTTTCCATGCGTATCATCATAATTTAGAAAAAAAGGCAAGGTACTGTTGTTATACGATCAAAGGGCTTTGCTTCAACGCTGCTGATGAGAGACAATTATCTTAGCAAACCTGAAGAGATACAGAAGCGCTGGCAAGTGGATCTACTTTAAAGCACGTGAAATGTGAGGGCTTTTCAGTTCAACTACTGTGTTTCACCACAAATACACGCCACATTACTCTTTCATTTAGCTGATTTAATAGGTTGTTGGTTACTGTGGCTGGTTTTATTGTTGTTGTTGTTTGTTTTACATAAAGCAACTATTTTGATGTGATCACAAGAGATTGAAAGACCATAAGCTGGACTTCTTGCAAAGACAACAGAAGAAGAGTTAATGTAAACCATCATTCTGATGCTCGGGCAGGCTGGTCTATGAGAATACACAGGGGACAATTACCATGGCTCAGCTGATAAGCTGTAACTCACTAAGGTGCAACAGCGCAATTTCTTTCAAATATGTGCACTGAACAGAAGTGTCAGCATTAGGTCACCGAGGTTACGGAGACCCTGCTTTTCCTCGGGATGCAATGGTATTTTTTCTTTATTTGTATTCTTTGTTATGCAATCTTCATCTTAATAGTGCAGCTTATTCTAAAAGTACTTCATAGATCATAAGCCCGATCCTCCTTTTTAATTCAATAGCAAAACTCTCTCCTATCAATTGTGAAATAACTGAACCCTAGACAAAAGCAAATTGGTCATTCATCCATAACTAAACTACATCTGGGGTGAAGCACAGCAGCTATTTTGCGGTTAACATTACTATTACAGACTGATCTATGGATGGAAATGCACAACTGGAAGCACAGGGGAATTTCAGGTGGATGGAAAAATAATCATACTGACTAAAATCAGGCAAATTCCCCAGAGAACTCCCTCATTCATAGGAAGAATGCACACAATTGTTTACAATTGATCAGGATCTCAATTACATGTGCCACACAAAAAAACAGGTCTAACAGCTGAGAGTGCTCTCATCCCATGCTACTGAATAAATAATGCCCCTATATGCTTTTTCACTATTTAAGTGAACAGGGGGCTATAAATACAAGGGCAGCGTGGCTGGAGTTTTGTGGTACAGGTTCAACCTGTATCATGGCTGTGTGTGGTAAGACCACACACAACAGTACCACAGATTTGGATGTCTGCATTTCAGGGTTTAAAGATGAGGCTGTAAATCAGAAGAGAGGACTTGGAAATTACAGACAATCCCCATTCTCACTGTTTCAAGCTGCTGTCAAGTATATGAGATCGATACTTTGATTTCAGCTCCCCATTTGTCAGTAAAAGATCAATACAAAGTCATAGATTCCTTTCCCATACATATTATCGCTTTACTGTATCAAAATAACACAATTTTTTATAATTGTACTTTAAACACATTTGTGTTACTCTGCTGTCAAATGCATGCCAAATTTCTTTTTGGATTACTGAAGAAAAAGAAAATTTTTTTTTTTTTTTTACCTAAAGCGCTAAAACCAGTATCAAATGCTTGCTTTTAATCTCAGTGGGGCTGAGAGGCAGGAAGCCTAATGCTGTCATGTCAGAATTGCCAGTAGCAAGACATTCAGTTCATCAAAACAATTTTTAGTTTTGTCAGAAATCAACCTAACGGGCTTTCTTCACAGCCAGTTTATCATGGCAGCGCTCAGAACTCTGAATTTTTTAAGTCTAAAACTAAATCTGCTTCTTTTAAAACTCTCATCAACAGCTTCAAAATCAGTATATTTTAGATGTTTCCTTAAATAAGTTCGTATTTTACCAAGGAATTAATCAAACAATCATATTAACAAGTGATGTGCTTAAAGCCGTAGTATTTTACTCGCTGTTTTCGTTTACCTGGGTAGAACCTACTGTTTCATAGGTCATTACTTAACATAAATGCTTCTCTTCCAATGACGGTAAATTATTTTCCACATAGTACTTCATTAACTTCTTTTTGTTGGATGAATGCACCTGCGCTTACGCTACAAACAGCAGTCAACTGTGATATGAGCTAAAGTAAAACTCATTTCAAAGAATTGTACTTTCTCTAATGTCAGATTTCCACGATTATTTTTTCCTTATGCATGTGAGTGGAACATAAACACTAACGTATTTAAGCATTACAGTATTTAGAGACCAATCCAGCTAATCATTTCCACAATATCAGCAATACATGTATTTTCACATAGCTGGAGTATGGTAGAAATTTTCCAAATGTTAGGAAAGTGTTTCAGATTCTACAAGGGAACACTCGTTCTTTAATAACTTGCTGCTAACAGCCCAGCTTTTTAGAAAGTTTTCCTGGCTAATATTTTATAACATTTTCATTTTCTGATCAAGTAATTGTCATCTATTATATTAAATGTAACAGTAGCACTGACATTTTTCTATTTGAAATCAGTGTTGAGTAATCAGAGTACTTTTTTTAAGGTGAAATGAAAAATAGGTTTATTTTGCTTCTGAATTATAGATTACTACTACTGTAAATTTATAAGCTTCAGCAGAAGTCATAAGAACCCCATAATAAAAATAGCATTCCTGTCAAATACCAGGTCTTTTTTTTAATATTTTTTTTTCCTATTACTTTTCTGTGACTTAAATAAAAGTCAAATGTGAAATAGAAATTTACAATGAGTTGATTTCTCTGAAGTCAAACTTAAAATATTCCTGTATGTTCTCTAAACCAGCTGTGTTGCTTCTACGGACTTAATATTCCACTTTCAAACACAAAAATCAGAATAGATGCTTCTGACCTTATGAAGTGCTCAGAAGCTAGTTGCCAAATATATTCTGTTGAATAAACTCCACATTTTTAAGATACTATATATTTACCAAATATGTTTGGTAATATGACATGCTAAAGTGTCTAAAAGTTAGATGGGTCCATTATTAACACTCTGAGATAAGTAAGCAATACGTCAAATGAACTGTTTAATCATATTGAGGTACCTGCAGCACCAAGAAAAAGAAAAGCTAAATACCAGTATTTCAAACTGTCAGTTGTAATGAGTCCCAGATGTTAAAACATTAAGCAACTTAAAAATCAACTAACTCAGTTCTAAACAAAATCATTTCCAACACAAGCTTTAATCCAGTGACTCAGTCTTCCCCCCTGCCGTCCCTGGCATGAAAATTGCCCCTCTTTAATATGTGCATTGCCTGAATTAGCAAATAGTATATAGAATTGATGTAATGTAATGATTTACATGTCTTCTGCTGTCAAAACTTACCATTTCTGAAAAGACTTTAATGGTTTTAGAGACAATACCAAAGAAAACCTATGAAGTAATTTTTTTTTTCTTTAAGAAAGTAAGTGTCATTTTTCATTATGCGGAATCCTAAAATGGAAGAAAACTTATGTTGGTATTATTTTGCATAAAGGCAATGGATCGTAGTTATTTTATGTAAAAATTTAAGCTAATATAGCCTGCCTACCTTCAAAAAACATAAAGGTAATAATGCCAAATCCAAACAGGGCTGGTTTTTCAGCAATTTTAGGAAACAATTTAAGAATGAGTAGATTTACATTATAAGCATCTGCCATTGTTTTCAGTACAGCACTGATTGCAACAGTTGCTAAGATTTTCAACGAACAGATTCTTCTGAATATAGAGAGGCTTAGCCCCAGAAAACGTCAAGAAATATCAGAGGAGAGATTCACTGCTAAGGGACGTTCACTTGAGCATTATACGTTTAAAAAGGGAAGAGATTACATACCCTTCTCCACCAATTCTTGTTATCTTTAGACGAAAATCAACAGAGTTCAGGCTGGGTGGCTTCCATTTCAAAATATCATCACATCGACCAGGCTTGTATTTCTGAAGCAAATTAAAAAGCAGTTTAATTATGCTTATTGGTTTTCACTGGTTTTAAAAGTAACAATTCAGCGTTTCAGGCTGTATTAGATGTCTCTAATGAATTACAATACTTAGTGACTGAAACAATGAATTTCATTACCACAGAGGTAGTTGTGCTTCACTACTTTATTTGCTGCCTCCTTTTAAAACTGCTTAGCACTGTAGCCGAGCCATTGTATATAATGCAAAAGTGAGAATGGAAATAAAAATTAGCATACTTCATTATCTCTGGCTAATGGAAAATTTCAAGAAAGAAAATACAACAGCACAGTTTTAATACATGAGAACTGTGAAAGGACACGCATAGAAGACGCATTTAAGATAACCTCAACATTTTTGAGCGATTTTATGAGCGATGTTTTTGTTATTCACACTGTTGGCTGACACAACGTGAAAAAGCCAGCAGTCACCATACTGCCAGCTCTCAGAAAGGCCCATCAGAAACATGTTCTTTCGTATCAAAGGAATGTAAGTTATATAAAGATTAGAGAACACCATGACACACTGAAACATAAATAAGGGAGCATCTGTTGCTTAAGAGAAAGGGTACACGCTCGTCTGAACCAAAAGTTGCCATACTTATCAGAAAAGAGCAATTTTCTCTTGAATTAGAGTTTTGGTTTATCTCGGTCTCTTATCATCTACTTCAGTGTAAGTAAAATGCCATTTTGTTCATCCTCAGCTAACAGCGACAGCCGAGCCAGCTAAGCCTTTCCTTCCCGGAATATCTTTCATGGCAATGGAAAAAAGTAGAATGAGCATAAACAGGGCAAAAGCAAAAATCAGCTCCTGACACTCTCAGCCACATTTCTGCTCTGCACAACAAAAGTAACCTACCAAAAGCTCTTTTTGGAATCTAAACATGCCTGGCTAGATGGCATCTTCTCATTTTTTGACCATGGCTCCAGATTGTTTGAGACTGATGGCTTCAGGCTCTCTGTTGTTGTTCCCATTCAGGCCATTATAAACATGTTCCTAATGCCAGTACTGGAGCATCCTACCCAACTCACTATTCTAATCACACAGCTCTGCACTGAATTTCTCCACAACCTTCTCTTTACATCTGAATAAAATTTAAGTTATTTATCTTTGTCCTTAGGACAACATGCAGAAGCTGTTTCTGACACCTCTTCTCTGTGCCTGCTCCCTTTCCATGTCTTTTATTCTTCCCCCACTATCTTCTAGCTGGTCTCTTGGAAAGCAACTTTCCCCTGTGGTCCCTCACATCTGGAAATCTTGCCAGATCAAATCAAACATCCTTATTCCATTTGAGTCAGGAAAATAGTAAGATACGGTGCGATAATAATGTTTGTTTTTTTTTTTTTTTTCCATTTCTTCTCTACCCACCTTATTTCCCCTTTATATGATTTCTGTCCTGTAATATCAACAGCTATTTAAGAAATGTTGGTTGCTCTTATGTGTGTCCAAAAATGGGATTTAGAAAGGTTTAAGAAATTTACAAAATAAAAATAAATCTTTCAGTAGACAATAGAAATACTTCTTTAGTTGCCTCCATCCTGCTGTCCTCAGTCAGCCTTCCCTCATTTCTCTGGCTCTTCTCCATTTGCCAGAGAGATCTTCAAATCACGAAGATCTCATCTTTGAGCTCTTGTAGTAATGAAATATATCTTGCTCCTTAGTTTTTTTGTTCTCGTTCCCAGATCTTGTACAACACAGGTATGAATATTTAAAGACTCACGCCATATACACCATATATACTAATCGATATTAAATGGATAAGACAACAGAATATACAAGAAAAAAGCTCAGTGAAGTATTTAATCTTTTCAGATCGTATTTTTATATACAGATGGAATATTTAAATATACTTTAAAGTATAAGCATTCCATTTTAGAGAAAAATTACTATTTACTAGATATATTCGAATGGTTGTGTGCATTGAATATGAGAATTGCGATAAAGGTGAATGACGCCGAAGTCTCTTTGTCAGTCAAATTTTCCTGCAATTTTCTTAAACCTAATATTGAGAGAATACGTAATTAAATTCTATACAGCTTATTGCTAAAGTATGTTCCAGGAATAATGGGACGAAATGTGGTGCTTGTAAAGAAATTATTGCTGCTCTCTCTTGCCTTTTAATTAGGCCAAAACCTATTACTCTTGCTAGATATTTATTACTTTGTTCAAATAAAAACTATGAGGAACACCTCTGTTTGGGACCAATTTCTCCACAGAGTGAAAATTTAATTTATGAGGCAACTTCTACAGCAGGTACCAAGGAACACGGAGTACAGCTGAGTAGCTGAAGCTGTCAGAACAGATGTTGGTTTTGCTGCATGGAAGATTCATCTTAATGCATGCTCATCTGTCCCTTTAAACATGACCAAGGTCTTCAACCATTCCATAAAAGTGTCAGCTGTCAATCACGCCTAAGCCCTAAAATCTTTTATTAAGCCTCTGTGTGGCATAGCTTCTAGGTTATTGACTTGCAATAATCTTCCAAGCAAGATTACTGGAGCATTTACAATGATGGATTTATTAATACATACTCAAGTAATCAATTTCTATTTAAGCCATAGATCATATTTTTGAGACTTTATGAGATGTTAAGACTTGACCCAGTCTAATTGACTCTAGAAAACAATCCCAGCTGGTTTAATGTATGGGTAAAAACCATCTTTTTACATATCACTCCTTTAAAGAGATTTATTTCTGCCTTGAACATAAACCCTGAAAAAGCTTGACATTCCTTTAGGAAATTAATTCTCCTTAATGTTAAAAAAAAATGAACCAACCTCTCAAAGTCATGGCACTGAAATCCTGAAGAAGAGACACACCTGATCTATCTAACAACCTAAGAACAGCCTCGCTAGACCTCTAGCACCCTGGCTCTGTCAGTGCCCAAAAGCATATGCTTAGGGCAATCATATATGATGTTTTCTACTGTTACTCTCCCAGAGACTATTCATTTTCAAGCTCAAAGCCATCCCGATGTAGATGTGATTCAAATGTGATTCCCAGGTATTTAGTGATTTTCAGCCTTCCCTGCCTGAGCTCGTTTAGCTCTCCACTAAGACCTACAAACCTCACAGCTGTAACAGCCTACAGCACAGCAGCCCACATGCAGCCCAACATATTACAAACTGGAACACCAGTTTAGGCATCATCCTATTTTTCTGAGTACAAGGGACTCCCCTCCAGCTGTGAGGGCTGACCAGGACCCTATCCCTTGACTCCTACTTTTCAACCAACAGTTTATCTGTGCAAGAACTCTTTCTTTCTTTCATCTTGCATCTGCTTTAGTTTTTTTCAAGAGTTTTGGTTTTTTTTGTTAGAAACATTGACAGAGGCTTTCTGGAGGTCTAGGCAGGGAATTCCACATGACCTTTACTCAAATGATTTTTGATTACCTGGTTGGAGAGGCATAACTTTCCTTTCATAAAGGCATGTAATTTTTCCCAACTATATGATGTTTACCCAGGTATCAACTACTGCAGTCCCTATTACAGTTTTCACTACTCTGTCCAGTAGAGACACCACACTTGCAGGCTCTTCCCCGACCTTCCATGACATCTGTCCCCACCCTCAGGTTTTGCTTTTGTGGGTGGGTTTTTTTGGCATTATATTTGCTGTCCTCACATCCTTATGCACCAATGTATACATTCCACATAGGATCTACTACAGGACTTTTTCAACCCCCCTTTTTTTTCCCCTCCCAAGACTGACAAGTAATAGCCTCCTAAAAATCGAATGTGAAACCAACTTCAAAACAGACACGAGCAACTATTCCAAGATCACTAATGAAAAGCAATGCTTTGACAGGATATATCTGCATACCTGTAATTTCACTGACTCAAGTTTAATTACAAAATTGATTGGCTGATTTGCTTGAAGGAAAGTTAGGGGGGTGGATTTGTTCTTTAAGATGGAGTTACCTTTCTTGCCTTTCCCTCTAGAACCGGCACAGCATGAAACAAGTTTTGGCTAAACATTTTGTTCTATTAAAAAAATAAAATAAAAATGAAGGAACAATCTCTTCCACACTTCATGTTAGCGGAAGAGATATTGTCTAGAACACAATAGCAATAAAAATAGCCTTTTGACTATTACACTTGGTCTTGATCACTGTCAATACACTTCCGACTTCGCAGTAGATTTTTTAAAATTGAACAGCTGATAAAAGTAACACAGTCTACAGATATTTTTTGAAACATTTACAAAGGCTTAGATAAGCAATCAGACTTCAAAGTTCACGTCAAGAAGAAGTTACATGGTCTCCAGACTTCTACTGTTATATCATAAAAAACAGAAAATCACAAATTCACCTTAAAATGAGAATTCATCCAGAGGCCATATTAATAAACCCTGAGGGGGGGGGGGGGTCATTTCTGTAATGGGTGAGCCCATATACACAGTACAGCAGTAGCAAGTTCTTGAATTTGAATACTAAGTGCAAAATCAATTTCTTCAAATACGAGCTGAAGCCAAACAAGAATTCTGCTTGTTAAGTATGTGAAAACTTCACCTTAGATGAATCATTGCATACTGCAGACCTGTACTGCCTAAAGTTATTCTACATTCCATTTCCAAAACAAAATGTTAAACAATCTGTCTGAGATCAAACTACTCCCTAACATTTTAAATATAGCATTTATAGCAATGATATCCTCAACGCTCTCCCCAGATACGCATGTAACATGACTACTTTTAAAACATATCAGGTCACGCAGCATTTCAAATACAAAGATCTTGGTTCAGACCGAAACCTTTCCACCTCGCCTAACCACAGGAATTAGAACTCGACATCCAAAAATATACATTAGGAAATCAGAAAATATCTAAAATAGCTTTACAGGACTGGACCAGCTGATTTGCAGTGCCAAGTGCCAATGACTGTGCCTTCAGGATGGCCATTAACCACCTCCCCAGCCCTCAGACTTTAGCAGCGCTGTTACTCACTCAGCATCTACCCAACTTTTTTTCCATCTCTGTTCTACTTTTATTATGATTACAATAAATGCCCCACCTTCCAGGCAGAATGCAGGTGCTCTCCAGCCCCCTTCTCTTCATCATTCCCTTCTTTTTCACAACTTGCCTTTCTAATCAGAGTCAACCACCTCAGTCCCCTACAAAACTAAGCCTGGCCAGTTAGGGCTTGTGGACCTTATCTAGCGGCAGGATAACTGTCAGAATCGAGAGGCTGCTGACCTCAGGTGTGTTCCAGGTTACAAGAGCACTATCAATCACTATTATCTTAATTGAAGAGGACGCAAGCCAGGCACATGATGGGCCAGCAGTAGCATGGCAAATGTGCCCTTACTATGGAGATCTTGAACTTGAGGTACGAGCACAACAACAAGCATGACCCTCAGCTGCACATCCAGTACCACAGGATGCAGAATCACCACAGAAGACCGCCCCACAGAAAGCAGAGCCTCCCACACCCACCTCAGGTTGCTCAGCCTCACCAGTTCCTAACCCCACGCTCTCAGGTGCGTCCACTCAGGCCACACTCGGTAAGGCTTTTTGTTAGTCCCCAGTGAGCCACATCAGCACTGTGGGGCAAACTGATGGGTGTTTGGTCATGTGGAACCCCAGCCCCCTGCTCACCCCGAAAGTATTAGGTCTAGTTGTTTCCTTCCTCCAGAGCTGTCCTTAGAGGAGGCAACCCCTTTCTCCCTCCCTATGAGAAAGGCTGCCCCTCAGAGGATAAAGTTCCCTTATCTCAACGTTTGCTGACACATTTCTCGCTAGCTGCAGATGTTCTTCCCACTCAATTTATGTTTTCGCCTGAAGCCCTGCATCTTCCCAGCGTTCGCACTCAATGCTCAGCAGAAAGCCTGGGCAGTGTGGATGCTAACTGCCCGTAACGAGAATGGAGTTTCTCTCCAAGCGGCTGCTTTCCGTTAGCACATGGTAGAGACTTTGCTGCTCAGTATTTCGTAGGAGGAAGAGCGGAGTTAATCTCTGGGACCGCATTCTGGGCAGGCAGCGTGGGCTGTGGGGTGTTGTTGACTCACCACGAAGACACCCACCTGGAAGACTGAGTAACTTCAGCCAAAAGTCTAGACAAAACAAATGGAGCAGCTCTCCTAATGACTGAAAAGGAAGACATAGTGGGATGACCAGGAGAGGATGACCAGTGCTGCTACATGTCAGCTGTCCTCTCCCTCAGCACACCTTTCAGACCTAGCCCTGCAAAGGAGCCAGACCACTGCTAAGGTAGAAGTCACGGGCACGCACCAATGCGGAAAGAAGGCTGAAAAAAAAAATAACTAAGAAGGGAGGGGACACAGAAGGTCCAAGAAAGATTTGTTTGAAAACCCATGCTTGCCCAAGAGGTATGGCAAGCTGAGTACCATCAGGGAGCGAGGGCCATCGGGATAGGAGGGGACGGGGTTAACCAAGAGAGACACTGGGAATCTGCTGAAGTTCTTTTAAACCTTCAAATGTCATTTGCTACATTGCAAATGACATCAACATTTAACCACACTGAATATATAATTAATGAGTCTTGAATATGAAATATGAACATGAATTTGAAATATAAGATCTTTCTGTATCTCATAATTTAAGTTACAAAGAAGTTACCTGACTAGTTCATATTTTAATACCAAGAAAAATATTCTGCCATCACATATATGATATTCTGGTATTTAGTCACTCTCACTTATCAGGATAAAGACACTAACAGTCTTTTAAAACATACTGTTTGTGAATCTGAAGCGTTCTTGTAAGACATTTCTTATGTTGTAAAATTTACCCATTTCTGTTACCAATATTTTTCTGTGTTTTAACCAAATGCTTTGCAAACAATTTGGTATTCAACATTATGCTAAAGCTTTCACCTGTAAGGAAAAAGTTAACTATTGCAAACCTGTAACAACAACAAATCTACTCCTCACGCTCACTTAAAACAATGGTTAAATGTTTTCTCTGAAGAGCTCTACGTTACTCTTAGGCCTCTTAACATCCATGTGGCACCTACTGCCCTAATCAATCTAATGGTTTGCATTCAGTTATGTAAATATAAAGACTGAACAATTACTAAGTTTTTATTTTCCTGCACTAAATGCCCTGAATCATTTTAAAGAACCAAAAGCATCGATTGTAATCAATCATTTCAGGCTAGACCTGACAGAGAGATGAGCTGAAGAAAGAGAAGTTGCTAATATTGTACGTGAATGAGTCACATCAATGGATCAAGAAACCACAAGATGAAAGACAGCCATTGACTCAATTGCATATTCATAGATTTTTAAGACAGAAAAACATCATCGGGTTCATGGAATCAGCTCTGTTGCACACAGGACAGAGAAACTTGAACAGTAACGTTTATATCAAGCTTGTAATTCCTATTCAAATTACAGCACACCTTTGTGAAAGATACTAAGCAAAGAAACAACATACACTTAGGGAGATTACCATGATCACTTATTACACTTAAGATTAAAAATGTATGCTTATTTCTACACAAAATGCCTATGAATCTTGTAATGCCTCAGTTTAAACTGAAGCCCCGTTCTTCATAAAATTATTTCCTTTTGATAAGATAAAATGTATAGTCACTGCACAGGTAATTTTCCATTTGGCTAATGTATACATGAATCTTCATTGCATAGTTCTGCCAAAAAGTCTCCGAAGATTAGACAACAGAATTGATTCTACTATTCCAGTGTTATTTTCACTGCTTAAGTATACAGACATATTAAAAAAAAAGCATGTTTTCTATTCTTTTACATTATGCATTTAATGCATTTTATGCATTAAAATACATTCATAACTACCTGAAATAATTCTTTTCAGAGCGACGCCTTCAGCTGTGACTTAATACATTTCCTCCTAGATACACAGTCTACTTTTGGCTGTATATCTTTTTGCTAATCTGGTCACCAAAACAGAAGGGAGAAAAAAACACACACAAAGAAATACAATAAAATCTACATGAGGAAATAAGTTATTGTAGTTAATCTGTGACTCTTAGCCTCTGAAAGTATTTTGTCTTCTGTCCCTTCTACCCTCCCATTTCAGTTCCAACCCCTTTATTTCTCAAAGTGTCCATACAGACAATTTACATCCTTGTGTTCCTCATAGTCCATCACTGTAATACCCCATTCTTCCCCATGTATTCTACTTACTTTCCCTTGTTAAAAAAAAAAGAAAAAAAAAACCTAGGCAAAAGGCACCAGAAGTGCCTTGGTTATTGATGGGTAAACATGAGTAATGCTTGCTCTTGCTGCATATTGAGCAGATAGATCACTCAGAATTGGAAGAAAGAGATACACTAAGTCTGATCACAAGCCCACGACTGCCTGGTGGAGAAGGAGAAAGGTCAGCATTTCTTAATTACGTCTAAGGCAAACAGATTATATTAGAAAATCGCTTCAAGAATACCGGACTCATCCCTAACTCGTATCTTTGGAGGTAAAGGCAAATTACATCACGTGCTATGGCATTTATGGTTTTTGGTGGTAACCACTGGCAAATAGTCAATCAACTACAAAATTTAGCCAATGTACAACAGGGACAGCTACATTGCATGTCAACAATCCAGGAGACAAAGTAGAGTTAGGCCCAAGAGCAAAAGCCTTCAGTTTCAAGACAGGGTGCTTAATTACAAAGATGGATGTACGGAAAAAGTGATAAAATTAATGCATTGACCTGGTGGGGACAATGGAAAAACACCAGCACAATGCCATCTACTAAGACAAATATTATCAGTCAGTAAGAGAAAAATACTATTGTTTACTTAAACATTAAGTCATCCTATTTGGTTGCCTATTTGGTTGTTATTTAAAATATATCAGAGCTGGCCAAATTGATTATCTATTGTATTCCAAAATCTTTACAGAGGTGAACATTTTCAAATACATTCCACGTACCTCTGAATCAGAAGGGTCCCTGGGAACACTGGCCACACTAGTTTTCACCTGGCTCCATTCTTCACGTAGGTAGAAATAACCATCCCTGTCCCTATCATTATTGTTACCCTGAACCCCTCACACCCCACATCCCCTTCCTGGGACAACCACTGTACAGCTCACGAGTGCCACTTCACCACCCCTTTGGGTATATACCCTAAACCTCTATATCAGGTTCAGAAAGCAATAGCTGACACCCAGAAGAAAACCAGACTCATTAAGTTCTACACACTGTTACGTACCTTAGAAAATCTTATTTAGGCTTATAAGAGTTAATGGGACTAATGTGAGCTACCTGTGATTGTTAAGGATGAGAACTTTTAAAATCATTTCCAAAGACAAACTTAATTGTGACTACTTCTCACAGAAAGCATGTTTACCAAGGATAGTTGGAGAAATTCATTCGTATTAACAAAATCTTTGACACCTGAGAATCCAGTTAAGACAACTTACTTAGATTTCTAGAATGCCTTTTATAAAAAAAGAAACTCACAAGGGACCGTGTAGGAAAAAGTACGTATATGCAAGTCTTTTGAGCCTACGAACCTGTACCACGCAGTTGCCATTGATCTGAAAGTTTTAAGTGCTCATTATCTCTGAAGGTCGAGAAACACACTTTGTTGTGCAAAACACGCATTTAGCAGTGCCATAAAATGATTATAGTAAGAAGGCAGTAAAATAATAAGATGCTGAAGCTGAGGTATAAACGAAATCGGTTGATCAAGTCTGGAGAGCTTGAAGAATTCAGAGTCATCTCAGAAATTTCTATCAATGGGTGCAATAGCTGATACTCATTGTTTTCAAACGTGAAGGGAAGATTTGCTGCATTTAACTTGACTGCGTATATTCAGCTAAAAAAAGGTGCTTCAATGAAATCTCTTCAGTAGTACTCACTGTTCTCAAAGATGATTAGGATTCCTTTATTAGTTAGAAAAATCAGATGTACCCAGTGTTGTTTTCTTTCATGCAGATGTGACTTAACTTCTGTATAACCTCGAAATTTTGGAGCAGGCAGTTCTGTTTGTTTTTTATTATTATTTTTTGTTTGTTTTGGTTTGGGGTTTGTATTTTTTTTTGTGACTTCCCCTTCGCCCCCCATAAATATGATTCAATTGTCCCTATATTTGTAAATGAAACGCACAAAGACATGATTTGTAAGTACTCTTAGGAGTGATCAGGTGGGGTGAAACTCATTGGCAAACACCTGCATTTTGCAAACACCTGTCATTTTGTGAGAGGCATTTTCAGAGCTGAGACAAAACAGGAGAAACTAAACACTGCATGGAAAACATGTGGACACACAATATGGCTACAAAATTTATACCACTACAAGAAACGATCCAAACACTTTCCAACTTCAGGCAAACACTTCATACACCTTGCACCAAGCCCTTCACCCAGCACAACTTGTGTCTAAGCACGGACAGATGGCCATGAGGCTCTATGTAAAGAAGATAACAAAAGCAAATTGTTCCCCTTCAAAGACAACAAAAACAAACAAAAAGAAAATAATAAAAGCTGCTTTTACTGCTTAATGTTCTGAATTACTGATTTAAAACACCTGATAAAAGAGCAGCAGTCCTCACTAAACTTCAGCTTTTGCCTGGTTTGGTAATTCGATCAGAATGTAGAGACAGGCTGATGCTCCATAAATATTTGATCAGCTTTAATATAAGGTTGTTAATGAATTTCAAACATTTTACACTGTACTGTTGTCACACATTAGAAAGCAAATCTGTAGACAATAACTTCTGAAGCTCATACAAAGAAGATGGAAAAAGACAGCTTCCTTGCCTGAGCTCAAATCATTTAATGTCCAGAACTAAGCCAAAACAATGCCAGAGACAACTCTTGATAACAAAGTTTTAAATAAGTCATTACTTGATGGGGTACAATGCTGCTTTAACTCCATGTAGTCAAGCAGATTTATGTAGTTTCTTCCACTCCTCCACTTTAAAAAGCAAAATAAAGAAAACATAAAATTACCCTGTGTCCTAAGGCACGCTATCTTTGGTGTACTCCAGAAAAATTTCCTTTAGAAAGCTAGTACCGTTCCTACTTAGTGTTTTTCTTCTTCATACACAAGCATGGGTAAGTCAGAAGCAGCTGTTTTTACTGTGAAAATGTTACTGTATCACAATTTGTCTCCTATGAAAATGTGACTTGAAGCTATGTGAAGTAGAAAGAAAACGGTTATAATCAAAATGGCCTCTGAAATATTAAGCTTAACTGTCAGAGCATACTGAAAAGCAAAACATGCTACTAATGTGCACTCATTTAAATAGTGTTAGATTATGTTTCGTGCTAAGGATTTTAGCATATGAATGCAAATAACGTTTAGAAAGTTAACCTGTATGCAGAAATTATTCTGTTAATATTTTAATAGATATTTTTCATTTGCTTTTTCCAAAGGTGCCTCGGAATTTCAAGTTAATGCAATATTTATATTGGACATTTTGGTAATTATTAGGCTAGATGTCCCCTACTCTTGCACTTTAATTTAGCTTTGCACCTCCAGCTTCATTAAACTTCTTGTTTCATAACTACACTAATAGCTTTTCTTAATATTCCGTTAAGCAAGGAGAAAAATGTGATGAAATTTTCTTCATAACTAACTCCATTTACATATTAATCCTTTTAATATTTGATAAATTCAGTTCAGTTTACAGCCAAAAATCCATGTTTGCAGCAATCAGAATACGGCAGTCATGAAATTACTCATTGCTCTTTTTTTTTTCTTCTTCCAGCACATCACTGCAGCAGAAACCTATTCTCATACACTTCTGTTTGTAGTCATCCTTTCATTTAATATTATGAACTGGAACTAGATACTTCAACACTTGATCTGAAGCAGAACAGAAAAAAAAAATGGCTTCAAGTTGTTGGCTAACATACGTGACCCCTAAGGGACTAAATTGTGTCTGCTGTCAATTTTAAATTCTACTTTTGAACACGGAGAAATTAAAGCAACTGCTAAAAAGCTACATTCTCCTATCTTTGTGAACACAGACATGTCCTGACCATACAGCTGTATTTCTCTTGGTAAAAGGAACTGGTGATTCTCCAGGCTGTTGCCGTTTTATACTCCTATTAATTATTTTCTAATTTTCTTAATCTTCACCATCTAGGATATATTTCCTCAAAATGTGTGCTGCGTTAAGTCCTCAGGAAAAGTTAACAAAATAACACAAACAACAAAGATGCTTCACATTGTCTTCTCTTGCTTTCTTTATCGCATGCTGCTTGTTTCACTTTGGGTCACTTGAACTGGGGTGATATCAATATGTAGCCACAGCACAAACTCTTACCAGCATGCCGCTGTGACTACAAGATACTACTGTATTTACTTCTCCAGATGAAATTTTCTTGTAAACTAAGCTTCATAAATCACCAACAGCCTTAAGCTGAAATTAATATAATAGAAAAAGATCAAACCAACATAATTTTCTCCCTCAGCAATACATTTTTAGTATTTTTCCCCTCTAAAAATACAGATAAACACAACTGAGAGATAAGAAGCTAAATAATTTGGAATGACTGTCCAGAAAGACTGGTGAGGGATAGGCTAAGTCCACCTTTTGTCCCCAAACCACCTTTTCTTCCTGAAAACTTCAGCACGATCATTGCTAAAAATTACAGTAGTTAGTTTGGCACTAGAATTATGGATACTTTTACCTTTATTTATTTTTTGAACAGGTCTTAATGGGTAAAATTTGATCTAGCTTAGGTAATACAGAGACAGTAGAGTTCTAGGTGCGTACTGAAGCAGCTCCCCAGTAAGCCCCCATTTCCCATATTTCTCCCAAGGTATCCAAACCTTTCCACATGTTTTCAAACCTAATTTCGAAGGACAGGACTCCCTGCCATTTGCCCGTCCTCACTGAATACGATGAGTATTTAGGCATTTCCTGTTCAAGAACTAGGTCATAATTTGCTTTCTATATTTTCATGCTCAGTTACTCTTCAAGTCAATGTATTACCACGTATCTGAAAGACAACTGTTTCTTAAATAAGAACACTTGATATCACTAACGCTGCTTATTTTTGCTATTCTTTCAGGCCTAATGAGGTATTAATGTGCTTAAGAGAAATGCAGTGTTTCAACTGATATGCCACAGCTTGGACTGTGTAAACAGTTTTAATTAAAACAGTTTTAATTCTGTTTTATTTAGTAACTGATTTGGATTATTTTCGATCTGTACTACTTGAAACTTAGAAAACAACATAGAAAACCTTTGGTCGACTGTATTCCTAGATAGCACATGACAAGGCTCAGCTGATGCCTTCTGTGCGTACAAACAATTTTTTAAACTATTGTATAGTTGATAACTTCAAAAATTTAAACATTAATATTCCCTTTCCATTTTGTGTTTAATGAGACTCTGAGACTCTACCCAATTCATCTGCTGAGGACTGTTTGAAACATTACACGGATAGACAAGTCGATGACCAAAGATGAAGAGAAGTCTGAAGACAACTGTTGGGACAAGCAAGATAATAACAGAAGCATTCCTGGCCCCACTCCTTCACTTTCTTTTTAGTCTCCTAAAGCAATGTTTATTCTTCTTCTCCTCTCCTCCAGTGAAACAATGAATCTTTGAGAGAGTTTTAGGGAGATCTTCCTTCCTCATTTCATAATTTTATTGTGGAAAAAACTAACAAACAAACAAAAAAAAACCTCTTCACTTGAATAAAGCTAGTGATGTTGGAGAAAAATTAATTTTAATTCTGTGAAATGGTTACATGCAGTTTTGTCTTCACATCGGTCATAAAACAGTAAGGTTTTATGAATCTTACTGTTTACATCCTTTCATATGGTTAGAGCTTCATACGCATCAGCCTAAAACTTCTCTCATTTCTCAAAGCCTGATGGTCCCAATCTCTCTTCACCTTCTGTCCTTTCATTCTCACTACCTCTGTCCTAACTCAAGCTTAAATGTAGTCACTTGAATTTACACCAGACAGCGAGGGAAGTCAGTCTCTCAGAGGACAGAGGAACTTATTTCTTTGTGGATGGTTGGTTTGTGATCAAAGGCTCCCAGAAACCTCACTAAAGTTAGATTGGATCAGCAGGAAGTATTCACCGCTTGACACCTTACAACAAAAGCATCCTTCTTGTAACAAAAGAAGCTCCATGAAATAAGAACCAGTGCTCCCGACTGACTCACTGTGATAACCTGATTTGTAAGTTGGATAATTTATGGGTATTAGAGACCACATTTGTAGCAGCTACGACCTGTAAATTTAAGGCTTCATCAGAACATCGGCTGTGTTGACATTTTTCTCAGGCCACAATAAGAATCGGTATACCAGGAACAGCATTGCCACAAATCACCTTAGAGCTCATGAAGATTAATGAAAACTACCAACGCTAAATAGAAAGATGCAAAAATATATTCCTTCTTCAGGAACGTCAATCTTGGAAAAGAAGAAACAAGCCTTACATCAAGAGGCAGGCAGTGAGCTAATCTGAACATAAGGAGAAACGTACAAGTACAAACTAAGAAATCGCAGCATGCTGGTCTCAGACGTAGTCTAATTTCTCTTTTTAATTCCAGAGCTAAAAAGCCCCTAGAGCTGAACAGATCCGCATGAAAGATGATACACAGAATTGCCAGCAGGATTTTTTGTACATGTTGCCAAATGTATGTTACACAAAATTGTCATTAAGGGCTAGCTTATTACATTTTAGAGGGCTACAAATCTCCTTGAATTAAATATTTATGAGTCTTAGAATACTGAATCTTGCAGTATTTTGAAAGAAACAACAGAAAGTGGCCTTTTAAACTACGTATTCAAATACATAAACTATAAACTGATGAATTTTAATTATATTAAACTCATCGTTACGTATGCAGATTAAAATAGCAAAAACATACTTTGCATCCTTAGTTTCACAAGGAAAGATTCGTACAAATTTTCTCAAGACCAAGAAAGTAAACCCAACCGCTGGAACTCAGCATGCGCTTCGCAGTCCTTCGGCTTTGCTAGCAGCAAGCTGATATGCTTGGAGTTGAAAAACAAAGCAAAAAAAAAAAAAGCGTTCCCTGAAAAAAACAGCATGTAATTTTTCTTTCAAGTGTTCTGCCACAAGACTACTACAATTAAAAGCTGCGTTTTGAGGAGAGTAATTTGGATAATGAGGAGCGAAAAGTCCTCCTGTAGGGGGAAGAAACGGCATGCTGAAGGAGAAAATGGCACAGACCTGCCTGCTCTTGGCGAGAAATTAATCCTTGCCGTTTTGGCTTAGGAACAAGCTCTGGTTAAGTGCCAAGAATTGTATAGGATAGCTATTTCCTGAGCATTACAAGTAAAGGAAGAAGAAGTTTAGGTTGTATTAAAAGAAGCCACTTGGAGAACTTCGGTTACTCCAAAGGTTAATTGCTGTCCTTCTTAGAGAGCAACATTCTAACGTTAACAACTGTTTTGAGAACCACTGCTTTTAATCTTGCCTTGTGAACAGTCTGAATACACAACCAATAGTTGTGTTTTCACAACTACAACAGCAGAACAGTTTCCAATGGTTCCCAACCTCAGCCACTTTTTCCCCTTTTATTTCTCTTAAATGTTTCCTCTCCTTTAATTATACCAAGAGTTAAACCATTCATCCAGCTATGCCCTGAGCAGGCAAGCAGCTGAAGGTACACAGAATTAGAGGAGAGGGTAAATGACAATTATGCTTAACAAACCCAAATCGTAACAAGGTTAGCAGTTTTAAACCTGCTACAAGTAGTGATGGGGGAACAAAAAGAGTGATAATGTATTTAAAAGGCAAAATTCTGTTTCTTAAGCAAGAGAACTATCTTCATGGGGCCGATTCGCTTACATCCATCAAGTGAGCATTGAAAAGTTCAATGAACAGTCACTGGACAGTTCTGGGAGAAGCAGACACACCTGAGACACTTTACAAGCAGCTTTCTTCATATCTGATATCCTTCTAAGAGGTTTTTCCACTTACTCATTTTCCCCTGCATCCTTTTTGCTACTGTGATAGAAGGAGAGAGCCCTTCAGAATCTCTGGAACATCGAGCTGAGTAGCTCTGTCACAACTGAGAACGGTGTAGAAAAAATAAAAAAATCACTAAACCAAGCAGGAATCTGTGACAATGTTTGGAACATGTTTTACAAATCCCCTGTCACCCCCAAGATCAAGCGAGTTTATCATTAAGCAGTACCTGTCACCAACATCTTTCCAATGCAAACGCTACCAAAATACAAAGAGATAGTAATGAGCATGCTGGTGGGAGCTCTGAGCCAATAAACCCCACTTCTGCGAAAGAGCATCACATTTGCAAAACAACTTCAATAGCATCCTTCAGAAGTGTTCTAATAGACTGAGAGAGGAAAGGTACAGAGATGGCAGCAGAGCGAACAAATCTACCTGCCACCGGCCCAGCAGGTATTCCAAAAAGGATTAGAGGCTCACGTTGAGCTACACCTCTGTTGACACCAGGAACAGTGAGTTCCTGCTCATTTTATGAGCTGTCTCATCAGAAAACTTTCTGCTGTGTACAGATGTGCACTCTCCTCCTCAACACAAGGAGGACATGACTTTCATAGACCAAAGCGTTCAAAAAGTTTTTTTCTTTAAATGGAGTAATTTTCAATTCTGAGTGAAGAACCTGAATCTTACAATTAGCAGACAGTTGGTCAGTGGTTGTGGTTTTGGCAAAAAGGTCTACAATCTCCATTTAAGTGGAAACCAAAGACATCTTAGCCTAAAAAAATAAACAAAACACTATTACAAGGATTGTGATAAAAGCTGAGAGAGGGTATTAGGTGAAATACCATCCCTCATTTACCAAAATACTAATACAGGTGGAGCAAAGTTTTAATTGCATTACACAGACAATTCCGAGACTTTTTAAAATATGAAACCTCTGAAAAAAATGGGTTTCCGGAGGGATATCAGCTTAAGCGTTGACGCTTGTTTATAACTGTGACAAACAGACATACTAAAAAATAATTTGCTCCAAGTATCACAAGCTCACAAAGGATCAAAGTTTTAGACTCCCACTTGCAACCAGTGAAAAAGACCATTAATAAAACCTCTGGGATGCTGAAAACTGATTAGAACAGAAGAGTGGTATACAAAGGGAAAAAACAGTCAACAGTTCATTAGGAACAGAGGACAAGCAATTTTGTGCCGGGGTGGCGAAAGAATACTGAATAGTGTTTAACTGCATCCCTCCTCCCCAGCTCCCTTTGTACAGGAGAGAGCAGGGGACGCAGCAGTGTTCAGCAAGCAAAACCACTGCCAAGCTCCCTACATTCACGTGCCTGGGAATTATACCCACCTGCACTGACGTGTGTGCACTCCTGTGCTTTTAACTATGTATGTGACTGCAGTCAGAAAGTTTCAACAGGGTAACGCAAAAGCTGCCAGTAGGTTACCATGATATTGCCATAATTACTGTTCTGGGGAAAAACAGTAATAAAAGCACTTTTTTTTCCCCCCCACTCTAAGAAAAAATTGTTTTTTTTTTTTTTTTTTTAAATTTACCCCTGAGCCAGTAACTAAACTACAACATGAGTTGATTTACAGTTCTACTGCTCTCCAAAATTCCAGTACCACGCAGGCCTCACAAAATAAAGCCATTAGCTAAACAGCGAAACTAATTTTTTTTCTAAAACCAGTAAATTTTCCCTTTACTTCTTAACTAGCTATGGATTTTCTTTAATTAACCAAAATGTAGCTAAGCAGAGCACATTTAATCCAGTTAAAACTGAGCTGGAATATCTAAACTAGTTAAAAATAAAGATGCTAAAATGCTAAAAGTTTTAATAACTTTTCATCCACTTTTTTTTTTTCCTGGTCAGTCCAGTCACCATTAATGTTCCTAAGGAATTAGTTAATACATGTTTGCAGTGAGACACTGGAAGGCTTTGGAAGTAATGAAATAACAGCCACCAAATTTGACATAGGACAAAACTCGACTTTTTTTTTGAAGGCCTTGCAAAATAAGCAAGCAAATGTCATGGAAACAGGAGCTCTCGCCATGGTAACACCATCCCTGGTATGGCAGCTAGCCACTCTAATTTCTAACATGCTCCAAGACAAGGTATACCAGCTTACTTCCATTTTTCATTTCAGTGTATTTCCATAACATCCCATACATCCAGTCGCTGTAAAGCTTTAATAAAAACATTAATAGTTCATAAGCATGCAATATTAAAGCCAAAGCAGAACATAAGCGTAGGGGAGAACTGATTAACTGTATTAAAGCAAGTCTGAGTAAGTCTTTGAGAAAAACAAGAGACTGATGGCTACATGAAGAACAATTATGTTACAGATGTTTCCCATCACGCCATCTGACTCATGCAACAATTGTCAGATGCGTGAGCATCTTGCAGGAAATACAGAAGGATCTTTAATATAAAAAGGTACAATCCATAATTGCAGTTACGTAATCCTTGCTACCCGCCTTTATACAGAAGTTCAAACTTTTAGCAACCAACCAAAACTCTCAAAACCAGCTGAAGACTCTTTAGGAGCACGGTAGCTGCTCTCCAGAGATGTGCCAGCTTAGTGCATAGCAATCAGAGCCACGTGAATGACTTTCGATGAATAATTTATCTGACAAATTAGGTCCACTTCGTGAAGTATCTGTATATCTGTATGCAGCTGATGACTCTGACAAAAACCACTATCCAAATTTATGCTACAACAATGCTTGCCGAGTATGTTTTCCGATTTGATTACCAATGCTACAAGTTTCACTTCTCTAACTGATACTAGATGCAACTCAGATGGTGCCCACCCATTCAAGAAACTGAAAAGGCTCAGCAGTAGAAGCATGTAGAATAAATAAATACATTCCCTATATTTGCAAGTAAAATACTAGGTTTTACATAAACACGTACAGCAGTCATAGAAAATGCAGCTTATCTTGCAAAAGTCTTGAAATGCGAACAAATATTCACAAAAATAGCCTACCTGGTTGTTCTGGTCCATGTGCAAGTTATGAAAAGTACATTCACGTTCTTTTCTGGTTCAAGTATTTTAATGAAATGTAAAGTTTAAATCAAAACCTCTAAGAATGAAGAAAACATCATGATCGTATTACTCTGAAAATGTGAAAAAAGCTATATTGGTAACTCTCATCTGAAAAATTACATAGAAAATACTCAGTTTTGTTTGCATACCTAACCAAGAGGTGCAAGAAGTATTTTCTACGGTTTTATTATATGGAAATAGTACTGTGCTCTGCATTTGAAAGTGTTGCTGATGTTCCTCTCAAAAACAAAACATTCTCCCAAAACTATACTGATGGTCTGGAAAAATGTCCTGAAGGTTTTATGAAAAGGATATACCTGGTGTGGTCCACTGCACACCTAAATATTTGTCTAACAGAAAAATCTGTATTATTATCTGAAAGTTATACATTTTTATACTCTGTAAATAACACGCAAGCCGTAACATAAAAACACCAAACAAACCCAAATTTGCTTACTAGCTAATTCAGCTGATGCTAAGACTGTTGCACAGGAATTTATTGCCTAAAAACTAGCAAAACCTGACCTCTGCCATACTTTTCTCCAACTAAACCTTCACTTTTCCCTCACCTTTGCTCACTACAGAATGCATCAGATATCTTCTAAAACAAATTTGGAGAGAAATTTTGAACTTTACATGATATACATCAAGACAAGGAAGGAACAAGCCTGAGGGTCTTGTTAACCTTATAGTAAACCTTTTACACCTACTTTGAACTCATCTTATGAGCACTGGATCCTGTGATCAATTTACAGTTGCCAAACAATGAAGCATTTCTGAAACTACTTTTTATTAAGGCTATTTTTTTATTCTCCTGTTGTTTTATTTCCTCATTACTAGCAGAACGAGCCATATTTTCACGTAGCAATGGCAACATCAATTCACAGTCTGACAAGTCCCTAAGACACACATTTTAATTGCTCTCACAAGCTAATAGTTCTCTCTAGAGAACCACATTTTGCATAAAATTCACGTCTTGTTTCAGTGGTTGGATGAATATACACATATAAGATGATCTTGGGATTTCCAGCAATCTTTGTTTGGAAACAAACAACCTACTGGTTGTCAGTTCAAACTCGTCAAAACTTTCAGATAATGTTTTACAACTGTATTGTTTCTTTAATGAATGATCCAAAGTACACAGAATATCTGCATTTCTGAGGGCTGGGTTGTTTCCAGCTAGGCCTTTTACTCATTTTCCCCTTTCAGAAGGAACCAGCAGACACACTGCAGTTGTACATCCCTCCGTCTTGGTGGAAAGCTTCTACAGTAACATGGATCAGAAGAGAGTTTTATGTCAGAAAGACAACTGGCAGCATTAAGAGAAAACAAGATTTTGTTTTCTGATTATCTGCAGTAATTACGGAAGTAGTTTGCATTGGTTTCATATCTCTGACTTCTGCCAATTATGGCACGACGCCCAGCACTGCCCTTCCAGCTCTATACTTAGAAGAGCGTAACCTGCACGATGCAATCACATCTAAATTATTCAGCACGCATGGCAGTGGAAGAGAATGGACTTTTCTTAAAAAACAATAGACAGCTTTCATATTAAGCTCAAGACTTGCATTTTTAATTGTTCCATTTTAATGGAGCTGTTTTACTATTTTGGAAACGTCAAGGACTATGAGAGCTAATGAATGGAATTCCAACTGAAACTCAAAGTTACTAGAAGCCAAAATGAGATCAAGTTATCACAACAGTGTCCTGCTGTACCTCCTCAATACACAATGTAATTCAGCAGGCACCTCTGAGCCTGGCAGAGCATACTGTGAGCCTTGAGGACCATAGTGTGTTCTGCACAGGACACTGTTAGATAGCTAAGTGTATATAATTTTAAAATGTTAGCAAAAATACACAGCTGCATTCCATGATTTATCTGATAATACATGTTAGCATCTAAAATAAAAGGTGTATTTTGCTAATTGCAAAAATTCAGTTACCCATTTGTGATATTGATCCTCCATTTTCAAATTTACTATTTGTAGCAAGAGAGTATACATTTCAAATTACGTAAAATAGTGTTCTACTTTAATTTAAAGAAAGTCTCTTTACATTAAGCATTTTGACCATCCATATGCCAAAATGCAAGTGCCAATATTCCTCTGAAAGCAACCCTGCTTGCACAAATCTCAGGTACGTACATCATCTTCCTGATATATCGGGATGCTACTTACACTAAAACAGCAGGATGAAGATCTCCTTAAATATTCTGCTTTATCCTGATACAAACCACTATTTTTACTTTACTGCTATGCCCCTGAGTAAGAAAAAATAAGAGCATTTCATGAAGGATCTTCATCAAAATTAAAAAGGCCTCTTGGCTGTCTTGTCTTGGCATGCAAGGGAGTAAGTTTGGGAAGAAAATCCCAACAAGGTAGTGCTTTCAGGTATTTTCTTTCCTAAATCTTTTCAGTTTGAAAAGTATATAGATGAAGCTTTTTGAGATTACATGAGGAATTCTGTTTGTTGATAACTATTCAAGGATATGAAGAAAAGAGACTGTTGTCAGTTACCTTCCACTGTACCTTCCAGTTTCCAGGTCACTCCTGCTCTACCAAATTCTCAGCAGTGGTAAGATTGTTGTAAGATTCAGGATGAGTGGGAGCACTGCCGCGGAAACAACTGATCATTGTGCTAATGGCAGCCTATGTTAAGGATCAAGAGCTGAATAGACAGCTATAATCTAGTAAAGAATTCTCATTGACTCAAAGCAGAACCTCTCCTAGACTTTTCTATCCAGTCATTAAACGGAGTTTTGTTTTTCAGAGCTGACCCACCACACATGTAAGTTAACAGTTTGAGGAATACAGACTTAGTCTCTCAAAAGCATGCATATTTTGTAGAGACTGAACAATTGGTTTGGTATTCTCACCTGAATATCATGCTTACAGTACGTATGCCTAACAGGTATTTCTTTTAGCTAGCAAATATGTGCAATCTGACAGTTGTGAGCATGACAGCAAGTGCACTCAAGCAGCTCCTTGGAAGGACTTTGAGACAAAGCAGATATGCAAAAAATCGTATTTGAAAGCCCTTGCAAATGATGATTCTGCCTATCCTAACACAAAATACATCTTTGTTTTCCCAACATTTAAAACAGCAGCATCCAGAAAAGACATTTTTTCAGAGAATCTCTCAAATGAAACATATACAGACACCACCATATTAATGGCAAGTGGCAATGCTGAGGATAATTAGCACACAGATCATAAAATACAAGAAATAGACCTTTCCTGCCTAATGCCATTGACAGACACAATGATTAAACTGCACAACAGAAATTGAAGAGCCTATTTAGATTGCTACTATAAACGTGATTCATTGCTTGAGAAATCAGAATTTCAGGTGGCATAGGTCATAAGCAAACAAATGAGATAACTTACTGAATAGAGCTAGCACTTCCCTTAGGTAGTCAGACTTAAGGCGCTGACATCTACTCAGACATAAAGGAAGTCAGGATAAACAATTTTGGCAAACGGCATAAACATTTGCTTCTCTAAATGTAGCAGAGGACCAATAGCAGAAATTTAAGCGAGGACAACTCTGCTACATCATCTCCTTATTAAATTCAGAGCTAAAAATGACTCATAACTTCTCCCCCTTTCTGGCCATTTTTTGACAAGTGTGGATGCTAGGATTTTGTATCTGTAAGACACGATCCCGAGGAGCCAATTATCTCAGATTCTTGGAAAGTAAGTGGAAATCATAAAAGTTTACTAGGTTTGCAAATCACGGCACTTTCATCTCGAGTCTAACAACTCAATTACATGAAGTCTAATGAGTTTAACTAGACGCTACTCATTGCTGTTTAAGTTCACGTTTCTGTTGTTACTGCTCCTTCATTTTCTGGCTTTTCTAATTTTCAAAAAAGGTATAAAACAAATCACCTCGAGATAGCAAAGCCAAACTTGAATTGGTATATAAAAAAATTTCTTGTATAGTCACAGAAAAAAGCTCTACGAAATACCGTGCATTGCTAATACGTTTTAGTACGTTCATAAAGCATATGATATGATGGTATATTTGAGATATGACTAGCAATTTAAGAGACGAACTGCGAGGAACATTGCCATGGCAATTGAATATAACAACTATTCATAGGCAGAAAAGAGTTGTAAAGCTCAGTGGCATTTCAGGAGATTGACAGCAAGTTCTCTGTTAAAGGAAAACCTGCAGCAGCACGAAAAGTGCACGCTGACATGACAACAGCAACCCCTGACTAGTAATAGATTCAGTCATGAACATTCCTGCTACAGAGGAAATCGCATTTAGTAATGAGTCATTCTAAAGATACACGAAAGGTTTTAGTAGTATGGGTCAACACAAAGACTGATGAAAATAATCCTCGCCTGATTCTCTTCCTTTATGCTACAAACTCTATGTAAATAAATAAATAAATAAATAAGGGAATCTTAGCACCTATACTAAGAAATCACTACAAAATTAGAAAGCTAAATCCAGGAAGTTGTATACTTGTTTGAGGGGAAAAAATGATGTTATGATTGTTCCTAAGCCTTTATACATCATCTTTGGTACTGGGACTACATCTGGGCCTATCTGAAGCCATTATTTGCTGTTGCAATAAAAATATTTCACAACAATTGATGCCCTATCACCCACAGACATGATGTTTAAGTTTCAAAAACAGGTCAAAACTGACTTGGTGTATATTACAAATGATCCAACAAAACATACTGTGGAAGGAAAGGCTTACCGATTATATAGGATAATATATGGCACTGTTTAAGGAAAGAAAACATGGCCTTTTGGAGAAATGTCATTTGGTGGTATCTTTAGCAGGTATTTCATTCAACGTTAACTTCAGAGATCTGGGGGTAAACTTTTACAATGACAGAAAAGAATAACACAGCCTAATATACAATCATACTAGGACAAATAATTGACAGGCAACCAAGCATTTCAGACCACCGCTAAGTCTGCCAAAGGGTGGCAAGGAAGATGTATTAAAAACTCATGCAATGTTAGACAGTAATAAAAATCTGTTCGTTATTCTCCTTTCATTTTAAAGGCTAAACTTTTTGTTAGCATTCAGTATTGAGAGTTTTGAGTTAAATAATTCAGCCATTCTTTAAAATAACATTTATCTTAGAACAGAGCTCAGCGGCTGTCCTTCTTCCTTCCCCGGAAAAACCCCAAGCCCACACAACTGGATTTTATGCCTCATCCAAAATAAGAGCACAGAGAAGTATCAAACAGAATTCGGCCTGAACCAAAAGCAAAAGACATCACAGAGCTCATGAGACAAAAAGATTAGAAAGAAGAGAATAAGTTCTGATACAAGTTTTCCACAAATCCTCAAACTGTCCTTAAGCCTTCCTAACTGATGGCCCACAAGCCTCCTTTTAGGCTCCTGAAAAAAATAAAAATAATTCCCTCCATCCTTTTCCCAAGCAAGGTAAAATAACAATAGTTATAGCCAGCAAGAACATCAGCTGTTAAGAGATTGCTAGCACAAAAATTAGATAGTCACAGGCAGATACCTAGCGAGGGTATGATTTACAAGGCAGATAACACAAGTAATTTCACTGATGAGTGGGCACCGGTCAGAGCTAATTCTGCCATCATAAGATAAGAGGCCATTTTTGAGATTTCCATTAAGAACACACAGGTTGGCAAACTGCAAATGTTCTAAAACAAATGTACAGTGCTGATCCCTGTTTTTAAGTAACCTTTCAGAAAAAAGTGGTCGAAAGCTTCCCGTTTTTACACAACAATTCAGAGCCTGTGAATAAGGTGTTTGGCTTTTGCCTGCCAACTAATTTGCTCTTTGTCTGGGGCACAATCACAGGGCGACGTACCTGTCCATGAAGTTTCTTGCTGGCCTGTTTCACTCCTCCTAATTAGCACTTAGCTTCGGTCCCTGCTCTGCAAACCTGTTACATGTAGGGGGATCAGAAAGCTGATCAGATGGAATGGAGCTGACTTAACCATATGGGAGCTATATCAGGAGCATCTTAAATGGAGAGAAAATGATGCAGAGAAAAGGAGCATTAGGGAGAAATGACTTGAAAGGGAAACCAAAAGGAATGTGGATAAAAAGGCTACTGGGTAGAGAGGATGCATGGAGAGGAAACAAAGGAAAGGAAAAGAGTACAAAGGGAAGAAGAGAAACAATAGTAAGAAAACATTGTCTTATATTTGTCTCTCACCATGGAGTTGTCAGAGAATGGTTGGTATGACAGGGGTGTGCAGGGTTACTGTGAAGCACACATCACATCAAATCACCTAGAAAGCATTCTTAAATTATCAAACAAAACAAAAACCCTCCATCCCTTCCACTAACCATGTTCTTCTCATGATCTGTGAAAGTTTTTTATCTTCTGAAAACAGAGAAAGAAGGGAAGAAGAAAGGAGGCCTCAGTCACTGCCCTTTAACTGCAGTCGTGAAACTAAAGCACTTAGCACAGCCTGGGTAATACACAGTATAAGTAACAATTCAGGTAGCTGATGAATTAATTAGGAACAATAATGCACAGCTAGCATGATCTTGCAAAACAAACTGAGCTGCACAGACAGGAAACAACCTCCTTACTCCTTAATGTTGTTTCTACCATCACCAGTCACAGTGCAAAACAATTTCTGCTTCACTACAAGAAGCTTGCTATTCATAATAAGAGTTTAAACAACAACAAAAAAAAACTGACAGAAGAAAATAAACCCTATCATACCTAACTGAAACCATAACTTTGGCGGTTAAACCTTGTCACGAATCCTCTTCCACCAAAGCGTGAACATTTCTCAGAGCCGAACTAATTCGCAGCCACTTTGATGATGAATCTCTTCAAACCCAAAAGAAAAGTGAGGAAACCCAGAGCTTTTAGAGGCTGCAGAAATCATTCTTATTCACAAGTAATTTCAGGTATTTTGATGTTTCTTTTATGACATAATTAAACCAAAACTTCAAAGCAATCAAAATATTCTTTCTCCATCTGTTTCTGATACCAGTGTTGCCTATAACTAGTGACGAATATATCCACACACTGTCTGGATAGCTGTATCTGAGACCAGAGATGAAGAGAAACTTTTGACTAAACACAGAAAAAGACTTTCAAACAGACTGAACTAATGAGTTCAACATTCTTTATATTAAATAACGAGTTAACTTCTACATTCTCAGTTAACTCCTAGAAGCATGGAAATTGTTTTTCCCCACAAATTGTCCTGTCTGTAAATGGTCACATTTCATTCTCTGCTGCCACTTCATCCTTCTTTTTGACCTTGCTCCAATTGCTGTTGACTTTTGCTTTCTCCTTCCTCAAAACACACACGAGACTTCAGGAGCTCCCAAAAGATTTTCCATGAACTTCCCCGTTTCTCTGTAAGTCAGCAGCATTTCTGTCTGCCTCTTTTCCTTATAAGATCAACTACATCAACAGAATAGTTGTTGAAAATTGTTTTACTGTGGATATGCCATGGTCTCTTCACTTGAGACAAACTGGTTTATTTAGGTCTGTAAGTCTCACCATGACCAAAATTCAGCCTCTGCCCCACTCAACAACAGGTACCTTTCTCTGAAACATAACGTAATACATCACACATATAACTGCAACTAGAATACAAAAAGAAAAATTATTTCAGGTAGTGTTCTCATGGGATCGTTTATGAATTATTATATTCTGTGGCCTTTGTGTTGTTGCCTATTACTTTGTTCCCTGTTACATAAAACAAAATTTAAAAAAAATCAGCATCAGCTATCTGTATCAACTTCACCGTTTCTAATTAAACAGTTTTAGCACTTATTTCCCAATAGGTGTACAACCATTTGTTTTACACTAAATGTATTACTTGTATTTTCTCAACTACACAAACAACTGAGAAAACTGTATACTGCTTCATCTAGGAAAACTGGTTTAATAACAGATGTAATGAACTTTATTTCATAAAACCTGAAATAATGCTGAAATTTGAGCATTAAATTGGACTAAACAAATATAACCCATATTTTAAAGATGAAAAACCTTTATAAAGCATTTATGCAAGAAAATGAGTTTTTTATTGGGTTATAAATTTCTCAGTATGCTAAATCAGAAAATACAAGTTCTAGAAATACAAAACATCAGATATTAATTTCCTGCAACAGCAAAAATTAGAAACACACATTCTGCAGTAATTTCATTTTAAGTAGAAGACATAATTTCAAGTTTAGCTATAGTAACTCTCCATAGCTTAAACTCTAATATTCAGAGAAGTGGTTCTGAGAAGCCTTTACAGTTGCTTTAAATTTTAACAATATTATATGGACTAAGGTATCAGGACTTCCGATATATAAATTTGCTTTGCACTAGTAGCTTTTCTTTGAATTTGAAATAGCTATATACTAAAAAAAAAAAAAAAAAAGAAAAAAAAAGTATGTGGCCTAGTTGATTGTTTGTTTTGTGGCTAGCTGAAGTAAAACTTGCAATAAAGATCAGAGGTTAATGATATTTCCAGATGGGAGTGTCATCACCCTTACTAAGATCTGCAATATAGGAAGTATGCCAGAAAAAAAAAGTGTTTTAGCTGGAAAACTACATACAAATGTTTTCTACGAGTAACTTTAAGGATAGAATTATCTGTCAAATTTGAAATCAAATACAATTCCTAATCTTACAAGCCAAGAATAAAGTGAACATTGAGTGATGTTACAGTCACAACCCACCAACCTACAATACACATTGCAGTGCGCCATTGTACCCAAATCAGTAGTAGTGCTAGTAGGCTAAGAGGCCCGCTACTGGATTCCTTTAAAGCCAGTTTTCCTGCCTGAGAACTACATATTTACATTACTTTTTCTAGTCTACAGAAATGTGGTGACTCCCCCCACACTGTAGTCACATACCTTTATATCGGCTCAAATACATATCACAGAATCATAGAATCATTAGGGTTGGAAAAGACCTCCAAGATCCTCTGGTCCAACCAGATCCCCTACCACCGATGTCACCCACTGAACCATGTCCCTAAGCACCACGTCCAACCTTTCCTTGAACACCCCCATGGACGGTGACTCCACCACCTCCCTAGGCCACCTTTTCCAATGCCCAACTACTCTTTCTGAGAAGAAATGTCTCCTAATTTCCAACCTGAACCTCCCTGGCGCAACTTGAGGCCATTCCCTCTTGTCCTATCATGCTTTAATTGCACTAAAAAACAACATGCATCATAAATGTTGCTAAAATTTTAAATGCGTGAAATATCCTTGGGAAAGAAAAATAATGCAAGAACTCAAATCAATGACTGAAAGATTCACAGAACTCATGCAGTCAGAAAAAAATCCTTCTTTATCATACTACAATCATCATATGATGAACAAAAAAATCCACAAGATGATTCCTGAAAATTATTACCACCAAGTAATCCACAGTTGCATATATTACAACCGTGATTGCAATTACCTGAATTTAAGTAGTCCGAGGAACTGCAAAAATCAGAACTAAATTCAAAAAGTCATCCCAACCAAAACAAAGATTAGGTAGTAGATAAGGGGATGAGATGGGAGTGAGGGTGAGAATTTCCTTTGGGGCTGAAGGGAGAAATATCAATTATTACACTACTTACCCCTGTAGGCTGAAATATCAGTCCATCCACTTCATGGCTAACTTCTCTAGCAAAACTTCCTTCCAGGAGCTGCAGAAGAGAAGAAAAAAAATATATATTTTTTTTCCATAGAGAAACATGTCACTCACGAGATTTTATATCAAAGTGGATTATTTCAGAGCATTGTCCAAAATTCTCCTTTGGCATACCACTTAACTGGGGAATAATCCATTACCGCAGCTACGCTACTGTAAAACCAACCACCTGAATCAACGCAGACCTAGCATATTCCATTTTACTATCTGAAAGACTCTGAATTCCATACCGAGGTGAACACATCCATCAAGGTGCATTTACCATAGGAAAAAACATCTCCCTAAAGAAACTAACGAAACCAGCTACTTGAGAGTTACGGAAATGGATCATATACTTCTACGTTAAATTATGGCCTGCCTAAGGAAAAGCTTAGTGACTAGTGAGAACCACAATTGACAAGTAACAGCAAAAAACAGGACAACTGCCAAAATACCTCTTTACTAATTTCAGTTTGTTTTACTGTAGAGATGAAGAATCTGTCAAAGTTCTAGGCTGATAAACTCTGACATGTAAGTTACCACGTGGTCACAAAACATAGCAAATCTATCTGAAAATCACAAGCAGTTTTTAAAGCAACATTTTAGCCTCAAATATTAGCTTTCTACCATTTCCTTTGTATAGTCCAATTTCAGTCAAAGAGCCACTGCCTAAATTATTCAAATTAAGTATCAACCTCTGCCCTCAGTAAAGGGCAAAAATATGAAAGAAGTCAAGAATTAACATTTGTGTGTTACTGCAGGTTGAACAAGTCAAAGCAGTGCAGCTAAACATTTAATAAATCAAAAGCTTGATGGCCACATATTTTAAATAGTATTTAAAATAAAAATGTAAAATATAACAATTTTTAAAAAGTCTACACAAGCTAAGTCTTCTGGAGATAACTTTCAAGGTTACCGTGTAGTTCCAAAAATCTACTAGCCAGTAGAAAATCTGTAATAAGAATACACTTGATATTTACAAAAACATATGGGAAAGATTTCACTAAATTCAAGCACCAAAAAAACCCTCTCTCCAAAGTAGGAAAAAAAGACTAAAAATAAAATACAAATTTCAAGTTATCTACGACTATCCTTTTAATAGGTACTTTTCTAGCTAGCTTATTAACAGGCTCTAACCAAACCAGCAAGCAAAAACCCTTATAACTTCTTAAAAGAAGTATTTGAGGAGATGGTTATTTTGGCTTTGGAGCTTACATAAACTTCATCATTTAGTCTTTCCCAAAATAAAACTCAAGAATATAGAAACAACCTTTTAATCTGGAGTTTGCGACTCTTTACGGTAAAGCACGGAATTATTATCAAGCTCTCTTTTACCTGCAGCTCTCTCCACTCTGCTCTGAGGTTATAGAGAATTAAAGCACTACTATAAAATACATAAATGGGAGAAAAATGTGATTTAAAAATTTATCTTTATTTAACATTTCAAAAATTCTTTCTGGTATTCATTTTCATTCACTGCTCTATCAGAATTACAAAATGCGAGAGATTCCTTCCCATCAACTTGACATCCAGTTTCAGATTTCCTGGAGACTTGAACTCATTCCCTCATTTTGGAGTTCCACGGTCATCTTATTAAGACATCTTTCCTCAAGTGTCAATTACGCATCAAAGACAAAAGGTTTTTAAAGCCAGAACAGATAATTAAATGTCTTTGTGCTCCCGGTTATTCTGGGTTCATTCTCATTAGGTCAATTACAAGCACTTCAATTATAACATTCTAGAAAAAAATTACTAAAAAGGATTGGAACGAAGGGAATGGAAATTGTATCTGAGCTTCTTCCCATATACTTTTTCTTCAGAATTAAACAATTTAGAGCTCGTCTGTGAACAGCAGAATATGCATCTATTGAATACTGCAGAAAGTTTGAAATGACAGGACAATGAGCAGAAAAGGAATGTTTGACATATAAGCGAATATTTTTGACACCAGAAATATAATTGATGTAAGGTTTTAAGGTTTATGAACTTAAAATGCAGATAACATGGTTTACCTTTTAAAAAATGATGTTCAATTTTCCACACATGTTAAAATTTCTAATTAAGTTGAACAGTCTTTTTAATCGGCACCATGATAAATGGCACACCTGCCTGACTGGGATGACTGCCAGGGATCAGATAAAATGCAATGCATCTCAATGTCATTTCATAAAAGATGGGTAAATGATGCGTGCAAGCCAATTCTTCTGCCCTGTAGCCTCATGGCATGTATTTCCACCTGTGAAACCCTTTGTTCACTTCTTGCAGTGTCCTGCTTTACAGTGAACATTGCAATGAAGCATATATTCTTTCTACAATTTACTATTTAAAACTCTTCCTTTCTTATTTTTTTAATTTTAGTTGTAAAGTATTTTCTGTATCTAATAACAGGCATCTGATAAACAGAATGGTATAATCACATGAAATGACTGGAGCTGTACGAGGAAAAGGATTTCTCCTTGCTTTTGAGCCACGGAGGTCAGGAGCAGCCATACGTCACCAAAAGCAGTACTGATAACCTGTGACACTGATTTTGCTAAAACACTCAATCCGTCAGCAAAATTTCTGGAGTGGATAATTGAAGAATCGCGCTTTAGAGATCTCTCCGTAATTAACAATAAAGAAATCATTTGGCTCCTCCAGCAGGAAGAGGAGGAAAATTGGGTGCGTACAGATTCCACACAACCCTGGTAGCTTTTAATCAATGTTGCTGTAATTCTGAGGCCAGCCATGTGGTCCTCAGGAGCTTTCAGATGCCACTCTATTCATAAAATAAGTAAGTTCAATGGGTAGTACTGTGCCTTTTCCTTCCCATACAAAAAAATATGGCAACAATATGGCTGGAGAATTATGCGGATTCCAAAATGAAACAACACCTCTGCTAAGTCATACCAGCTTTCTACAAAACCATTTGCCTCAAATCCTTGCCCGCAATTATTATGGAGCTACCGTCACAAAATGGAAATACTCTGAACAATTTTGTCTGTGTTTGATTCAAAACTGACACTTCTTATTCACCTAGTGAAATCGCTGGGAATACAGAAACAAATGACTTTGCATTTTATAGCACAAGACAAATGTATGTCCATTTGCCTTGCTTTTTCAATTTCAGACCGGCTATATGCTTCATTCAGCTTTCAGTCAAGCTACAGCAGTTCTGCATACACCTGTCCTGAAGCAGTTTTTCGGAGCCATCTTCGTGTTGGTGCCCATCTACCTGCTCACCCCACAGTGAGGGCTGGGAAAGGGAACATACCTTATTCAAAAGCATTAGATACAACCAAACCAGCAATTGAATTGTCAGTTAACTAGAATCCGAAATGCCTTCAGACATGAGCATCCTGTCATGCCTAACTTCACGTAGCCAACATCTTAACTGAGTCAAGTTGCAGCCCAACTTCAAGGACGATCACTTCATCTCATGATTACAGCCTTCAGCACGAGACTACAAAATAATTGGCACATCCTGAGAGCTGTCAGGTTCTGCAGACGTGGGTTCATAAATAGTAAATCCCTGTACAGATGCTGCAGACTTTTTTCAAACATATTATACAGTCTCCAGAAAACATTCCGTTGTTACCAGCACTAATAACTACCTTATCTGAGAGGAAACAATTACCATGGCTCTTTCCTTGCATTGCTCTAAAAGAGATGGACTGTTCCGCTTATAAACCAGGATATTATTTCTGTTTTATTTTACATTAATTTGTTTCATCTTGTTTGCCAGTCTCTGTATTTTTCTGAATTATCTGCTCTTTTTTACATAACAATTTCCTCAATAGCCCTCAATAGTCTCATCTTAGTACACCCCCTTTCACGAGGCCTTGATTTTCCAAGCTCAACATAAAAATTAATCACTTCAACATTGCTGCCTGATGTATCTAAGACATCCCAGGAAGTTTTACACCCAAGGTGGGAGGCACAAACGTTTCCAAAATGTACAGTGGTTTAAAAGCATTCAATAAAACATATAAACGTATGTGAATTAATTAAATGAATGTCTGGTTTTTGTTTTTTTTTTTTGCTAACTAACAAGATAAAGCAATTTCATCTCTATTATTACATATGGAAGTCTCTGAAGAAAGGATCTCTGAATAACAAATCCAGTTAAAGATTTGTGTAACAAAACCACTGTTTCAATTAGGAAGCCTTTATGGATTTAACATAAAAAAAAAAGAAAACCTGCTTAACAAAACAATTTTGCATTAAAAAAATAGGATTCTTCCTTGTTACGGGTTAAAGAAAAATACATCGAGAACCTACTGCGTACTTCAGAACTCCTGACTCTGAATGACATCTGAAATTCTATGGAATGTGTTATATGTCAAGTTCAGTTTAAGTTAAAATTACACAGAAATAGTTGCTCAGATTCATTCCCACAAATGACAACTCCCAAAAATAAATCAATAAAACTAACTAGCAGTGATGGGGCCATCACTCAAACTATTTACATTATAAACTCCATCTTTCTAACATCGCATTTTGAAAAGGAAGCCTCCTGAAAAAGAATTCAAGGTTTGTTGGTGGAGTATAAGCTTCCTTTAAGATGATACCTGAAAATACCACCAATTGCAGCTCCAGAGCAGATGAGCAAAATTTTCCCTGCAAAGCAAGGTGTCAGCTATTCCTTCTGCCCAGAATCTTTGTATTTTCCCATCCTGCAGAAGTGCCTTTTTTTTTTTTTTTTTTTTTTTTTTAAATCAGAGAGAGTACCAAGATTTAAATAAGTGAAAAAGCATCCAATATACACTGGAAGGGGGAGGCTACCTATATTTGCAATAAAACCCTCAAATTTTACACACACACAGGAAAAAAATAAAAATGTTGTCTCTCTCATATTTTAAGAGAATTAGATTCCAAAATGAAATGTCAAGAGAAGTTTGGATTTTGGTTCTTTGATAAAGTATATACTTACTGGCACTGAAATTTCTACAGAAACATGGCAAAGTTTTCAAACTAGTATTTAGTGACTCAGGAGAATACACAGCCTTGAGAATTAAAGGGAGCACAAACCTTCTGAGAAATGGCGAAAAACATCACAAAGCGAAGCCCCTCAGACTTGTCTATTTTCCATACTTGGGATACCATTCCCCTCACCCAGTTTTAAGATTTGAAGTAAGACAGCTGACCCAAACAAACCCAGTGCAAATTAACAGTTTCTGGGGGGAAGGATCAAAGACCTCTGGCAGTTCTCCTTCCTTCCCTCCCTGCCCCAACCGTGCCATAGCCTAGATCACCAGTTTGGACCAACTTTCAGTCAGCTAGGAGGAGGAGGAGAAGAAAACCTATCCTCTCGTGCATATTGAAGTTACTCTTCAAGTGATATGCTCAAGCCCCAAGTAAAAGTTTTGGAAAACTGTCCAGTCTCAAGCTATAGGTAACATGCAGTAATGGAGAACCACAATTTTTGTTGAGTTGCTCCTATGGACTACTGCATCTGCAATTAAAAAATTAACGCCTATTCCTCAGCAATTTTTTCTTGCTTCAACTTTTCTTCCTTGTTCCTCTACAGGAACAGTGACCGAGTCTCCTCTCAGGAGTTTTTCATGCAAAGAAACTAGTGTCACATCTCTAACGTTTCACAAGCAAGCTGATGTAACTCCTCAAACCCGTCCATAATTTCTCCTCTAAACTCAGTTATTTTTCTCCCCATCAACTGAAACCATGCAGCTGGGCTTGACAGAATATTCCAGAAAAGCCGTGTCAGCAAGAAAAAAAAAAAATGCACTGGGGAGTATCCAGAGGTGTCCAAAGGAGACATTAACACTTGCCAGAGAAAGCGTTTCACCAGCTGATGGCTCATTACATCTGGCTGCTTGACTCAAAGAGGTTTGTTCCTTCCAAGCGACTGTGAAGGTCCTGAAAACACGGCCTATGATGCCCGAAGTGAGACTTGGTACGTGGCTGCACAAGGAAAATATTTTTTGCTTGCATCCAGTCATTCTAAGAGCTGTAAGTAGAATTTCCATGTGAACATTTATTTCCCACTTGCTAATATCAGTAACCTGTGCCTCGTTCATACGATTTCATGCTTTCCTTTAAATCACCTATAAAAAATGTTGAAGAGTAGGTTTTTAATCAGTTTAACATGACCCAGTTTGTTCTGCATCATTCTCATTTCCTAACCAAACCATGATACACTCCTTAAAGTAAGAACAGTATTTAGTATGTTAATTGAAGTATATTTTATAGCAGGGTAAAGGCCAATTTCTCAATTATTCATTGTATTTGGCTATACTTATCTTAGAAATTTTGATTTGTTAGGGAACCAAAGAGAAATGCAAGGAAGGAAATGCAGCCTGTTAACTGAGAGTACAGTCACAAAACCATAGTTTATTCTTACATTAATATGTAAAAAAAAAAAAATAAATGGGTCTATAAACTATTTCTTGGTTCATGCTATTACTCTTAAATATGCCGAAAGAAAGAGTAGGATCACAATATGTAGAAACTAAAAGTTTAAGTCCCTGAGAAAGAATTATCTAAAGAAGTTTGATATGCTCACCAAGAAGCAACAAATATTGAAGAATAGCTAATCCATTTTTAGTAAACCAGTGAAATGATCTACATTGCCTTAACTGCATAAGGAACTCAAGTATGAACTTTTCAGTTCCTCATTACTTAAAATGAAATTTCATGCTCTTTGGCTGTAAAAACACTGTATAATACAAATTGCACGAAAATCCTTTAAGAAATTATATTTAAAGCTCAAATCCTAGGTCTCACACAGCCATCCTCTCAAGATGTTAATTCAAGATATAAACAGAGAAAAGCTGTAAATGTTATTCTGTCTATATAGGAGTGTACGGGTTGAAAGCACTTTATGTTAACCAATAACTCAGTACTAAACAGGAAGAATAAAAGTAAACTCCAAAGGCTCATCCATTTAACAAAATCACTGCTATTTTGAAGTGTATTCTGTGGCAATAGCTGAAATATATTGTGATGAAAATTATACTAAACAACTGTCTAAAGAAACATGGGAATTTTCTCATTTTATAAGACTAAAAAATAAATACTTTTTAAAAAATACTATTTTATGAAGAGCCTTTCGGTTTGTTAATTTAGTAGAAGCTCCGAAACCAATCCTACTGCAAGACTAAAAGACTAAAAATAACCTCTTTGCCAAGTTAATCATACAGAACATTTTGGCTCAAAAGACATTAAAAACACCTAATTACTGCAATGGATTTGTTCCCTATAAGAATGAAAGCAGATAATGGGAGCAATGCGAGACTGATGTTCACTAATATGATCAAGAGACTAATTATTATCCATGAATCATTTGTAGCATTCAAAACTTGATTAATGTCAGGTCAAGTTTAACATGTGATAGGTTTTATTAGTAATGCTCGGCTATCCCACAGCTTGTCAGTGTAAGTGAGTGCCATCTGTTCCAGGCAGGAATAGCCAAGAGTCCAAACAAAAGCACGGTGGATACGACTGGTCACTGAAGGACATTTTAAGAGGTCCGTAAGGGAGCTACGCTAGTAATTTTAAACACCAGACCAGAATCCAGCACAAAAAAACACCTGCTCAAGATGGGACATTTGTTGCCCAGAAAGCAAGCATGTAAGGTAAGCTGTTATCGTTTTAAAGTCTGACCAAAGGAGTGTTAGTACTACTGGATTTAGCTTCACTGTATGATCATTCTCCAGTAAGAACAAGTCTGTTGCAAGAGGAGAAAAAAATCTGTTGCAAGAATCGATGCATCTTCCTCTCTATAGTCCTTCATCACCCTTAGGAGTGCTTCCTTGTACGGAATACAGTACTTTACCCTTTAAAGCATCAGTCACGGTATTCAAGTGCATATGGCCCTAACTAATGGCTCGTGCAGCAAAATAATACTAAAAAGACAATGAAACTGAAATTCATATTCCATGAGAAAATACTTACTGACAGTGCCCTACTTGCTGTAATTACAGATAACTGCAAGATACAGGTAACTACAAGAAATCTTTTTGCAACAGGCTCACGTCCTAGGGTTTCCCAGCACTTTGTGGGTGACCAGCTTCACCAGCAGCCACCTCTCCCGGGCACAGCCCATTCCCAGCTCTTGCAGCATGACAGGAGCTGCCCTGATATTGTACGAGCTCACCTGGTCACTGCACTGAACCCTCAGCAGCTCTGTATTAATAATACCAGCAGCAGCAAGGCTGAAGAAACATGAAGAGGCAACAGGCAGGTGCATGCACAGAGAGGAAGGAGACTGACCTCTTTCCATCTGGGTTTGCTCTTGCACCCACCTACTCTCCTCTGGTCTAAACCTAGAAATTCAACAGCAATGCAGAAAGAAATATTTATTTGCCTCACAGCTACAACAGCCCTTTCAGATGTAATGTAAACATGTTCTCATCCATAAAGTAGATGAAGCTGAAAGACTGAGGATTCAAGCTGCCACTAAAGTGATTTTTGCTCTGTACTTCAGCTCCACGCTTTAGCTCTGTTTTGTGGCTAGAGGGCAGGACGTGCAGGGCTCCCAAAGACTCCTTGATGTCTTCACATCTAAGCCAAATCCTCTGAAGATTTGGTGCTAGTAGGCCACAGAACATAAATAACACTGTAATTCAAAGAACCACAGCTACAGCTTCTTCCTTCACCATTTGCCCCTGTAGTTTCACAGCCAAGGACCCAACCAACAGTGCCTTTATTCTTTCCAGAGTAGGAAGGCAACAGGCATTCCTGTTGATATTCACGTGATGCGGAAAGAGCAGCACCCCCAAGCAAGAAATCCAAGGAGACTGATCCCTGTCTGTAGCTTGCTTTGTGTCCCTGGTTGAGGCACTGCTGAAAAAAACAAGAAACACAAGTACTCCACACACTGGATGCTCAGGACACTTCCAGCCCCTGTTAGAACTGCTGCTAGTTTCACGAAGGATTGTTATAGACTGCTTCTTTCAGAGAGGACTTAAAGCAAGAGAAACCATATATCTGAAACCTGCTTCTTCATCTTCTCTAGCACCCCTCTAAGAGATGCAAAGGAAAAGCATTTTCCTGATGTAAGATTTGCTGCAAGTTATTGCAGTCTGTGATGGGATGCAACCTCTGACATGGAGAAGGTGAAACCACCACACTGTTGAGTTCATTAACCAGTCCCAAAGGAAAAAAATGCTGTAGTGAACAACAATAAAACATACTGGGGGTGGGGAGGGAGAAGGGAAAGGGGAAAGGGAAGGAAGGAGGAAACATGCTTGATCGTTCTATTTTTTAATCTGGTTTTGGTTTTACAGCTACTTTATTAACTGCATTCTGTACAGCTGCCACTAACACTGGCTGTATGCTGTGCTCCTTATTTGCACAGGGAGACTTAAAAAAAAAAAAAAAGGTAGAGAGCAGACCACAAGAGTGCCACTGAGCTATCACCAGTTTGCTGCTTCTGAGGGAGCAAATCCAAAGGTCACGCACCTAATATATGCAAAACAATACCCAAGAATAACAGGAGCGCCGTGTGTGTTAATGCTTAATTTGACAGCACATCTGCATTACTGAATTCAAAATAAGCATTAGGCATTTCTCGCTGTCAATCTCTTCTCAGAAGCACAATTGAGAAATTGACATCAATTAACTAAGATGTTTTCAAATGCTTCTTTCAAATAAGAGAAATAGGCTGCTACAAGAAAGTTTAATTGACTTTTGCGATAGCTTCAAAATGGGATAAACACTCTCAAGGCTAGGAAGGAATGCCGCTGCCAAACAGCAGTGGTCTTTCAAGCCCGTTTTACCTGATGAAATAGAGCAGTGTATACTGCGCAGCTTATTCATTTAATTTACTGTGCTCTTTCCAGTTCTCTATTTCAACCTGCAAAGTAACCAAAGTTTTTTCTTTTAGGATTAGGACTTGGTCCACAACACTTTCCCCCAACCAGTGATGATGGTGAGGGGTGTCAACACATCGTACGTACCTGGCAGAGCACACGTGCCTGAGACTAGGGTCCTGCTGGGGCTGGAAGAGGTTTAACAGGTGCCGTTAGCAAATTCTTAGAGCTATTTACACATGATGTACATGCGTACAGATGAACACGTGTACATCCGAACGTAGACATGGCAGAGAATCTGCAAATCCTGTGTTACTCTATGTCCTCAGCTGAGCAAGGTTCTCCTCACTCACTATGGCTAAGAAGCTCCCCAGTACTCATTTTGATCAAATTCAGCTTTAGTCAAAAGCTCTTCTGACGTCAAAGGAACAAGTGACACTGGATTGAGTGCAAGGCCTTACAAATGTGGCCAAGTACATTTTAATTTGTTCTCTAAATGATCTTCAAACATTATAAAACTGATAAGGTTTATTTGTTACCCAGCCCCTGTGTAAACTGCCATAATATAATCCGATCTCTGCTTATCAAGAACTTGGACAGATCTGTTTTAATTAAATCAGATAATTAAAGATGATGTTTTATTATGCATTTCCACTAAGACACATGAACAAAGCCAAATTTGTATACACAATAATTCAATTAACTATAAAATGGATATTCACGAATACAAAGTCTTTGCACATTTACTGTTGCAATGCCTGATTCAAAGTGGGCCAGTATATTCCACGGGGCCCCAGCGCAATGACTGTAACACAAAAATTAAGATTCAACATTATATTCTGGATATTTAAAAACATCTGATTCTTCTGCTATGCAATGGCACTTGAGGGCTTAATTTGCTACAAAGTTGAATTAAAACTTGCCATGTTAAAGCCATAACAGTAAAATGCTCCGATTTTAATATTTCTTAATTAAAAAAAGATTAATTTTGCACAGGAATTTTTTGCAAAACTGGGCATACCACAAGAAAAGAAAGAGCTAGCAGGGATGCCTTACAAACTTGCATCCTAACAAACTGCTTTAAATTTCACCCCCCCACCCCCCATCTTTACGATTTTCTTTGTGCCTTTATTCATTTTATCCAAATTAAGCGCAGGTCTCCTGCAAACCCTTCCAGTAGGAGCAGGCTGACGGCTTCCCTACGGAGCGCGATTGCCAGGAGGCAGCTCGGAAAAGTGACAGGCTGTGAAGTGGTACAGCGGAGAGTATGAAACAGTTGCCCCTCAATTAATGAGTAGAGCGACCCACTTAGTCACCACAGCTGAGTCCTCCAGCTAATTCAGAAGATAGCAGATATCCCAATTCCATTTTCCATACTGGGATACCAACTAATAATTAGGTCCAAACAGATTTGCATTTTCCCAGTTTTGGTCATAAATCACAAAACCAAAAGTAGAAGTCAGTTAAACATCTAGAGGCATTTTTCCTACTTAGACAGTTATATGAATTCCCTTGCCCAAAATATGTACTGTTCATTGTGCACCAAGTATAATGCTTCATCCATATGCACTTATTTTTCTGCTAGTTTCATTGTTTTCTTTCCCACACTAAAGTTTCAAGAGTCAGAATCATATATTCCACATCTGCATTACTGTATATTAATTTAAGTTGTACCACTAGCATGGGCCGCTAGTTAAGAAAATAGCCCTTCAGGAACATATTGAAGAGTGTTTGTTTTAACTTCACTAGGTCACTTCCCACAAAACGTAACTGATGTGTGAATAATTTCTTAAATGAAAAGCAAAAAGCCATCTCCCTTTTTCTCAAACCAAAATTATACTGTGCTCAAATATTATCCTTGATCTTCAACATCATAAATAATAATAATCAAAAGCAAGTAGCCTAATCCTCTTTTGTTAACTCTAGGAAATGAACAGAGATTCTTGGTCATGAATGGATCTCCTCAAGGACTCCATCAGAGCAAGGAGGCTAAGAGTTAGCCGTAGACAAATATTTTTTTTTTCTAACATGACTTAAAACCTTTTGGCGTACACCTGGAAGACCTGGCTCTTGACAGAGTTACATTTCCAGCTTGTGTTCCTTGAGCAAAGAAATCAAAGTTGATTTCACTTATCAGCTATGCCAGGCTTTGGGCAGTACACGACACCTCTGCAGCGAAGCCTTTCCCTCACCTGGGCCCTCCACACGGTTTTGCAGGGACTAAGCAGGTTTTCAAGGGGAGATATGGTCCAAATGTTTTATGAACATGATGTCTAATACTACAAAAAGTAGCACCGATAGACAGCACTGGCTAATTAGTTACTGTTCATTGTCCAAAACAAACAGGTCAATGTGTGAAAATATGTCTGCCTGGGCATATTATCACAGAATGGCTCCAGTCGGAAGGGACCTTACAGACCACCCAGTTCCACCCCCCCTGCCATGGGCAGGGACACCTCCCACCAGCCCAGGTTGCCCAAAGCCCCATCCAGCCTGGCCTTGAGCAGCTCCAGGGATGGGGCATCCACAGCTTCTCTGGGCAGCCTGTGCCAGGGCCTCACCACCCTCTGAGTAAAGAATTTCTTCCTGATGTCTAATCTAAATCTACCCTTTTTTAGTTTAAGACCATTCCCCCTTGTCCTATCATTATCTACCTGAGTAAAGAGTCCCTCTCCATCCTTTTTAAGACCCCTTTCAATTTCCCTCATTTAATTAAAGATTCAATATATAGTATGTTTCTATTTGATATCACCAGAGGTAGTCTAAACCAGATAAGAAGAGTTTAGGAATTCTGTCTGATACTGAGGACAGACCATAAACTCCATCTTGATCATAGAAGTAAGATTTGAAGATTTTGATCACCTGAGCTACGCCTGACAATGGAACAAATACTTCCACTGAAATTTCCAAACAGTGACACAGAAGTGGTAACGTTTAATCACAAAAGCATGATTCCCACTGACGTAAAAACACCTCTCAGTACGATGTCTGAGATGTGGAGAGAGGAAAGAAAAAAAAGAGGGAAAAAAAGCATTGAAAACTTACACAGGGTCACAGTGTAAATGACAAAATACTTTTATGCAGGCCCAGTGGAGAGGGAAACCAAAGACTGATCTAGAACGATACTGAAATATGGCAGAGAAGTATATTCCTTGTTTTAATGGGTATGTAGCTTTTGAGATAAAGACTAACTATTTAATAATTCTCTCAGACTCAGTGCATTGTTGGATATTTCTGACAACCGGACCAGGTTACGGAAGAAGGCCCAAGCACTGGTGACAAAGCCCCAACCTGCTGGGCTGTGCGATCTGCGACGGAGAAAAGTGCAGCTTCTCTGCACTGCAGACAGCAAAGGAACACCCCGAGGCAGCTGGAAACCTCACTAGTCCTGACCTACAGCATCCCTGCTTACCCTCATGCTCCTATAGCCAGAAATTACTTTGACTGAGCAGGACCCATCATCACCCCAGGGCTGCAGCTGGCTGCATGAAATAGCTCCAGTTCCAGCGCTGAATTTTAAGTGGTGGCAATCTACATCCAGCTCAAGAGCCACAGTTCAGTCGTTTATTGCACATTAAAATTTACAAAGCTTCCACTTGGTCTGGTTTGTTGTCCTTACCTTTAAAATTCAGAGGATAGATCATTTTGAAAAGTCAGTCTGAAGTACTACACGCTGGGGTACAGGACAGCTGCCAGCTGAAGATTTTGCATCCTAATATAAATGAGGCAGCATCTTTCCAGCTTCTCATTCACTAGTGGTTTACTAGGCTCATTGGGTCGACCACTACATGCATTTACGGGAAGAAAAGCACTGTGATGATTCGAGCGAGAACAACCACCAGCACAAAAGCCTCTAGGAGCGGAGTAAGGCACTACTGCTCTCACATCTGACTTTTGATTTTCATGATGGAGCAGGGCTAAGTGAGGAAGAAACGTACAGAGTAAAGAAATAAAAGCAAACAGAAACAAAATGGTAGAGGGGAGACAGGTTAGGGGATAATTAAAAGGGAGGTGAGATGGTAACCAGGCCAAAAACCTGGAACCTAACAGATGGAGCGAGGGCTATGGTGTAGGCCAGACAGCGCCAAGTGACTGCCAGCTCTGGGTGAGGAAATGCAGGATTGGAAGGTGAGCCGATTAAGCTACTCCTTAAGCCACGGAAAACAAAAATAAAAACAAAAACAGAGGAAACAAGTCTTCTTGGCACAAAAACCCCTCCAGATGGTACCGTGCTCTCTCCACCTAGATACAGGATTCAAAATGCCCAATAAATACGCAGATTATCTGACACTTGTGTTGCTGCCATTCCTACCACTGATTTTTTTCAGCTTCTATCCCATTTCTGCAAACCTTCACCACTTTTTTTGTCCACAGGCTACTTGGTGACATCAGACGGGCCTTTGAGGTCTTTTACAGTCAGTTCCGAGTTAGCAGCTCTCTAATCAGGCAGAAGCAAGTTACATCCACATACTCTGCCTTTTTCAGGCCCACATCTGATCGACTTTAACCACACAAATAGCAGCTTATCACCATCTCACTTGCAAAAATACATCACTCCAACATCAGCAAGTCATGTACTCACATAATTTTCTTCATCAAAGCAGTCCATAGCCTCTTAGTTTTCCAAAGCATAACACCTCAACAGTGGCTGTGTTTTTCTTATTGGTACAACATTTTTGAACATTCTGTTTCCAAACTACAACAAAGGCAGTTTCCCCAAAAAGTAAAAACGAAAATCCAAATGTCAAAAAAAAAACAAAAAAAACCAACACAAAACCCTAACAAATACAAACAAAACAAAAACAAATAAAAACTCAGGCAAAGCAGGGGTACAAAGTCAGAGATCTGTCAGTTCACAGATTTGACTGAAAACTTTCAAGAAGACCCGAGACCATTTAATCTGCTAGCAGGGATTACTCACCTTCATTATAATCCCTCCAGGACCAGCTGTCATTTTAAGATCAGATAATAGTCTAAGAACTGACAACTCCTTGATATACGGCATGCTAGTATTTGAAAAAGGTTGTTCATTTGACCTGTGTCATTGTTTAACCTTTAGCCCTATTGTTCCATTGAGGGAGATCGGCACAATTCTCCACGGGACCATACAGAAACTTTTTTTTTCCAGCCCTGCTAGACAGCACAGTCACTGGCCACTAGGCTTCAGTAATGACATCCAGGTTGTGACTGCCCACACAGAAAAGCTTTGCAGAAGAACTACAGGTCAGCTTTGGCATCATAAGCCAAACATTTACATCATTTCTGAGAGTTTCATTATTTCTTGCCTGCGTACCTGTATTTCCTGCTCAACATAATGGATTTCACCCTGGTGAAAGCATAATAATTTCAACCTGGTGAAAATCCTAAAAAAATTGTACAAATAAAAGGCTAAGGCTCCAAGTCTTAGTTCTTATATATTCTTATATGAAGCATTATAACACATTAATCTTGTTGGTCCTCAGTGTTTTAACATCACGGAAAACAAACCCAGCTTCTTCCACCGACTGGTGCCGTCCTTACGAGATGGGAGTGAGTGCAGGCAAACTGAACCATATTCTCTCCTTGACTTCTGTTGCACATGAATCCGTGCAAAGAAAACAAGCTGGGCAACCACAGTGACAAAACATGCAAGTGTAAGGACAAACAACAAAGATTCAACATTGCTCACGAACATCTTCCTAAAATAATTTGGAAGTCGCATTAAAAGGCAAAAGTGCTCACAGAGTGCATCTGTTCTCAGTCGACACTAAAAGACTAAGCTGTGTTTAGCAATTCCTTGATTATAGAAGCAGACAAAGTTAGTGAAACTGTTTCCTCCCCCAGTATCAAAGTTCAGCTAGGGAACATTTTTTGTCACCTGGGTACGGGCTGTAGATTCTCAGGATCTCTCTCTCTTTCTTTTCTTCCTGTTACCATCAAACCTCACTCTTACTAAAACCAGCAGAAGTCCATCAAAACATCTTAAAATAAAGTGGAAGACAATATTGTAAAGATAGCCCTCATTTCAAAAATCTAGTACCAACAACAAATGCCAAGGCAAAACTCTGAATGCTGCCATACTTTTTTAATTGCAACAGTGAAAGTGTTATTTCAGTTCACAATAAATCAATTTTTGGATTAGGAAAGAGTCATTACCCTTCAAACTCTGGTATTAAAGCATCAAATCCGTAACTTTAAGAACTATTTCATTATTGGACATACTGTATAGCACAGCACAAAGTTTACTGCTGTTTCAAGTAATTACTTTCACATTTTCACTGAAAATAACTAAATCTATGTGGAAAACATCATTTCTCCTGGCATAACTAACAGCAGAGTAAGTGGCTAAACCTTTTAAGTACAGTGCTGAGATTCCTGGCCTTTTTCAGGATTCTTCCTACAATCCTCCCAAACGCACAGCCATTTACCCATCCGTGATATTATTAATAAGAAGAACGGCCAGCACTGGCCTTCAGTTTGGAACACCAGATCTTAACTCAGTCCACAGAAAGGATTGATGGAGTGAGGCTGTGAAAAGCGGTCTAACAATGTTTGCTTTGGAGAGATTTAAATTTGTTTCCAGGGAACATATTTCAAAAAGTGAAGCGTCTCAAAACAGAAATATGTGATGTGTGGTTCCAGCTGAGGGAATTCAGAAGTACACTTGATTCTTTTCTTGACCCTAAGCAAAAGACAGCTGTGTTACAAGAAAATCCAAGAAACACTGCTGATGATACAATCTCCTGTTTATACCTGTTACTCCAGGCACTCAAACTGAGACATCTGAGTCACCCAGTACACATATTCCCTGCTTCTCTTCAGGCTGCCTGAGGAGTACAAAGCTTAAGGCACATCTCTCACCAAATCTTCTTCTCAGATGGAGATGCTGATAACCTGGGATTCTGCAAGACTGAAGGTAGGACTACAGAATGTGTATACATACCGCACACCAAGGAAGTCCAGCCTCTTTTCCATCGAAGTGTACATTGGCTTGTCACTCAAAGGGCACAATTATAAAGTATCACCTACCTAAGAAGCTAAATTTTAGTCCCAGATAAACTGCAGGACCTCTTTCAAAACACAGTACCTGAGGCAAGCCTCAAGAATGGCAAAACTCCTGAGGAAATTGTGCAAAATACTCCAAGGGATTATCCTGAATATGTATGTGATGAAAACGCTATTAAAAGAGGCTATGGTTTTTTTGTTTTTGTTTTTGGTTTTTTTTTTTTCAAATCTTGATAAAATATATTTTGACTGATCACTGATATGGGCTTTCCACTTCTACAGTTAAATATGCTGGCACAATCAGAGATCCAGCTTATCTCTGGCCAAAGGCTGCTATGTCCTTTGATCCCTCTGTGAAAAAAGAAGGATCCCTCTGGGGGTGACTCGAGAAGATGCATCTTCTGTCAGTGAAGTACAAGAGCTGGGCGTAGGGAAGAAACCCATGCTTATGAAAACACACGCTTTTCCCGAGATCCCTCATGGGTGCCAATCTTTAAGGACCTCTGGTCAAGAAAGGAAGGAACCTGTTTGATCCCAAGAATAAAGGAGTCTGCTGTTCTTGGAGAAGGCCAAGCCAAACAGCTAATTAAACGTAAGGAAAAGATCTACCTGAGTAGCTCCTCTTTGTCTGTCCTTTAGCGTTCACTCAACTGCCACCGTCTCTGGAGATGGATTGATGGATATGCTGAGTCAATCCGAGCATGAGCAGATTTAGAAGCTAGGAGGAATTCCCTGGCTCTCTCCAGACCCTTGCTGTGCCGAACACAGAGTTGGTAAACCCTACCAAGGCATTTGTCATTGATGCTACAGAAACCCAGCCTGTTCTCTCCGCTACGCTAACGAGGTGTTCAGAGCTGTGAGTACACTTGTTGCTATAGCTGCAGAGATGACTGAGTAAGCATAGGAAAAAGATCTCGAGCAAAGCGATACTATTTTTAAATGGTCCTTTTTCAGAACAGGACAACGCTTCTAAACAATAGCCTGCTCCGGCCATATGTAATTAAGCATTCTGTTCACAAAGCTGTGATGAGTAGGACAATGTCACCCTTGCATCGTTATCCTAAGGCAGTATTAGAGAATCACACAGTCATCAAGTTCACAGACCTAATGAAATGAAAATTGTATTTTTGACATAGCAAGAATATTTGAAATAAATTTGATTTGAAATAAATTTTTAATCTATAGAGTTCCCTTAAGCATTTATCAGTATTGCCTTAGATAAAACTCCTCATTGATGCTGGCAGTGCTACCTAAAATTCCCTACAGTTATAACAGGCTGTACAAACAATACTTAGATATCAACACAAAACTTCTTTCTTACTGAAAACAATCTTCAGAATTAAAGCCTCATTAGTTGTTTTTTTTTTAATTATTATTTTTATTTCACTATACAGCAGTCACTTCAAATCAGAACAAAGATTGCTTAAAACATACTTCATACGTTGTACAAAAACAAAACATAAAAGCCTATGGTTATTTCCAATTCAAAATGCAGAAAGCTTTAGAGCCTGCACTGGCTGTCACCTCAAAAAAAAAATCACCACTCCCATCCCCTCAAAAGAGGCAATAAACCTAAATACCCCAATAAATTTAAAACACCCAGACAGTACTATCTCAAAGATGATTTTAAGGTGGTAATGCTTCAGGGTGAGAATTTTTTCGTTGAACTGCATCATAACCTCAAACGCAGATTGCAATGTCCTTAGGGTTATATCTGGTATTGCAGACTTTCTGCTACCTTCAAATAATGCTTTTTAAAAGTTTCAGGTAAGTAACAAAAAGCAAAGAGAGATCCATGCTTCACATTTTCAAATGCCCTGCTCTCAAACCACTACTTCACTACTGTATCTGTTTCAAAGGTGTTTTCATTGCTTATAAAAAGTAGCAAAACCCTCAGAGGAAAATGAGCCCTCAGAGAAAGAAAAAAGTGCCATGTAACTGTTGTGCAAAGCCGTTATTGAATTTTACTCTAATTTGAAGTTAAGTGACAAAAAGAGGACTACTGAAACAATTTTTTTTAGTTAATAAAAGGTAAGAAATAATAATCTTTCATAATGTTCACTTCAATGAAACCCACCATATTATTCTTACTTCTTTTATTTTCTTACCAATTTGGTCTATTATTTGTGTGGAGTAAGTAAATCATGAATGTTTGAAATAATTAAATAAAAGAACCAACTTGCTCTGCACTGCCAGGTAACTCTACTTCTCCTGCTCTCCCTGGGTATCTCTAACTGCTGCATACAGTAACATTCTTTAAAAAAAAAAAAAAAGGAAGAAGAAAACTTGCCAGAAAACTGCTTCACTCTGTAATTCACAAGTTAATCAAACCGCATGGCAAAGAGAAGCATAAAAAGATAAAAAAAATCTTGTCCAAGCATTAGTGTCAAAAGCAATTATTAATTTATCATGAAACAAATTCTAGTCCTGTATAATTTCATTTTCCTCACCAATATATTTGATGCTTTACTGCTGGGTAATGAGACACCATGATCTTGAAGAATTTGTACTCAAGGGTTGGGAGAGGAAGAGAAAGAGCAGTAAACACCATCATTTCTTTGCTGACTTTGAACAATGCTGCAGTCGGAATTATTAAAATCCAATCCATGGACAATTAAGAAACCTCATTTAGATAGGAAAAAGAAAGTAGTTAAGTGTAATTTTCATTTCCTACTCTTTTTGGGAAGCAGATGATCCTTTCAATAGTCATCTTCTGGCTGGTTCTAAGCTGTACCTCACAGAGCTGCAGTACAAAGTATATTTTGATGAATTTTGAACTTTACCTCTTAAGAGGAACCAACTCTTAACTGATAGGCTGTCAGCATTTAACAATTTCATGTGTAAAATAATGATTAGATATACCTAGCCAGAGATTTGTTTATAGATGTGTTTTACCCAGAGAGCTTTCTAGGAACGCTTCCGGACATGTTCTCCTGTGATTTTCAAATAAGGTTAAATAACCTGGAACTCCAGAACACTTCAAGAAACTATAAATTTAGGTAAGAAACCCATTTTTAACACGTTCCTTTTGTAAAAGTTCCTTTTAATTTCAAGCTTGAAATTACATCCTAGACAAATTTGATTGTCCCCCTGTACTCGGCTCTGGTGAGGCCGCACCTCGAGTACTGTGTTCAGTTTTGGGCCCCTCGCTACAAGAAGGACATGGACGTGCTCGAGAGAGTCCAGAGCAGGGCTACGAAGCTGGTGAAGGGCCTGGAGCACAAGTCCTGTGAGGAGACGCTGAGAGAGCTGGGCTTGTTCAGCCTGGAGAAGAGGAGGCTCAGGGGCGACCTCATCGCTCTCTACAGTTACCTTAAAGGAGGCTGTAGAGAGGTGGGGGTTGGTCTGTTCTCCTACGTGCCTAGTGACAGGACGAGGGGGAATGGGCGAAAGTTGCGCCACGGGAGGTTTAGGTTGGATGTTAGGAAGAACTTCTTTACCGAAAGGGTTGTTAGGCATTGGAATGGACTGCCCAGGGCGGTGGAGCCATCCCTGGAGGTCTTTAAAAGACGTTTAGATGTAGCCCTTAGTGATATGGTTTAATGTAGGACTTGTTAGTGTTAGGGCTGAGGTTGGACTAGATGATCTTGGAGGTCTCTTCCAACCTAGACGATTCTGTGATTCTGTGAAATAGCCTTTTACTCGCTATGAAAAATTTACTTCGAATTCACGATGCTGACAATATTATTTTACATAGATGATCCAAAAAAATCAACCATACACATCCAGAGGAGTGATCAAAACATTTACAGTGTTTTATCCACACAACCTCTCTGATAGAATTGTTTGTGACAAACTTTCCCAAGACTGCTACTCTGCCAAGTGTTTTGGAAGTCCAACTTACGCCTTATCTCTTTATTTAGTTTTCAGCCACCTATCAGTTAGCCAAGTTTCTATTACTGCTTCTCTTGGGGCGAGATTTATTACCTGCTACAGGCTCAAGGAAGTGACAAAAGCAAATGGAAGGCACCAATTCGGTGTTCATTGTTCTGCATTGATGAGACATGGGACCACTTCTAACAGCAGTGCTGAGAAAAACTAGTTACTCCAGATGAAAGTATTATCCGTGAGCAATTTAATTCACAGAAGAGAATAAAAATATTTTACAGAATGTTAGGATACTTCTAAACTGAAGAAAAGAGTGCATAATGAAAGACAGAAACTCGTATATATTTGCAAGTCATATGCTTCACTTCAGAAAACCTAGGGCGATGTTTTAATAAGTAAAGCGTGGATGCATTCACTAGCATAGGCTCTTAGTAATCACTGCTGAACATGAAGTGGCAGCCCAAGCACAATTCATGACTCTTATCCTATGGCCAAATGGGAACTGGAAGCAAAAAAAGTTACTTTCTTACCTATGAAGGAGAATAGCATCGAAAGCATAGCTCTCAGATATTCCTTTAAGCTCAGAGGCATTTCAAATAAACTATTAACTTCTATGTCATCGTTCAATATTATGAAACTCAAGCATTAGGTTTTGCCAAAGTACAGGTTTAAATATAGGAAGAGAGGAATTCAGAAGGAATAGATGGTCTAAAACCACTTTTCAGAGTATCCCAAACTCCCATTCACCACCCAAAAAAACTCTGCTGAATAACTGGTCAGCAGAGCAATTTGCAGAAAGCAAAAAAAAAAAAAAGTTAAGGGAAAACCTATACCCAACACTGCATTGCTGCCTTCTGCACTCCAGCATAAACAACTAAAATCAAGTTTACCTTTCTTGAAGCGTAGATGTCGAAAAATGGCTTGTTTCGAACACTGAATGGTTCCTGCGCTTTGTCAATAAGACCAGTCTTCATTTTTTCATGTCGTGGAAATATAATCTCTTTTTCTATACAGGCAAGCCGAACATTAAAATCACACTCTCCAACCGGCTGTCCCTGCCAAGTTACAAAAATCAGCATTAAAAACAGACACCGAATTATTTGAACAGTAAGTTTTCCTGACATAGCATTTAGAATCACACGGATACATTTTTTTTCTTAATTGAACATACACATTTTTGTCAAGTATTTGTTTTTCAAGCCCTTGTCTCAGGTTGAAAGAAGTTAATGAAATAAAAGGTCACGGAAGGGTAAAAACCTACAACAATGCAATTTACAGAGTTAAGCAAAACCACTGCTTCAAATGTACTTTATTGATGTTTTGAAGGAAGCATTAATCATATCACAGAAAAGAGAAAACTACAGCTGCAGCTGGAAGTAGTGTCAAGAAACAGTGGCTGCAGAAACCTGCAAAATATGGGATGGCTCAGTCAACTAAAAGGTGATAAAAGCTCTTCTCTAATTCTCAATAGCATGCTCTGACCTTTCAAGATCTGATCTAAACCAGGAACTTCACATTGCTGTTTGTACACTTGGTGCATTGCACCAGGCAGCATGAGCATTCAAAATGCACATTTGTCAGATTATTAATTGCTCATAATGGAGTTTGTTGGGTTTTTTTTTGTATTTTGAACATTAGATGGTGATGAGGACACACTGTGGGCATCATTCAGTGAAAATGAGCAACAGGCGACTTGGAAATTTTCAAGTTAGTTTCAATGAGACGTGCCACTTTCACAGCAGTAAGGCACAAACGCATACGTCTGCGCTGCTACGAGCAGTAACCAGCACAGGAAGTTATTTACAGGAGATCATCCCTTGTTTTGCCATCTCATTCACACACACTCAAAAAACAACTTGGAAAAACCCTCCCTTTCCTGGTCCACAAAAATAAGCCCACAGCTTCAACAACAGGATTTTCCAAAAGCTGAAATCAGTGAGTGCAGAAACTGGAGGGCCAGTGTTCGTACTCCAAGAACGAGTTGGAGTTCTTTCCCACACTACACACAGCTAGAGAAGAAAGAGAAGGAGAACCTAACAGCAAGAAGCCCCACGCTAGCACGTGGCGAAGGGAACTGGTCAGTCTGAAAGAACACAAAGCAGGCAAGTGTCAAAAATGACGCCCTGAAGAGGCGCGCAAAGGTAAGAGATGGAAAGAGTAAACCTGAACAGGTATCCTGAGGCAGAGAAAAAGTGAGTGCTGATATCAGATGGATGAGACTCACCCTCCCCTCACCGGCGAGGCTGGTGTTCCCCAACTTCTTCTACACTTCACGCTCCCAAAGGGGCACTCGCTTCCTCCTACATTTCTTCCCTAGCGTCACATCCTTCTTAGACCTTTATCAGAAGCCCTCACTCGGTCATTGCCACAGCTTTAGGAAGCATTTGCTGCTCCCTGACCATACGGCTTGGTGTAACTCCCAGGCACTGCCTTGCAGGACTGCGCTTCGTCTCCGGCAGGAGAGGCAGCACAGCCACCAGCACTCGAGGGGCAAGCACGTCCCGCACCAAGATGCTGGCGAATCACTCGAGAACTCAATTTAACGGTGTCTGAGCTCATCCTGGGTTGTATAGCTGATTAAAACACAGAAAACCGTCACCCTGACCTGCGCAATAACCAGCTGAAGAACACGTAATTCTTTCCTGCAAAATGTGTACGCGTTCATCATTTCAATTTTATTACTTGTAAACTGTTCCTTAAGTTTTAGCAACATATAGTGCTCATGTTCTTTTCCCTTAAGCAGCTTTCCCACTCAGCCACATTTTATGAGTAGGTCTGAAAGATCGAATGAACTCATTAGCTTCAAATATTTGAGCCTACAATAAGCAGCCACATTTTTTAGAGACCTTCCTTACAACAATTCATTCAGGAATTTAGCATAGCAACTTAAATTTATTTCAATCTCCTAACAGTCAAATTAAAAGTTGAGCTGACTTCATGTGCCCCACGGAACAGCTGAATCACTTTCTTCTCCTTTAAATAATCCTCTCACTTCTCACATCTACTTGGAACTGATTATTTCCTGCAGCTCTGCCAATCACTTATTTTTATTTCAAAGCCTGTTAAGCAGAAGGGTGTGTTACCGGGATATACCACTCGCTTCCATCACCCAAAGGTCGGAGCGAGGCTGACATCAGGTTATACGAGATGGGAGAAGCCAGGTAATGCTGCCGAGCAATTTCTTCATCAGCCAAGTAAGCCCAGAAGTTAAGGCGTATTTCATTCTCCTCAAAGCACAGGATATTAGCAGTAAGAAAACTAACGTAACGTTGAATGTAAAGCAAGGATATGCTGGATAAAGCCAACATTAGGACAGGAGAGCAGCTTCTTTGTTAACAGAAATTGCCATAATCACAAAATAAATGTTGCTAATATACAACGTATTTGTCCCAGACAGATCCAAAATCTTCAAGTGGTAAAATCCTAGCTTTTAGCACACAAGTAGGAGGGCAATGTAGGCTGCAGTAAATAATTTGCAGACCTTGACAAAACCAGGATGAGATTATTTAGTTTATAAAGCACACATTTAGAAGTTCTCCAGAAACAAGACATCGATGCATTCAAAATCAAAATGCAGGCACTAAATACTGTTATGTTTTTAAGCAATACAGAGATGTTTTTATTAATTTAAGCATTCAGACATTTGGGGTTTTATTTCAGTATGTAAGCTTCTACTCATTTGAGAAGGATGAGGGTCAGCACCACCTAACAGCACACTTACTTAGATGGCAATCCCTACTCTAGACATTTCCATCCTAAAATAAATTTGCTAGCACAGGGTAAAACCCAATTAACAAGTAGCATGTGTTTCCTGTCTATGCTAGGAAGTTACACTTCCCCCTCACAGTGATTAAAATGCATTCCAGAGCAAAATATCGTTCAGAAGAGCCTCGGGAGAGGAGTCATCTGTTGACTCAAGACCTCTTCCCAAATTTTTTTTCACCTGTTGAAACTCTGTGCATTGCACTACAAGGTCACAGCTTGCAGTATATATGACGCTTCGAAAAATCGTTTTGATTTTAAGCACAGTCTCCCATGTGTCCTCAAAATGTAAAAGACGACTTCTAATGAGATTTGGAAGCTACGCAAGATTGAACTTTTCAAAATTTTAACTTAAAATATTTCAGCTGAACTTCTCACTTGAACCCATACCCAATAGGTCACATAAGAATCTAGTGGACCACAGAAGAAATACATCTAGACATACGAAAAAATCTGAGTGCACAGCTCTTTAAGCATCCATTCTCCTAAGGGACTAGGGAAAGGCAATTTATTTGCTAAAAGGAGCTTAAAAGGAAAAAAAAAAATCACAATCCCAACAGGGTTCCTCCAAACGGATGCTGAAAGATGGAATTTGGTCAAGCGTCGGGTTCTGTCCTGGTACATCAGGGGTGGCTAAATTGTAGCTCCTGTGCTTCTCCGGGTCCTCAGAGACTTCCGTGTTAAGTCAGGATCTCACGGCTCTGTGGCTACGAGGGCTGGTGAGTGACTTACACCCCAAGCCTGTAGACACAGGAAGATGGCAGGAACCACTGAGAGGGGTCTATCAGGATAAGAGGATTTCTGCTTCAGGCCCCTCTCTCTGGGAAGGAGAAAGGGGACGTGGGACATCTGAGCAGCTCCTGGCATCCACCAGCTGTAAGTCTGCCCTCCTCCAGCCTCTAAGGCTGACCTTGTGGTGACAGCTCGGGAAATCTGGTGAGCTTTCCACGGGAAGTCCTTTGGATGTGGGACAGATAACCAAATGGGGTACGTAGGTGCTAAATCCCATAAAAACACTTCCTATTAGAATTTGATATTTATCCAGCTTCTGCCCGACGCAACCGGAGTAAAAAGAAAAATAATGTGTGCACTGTTGATAAGCAGCTTGGTCCAGCACGAACTGAGAATATTTATTCTCTTCCTTTATGAGATATGGTTCAAAGCCTACCTGCCAGCAAAGCCCGTTCTGTTTGCTTCCCCAGAGCAATACCTTAACCATGAATAATTCAGCACAGACACGCATATACGTTCTGCGCACGTCCTCACTTATTGAGCCATAGCAGAACATATGTCACAACTGTCTTAGCTTTAATGATTTTGAGAGAAGAATAAAGAATAAGCACAGGCTGATATTCTACCCTGTGTTTAGCATTATTATTGACAATTCAAGGCACCCACAGCTGACATCTGCATTTCCAGCTAAAGCCCATTATTAGTTCTCCCGTTTTCTGAAGACCCTGCAGTCAAATATTTCGCATTTAATATTAATGGTCTGGCATGTAGTTCTTCTGACTGGGGTTTTATAGATGCTGCTATTTTTCCGATACAGATAGCTTCTACGTAAAAACAATCTGGAGGTGCTGTTTCATTCTCCAAATACGATCATTACTATGTTCAATCAACTAACATTTTTTTCCATTTTTGATGAAGTTTTCTTTTTAAAACAGGACAACAAGTATTAGAGAACTAAAAAACGTTGGAGAATTATGACTCCGAAATTTTTCATCTCTAAAACACAAAAGATAAGAATTATTCTAAACTGAAAATGCAATTTAAAATTCGTTTTTTCTAACTTTTGTCCCTCAGATGTTCAAAAATAATAGGTTAATGGCAAGGAATTAAGTGGTTTCAAAATGGTTTCTGAAATTTATATTTGCACCCATGAGGTACAGCGCATGACATTATTTCAGTTGTCTCAATTCATCCAATGTGTTGAGAGAACATAATTACTATTTATACGTTGTCAGCTTATACAACGGAATATTGCTTTGATTTTATCACAGAACAAAATTGGTTTGGGAATCAGACCTATTAAAAGATTACTTAAGACATGTATTTAATTATTTGTATTTCCTTTTTCAAAAAAATAAAACAACTGATAATAAATTCATATATGTATGAATCAACAAAGGAAGCAAATTTGTATTCCATGCATAAACATCAAGGCCTAACAGAAGATACAAATATAGCTCCAAGCTTTTTTTTTATTATTATTATTAGCAAATGTAACTTGAATGGAACAGCAGGACTGTCAAAACTGTGACTAAACAGATAAGATCAAAACAGAAGTAGATGGTACTACAAACATTGCTCCCTTCCCCAATTTTCTCCTCCTTGAATTGCTCAAAAGAAAATACATATTCAAGACAAAAACCATAAAACCTTATAACTGCAAGAGGATGAGAAGTACACTTCACCAGTGTAAAGGTAATGTGTGTAAGGCAGAATATTTATGATCACTGCAAGTGAGAGAATTATGATTCTCACCAGTATCGCCGTGCAAGAAAGAGGCAGACTTGTGGAAAGCGTCAGCTACAGAGGGCATACACCTTACCGACCTCTTTGGAAAGCACAGCTCTAGCGAGGCATGGAAAGCTTAGTAGCTGCTACTTTGGGAACACAGACAGCTCCGTCCGACTCACTGTTTGACTGCACGGACAGTGGCTTCATTTAGGATCTTTATAATCCTTATAAATCCTTCTGAGCCTTCAAAAACAAAACTCAATCGGGGGATTTTTACCGGGGTGTAAATGATTGAAATCTACAGGAATGATGTTTTGTCTAGACTGGCTGCCTCCCTCATGTGTTTTGAGAAGAAGATGAACTTCCCATATTTAATTGCAGAATTAAAGTCAGAATTCTAATAATCCATAGCTGTAAGACAGATTCTCTATAATCATCATAGGACATTTACACACAAAGATTCACACTGTCCTCACAAGAGAATGTAAATTTAAATCGTTTATTCAGCGCTGAATTTAGGCTATCAGCAAAATAGAATACTGAACACAGGGCTTTACTGCTTCTGCTTTTTTCTTTCTGATTTTTGCTTGTGCTGCTGTGCACACAGTTTGGAGACATCTTAATTGTGACAGCTACTAGTTGGTCCAGTTAATTCCAGTTATTCTCTTTCTGCTCCTGCTCTCCTCATACTCTTCCCACCAGCCATTCAGTGACTCATCATAGGGACAGTTACTGTTGGCTTTTACAACAATTGTTATGTTGAAGAATTATCATCCCTGTTGATTAAAAAAAAAAAAAACATGGGAAAATTCTCACAACTTGGAGACATTGTTCAGAATATTACATACTTGAAAAGATTGCAGCACTGAATTTTTAGGATAGAAATCACTCTGTAGTATTCTAAAATAAGACTGCCCAGTAGAGTAAGCGTAAAGTCTCCTAAGAAAATTAAAAAATAATAATCAATCAACAATCAGCACTGGTTCACAAGTGTTCTCTTAAAAAGGGAGTCGTATGCTTTTCCTAAACCATGATAGAATTAAAAATTAAATATCTGACTATTACATATTTCACACTCTTAAGACTTGTAAAAGATCTGTAACTTTAAGGACACCATTTTTCTAAGATACCTATTTTGTTACGTGCATGGTTAGCTTATGAATAAGAAATACTAATGAAACGTTATCATACTTATTTCAAAAGAAGATGTTTTTCTTCATACTTGGTTTAAATAAGAGAAATATTCTAAACAGGATGAAAACATGACCTTCACATTCTCTCCTACGACAAGTCCTACACCAGATGATAAGAGCCACTCAAGTTATTCAAACATACTGAGAATGGAACAGAGGATATTAGAAAGATACTGCTTTCACCTTCATAAACCCTATCCTGTATTATATAGTTCTGTTTTGGTTTATTTTTTAAAATTCTTTTCACCTAAAAGCAGGAAGCAGATAGCAAGGCAGAAGACAGAGAGGAAGCTGAATATATGCAATATTAGGGCCAGAATGTGTAGAAAACTGTAGAAAAGAAAGTGTAGAAAAGGAGAAATTAAAACTAAATTAGGGAAACAAGACAAAATTTGAACACACTCCCACGGGTTCCATGTAATATCCTTCCAACCATCTTCTATTTTGCCTATACTTCTTCCCTTTTTAAAATATATTGGATAAATAGCCCTGCGTTTGACTTAAAGTTCACTTTCCTCAATACGGGAAATAATAATGCCGCTGGAAGACCTGCCCCACTGTAAAGTTTTTCAGCACTTTAAACTTCAGTTGTGATCACTGCCAGGTTCTTGAGAGATCTGAATATTTGCCTAAGACAGGAGTTGGGTCCAAGTCTACTTGGCAGTTCCTATGGTAATGGCTGTTATAAACTGCAAGGAGAGAGACAATTTTTCTATTTAATCATGTTACAGTTCCCAACACAAGAAGATAAAAAAAATATTGCAAATAAAAAGTGAGGATTTTTTTTAAAGGCTGAAAATATGAGAGAGAGAAAAGCAGGTTAGCGAAAATACAGAGAAAATTATTTTCATTTACAATGCAACTTCAACATCCCGGTCTCATGTTGTAATTGTCTTAGCAAGTATTATAGTTTGCTGAAGAACTGTCACATCAGAGTAAATAAGAGCAAAACCTACGTAACCCAAACACCTGAAAAATATAACAGATTTAATATCATGGCAACTTCTACAGCTGCTTCTGGAAAACTACTTGTCCCTGTATCTCCCTCCCAGGAGCAACACTTCATGCCTCTTCTCCTGACAATTATACTAGTGGTGATCTGCTATTCAAAGGGTTCTCATGAGGCTTGCTTCATACGAAGGCATGGAAACACTTACCTTTGGGAAAAAACAAGACATGACAAAATTTAATACAGTCCCTTTGCTTTTACATAACAGTCCAATAAGCATTCTCAGTTTTGACAATTGTGAAAAACAAACTACCTTCACTGCGGTTTGTAATGCCCCCAGGGTTTGGAAAAGGAGTATCTAACTCAGAGATGCAGGGGAAAGGAAAAATATCACATGTATTTTTCACACAGTCTAACCAGAAAGTAAAACAGTCATCCTTCAAACTAACCACAATGCAAAGGAATGCTTCCTGACAGCAAGCAGCTTATTAGATAAAAAGCACATAATGAGGAACAAGAAAACACCGAAGATACCCTGGTCACCCCTCTTCAGCAGTGATTTAATTTTTGCAGGAGGGAGTTTTAAAGAGGGATGCAAAAATGCTTAAGAATGTTACCTTTTGGTTGCATACGTACTTTTCCCAAGCCCAAGGAGCAACAGGGAAAACAAAACTATTGGAAATTCACAAAACAAGTGAAGATATTTGCACATTTTGCTGCTCAGACATACATGTCAGTCTTTTAATAACAAATAAAAGTGATGATCAACAGGGAACAGGGATAAAACAGGGAAGACTTTGAAAAAGAAAACTACTCAGTATGCATTTCTGTCCATCCATCTCTACAGACCTGAAAGCTTCCCCCAGCATTCCCTTACCGTATTGATTCTCCATCTTACAAGCTCTCCTAACCCATTTGTTACCCTCCCTATTCCATACCACCACTCTATTCACGTACCCTTTAAAAATACTCAAATTGACTACAGTATGTAGCTTCCACTGGCCAAGCTCTCCCTGCTCTCTACTCAACATCCAGTAAACCGCATTACAAAATTCAGAGGAGGAGGAGAAAGCAGGGGTATTAGCAGCTGTGTAACCTCATGAATTCAAGCAAGAGATCTGAAAATAGCAGAGAGGCTCTGGAGATGCCAGAGTACTGCAGACACAGGCAATCTTGCACATCTTTCTCAGTGTTTCACCAGAAAGTAATGTGATGTATAATACGTAGATGCTCTGCATTTCATTTACCTGAAAACCTCCTCCTGCCTTTGCTGTGATAGGAGGATGTACATACAGGTTTTTAGAACATAAAGCAAAGACAACTTGTAGACATCCAGGCACCTGTGAGGTATGTCTCACAAAAAAAAATAGCAGAAAGGATTCAAGTCTAAACACATGCACAGCATCTGCATTTTCCAGGGTACTATTAGCAACAGAAGTTATTTAAACCTGTGCTTTCAAGTGATACCATTTGAGAAATAACCTCAGAATTAGAAGCAACAGTGGAAAACTCACTGGCAGTCAGGTGCACTTGTAAATGGAAAAGATTATGCACGTAAATGCTCGCATCTCTGAATTATGCCCTCAGAATTTTCATAGCGTATTTTTAAGATAAGGTTACTAGACTAATAAAGCAGAGACAGCATGTACTGCGAGCTCTGCATCGCTTTAAAATTAGGTTTATAACGGAAAAGTCGGACATGGTAATATTTTACAGGGATTTAAAACAAAAATTTTTCATGCATGAATTCAATGAGCCCACCACTGGCTGTGGGCAGGATTTATGGCCAGAATGTGTGTGTACAGTGACAAATTTAATCTAACAGCTACAGCATTGTTACACAGGACAGCCACAGGAATCTTGATCTTGGCTTAATTTAATGCACAGAATTTTCAAAACTTTAATCAAGACTATCTCCTTTTCAAACATCAAAATAATTATTCTTTTTCAAGCATTCAATCTATTCTTACCATTGCAATCTGCTCTCAGGAAAACTTGGCTAGAGTTTAAAAATTTAAAGGCCAGGGTTAGAAAGAAAAATAAAAGCACAATTCTTTTTCAGCATCTTTGCTAAGAATCCATTAATTAGATCCTACATTATGCCAATGTACTTTTTATTACTTCACTAAGTAAAAAATAAACAGTTGCTTAGCTTTAGTGTTTACACATCTAAACGTAGCTACTGAGTACGATCTAAGAAAAAGCTTGTCAAAGCAAGGTTTTTCAGAAAGCTGTCTCAGAGATGACTAGAGAAGGAAGACATTTTCTTTTGCAGACTGTTTCTGATAACAGGGATTTGGATTTACTTGTGTTTACTTCTGGGACTGTTAATTTTTCTGTTGTCAGCTTCCTCTGTTAAACTAGATTTACCCACCAAGTCTGAACATTTTACTAACTATTCAGGTGAAAGAGTTAATGCAATACAACTGCAGTTATTATTATGAGCTTATCTACATATAGCCAAAATACAGGAAGCTGGAAAGCACAGTACCTGAAGTACTGTGCATCTGGATTACTGCATTCAGCTCTGGGGCCCCCAGCACAAGAAGGCCATGGACCTATGTGAACAAGTCCAGAGGAGGGCCACGAGGATGACCAGAGGGCTGGAGCAAGCACCTCCCCTGTGAAGACAGGCTGAGGGATTTGGGGTTGTTCAGCCTGGAGAAGACAAGGCACCGGGGAGACCTCATAGCGGCCTTCCAGCACCTAAGGGGGACTGCAGGAAAGGTAAGGGGGCTCTTTGTCAGGGAGTGGAGTGATAGGACAAAGAGCAATGACTTTAAACTAAAAGTGGATAGATTTAGATTAGACATTAGGAAGAAATTCTTCACTCAGAGGGTGGTGAGGCACTGGCAAAGGTTGCCCAGAGAAGCTGTGGATGCCCCATCCCTGGAGGTGCTCAAGGCCAGGCTGGATGGGGCTTTGGGCAACCTGGGCTGGTGGGAGGTGCCCCTGCCCACGGCAGGGGGCTGGAACTGGATGGGCTTTAAGGTCCCTTCCCACCCAAACCATTCTGTGATTCTATGATTCTATGAAATAACAGGAAATAAAATTTCCTCTCTTCTTTCCAATGTCAGGAGCATTCTTGTCCTCTACCCTCAGCCCCCAAATTAAAAGCAGAATGCCTGACATTTCAAAAAAACATCACTTCCTGAACTTCAGAGAGAAGATGCCAAAGTTAGTGAACTAGAAGACACTCTTACATCTGCGCTGGTCAACTAACACTGCAAAGCCTAATCTCTGGCCTTGAAGCCACTGAAGTCCAACAATGTTCATCCTACCTTATTCTCCAAAAGAGGATGACATCTCAGAAAGGCTGCTAAGAATGGTCCCCGAGCAACATCAAATCTTAGACTACTCCTGAGCTCAAGAGCACTGTAGCCACCCAGGGCCAAAACTCTGCCAGGGTCCATTTTAACTACTGAAAGAGAGGATGAGGTTTCAGTACGAGCACCCTGCCCCTGGCACAGTTTCATGTATCACTACAGATTTGTGTAGCCTTTAAGAACGTGGTTTTGAGAGAGAATTTTATATACACTGAGGTGGTTTTTGTTGTTGTTTTGTTTGTGTTTTGTTTTAAGAAAGATCCAAGCAAAGCAGTGAAAAAAAGCAGTAGGGATTGCTCTGGGTTCCCTCAAAGAGTTGAGGCTGAAAGGTTGACTTATTTCATTTGCATATAGCTTCCTTTCTATGAATTTGCTTTTAGCATGTGGGATGAAAGCAGTAATACAGCAATGTCATATTTTGAGTTGCTATTAATAATAATTAACATTATGATTCAGACTGAACAAAATGACAACAATCTTTTTTTAATCTCCCAAAGAATCATTTGTTTTTCCTGACATAGGCACGTCTTGTAGCACAACGGGATGACTTGCCACAAGCTTCTGGAAACTACATGTCACAGAAACAAGGATTAAAAAGAAACGAAATCAAATTGTTCCATCAAAAACCATGAAAACTGACTTCTTCAGCAGTTACAGATGATAAGCATCAGAATTCAATAAAAGATTTGTCCTAGAAGAAGACAGCCAAGGCAGATTATTTCCATGTTTTCCCTGAGAACTCCAGTATATGTCTCTCCCAATCAATGAAACCCTGTTTTTATTTTTCCCTTCTTCCTAAGACTTTTCCTGTCTAGATACCTAGAGTCAAATGCTCAGTACATATTTCAATCACAGTTTATTTTCTTGGTTTCTTTCACCTTTCTAGAAGGCTGCTGTAGTTGATTCCTGCTACACCACAGCAAAACTGAAAAGCTAAGTAACAATAAGCCTCACCGATAACAATGTGATTAAAATTTTTAAGACTGGTCTTCTTCCACTCTCTCTCATCTCTAAATCTGCTCCCTGGTTATTCTTTTTAAGTTGTTCCGATAGCCTGTGCTCACCATCAAGTTTCTGTTACCATTCTCTCCCGATGATCACATCATCCTTACTTGCAGTGGTTTCCTCGCCTTCTCTGTGTCAAGCTCAGATGAAACACTGCCCAAGTCTGAAGAAAGATCCTATAATGTACTGAGACACTACACTCAGTGATTCCATGATTTTTTCCCAAATCACAGTACTTTACACAAAATTAAAACCCTTATTTTTATTCCCAACTGATCCATGACCACTGGAGCAGCTGACCACTGCTGCTCTTAGAGCTCAAATTGATATTTGTCTCAAATAGGTAATGGTTCAAAATTCCCTGTCTCAGACAGATTGTGTTGTCTAACTGCCACACTTCTGAACACCCATTTTAAGAAAATTTAGCCCCCAAAAATAAGGTAACAAAGAACTAAAATAAATACAAGAATAGAGTACAGCCCAATTTTGAAGCTTGACAATAGTGTTGGGTGAAAACACTGAGAATTGTTCAAAACAATATTACAGCAAATGACAATTGGACACTTTAAATTATGACATTATCTTGCTGTGATCTAAAATGTTAATTCCATGATTTTTCTCTGTATATGTTAACAGCCTTCACTGTACTATTTACAGCCATCCTGAGGGGCGCAAGCTGACGTAATTCTTACTATAAATGTATCATGCAATCTGCAGAACTATCTATCACCTTACTTCAGCACTGTTCTGTATTTCTGTGTTGGTGCCGGTCATCCTAACGCAAATCCTCAGCAGTATTAATAGTGCACATAAGTCTTCAGGACTTAGCGTAGAATCTGTGAATTTAGTATTTTAGAAGAAATCTTCTGACAAAAACCATAAAACTTTGTGCATTTAGCTAGTATAGGATGGTGTGCATTTAAAATAGGTTGAATAGTTAAGAATAAAGTCAACTGAAAGTACCTCTAGTTCACTAGACCTCACTTAAACATAAGACTTTCCTAAGCAGACAAGTGTTCATCAGCAGCTTGTATTCACAGTTCCCCCACTGCAGTGCAGCATCTCTAGCCGCAGAGCAAGCAGAGGATGAGATGGGGATATGCCGGAAATCTTGTCATTTAGATGGTGGCCAGTGAGTAGGGTAACTCCACGACTCACCTTCAGAAGACGCAACTACTTGCAAGATCCAAAGCAGCAGTGCAGAATTCCCTGAGCACTTCGTGTAGCCCTCTGCTGTTGAGGGGGTGCTTTTGGAGATGGGGTTGGTTACTTGCAGGGGGATGTTTTGTTTTGAAACAGAACTGGCGTTCTGTGTAATTACTTGATTTGAAGCTCTGCTAGGAAAATTATACGATCTGACTTACTCGCTCTAAAAAAAGGAACTTATTCTTTCCTGCCAATTACAAGTTTTCAATACATTTACCTCTCTTTGTGATAAAATTCTGTTGACCACTTCTTGCCAAGCCAAACATCCTCGGGTGCCCAGTTTTGTAATTAAGTACCTAAAATTAACCTAAAATCCGCTATGCTTTTTAATCTTTGTGGTAGGACAATTGCTAATGAATTCTTGCAGCTGAAGCCCTGCTTGTACTCATCCTGATAACATTGTTTTAATTTGTCCTTGACATTAAAATTGTATTACATACTAACCAATTCCTCACTCTCAGTCCCAATGTTAAAAAACAAAACAACAACAAAAAAAACACACTAAGTTTAAAGCATTTACAGCTCTGCTCAAAAGCAGACTTTCCTCAAACCTTAACAATCCTCTGAAAACCCTCATCATTTCTGCTCTTTGTGAGGTAGGATTCTTCATGTTAAGTTTGGACATTTGCTACAAATGAGGGTTCCCTTCCCTCACACCCCAAAAAACATTTCACCGAAGTATTTACGACTTATGCTGGGCAGCCCAGTCAAGCTGAACAGCATTTTATGCAAGTCTAGAAGAGTCAGCGGTAGTTTAAGAAGTGGGAAATGCACTGTGTTTCAGTCACACCGTTTGTCCTGTTAGGAACACTAAAACAATTTCGTATTTCCAGAAACTCTAAGATACTAGCCTGTTTTTCCATGGGCAATTTAGTCACAGGCTCTGTGACTACATTTAACACCCTGCTGTGGTTTAAATCCAGCAGGCAGCTGAGCCCCACACAGCCACTCGCTCACTCCCCACCAGTGGGACAGGGGAAAGAATCAGAAGGGTGAAAGTGAGAAAAGTCTGTGTTGAGACAGAGATGGTTTAATAAGAATGGGAAAAACTGTGCCTGCAAGCAAAGCTGCATAAGGAATTTGCTTCTTCCCATCGGCAGGCAGGTGCCCAGCCATTTCCAGGAAAGCAGGCTCCATCACACGTAACGGTTCCTTGGGAAGGCAAGTGCCACAACTCAATGCCCTCTCATCCTTCTCCTTTCCCCTATCTATTATCGCCAAGCACAAAGTCATCCTTTGTGTACCGTACCCTTATCCAGAGGTATGGGACATCCCTTTGGTCAGTCTGGGCCAGCTGTCCTGGCTGCGTCCCCCCCAGCTCCTGGTGCACTCTCAGCCTCCTCACTGGCAGGGCAGCACGTGAAGCAAGGAAGAGCCGGACACTGTGCAAGCTGTGCTCAGCAACTACTGAAACACTGGTGAATTGTCAACACTGGTTTGGTAACAAATCCAAAACACAGCACCTTACGAGCTACTAGGAAGAAAATAACTTTATCCCAGCAAAAACCAGCACACACATTCTGTTTTCACAAAATTATTTTAAACGTTTTAAAAAGATATATATGTTTAAACTGACCCTTCCTGAAAAACATTTTCTTTCCCTTACACATGAGAAATCACCAGAAATTTTATTTCATAAGTGATAACAAGTGAAACACACTGTCAAGTTTAGTTCTTCAAATAAGCTTCAAATAGGAGACCCTTTCATAAGACCAACTTCGAATTTCACGTATATCATGACTTTGGGGGGAAAATACAATAAATTAAACAACAAAAAAAAAATCTACAAAGGTAACATGCAATAGCCATTTGGTGACTTTCAAACACGTACCGTCTTTGAAAGCTGCTGTAAAAAAAAAAGTTTCTCATTCTCCCCATTTTTCAATAGTTCTCTCCTGTGACCACAGAGACTTGATTTCTAGCTGTCAAAATAGGCTTCTCCTTTTCCACAACATTTTTCTTTCTCACCTATTTGCCCTACAGCCAGCATAAACAGGGGAGTCTGCTGTAGAGCACAATTATCAGAGAACCAGATGCCTGGTTTCAAAGTGAAATTTGAGAAACGGGTGATGGAGTAGCCTAGCAAGGAGCACTGTGATGCTCACGTAACATGTATGCCGCTGACACGCTAGCTTCTCCATCCACTCTCAGTTTTCACTGTCTCTATACTTCAGACACGTTCCAGAAATGGGAAATTTTCACACAGTCCTTAGCAGACTGTTTCAAACCACCACCACATGGAAATGAATCAATGCCTATTAGAAGGCTGCTTTCGATCTTAATTCTGATGCACTGCATTTTATTGACCTGCAAAATACCCAGACACTTTTGGTGCTTAGGTTTATTCTCAAGCTCTTAATAATACGGATAAGATTAAAACAGAAATGAGAATCAATAACTAATGATAAAACCAATAAAACCAAAAGTACTTACATTAAACTTAATAATGTCATATATCAAGTACCGAGGAACAACCTGTCCGTTAACCTTGTCAATGATCATTTCCTAAAACAAACAAAAAGACATTTAGGTTTATCTCATGAATACAAAAAGAAGCCAGCACATTTATAGCTAGCATTTATACCTGTAAGCATGATGTAATCAAATAATGGCCACATTTTTAGTATCAAAAATATTTTACAGTATGTCAGCATTATAGAAGTATTATTGCTCTAAATGCCTCATGAAGCATTCAGCGAAAAGCCAAGGAGCTGTCCTAAGGTTCCACGTTTTGATCTGCAACATTTACCCATTAGTTTCTCCACAGCTTTCAAAATCATTACCTTCCTTGAGGGAATAATGTGTTTTTAAAAACCTCAGTAAGAACTGCAATCCTAAGTGAACTAACCACTTTTGGAAATCTCACCTACAAGGAGAACCGGTAAACAAGCTAAGAACAAGCATTACCATCCATTTTCTATGTTCAGCTTGGATCTTTTCACATTAGCTGTGTTCTAAGCAGCGGTGACAAGTGCAATTTGTTTGAATGTTGCATTGTGACTCAGCAGTAGGGTTCCTTCAAATGGAAATATCACAGATAGTACCGCTATCACATGAAACTAGTTCCAATTCAATACACACTGGTAATCCACCTTGAAAATACGTCAGCAAGGAGAAAGTCTATTAATGATCACCATACAATAAATACATATACCTTAAATGCTGATACTTAAATCTGTGCTCAGACTTGTGATATGAATTAGACACAGTTTATTAGTTTACTAAACTAATACAAATTATTTAGTTTCATGTAAATTAGTCACGATTGCAAATGGTAACAGTCAACCAATGGGTAAATCTTTCTCAAGCACAACTTCGAAATATTCACTTCTCTAAATACTATGCGTCTTCCTCCGTCCTGCTCTCCACCACCCAATTATTGGTTATTAAGATATTTGTATCTACTAAGGACTTTTTGCTGCCAATAAAAAATTAAAATTCCAAATTCACACACATGACATGAAACAATCAAAGATAAAAATATTTCACTATGACATGATGAAAACAAAGCTATGTGCTCAATAATTAATCCAAAAAGAGAACTTTATATCAACTCAAATTCATTTAAATGTTTCCTGCTAGTTCAATAACATTTTTGTTTTACAACCTTGTAACTTCTCTTAGAATCCCTAACTTCTACAAAGTAAACTCTAACAAGATTTTCATTGTAAGATTAATTTTAAGTCTGTACACATACCAAACTTCTTGAATTGTACCTAGAATGTAATCACATTTGGCTTTAAAAAAAATAAGCAAGCAGTTTTAAAATGTAAATTTGTCTCAAAGTAAATACAAAGCTTGAGGCATTTAAACCTTAACTAGAAAACTCAAACCTATTGTTCTCAAATAACAATAGGGAAGCAGAAGTTGGCTACTTTTTTCTTTTTTTTTTTTTTTTTAATCTCATCTTTTATAAACTGAATACAGAAATGGAGATTGTTTTTTCATGGCCAAGACTGAAAGATACTCTGAATGACTAATCTGAATGATGCAAAGCTAGCATTTGTATACAAAACCCTGAAAACATGCCAGGGCCTGGTATGAAAGGATTTTAAGTCTAATTTTCCAAAATCTGGATCTCTGGATATTCTTTTTAAGACTAATTGTAAAATACAGCCAAGAGGACTTTAAGTTTTCTCTGGGATGTTTAGTTTTAACACAGAATTAAATTTAAGAACAAAACCTCTTCTCTACTTCAGACACATATAAACCTCTTCAACCCTATTGCGGGTTAGACCAGCCTCTTGCCACATCTCCATTTCTTTTCTTCCTCTTTTTCTCTTTTCAGATCCTGACTGAAATCCCAACTACCAAACACACGGTAACGCAATATGCTTCAGTAGTAGAGATGACAAATTCCTGTCTTGCTCATCTCCATCATGACACCAGCGTTCACTGCTCCATTAGTTACGCCAATATAACTGTCATAAGGCAAAAGTTGCAATGTGATCATAAGAATGATTCAGATTAAAAGTACTCTAACACATCATTATTTAAGACTCTGATTTCAGAGTCTTTCTTGAAATTGTAAGAATTGAAAAACACCTCAGGGATTAGATCTCAGAAGCAAGTTCATGGAAATATGAACTATTTGAAGAACTCATCAAATTCAAACTCACTCATTCTGATCCGATTAATAACCTGATACTATAAGGCCATATTTAAGCCGATTTCTAGGTAACTAAAAACTTAAAATGAAAAACATTCACATGGCAACATAACAGAACACAAAACTATTCACAAGACACAGCTGCATCCGTGCACTGCCTTCTATGTGTCCTGTGTAGGTTTACAGGCACTGTGGTGTGTTTCCATATTACCACTGCTAGGAAATCTGATTTTTACCATTTGTCCATTGGCTGCCACTTTAGATACTTGCTTAACCTGCAGGTTTGCAGAACAAGCTCCAATGGCCAGTTTCTTTAATGTAATCTGGAAAAGTGTGCTGGTGTTAATCTTCTTTTCTGGTGCTGCGGTGCACAGTCTTACAGCATATTAGAAACAACGACTGTGCTAAAAGCATTGAGCTGGACACGAACCAAAAAGAACGATGCTGGACTGACAGCTCAGGGAACTCCCCATCTTTCCATGAACAGCTTATTTAGCAAGCAACTTGGACTTAAAATAATCCAAAATTTAATCACAAATCAAAGGATCTCATCTTACCAGTAACTTACAGAACGTACAGTTAGTTGAAACAGAGTATGAAGTCAGATCCCATCACACATCTGTTTATTGCTCCTTTTCCTCTTATCCCTTGCCTTTTCCTTTATCCATTTACCTTCAATACAATTCTAGCCACTGCTGTCTTTTAGGAATACAAATAGCTTTAAAAAAAAAAATCTATACTGTACAAGGTGCCAGTTTTTGCAAACTCAACAAGTTGTAAGCTGTGCCGTTCCTGACAGAGCTTACAAATACACAAGGTCTGTACTGACACAGAAACGTACACGGTTCTCACCCTACACTGACTGCAGTTCTGCAGGATGTCTTCACCGGTGTGCATTGCTCCCTGTGTTCATGTGCCCAGTAGGTTTTAAATTAAAGCTCTAGGAGAGCCACATCCATCTAGGATGTCACGTGTCAGGTACTCCACCAAAAGGACACAAAGGGCAGAGTGGCTGAAACCTTCCATTTATTTGACTTGAAGACAAGGAGGGTTCAAGGATGCCACAAGAGGCGTCTGAGATTGATAGACATTTATAATACATGACAGCACGTATGCCTATACCACTGTTGCTGTTTTAAAATTTAAGTAATAAAAGATGACAGCCTTAAATGCTTGGAAAAAAAACAGACGTGTGTGTTTTCTTTTAGTACTTTTTCTAAGAAAGTCCTCACCCAGCTGAATTTTACTGGATGTTCTGCCACATTTGTGAGCAGTTTTGAACACCAGATGTTTTGCTCACAAACACAGATGACTGACAGCTAGTTTTATTTGTGAAATGATGGGAATATCCTGACAGCTCAGAGATCACATCTTATCTCATTAGTTGAAAAAAACTTTTTAATACACTTAGATGCTGTATATTTAAAATGAGCCCTTGTTCACAAAAATATTAAATAGCAATTCAAAGGAAGAAAATATTTCAAGCCTAAGGACACCTCTGCATTTTCTACTAAATTGTTCCAAAGCTATGTACAATATCAAAAAACTTATTGGAAGTAACTAGCTTTCTTGCACGGCAGCCAAACCCCTTGCTGCACTTCATTCATTCCCTCAGACAGTGGTAAGGAGACCAAACACTTGGCTTTCTAAAGGAATACCTCATATTATGCTAGTCACCTGGAGGTAGTGTTCAAATTAGTTTTAATGAGCTTTGCAGAAAACTTTCTTCCATGCCAGAGGAATAAACACAACTGAAGAACTGGAGATGAGCACGAAGTATTGCACAAAATCTCTCATCACCCAAGATGTAATTGATCACAGTAAGAACTGCTTGCAAGTAATTTCAGCTTGAAGTGAACCCTAAATGCATTTGAGATTCTCAAAGACAACTGCATGAAAGGCTTACATCAGAAGCCTTAAAGCAAGTTAAGAGTTCACTGAATTCACGGAAATTACCTTTACCAAAGTTTTATGCATTGTCACTCAAAGCAAGTTGGAGAGACTACTTAATCTTTTGTATTCTGAACACATGCAACTGTTTCACTGCATGGCACTGATGAGTTAGAATTCATCTGTTTTCTTCTTTCTTATACTTTTAGGATTAATGCAAAGCAATGCCATTTGGGCACTTCATTCTATACCATCATTCTCTGAAAGCAAAAAAGCTACTTCAAGGACAGTAAGTATGAACTACATCAACCTGTAATTAAAGAATTAATTCCAACAGTACTAATTAGCAAAATATGTTAATGCAAAAAAAAATTCTTCACATAGATTAAGAAAGAAGTCATGCATATATTCAGAGTAAAGGAACAGTTATGAAAATTATCTTTTGGCATGAACATTAAAGAAATATTGAATTTCAAAGTTAAGCTTGTGATACTTCAAACAGTAAACAAGTTCTAGCATCAAACCTGTTGAAAGGAATTGCAATTGAAAAGAAGTATATTCCAAACTTTTATTATTATTAAACTGACCACACAAATTAATTTAATAGTCTGCACTATGAAAGTGTTTATCCATCAAAAGATTTTATTTTATTTCAAGGTACATTACTCAACCAAGACTTCATTTCATTTTGCTTTTTACTTTACAAAAAAAAGGAAAAAAAAATCTCGCTAATTTTATGCCAAGAGTAAAATATTCAAATACACTTTAACAATCAAACTTTTACAAAGCAACAAATTTAGTGGTTACAGCTCATACCCTAGGTAACTGTGAATATGTGATGCAACTAATGACTGACCGTAAATTCTTTCAACTTCATTTATTCTTAAGAGACAAACTATAAATATGGGAGTCACAAAATGCCAGATCAGAACCCTTCTCCTATGCTGCACAGTCACTGCCACATTTACATAGACATCAAAATGTGTGCTCCCCTGTCATCCACCATATGCATATTAGCCCACCTTAGTAAATCACCTGTTTTTAAGACACAGAAGAGAGAAGCAGTGCCCCTGAAGAACTATTGAAATAATCCTTTCCAAAGACTTCCTAATAAACCAATTGCTACAAAACAAGGACAGCAAACTATGTGCTCCTTTACGATTCTGTGGGAAGAGACAATGAAGTCAAAGGCAACCTATAATTTAACTCTGAGATAGATGACTTGCCTAACCTCAGCCTGAAAACTTCACCCTATCTTAGTAATAAGGTGCACCTCTTACTTCATGAAGTCTTCATTTCTAATAAAACTCTGAGTCACTTTCCTCAGCAGGAAAGCACTGCACAATTCAAGGTGCCCATAAGGAAAACAAAGGCATCATATGGACAGAACATATTTTACAGCTCATTCTTCACTGGTTTATGACCAGAATAATATGAAATATATTTGTGCAGTAAGCTTTAAATTCTCAAAAACACCTGAAATCTTTCCCTAACTTATCAATTCTTCCTGTATCTCCTCCAGTGGCAGTCTGGCATTGTAATTTTCCTTCTTAAAGGGCAATTCAGTAGATTTTCTTCCTGACACTATTAAGATCCTTCCCAGACTCAGATCCTACAGAAAAGTACACTTTATTCCGTGTATTGGCTGATCATTATTGGTAAGATGATTCTGCACACATAGATCTTTATCCAATATAAATAAAAATCTCAAATCCTCTCCTTTCTATCTCAACTTTTATATGTACCTTCTTTTGATCTCCTTTTTCTCTATACGCATCCACTGAAGTTATTTCATGAACTCCAGATCTTGTTTATTTCTATTAAATTGCTTCAGCCTTCTAGCCAATAACTGAAGATTTTAATTAATGTGAAAAAGCATAAATTTCCTTTTAAAGATACCGTTGGTTTAAAGCTAACTGGATGTTCACCTCATCTCAAAACATCTGTCATTTCAACAAGTTTAACTGCTTGTTAAATATGATTTAATAAACTATAGCTACGGACTACACTTCCCCCTCCCCTCTGCCCCCCAGTCCTGGTATAGTAAATTACCTTAATAAAGCATTGCACGTTATTTAGCTGTGCAGGTTGAAAAAAACAACAGCTTCAGAAGAGCAAACTCCAATTTTTTCCTCATGCTTCCCTGTATGCTTATAGAGCCAACACTTTCCTCTTTCAATACAACCTTTGGATACTCCTTCACAATCACAGCCAAAGGGTGATGGAAAAGAAGAAAGAGCCCAAACCCGTAACTCTCAAGTGTTTTAGAGAGTGGTGAGCTGAGCACTGTCACTCCCACTGACTGTCCTCTCACCTGACATAAGAAGTCAGTGCAAGCAGAGCCCCAAAACACGTCCTGACAGAGTGCTCATCCTGTTCACCCCATGGGCAACAAGGGGCACACCACTGAAAAAACTACCGAAGTGTACTGTCTACAGGCAATTTCAGCAACGGATTCAACTGCAGTTTCAGAAGCTTTGCTATCATCCACAAACATTGTTTGGGTTAGGAATTAATAATTCCTAGATAGGAAGAATGGGAGGAACTCTCTTCAACAAAAGAGGATTGCAGCATATGGACATTGGCAAGCCATTGCTTTTCTCAAGAGCCTTAGAGAAAGAAAAAATAGTACCAGTCTTACCCCAACAGTATGGAGCCTAATGTATGCCATTAAGAATATTTTGAAGTATGTGGTTAGGAACCTGTCTGGCTGTAGAGGCTTCTTCCAGACACGACAGCTTGTGCAACCCCTTTTGAGCTGAGAACATCACATTTACCACAGCATGCTCTCAATTTTTCAGTAAAGCAAAGGCAGTGGGAAGTATTCCATTATCTGCTTCTCTGCCTCTCGGACAGTATGTTGTTCCTTGCAATAATTCTCCTCGCAAAGAATCAAAGGATCACAGAATATCCTGAGTTGGAAAGGACCCACAAGGGCCACCGAGTCCAACTCCTGGCTCCACACAGGCCCACCCAAAAATCAGACCATGTGTCTGACAGCGTTGTCCAAACACTTCTTCAACTCCGGCAGGCTCGGTGCCCTGCTCACTGCCCTGGGGAGCCTGTCCCAGTGCCCGAGCACCCTCTGGGTGCAGAACCTTTCCCTAACCCCCAGCCTGACCCTCCCCTGTCCCAGCTCCATGCCGTTCCCTCGGGTCCTGTCGCTGTCCCCAGAGAGCAGAGCTCAGCGCCTGCCCCTCCGCTCCCCTCGTGAGGGAGCTGCAGGCCGCCATGAGGCCTCCCCTCAGTCTCCTGAATAAACCAAGGCTGAACAAACCAAGTGATTTTAGCTGTCTGACTTTTATGTCATCCCCTCTAGGCCCTTCACCATCTTCATAGCCCTCCTTTGGGCACTTCCTAACACCCTCTGTGGCCTTTTTACACTGTGGCGCACCAAACTCCACACAGTGCTCAAGGTGAGGCCACACCAGCACAGAGCAGAGCAGGACAGTCACCACCCTCAGCCAGCTAGCAATGCTGTGCCTGATGCACAGATTGGATTTACATACACTTCCCATGTGTATTCAGTAAGACATGCCACACACAGAAGTGACATTTCAAGGATACTGACAACAAAGGCCTGAGAAAGGAAAGAAAGTACCAATGAGAATGACAATATGGCCTTCCGCATGTGAAAGGTGCGCTGAGCTTCAGAAGACCAATATAGAAGATCAACCCAGATATTCAGCATTTTACCAAGCAAGAGAGACAGCAAGGTAGAACAACTCCACTGCTACTGAAACATGATAGGAAAGTGCATTCATACACTAAACACCTGCCAGGGTAGAAGAACTAATGCCGTTCTTTTCTTCTGCTAAAACAGGGAGGTCAAGAAAGGAATATTCTCTTCTTGTGGCTACTCTTCTGAAAAGCTTAGCAATTAAGAACACTCCAGGAGAGATTTTTAACAAATACAGAGGTTTTACAGCTTGTTTTACAACTAGCTAACAAAGTTCATTAGCACATTTACATAATCTAAATTAGCATGACTACTTAGAAATGTTTCAAACAACTAAACCATTTCTAAATTAGTCAGTAATTCAAATTAGTTGAAAATTGAGATGACAGAAGCAAAAACATAAGTTTACAAGTCTATCAAAATATCAAACTTTTATCAAATTTTACAAATATTTACATTAATTGGGTTAAATTCACTATGTTTACTGAATCAAAACATAAAGCTATAATGAGAGATGATGTTCTGCATTTATTTCTTTAGATTCTTTTCAAGCTTTTTCTCATACTCAGAGAATGTCATCTCAATACCTTGATTTATTTCAAAGACAAGTAAACAGCTCCCCCCAGAGCAGTTATCATTGCTATTCTGTAGATAAAAAGTGACTTATGAACAGTGTGATTTCGACATTCAGCCAGTGGCTGAATCTATTACTCCTAAATCCCATGATTCACTGATCCAAGCCTAAAAAACTTGGTGCTGTTTGTGGAAAAAAAAAAAAAACAAAAAACCTGCTGAAATCATTACAATTATTATACAGTACACTCCTTACCCCATCTAGAAGAGTGTTTGTTAGATGTGTGCGAAGATCTTTGCGAAACGGAAATTCCAGATTAGATACGTGAAAAATTGAATTGTCTCGATCAATCATATAAACTTCATTCTTGCCATCAACAAGCATCATGTACCTGCAATGACAATGTTAAGATGTTAAAGATGCATCCTCTAAATCTATTTAATTTATCGTGTTAAAAAACAATCCTGACAGATGTTGTAAGACAGCATTTAGAAAGGAACTTTTTACAGTTTAAATTTTAAACTTATTGCTTCAAAAAAGCAGTTAGTTTGATCCAACTATCATCAAGAAAGTTTAAAATATACCTACAAAAGAAGGTCACTGTGTAAAGATAACGTTAAAATCTATCAAAAAGAATAGAGATTTCAAAATACTCTAAGAAATGCATGAGGCTAATTCAGTTAGATTTAACTAAAAAATCTTTCACTCCAATTTTTCTTTATTGAGTGGGCAAGAACTTTACCCATTATAAATCTGTAAAACTTAATTCAAAGAAACATCTTTTCCTGACTATCCAACCCTGCAGTACTACAAAGTCTCAGCCAGGTAGCAAGCCTCTTTTCATTAAAGCACTAGGAAGTTTAGACAAGGAACATTCTTCTGTCACAGTACACATAAAGAAAACCCCAAAGCATACTGTGCTATCACAAGCAATTTGTGAGCTTGGTTTAGATGCAAACATCCAAATTTTCTTAAAAAAAATCCTTACGTTATGACGGCACTTGGCAGTCCAAGTCAAGAATTTAAGACCTCTTTGTGCTAAACCCATAGAAGATTGTTCTAATCTTATACAGTTTACGTTCCGTATACAATGAAAAACAGTGAACTGAAAGTCCTAGATGACAGGAGTTTCATCATCCACACCAAAATACTTTGAAACAGAGAAGGCATATTTTGAAGTCTCCTTTCAGCAAAGAACTTCGCATACACATAGAAGTCCTCAAATACACTAACTGTGCTGTGAAGGGTAGAAACATTACTTTCCATTATTCAACTAATTCTCCTTGGAAGACCTGGTTCTGAAGAAATAACGAGTTATCAGTAGTTCTTTCTATAATTCACCATTGCTCTTACAAGTAATGCCCACAGGATTTCTGCTGTCAAAACAAAGCAGCAAGCATCCCCCAGAAACCCTTCAGGTGCTTGGTCTACACAGGCAGCTCAGCCGTTGCCAGCACAGATCGCACCTCTAGAAATCAGTAAATCTGATTACAGGAACACAGATTCATCCATGCAGCTTAAATACATACTTTCTTCCAGTGTTATGACTACAATCATAACACACTATAGATCAGCTTAACCAATATTTCGCCACAGTACTTCGAGATGTTGTGTGTGCGTTGCACAAAAATAAAGGTGACGTGTAGGAGCAGAAAAACTAAAGTCGTTGGGAGAGATCGGAGTAGATTAAATTAATGTAACTTCAAGAGAACCAAAAGCTGTACAAGATGCTCTATGAAAAAAATAATTCAATATATACCTTTTAACTAGATGACTTGATGCCAGTTCTTTAGAAGCAAGAATAACTGACAGACAAGATTAGTTCTTCAAACCATGTAAATTTACTCAAAACTAATTATAAAGAGCAGGTTGTTTTTCTCAAAAATTAAAGAAACCATGGGTAGGGAGGAAGAGGTACGTAAGTAAGGGTAAAAAATTATGTACACTATTTTTAATTTAAGTAAGCTTAACTGCCCATCTCCACCACACTTAGATATTCTTCACTCTCTTCAGCACATGCTTTCATTGTAATTTGCCTCAATGAGAAGTTAGCTTCGGAAGCAAGTTCTAATACTTCAAAAGATATAGCACTTACAAAAACAATAGTTGTCATCATTACAAATGTGATGCAGTACAAGGTCTTAGGACTGCTTTAAAAAAAAACAGTTAAAAGGTTCATTTTCAGCCATCTATAACATCTACAGGTTCAGAGGACATACAGAAGGTTTCATAGAAATGTTAGTCGAACATCAAAAGAAATATTAACAGCACCACTTTCTCTAGGTCTTTCACTCAAAATCTATGGAGATTTACTTAAAACTGGGATAGCTCCCCAATTACTGTTGAGATTCCTGCTCTTTCAAACCACGACACTAACATTACATCTCCTCTCTCATAATCTCTTTTTCAATTGTTTCATTTTTAGGTGTTTATATCACATTCTAAACAGCAGGAAAAATACAGGACTTAAGGATTGCACACAAAGGATTTCCAATCAAAGACCACAAGAAATCACAATTATACCTTACTTTAGAGAGCAAGTGAGAAAGCATGCACTTTGAAGACAAAAAAAAATTGGTCTCATGACAATAAATGAGCCTAATGTAGACCGTTTGTATGGATCTCATGATAATTTAGTTGCACTTACCAGCTACAGAAGACCTGCTGTGCAGGAGCAAGGCATTAGGCTGACTCAGATATGTGAGTTTTGAAAAGTTTTGGTTTGTTGTTTTTTTTTTTCCCTCCTTTCAATGCTAGAAGACTGAAAACATTCCCCCCAGTTTAATAAATTAATTTACAGATTTAATATATTCAGTCATAGCAAGGAAACAGGCATACACAGCACATTAATGTTTTACTTACTGCAAACTAGAGCTGAAAACAAATTAAGGAAACAGAAGAAATTTATTGCATTACCTAATCCATCACCTTGACACAGAAAATCTCCAAATTACAAACATCCATGCTGAAGTCTATCTTTGAACTGTTTCCCACAACTGGCTTTGGAAACACCTTGTTTCAAACGTATCTCACAATATTCATCTATCTTCTCTCTGTGAATTTCTCTTTAGTGAGAAGACCTAAGCACATTCTCCTTGTTTTAGAGCACAGGCTATATAAACTATATGAACTTGTACTCTCTCTGTATAGCAGATTGTATCTAAATTATCATCACATTCACTTTAATTATCAAAGCTTTCTCAAAACAGGAAAACACCAGTTATTTCAGAGTTATTTTAAATCAGCTTGTAGTTTTAGAGGGAAAGCTGTGCCACACATTCCTTTGCACAAATATACATTAAAAGTTCAGATAATCATATTATTATTATATTGTTTATCTCAACCCAAAAAAAGGGACAAAGCTATCCCTGAATTCCTAATCCACAAGTAAGAGAAAAGCTCGATATAGTGAAGAGCACGTCTCCAAAACCTTAAAGGCCTTAAAATTTTAGAAATCAAACTTTATTAAAATCAACCCACCAGCTAGCAAATGCATAAAACCTAGCTCAAAAGCTCAAGCTAGGAATATCTTATATATCTTAATGGTTACAACCAGTAAGTATTAATCTTAACTTGGAAAATAATCAGCACAAGCAAAAAAAAAATTTAGATCACCATTTCTTGTTTTTCCATTTTAGCACTGACAGGAAAAACTACAGTTGGACTACCTGTAAACATCAGTTATAAAAAAGTAACACATACCAATGGCCACCAAACACCCAGGATCACACACTTAACCCATCAAATACCCAGGATCACACACTTAACAGTACCATTTTTTGTTTCTAAGAGAAAAAAAAATCATTTTGCTCCTAAACTATATAACCAGCCAGCAAGTTAACTCAAGCAACTTACTTTTGCCTGGCATTCCATTTATAGCAGGATATTGTGCAAACATTTTTCATAGTTGGACCTTGTTAAGTGAAGTGAAAGATTTGAGGAATCTTTCATGTCCCTGGATCCACTTTGTCGAGAAACTCCTCCTAAAGACAACTAAAATTAATTGCACATCCCAAAGCTAATGATATCCGCTATCAAACTGGAAAGTTCTGTGCAACAATTTCAAGCTTTTAAACAGTACTAGCACACAGAGAGGGTATGTGTGGCTGGGTATTTCCGCCCCAAAAAAATATTGTTTTAAACTTGATTTTAGTTCTACCTCAGTGCTAAGAATAAATCCCAGTCCTTAAGAGACTCAGTAAAAGACTTCAGTAATTTAGAGCAGGATTTTATGGATCATCTGCTCTCCTGTTGTGCAACACACATGAAAAAGAGCAGCAAGGCTGCCAAGAGAAAAGGTAGGTTTAAAATATATTTATGCTTTCAGGAACTTACTATATTTCAGGCAACGTACGGTAATGCTAACAGCAATTAACCAAAAGCAAGGCCAAAATTAGAATTCACATTTGCAACAAAACGTCACATTTCTCTGATTAAAACTAAGCCATGAAATCATCCATTTAAGTCTCTCTTGTGCCTCAAATCCATCTGTTTTGATTACGAGCTCACATGACAACAGAAGTGACCTATTCCACTGTCTAAAAGCTGTAGAGGATTCAGCGGCTGGGATGGCAGCTGGTTTCTTTATGAAGGGCTGTTATCCTATTGCAAAGCTAGCCTAAGGAGTCTGGCTCTTCAAGATGCATTATACACACCCAGAATATTTTTGTACAGTATAAAAACAACTTTAATCCACATAATAATCTTGCAGGTGTCAAATACAGGAATATTTTTCAGCAAATCAGCTACAAATACTTGCTTCTTCCTATATTTGGTACCCTCACCCACAGGTAATTTAGCCTATAAAAGTCAGTATCTTTATTCAACTAACAATAACCAAAACTAAGTTAAATAATTCCTTAGGCCTTCCATTAAAGCTTATAAGAAGTTTTTAAGACTGCCTAAAGAGTTTTGTTTCTTTGAGTTTAAAAGTTAGGTATTTCAAATATCCAGAGAAGAAATTCAGTGTCACTGTGATTACAGAAAGCATGACTTGAGAAAAGCGTGGACAAACTAACTTGATGTAAATAAAATACATATTCTATACATAAAAACTCTGAATCTGTTCCAAACAACAATTCATCAAAATGTTAATCATTAACAACATTAGATAGAAGAAATCTGGTCAAGGATGGACTGACAACTCACAACTCTTTTATGAGTAGCTGATAGCTGAAAATGTACAAAAAGCAAATGAGCTACACAACCACACCAAGGTTTTGGTCAAATTGAATTTATTAATTAATCAGATTTTTTTCTATTTTTCTTTTCTAAGTGAAAAGGTGCAAGTTCACATGTTTAACGTCAGGCTTCAAATTTTCTCCACACACTTCAAGCTTTCTTGTAGAAATCTTGTAGACTGCTGGTCAGTACATTTCTGAACATTACCTGGATGTGTCCTGACAGCTGATGTTTAAAGAAGTGAATTAAGGTATCAGCATCACCAGCACTCACACCAGAACGCAGAGAAAGCCTCTTGGCAGCACCACATTGGCAAAGAAAGAATAACGTCCATTTCTCAAATACGTTCAATAGGAACTAACATGGCATACAGGAACTTAACTGCCATGTATTGTATTGCGTATTGTGAACACTACTTACTATTACAGCTGTACGTTTATTACTAATTATCTCCATTGTGTGAGCACCCAAAAAGCTCCAATTAGGAAGGAGGCCCTATTGTATTAGATTCCCTGCAAGTACACAAGATGACACGGTCCTGTATCAGACAGCTCAGTATGAATTTAAAACAAGGCAAGTGAATAAAAGAGCAAGACTGGAGCAACAATAGAAGAGTAAAGACAGAACTGGTCATTTACCTTTAGTAACTATACATAAAACTGGAGAATCGTGTTTGAATGACAAACATCACCTCTCCAAACTGCCAATCTACCCACTACAAACCAACCAATTTTCATTGCAGCAAAAGTTCTGGCAAGTGAGTTAAAGAAAAAAGGGTCATAGTGTCCACACAGATTAATCTCACCAGCAGATAAAATATCTGCATTCATAGAAATCATAAAATCTAAAGTTTCATTAAAACCTTTTTTTCCACTCATTTCTGGTCCTGAGGCAAGGTTCATTACTAATTCTAATCAGACCTTAGTAGTAACAGGATGATTCAAGAAAACGGGATGAAAATTTCATAGGAAAAAATTACATCTCTTGGCATTAGACAGGCAGATCTCCAAAGCACTTACTAGCGTATAACAACTTTAATCTTTAAACTTTAAAGAATGTCAACCACCAAACATCATCTTGAAAAGTTCTCTTCAGAAATCAATTACTTCTAGCACGTCCAAGTAAAGGCAATTGTTTCAAAGGCCGAGGTTTGCCTTCACATATCCTCTTCATGCAGTCCACATCAGTTGGGCATAAAATACATGTTAGAAGAACGATTTTATTAAAATTCCATTTTTAGTTTTTGTTGTGGTGGTGGTTTTTACACAGTCCCATGGCTGACTCAAGCTATATTGAAAATAAGTTAAAAACTCACTTTTCTACTTCATATGGATGTTTAGTATTTTTCACCATTAAATTTTGAAGTACCCTTTGGGAAAATACTATTTGAGCCAAAATACGGCAAATTACTTAAGTTTCCCCTCGATCTACAGTCAGGAACAAGAGCAGAACCACATCTCCAAACCCAATACTGCATTCACCAGAGCGTGCTGCCTCATTCCTCTTTCCCAGCCGATTAGCACCGACAAAGCTGGCTCTGAAAGTACTCAGCACAGTACCTAACATTCAGCATAGCATTTGCCTGTATATATTTATGGTGAAATCGGTTTCCTAGACGTTCAAAGGAGTTTTGCAACTGACATAATCTTACCGTACGCCCTACCTATGTTCAAATTCTTTCTCCCAGCCAAAATCCCAGCAACTACTCTATCGCTAAGGCAATATATGTTAATTTTGTACTACTCCAAAGGAGTTTTGAAACCTTACGAACATTAAAACATATAGCACAGCTTTCTCAAAATTTGAGACCTCTTCTTCTAACACAAAAAGAATTTTCTGAAAAAAAAAAGCATGCTACATATAGCAAGTGGATTAGTAATAATTTTTAAAGGAGGCTTAAAAACGCAGCTCATACAGGAGCTTTTTTGTCCCACAGTATTTCTTTAGATGGGCTGTAGCACTGTTTATTAATTATTTTGACAGGGCATTGATGTTTTTTTTTCCCCCTTAGTAAATATGCTTGTGTCTATACTGCACATTAAAGAAGGTAAAGCTTAAGGAATTCCATCGTCAACCCTTAAGTGCAAAAGCATGACAGTTCTTCATTCCCATGGGATTTCATTACACAGGCTAAAATTCAGCTTTGTAAAAGCTTTGCCCTCCCACACAAATAAGCCTTACCCAACTCAGAATGGCAATTAGTATTGCTAACGTGTTTGCTGACGCACAGGCAACAACAAAATGCTGTTTTATATATCATTTTTAATTTCTTAATTTCCTTTTATGACTGGCAACACTTCAAAATCATGAGTGTGCTGCCACTCCTTAGATACATCACCTAGGATGAGGCCAAGCCATTCAAGCACTTTACTTAGGATCCTGCCACTCCTTTCTGACAAGACAGCATCAACCTCTGGCTAGACACATCAAATGCTGTAGAGAGCACCAGGAGAATGAAAACAAATCAGTGCCCTTTATCCACCGACACTAGGAGATTGTCTATCTGTGTCACTAAGCTGTTTCAGTTCCACATCCTGGCCTCAATCCAGATTGTGCTGGGTCCAGAGTAACAGTCTAAATTAGATGAGTTTGTAGTTGGCCTGTGGCAGATGGAGCAATACACCCTAAAGCCCCAAGAAACGGGGAAGGCTCAGCTTGCTTTCTTCTTACATTAATTGCTTCTGGCAATGGGCACCGCTTCTGACTGGCTCCTGAAGGATGACAAAACCTGGACACAGGGACACTAACACAGGAAGTTATGTGAAGATTCAGAATACTATTTTCATTGTGCAAACAAAAGGAAAACAGTAACTTTCTAATCAGCACGCTAGCAGCTATGTCACAAATACCATTTTCAAGTTCATACGCGCATTTTCATTTGCGCAAGCAAATAGTGTATCTGACAGCATGAAGCAGCTACACTTAAGCAGCTGTGGGATTACGTACCTGACTTGATAATCCAAATTCTGAAGGAAAAATCTGAAGGGAGAGAAAACTATACGTAGGCTCCCTGGGAGTTAGACTGCTCTGAAAATACCAACGCTTTCTATTTCTCTCACATACTTCTAGGTTAAATTCTACTATCAACTGTTTGCGCAATATTTTAACCAAAAAATAAGTAGATTCTGACTGACAGTAACTTCCAATTAACAGCCTCCAGCTCCAGTATTTTGTATTCATGACCTTGCATTTTCTGCAACTAAATATCCTTCCACTTTATTATTTTGCTCCTCAGTGTCTTCAGTGACTTGCCTCTCTTATTTGTTTGTCAAAACATACTTGTTTTCTGTTTCAAAATTCTTATGAACATAAAACTGGGCCCAACACCTGATATTAGGACCTCCGCTTGTGGCTTTCCATACACTTTCTTCCAAAACCACCCACTGCCATTTTCTTTCAATCCATTCTTTACCTGCCTTGCTATTCAAGCATACTTCATTAGATCCAGTCTCTGTAATAAATCAAAATTTTACCAAGGTTCACAGGCATGAGATCTGACACTATTCCTTCCTTTAAAAAAATAATTAAAAAAACTCCTTACACGGCATATAAACAGCAACTGAAATGGATGCACTCAGAAGAAATGAAACTCATCTCTACTGGAAACTGAATTCCCCACTCCTCCTGACCCCTTTAATTAGTTCCCTCAGTTTATCCAAATCTGTCAACCTAGAAAGAAACATTACTGATATACTGTTACCTTTCATTGCATCCACAATGCTTTAAATTTAAAGCAAAGCCTTTTCATCAATGAACCAAGCTTATCTTCTACAATTAAGATTTTATTTATTTTTTCATTTCCTCAATATTAAAATACTGCCTTATATACTGCTACTTAGTAAATAAATTCATCTCCTATTACAATCAGAAGCACCTCAATTTGTAGTCAAATTCTCCACCAACTAATCCCTGGAAAGAAAAGGTGGAATTCAGCTTCTGATTAAGTTTCAGAGTTGTAAGGTGTCTACTTCAGGGTGAAATTAATAGCTCCCTAGGCTTCAATAATTGTGTTGCCTAAATTCTTACTACATCAGTGGAGATCTAGACACACAATTTGCATTAGATATTAAAGCGTGCTCACATGACAATTCTAGTTAAGCTGAGTATCTGCAGCAGATTCAGCAGTAACCCAGAAGTTTATCTTAACAATCCTGTAGTGATTTTTTTAAAAACACAAATTCCATACTATTTTTCTATCCTTCAGCTGTTATGAAAACAAAGTTAACTCTCAAAATTTATTTTGCATCTTTCCAAAATAATGCTTTCTAATACTCACGATAGTCGAGAAAATTATCCTAGCTTATCTGCTATACCAATATGTAATTTCATGAGAATTTTGAAGTTTCCCAACGTTCAGCTTTATGTTCTGAATCACACATTCAAGCTATTCCATCTTACCACCCTGACTTGATGCTATTATGGGAAAACAAAAAAATCTCATTTTATTGATCACCTCATATTACAGTGAAAGTGCTATGCCTATTTTTGCTTATCTGAGACCACAAACCTCTTAAAGTTGGTATTCCCCTGAATATATACACTTCATGCAAGTTACCACTATAGAATAACAGATATCCAATAGCTTATACAAGTTATTGTTCTTCATAACCTATACTACTTGTTGGTCCCCTCCACTGTTACCTCACTCAACACCATTTTCTTTTTCTCCTCACGCCTACCACCGCTCTCCTTTCAACTCTGAATGCAAGTTTTCCTTTTCGTTTGCTTCCCTTGACAACTCAGGGTCCAGAGGAGATGTGTTGTGACCATTAAGACATCATAAAAAGTGAAGCAGTCAATCTGCAGATTACACCACTTAATACAGAAGGCCCCAAACTACAATAACAATGCAGGTTTCAATACCCAGAAGGTACGGAGACACAGGCAGGAAGAGATAGGTAAGACCACACACTCCCCCTTACAAGCTTTTGAATTAACCCTGCTGGCTGAGAAAGCCGATACAGCAGCCACATTTTAGAGGTCAGTAAGACCACAGGAACACTCCTGCAGTCAAAAAACAGCAAACAAATCATTAGGTCACACAACTAAGAGCACAGTGCATAACACAGAAATAATGTTGCATCGTTACACAATTTACTAGCATCCCCTCACCTGGAGTAATATGTGCACCAGCATTAATAAGGAAACAGTTTTTGAATAAAGGGGGAGCTAATGGTAATACTCTGGAGCACAGGAAAATGCAGAAGCGTGGAAGCTGGTATTTTTTTTCTCCTAATAAAATATCGTAACTTAAACTGAGTTCAAACTTCAGTTTTTCCTGTTTTATAAATCAAGGATAAAAATGCCTTAAATTAATTTAACAGATGGCAAATTAAAAACCAATGCAGAACTATATTTTCTATCTGAAGTATTATTAGATTGTGAAACTCTGCAACAGCGCTGTTAAAACCAAGAATTTAGCAAGGTCAAAAGAAGACTATCCCGTTACAGCATTTTTCTTGACAGCCTTCCAAGGTTTTAATTAAGTTAAAGAAACAAAAAATCCACAGCACTATTTCTTAAAGGATATTAAACCTTATGGGTTAAATTTGAAGTTATCATCTTGTTATCATTATTTGACCTACTACAAAGGGTAAACTTATTCATAACTAATATATAATGAACTCTAAGCATACTTCAATACGAAGTATCTGGTGTTGAAAACAAAAGAACTGTTAGCTGGTTAGAAAACGTGTGATCCAGTAACAGAACTTGTATACTAGCAGATTTATTTTAAAGAGTAGATTCTCTATGCCTCACCCAAACTTTAATGAAGGTAAGTGGTCAGGTACATATTAAAGTAAAGTACATCTCTACATTGGATGGAAGAACACTATTGGAAAACAATTGTGCAGCATAACATTCCGATTACTTTTCTAAAAAGTTGTCACTTGTTTGAATAATCTCGTAACATAAGCTTGACTGAACTAGTGAATTCTCTCAAAAGTAAATTCTATTACTTATTGCAAATATTCGGCTTAAAGCTTGACTGAATTTGTTTGACTGCATTCCTCCTCCACAAATTTTAGTCTGAAAATATCTCGTAGATTTAAAGGGAAATTCATGCCTGAAGCAAAGAACCCAAAAAATGTAACGCAGCAGCTATGCAGAGGTATTTAAAAACCAAACCAAACCAAACCTTAGTATCAAATGACAAATAATTACATTCCACCCTTCCCCAAACAAGAGAACCTTGTTTCTCATGGAAGTCCACTATGTAACAGCCAAGAAAAGCATATACAGCTTTGAAAAAGGAGGTTCCCTTAACTTTGATTTATGCCAGAATATATGCTGGGTCGATTCTGTCTACATCACAGGCACCAACCACAGAAGAGTACAACTGTCATTTGTGCTCACAGATTAGAAGACTAGCTCCAAGGGAAAATGCTGCCCTAGATATTTGTATAGGTACACTCTACAGACTCTATCATTCTTCCCTGAATAAACTTAATCCATTACACTTGATGAAATGTGCCCATAACGCTCCCAAGAGAACCAGCAGCACAGGACACGCTGTTCCACCCTCAAAAGTGGTCTATGAGGAAGAAAAATTAATAAATAAATCATTAATCACTGATATTCATGGCTTGAACATCAGGTACAAAAGGAGACACACCATTTATCTCAATCTAATTAGAATATTCTAGGACTACAATTGAATACTCTAAGATTAGTATTCACAGCACAAGCTACATAATACGCATTTTAATACATTAACTCTTTATAAATAAACAAAAGAGCTTGCTTAAAAGACAATCTGTTCAAATATTCCAATAGTTTTATATGAATAATTAGTTAAGCAGTACTTTTCAAAGTGCTCAGAATTATGAGCATAAAAACTTGCTCCAAAACTGTGAAACATCAAGTCTAGTATTTCAAAAAATGAACTTTTAATGGCATGGTGTCACATTGGAAGCGCTCTTTAACCATCTAAGAAAGAGACACAGAAGCTACGGCTTCTATTTGTGGTTTCTCCTCAGAGTCGTGACTCTGTTTTAGGCACGTATAAATGAGACCACAACCTAGAGTAAGAACGCATTCTTTGGCCATTTGAGTCAATCTGGATCCAAACTGGGGATAATATGACCTGTCGTACCTATTATTTTTATACACTGATTCAATGATTTAAATGATTCAATGATTTAAAAAGACTTCAGGAGGTAGAGAAGTAAAAAAATAAAAACAATGACACCCACACCAAATGAACCAAATGACACCCACACCACAGCACTGTGCTTTCATGGCCAAGAGGGCCAGTGGGATCCTGGCGTGCATTAAAAGGAGCGTGGCCAGCAGGTCAAGGGAGGTGATCCTCCCCCTCTACTCTGCCCTGGTCAGGCCTCACCTGGAGTACTGTGTCCAGTTCTGGGCTCCCCGGTACAAAAAAGATGGGGATCTCCTGGAAAGAGTCCAGCGGAGGGCCACAAAGATGATACGGGGCCTGAAGCATCTTCCCTGTGAGGAAAGGCTGAGAGACCTGGGTCTGTTCAGCCTGGAGAAAAGAAGACTGAGAGGGGATCTCATCAATGTGTAGAAATACCTGAGGTGTGGGAGACAGAGGGATTTGACAACCTCTTTTCAGTGGTTTGTGGGGACAGGACAAGGGGCAACGGCCACAAGATGGATCCCAGGAAGTTCCGCACAAACATGCGAAAGAACTTCTTCACAGTGAGGGTGACGGAGCACTGGAACGGGCTGCCCAGGGAGGTTGTGGAGTCTCCTTCTCTGGAGATATTCAAGGCCCATTTGGACGCCTACCTGGGCAGCCTGCTCTAAGGAACCTGCTTTAGCAGGGGGGTTGGACCCGATGATCTTTTGAGGTCCCTTCCAACCCCTTCAATTCTGTGAACCATTAAGATTTAAAAAAAAAAAAACAAAAAAAAACCACAGCTATTTCGACCTAGCCCAACAGGTGTGAAACTGCTTGATCTGGTCTATAATACATATCACTATTTAAAATACTTTCTTGTGCAAACTTAAGAGTAACAATACTTATACGCAATAGTCCCAGATACCAGTCTAACACCTTATGACACTGCACTGCCTCACTTGACGTACAGCCTCTCTGTGAAGAGAGACTCCTCCTGATTCCTAACCAATACAGTCAAACAGAACCGACATGTTATCTGCAACTCCCCTTAGAATGGCTACTGAAATCTGACAAATCCTATTTTGCTGCAACACTGCCAGAAAGTCTCACTCGATGGGTAAAATGAGAGAAAAGACCAACACATTCTTCGACAACATGTCAACTGGTGGAGATCACAAAGGCAACCTTGTGCTAGATCTTCTTCACCTTAAACGACCTTGAGCTAGAACGTCTTTACCTTGACATACCGGACACACTAAATACGGATAAAGTGCCCTTAATCAGACCTCATCCAAGTCGTTTTTTGTTTTGTTTTTCCCCCACTCTCAAAATAAAAACTCAAGTAAGGATGCTATTTTCATCATTTCTAACACTACGAAAAACAGGCTTATACCAGTCTTGCAATCCTAACAAAGATTATTGCTCAACAAGACTACAAGAGAGAATTATTAAGATGTATCAGCTACTACAAATCCACCTTTCTAGTCCCAAAACACATCTTACCTGCTCCCTACTCCCCATCTTCTTTTCCTCTCCTACCTAAGTACAGAAAATAAAACCATGAATTAGGCATCTGCTTTTTCAGAAAATTAAGAGGAATACCATTTACAATGCTGTAAATTCTACAGATTGTTCTTTCTATCAACCATTAGAAAGGCAGTTAATACCATTTTCTATTCTAAGAAAGCACAAATCGAGTAGGTGCAAACTTAAAAAAAGCCTCACTTTGTAATACAGAATCGTATATGTGATTTCTCTATACTCTTGGGGAAGCTTGACATTATGTTATCATTACACACTTAAAAGCTCAACTGCAGGTGCTCAACAACTGATTAGTACTGTAGTGCTCAAAAGCTATTTACAGCATTCAACCTTGTTTGGAGGGGGGAAAAAAGCTTTATTACAACTATTTTTATAGGTTTCAGAACTTCAGTTTTCCATCCAGAATATATGCAATCTCCATTTAAGTATATTCTTCAAAATAAACTCAGTGAAAGAAATCCCATGTGGATTCCAGACGCATCCTAAATCAAAGTTCTTCCAAATGTAAGAAGCAAAACTACAGAACTAGTTTAAAAATGAGCAAGTTAAAATTAACTAGATCTTTAAGAGAAAACAATTATAAAGGAGGAACACTAGGGGATATACCATATTAAATAAATTATTTCCCTCCCAAAGACCTTAAAAATGTAGCATGCAACAAAACAGTGCAGAGTTAGGAATAAGGGAACAGCAAGTTAGGTTTCCAGTCCAAATCTCTTTAAATATGATTCCATTTTGACAAAGTTTCAATGGAGTAACAGAAAATCCCTTACCATTACTGCTTTGAGATATTCAATAAAAATAATAAGTGTCTGATCAGCAACTGTCCCCACCCACCCACACAATTTCTAACTAGCATTCAAGAGCCGAGGCTTTGCCCATTGCTGAGTTACATAAACACACATTATGAATAAAGCTTATTTAATGTGGAATCAAACCACCTGAGTTAAGCCCACTTGTTCAGAAAAACTGTCACTCCTATAATAAATTCATTTGGACATGAAAAGTCTGTTTAATACAGATCCAAACCCAAGGCTCTCAACACTTCTGGCCTTCAAACTTTCAGACAATAAAAAAGTGTCCTAACAAAGGAAGGGATAGACAGCATTACCAATCAATGGTGCAAAACTGATAAATATCTGAAGTATATATATAATTTTTAAGATTATTGAGAACAGGAGGACAGGAAAAGAAAAGAAAAGAAGGTGTGGTTCAAAAATGCCCAGGTAATTCTAGTATGGTTTCTTCACCTCATCACATCATTAGGAGGCAAATGCTCCTTCCTGACCCCAAGACTGGAAACATGTACAACACTGAACACAGTCAAACAACAAAACATGCAAAATGCAACATAAAATAATTCCATATTTGCTAGCCATCTAGGACCAGAAAGTAAGGCCCCCTTGAGAAAAGCCTTTTACTCATAAATGCTTTTCAGGGATGAACAGCCCTAAACCCTCCTCTTAGCAGCATTTCTGAAGCCATCTGGCAAATCTCAGCAGCCTACTTTTTCGTCTTCCTCCTGTAGATTGGGAAAAACTAACTAACATTTGTGTAAAACTCCAATTCAGGCATTTTCCACTACTGGCCATAAACCTCCATACCCATAAGAATCTGTTCATGTCATTTGCACAGATCTGTAAACTAAACTATGTTTCCTCCGGAGATATTCAAAACCTGCCTGGATGCGATCCTATGCAACGAGGTCTAGGTAACCTTCTTGGCAGGAGGGTTGGACTAGGTGATCTCCAGAAGTGCCTTCCAACCTCAAACACTCTGTGATTCCTTCTCATTCCCAGAGTCTCCTTCAAGTTCAACTCCACCTTAATACCTTCTCTCCCATGACACAACCTTTCTGTTCTCCAGACTTGCTTGCATGACAAGCTGGTCTCTCATTCTTAATAAAGAGTTCTCAGCTGCATAATTTGTTTTTTATTTGGATTACTACTACTCTCTCATCTTCTCTGTCTTTCATTTGGGTTTTTACCTCAACATTCTTTCTCTCTTTGTCCTGCCTCTCTGGGATGATGGCTTTTCCATGAATCCATCCAGCCATGTCTTCTTGATTCTTATGCAGGCAGGTGACCTTTCTTCCTCTGTGATACCTTATTTTGGCCTAGTTCCTTTTACCTCCTAATTTTTAAAACAGAACGTTTCTTTCTCAGTTTTCTCTGGTTTTATAGAGTTGTTCTTCAGCAAACGATCACCTTTTCACAAGTTACTCAGATCTCAAAAGACTTCTAACTTTTCATATTAAGAATCTGATATTTCTCAGTTATGTGAGTACACTTTACCTCACTATCTAAAGGACCAAAGAATAGGAAAAAGAAAGTACTTAATCATGCAAATTCAGGGAAAAAACTTTCATCCCTGCGTTCATCACCTTCTAACAACATGCGTGAAAAGATCAGCCAGTAGACATCCTTCAAGCAATGTTCACAAGTGCTTGAAGAGGTTGTAGCAGGAAAAACTTCAAAGTTTTTCAGAAAAATTGAAAATTTCCTAAATTTGTACCAAAAGCATCTGGGAAGCTATCACAAGTTACATGATTATTGTGACTTATCAAATAATAGTAACATATATGCTTTGGATTAATAAACAGTTTTAAAATTTGGCTACCAATTTTATCATACACTTAGTTTATCATACACTTAGGTGTAGTTTTAATGTATTTTCTATTACAGTACTATCAAAATGAGAATTATTTAGGCAACAGCCCTTTTTCAAAAAAGTAATTTGCTAATTATTTAAAAAAACTACTAACTTCATAGATGTTTCTAAACATTTTGTTACAAACCTTTTAGACAATTAGCAGGAGTTCTTACAGATGCTTTATGTGCTATATCTACTTCTTTGCATTTAGGTATCTGTAAGCCATCAAATTTATATGAATATTCTTCAAATATAATAGTCTTTGGCAAGAACTACCTGTTCTGCATTTCTTCTAAATAGCTGGCTTACCGTAATTGAACAGCCATAGCACTAGTAGAAAATAATAAAAACAATTTTAAAACTGCATGCATACAGATGTGAAAAATAAAAATGTACTCCCATAAATGTAAGAAAATAATTCACGCCCCTTAATAGCTTGCAATTTGTTCAGGTCACATTTTACCATTACAAAACCTAGTCCTCTTTGACTGTATTAATCTGAATTATTCTATAGACATTTTAAAGCTTTTTATTCTTCTTAATGGGAACAGTCTTTTTTTCAAAACTGGTGTCTCATTACTTCACCAACCCTACTCCTGTCTGAACATTCAGCTCCACTCATTAGAACAAACATCTGCTACAAACATTATTAATGAGATACGTATCAAGGGATAGAGCAAGCCGCTAACCACCTGGGCTAATCACTTTACAGTACAAAGTTGATAACACTGAGTCATACAGTACGCCTTGAACATACTGTAACAATTAGCTTATTCAGTTAGCAACTAATATTTCAGCAAGCCCAGCCCTACAAAATTGGATGCATTTGTAAAGCCATCTATACCTTGTAGCTATTGCTAATATAAAACATACATTTCATATTAAAAAGCCAAAAGGCATGATTTTAGTAGTGGAAAATTTGTCCTTTGGATTTCGGTGCCTCATGAATAGATTAGCATAAAAATGATTTTTAAGACACCAGAGGTTTGACAACTGCTCCAATAAATATACAGAACAGAGCTCACGCCAAACCAGGCAAAATAACTGCAAACTAAGTAATTTTTTAATAATAATACAATATGATTTTGGAAACGTTTTTACCAAAAACAGAATGGCTTCCATATAGTATTTAAACGCAGGCAAAGAACTGGCACAAACGAAGTATTTTTCCAACGAGAGACAATGTTAAGTGAACTTCAAAGGTCTTTTATCTTGAAGATCATTTTTCTAAACCTGAGATGAACACATATACATGTCCACACGTAGGCATTTATAAACAAGCTTGCTATGTTCTTTGCTAATGACATCTAGTCAGCTCAGTGAAGGAAATATTGAGTGATTCCAAGGATCAATCGTGAAGCATATACTGTACGCCTAGCTGAATCAACCTGTAGAAGGCGCAGGCTCCAACAGGAGTTAGGTGTCTCCCAGGCCTGCCTGTATGGATGTAAGGACACCTGCCTTAGGATGTCTTCTCCATGCCAAACCATGCTGGTGCTCTGTGGAGCACTGCGAAACACATCACAGTCCTCCCAGGAAGCCAAAGGAAGACATGAGATCAAAGCCCAACAGCCAACTGTGCTATACACCAGGACTTCCTCACGTGCTTCTGGACACTCATGGAGGCAAGACAGCCCTGAAATACCTTCTGTCCTTATTCAGTTTAGAAATGTATAAAATAAAAGCATGCTGCGCTGTCATTTACCAGAGTGTCTTTATAGCACGTTCTGTGGGTATATACTGCACGCTCCTACAGACAGTGCAGGAGTACTCAGGAGTGTTTGAGAGAACAAAATTTGAGAGAACAAGACTGAAAAACCACCCTGGGCAGGAGGGGAGAGGTAATTTAACCACACAGTATTTCCCTTTGGAGAAAACATGTTGGTTTGCTCCACAAGGTAACGTGGAGCAAGAACAAGGCACGTGCCTTGGGTGGTGCTCATGGAAGAAGGGCTCTGGAAGAGAGGCACGGAACAGGCAAGAGCACTGGTGTAGACACATCCACTGGAAATCAGGACACAGTAAGCAAGGACAAGCCCAAAGATTTTGAACCTGGGGGTCCACTAGAATAGGGAAAGATGAGTTTTGACCGAAAAACCAAGCTCAGAACTCATACACTTCAGTAAGCGCCTAAGATACTGCTCCAGTGAATTTCTCCATGAGTATGTTTTATAGAATCTCCAAAATGTTTTATAGAATCACTGTCAAATAATTTAATTGATCGAATCACATTATTTAGTCAGTGCACAATGATAAATACTGTTCTTTTGTTTAGGGAAATACTTTTTAAAAAAATTATTTTTTATTATGGGAAGAAAAATATAGCAATACTAAGAAAGCAAGGATGTTCAGCTCCAGTTGAAATCAATAGGAATAAGAGATGCCTTTGGAGAAAAATGTAAGTCCTCAATGAAATCACTGATACTATATGCCAGTTAAGGCAATCTACAAATCAGGGTTTCAGCTTTGAAACCTCTAGAGAAAACTACTGCTGAAGGAATAAAATGCAAACATTTAACAATGGTGAAATATAGGAAGTCTGGCCAGGCTAAGCAAATACTGTTATTAACCCCTATGAGAGAGTTTTATTCAAGTGAGAAAGCATAGAATAAAGTTATTAGTTAAGTACCTACTTTTCCGTAAGCCCAGCCAGCCTGATGAAACAGCAGTACTCTTTAAACCAAAGAGACAGACAGACAAAACAACAACAAAAACAACTATGCAAGCAAAATAACATTGCAATATGCAGGCCTTAGGCTGCTGTATCTAACGCACTTAACAGAATATGTTCAAAGATGCGTGACAACAGCGGTTTCATTTCCAGATAAAGTGAGTAAGGTATCTGTAAATGGATCTCCAGTAACTCATGTCTTAATATTAAATTGAGGAAGGTCGTGTCTGTCAACACAAACATTCAGAATAATTAATGAAAATCTGTTTAATTACCCAGGGAGCCTGGACCACTGAAGAACAACAAAATAATTAGAAGCACATCCAATGTAAAAATTGCCAGTCATTTTTCATTGTTCATTAGTGTGGCTATCATACACAGTGCCTACATGACCGAGTAATAGCTCAGGTTTTCATCTTTAATCTCTTTCATAACATTCCTTCAGCTGAATTTCATTAACACTGCATCTGCGTAGCACCAATTTCTTCTCTGAGTACACCTATCATCTCCATAACTGTTTTATTTATTATTATATAACTGAGCAGTTCCCTCTGTTTCATTCTTAATTATTCATTCTGAATTTTAAAAACACAGGATAAAACACCCCAAATACTTAAAATTCCTCTAAGAGAGTATATACACACTTTAATTTCCTTCATGACAGGCAGTCCTTGCGGTGCACTAGTATTTCATATATAAGTATTCCACTATTTGCAATGAATGCATCCTGTACATTTGAGTAAGAAAAAAAGAATATTCCCTAAAACTTCACTTTTCCAAATGAATACAACATGACAAAGAAAGGTTTTTCATATTGAAAATACAAAAAAAAAGTGAAAAACAGCTTACAACCCCACGTCACTATTTGTTGTAAATTGTACCACACGGCATCAGTCAATGACCCATAGTTTTAAACAGATTATTCTTCAGTTGCAATGCACACAGGAGATGTTACAGATGAATCATTTTTTGCCTTTAATATCAAATACCTTTCAGTAAATAAATTATTTTAAAAAACAAAATTTTTTGCTGTTACTCTTTCTGGAAGCAACAGGCTTAGAGTATTTGAAAACATGTCCACAAAATATCTTTAATACGTACTAAAATACTAGTATAAATCAATCCCTAAAACAAAGGCTTCCTTAAGGAGCAAGATGTCAAAAAGACAAGGGCTACCAATTGCAATATCTGAGCTTCACAGGACATTAATACTTTGCAAACATTTTCATAGTTTTAGAAGTTAACTTCATGGATAGTATATCTGGAATGTGGATTAAAAGCATCATAAATGCAAAGACTCCCAGCTGGCTCTTTGCATGGTCAATTTAACTTGGCTGAGTTTATTTATTTAGGCTCAGCAGCATTTGAATGCACGGTACCGCTCTGAGAATAAGCCTGGATCTCCCAACACGGTGTTTCTGTAACCCAGCACTTTCAGAAAGCCTGCATCACATTAACATTGGCCAACTGTGTGCACAAGCATTTGGGTGATAAGGCCAGCATTCCCACCCTTTTCTTAAGGCTTGGATGTCATACTGAGTGCGAGCTTACTTTGTGTTTTCACATCATGCTCTGCCCAAGCTAATAAACCCCTGAAGTAAAAACAACACAGATGGGAGGCATCTGAGGGGTCTTTTTTTAGTGGAAGACGGCTTAGTTCTGGCTGAGCTGTGCCGATCCCTGACTTACTCTGTGTGGAACCACTTGGTAGTTCTCATAAGACATCCAATTCCCCACATTTTCCAGACTTTTCATTATCTAGGCTATTCCATGCTACGATTGAAGGCACCAAACCTAGCAAAACAATGAATGCACAGAAAAACTTTTGAAGACAGCCTACCTCATTTGCTGATTTGGTACTACAACTTTACTTTGTTGTCTCAGCACATGCAAGGGAGCATGCCTTCCATTACTAAGTGCTGAAGCAAAACTTTTTGCCTATAACTTTATACAAAACCAGTTTGAAAACAAGAACTCTTATCTCCTCACATCTCACCCATATAACTGATGCCTTATAACTTCTGCTCATGTGACCACTGAACTCCCGTGCTAGTCTAAAACACAGGGCACAAATAAGCCTAATAGTCCTCCTCTTACCACATGTACGTTCACTGTAATTGTTTTTTTTCTAATCAAGTCAAAGCAGGTTGAAAATCTATTCATTTGCTTTAAGTGAATAAAAGTGAAGTCATTCCACTTAGCATAGATTACAATTGCTTAAGTACTATTGCATGTAGAGAACATATTTTAGAAGTCAAAATCAAACTGTTGAAAATAATTAGATGCATCACACAATTTAAGTTCTTCCTGATAGTGAGACACTACTGAATAAGACATTCCCGTGAGACACTATTGAATATGACGTAAGAAGTATCATTATTAGCTACCTTAAGAGAGTGCTCACAACAAAATAGAAGATCATGATCGAAATGCTACAAGTGACATAGGTTAAGACCATTTCCATTAATATCTAGGATTCTTGATTTTAGTTTTGAAACCAGAAATAACAAAGAAAAAAGGTTAGAGTATCTCCCCCCATTGATTATGGTTCCAGTCATCCAGGGTCTCAGGAAAGTGGTTGTAATTTCGGAAATGTTCCAAATTGTTAAGAACATTCAATCCTATAAAAATAATTCCAATTTTGGAATTTCAGAATTTGACTCGATGAAGATTTGCTTATATGAAGAGCCACGCTACCTTTTTGCAAGAGTACATGGACAACAGTGTACCCAACATTTGGGGGTTTATTTCCATGTGATTAGGAAATACTTTCTACACCTCATCAAAACTGTTGGGGGTAGAGGGAAGACACCCTGTGTGACACAGCTCTTTCATACAAGTCTGAAAGCAACAAAAGGATACCATGCAGATGACGTTCAGATCAGAATCTCACAAAACTAGTCAGCTTGAGAACCTGTCCTGGGGACTGCACCACAGAAAATGTTCTAGTCATGCTAATACTGAATGCATTTGTTAAAACATTTACAACCATCAACTGACCTATGGTAGTAACAGTGTTCAATGAACAAACAGCTGGCACAGCCTCTCTCTTCATACTTCTCACAAAGCTGTTAAGTGATTTTGATCAGGACCATTAAGTTTTGTTAATATCAATAATTCAAGTAAGCACTGAAATACTAAAACTGCAAAACAGGCAACCGCAGCTGTAGAAGCTATCAAGTAGGAAAAGTTGCAAGTGAAATAAGTGTTTGTCATTCTGTATTTGGTAATGTATGGAGTTTCTTCTACTTTGAAATGCTAACATTAGAAAAAAGGAGAAGTTACATATAAGGATCCATGAAGGTGTTCAAGGACAGGTTGGATGGGACCCTGGGCAACCTAGTGATCTAGTGGGTGGCATCCCTGCCCATAGGAAGGGGGTTGGAACAAGATGACCTTTAAGGTCCATTCCACTCAAAGCCATTCTATGATTCTCTGATAAGGATGCATTTCAAACCAAAAATCCTAACACTGAACAGATTCAACACATCATCTGATCAGGTTGTAGTGTGTTACAGAAAAAATTGACCCCTTCGCAGCCAACCAAAACTACAAATTTGAACAAAGGATCACAACACTGTACATGCAAATACACTTTTCTGGGAAAATACAAACCATCCGCCCAACTTACGAGGTGGTGCTTTTGTTTTTTTTTCCATTTAAAATGAGCTTACCGTGTGCCGTCTGCTTTCCAGCTAACTCTGTATGGCTTCTGCTCCAAAAATTTAATATTTTGCTTGTCCATGGAAACAGGCTGTGCTCCAGGGAATCCAGACCTAAAAAGAGAAACATGTTTATTAATGTTCTGCAATAAGTACTCACAAAAGGCAGTGCATTTTTTTCATCAGACTGAAGTCACACCTTGTACTAGACTTGCTGCAAGGTTAACTTGGCAGAGTTAGAACATCTTCCCCAACACGGTATTTTGGGAGAAGAACCAAATGTTTTCCTGATAAGAACAAAGGTATTTGTTCATGACAAAACAATGAATTATGTAGAACTTCAAAGTTTTAATTTTAGATGAAGAGAAGTTTGAATTCAAAACTAGAAGCACTGGAAAAACTATGAGCTTCAGAAAGTTAGGAAGCACTGTTAGCAACTCCCTGGTTCTTCAGCTTTATAAAGAAGTTCAGAATCTGAGACATTAAAACCAAAACTCTCACTAACATTGGACGTAAATCCAGGTTGGCCATAAAAATGAGTATTATACCTTACAACTGAAGCATAATTGCAGCTGTATAAATAAATCTACTGCATGAAGAAGCACTAAATTTTACACAAATACTTAGACTAGACTGCATTTTGAAATTGCATGGCAGCAATTAATCTAAAAACATTGTTATCTCAGTGGAAAAGCAATTTGAAAATCTTGTTTCTTAATATCCACAGTTGATCATTCTGTTTTATAGGACAATGTAAGATCCTCATTTGTTTCAGTGTTAAGGTTTTTTGAACCTTTTTTTTTTTGTAGAAGTCCATCTAAGAATAATCACTTTTCATTTTTAATGAGCCGTTCCCTTCTGCAAAACTAGAAACATAACACATTTCTAGACAGCATAAATGACAAAGTTCTAAACGTTCTCCTACCCTTCCCATCCACAGAACTGCTGGCACTTTTGCTGTATTCCTCCTAACTTTGGTTGCGTTGTCACCTGGGTCACACATTTAACTGTTACACCTTCCAAGAAAATTGCACCCTAAATAAAATTAAAAAAAAAAATTAGTGCGTAAGCTTTCATAAAAGCATATCAGAACATGTCAATACAAGAGTCAGGCTAGTTTTGCAACACATGACCTTCATGAGCAATACCAAGCTTGAAGACTCCTTCCAGTCCAGCACTACTACTCCCCAAAATACCAAGAAACATCAGTTCAACTTTGCCAATAAAACCAAATATGTGGGCCATATTATGAACCCAAGAATTGAAATGATTGGGAGGAAGGGAAGAAGGGAGGAAATAGTAAGGGATAGGCACTGTAGAACTCTCAAGAAAGTTCTAACATCAAGCTACAGCTCTTTTTATTTGTAATTAAAATTTTTATTTAAAAAGAAAGTACACTAGTATCAAATATTTAATTGTAAATCGGTCATATGTAATTTGCATTAGGGATCAAATTAATAATCTCTAGGACACTTTATTATAATAAAGTAGTGTCAGACATACGGATGTGGATGAGAATCTGGACCTAAACAGTATCGTAAGCCTGGAGAAAATCACTGTGCTGAACAGTCACAAAAGTCCTTCTCGCAGAAGTCTTTATGACACCATTTTAAATGTTTCAAAAAAAAAATATGGCCTGAAAATAAGTGAACTAGACACTAAAGACAAAGTTGAACTATGAAGCATTAAATAAAATTTTTAATATATAAATTTTATTTCTAGACCAACAACTCAGTGTTTTCCTCCATCCACAGAAATTAATACTAACAACAGCAGAGAAACTTAAGTATAAAAAAATTAGCCTACTAAAGTCATGGAAACATCTTTGGACACTTTTTTTTTTTAAAGCAAATACCTCGGCAGATGAACTGATGGAATCTTACTTTTCTTCCTCAGAATCTTTGAGATACATTTTCAATTCAATAATTAATTTTATCCAGATCTAGATGGTAATTCCAGTACAAGATGCTTAAACATACAGATTTTACCTCCACTTTAGGTATCTAGCACATTTCATGTTTCAAAACTTAAACTTACACTGTAGCGGCAAAAAGGTGCAAGAGTGAATGTACTCTTGTAGCACCAAATTTAAAGGGTTCTCAGTTGATCTAGGACAAACTTCTTAACAAAAGAGAGAACAAACAGCTAGTCTGTAACAAAAATATTTATGTGAAAACACACGTGTATGATTTTGTTCTCAATCTAAACCAGGCTACCAAAATGTAAAAGCTATCCTGAATGTCACAGAAGAGTCTCAGTAGAGGTCAATAAAAGAGCACTGGAAGTAAGACTCAAACTCAAACAACCTTTGTGTTCCCAAAAAGGCTTGATGATGAGCGGAGTAACAACAAATTCTGCACAACAGAACACAGTAAGGCCATCACGTTGAGAAACCAACCTAACTGAAGATTTCTATGGAAGTTCCAGACCTACCAGATTTATTTTAACAGCGTATCAAAATCCCAGTGCTTCTCAAAGAAGATCAAAGCATGACGTTTTACTTGTTGAGCTATGAATTCTGCAAATGAAGCCAGAAGCATTTCCTACCTGTTCTCTAAAATGCTTGCAACTTGCTTTAACAAATCTAGCTCTGTATTACTGATGAAAGGAGCCTTTTTGCTCCCTTCCCCTTCCACACACCATTGCACTCATCTGTTCTACCCTTGAGCAAGTCTCAGAACTAAGTTGGCAAAAATAACAACGTGAATTAGTAATATTCTGCCAAATTAGTATCCAAAACTAGCTCACCATAGGATGAGTCAATGCTGGAGCCAGCACAAGGGAAGCAGAAGGAACACAGGGAGTGAAAGGAAAGAAGAACCGGAGTCTTCAGTACAGCCTGCGTTTAGTTAAGATTGGCTCAGTTGCCTCACCAAGTCATGTTCTAAGAACAGCATATCCTAAAGAAAAAAGCTAGTCCATAACCTTAATTACGTCAAGCTCCACGGACTTTTGGTGCATCACTTATCCCGTATTATTTCTGTTTGCACCAGTAGGTGCAACAGCACACAGGTGACTCAGCAGGGAAGACAGACAGCCACACATGCCTGGCCAGCATGCTGTGTGGGTTCTGAATAAGGGGTTAAGAGGACCTTGAAATAAAGGAAGCTGGCTGTGACTTGCTTCACAGAACGCCAGAGTGCAATGCCAGTAGGGACTGCTAAGGTGAAAGCAAAAAGCAGGCAACAGCAAAGATTTTTTTTTTAAAAAAAAAAAAAAGAAGTCAAATGTGAAACCAGTGCCTGCCCTTTGAAACTCTCTCTTGCAGATTATCTGATTAAGAGAGTTATGCACATACACAACTGGTTCGGAGCTGCTAATGTCAGAATGCACAATACCATCAAGTAACCGTGTGAACTGAAATCAGCTGCATGCTGCTTCTACACGTGGTATCCCAAGTGTGATATTATATCACTATAACTTTGAGAAGTTTAAAAAAAATTTCTGTATGGTAAGAAAGACGAAAAGTTAAAGTGCATTACTCAAAATTACAAAAGCATTAGCTTCACAGCACATAGGAAGTATACACACTAATTTGGTTCCAGTCACCTTGCTTAGTTGAAATTTCTTACAGTAAACAACCAAACCGTTTTTTGATTTTAAAGACCTGACCAGGTGCAGCAGGGTCTCTTGCATAGGCGGCACGTGTTTGATGCACACAATGACATATATATACACACACAATTAGGTTTTGAGGGTTGAGGAAAGGTGCAAGTCTGAAAGAATTAAGGAAACAACACTGCTTACAATTGGACAAACAAGCCAAGCTTTTGTGTTGTTTTTTTTCCCCCCATACAGGCTTCTCCATTCCTCCAGTAGGCACCCTGTAACCTCTCCCTGTAACGCTGTCGATTTTAAACAAGTAGAGACTGGGGAGAGTGAGGAGCAAAGTGCTCGAGGTCGTAGGATGAAGATGAGGTTGTGAGGTGAGACAGTAGGAGAGTCAAGGCAGAGAATATTTCACTTGATTATTGCAGCCTAAGAATATAATCAACTCAGTTATCCATGGACTTCATCCAGATGCTAGCTTAAATTGAGCCTTAGCTGTATGGCAAGATGAGGCTTTTACAGAATAAGGTCAGGCCTCAAACATACTCAGCAGCTAAGGCGCAGCAGTAGGAAAGCAAGGTGAGTCACCTGCGTATCGAAGCTTGCTTAACTCAGCACTCCAGGGTTCGTGAGGATATTTCCTTGGATAAGGTGCCAGAACTGAGGCAGACTGGTGGACTTTCCGCGCTGTTGTTGAGCTAACAACCCCCATGGGGGGTGAGCAACCCCGCGGGGGGTGAACACGGCGCAGAGATGGCAGAGGAGCAGTCAGCTCAGCAGGAGCACCTCGGGTCCTCAGAGCTGCTATTACGCCCAGAGTTACAAGCACTAGGGGATCCAGGGTAACTACACGCTCTTAGTAGCTAGGCTCTGCACAACCTTCGTACCATCTGTACTCACCAAGCTCTTCCCACCACACCCCTCTGCCCATCACTTCAGGGGAAGGAGAAGCGGCAGCGTATCACTGCGTCCTTGGGTCTGATTCTGAACCCTAGCAGGAGGGATGGGTGGGTGGGCCCAGCCTCAACCCTATGCTCCCCTGACCCCAGTGGCTGTCACCAGATCTGGGCAAGAGCCATCTTCAGCTGCTCAGAGACTTGACAGAGTGCAAAACGCTCAAAGACAGCCCTCCAGGGGCCAAGAAACATTCCAAAGCTTATCAGAAAAAGAGAGAGAACATATCTCCTGAAAGAGAGGAAGAGAGAGACACTGATCAGCTTAGATTTGATTCCAAGAAATAGAGGATCACATCGCAAGAACTGCCTCTGAGCATGAACAAGCGAAAGAAAAGGCAACAAAATCCTACCAACTGCCACTCAGTAACAAACTGTTCAACTAATCATGTTTTCTGTGGAGAAGCAGGCTCCGCAGAATTGGGAGAAGCAGGAAACATCACTTCTTTTGAGCTTGGCTTTTGATCTCATCATGTTCTCGCAGATGTAACTCAGAAAACATGGGGTTGGTGAAACTTCTGTAAAACAGAAGAGCAACTTGTTTCTAAGTCAGCCTCAGAGGAGTTGTTTTTTTTTTTAACTAAAAAATGGCAAAATATTATTGAGGAGCACCTGGAAGGTCTGATTTAGGTATAAGAATTAATTCCACTTTTCCTAAATTTCATAATAGCATATTCTTAGTTTTGTGACAGCTTTGGATTTAGTAACAGGGTGGTGGTAGCTTTAAAAATCAGTGCTATCCCTTAGGAAGGGGGGGGGGGGGGGGGCAATACTGTTCCATTCAGTATAAATGAAGTCCTACACTTAATTAAGAATAAGCAATTACACAAATACACACCAGTAGATGATCAGCAAAAAAGACAAAGAGGCAGCAACAGACCAAAACCTGAATTAGTATTATTTTGTCTTGTAAAAGGCATTTATATTGAGATATATAAGCAGAAACATTAGCCTTAAGACATACGAAACTAATTTCTCCCTGTTAAGCACTGGGATGGCCTCAGCTAGAGACTTGTGTTCAATTCTGGGCACCAATGCCTCAGAAAAACGTGGGTCAGCATGACAAAGAATGACAGGAATGGTCAGAAGTATAAAAAAAATTGACCATAGGGAAAAAGTTAACAAAGTGGTATTTTAATGTGGGAAAAGAGAAGGCTGAAAGCAAACATGACACCTGTCCTTAGGTGCATAAAATGCTGCTGCAAAATAAAAAATAATCTTTTTCCTATATCCATCAAGACATGTCCACAGGCAGAACACTAAGTATATGGGTTAAATGTTGTAAGAAAAAGGGGCGTTAGAAAGAGAAAAATGAAGCCACTAATATTTGAATCAATGTACTTTCATACTTAAATATTACCCTTGCTAAGTATATCAGCCATGAGGTTTAATGGTTTCCCTCTGTCTCACGGATGACCATAAGACACCTGCCCTCAAAATCATGAAGCAAATCACTAGCAGTAACCACCTCTTCCAGACTGGTTGAGACGTAACCACCCATTTTAGAAGCATTAAAATATTACACTCTGTACTTCCTGTGAAATACACAACTTCCATAGGAATAGAACAGATGGTAGTCCTTAATAACAGTAAAAGATCTGGTTGACCCATGAAAAGTTTGAAAGTTCTGGCTCGGAATTCTAACTTTTTGTCCTATTTACAAAATACTTGGAGATTTTTTTCTTTTTTTTTTTCCCCAAAGTGAGATTCTAAGTGTCAGCTAATATTGCTTCAATGCTATGGTCATTAGGGCATGCACTAAAGGAGTCAAAACATGTTTGGATTTGCTGTGTAACACCTGAGACTAGAGCAAAGAGGCTTGCTGTTACCTGTCAACTACATTCAGGTGATGAAGGGAACTGTAATGGCACTATGTTCTAACTGTTCCAACACTTCGTAAGGAAAAAAAAAAAAAGGTTGTCAAGACTTTTCGACATCAAAATACAGAAGTTTTAGTTAAAGATGCTGCAGTGAAGTTTCTCACGTCCAGGACATTATTTCTGAAACAGGCAGCATGCTAACTTCTCCTAGTGGGCTATCTGGGCAGTTGCTCCTGACTGTTCATTTTCCTAGTAAGATGCCTGGGAAGCATCTTCTCCTCTACCCATGAAACATTACTTCTATTCCCACAAAGACTTGTGTCAAAAAAAAACATTTCAGCACATTAGTATCATACCAGTCCCCATCAGTTTGACATTACACACCCCTAGGTGTTTACAGAAGGGGTCAAATTAGAAAGTCAAAAACATCTACTGTGGGAAATCAACTGTAATGATGAACATTGAGCCCTTTAGATAGCAAAAGAAGAGAAAATCTAGAGCAAGAGGTATTTACCTGATAATCATTCCCCCTGTAGATCGCATATTTACAAGGAATCACAAACAGACTGTATCCATGTCTACTCAGTTAAGAAGCAGTCCAATCTGCCAGCCAAGAATCATGGTAAAGAATTCTCCCCGCGCCTCCTCTTCATGTCAAAGACTGTTCCTCCAGAGCTGCAAAACTGAATTATACGAATATGCATATTAACTAGATGACTTTCTTTCATAAATTCTCTAACTCTTAATTAAGTTTTAGTTATTAATATGCTTATTCGTATAATTTAGCTTCCAGCTTTCAAAAAAACTACACTGGCAGATAAGAAAAAGCCTGGGAAGCCAGGATTGTGATTCCTGTTAAACAGATCAGTTTAGCTTCATACTTGTGGGGGAAAAAAAATAAAAAAGTCACTGGACCTCGCCATCACACCTCAATTACTAATGTATCAAAAAGCAAGTCAAAAAATATTAGTTTGGCAGTTAAAACCCAAAGAAAAGTTTTTAGATACCGAGGTATTACTGCAAGGCTAATGTAGGTAATGGCTATATCCCTGAATATATTTTGACTGTGAATTTTTACAGTATCAGCAGTCTTATTTCAGCTGATGGTCTATTGGAAAGCTTCCAAAGTTCATCTTGCTTCTTTGGACAAAGTTTTGCATTCCTTTCAGGCTAATTTCTACTATCTTCAATCCATGAACCATGATGAACAGCTGCAGTAACAACAAAATGCATTTTTGCAGCACGTTTCATGCGAGGATTTCCAAGTGCTTGCAAACACACCTCAGCACACAAACAAAATAATTCAACAGTATGCAAAAGGATCTAAATCTAGTTTTGCTGTCAGTAATGTTCTCCTGTACTTGATTTCTATACAAAACAAAAGTCACAGATTTGGAAAGAACTGAACAATTAGTATAGTACAAGAATATTCTTCATACTTGAGTATTAGTTCCATAGTATAATTAAATTACAGTAGCTTAATCCATCAGAATTATGCAAATTTGTCTAAATCAGAATAAGTGATCAGATTTCTTTTATTTCTTATCACTATATAGTTAAAATAGCTTTGAAAAAAATATGATTTCAAAACTGTCATGGGGTTTTTAAGCTCATCTTGCTTTTTGCTAATCCTAGTCTCAACCCTCCTGGATTCTCAAAAGTAAGAATATTTATTAAAATAAGCACTGAATTTAAAAGATTTCGAATTTTATCCACACATGGCTACAAAAAATAAAAACTGTTTTACATACACACCCCATAACATTTCACCTCTGAAGACAGACTGAACAATTAAGAAGGGCTCTACTATCTCAAGCTTAAAAAAATGTTGTATTAAAATAATTTTAAATCATTATTACAACTGAAATAGGTGAGGAGTTAAATGTTGAAGTCCATGTTCATACAGGAAACAAAGTTTACAACAAGTCTACCTGTTTTTCCTGGTTAGAGACACTACTACCTGTTCCTGACTTGAAAGAGCACTAGCGCTTTTCTGTCACATACAATGTAGTAACATATGACTAAGAGTTTATGAAAGTAATTTTAGCAATTAGAATATTAAGTTCTTAATCAAAAAATACCAGTTTTAGGCGTTCTTTTCTCCTTTTGCCAAAGGAAGAGCTTGATGATCCAGGTTCTGATTCTTGGCCCCCTGTTCTACCATTGTCATCATCCTCCTCTTCATCTTCCTCAAAGCACCATTCTGGGAGCTCAGGTGGTGATGGCGCATCATCTTCATCTCCATAACGACGGAATAATTCCTTCAAATAATCACCTTTATAAATACCTGGTGGTCTAGCCTGAGCAAAAGTAGCCACAGCTGCCTCAATACTGTCAAATAAAAATGGGAAAATTACTCTGTATGTTTTATTTAGTAGTTAGGGCATAGCATGACTAAAACATACTTAAAATGTATTGGTACTGAGAATTCAGAAAAAAATCCCAAAATGGTAATTACAAAAACATTCATGATATTCAAATCATCATCATACTTAGATCAGCCCAGCAACTATATTGCTATTGCAAAAGATTTTGACTGATTATGTAGATACTGCATCTTGGTCTGCTTCATCTCCTAATTGCAGCTAAGAGCAGCCTGCTGGTCACCTAGGCAAAACTTTTGTTTTAACTACAACTTTTATTATTGCTGTAGAAAAGGAATGGATGACATATAGGTAAGTACTTAAGGACTGAATGAAGAGGAAAAGAAGTCTTAATGAACAGAAATTCAAGTCATAAAATTCAAATAAGGCTACACATTTCTTCCTAAGAGTTATCTTCCCTGGAGGCTTTGCTATCACACTGACAAAATGCATCCAAATCTTTTGTAGCGACTTCTCTCACAGGCAGTTTCTCTCAAAAAATGTAATTTAGCTGAACAGGAAAGGACTTCTAACACTCAAACTTAGCTGCAGTAATAAGCTGTAGACTGAATCACAAAACAAGTTTGAAATCAAAACTAACAGCCAACCACCTTTACTAGCCAACTGGAGAACACTCCAAAATTTTTCAGTGAGCACAAGACACCAAGTTAGGCATGAGTGTTTATCTGCCCGAGGGTAGGAGTGCTCTGCAGAGGGATCTGTGTAGGCTGGACTGATGGGCCAAGGCCAGCTACATGAGATTCAACAAGGCCAAGTGCTGGGCCCTGCACTTGGGGCACAACAACCCCAAGCAGCCCTACAGGATGGGGGAAGAGTGGCTGGAAAGCTGCCTGGTGGAAAGAGACCTGGGGGTATTGGTCAATAGCTGGTTGAACATGAGCCAGCAGCGTGCTCAGGTGCTGGAGAAGGCCAACAGCATCCTGGCTTGTATTAGAAAGATCGTTAGGGCCAGTAGGACCAGGTAGGTGATTGCCCCCCTGTACTCAGCTCTGGTGAGGCTGCACCTTGAATATTGTGTTCAGTTTTGGGCCCCTCAGTACAAGAAGGACATCAAGGTGCTCGAGCGTGTCCAGAGAAGGGCTATGAAGCTGGTGAAGGACCTAGAGAACAAGTCTCATGAGGAGCTGCTGAGGAAGTTGTTTGGCCTGGAGGAAAGGAGGTTTAGGGGAGACCATTTCATGCTCTACAATTACCTCAAAAGAGGCTATAAGCGGGGTGAGGATCAGTCTCTTCTCCCAAGCACCAAGTGATAAGACAAGAGGAAATAGCTTTAAGTTGCAGCAGGGGAAGTTTAGGTTGGATATTAGGAGAAATTTCTTCACTGAACGGGTTGCGAAGTATTGGAACAGGCTGCCCATGGAAGTGGTTGAGTCACCATCCCTGGAAGTCCTCAAGAACCATGATGTAGAACTTAGTAACATGGTTAGTGATACACCTGGCAGTGCTAGGTTAAAGATTGGACCAGATGATCTCAGAGATCTTTTCCAACATGAATGATTCTATAAAATAGATCACTAAAAAGGTAAATCCCCATTAGGCTTCTTGACAAGCACGTATCTTAAAGCTGGAAATGAAAGCACATATTTGCTGTGAATTATTTTTTTCAGATAAGAAAATAGCCTACCAGTGGAACAAGGAAACCATGTAGATAAAATGAAAAAAATAGTTAAATACAAAAATCTTTTTTTTGTCTGATCCATCCAGTACAAGACAATGCCTGAGAACTTTGAGATAAGTGTCCCAAAAGAGAGAGATATACTTCCTAAGAAGCAGATAAGTTTGGTTCCCTCTCCTGATCTTTAGTAAAAGTAGAAAGTAAAACACTTTCAGGAGTAAGGCTATCAGATGATCACCAGATCTCAGAAATGACAGTTTAGTATCTGAGTTACTTAGAAAGATGTTCTTCATTCTGTTTCATAAAACTCCTAGTTTCTTCCTCACGAGACAATTTTTATTTTTGTATCTTTCTTAAATTGTATTATATCTTCTGTAATCAATGCTACTAAAAGCCAAAACAAACCAAAAAGAGATGGGGCCTGAAACACGCTCAAATTTGTCTCCTATTAAATTAGAAGAACTCTATACTATTATGGAATAGATAATAACGAAAGCCAGAAGAAGCAGTACAAATTTTAAGCTCAGAAAGCTAGCGGAAAGAAAACATACTGTGCAAGTTCTAGAAATATAGCCGTCTTCCAGGAAAATGAGTTGTGAAGAAAGGAAATCTAGTAAGGTTTCTGATGACTAGCTAGAGGGCTTTCAGTCTGGATGACCTTTCTTTAAACTAACTACGTATTTTAAAATACCTCTCTGCATTCACAATGCATCAGCAGTACTCTTGTATCATACGCTCAAGGAATGAATATGGATGGATTTTTCCATCAGGAAGACCTTATTTCCTCTACAGCAAATAACAGTGCCTGATTTTAACGAATGATACAGCAAATTGGATTTATCTTGATACAATGCTTAGCATTAAGTACCACCTTGCAGAAATTCTTTTGCTGTGGACATTTTTACCTATCAAGTGAAATCTGAATGTTCTGTTAAAACAGTGTTACAGAGAGGAACAAACTTGATATAATTAGTTATTTGAACAAAAACAAAAACAGAACAAAAAAGATATGGCTGCTAAGTTTTAAGGCTTTTCCCACATAGGTTTGAAAATAAAAAGAGGCTGCATAAAAAGACTTTCAAATAGACTTATGGTCCTTTTCTCCAAAGAGGAAATGCACAATACTGAGTCTGATTACTGCATGCTGCTTTTAAGTTGTTACATTAAAAGCATACAAATTTGCTATTTCACAGGAATAACTATAATCATACTATAAAAATCTTGGTATCTGTGTCTAATTCCTGTACTCAGCTAAGATTCTGCCAAGAATCAGCCACCCACTGTTAACAGTGTTCTGTCTCCATTACGCCAGTGCCTTTATTCCAAGTTTACTAACAGAAAGCAATGACCCAGTTCTTTGCAAACAGCTTGCAAATACACGGTAATCACCAAGTGAACTCTATGTCCAGTCACAAGAACAGGCAGCAACTGGAATAGAATTTTCTTCCCGTAAAGGTCCATACCAGAAATATCATCCAAATGCTGAAAGGACTCATTAAATAACACACCTTGCACGTGACCCAGTCAGCTCAGAAAGTGTTTCATGAACACCACCAAAGGTGCAAACTCAGGCTCATCAGCACAGTACAGGCAGTATTTTTTAAAGCCAGCATTATTTAGTAAGTTCATTACTATTTATGAGGGCACCACACTTTTAAAATACGGGTGCCTCTGTAGAAACATGCCACAGACTCTAGTCAAACAACAACTGGAAACAAGGACTGTGTTTCCTCATCACCAACCTAGAAGCATGCATGTTTCTCTGCTGTTGCTCTAGCTAATGTCTCATTTTCAGAACTCAAGAAACTAAAAGAGCTACACACAGACCTTTGTGAGAAAGCAGAAGAAAAAAATCTCTCAGGATTCTCTGAACTCTACATTCTTACTCAAAGTGTGGGCTATGTCATGGGGGAGAGAGACAGCACAATCCATACTCTTCCAAAAGCCCACACGCAGCTGGCAGAGCTGACTTTGACCTACCAGACCTGAAAATTTTGACTGGCCAAGGCTAAGCTACCTTAGGAATACTGTTAATATTATTTGTTTGCTCAAAATTAGTAGGAAGTTTTAAAATAAACACTGAATACATTAGGATAGCTGTCAAGACAATAAATAAAACATACTGAAGATGCTATTAGTCTACAAATTCATAGAAATTAAAATTAAAAGTTACCTCCAGTCCAGCTTTTCAACCAAAAAGGCACAGATCAGAAATCCAGTTCTATTGAAACCATGCGTGCAATGGACACCTATACGAAACAAGAGAAGAGCATAATCATTTGAAAGTAGTTTTAACAAACGTGTTTTAGTTTCGCAAGTGTTTTTTGGATCCTTTTATCTCCATCAATAACACAAACGAGGCTGTGTCCCTTCCTATCAAGGCATCCCAGATTGCTGAATGCATACCAGCCTAAAAAAATATTTATTACATTCTTCCTGCAAATTATTAGCAGGAGAATATAGGATACTTCGGATTGCCCCAACTCAAGAACACTAACTTAATGCAACTTAAATGTGGCTAATACAGACACAATTCAAAATTGTTCTTTGTTGTTTGTTTTTTTTTTTTTTTAATAAATGATCAAACACTTAGAGTACACTGCAGTCAAATTTGATAATGGTGCTTTAATGGATTCAAAAAGCATTACATTTATTTCACACCATCAGGCATAAAAATCATACCCAGATTACCGTATTTCAAACCTTAAAGAAGTGTCAATAGACTACAACTCCGTGTCAAATTCGTAATTACCATGCTAAGACCAGACATACTGATTTCAGAGAAAAAAAAACACTACAAAAAGAAAATTATACAACAATATAATTGCCATCAACTACTAATCTTTTCAATTTAAGAAAAAACATTTTTCCCCTCTCTTTTACTGAATTCATTCCCCAGTGAAAGGAGGGGAAAAGTCAAACATTGGAACTCCTCTTTTTTTCTGCCCATTTCAAGGCAACAGCACCATCTAGTGATATACAAACCGAGTCTGAAACTCGTAGGACTAAAATGATGCGAAGGATTCGGGCAAAATGTTGACTCTTCCTCACAGTGCATTTTCTTTTTAATGGCAAACACCACAGCATCAAAGCTTCCACTCACACCAAATGTAATTATTCTTACTATTAACATATTTTACAGTTCTGACTATAAAGCAGGCTTTTATTGATTTACTTATTTCTCTACCATAGTTAGCAGAGTAAGTCAGCAACAATTTGAGCTTCCCTTCTTAATAAAGCAAGTCAAGAACTACTAGGAATTTCTTGGATTCGCACATTCTAACCATTAATAACAACAAAAACTGTAACTTGCATCAAATGAAATTAATTTTAGCTTCCTTATAGAATTTGTTCCCAGCAATCATTTCTCCTTTGTTTTCTGCTTAAGCAAAATCTTTGTGTTTTGTTTCCTTGAAGTTGGCAGGCATACTGCAGTCCTTCAAGTTGCAAAAATAAAGCTTCCATCCTATAGAGTACTAGCTGAATAGAAAATGTTGATCACTTATCATTCACATTTCAGGCTCTTTTCATGTCTAATCTTAACGCCAGCAATGAAATGGCACACAATTGCTATCAATAAGCCCTGCAGCTGTTACTGCTACCAAAAAGGTTAAGTCAATAATTTTATACACATGACAAAGATAAGAAGCATTTCAGCAATGAGACCAATGGCTTGGAAAGGAATGGTCGCACAGGGTGCAGTACTATCACTCTTGCAGACTGCTTTCCCTTCTGATAAAAACATCCTCCACACCAATCCCTTGGATGCTCTTCCAGAAGAAGAAAGAAGTTTCCAGAACCAGAAATAACCTTTCTGTAACTAATGGAAGGAAAATGGAATATCCCAACATTTCACTTTCACTACAAAAGCCTAAACGACAGGTCAAGAGCTTATTCAAGGCATTGATTTATTTCTAAGGAAAAAAAAAGTCAATTAAGAGTCAAGAAAAAAATATTCTAAATAGCGTAAGAACATTCCAAAATTCATGTAAGTCCAAAAGTTAATGACTCAACACTGAAAGTGGCATTTTAAAAGTTTAAATAGCAGTTAAATGGGTCTGCTATTTCATGCATATCACAATGCTGTCCATATTCCATATAAACTGCTGACCCGTAACAATATTTCATTTTCTGCAATACTGCCAATAGTTGATCCCACTCACTCTCATTTAGCAGCTTTTCATATCACATACTTGTGCTACAGTTCAGGGAAGAAAACAGAGGTCTCAAATTAAAACTTCATTCCACTAGGAATACTGAAATAAGAAACTATCTAAAAGGAAATTATGTGAAGAACTTACTAACGTGCTTCAATTAAATGTCTCAGCATTGATAAAAATAAGATTCTCTGTGGTATCCAGTGACAGGTCAAGAAGCAACGGACATAGATTAAAATACAAGAAATTTTGTTCAAATGTAAGGACAAAAGAAAAAATTTTTTATTTTAAGGGTGATAAAACACTGGAAAAGGATGCCAGAAGGTGTTGTGGAGTCCTCAACCTTGGGGACTGTCAACACCTAAAGGAACACGGTCCTAAGCAACCTGCTTCAGCTGAGCCTGCTCTGAGGTGGGGTGATAGGCTGGATGGTTTCCAGAGGTCCCTTCCAACCTCCACTATTCCAAGATTCTGTATGAATCCTAAACTGTGTGAGCATACTAGCTTAGTTTACCAAGCTCTCATCAATGACACCTACACAAACTGTTCTATGTGCTCTTAAGTCATACAGACACTCTTTTTCAGTCAGGTTGCAGAATTATCAAAGATGCCCAAGGACAAAACCCATTCTGAATGTGGAAACTAAGCTGCACAGTAATTTCTTGTCTCTGGTAGTTCGCAGATAGAGTTGAATATTTATTCTGATTTCTGGTAAGTACATTAAGTGCTCTTAGTAGAACTAAAATTCACTTGAGAACTTATTCTGCTCCGAAAAAAGTCAGCCTTACGACATTTGAATAATTACTATGAGACAGTATACTACAGAAACATTTAGCCTAATGTTTACTATCAATTTCTAGCAAATAATCAGCTGTTTTGATAAATTTGTTAAAGAATATCTGATAATTCAGTTACCAAATACAACTTAAAGGAAGCCAGACCATCGAATGCTAAAACAACAATCAGGCAATGCGTAACCTTCATCTGTATCAGCAGAAGTTTCAAAAACATACTGCAGGTATTTTGTGTTTGTAGACAGTTCTTAAGCCTGTGCATTTTCTGCATAATTTCATTAGCTGGATTCAAACTGACTTACGCAGAAACCTACCAGTTTCTGTAAAAAGTAGTAGTTTACTCTGGAGTTAAAAAAAAATATCTAATTTATATATGCATAGACACTGTACTACAGAAATTCTTTGGCTTATATAAATTAACAGCAAAAACTAATGAAAACAGATAAAAGAAGACATACCTATAAGCTCTGAGGGATTCTTTTCACTGAAGTGTTCACATACACGGATAAATGTTTCTGTATTCTCAGGTGTAGGACACTCACCATGCCTGATAAACATGGGAACACACAGGTTAGGAGAAAGTTTTGGAAAAAGGAAGGGGTGAGCATTAAGGCGGGGGGAAGAGTAATTACTTCAGTGTGATCTTTCAAGTTAAAAACGTAATATTAAAAGAGTGAAGACAACTTACTTACCCTTTACACTGGAGCTTTATATATTTAATTCCCTCTTTCTCTATATCATTCCTATCATAGAATCTAGTAGTGTTGGTCAAGTCCACCAGCAAACCCATTTTAACCTAAAAAATAAAAATAAAGTTGTTGCATATATTTGGTCCAAATATTAATGAATAAATATTAATTGGTTAATAACATCCAAATTAAAAATAGTAGCAGGCTGTTCCAAGATTCAAATTTCTCAAATACTGTGTTCCAAAAGAACTATATAAACTTCATTCTACTACCACAGTCATTTTTTCTTTGTGAAACCTTGTGTCTCAATTAGCACCAGTCATCAATTCAAAAAACCTCAATTTGTTTCCCCACCAATATCTCCAAATAAGAAAAATCTGCTAACAGCAAAAAAGTGTATCTTAAAGAAGTATTTAAACATGTTAAAAGGCATAAAGCTGAAACAGGCGCTCTTACACTTTACATAAAACTTTAAACAGTGGGAATAAGAAAAGAATAAGAAAAATTACCTACTGAGACTTACATAGAAGTACCCTCTTAGAAAAAACTTACCTTAATTTACCCATCTGTTCGAATGCAAAACAACACTGTTTCAAGTTTAAAACAAAAATCCCTTAAATGCCTAGAAATATTTTATTCGAAGCTGAGACATTAAAAAAAATTGAAATCTTTAAAGATGCTGCTGGTTAAGTAAGGTTGTAGTTTTAACCATTACAGACTTTGGGACATACCTGAATTAAGGTTACCTTGTCCACTCTGCTCTAACATGTCCCCTTGTGCATGAGTTTGATTTTACAGCTGTAAAATAGCTCTTTTACAGCAGCCTTATAGAAGTTAATGTGTTCAAAAAGGCAAGATGAAGAGCAGAAGTTCCAACAGGTGGCATCCTACACACAGCTCATCAGCATCCTACTGATTCCTCACTTAAGCTAACAAGGGAAATTAAACTCTTCAAATTTCATAAGATTTCTTAATACAACAGTGGAAAAGATTTATTCCAGGTTCTGGGGAAATGTTTGCCTTTAAGTCATGGACACAGGAAGTCACAGAGGAATAGAACGGGAAAAAAAAAAGTTGCATGGCAATGTGCTGACTCAATGTTAGCCTTCTCCATTCTATGGGATTTCGTCATTGGTCCATGCAAGACTTCTGTCAAGCATAAATCTCCCCGTTACTGCACAAAAACAGCTTACTAGTACACCTGTGTGCTGAAAGGATTCCTGGTTTCCTACTTTATACGTACAATTGCTTTTGGTCAAAAAGCAAAATGTCACGCTTTCAGGTAGGATCCTCACCATGAGGTCGGATGTCTATTTAAAAGCCATTTTACAAGGAGTCTTTTATCAAAATCCTTGTTCTATAGTCTTGTCTTTTTAAAGAGAGACATCAACAGTGCACTAAAAAATATATTATCACTGAAGCATGTTACACATGCAGAAACCTAAAAGAACACCATGTCTTCAATACGTTTAAAACTCCAACTCACATTCATAAGCAGGGTTCTGATCAGTTTTTATTTACCTGAAGGTGAACAGACTGCTAATAATTTAGAACTGCAGCTAGAGAAATTACAGCTTAAAACACTGCTTCCAGACAATTCAGAGAAGATAAATTCCAATTTTAACTGCAATACAGTTCAGGCACAGCAGATTCACCCGTGTATGTAAATCAGTAGAACCCCTGAGGCAAATCTGCAATTCTCTACAGAGGTAGTCATGTGTGGTATTCAAAGTTCTTAAGATGTATTTTCATATTTTTATGTTTACCTGTCACAGTGTTATGTCAGCAGCACTAAGTATATGTACTCTAACGTCTACATCAGTTCTAAATTCCTCCTTCTTTCTCAAATTCAACTTGTGTTTTATCCAGAATCGTTTACTGAGACTGTTTTGCAGAAATATGAGCTACATCAGTAGCAGTACACCTGCAAACAATGTTTTATCATCTGAAATTTCAAGTATTTAGTGTCAATGGAGCTGCTAAACATATGGACTGCCAGTATATTATCCAGTGATTAATTTTGTAGGAAGTATACAAAAGGCAATTAGTTTAATGATTACTTTCCTCCACCTCCACTTTCAACAGCATTTTGCAATCATCTCAGAGATTACTTAATTGACAAGTAAGACCATGCAAGATTTCCAGGTGCTACGCTCTAGGCTCATAACACCACAACACTGAGTTAAACCAGTTAAAAACAATTGTTTGGAGTACAGTGGCGCATTCCCACACCAGTACTTCCAGGTGAACATACAGGACAACACGCTAGGAAAGAAAAGCGAAACATAAAAGGGCGAAAAGTACATTTAAAATGAGATAGATGAAAACTATTTAGGTATTTTTCTACTGTTCTACACAAGCAATGGCTCTACGTAGGGAATCCCCATAGTGTCTTCCCGTAGCATGCCCTGCCTGAAGCGAAATACAAGTGTCTTTTGTGCTCTGCATCCTACCTGGAGCGTGGCTGAAGTTGACAAAAAGGCTGGTAAAAGAATCAGCTGTGTTGTCCCCAGAGCACTCTACACTATGAAGCCACCTAAATGGCCCCCTAAATGTCCTCCGGCCCAACTGCATAGCTGAAGTGTGACAAACTATTATTTTATCTAAAATACGAGGTTAGGTGTAATGCTTCCAAGATATCCTCAGCTAAAGGGAACAAAATATTTTCAAAGTAAGATTCAAATTATATTTTCACTTAAAGTGAAGGACTTGCATTCAGTTCCATCATAGTAAGAAAAAAAGACACTCCAAAATGCAAATCACTCTTGAATAAAATGCTATATCAATTGGTAGTCTGCATATATGGAAAAAGTTGTTAGGAAAACGAGCTGATTAATAAAATCAGGAAGACAAAATAAAAGGTAACACCATTTAATATTGCAAGTTGTAACAGAGAGCTACAAGAAAAAGTGCACGTAAGTTGTGAAATATAGTTTAACATCTTCTCGTCCAAAAGATACAGTTCTACAGTACTATTGAAAACTCAAAGCCAATTCCCAATCCCACTGTTTCCCACCAGCGGTTTCAAATGCTCCCACCAGAAGCTTCCAAACTTCCCCAAACTCCTCCCGCAATGAAGAGTTGTCGCTGAGATGCGAGGAAGTTCAAAAATTAATTTCATATCAAAGCATTTAAGCTCAAAGGATACTCAAGTTTTTCCTTCAACCTTTAAAATTACTCTTTTAAACGTATTCATGTACAGACTTCTGTCTCCTGACTGACCTACAGAACCCAGGAGAATGCTACAATGTTCTTCAGACCCAAACTGTCCCCAAGTTGCATTTAATGTTGCATTAAATGTTTGCATTTAATTTTGGGGATGTTGCATTTAATTTGAACAGGAGGATGATACAAAGGAAAGCGTCTGTTAAGGAGGAAATTCAGAACTACAGGACTCCTGGCCAACTATTCCTCTACAGTTATTACAAATTATTTGTAAGTAAGTGAAGATCCTGTGAAGTGACCACGTTCCTCATGTTTTTTATGGAGCAGTAAACCACACAGGCATCTGGTACAATTTAGTCAAAACTCTGAAGTGGAATGTAGAGCATAAGGCCTGAAATCAAAGTATACAATTATGAGCCTCCAAAATCCATCTGAAGACACACTGGTCCTACAGGAATTGAAACACTTCAGTCACTGAACGGGAGTTACACTGTGCTTGCACTTGGTCTGATGGACCACAGTTCTCACCTACTGCAGAGACGGACGTTCATCACGCAGGTCCTTTGCTCTGCTCCCGAACCCTGACATCACAACATAGGTTTGCTCCTAGAAAGTTCTTAATAGGAGACGATTTTTGAAGGACTACCAAAGTAAAATAGACAGTTACCCACTGGAAAAAAAAAAAACCTATTTTTCCATCCAGCGTTTGGTATGAATCATCCTTCAGTCCATCATTAAATGACACAGCTTTGGAAGAAAGAATAACTTTAAACTGTTGAGCAACTTCTCATTAAAGCACATCTATATTTCTCACAAGGACTGTTGCAACAATAAAATCTTACTGCATTGCAACACAATTTAACTAGATTTTTTTCTTGCTTGTAATTGTAAAAGATGAGTGAATAGAAGAAAAAGCTCACCTATAGCTTGAAATCATTACCTTTTACATACAATAGCATCACAGTCTTGATGCTTACTTTGGCCAGTCTCTCCGTGTCCTCCTACTGTTACAAAAGCCTTCTCCCTCTCACTTTCTCACATACCAGCTATCTCAAGCTACTAATGCCTTATGCATGCGCTCTTCTGCTGCTGAGCAAATAAACAGGCTTAGCTACGTTCCCCTTGCATGACCCCAGAAGTTTCTCATTAGACGCTGGAACTTGAAGACATCCTCCCCAGGAGGGTGAGAGCAATACTACAATGCAGTGAATTCTCTCCACTCCCTGGACTTTTTTCCTTTTCTTATTTTTTATTTGAGTAAAGTAGCTTAACTCAGTGACTGAATTTATCTGTTAAACCAATAACGTGGCTGAAAGCTGGTAGTTAGTTTTCCAAATTGGAATTCGTTTGAGTTAAGTAATGCCGTAGCTCCTTGTGACAGAAATAAAGTGAACTTTTATAAAGCATAAATATTACTAACTTCCCTAACTTAAGAAAGAAAAAGAAATTATTCACATTATCACCAATTGCTCCTCCAGTATTTTTTAATAAGATCACTAAGATACTGTGTCAGTATTAGCAATTGTAAGAAAAAAGGAGTTGCCGTCCCTTACCAAATCTGTGTCTAACATTCAGATTTTCAGCAACTGCACAGGAAGCTGTTCAGGCGAAGTTCCACCTCAGTTCCTCTCAGACAGATGTTGTCTTAAATGCTGAACCCGTACCGTCAAATGTCTGCGCTAACAGCAATACCTCACCATCACCAAAATCCAGATGTCAAAGCTTCTGCTGAAATCTCTACTTTGGCAGATAAATCGTACGGACCTAAGTAACACCAGGGTTTCAGAAGTGACTCATTTGGCAAAGTATGAGCATTTAACGTAGTGAAATAAAGTGGTGACAACTATGCCCAGTGAGTTACTTTTCACTTGGGAAAATCCACTTTTTTCTAGGTCTCCTCAATTGCGCACTCATCTCATGTTGCCAGACTGTTGGTAAATTGCTGTTCTAGAAATGAAGCTCTCTGGTAACACATGGCCTATCTTGGCAAATCAAAAATTGTTTAATAGATTTTATGAAACTAGGGAGTTTGACAGAAATTATACATTCTGCTTACTAAACAAAACGAGCAATACATTAGCAGAGAACCACAAGCTGATACCTGCACTATTACACTAACCATTTAACGTCACTAAGACTTCATAAATTTGTAGCACTGCAAAACAACCGACTGATATGCCTCCTGGAAAGACTATGAAGGCTCACCGTGGTTTACTTTTTTGGTGACAAATCACTAGCAAGCAAATACTCAGAAATTCTGAGCAAGTCTGTGAAGTTCTCTACAATTTTAAAAGACATACAGAATTTTAAATTACTTTAAACCATGAATAAGACTGCTTTTGGAAAACTTCTAGGAATGGCCATTAAAGCTGATCAGAGTCAAAAATGTATATTACAAAAAACAGAAACCCAAATGGAATTTAGACACATAGATCCAAGCATTCAAACAAGCAAAGTCCTAGCAGTTCAGGCACATGTGCTTCGCATTCGCCCACTGGTACCTCTATCACTGCTACACTGAGTACCTTAGCATCTACCCTATGCCCAAACCCAAATAAGATTCACAAAACGGAATTTCCCACATTTTAGCCATCTGACTCTTGATGCTTAAGCTCCAGTTGTTAAACAAATTCAGAATGAATCTTAGATCAACAGAAAAAATACATGAAAAATGTCACTACCATGATTAGCTTTATAAACTGCACAGCCAAATCAAGTGGTGCCCACCTTCTATGTAAGAGTTTAATAAACAGATTAGAAGAACAAGGTTGCGTGCCTTTCTTTGTCCGGGACGTTCAAAATCCCATCTCCAGATGCACCCCGCAATGCACAGCACTGCACAGACCTCTACATTACAGGAAAGGTTGGAAAGGCCCTGTTCCCACCTTTCTTGTCAAAACCGTGCAGTCATGCAGAACATCCCAGTTGAAGCAGGAAGATAGAAATGGGCTGAATAGAGACAATGGACCTGTGTACTATGAAATTTGCCTTTCGTTTTTTAAATGTTTTCGCTCATATAAGCAGAATTGCAGTCTAACATACCCATACAGGAGAGTCATCTGTAAAACTACAAATTATCTGAATTTTGACAATGACATCTAACCAAGGTGTGAGAGTAATAACAGGAAAAAAAAAAAGTGAGTTTCTTGCTGGTAACACAGCAAATGGGCTGGAGAATTTTGTACAATTCTTGCCTATAATAAAAAAGTATTTCTGAAACTAAGGGGTTGCAGAGAAAACGAATGAATTTTTTTTAAATAATTTTTCTGTACGTGTCCCAAAGGAAGCCATCAACAACATTTTTCTTAAACCTGAAAAGCAACATTTTGAGTAAGTATTAGCAACAACAGTAACATTTCAATTAATAGAAAATTTCACTTTACCTTCAGGCTCTTTAAATAGTTGGACAACATGCTTGGGTGAAAGCGATTTTCTTCAGCAACCTGATCATCGTATCTTGGTCCTAACATTGTCTTCAAAGGTAAAAACTTCCCTATGAAACACAATCAAATTTTGCAGCATTTTATGTATACTCATGTATAAGATCACTTACAACTTTGTGATTTCAAAGCAATATAAGGAGTTTTAGAGATTCATCTACAATGAAAAACAACTGCAGGAAAAGTATCGACAAGAGCTCAACTGGAATTTTTCTTTGCTACAAATTCTCTGAATGTGCAAATAAGTCTAGAAGGAAACAGGTCAGATCATCAAAAAGTGGCATTTTAAATGTTTTAGCTAGTTTGTAAGTGTGATTTAGGCTGCAGAGCTAGAGCACGCAAGAGAACAAACAAAATTTAAACTCATCAGAGTTAAAAACATGGAAAAACAAATGTTAAATGACAGTTTGTTACCCAACCATGTGAACTGCAGCTTGGAGTACCTGCAAGCATAAAAGATGGTAAAGGTTGCTGCAAAGCAACGCGGTTGGCCCAGAAGAGCTGTGCACCACAGATCTGCCCAACGTGCTCCCTGAGGCTTGTCGGGAGAGTCCTGCTGCTGCGCTACAGCAGGGCTCGGCTCTCCCTCCAAACAACGCCTGTGTGTGGCTCCGGCACCGTGTAAATCACAAAACCCACCGAAACTCGACAGGAATTAGTACTTATGGATCACTGCCACCAGTCCCTGAAAACCCAAGATTTATTTAACACTGCTTTCTTTCTTCCACCCATCAGATCTACTGTAGAAGATCCCAAATAACCTCCGAGGAGGTCTCTGGTGCTTCTTGGTGGGACCCCAGCGAGCTGTGGGCATGGCTCTTCCCGGGGAGCCCAAGGCAGCAGCGCACCTACCTCCTGCTGCAGTACCCGGGACCCCACGCAGTGGCAAGCTGCGGAAAAAGGCCTTAAATTCATGGAAAGAAAGGGGCCTGGCGTAGCTGCCCAGCTGCAGCCAGGGGAGCGACAGAGGCAGGGAGTAAAGCTGGGGGAACCTCAGCGTTTTCTGCACATGGGAAGTGCAAAACAAATTATTGCCCAAGAATTTTCATCCTCTCTCCCCTTTATTTAATAGAACTGTTTCAAAAACGCAGCCTTTCTAAAAACAGAGCAAACGCAAGCATGCAATTGTATCGCACAGAAGACCAGCACAGAGGCTTTTTAACGCAGGAAGAACCCCAGACAAGTCCTTCTAGGAAAGAAAGTGCCACTAGGTCCTGAGCTTGTGGAAATATGTTTTAAAGTTCTTCTGATAGCAATCCTATTTCCCAGATTAAAGAAACACAATTCACTCTCTATATAACTACAATTTAAAAAAATAAGAAAAAATTAGAAACGTTTTAAAAGCTTTCCCTGTTTAGAAACACAAATACCCACTCAACATTTTGAACTCACTAGGGAACACTTTTCTATACCGTTTCAGGCCCCTGTTCAGCTGTGCAACGTAGAGTAACGACCCATTTGAACTTGCAGTTTCATATCCTTGGGTATTCACCCAGCACAGCTAACCCTAATGCCAAGCAATTTTTCTGAAGCGCTCAAGAAAATACTGTTTTCTCATCAAGACAGAACATTTCCTCATTAAAAAAGGAAAAAAATCCTTCCACTCTCAGCAAACCGAAACCACAAGGAATGAAAAGACACTAATACACCCATTGCATTCAGCTAGAATGCAAGTTTTGAGAGAAACGCTCACTGACCTTTGTAAAAATGGAAGAATGCATCCCATTCTCACTGAATGGACACGCAAGTGTCTGCCGAGAGCTTTTCCTTTATGCAACATATCCATAGAGATCTCTGTAGCCTTAAATTCTATCAGAACATCTCATGTATTTTCACGTAAGCATCTAGCTTTTTAGGAAAGAGCCATTAAAAATGAGAAGATGGGCAGATACAGAAAGGAAACTGCGGAGCTCCACACAACTTGCTAGCTCATTTCTGACGCTGTCCAGCCACGCAAGAAGCACCCTTACTGTCACGCTTGTCCAAGACCACTTCAACCTGCAGAGAGCTTCAGGAAAAGTCATTCACACAGTCAACGTACGCATTAGATGGTAATAAATTTACAGCCTCTTCAACTCATTGGACTATCAGAAAAATCCCTCTCATTACCCTACTTCCCTCTGCCTTTCCATTCCACTAGCAGCACATCCTGCTCTATGAAAGCAAGGGCTTTGGGTTGTGGGGGTTTTTTTGGTTTTGTTTTTTAAAACAATCACAGTTCTCAGCAATACAAACTTACGTGCTGACTTTGAAGCAAGCACTGTCTTCAGAATGTACACTTCTGCTATTTTCTTGTTTGTTTTTTTTTTTCTAAATTGTTACTGCTACACCTGTAGAAATGATCTTCAATACAAACTCATACAATATTCTTCCAGTGACAGAAAACCAAAGTATCTTAACAGGCAAATTTGGTATTTTTTGATCTTTGTACAGAACCTTGAAAGTCCTCCTTCCTAGCGTACAGATAAAACCCTCTCAGCATCACTAAGCTACAGAAAATCTAAGCTCTAATGCAAGAAAAAAACTCTAAACTTTCCTAGTAATATGGGAACTATAAATAAGGCAGTAGCTACAGTTTCTGCTACAGATCTGACATACAGTTCATGGTAAAGAAGAGTTGCAGACAGTTATTACTTCAACACTACTTCAGCCTTCCTGCATAAGGATTGGAGAATTAAACAGGCAATTCTTTACGTTGAACAAGATGAACTGACAGTAACAAGGTGGTATCTTACATGGGCATCACAGCAACCAAAATCATTAGTGTAACTAAACTAAATTAATAATGATTATAATAATAATTGTAATTCCTGGACTGAGTTCTCAAACTTCAAAACATTACCAGAAGCCTGACTATCTTATCACCTACCACCACAATTAATTTCAAATTTGGCAAATAGTTTTGGAAAGTGGATATTAAAAACCATTTTCCAAATCAGAGCTGCCTGTGTAAAAGATGGAAGATTACTATTTCTTTAGGATTAAAAACAGGTAAAAATTCTAAATGTAAGCGTCAGTATGTCAGACATACTGAACAGACATCAAGTGGATAACTCTTAGAGAAATCAAAGTGAATAACTTAAGACTTCAAATTTCCTAAGTACACGTTCAAATTTAGACACATTTTTCATCTTTTCTTAAAGGTTTTATCTAGAGCATGCCAGTGGAAAAGCTACCCGTAACGTAGCCTAATTTTTTGTGACATGAAGCTATTAATTCAGTATGTGGCAGGAGCTACGAATAATTTATGACCACGGTTATGTTTAGATTGAACATTGATTGGGAAGGTTAAACACAATGGAAAGTGACCAAGGTTCAGCAAGGGGAACTTCAGTAAGATGAAACAGTAAAATCTGCAATAAAAAAAAAAAAATAAGAGTCTTCTGCCTTAAGAACAGCTACAGTGGGTCAAAGCACCTGCTACACTTAGTATCTCATCGCCGAATCAGGTCAATAACAGATGCCTAGGAAAGAATATAAAACAACAGCCACAACCCATCAGCAGATTACTCCCTCAAACTACAAGCGGATAGCTCAGCAGCTTTCTGAACCAGAGGTGTTATCTCCACGTAACATCCACGAGATGTTTTTAATAATAACCGTCAGTTCTGCATGCAACTAATAGGAACCAACAGCTGACATCAAGACATTGCTGAGACATTTCTCACATCTCTTCCTCAATATCTTGCTCGCACTCTCTGTGGCAGAGAGAAAACAGACCTGACTCTGGGGGGCCATACAAGATAGGCACCTGCAAAGACAGAGATGCCAAGGCTGAAGCAACCCAACAACTTCAGTTCTACGAGTTCAGAGAAAGTTTTTTGTCAAGTGTGTGATTGAGCTGCTACCAAACTACAGTACAACGTGAAAATGTTCCATAAAATCAGTGGCAGCAGAACACCAACACTTAAAGAAGTAAACTGGACAACAGAGGGAGACATAGATCCACTCACTTCATTCAGAATGAACCTAAATGAACCACAGAATCACAGAACTGTAGGGGTTGAAGGGACCTCAAGAGACCATTGGGTCCAACCTCCCTGCCAAAGCAGGTTCCTTAGAGCAGGCTGCCCAGGTAGGCGTCCAGACGGGCCTTGAATATCTCCAGAGAAGGAGACTCCCCAGCCTCCCTGGGCAGCCCGTTCCAGTGCTCCGTCACCCTCACCGTGAAGAAGTTCTTTCACAGGTTGGTGCGGAACTTCCTGTGCTCCATCTCGTGGCCACTGCCCCTTGTCCTGTCCCCACAAACCACTGAAAAGAGGTTGGCCAAATCCCTCTGTCTCCCACACCTCAGGTATTTATATACATTGATGAGATCCCCTCTCAGTTTTCTTTTCTCCAGGCTGAACAGACCCAGGTCTCTCAGCCTTTCTTCATAACCCCATCTGGGACAGCAGAAGAGCTCCAGACCTCACTAGTTCTTGTATTTGAGGTCACCTTGAAATTATAGATGCCACAATCGTAAGACAAGAGGGTCACGATCAAACACTTGATGAATATTAGGTCCACAGAAGCCAGACAAACCTTGCTTAGCAACATTATAACCACTATACTGTCAAATGGGAAACCATGCACAGATGCTTACAAATTTGTTTGAAATGCTAATTAAAACTGGAATATAAAACATCTGGCAGACAACTTTTAAATTCATTGTTGTTGTTTATGTATCACTAAAATAGTAAGATGTGTTTGAATGTAGAGTAACAAAAGAGGAGAGAAGACTGATGGCGTATTACAACTTTTGATTAACTTGTACGCACAAAAAAAACACTAAAAATTAAGTGAACTAATATAAGAATGTATTTGGATAAAGCAGCCAAAGAAATGAACTTTTTAGTGTGCGTGTGTGCAGTAATTTTTTGTGTACAATCACAGTGAATAGGAAAGTTACCTTGCAGCTACTGAATAAGCAAAGACACAAGCAGTCATTGCACAGCAGATGACATGCTGATGAACCACATTCTGGCTTAATGGATGTCATTTTTTTGGAGCAGCCATGGCTTAAGAAACAAACAAAACCGACAACTTCTAGAGATCAAGAACTCGCTGAGAAGAAAGAGAATAAAGATTCGTTAGTCTATTTTTGTCATGGTCAAAGGTTAACAATTTACACTATCAAATTTATTACTAGATAAAAAGCAATACATTTCCCAGCAATCAGGAAAAAAAAAGGGAGATAAGAAGATAATACTGTTATTTAATAAAGTCGAGCTCAAGAGAAATACGAAGAACTTGAGGGAAAACAGTAACCCACGAGATGAGGAATTATAATACTGATAAATGCCAAGTAACACATATTCCTGGCAAGACTAAGCCTACTGAGATGTCTGACCAGGTTTTAGATAAACCTGTAAGCAGCCGTCAACGCCTGCTGCTCCACAACCAACCGCAGCCAAAAAAGACGATGCAGAAATGTGGGACAGAGAAGACTGGAACTGTAACGTTACCCAAATCATGGCACACCACCACCTAGAACAGTATGCGGAGCAGTACACGCTGCGCGTTGGAAAAGCACCTTTAAGTCATCAAAGACAGGAAGATGGAGGAGTAAGAAGTGGGAAAGCACAGGGAAAAAACGGGTTGTTGAACTGTCTGCCTCAGAAAGGCTGCAAGCGTAAGAGAACTGAGCAGAGCAGTGTCTGTTTGCTCTACCTCAAACTAGGCAGCGGGGGGGAAAGTTCATCCGAGCCAGTCTGGGGGCTCACTCCCCACCAAAAAGCGTGTCTGTAGACAGCACCCAGCTCCTGCCACCAGCACAGCCGGGCACCCAGCAAACCTCCAGCCACAGCAACCACTGCCAGACCCCACTGAGGATGAGCGTGCAGCCCTGGGGTGCGGCACAGGCGGCCACCCCACGGCTGCGGGGTCACCCCCGGTAAGCACCCCTTCCTCTCGGAGAGGGAGGAGGAAGCTGGAAGCCAGGCCTGAGCGTGACAGCGGGCTCTCCCAGAAGCTTTTGGGGTGGAAGGGACCTTACAGCTCATCCCCTTCCACCCCCTCGTCAAGGCTCCCGGCCTCCCCGAGGGGACCCGCCGTGGGGCTCCGTCCCCGGCCCGGCGGGGGCTCGCCGAGGCCCACGAGGCCCCGGGACCAAGCTCCCCGGCCGGGCCGGAGGGCGAGGGGCCCGGGGGAGGCTCCCAGAAGGATCGGGGGAGGCCGGGCAAGGCGAGGAGGGGGCCGCCGCCGCCGCACGGCCGCCCCGGGGCCGGGCCGGGCGCTCACCTGCCACGGGCTGCCCCCTCCTGGGGCAGTGGAGCCAGCGCGGCGGGATCTTGTTGTAGGACATGGCGGGGCCCGGGCCGCCACCGGGACGGGGGACGGGGAACAGGGGGGGGCGGAGGGGGAGGGCAGGGCAGGGCAGGGGGGGGTGCGGGCCGCGGCCCCTCGGCGCTCAGCGGCGCCCCCGGCCCCTGGCCCGCGGCGCCTTCATTCAGAGCCGGCCCCGCCTCGGCTCCGCCGCCGCTTCCGCTTCCGGGGGTGGCGGGGCCGGGGGTGGCGGAGCGGGGCCCGGCGGGACCGGCCCCGGGGCTGCCGATCCGCGGGTACCGCGGCGAGGGGCCGCGAGGTCCCAGCTAGGCCCCGCAGGCCGTCCCGAGGGCTGGCCGGGCTCGGTCTGCCCCCAAAAGTAGTAATGAAAACACCCGTCGGTCTGCCTTCACTGCACGCATGGTAATAAAGAGACGTATCGGTCTGCCTTAGGTCCAAAAATAAACATAAAAAGGCGTGTCGGTCTCCCTTAGCTCCAAAAGTGATGATGGAAAGGTGTAGCAGTCTCCCTTAACTCCAAAAATAATAATAAAATACATATCAGTCTCCCTTAGCTCCAAAAATTATAATAATAAGAAGGCATACTGGTCTCCCTTAACTCCAAAAATAATAATAAAAGACATACTGGTCACCCTTAACTCCAAAAATGATAATAAATAGACATACCGGTCTCCCTTAGCTCCAAAAATTATAATAAAAAAACCACATTGGGACTGGAGGTTCCCTGTGGAGAGTGAAGGATGTGTTGCGCACAGTGGCCAGCCCGGGGCTGCTCGGCCCGGGAAGGAGACATGGCCAGGATGGGAGACATGGCCAGGATCGCTGACACGGCCAGGATCAGCCCACACAGAGAGGATGTCATAAACCAGCCCCAGCTCCTCCAGCGGGGCTGTGGGGACGGCGAGGAACAGCCCGCAGCAGCTCGCCTGGAAACGTGTGGGCACGGCTCGTGCAACACGAGCTGGAGCGTCGGCAAAGGCCGTCGCGCGTGCAGAAAGGCTTGCGTGGGCTTTAGGGGAGGCTGGGCACGTCGCTGGAAGAGAAGGGAAACGAGGGTTGCCAAAGTAGGCCGCATCGGGCCAGGAAATGTCCTGAGCTGGCACGCAGCTGGAGGGTTGGGGAAATGAGAGGTGCCTCTGTACCAGGCCTTCAGGCAAAGCCAGAAAGATTATGCCTACGACTAGGTGCACATAACAAAAGCTGTGTTTCTGCACAAACACCAGCAAAAACTCCCCATGGCCATAAAGCAGTCTGCTTACATCCCGTGTTTACCTGAAAAACAAACAAACAAACAAACAAAAAAGCCATTTAAGGTGGTTTCAGTGAAGCATAGCTTATTTTCCAGTTAATTACATTTCAGTACTTCATACAGTGGCCATGTTTCCTGCTGCATTTTAGTACTCTAGATTTTATTAGATGTAGTTTCTACCCTAGAATATCCTCTCACTGAGGATAATTTACAAACTCCCCCTTGAGTTGAGTTGAGTAGTTGAGGTATCAGTGAATTAGTTTGCCTATCAGAGTCACTAGCTTCTCATGCTATGTTACAAGTTTCTGAATTTTGACATCTAAGGTTATTATATATTAATCTTATCATTCTCGTCAGAGTTGAAACAGTCTTGCTACACTGAAAGACAATTTATTTCTATTATTTTCCTTAACTGTTCAACGCGCTTCCGTTAAAAGGATACTGAATGATGTTTGAAGTAAGATGTTGATTTTCCCCATATAGAACAAGCACCAGTCGGACACCAGGTGGTGCCAGAGACCAGCCGGAACAGAAAGTGAAACGAGTGCAGGGAGCGTTCAAGAAGCCAAGAGCAACCCCAAGTGCCCCAGTTTCTGATTTCAGTACAGTAAGAGGCACGGTACGGTACCGTCACCAGTGCGGCCAAATTAGGAACGAAACCATTTTCAGAGGTGCAGAGTAGTACAAAAATAGCTCATGAATGAGCAATAATCTATTCTCATCATTTAGTTGTAAGGTTCTGATACGTTTTTTTAAAACGTTTAACAGCTGCAGAGAGCAAAACTACTTTCATGTAGAGATGTACAGTTAAACTGGGAGTATACGTACATGTTTTTTATTTAGCAGTGCACAAGGCAAATAAAATATTTGAAATTTTAAATATAAGGTAGAGAGTTAAAATGAGGCGTACAGCTAAAATGAGCTTCACCAGACAGCACTCACGGTTTAGCCTCCTGCGGGTTCTGAGTTGGCTGAGCAGGGTTTAGGGCATCCCTCTGGCAAACAGCGTAATGCAAGTAGCCATTTGGGGTTGGACCCGATGATCTCTTGAGGTCCCTTCCAACCCCTACAATTCTGTGATTCAGCTGAGTACCTTCACCACGCTAGAGAGCTTCTCCTGAGCTGTGACCTTTGTTTGCCACATGCCATCTTGCTCCACATCATGCAGCAAGAACAATGACTGTGGTGTCTGTTTGAGAATGAGAAAGCTGTTTCTTGGAGAGAGAGAAGGTTGTTTCCATCTTTTCCAACAAAACGGTGTGTCAGACAGTATTTAGCACGATGACTTGTGTTCTGTTTTCAGTTGGTGTTTATATGGGAATGGCGTTTTTTTATCTAGATTTTAACAGTAAATATCCTATAACTGTGACCTGAAATGGCAGGTTACTTACAGCTCATGGATGGACTCATCTTACATATTCTGCATATGTAGTTTACACTGGACTTGGCAATCTTAGACACTCTGAAACAATTTACACAGGCATAGGTTGATGGTTTGTGTGCTTCATCAATAGCTTTATTTGTGAACAGCCATACTTTCCTGCTCGACTTTATAGTCAAGAACGCTTTCATCTGATGTACCAGCAGAGGGCACCGAGTTCCTAGATATTCCATGTGGCTTTCAAAAGCCTGCACTTGCTGTGTTTGAACAGGAAAAACAGGTGAATGTAGTAGTTCTTTCAAGGATTACCTTGAAAGAAAAACAACTTGTGAGTGTTTTAATAGTCTGTGATATAACATTCCCTCAGCGCTTCTCTGTATACCAATTCTCTTTTATCTAGAGGTATTCAAATACCTGTAACTTCACCCTGGTGTCTGCTCACCAATTTAAATCCTTTTCCTGGCAGAGCAGACACTATGGTCAAAGTGATTTTTCTGGGATGAGGTTCATCCCTTGTACCATGGCCTTGCTGACTCCTCTGATTTTAGTTCAGCTGCACTGTTTCTGGTAGTGGAGAGCTGCGTTTTTGTTCTCCCATGAGTTGAGAAAAAAAGATAAAAAAACACAGCCAAACAAAAAACAAAACAAACAAAAAAGAAACCATGAAAAAGCACACCTTAAATCTTTTTCCTAATTACAAACTGAATATTTAATCCAAATTGTTTCTGGTGAATAATCTTACCCTTTTAATGTAATACATTAATATTGTAACTAACTAGCTAATTTAGGTACGTCATCCCTGTTCTGGGCAAAGTGGACCACCAAGGTATTTTGCCTGAAGGGAGAACACATAGTGTGCTATACTGATATGTCAACAACCCTATTACTGTTCTGTTTCAGTATAGTATTATCTTCCATGAGCTTGTAAAGTAATAATGAATGTAATAAGAAAATGAAACCCCTCAAGATATTATTTGAAAGAGACATTTCTGACTCTATCGGTAAATAAATATTCTTTTTATTTAAAAAAATACATATTTACTGAACTGAGACTACAACAGGTTTTATTTCAGTGAAAGTAATTGTGAAAGATGCTAACTATGCAGGCAAAGGTGATTCACACAGGATTATTTTTCCACTTCGTGGTACAGGTCTTCACCTGAAAAGAAACTTGATGTCATAAACTAGTAAGCTATTATATAATTATTGTAACAGAGCAAATTGTATTTTTATATTTGATTTACTGATTCAATTAATACATTCCTTGCTTGTTGTTTTTTTCTGTTCATAGCAGACTGACTTGTGACAACATGTATGACTAATTACAATGTTCCTTTATGACTTTCAGCATGCATGAAGCTTTTTTGGGGGAGGGGTGAGCACTGTTTGAATCTGAATAAATATTTTAACTTCTTTGATACTGTGGTCATGTTTTATTCCAATAGCACTTAGACTCTAATAGCATCAGAAGAAAAGAAAAAAAAAAAACAGTACAACGAAAGCATACTTTTACATTTAAGTGAAAGTTAATATTGGGGTTGCTTATGCTTATTGCAAAACTTAATACATACCTACATACGTATTAAAGAACCTACCACACACACCTACATTAAAACATGCTGAGTATGCACCAACTCTTATAAAAAATCGAAAGAAAATGCTAGGAGCTCAGCATTTTTGTAAATAATGCCCACTTATTTGGTGTCAACAAATAATTAAGAACCTAACTTCTGAGACAATTTTTTTTTCCCAGTTTGAGAATGAAAATAAGATGTCAAAAAGAAACTATTTTATTCATTGTGTGCATAAAATAACAAAAAGGGATGTTCAAGCATAGTTTTAAGCGCTCTGAGATATTTGAGAACATTTACAGTGTTCTTCCTATGGAGAGCTTTGAGAACTCAGCAACAAAATTAACAGTCTTTAGTCTTCAAGACATTAGGGGGCACCACAACCTCACAGACTTAAAATGATGTAAGTTAAAAGTACAGTTACTTCTCCTGTCCAAAATAAACAGGAAACAGCATGAAAACAGCCAAATCAAGTTCTAGAGTCGTTCCCTAGTGCAAGATTATGATACACTTCGTAATAGAAATTCACACAGAAGACAAACCAGACATTTAATAGAATATAGACTACACCCTCCCTTGTGTAACAGTAATAAAACTGCACGACTAATGGATGCAATATAAGCAGCTTTATGTAAAGTCTTTATATAAACCTTAAATTTCCCTTCAGGGTTTCATTCACGAAGATGGTGTTTTCAGCTCCAGCCTCTAAGGTATGTGACTTCACACAGTGACATGCAGGTCCAAAATACAACATGTCTTCCTCTTCCTACTGTTCCTCTGCAACTGAAATGACTGTGTGCTTGATGTACAGAGGTAAGCAGCTGCACAACAGGCTCCTGAGCAAGACACCTGTCATTCCTGGAGGACTAGGACATCTCCCTAGTGTTTTTCTGGTTTGCCCTAGACACCTGTGGCATAACTTGCGTGAGCTGTGAGGAATAATTTTCAGCGGAAAACTACACTTTGAAAAATATCTGGATGAACTATTCAAGAAGATCTGGTCCGTTGCATAAAATCAAGTCATCCGGTAAGACTGTGCTTTGAGTATGGATAAAGTAATCAACCAGCTAAAATTTCACGGTGGAAAATAACTCACAGTAGGGAAAAGCATGACATAATATGGGAGAAACAACTCTGTTTTAAGTAGGTGGAAAGCATGTCATGACTCTTTGGAGATGATGTGGTGAGTGACTAGATTCCACAAAGTAAAACGGTTGCTACACTTTCTAGTTTCTGTACTGTCTGAATATGGACACCTCAGTAAAAATCCTGCCTTGAGCGGAGGCTGTGGTTAAAACTGCGTAACTGAGGCCCTGGATAGTGTGGGAGGCAGACTAAGAGCAGTCAGTAACTGCTGGAGGGTTATCACTCCTCTACAGCCTGAAATAGCCGAGAGAGGCTCAGTCTTTCAGCCTACAAACCTGTGTACGTGATGATCAAATTCTGGGTTGCTATACTGGTAGAAATATTTTTTTCATGTGATCAGTCAAAGCAAAGATTATTACCCTTAGGCACTCTCTGACATTCTGCATCCTAAGTTTGAGCCTATGGATATGTATACTATGGATATATGTGAATATAAAGCCTGTGAAGAGTAATACATGTATAAGCTATAATACAGTATGTGAGAAAATACCTGCAGACTTATATTTATATGCCTGTAATATACAAAATATGCAATGTAATGTACAAGTATAAATGAAGACCACAGTCTCTATCATGAGGTGTTTGCAGTCCTGAAAATGCCCCAAGAAACTGGCCAAAGGCAAAGGAAAAGAAGTAAAGCAAAGTGATTAGCCTAGCAGCCACATGGGCTTTTTTTTTTTTATGGTATACAAATTAAATTATGGCAAAATATATGTATGCAAACATATAGAGAAAATCAGATGCTCAAACATTGCCCTTATGAAAATAGCTTTTCTTTCTGTCAGTATTCATTGTGGAACAAGCTTTACAAGAACACATCCTACTTCTTCCCTGCAAGAGCTTCACTCAAAACCAAGTACACAGCAAGAGGAATATCCTAGTATATACATATGCAGCATCCTTGTTCTCAGGAACCTTCAGAGTAAGTTGGTAAATGTCATTTTAGACAAGGACATTGTATAGGTTGTAAATTTGCCTCTTCCGAGCATTCCTTAGAGAAAAGAATAGAAATTTTTCATTTCACACACATTTCAAGTTCCCTAGAAGCACTCTTTTGCACATTCTCACCAGCTTAGGCTACATCACACTGTAATTATTTACGATAGACATTATGGAATGGGCTTTGCCTTGGAGAACTTAGTAGCCATGCTCCCTTGCTGTCCATACACCCACAGTTGAAATCCATGTCACTTGTTTCCACTGCTGGTTATGCCTTCTGCATGTAATTAAGATTAACGCAAATAAACCCACTACCCTCATACTCAGACCTTTAATCAATATGGGTATGAAACTGTCATTGTCCAGGTGGACTTCTAGGGGTTACTCACATTAAGGTCCTTGGGAAAGGGAAGGAGGTATGAAGATGGCTGCCCTTCCCTGAAATTAGTTTCCTGGACCTCTGAGGTTCACCCTATGTTCCAGTAGTTTGAAGTTTTGGGGGTTGGCTAAACAATCTTTATGCACTGAAAAGATGTAGGCTTTTACTTAGAAATCCTAACTCTTCTCTGAAAAGTCATTTTGTGAATTCCTTTATCTACTTCTGCTATTCAGAAACTGCTTTTCAAAAATCCCTTTGGGGAGAAAAATCTCCACATAGCCTTCCACGTATCTAGAGTTAGATGTGCTAAAATGAGTTCAGCATTTTATTTTTGCCTATAATTGGATGTTTTGGCAGAGGCCCACTATGGGACACATTCTAAGCTTTCTAAAGTTAAGTGAAAGACTTTTACCAGCTTCAGTGGACTGTGAATCAAGCCCTACCTCTATACAAATACTCTAACATGGAGAATCAGAAAAACGTGCCAGGAAACTTTTGTACACCACAGCGGAGAGTCATGAATAGATCTAAAATGATTTATTACATGTAAATTACTGAACGATGACACAGAGATAGAGGGTCTCAAATTAAGTATGAACAGTATGGACATAATCCTGGTTACACATAAGGGTATGCTAGTTTAAAATAGGAAGCCTGTTTTGATTGTTTGCATGTTAGATGCAAACTTTGATTACCACAAAGGGAGCGGGCAGACTGAAAAGACGAGGCATTTTGTCCTGAAACACAGCCCACTTAATTATTTTCCATTCTTCTCTCTGCAGTAGTTTGTTCAAGCATCGAAAAGGGCAGAGCTGTTGCTAGGTAATCTTCTTTACCCACTTGGCAGCTGAAGGTCCAGCCATGCAGAAAGGAGTTTTTACGTATCTAACTGCATAAGATTAAAATCTGAGGCATTGTTTAACAAACGTTTCCAGCACAACCCTCCTTCTAGTTGCAGGCCTCTTTTCGGGGCCCAACGGCCAGCACAAGCTGCTCAGCTTTGCAGGCTGCAGGAGAGCAGGGCTTGAGTAGCTGCAAGTCATCGCTGAGCACTTTGCTGATCGCTGCTGTGGGCACTGGGCTCACACACCCTTTCTGCTCCATGATTCCTCCCTTGTGCTGAGCAGCTGTCTGTGCTCATGCAGTGAAAAAAAGCCAGGGAAGTGATGCAGCTGAAAAGCTGCTGCAAGCAGGCTGCAGGCAGGCCTCCCCCTCACTGCTTGCTGGGAGCAGCTGGGTCAAGTTCCTCACTTCATTTTCGTTTTGTGGCTAGATAAACAGTGTGGGTAAATTCCCAGGAGAAAGCAGCAGACAGTGAGGAAGAGTAGGCAGGGCTGGGGCAGGACAGGGACTGTTCGGGCTGCCTTACAGATATCTGGCATTACCACCAAATATCAGAACCCAGTCTCAGTTTCTCTTAGATTTCTGATACGCCAAGCGTCCTGAGGAAATGTGGGTCAACTTAATGTATGAAGATGAACTAATAAAAGTACACAGTCAACATTCTTATTCTAGTGTGTGAAAGATCTTGAAACAAACATTTCACTCATACACTAAACAGAATAACCATGCTGTACCTTTTAACATTTCCAGTATGGAAAAGACCAAGACAAAGTTAAACTTGTAGAATCATAGAATATCCCGAGTTGGAAGGGACCCACAAGGATCATTGAGTCCAACACCCGGCACCACACAGGTCTACCCAAAAATTCAGACCATATGACTAAGAGCACAGTCCAAACATTTCTTAAACTCCAACAAGCTTGGTGCCATGACTACGTCCCTGGGGAGCCTGTTCCAGTGCGCGACCACCCTCTCGGTGAAGAACCACTTCCTGATATCCAGCCTGAACCTCCCCTGTCTCAGCTTGACACCATTCCCGTGGGTCCTTATCACTGGTCACTAAAGAGAACAGATCGGTGCCTGCCCCTCCACTCCCCCTCGTGAGGAAGCTGTAGGCCGCAATGAGGTCTCCCCTCAGCCTCCTCTTTTCCAGGCTGAACAGACCAAGGGACCTCAGCCGCTTCTCGTATGTCTTCCCCTCTAGGCCCTTCACCATCTTAGCAGCCCTATTAGCCCTATTTTATTAGACTTTGTGAAAGGAATTTGATTGGAGAGTTTGGAAACGCTCAAAGGCCGTAGCCTAAAGAAATGGGACAGCTCTCAGATAACCATAGTCAGTAAACTATGGTTACATCCACTTTTCTTCTTGATCTGGCTATGTTCTTTTGCATCTGTTACTGAAACTCACTGTCACCATAAAAGGTTGTGTTGTTGGGTTTGTTTGTTTGTTCTGTTTTCTATGGGTAGCAAAACCACATGTACAGAAATTTGGACTCGCTTTCTCTTTTTTAGGGGCTGTGGGCTACAAAGGATAGTTCAATTGCACTCATCATCTCTTTAGCATTAAATACTGTTTTCTTCAGCAGGAACCATGGCATACAAACACATTATAAATAGATGTATATCCAGTTTTGATGGTGTTAATCACCTCAGAGATACAGTCATTTCTGATACTGAGGGAGATAGTTGGCTGCAGTGGGTACTTGCCAGCCCCGCAGGCCCACTCCAGCAGGTCGATGAAGAGAGACAGGCAATCTGTAGCACCTGACTGACCTGCTTATCCTTTCTTTATATTTCTAGTGAAGCAACCTGGAGCCGTGCCTGCAGATCTCCCTGTGGGATCTCTGGTGTTTTTCAGCCCCAGGGTTATACTGCTTCTGTACTAACCCACCAAAACGCTGCTCTTCTGCACTGAGAATTCAATTTCAAGGATCAGTGCCAAGTCTTGAATAGGTTATCTCAGCCTACTACCTCACTGGCTGTGCCAATGCAATGTATGCACAAAGTATATTTGCTGATCTACTTTGTTTGAGGTAGTTTAAAACAGGAGTGCTACCTAGGGCTCAGCTGTGGCATTCCACAAGAGAACTAGTAAGAAATGAAAAGGGATCAGAAGGAAAAAACAACTAATAAATAAATAGGTGTAACAGAGAAACCTCTTGGTGTGACTTACCCACATTTGCATCAGCCAGATGCCTTTTTACAGCAGTAATACAGACTGATAAAGATATGCTATCTAGCAGGCAGCAGTGACAAATCACGCCACTGAAAGTACATTGTGTAACAAGAAGTCCACTGCCTGTGTTCAACCCAGGAAACTTTTGTTCCCAAATTATCATGCAAATCACTATCGGAAAGATATTTTTATCAAATCATCCCACTTACACATTTGTACGGAAACAAACACAGTTTTTTCCTAGAGTTTGTTTTGTCTTTGAGCAAAACCTACTTCCGAGACAAAGCATTCATCCCTATCTCAAAATAAAGCTCATAAATAGCAAAGGACAAAGACTAAGTACATTTGATTTCACAGCCGTAAATGACGATGAATGAACACTGCAATCCAAAGTTTCACAGTGCTGTGTAAATTCCAGAAGTCATCAACAAGTTACACAATTTTCCTGGTTTATATTAACACATATGAGAACTATGTTCTATGACTCTTATTTTACTCAACATCTACATCAGTTACCTCACCTACTTAAAGTTCAGATAAAGTGTAAGAAACAGACCGTGGTGTTTGGTCAGACTGAATTTTTTTGCAATGGTTGATGATAGGTATATTTTAATAAAAATAAAACCTCTCTATTTTTATACATACTTACTAAGAACTGCCTAGTAGAACATTATTAAAACTTGAATTTTAGCAACTTTTAAGCTTGACTTTTTACAGGTATTCAACTCAGTAGAGTTCAACACGATTTTTTCTTTCAAAATGGGGATTTTAGCACTTATGTAGAATTAGTCCTTTGGTTATGACTTGCATTTGTCATTTGACCACGGATCACTGACAGGAAGGTGATGTCTTTGTTCTAAAGGAATTTATTTGCCTTCCTAAAGTATGTACGTGCCAGTCTTGGTGAATGGATGGCAGGATCTGGTTTGGCATACTCTCTACACCTAATATTCAAGGCCATCCTTTTTTACCATACCACTGCCCACTGGCAAGGTGTGCTGCAATTAATAAATATAACATATCTTATTAAGTCTCACAGCTTCCATAAATACATACATACAGCTCTTATTAAAGTCAGTGAGAGCTCTGTGTGAGTGTACATGCTTACGTGCCCAAAGGAAGGCGGAGAGACCAGAATTCCATTTAACGGTAGTCTTACTCTAGTATTTACTTAATCTTTCTAGAAAAAACATCGTTTGCTTTTGGGACTTGCATGCATTTCATAAATATTGCATCACCTCGCTATGTCACATGGCGTTTGGAATTCTATAACCCAGTCCTCAAGAGCAAGCGTAAGCAGCAGCTGATTGATTTTCCTGTCTCTCGAGAGATACAGCACAGCACACGCGGTTATAGTAGTAGTGTTTTGCAAGTGGTTCAGTGTCGTTTGCATTTTTTGGCATATTATTAAAATAGATCAGAATCAAGTAGTGAGACCTAGCTCTCTTCTATTACAGATGTTTAATTTTCCTGTAGTTCCTTTGTCTTAGTATGATAAGTAGCAAGCTGTATCTACGTAGTTTCTGACTTGTCTGCTCCTGGGGGTTGATTTAAAAACAAGACAATTGGTGGTGGATGTTCTAGGTACAAGGAGCACTGCAGAAAACAGCAACAAGAAAGTAATAACGAAAGAAAGGATGAAGTAAGTTACCGACATATTATAAAGAATAAAGGAACCAGTGACGTCAAGACAGCACACCAGGTAGGCAGCAGATGCTAGCTTGTGCCCAGAAGTTTATGTGAACATTTTGAACTTAGGGCAGAATACGAACAAAAGACACCAAGGGTAGCTGAAAGAGGACATAAACGCAGAGTAAACACAAAGGTTAGTGCCTCAGTAGTATGATAGCAAGACTGAAGTGGCCAGTCATGCAGCCAAAGACAGAAGATAAGTGGGATAAAATATTAATGCTGAGAACTGATGAAGTCCAGAACAAGATTTTGTCGGGGGAAATGAGGTACAACGGGTAGCTCTGGAAAATGGTGAAGAAAGGGAAAACTGTAATAAATTTCAAATTGCTGTCGGCAGACAAAAGAAAGCTGATGACATTGGAGCAGGAGAAATGAAAGGCTTTTGTAGATGCGTATCTCTTTCTCTAAAGAGGGAAACAAAACCAAACGAGATCTGTATCATCAACTATAAATTGCATGCGGGAAGAGTTTGGGAAAATGGAAAACCCCGATGTTGCTCAGTAGTGAAAAACTCCACTCTCTTTCCAGATGAGGAAACGTCACTGGAAAGTCCCAGCCTGAAAAAAAATCCAGCAAGTAAACAAATTGCCTAGGCAGTGAAAACAGAAAGAGGAACAAAGTCAAATGATACTTTGACTTTAAAGGAGTTTATTTTCACTTTAGCATTTCCTTGAATGGCAACAGTTCAAGTTCAGACAAGAAAAATCTCCTTAGAGTGAATCTGGCTGGAAGCTTCACTGCTGGTATGAGGCTCCAGAAAGAAAGCTCATTTATTAACAAGCTAAGACTTCAACTTGGGATTTTATTTTTTATTTTCTGCTACTGAGTGCAGTCAAATAATCCCAGTGACAAAGCACACGCCCACGACTATTAGATTGCTGTAAAATTAGAAATGATCGTCTGGCAAGTTTGTGAATTTTTTTTCCCCTGGATTTACATGTATTTCCAGACAAGGAAGCTTTTCTTAACAATGTGCTTCCTCACAACTCACTGGGCATGGCTCTTTGCTTTACAAGAAAGTTCAATGCTGGGAATTTTTCCAGCATTGTCCATGAAGAAAATAAGGAAAAACCATGACTGGTCACACTGAGACATGAAATACACTGCTGGACAAAGCTGTAGATTTCTTATCTCTCTAAATGGCATTTGTTAAAATAAAAATAGTGAAATAAATGTATACCCTTCTTTGAAATAAATCAACTTTCAGCAAAGATACTTTACAGTAACTAATAAAAGCAACATGAACTCAAATTCCGTAACTAATTACAGCGACAGCACTCTCTAGCTGTTGTCTGTCAAAATAATCAAGACAGTCTTAACACAGCTTTCCCAGCTCATTAATGTTGATGCGTCTGACCAATGTACATGGCAGTACAACACTAATAACAAAAAACCGATGGCAGTTTGGGAAGTGTTGCATGGACTGTCCTAACTCCAACCCTTATCAATATTAAAATAAAATGTAGGATTTTATTTTCTTTACACTTTCCTCGTAATTCTCATCAGGATTTATTTAACACTGCTGGAGAGAGCCAGTTCAAGCGTGTTATGCTGGTAGCCAAAATTATTGTTATTGATGAAACTGCCAACCTCGCAGATTTGGGAAGAGGATCAGTTAGCAGTCTTTGGGTCAGGAAGTTATGCTTGTTTTTTTGTCGGTGGTTTTTGGTTTTGCATTGCTTCTAGTGTGTGCAAACAGGAGGAAAGAAACAAAACTGTAGGAGTTTGACATTTAGATTCTTTACCATTCTTCCTGTTATGAGGTAAGGGCATATTTAATTCTGCCATTATCTAATCGGGGGGCAGGACGATCTTAACTTCCCAGGTGGAAGTCCAGGGCCCAAGTCCGTGGATCACACATTCCTGAGCTCTGAATAGCGGAGAACAATGATCTCGACACCTTTCCCCAGTAACCAAGCTGGAGAAGCAAATGTGAAACCCAACGAGTTTCAGTTCCTGCATCTGATGCAATAATTGCGTTAGCTCTCTACGGGAGAAACGTCGTGAATCTCACTCTCATGTGTGCTCTTACATACGTGGCAGGAAGGACAATCCAAGATACGTTTCCTGGAAGAGGCCAGGGTGGGGTCAGAAGCAGGGACAGTATTCACAAAAATCATACTATTTGGATTCTTTATGATTTTTATAGGAACATCCCTTTCTCAGAGCAATTTCCAAGCACTAAACGTAAGCTGTGACAGAAAGAGAAACACTACCTGCTGATCTTCTAAAGGCTTTCCTTCAGGTGCACATGCCAATGTTGATCAGGGTGACATAGTCTGGAATCTGATGGTAAAACCATGAGATTAACCGTTGGATAATGTTTATTGCAAAAGCCTCTATTCTGAAGACTGTTTTCACAGTTTCAGCTAACACAGTTAGCTACAATTGCTGATCTGCTACTCTTCTCGAAGGATGTTGATAATTTTGAAGCTTTATTTATTTTTTTTGGTCTTCTGGTAGTACAGCCATGCTATTTGAAACCATTTCAAAACAGAGGCATCTTGAATACTAAGGCATGTTCTCTCGGATTCAACTAACATGCTGCTCCAAAGCCCACTTCGTTCCTCATACCGGTAACTCAGTCAGGAATGGGAATAAGGACAACCACAAATCTGGAAATTCCATCCAAAAGACTTATATATTTTGGTATCTGGTCAGCAGCAAGAGACACAAAACGTTGATATGTTTACTTACAGAATTCCTGGCACAACTGAGCAACATTGGCAAAAAGCCTTAAAGGTGAAACACCAGCGATCATTCCTGCTCCAGGACGTAGTAAGGTTTTATGTGGTAAAGCTCCTTTGAATAGCAAGGATATGGAATCAGGAATCAGTTAACAGTCAGGGAATAGAAATATGAAGAATATGAAGCAGAACCAAACATACTTTAATGAATATTAAAAAAAAAGATTTCCGTAGTCAAATCTGACAGTTGTCCAGAGTAAAAAGACATTAAGCTTACCTAATTCCTAGGGGACTCAGTGGCAGTTACCAGAACAGGGGAGTGGTTTCTAAACAGGTAATTCTGTTCCTGGCTTTGCACAGTGTTTGGCATGTCATTTTGTTATTTTTCTTCTTTGACCTTGTCTGTCTGGTCTCAACAAAAGTTCATTTGGCAGCCGATAAGGAAAGGAAAACAAGACCAATTATAAAGTTGATCTGATTGAGCAAGAAAATGTATGTGAATGCACGGTAGGTTCTTGGAAAATCCAAGCATAGCTTTGCTCTGCTCCGTGACAGGTTAAGCACCAAAGGCTAGAAGAACCTGAAAGCTAAGCTCAACGTCCCAAAGCTGGAAAGTGCCAGGATTAACACAGAATATGCACATGAAAGCTTGGACTGGGATCAAAAAGGCAGCGCAGCAATCCCTGGCTGCAGCAGCAGCAGGCTTACCGGCGGGCACTGAGCTGCACGTAGCTCACAAGCCGTCCAAGCACAACTTCAAAGGCAGGGCTGGCATCAGAGCCGCACTGATACGGGCGCTGCCAAGCGACACCATTCCTGCAACAAAGGAAGAGGTAGGAAGGAGGAGGCTGTAAACCACAGCAGCTCTGCGCTAACGTGTCGGTATTGACTGCAGCGGCACAGAACGGCCTGGTACCACGCACCCACACCTGCCACAGGGATGGCGACCGTGGGGCACACGTACGAGGCAGGCACCTGGGAACAAGAACCACTTTGCCCAGCTCAGCTGGGTCTGCCCTTCACACAAGTCATGCTGACATGAAAAAACACTCTGTAATTACCACTTCCTTCATGCTTGGAACTCGCCAGTCATCGCTTTTTCATCCCATGAATGACATCACTCTCAGAAATTACTGCCCGAGGGCCTAGACTGAAACTGGCTCTGCAATCACATTAATGGGTCTCAGCGCAGATACAGGAGCAGTTTAAATTAGCTTTCAAATTATTTCACCAAATAGGAAAAGCAATAATTAAGAAGTGAAACACTTCCACAACAACTAATCGCTAACAATTTAAAACACAAAAGTAATGATTTTGTTCTACAGGCTTGACAATTTTAGCAGGGAATTAGCATCGAACGTAGGTGACTGGAAATGAAAAGCTGACAGCGTACTAAAACGTGTACGCTTTAAAGGCTTAAACTTCGACTGGATGGATAAAGTGGAGCTGTACATACGTGGCTATACGAATATGTCCAGGGGTCTTTCATGTACATTTCAACAATACTTAGGACAAGAGCAAACTTTGGTTTTAAGTCGTGACATTAAAAAAAAAAAACACACAACACTTAGCAAAACTACTGCATCTCGAGGATAGACAATTTCAAGCCTTCCCAAGAATAATACCCCAAAACTAAATGATGACAGCTGTTCCTGTGGTGTTATGAAACCTCTGTCTTCTAGGCCCTGCATGCTCCTTTTTCTCTCTGCTAGCCTCTGTTCTTTAATTGATCTCGTCTCTTCCCAGAGCCACGGCTACTCCCTAGCAGACACCACTGTGCGAGCTGCCGACCACAAAGAGAGCACAGCCCGTTCCCAGCCTTCTCCCGCTGCTGGGGCTGGAAGGCCGGATGCAAAACCTCCCATGTGCCAAGGGAAAAGGTGGAGGCTCAGTCATGCAGAAAGGCCCCAGACTGGCCAAGGACTGCAAACAAGCATAACAAGAAAATTAAAATTAAAAGCTAATAATTTTGTTAAGATTTAGTATCGTGCACATTTAGAAGTGCAGCGTAACGTAGCATCTGTCTCTCACTCAACAGTGGGTCTGACGAGACTATGGGGGGTGCTGGCTGTACCCACTGTAAACCCATCTGCTCCTTAACCAAAAGTTACAGGACTTGTGCAGTATTTCTGGATACCTTTTCCCCAATGTTTTTAGGAGCCACTGGTCACCTAAAGCACCACTACACATATTCAGGATCACAGTGATTATTTTTCTGTTGAAATCCAGTTGCAAAGACATTTGTAACCTAAACAGGTTGCTAAGAAGCACCACCTAAAAGCCCAGTTGCATAGGAACCAGAGCTACCAGAGAATCTCTCTCAAGCTTCAATGGAAATACTGATACAGCAGAATGACTTCAGCATACAGTGATGCATATACAAAAGCTTCAAGCTAAGTAAATTCTTCCGAAGTATTTACTTTATGCCAGTCATACACCCGTGTAATGTCATAATGTACACATACTCCTCATCAAACTAAATATGTTTCACATTGGACATAAATCACAGAATCATTTCACAGTGACATTACTCAAATTTCTACAAAAACTGCAGAAACTGAGAGGCAAAGCGTATTTTAACTGAAGGCTTTTATTTAGTATTTTGTATCTAGGATTGCTCTTAACCGGATCGCAATTCTATCCCGTGGATTTTATATTATTCTCAGAGAGAAAGTGTTTTGGTGAATTGAATTTTCTTCAGACTTGTCTTCCCTTACAACTGCGCCCTGTAAGAGACAGCAGCGTTCTCCACGTTTGTTAACTGTAACAGCATGAGAGTTACTTCAGTCAGGCACTAAGTGTCAAAACTACAAAGACCCACGTACGCCTGTAAACATCAAGAAAGCGTTCACAACAACTTCAGGTTTGGTCAAAAATAAATACTGACAGCTGCTTCTGATTCAGGTTGGTTAGTTTTCCCTAGCCCTCAATAAACAGCAAGCGTAAGGCATGTGGAATCCAAATTCTTTAATGGAGCTTAAGCTACGGAGCGCTGCGGGCGGTTCACCACGCCGTTTACACCGAGACCCTTTTCCTTCACCGGTTGCCAAGCTTCCTCCAGCCCACGGCTGTGGCTGGCCGTGAGGGCAGGCCAGGCCCGGGCAGGGGGCCCGAAGGCACCACGTATGAAGCCGGGGGGCTGAGACCGGCTCCGGGGCCAGCTTTGAGACGCCACGGGCAGGTGGCCTGACCCGCTCAGTCGCACCCACCGTGCTGTAGCGGGTGCCACGGGTGCGGCGCTACTTGCAGAGCCCCTCGAGGCGCTCCAGGGTGCCCTTCATGTCTCGGATGCGCTTGGCCAGGGCGGGCACGGGCTGCATGGCGCGGTCCAGCTCCTCGCAGCGGGCCACCAGCGCGTACATGGCGCGGATGCTGAGGTCGGCCGCCTCGCCCAGGCTCTCCACGCCGTCGCGGTAGGTCTGGATGCAGCCGACGCTGAGCGCCGTCAGGGCCTGCAGCCCGCAGTGCACGGCCCGCAGCAGCTCGTCCACCTGCGCCGCCACCTGCCCGGCCAGGGCCACCACGTCCTGCAGCGCCCCGGGGTCGATGGCGGGGATGGAGCTGGCCCCGGCCCCGGCTCCCGGCCCAGGGCCCGGCCCCGGCTGCTCGCCCCGCGGGGCGCCGCTCAGGCGGATCCGCCGCTCCAGGTTGTTGGCCACGAACTGCGTGAGCCGCCCCTCGCGCAGCACCGTCCCCTCCAGCTCCAGGGCGCTCGCCAGCGTCGCCCGGCGGCCCTCCGGGGGGGGCTGCGGCCGCCCCGCCGCCGCCGCCGCCGCCGCTGCTGCCGCCGCTCCGGTGCCGCCAGCGGCCAGGCTCAGCGCCTCCAGGCTCCGCTCGTCCCGCTCCGCTCCCTCCTCGGCCGGGGCCGGGGCCGGGGCCGGGGCCGGGCTCCCCGGTGCCCCCTCACCGCCCGGAACCGGCGGCTCCATGGCGCTCCCCGCGTGCCTAGCCGGGAGCGCGCCACCGCCCCCTCGCGGGCGCGCCGCCGCCGCCTGTTTATGTCGCCTCCGATTGGCTCCGGGGCCCTCGGGGGCGTGGCCGCCGGGCGTTCTCTTGCCCCGCCATTGGCCGGCGGTGCTGGCGAGGGGAGCGGCTGGCCCCGCCCCTTCGCCTCGCACTGCGGGCTCGGGACTCGGAGACTGGGGAGTGCCCCTTGTTTGTGTCCGCGCGGATTGGGCGGCCTGCGGAAGCGGGCGGGGCCGCGACTGTTTGTGTCGCTTCCGATTGGCCGAGGCGGGGCCTGAGCGGCGGCCGGCTCGCGGGGATTGGCTGTGCCCGCCGGAGAGGCGTGCCGCTCGCGGCGTTCCAGCGCGGCGATTGGCCGGAGGGCGGAAGGAGGCGTGGCCCGGCGGTGTAACAACACAGGGGCGCTGCTGGCTGCTCCCCTCACTCCCCCGCCATGTTCTCCTAGCAGCAGCCCCGACCGCGCCACCATCTCAGCCCGCAAAGCCCCGGCAGCCGCTCCCCGGCCCCCCGACCCCTCTCCCCTCCACAGCTCCGGGTCCCCGCGTCCCACCATGGTCACCACCACGGCGCCGCCGCCCTTCCTGGCTCGCATCTCGTCGGGCGCCGAAGACCCCCGGCGGCTGCCCTCCGGCCTCCTGCAGCGCCTCAGGCGAGGGGACAGCAACTGTGAGAACCAGCCCGGCTGCTGCCTGGCCGCCGCGGGGGGCGGCGCGCGGCCCGCGCTCAAGAGGGTGAGGCGGAGGAAGGGCAAGATCCGGCCGGGCCCCGCGGGGCTCCTGCCGAGCCGTTACCAGCAGTACCAGCAGCACCGCGCCGGCCTGGGCAGGAGGACGCCGCTGGCCGCCTACGGCCCGGGGGAGCTGCGCGCTCCCCCAGCTCCCGGCATGGTTACAACCCCCCAGGAGGAGCCCCCCGCGGCCGCCCCCTCGAGAGCCGCGCCCGGCAGACCCCTGAGGAAGGAGGTAGGGAATGCGCTCGGGCACTTCTCGGTACTTTTCTCCCCCTTTCCCCGGTGTTGGGGGGGTGGGGGGGCCGCTTGTTCCCGGCCGGAGCGCGGGGTGGGGGGGGGAGCTGCTCGCCCCCCTCCCTCCTCCCTGCGTGTGAGGGGCGGCGGCGGCGGAGTTTCCGTTACGTCTGTTGGGGGGGGGGGGGGAGCGAAACTGCCGCCGGTGATTGGCCGCCGCCGTCCACCAATGGGCGGCCGCCGCTGCGCCCAGCAACAGCCGGATTTAGCCTGCTGGCCGCGCGCCAGCCGCCCCTGCGCGCGCAGGGCGGGACGTGCGCGGGGCGCAGCGCCCCATGGCGGCCGGGCGGGGGGCGGGGGGGGGGCTGTGAGGGGATTGGGGGGGGGGGGGGACGCCGTGATGGCGGCGGGGTCTGGCCCTAGAGGCAGCCTAGGGGCTGGCAGAACCGTCAAGGAGGCTCCTCTCGAGGAGAGGGTTTGCCCGTTGACGTGAGGTCTTTGTCTGCGCAGGTCTTGAAGAACAAGATGGGAAAGTCTGAGAAGGCTGCCGCCCCCCACAGCCAGCCTGTTCACGGTTTCCATCTGTGTGAGCAACCAAAGATTAACAGGCAGAAGGGCAAATGTAACGTGCCGCTGACCAAGATCACCTCTGCGAGAAAGATAGAGAACTTTTGGCAAGATTCTGTACCGACAGAAATAATTCCGAAGCAGGAGAAAAAGCCACTTAAAAACACAGAGAACTTCAGAAATGCCAAGTCCAAGAAACCTGTCACCCTCACAGAAGCGAACCAAAAAGAAAATTACGCTGGGGCAAAATTTAGCGACCCGCCGTCACCTAGTGTCCTTCCGAAGCCTCCCAGCCACTGGGTGGGTGGCACAGCTGAACTTTCCGACCAAAACAGGGAGTTGATGGCAGTCCATTTGAAAACTCTCCTAAAAGTTCAAGCGTAGTTTCCAAGATCTCTGAAGAGCTGCAAAGATCCAGGAAACTTACACATGCCTTGTTGCAAAGAAAAAAAAAAATTACAAAAAAATTGCAAAAGACCGTCAAGTCTTGTAACCACGTACAAAAATCCTTGTATTATATTTTTTATGGTTGTGTAAATAGTGTACATCATGTATTATGTGTATATTCTTGTTCATACTTTGAGAGGTACATTTTAGTTTTGTTATGAAAGGATGTATTTTGCACTGCCTGAATGGTAGATGTCTTGTATATAAAACATGGACAATTTTAAGTGTGTGCTTGACACATGAAGACTTGACTTGATTTGCACAAGGTAATGAAAAATCTGAAAGGAGAGTACAACTTTCTGATGTCAAGGTTCCAGATCAAATGTGAATGGTTTACTCATGCACTACTGACAATAGTTTTACATTCTGTGTCCCAATCAAGTACAAACATGGAGTTTTCATACAAATGTGAATTTCTGCTCTGGAAACAATATCTGGAATTCCTGTTCATGTGTTTGTTACAAAATTAACTGGAATTTGAGTAGAATTCCAACCCATCAAATGAAGCACTGCTGGTTTCTTTAAAAAAGGAAAAAAAAAAAAAAAGCAGAGCTTTCTGCCATAAATTTAATTGGTCACTAAAAAATTAAATAAAACAATTTGGCCTCCCCTTAATCATGTCTCTGTTTTTCTTGTGTGAGTGTACAAGTGTTTGAACTTAAATTAACTGATTGCCTTCTTTTAGTGAATAATTGAGGTACTCGATAGCTCCGGTAACATTTCCTTTGTGATACGTCATTTGAAGTTCCTTATTCTTTGGTTTCTTTAAAGTTTAGATTTCAAGAAAGGGATTTAAACATCGAAATTCCTGCTGCAATTTTCCTTAACTTTCATAGTAAGTGATCATTAAACTAATTGATACTGAAAATTAACAGTAACTGAAAGTTAGGGTGCAAGTTAAGACTTGTGTTTTACACCCATTTTGTCTACCACTGATGGTTATGCTGGAAACTATGTTCCTCTGATATAAAATTATTAAGGAATTGAACTGTAGATAAGCATGACAGGTTTGTTGAGATAACGAAGATTTGTGATTAAATAACTGATATTTCAAAAGAAGTATAAAGCAAAACTACATGAGATTTAAAAACATTTTAAAATTTTCAGATCCACTGGAAAACAACGTAACCTCTGGGCGTTAGGTTACTAGGTAGGATATGTATGAAGAAAACAGCTAGCAGGGTCCTAGGTGAAATGTTTCCTTGGTATGGATCATCTTCTCGGAGCATGTTCAAGGGAGATTTAGTGGGCAGCGTTACCTGCATTTGTGATGTGTTGCTAGTTCTGATCCGTGCAATCGCCTTGTTGGGTTTGGGTGAATTGGTGGCGTTAGTTAGCCGCCAATTATGAAATGAGAGTGGTCAAAAAGTAGAGGAGAGTTTCTTTGTTTGTAGACATTAATTATATAGTTGCAAAAATGTTCATTATAGTGCTGTTAGGCTATTTAACTACATAGGCTCTAAACCAAGAGTTCATACAAAATTTTAGGACTGGCCCGAATACTTCCATGTTTACTAACTTAAAATACATACCTGTGTTAGTTGATACAATGGTACATAGTTGAGGAAAGCGTATGGCTTCTTTAGCCCAGTTTGCTTTGTAACCTAAATACTCCATAATTTAGCAAGTCTTCTAAAAACAAACGTTTTATACGTATTTTTATCATTAAACTGTAGTAGGGCAAAAAGAAAAGCTCGTAGAATCTCACTGAAGATGGCTCTAGTAGACCGTAAGTCCCGGTTTTACTACATTTGGGGACGTGCTGTTTTGATCTGCTTTTGTGCTGCTGTCTTTTCCTTTTGTCTAAATGCCAACAAGCACAAAGGAAAACGCCTTTTAAGAATTGCCCATAGCTTAATTTTTAAGTAGTGCTTAATTTTGTCAGCTGAACTTGTGATCTTCCTGAATCTTGATAACTGGCTTGTCGAGATGTAGTTTCCGTAAGCCCTGTAGGTTGGCATCAAATAAAAGATGGCAACTCTTTTTTTTCCCCCTGCTGATTACCTCTGTTGTTACTATCAGCCTCTTTTCCTCCCTGCCCTTTGGAGCTGACCTCAGATCACACAGTCTGAAAGGTATCTCTGATCCTACGTAAAACTTGCCAGTATAACGCACCTCTTTGTTGCTGCCTTGATTTGCTGACATCCCCTGGGGATTACAGATTTGGTTACACAACTGTCAGTAGTTCTCAGCTCCTCGGCCAATTCTTTAAAGCTGTTGGATGAGACTTCTGAAATCTTGAAAATTTAAACTTTTCATAATTTGCTGGATCATAAAGATTATCGGGGTAGGATAACAACATGTCATCTTTACCCTTTTGTTTTCCTACTCGGCATGCAGTTAAACATTTTCTTCTACAACCTCATTTCCTTATTGTCCTCTACAAGTTGTACTCTTAGAATCTTGATTACACAATGCCTTTTTATTTTTTTCCCAATAATATATGCCTGACTATCAACTGTTTAAGAGGAACTCTTCTGTTGTGATCTCTTAGAGGGTTTTATGTTACGAGTAGGCTGATCCTTATCCTAAAGGGTCTAGGAGGTAAGCAAGTAAGAGAGAAATGTAGTAAAATGTCAACATTGCCTGTGAAAAATTGATGCTGCCTTGCTGAATGGGAATCAGCATTAAATAGTTTTGGCAAGCAGAAATATTTAGTTGCTGATTCAATAGAGAATATTAATGAAGGGAACATCTATCAATTAAGGAGAAATAAATTACCTAGTAAAAGGAGCTTTCTGTCCTGAAGTTGAGCAACGGAATATTATCAGCTACGTAGAGGCTGAACTTTTTGTTCTGCATTTAGGGTGTAGAAGAATGTTATCAGAGCTAGGACAGGAAGGTCAAGAATTCAGCTGCGTTTGAAGAAAAAGACACCACCTCAGGAATTAATGTGCACAATGAACACATCCTAGCAGAGGTGGTGCTTCTGAAGTCAGCATTCTTCTACATCTATTGTTCCCCTGAGATAGTAAAACCTCGCTTACTCAACTCCCAGAACAGAGGCCTTCAGCCTTCGCTAAGCCCCGGCCGGGCTAGAAGAGCTGTGCAGGTGATTTTGTTTAAAGTTCCCTAGTGACATTCCTACGAGCTATGCGTACTCAGGCTTGTGTGCAGCAGATGCAGTCGTTTGTTTTGAGTGGTTCACAAATGCTTGTCTTCAGTCTGAGAATTACACTGGTTATGTGTATGTACACAAAGGTCGCCCATTGGTGAGCGAACTGCTGTAACATCTGTAGTTCATTACCAGAAAGGCTATTCTGGGGTCAAGGGCTTTTCTTGTATTTATAGGACTTTCCTAAGTATTTATACAGTTGTAGTTCGGCATATGTACATACACAGTGTGTGTATTTCAAGTAGTAGCATGAAGATCACTGCCATTTTGTCATTCTTAAGATCATGAAACAAAGTTTTGAGATGCGGTTTTTATGAAAGATGTTCACTTTAATAAGTGCTGCACTTTCATCAGGTGGGTCTGTGAACCTCAATTTACACATCAAAATATAATTTATTTGTTTTTTTATTCCCTGAAAGAAGACCTAGAGCTACATTCAATAAAGGACATACAGAATATAGGGTATAGGATATATACTATATATATATTATAGTATATGTATAATGTATAATGTTATATAGTATTAGAGTATGTATATAGTGTATTTAGAATATAATATATAGAATCAGGCCTTTCTCTTCCTTCAGGAACACTTGAAACTTGCGTTCTTTATTGCTTCACCAGAAAGAAAAATGTGTGCCCTTACCTAAAATAGCAGATAGTTTGATATACGTAATTTACATATATATGTGTCGTGAAGCTTTTGTAAGTTGCATTCCTTGCATCAGCTTATTCAAAAATTGCATGCTGTCATATTTAGAATATTGACTGATCATTTTAGGAATTAATGGCGTAGTAAATTGATAGACCCTGTCCAAACTTTAGAGATTCTCGGTATGTAAGCGATAAGGAACATGCTGATATATTTTTTTTCCCTGTAGTAGAAGTGATATGGAAAAAAGTTGACAATTAGAAAAACTGAAAAACAAGGTCATCTAAGAGATAAGAAAGAAGCTGCATAGATGTTGCCATTGAATTTTGTGGTTAGGAAGGGTACTGTAAGAGAAAATTATCTCCCAAAGTACCTGATGTTACAGCGGATGTAGGGGATTTGAATGAACAGATGAATGCAATTTGCTAGCAGTTCTTGACTGGGGAAAACAAAAAGAGCTGGCAGGTTTTGTGATGTGTGTTTTTGTCTTATCAGTACCTATTTTTCGTGACTACTAACTGCATCTCTGTATGGCGTGCTTAATGGCTAGCAGTGCTGTAGACACCACAGAGTGCTCTGGAAGTACGTGCTGCTCCCAGGTTCCCACAGTTTTTTAGTCTAACTTTAGAAGTGGTCTGAGAAGCTGTTGACTTGAAGATGCTGGGTTCTTGGGCAGAGTCGTCACCTGCCACGTTCTTTGTAAGAGGAGGGCGCTACCTGGAAAAGCAGCGTGCTTTTGTGTCATTTTGGCTCATGGCTTGAAGAGACGAGGACTCAACTGTTCAGTGTGGGATCAATAAAGTTGTCAGTCTAGAAGGGTGGAAGACTTCACACACAACTTACTCTTCATTTGTGACGATTTAAGGGAAAGAGAGGCTTGCTTTTTGGTTCACGTTGCTGTTTTGATTTCCTGGGTCTTTTAACAGAGATGAGGCAGGTAGATATTTAGACTGCTGCTTATCATATAAATTTGCAGTTGAAGTACATATGTGGGTGATAGCAGCCCCTCACATTTTAGAGATGGAAGAGCAGTCACAAAGAAGTGAACTGGTTTGCTGACGGTCCCTCAGTTCACTAACCCAGGAGCAGAGCCAAAGTGTCTGGAGCTGCAGTCAGGATTTTCCTTTGCTAGGACACATGGCTGCTATGTGATCCGCAGGTCTTCCCCACCCCACCGTGTATGTTAAAATGTATGTAGTATGTTAATCTTTGCTTTGAAATGTTCGGCATGTGTTATCATTGGTAGGGCTGGTGAGATAAACTGGACTGCAGTTAGGCTTTGTGTTGTGGGGAGTTATATTGCATGATGGCTTTAGTAATTTGCACATGAAAGATGGCTGCTTAATTTTTCTCCACCCCTAATTTTAACCCTTTGATACAATACATGACCTATACACAGTACTGTCATTTCCAGCTCCTGCTCTCCTTTCCCCACAGCCAACAGTGGGAAGACTGATGACAAGTCTGAGGTTTCTGCTTCTGGCTGCTGCTCTCCGCTGCTGCCTACTCGTGCAGCTGGCTCTGGGGACCACAGCTGCCTTTGGTTGGTACCTGTGCCCTGAGCCTGGTTTTGTTCCCCCTCTGCCCTCCCCACTGAGCTGCATTTTGCATGGATTTGCTCAGAGACACTTCACCCCGCTCTGTCCATAAGCAGCCTGGGTTCTCACGTGGCAGCGGGCCCTTCCATTGCTTTCACATGCACGATATCCCCATAGTTTCTTGAGTTTCCATTTGAGTTAGCTTTAGGCTCTCAGTTCTGGAAAACAGAAAGAACCCCAGACTATCCCAAGAGAGAGGGTCTTCCTACAGGAGGACAGAGGGTGAAGTTCGAGTGGCCCAGTCTCTACCTACCACTAGCCAGTAGACCTTGAGCCTTCCACCACCTTCCCTGAATATCTGTTTTCTTTATTCTTCACTGCAGCTGTGAACATCTCTTTCCTTGTATTTCCCCCTAAATGTTTCACCGTTCTCAGATTCCCTCAATTTGCCACAGATTTTCATACATGTATATTTTGCCTGAAAAATTCATTTCAGAGCATGCCAACTTTACCTGCTGTGTTCAGGATACATTTCCTCCAAGGAAGAATGCATTTTTTCTTCAAGGAAAATCAGATTTTTACAAAATGCAGCAATCTCTTGAGATTTCTCTGATCAATGTAGTATGAGTTGACCAGGCAAGCATGTAGCACAGTCTCAGTAACATAACCTGCCCCACCTGGTATCTTGGAGGGCTAGAAATGACTCTGATGAGCTGGTCCATGCAGATACCGTGGAATTCATCTGCCAAATATAATTAAAAAAAAAAACAAACAACAAAACAAAACAAAACAAAAAAACACAAAACCACACACACGCACACAAAACCACGGAGTTTAAGGATTGTTTCCCCAGAGATCAGGAAGCCTGAGATGCCTGGCCTGGCCTGACCTGGCTCATGTGCCACTGGGAGGACATTCCAGGAAGATAAATTCAGCCTGCAGCTCTGAGATGTGTGAACTGAGACTTTTTATCTATTTTTTTCAGGCCAGGTCTGCTGTTTGAGAGCCTGCCACAAGCACAGCCTGTGTCCGAAATTCTTCTTCTCAGCCTCCTGCATGTAGGATGGTGTCTTTCTACGTGTTCAGTGTTAGTTCTGTGGTTGGCTAGATGTTTTTGAACTGTTTGTGTCTTATGTGATATGAGGTAAGAGTTTACACCCCTCATTTTGCAGGGTCTTGTGGTTTATATTTCCTTTTTAATTCATGGCCATGTACCAGGCTAGTTCTGCACCTATAAGCTCTACTTTCCCCCATGTACCATGGTACCTTCCCAAAAGCACCAAGTCATGTGTTTTAGGAAAAAAGGAAAAAAAAAAAAAGTATTATAAAGTATTATACAGGCCACATATGCATGATACGTTTACTGTCTTCAGCATCTACAAATCCCAAAGCCTGCGGTGTCAGTTCACACCTGCAGGGTGACGCTCTGTACCGTTACTGTCATTTTCCCTCTGCCCTGTGCTACCTGTTTCTTCAGCCTTCCTCTGTAGTCCCCATCCATAGCCCTCGTTTATGCCAAATTATAGCCCTTCTTCCCTCGCCGCAGGAAACTGTTGTCTTGTAATGCATTCTGCTGCTCTTCTACCATGTATCTGTCTATATGCATTTGATTCACCTCAAAACTATTTCCAACATCCTTTGAACTGCCGCACTGAAATGACATTTACTCCGCATAAATGAAAATAAATATCCCAAAACATGGAGCCTGCAGAATTTTTTCTCCATTTTGGCCAAAGATAGAATTTCAAATTGATAATAGTAGAGATCAAATTCAACAGCTACCATATGACTTCTTGCAATATATCAGGCAACTTCCAGAAGGAAAACTTGCAGAAGGAAAAAATGCCAACACTTCAGTGTCTGCACAGGTAAGCGTGACCAACTAGCTATGCCTGTGCAGAATTAAACTCTTTCTTTCATGACTTCTCATTTTCCCTATTTTTCAAAGGTGCAATGACTACCATGATGTTTGGGATAAATGTTGAAGCTTTGAAGGGACATAGCTGGATACACAAGAATGAACAAGTGACAGAGTCTTCAAAATTTCCACCCTTAAGAAATTATGGAGTGAGGGGAGGGGTCAGGCAAGAACCCCCGTTTCTGGTGACCCCCCAGTCTGGATCAATTAGTCACCATCCTCTGTAATCTCATAAATCATGCCAATGTAAGCGTATTTTTGAGCGTTCAGAGAAGGCAGCCCTCCACCAGAAAGGGGTTTTCCCATCACACAGCAGAGCCAGCGCTCCTCGGGGGCACCCCGTGGCAAGACGAAGTCCCCACTGTCATATTCCTGAGGCAAAGTGAAACTGCTGAACAGGCGAGATAGCTGGGTTTATTTCTTCCCTCTGTGGCAGCACTGAAGAGTTAACCCCTACTGGTATCATGACAGTACTTCCACTCCTCCAAGCTGTTGCATTTTAGTATAATTTTAATACAAACATGCCCCGCTTTCCAAGTACTGTGGGGACACGAAGTGAAACGTGAGGGAAGGGTAAAAGCAATCTTGATCCAAATCGCAGCTTAGTCACAATTTTCCTAGGAAGGACTTTGCTTACTTTTCACATGACTGAGTTGGCTGCGTGGGCTCAGCCCTGAGGAGGGTTGGGGGGACAGAAGGAAGAAGCTGAAGGAGCAGAAAGTTGGTACGTGATGAGCGAGAGGAACTGAGCGAAGGAAGGAGCTCTTTTCTTGTAGGAACCTTTACAGGTGCCTTTACAGCATACGCATGTAGCTCGAAGTATGCACGGATATATAGGTTAAAGTCAAGGTCCGAGCTGGCCTGGAGCAGGCGTGGGCTCCCTCTGGTGGCTTCCTGGGGCACCTCTCGGGTGGCCCCGGGGGACACCAAGGGGCAGTCGCCCATCGGCCTCCCCGCAGCCGCGCCCAGGCCCCGCTTGTGTGGGGCAGCTGCATGGCAGTCACGGAGCCGTGCCTGGCCAGGGCCTAGCTGCGAGTTAATTCTCAGTTATGTGAGCAGATTAAATCGATTTTGATCTGTTTAAAACCTGCCAAATTTAATAAATGTATTTGTTTTTCACTAGATCACACGCAGGTGCAATGACCCTTAAAAATTTGCTACCTATCTTAGCTCTGCTGCTTCACCGAGCAGATGGCCCTGGCACCTGTGGGCACTCTGCTCTCTGGGGACAGCGACAGGGCCCGAGGGAACGGCATGGAGCTGGGACAGGGGAGGGTCAGGCTGGGTGTTGGGGAAAGGTTCTGCACCCAGAGGGTGCTCGGGCACTGGGACAGGCTGCCCAGGGCAGTGGGCATGGCACCGAGCCTGCCAGAGATCAAGAAGCGTTTGGACGATACTCTCAGACACATGGCCTGGTTTTTGGGTGGTCCTGTGCGGAGCCAGGGGTTGGACTCGATGGTCCTCGTGGGTCCCTTCCAACTCGGGGTATTCTGTGATTCTAGGGAGAGGCTTTGTGATGTCCCAGAGAGCCAGAACAAGCTGTGGGATGTCCTCGGGCAGCGCTGGAGAAAGGCTCTGCGGGTGGAAAACACAGCCAGCAGCTGACTCTCCATCTGCAGCTCAGCTTAGTACATTTATTCTCAGTGGACAGCGATTTATTAGGTCAAATATTGTTGTAAGGGCCAGTAAAAAAAAAAAATATCCTCCAGAGATTGCACAGTTTCAGATGGGCAGAGAGGGCTGCCATTGGTTGTAACAGTAAGTTCTCCCATGTGCAGCAACACGCTGCCAGCTAGCACCTCTCCTCCAGTACACACTGGGTGATGTCCTCCCACAGCAGCAGCCTATAGCATAAAAAAAGCAGCCTATAGCACATTAATGTGTGTTGTTATCGTGTACAGATATACTGACAAATAATTATTTAGAAGGACAATGAGAACTGTTAGGACACCAAAAAAAAAAGAAAAAAAAAGTTGCAAAAAAGAAAGAATAGTGCTTACGGTTTAGAATCAGAAAGTTAACGTTTTTTGTTTTTCTTGAGCTAATGTTTTACCAAAAAAGCAGCTGGAAGATTAAGGCAAAGTGGATTAGGCAGGAAGCCTCCATTTTTAAAGGAAAACATCCGGCGCACTTTTGGCAGATGGTGTTTTTGTAAAACACAAACTTATGACATATTAATTACTCCGTCCCTGGTGTTTTGAAAATGTAGGAGAACAGATTTCCTTCTGTGAACTTATGAACTTAGAAAGAAATTGCAGTAACTAGTCATAAAACTGTGAGTTCTCTCTATCCTGTGTTTTATGTCTGTATTTTTATCATAGGATACACAGGGCGGAATATGCCATCTATCAAGTGTCTATAAGTTAGACACCTATATCTAACCTCAGCCTCAGCAGTCAGCAAACAGAAAGGGGCACTTTGGTTTACGGCGACAATTTTTACAGGTTTGGAGGAAATTATAAATAAGTCAGTTTCTCAGAATTTCACACCATGTTATTGAGGGTGATACCTGTCATTACCAGCAGTAACATAGTCACAGGAAAGAGGAGATAGTTACCAGCTCATTTACCTCCAAAGAAATCTCTAAGCTCTTACAGATTGTTATAAAATATATATATTCTTTGTTTTGTTTTGTTTTTGTTTTGTCTCTCCTTCAAACTCGTCTTTATGTTTGTAATAAATCCGTTAATTCTGGTATTCACAAAAAAAAAAAAAGGAATATACATAAATTGCAATACTTTTCAGGCCTGCTGGATTTTAGCTTTAGTGATAATTTACAGCAGTAGGTTCTATGGACTATACGCCCATTAAGTGACAAAATTATTTTAAAAAAGATTAGCTGCTACATCAATGTACAGACAACCTGTATGTCATAAACAAAGCCACGACTTACTTGGTAAAAATATTTAGAAAAGTCGTTTCAAAGTCTCCTTTTTGTTATCAAAAGCATCCTAGTTTTTTGACTCAAGGTATTTTTAACATACTAGGTAATTCTATTTGAAGTTAAACTAATCCAGTTGTATTCTTGGACTGTGCCCAGACTAGATAACCCACGGCATCTTGATAAACAAATTTCAGTTAAAACTCATACATTATCACACCTGAAAATCCTTCTTTATTTATAACAAAACAACAACAACAAAAACTTATCCAAATGTCCTCGATAGTTTTACCTCTAGATGTTTCTTATTTTTCCCCCACATGATAACCCAATTGGTCAAAAACGTGGTGAGGTTAACTATGAAGCCTGCTACTGGGGAAAAGAAAAAAAAAAAGAAAAGAAAAAAGAAAAAACAACGGAAACAAGAACAAAACAAAACAAAACTTTCCCTGTATATAGATTTTTGTCTTCTAATGCAACATACTTTCAAATACTGCTATAATATGATGAAGACATCGTTCAGCCACGTGTGAAAGTGATTTATTCGCACACATGCCGGGCTTTTTTATACACATACATAGATATATTTATATACATTTATATACATAAATACATTTTTTACATAGGTGAAAAAGTTCTGTAGTTCTGTGGATTACTTATCAAACATGAAAACATTTCACATCTTTTAAAGGTAGTCCCAGTCAAAATGTCTTTTTTATTGTAATTAATTTTGACTTTTTAAATAGCATTTGTATATGAGACGGAGATGCCAGACAGTGTCTCATTTACCCATGCTTCACCTTTCACTATGCTTAACAGAGTTTTTAACAATACCCTATGAAACTAGCTTGACTGTTCATCTATCCTGAATGGGTTAATTCAAGTTCAGAGCATGGATCGTATTTCAAACTTACTCAGCAGGGCCTTTAGCTGAGTTAGTTATTTTTGGAATTGGCTAAGTTTTTGACAAGTTTTGCAAGAATTTAATGTTTATCCTCAGCTCTGTTCTGGATGCACTCGTGACATCGCTTCAAGGTCATAGGCATTTAAATGTCACCTAGATACAGAAAAACAGAACCTGAAGTCTTCCTTGTACCCTGCTGCTTCACATGAACAGTCCTACTGATTTAATGGTCCTGACTGATTTAACAGTCTGACACATTTAACAGTCCTAATGACTGATAATAACAGTCTTTAATGAGTGATTTGACAGTCCTACTGATTTAATGAATTCTAAGCATCACTGTGTTGGACCAAATCTTCTCCTTCCAGTGAAAAGGTTTAAGTTTAAGCCCAAACTTAAGAGTTCTAAGATGAGGACATCACTTTCAAATGAAATACCAAGTATCAGTGAGATTCCTCGCTGTATTCATTTCAAGACATCCAGGTTATCATAAGGTTATGAAGCTTCAAACAACTTTGTAATCTATTTGTCCTGTACTAGTGAGAGATTTAGCCATTTGAAATAAATGAACTGAGGTGTTAGTCCTCTTCAAATGCCAGCCAACAGCCAGTTTCATGACACAAACTCTGAGAGCTGGAGCACAGGAGAGAATGTGCATGTTGTGATGTTTCCTCACATTGTGTTTTAGTTGAATGTCAGTCTTCCTCTGGGGAGATCAGGATGGAGATCACAGCACTGAGGAAGAATGCTTTGATGAGATCTTAATTTTGTTCCTGCACTGGAGAACCTTTGTTGGGAACTTGCCTCTGATTTTTCCACATTCTTTCACCTTTCCCTTAATGGCTTGGACTGTGACCTTGTAGATGTTGATCTACAGCATATTTGAAATGACCTGGAATGGAACTGAGACTGGCTGCAAGAGTGTCACCTGTACTCTGGTGTGCAAAACGGACCCAGTATTATAGCAGCACTTCTGTGGTTAAACAACAGTATTTGCTCTTGCTGAAATTACATCTTAGGCATGCGTCCTTGAGCTATCTTGTCAATTCTGTGAACAATGTTCATATTTCTTGCTTTCAGTTTTGAAATCTACTTAAGATTTTTAAAGCAGCTTGGTCTCATATCTATGTACCACGCAGTACCACTTTTTCATATTTAACAGTAGTTTCTTTGCATTCAGAGCTATGCGGTCTGACAGCTCTTGATTTGTGCTGCAAAATTAGTCATGAGGGATAAAAAATACTCCAGTTAGTAGGGTGATATCATCAGCAGAATAAATATAAAAAAAAATTCAAGAGACTGTATTACCCCTACAGTCTCTTCAGAATAAATTAGGCACTGGCATATTTTTGTGAATTTAATCTTTGTTCAAAGTAATATCATAGGACATTTTCTTTCTTTTTTTTTTTTCTTTTTCTTTTTCATTTTGCACACAAACTGATTATTCCTGCATGAGCACAGGATCTGCAGAAGATAAAAGAAAAGGAGATATCTAACAAATGAAAATGTAAGGCTGTCTTAGCCATGAAGCTAAATAAAGCTTCATTAATGAATTAATCCCTTATAATGCTGAATGATATAAAGCACCTCTCACCCTGGGACCTCTACCACATGTCCAGACCAGTCTCCTGCCCCAGCCACACATCTGCCCAACTGGGTAAGTTTCTCCACATGTAGTCAGGAGCTGTCCCCACAGACTTTCCAGAAACAGCTCATCTGCCAGGTGTTTGGGAGTCTCCTGAACCAAGACAGACACATTTACAAAAAATAAAATAAAATAATTAAAAAAAAAAGCCAAATACTTCTGGTTTGTGGGAATTACTCACAAAATGTACCAATATCAGAGTAGTGGTTTTCTAGATCTGTCTAGAGAAAATAAAAATGGATTCAACTTTCATCTGTGTAAGCTTAATTGAGTGTTGGTCTCCTCTGCAGACTTCACAGCCTGGTGTACCCAGGTGAGAACATTGAAGTTCTGAGAGAGGCATTTTGGAGAGAAAGCAAGCCCAAACAAAACATAGCACATATATTTGATCTCAGAAAATGGTAAGGTCTAAAGCCTGACTCTGTAGACACTCTCACACATTTATCTTTTCTTCTAGTGAGTGGACTTACTGAAGCGACAATTCATACCACAATCAAACACATGCTGAATGTGTCTTCATGCATAAGGTCTTACCACGCATGAAAAAGATCCATTTTGCATACAGACTTACTAATATTTTCTCTGCAGACTGTATATACACATGCATTGTTTTCATTGCTCCCTAAGGGCGATCTGTAGTTTGCATCCTGCAGAGGGCATGAAAGAGATGGACATGACAGTTGGTAGTCACTGCTTGGATTAGGGCAAGACCTGCCCTGTGAGAAGGGCAAGTTACTCCTCCACCATTTGGGAATCTGGAAGGATTTATAGAATCACAGAATATCCTGAGTTGGAAGGGACCCATAAGCATCTTCAAGTTCAATTGCTGGCTCTGCACAGGACCACCCAAAAATCAGACCCTATGTCTGAGAGCATTGTCCAAACACTTCTTGAACTCCAGCAGGCTCAGTGCTGTGACCACTGCCCTGGGGAGCCTGTCCTAGTGCCCGACCCCCCTCTGGGTGCAGAACCTTTCCCTAACACCCAGCCTGACCCTCCCCTGTCCCAGCTCCATGCCGTTCCCTCGGGTCCTGTCGCTGTCCCCAGAGAGCAGAGCTCAGCGCCTGCCCCTCCGCTCCCCTCGTGAGGGAGCTGCAGGCCGCCATGAGGCCTCCCCTCAGCCTGCTCTGCTCTGGGCTGAACAAACCAAGGCACCTCAGCTGCTCTTCGTATGTCTTGCCCTCTAGACCCTTCACCATCTTTGTGGCCTCCTATGGACACTATCTAATAGCTTTATGTCCTTGTATTGTGGTGCCTAAATCTGCACACAGTACTTGAGGAGAGGTCACACCATCACAGAGCAGAGCAGGACAATCTTTTCCTCCAACTGGCTGGAAATGCCGTGCTTGATGCACCCCAGGGTACAGTTGGCCCTTTTGGCTGCCAGGGCACACTGCTGGCTCGTGTTCAGCTTGCTGTTGACCAAAACCCCCCTTTCTGCAGGGCTGCTCTCCAGCCTCTCGTCCCCCAGTCTGTACATATAGCCAGGGATGCCCTTTCCCACGGGCAGAATCCGTCACTTACGCTTGCTAAATTTCATGTGTTTTGTGATTGCCCAGCCTTCTAATTTATCAAGATCTCTCTCCAAGACCTTTCTACCCTTGAGGGAATCAACAGTTCCTCCTGATTTAGTATTGTCTGCAAAGTTACTTAGTGTGTACTCAAGTCCTGCATCCAAGCAATTTATGAAAACATTGAAGAGAACTGGCCCTAAAACGGAGCCCTGCGGAACCCCACTAGTGACTGGCCACCAGCCTGATGTGACCCCATTAACTATTATCCTTGGAGCCTGACCATCGGCCAACTGTTCACCCATTGTATCATGTATTTACATGGCTGTATGCTGGGCATTTTGTCCAGAAGGATACTGTGAGACACAGTATCAAAAGCTTTGCTGAAATCCAGAAAGATTACATCAGCTGGCTTCCCTTGGTTAACTAGATGGGTGACCTTGTCATGAAAGGAAATTAACAGGACTTTCTCCTCACAAACCTGTGTTGGCGGTGATCAATGACTACATTGTCCTTCAGGTGTTCTTCAATAACTCTCAGAATAATCTTCTCCATAATTTTACCAGGCAATGAAGCGAGACTGACAGGCTTGTAATTGCCAGTGCCTGTTTTCTTGCCCTTCTTGAAATCTGGGATAACATTTGCCAGTTTTCAGTTGACTGGGACCTCTCCAGGTAATTAAGTCTTGTGATGACATCAGCCAGCTCTTTGACTACTCTGGAGTACCCAACCATATCTTTAGTGCACCCAAGAATCTCTTTGAGCACCCAAGCATCCCTTTGGGTCATAAAAACATCTTCCCAAGGCATCCAAGCACCTCCCTTGGGCACCTAATTATCTCCTTGCTCTTTGTTTAATGAAGGTTCTGGAAAAGGACAGATACGATAGGGAAAATAGGTGGATTTTTTGTAGATGGTTGGTGAGGAGAGTGAAGACACTTGATATTATAAGGAAAAAAAAATTAGAGATTTTCCCATTGAAATTAGCAGTAGTTCTAATAGATAATGTATAGCTTAAAGCAAGAGGAGAATGGAAAAACCTGACAATTATTTTTATGCCTATGGTGCTCATTGAAAGTACTGGACAATATTTTTTTCTTTATAGAAGTTACACGTTTGTTAAGGATTTACTAAAAGTAAAAAGTGATACTGTAGAATCAATATCCAGCCCGACTCCAGAAAAGACATTGCAAGAGCTGGAAATTTAATTTTGCTCTTCTGACTTGCTCAAACCTTGGACTTTCTGCCAGTCTGCAAAGCAATCACGCTAGAGAGTCTTATGATAGGAGCACCTGATGCTGGGAAGCCCAGGTTAAAATTACCAGCACGCAGCGTGCAGGCTGCAGAGCAGCCAGCACATACTGGAGATGCCTGGGCTGCCAGGGCAGCTGGCAGCCGTGGGACACCCATTGTCCCTTCCCTGTGCCCACCGTCACCTCCGCTTTCCAGTGCTGGTACAGGCACTCGCTGCCAGGGCAAGTTTATTCTCTTTTTTTGATTTATTTATCCCAAAGTAGGTCACTCTGGGCCATCTGTGGACACTTAAGAGTTGCAGAAGGTTGCAGATTCCCTATCCTGCAGCTTAATATATATATATATTTATAACCTCTTGTTCTACCTAGCTGTTGGATACACTGAGAGGACTAATCACTAAGGTTAATTCAATCGGGAAATGATTTTACCAACTGAGTGCTGGTCTTACTTATATATGAGAGTTTAGCGTAATCACGGGGGAGTTAATGCAGCCTGATATTTTGCTGATGGTGAACCCTGGGCAAGCCCTGCTTTCAGCAAAGAGTTACTCATGGTTGTCTTCTCCAGAAGCCTTGCTGAAAGTTTGGGGAACCTATTGCTGCTGCAACGGTGATTTTTTTTTAATAGTGCTCTAGATTTGAAATGATGACATGCAAGTTATCCCCAGGAAGATTTCTGGAAGGACTTCTCTTCACACGGCTGAAACAGGGGATACATCACTGGCACCACACAAGTCGTAACCAGTGCCTTATGGACAGATTTCATATTTGACACAATAAGCAGCATTGACAAGGAATGGGGAGGTCACACACGTGTGGTACAAAGCATACATAAAACATACTACAGAGCACACAAATGCCTGTCAGTGCACAAACTGTGTGTGAGAATGCAGGAGATGATGAACATTTTAATTACAGTCACCAGTCCTGGCCATCTTGCTACTAACTGGATGCTGTTTGAGGCATACCCATATTCCTCCTGTTAACATTAAGCCACCTCCATCACCCGTTTTGTGAAATGATTAGGGACAATAGGAGAGTCAGGTCTCTATAAAGTACAAATGCACAGACCAGATGTGAGATTTATAACAGGCTATGAAAAAGCAATAAAGTTTTGAAGTATCTGAACAAACTGCAACTCAGTGTCTCTGTGATATTGTTAAAAACAAAAGAAGTAGCTTAACTCTAGTAAACAATGAACAGGCTAGGGTAAATGAAGATTAAGCTCTCTTGAATTGGAAACAACTAGAACACATTCACAAAATTTGCCAGAAGTCATTGGGCAATGCATGACTTCATCTTAAAATTATTTTAACCATTAGTTGAGACCAGTATGGATCAGACTAGTTTGTCCATAATACAATTTAATCACAATTGTTTACAATTTTCAGTACTTTTTCACAGGTCTCTGGATATATTGGATGTCTTAGTTCTCAGATTTTAAAAATATAAAAACATACTTGTTTCATTTCACAGTGATGAATATGGCTGCACGTGTTCAAATGACTCTGGAACTCTTGCAGAGTTCTGTAAGTGTGTCACACTGACCTGAGAAAATCCAGCTGCACTCTCATGAATTATTTCTATACACAAGGTCAGTGAAGCTCGTAGTAACGTATTGTTCTTTTAAATAGACCTGCAGACAAACGTGTTTTTTTTTCACTTATCTGCTTGTTTTTTTTTCTTGTTTGTTTTCAGAAAAAATATATAAAATTGAGCAAATCTACAAATTTGCTATATCTGTAAACCTATTCTTGCCAGCAGTAAGTCCAGGAGTACATACATGGTGAGCGCGAACACATTCTTTAAGTGCTTTTTAAGTTTGCAATATCACATAAATTAAATAAAGACTAAAAAAACCATCTGTGTTATAACGGCTATTACCAGTGTGTTATTACTTTCTTTATTCCCACTGTGAATAGATAAAGTATGTTTATGGAAATATTTATTTTTACATGAATAACTTAAGCAAGTAATCATTATTAAATGAACACCCATAAAGCTTGTTTTGTTTGCGTTTGCATCATTGGTACAACTCTGTTCAGTAATAGGAGCAAAAATAATGTATCTTTTTAATGTAATTCCCAAGGTATTATGAAAGATATCAACATTTAATATAGCTGTATCTGTGATTACGCAGTCCATCATAACTCAGTTTTTAAAAAAAAAGATAGCAAAGAAAGCTTTGGGGGTAACGGATTTGCAATTAGACACAGTAAGCTGCAGGCTTGCTGTCTCAGTAACCCCTCAGTACCACTAAATCCACAACAAAGTACTTAGCAGTAATACTGTGATGCCTAACAGAAATAATCCATTTAAGATTTTTGTAAATGTACCATATTTTAGCTAACTTCAAAACAGTATGCTACAATAAAATAAACTAGAGTGCTTCACATAAAGTCTTTTATGAGAAAAAAAAAGGCATCTATATTTACACTGAAATTTAAAACATTGAAAATTGAATATTGTATTGTTTGACTTAAGCAGTCATTTTCGCTCTGCTTAACCCACAAACAGAGATCGTCTATGAACAAACAGCTGTAGTACTTTGAAGAATTAATGGATTAAAAATAATGATCAGTAAGAGCTGTAAAATATCTTTTCTCCAACAGGCTAAAAGAGTTGGAGCCTGCCTGCAGTTCTGTTTGAATCAAGAGCAGAGTTAAACTTTATTTCTATCAGAATGGGACCTGACTGTAACTAACTGGGGGCATGCATATGTTAGTAAAAAGGTATTTTAATATCAAGAGAGATCCAATTTTTTTTGCATTACTTTGAAAAATTTTGCACAGTCTAGAATTCATTTTCACTTACATTTGCACTGTCAGTAATATTAAAAATAATAATACTAAAAAAACCACTATCAACCATTTTAAAAAATTGACAGAGGAGAGAAGCAATTAAATGTGTGGAGATTTGTGTAACTTTTTTTTTTTTTTACTTTCTGTTAAGCTGTATAAATATTTACGAGGGAAATCACTTGGTCTCATGAATCCATGCAATTTTTGACCATTCCCTCTGCCTGTTTTCTGTGTGGCTGTTCATGGTGCTGTCCACAACACAAGTGGTCAGTGAGTAAACCAGTGAGCTTACAGCAGGAAAGCCAGTAGTAACAGTTGATGTGCAAGCTCTTCTCCTTCCTCAAGTTGAGGTGGCTTGTTTCGCAGACTGCAGAGAGGTTTTTGCAGTAACGGAGTCTTAAGCTATTATGGTCACTTTTGCCTTCCCTTCTTGACTGTTTGTGTTTACATTGCAGTGAATAAGTCATGCTATGAAATGAATCATTGAATTTATCTGGCTTTAAATGAGCAAAACCTGCCTTTTGGAGGTAGAAAGGAGCCTGACATCTAAAATGCAATCAATTAACAAAGCACCTAATATAACAAGGTCAGTAATGGAGTAGTTTTATCAAGTGTCTTGATGGGACATCTGTCTGATTAGGCCATTTTCATCACAAATCCTTTCAAGTTTTAACAGCATTATGACCGTAATGATGATGCTACTACAGAAATGGTACAAATGTAACATTTGACCCATAGTACAATGTAAAATACATGGCTTTATTATAGGTTAAAATATATACGTACATTTATCACTGTAAGAAATAAAAAGGCGTATTGGGAGCAGGATTTTAATTGCAGCAGTGGGAGAGGTTCAAGGCAGTTTTCTCCAAGGCAAGAATCTTAATATTTGCCACTTTTCTTGCAGTTACAAAGCTAAAGAAGTTTGAATATGTAAGAGGGAACAAGCAGTCAGTAAGCTTTGTGTGTTAAGAGTATTGGCTATTAGTAACAGTAGAGAAATAATTCTCTGTTTATGTTCTGCTGTGCAAACTTCAAAGAGCCCCATAGTAGCTGATAAGTTTTATGTAACCAAAGAAACAAATAGGAGCTTATCTAGACCTATCTTTCAAAAAGCTACCTTCCCTAACTGGCAATACTTAGCTCACGTTAACTTCATGACCTGTTCATGAAGTTAGCTAATACATCTTGTTAAAAAAATCACAGCCCAGATGGAAGAGAAACACAGCAAAAATAGAGAATACAGCTAAATCCTGTCTGCATTCATGCAGCTTTCTGAGTGCAGATGTAAATATGCATCAGATACAAGAGCACTGTTCTGTTAAACCAGTCTAAAGCTACCAAAGCTTCCACCAGTCCCTGTGGTTAATGGTGCATAAAAGTGATTGTTTTGAAAATAACTGTGTCGGTTTACAATGTTCTTGCCCCTCTCCCAGAGGATACCACCCACACAGCAGAGTCAGCAGGCTGAAAACACAGCTAATTCTACGCTGCTTCAGGATAAAGTCCAGTGTTTAAAGCATAAAATGCCAAGGGGGGAAGGGGTAGCTGGAGTTAAGCTCCTGGACTTTGAAACAGCTCCCAGACATTTGTGTCCTTCATTCTGCCACCAGAGCTACAGCAGGCATCCTTGGCAGTTACAAAGAGCTGGGGGCAGTGACATCTCAAATAGCCACAGCTGTCTTCTGAGCAAATGTATCTGAGCTCCAAGCACAGTTTTTGCATTGCCCTTTTGGGTACAGGTTCACAGCATTTGAACAATTGGTGAGGTCTTAGCCATTAAGTCAAATAGCTAACACATGGGAGACTGAGAAAGGAGGACAAAAAAGATCCTGAGGAACAAAAATGCTGTGTGAGGAATTTCCAATTTAATTCCAAGTTTTGCACATGATGTGACCAAATCTGAGGGAAAAATTAAATTCATATTTTCTGACTCTTTCTGCTCTGGACAATGGAATTTTGACTGCAGTGTGATTAACTCTTAAGTGGTGGGAACAATATGTCTGTAGGGAGAAGGATTTGCTTTTCTGAATCCACCTATCCTGCATTTCTTTTCCCTTAATAAGCAATGTATAAAATTTCGTGGCCTCCTTTATCCATTAACAGTTAAATAAGACAATATGCTTCAGTGATTTAAGACATCTCTCTTTTCAAGATCTTTAAAATTTGTGTGCTCTATTGTGATAGTGCCATTGTGATCTAACCAAAGACCCCCTTATCACTCTTGCTTTTTAAACATGCAATCCCCTTTCATTTCACTCTATGTCTTGATAAGTACTTCCTAATACAAGCCTATTTGTAAACCACACTGGAATGTTATTTTAGGCAAGTCAGCCTACAGTTTCTACACACAGCATCAACATGCTTTTGCTTTTACGACTTACTGTACTATTGTTTTTAAAGCTTTGGATTTTGCCTTGAAATCCAGGCCACCCTGAATTTAATAACAAGACTTTCATTGAGTTCAGTCAGATCTGGATTTCAACCTAAATGCCTAATGTTGCTAATGTGGGATGAGGTAAACTTGATCATCAAGTTTTTTATGGCCACAACAGATGTTCCTTCCTTTAGACCAATGGAAAGGTCCAAAACCTCATCCACCCTCTACAACAAAAATACAAGCATTTGTTTACAGCTTGATTCCAGGAATATGAATTGAATCAGCAGCCGCGAAGTTTGTTTTTGTTTACTTACAAATAAATATATGCATGGTTCTTCCTTTTCTGAAACAACAGTGATGATGTCTGGATTGTATTTCGTCTGTCTAGTAACGGTATTTTTAGCAGGCTAATACTGCATTATAATTTGTTTAGCAAAACAGAAATATCAGCATGATATTTTTGATCTTCTTTTTAAAAAATGCACTCATATATGTCTACTAAACCAGAAAAACATGTTTTGTATATATTTTTTTTTATTTTGTAGATTTCTTATTTATGTCAACTATACTACAATATTCTCATAATCATAAGCCAAGGTACAACTCGCAACTAGTAAACAGAAATGTTTTCTTCCTACTGGTGTAAATCAATGAATTTTAGAATGTGCATAATATATGGAAAGTCTAGTGCCTTCTCATAGAATAGGGGAAAAATTGTGATAGTCTAACAAATGTGAACTGAAGTTTGCTAATATGAGGAGCAAAAACATTATTGCTTGATTTGATAGGTACCATCACACCTCTGGTGTAAATACACAGAAGTTCTTCCATGCAAAAAATTAACACACACCAAGGAGAAGACACAACAGGAACAAGAGTAGGAAGGCAAGGGCTTTGTATAAAAGAAATAGAAGCCCTCACTTGGCACGCGTACATTACTTACAACTAAAAATACCTACCCCCTTTCCTTTGTCTTTCTTAAATAGATCTGATTTCAGGATTCATAACTCTGTTTTTACTATGACAGAGAAAAATAATTATTGTGGCCTTGCTTACTCTTCTCTTTATACAAACCTGTTCTCTTGCTTTGCTCGCAGACAAGATCCCTCTTTGCCCTGATAATGGGCTAGAGCAGTAAATGTAGTTTAATTTTGCTTTTGCTGGATGGCCTTGGCAGGGATGCTCCAGGCAGCTCTGCCAGGATGGGATTGACCATCCTCGTCTCATCCTCAACTCATCGAGCTGAGCTGAACCAACAGCTCGCTGCCCCCACACCATTAGTCTCATGATAGCCCTCTTGCCTCCAGCCAGGCAACTCTGTCCACCCCACTCCCAGGTCTGGCACATTTTGGACCTTTGCCCGAGACAGTTTATCTCACTATATCAGCAAGAAATTACCTAACTTGTTGCAAAAGGTATTTTTCTGCCATTTTAGTGAATTACATCCACTCAGGTACAGATCCAATGAATACCAAAGACAGCATGCGGCAGGAGTTTTTGACTGGGAGAGGGAAAATCATGGTGGAACTAGGGAAGAACCACAGGGGGCAGTGAGATATTACATGCCTCATGAAACTGTAGCCAGCTAAAAAAACACCATTTTCTTTTCTGAGTTGCTTCTCACTGACTTAATTTGCTCATTGAATATGCCCAACCCAGACAAGAGAAGCAGCAGGAGCAAGCTCCTGGGCACGAGGAGATATGAAGCCCAGCAAGGCCCTCTGAGGGTACAGCACCCTCAGGCGCACGCTGCCTGGCCTCTCGATGCGCTTGCTCCTTGTAGAGAAAGGAGACACTTGTAGTGGTGTGATTTCCCTGCTGTGAAGGATAGTCAAGCCCCTTGGAGCCTCTCCACTTTGATTAATTGCTAGGATGTCAAGACTCTGGTCTGTTTCGTATAATTTGCCTACTGTATTCTTTGGATTTGCCCTGTCAGTGTTTTCTGTCATCACCTATCATTATTAACTGACATGCTGTCACGGCCGTCTGACAGTCTTAGAGGCCTAAGATATATCTGAGTCATGATTCCTCGGTAGACTAAGCCAGTCCTAGATGGGGTCCAATCTGCGAACTGGCCTCCCTGCTTCTGCCCTTCCTCTCACAGCCACCCTGGCCCTGCCCTGGCGTGTCCTCCACAGCTCTGACTGCTCTCATCTGACCCCCGTGGAGCCACTGCAGCAACCTGGCAGAACACTCACTTGCCCCAAAAGCCCCTGGCTTCCAGTTCTCAAATCACAGGCTGCATCGTCCAGATGCAGGGAAGACGTCAGGGGAAGGAGGTTGTGGCTGGGGAAGGAGAGGCTGAAGAGCTTTGTGCTCTGTGGAGGATACTCCTCTTCTGTGCTGCAATGGGGCCTGAGTCCCCATCTGCCTCTCACCTTTTCCCCACTGGCAGTAAATATATATGAAACACAATTCAGTGTTCCCCTCTGGTGCTATTCCACTTGGAAAACTGTGACTATGGCTTTGTTAGAGCAAATGGACAAGGTCCGTGCCCTAGATTTAATCCTCCCGAGGAACCGTGTGCATGTCACTTACATGTCACACCACAGAATGTGCACGTTCCCAACATATAAGTTTTAAAACTACTGAAAGCACCCACCTTTGGGTGCAGATCAGGTGTATAAAGGATGAATCTGATCTAAAGGGCTGAGCAAGCCCCTGCTTTTGTTGAAGAAATACAAAACTATACGGTGAACAGTACTGCCTCGGGGAACCAGGTAGTTAGGAACAAAAACTTGTGTGGTTTTTGTGTGTTTTTTTTTTTTTTTTTCTCCTTTATTACAACTTAAAGTGTGAGCCAGCTCTTCCTAGGTGTGATCTACTCTTCTCTGAACAGCCACTCAGCAATGCAGAGACAAGTGAGTGCAAAAGTGGCTGGGTTTGATGGATGCCTGGAGTGGCTGTTGCTGAAGCATGCTGGTAACACCCTTCCTGCTCCAAAGGGCTCCCAGTCCTCAAAATCACTAGGCAAGCAGACCTTATGTGACCCCTTTGCTGTGTATGTGCACCCTCTACCACTGACTGGAAATATGGATGGGATGGTTGGAAGTCCAGCGTGTGTTTCTGAGTGGAGGCGTTTGTCTGTTTGAAAGTATTTGAGGGAAAGAACAGACCACAACCATGGTATTTGCTGGAGTGTGTTACAAGAGTAAAAATAGCTTGTGACAAATACTTGCGTAAGGGGCATGAGAGCCTGAGCTCTGCTTGGAGTGATCGAGGGTCATGCAAAGTTTGGGTGGCACCAGGAAAAGGAGAAGGGAAACCTGATGTACAGCATGCCAAAGCACTTCTTCAGGTGACAGAAACACTGTGGAGTAGTCTTGATAAACAGTTGTTAAACAGACTGGAGAAGAGTTTTGTCCATTAAACTGAACAAAAAGTAAAAATTCAGTACTTCAATAAATACAAGAAAAATGCCAGAAATTGTCTTTTTGTTTCTGCTGACTTCAACTTTGTCAGGTACAGATCAGTTAGACAGGCAAGGACCCTGCTAGCTGGCTTGTATCTAATATTAACCCATGATGAGCACTTCACACCCATTCCAACTACTGATGCGTCCTCACTAGCAATAAATGCACATGGGATTTCAAACAAAAGCTGTGTTGCACAACAGCTCCAGGGGGGAAGAAAAAAAAAATGCATCTGGTCATCAGGATTTCATTATGGTAGTCAGCAAGGCCATAGACAATCACTTGGGCTTTTGTGGACAGCAGCATGGCACACACAGGCCACACAGCATACTGGCATCAAGGCCAAGGCTTCCCAAAATCACCACACCTTCTGTGCTTGGGCTGTACGGATGCTTAGCCCACATATTTGGCATTCTGTGCTGTGGGCTGCAACAAGGAAAGCATCCATGCTGGGTGTTGCTGTAGGTTCACAGCTGTGCATTGCCTTTGTCCCAAAAGAGCAGGAAATTCACACCGTGGTGAAGAGGCCAGGACATGGGCTGTGGAGTCGGCGATATGCTGCTGGGGAGATCTGGAGCCACCACAACCCGGTCAGCTGCACCAGTTGGGGACTCCAACTGCTCGAGGGCCAGAAATCCCACAGAAATGACAAGGGGGGAACAAAACTGCAAGCAGACAGTGTTGGTAATAGAAGATGAAATATACAATATTGCTTAATATGTGTTACATTTGCTATGTACTGTTCCAGGGCTGCACTTGGAAGATACAAAATATATGTGCAAAGATGGCATGAGAGAATGCACCAATTCATGATGAGGAGTAAGGAGGACTAAAAGAATGCCCAATTTGCAAGACATCTAGATAACTGGGGCCTCTCAGACCCCGAGAACTGGATCAAACCAACTTTGCGGCTTGGACTGAGACCAAGGGCTCAAAGAGCATGCGTAAGAAGAAAAGGTTAAAAAGTTCAACTCTGATGAAGACATCTTACTTCATCCCGACGACCACCTGGACGACCACCAGAGAGTAATACGCAAGCGCAGAAGGACTGATAAGATAATTAGCATATGAAGCAGGGCTAGGCAGAGCTAGGAAATGAATATGCATAGATGTGTTGTGAAACTTAATGCATATGTAATATTTTAGGAGATAAAAGAGAACAGAGTGAACAAATTGGACGAAGTTAGATTTGGGTAGGCATGCCCCTAACTTCTGGGGCCTAATAAAGCACCTTCACATAATCACTTTGTGGATTATGTGTCTTCATGAATGCTAACAACAGGACTTCTATCTACTTGATGAAATGACTCCCTCCCTTCCACTCCATACAAGAGAGACTTGGAAGGAGGCCATCAGAGGGCCACCAAGGTGATCGAGGGACCAGAGCTCCCCTCCTATGCAGAGAAGCTGAGTGAGTTGGGACTGCTCAGCCTGGAGAAGAGCAGGGATCTTCTCAATGTACATAAATGCCTGAAGGGAGGGTGTAAAGACAGCAGGGCCAGGCTCATCCCAGTGGTGCCTGGTGCCAGGACAAGAGGCAATGGGCACAAGCTGAAACGTGGGAGGTTCTGTCTGAGCACTGGGAAACACTTCTGTGCTGTGTGGTCACTGAACACCGGCACAGGCTGCCCAGAGAGGTGGTGGAGTCACCTCCGTGGAGATGTTCAGAAGCCACCTGGACATGGTCCTGGGCAGCCTGCTCTGGGTGTCCACATGGGAAGGGGATGGAGCAGATGGCCAACCTCGGCCATTCTGGGACTGTGAAATAAAGGAACTGTCTGAGGGACAAATACGATGATGAGAGACAAAAAGTCTGAGAGACAGCAGCAAAGCTCCAGGCACGCCTCGGACGCCCGTAATGGCCGTCGGCCCCCGAGCCCCAAAGAGAACTACATTTCCCAGCGCCCCTTGCGGCACGGCAGAGCCCATAAAAGGCGGGGCAGCGGCGGGCGGCGCAGCGTCTGCTCGGCAGGTGCGCGTGGCGTGACGGTTAGGGGCCGTTAGGAGCCGTTGGCAGCCGTTAGGAACCGTTAGGAGCCGTCAGGAGCCGTCGGAGCCCGATGAGGCCGCAGGAGGCGTTGCTGGAGGAGCTGAAGCAGCGGGCGTGCGAGGGCGTGGAGCTGAACGCGGCGCGGCTGGGCGCCCTGAGCCGCAGCATCTGGAGCCGGCCGGAGCTGGCCTACGAGGAGCACCACGCTCACGACGCCCTCACCGGCTTCTTCGCCAGCGGGGAGCTGCCGGGCGCCGCCTGGGCCGTGCGGCCCCGCTACAAGCTGGGCACGGCCTTCCGCGCCGAGTGGGGCACCGCCGGGCCGCGGGGGCCCCGCGCCCCGCTCCGCCTCGCCTTCCTCTGCGAGTACGACGCGCTGCCCGGCATCGGGCACGCCTGCGGGCACAACCTCATCGCCGAGGTGGGGGCTGCCGCCGCGCTGGGGCTCAAGGCCGCCCTGGAGAGCCTGCCGCAGCCTGCTCCCGTCGCCGTGCAGGTGAGAGCCCTCCCGAGGGCCGAGGCTTCGTGCCCGGGCTGTGCCGCCCCTGACTCTGTGTGTTTCTGCTGCAGATCGCCGTGCTGGGGACGCCTGCGGAGGAGCAAGGAGGTGGCAAAATTGACCTGATAAACGCCGGGGCGTTTGATGACCTGGATGTGGTGTTTATGGCGCACCCCTCGCAGGAAAATGCTGCATATCTGCCTGATGTGGCTGAGCACGAGTGAGTGAGCGGGTTCACGTGGAAAGGGTTGTCTTGCTGTGTTGTCTTTGGTTCCTCTCCCCGAACAGGGTTGCTGCTTGGAAGAGGCTGAACTTAGGCAGGGGACCTTGCAGGTGCCCTCCAGACAAGGTATTTGCAGTCAGCTGAGGAGCCATGACCCTGTTCTGGACACTGAGCAGTGCAAAGTGCAGCGTTCAGCATGACATTCGGATAGTTGGCTGCTCAGGGATAATCTTGTGTCCCCCAAATCTGTTTTCTCTTCCGATATTTCTGGGCATTTCTTATACATGCATGTGATAATTGGGACATCTCATTGATTGTAGTTTCTTGCTTTCCTGGATATCAGGGCATGTAGTTCTCTGTATGTTTTATTTTAGTCAGTTGTGGAAGTGTTTGTTTTTTCTCACTTTTGGAAACAGCTAACCAGCAAAGCCTGACTGCTTTTTGGGTCCTGATTGATTTTCAGCCTAAATTTAATTATGGCCATTCTGTATCTTTTAACATCAGCTTTGTCTTTGACCAAATTATTTCCTGGCATTACCTCATGTGTACCCCCAGTGTATGTGTAGGCAGCAGCCATACCCTCACTCCACTTTTTTTTGTCAGATAGCTCTATGGGGACATGGCCTTGCCATCTTTTCATTAGCTCTAGTGTTTATTCTGTGCTCGTTCTTCATTTGTATTCAGGGAGACTTGTCTTGAAGTGCTCCTTGCTGGATGTTCCTAACCAGAATTGTTCACAGTTTTGCCAGGGGAATTCAGTTAGACCTTACTGAGCTAATGCTCGAGCCACAGTGTCTCGTTTCCTGGAAATCTCAGCAGAAATGCACCTTAGAGGGATTTGACTTTCAGCATACTAGTGCCTTATTCCATAGACAGCTAATGAACTTTCCTCTTAAGTCATTTTCAAGCAAGCAATTTGCAAAGAAATGCTTAGTCTGGAACTGCATGATTTCTAAAGTATTTTTGAGTTTAATTCTGTTCTTGCTATGTTGGTCTGCAGGGTCATGCCGTTCTTTCGGTATTTTAAACCTCTTCTGTTTTCATAGGGTCCCAGCAGTAGTCTTGCCAGCAGTTTTTGTTAGTACACTTTATTCCACAGTTACTAGTGATGCTCGATCCAAAGGACCGAACCTGCAGGGACTCCACTAGTAACTTCCCTCCAGTGCAAAGGAGTTTTTGTGTTGTGTGTTTTTTACAAGTATTGCATTGGGTTCTGTAATGAAACGTGTGACCTTCCAGATGCCTATGTGCTTGATGTTATTGGTCATTTTAATTTTGCCAGTGTTCTTCCTGGTGAATAATTTACCTCAGTTACTGCTTAGTTTTATGGTAAAAATTGACAGTTTTATGGTAAAAATTGTCAAAAAGTTGACAAGAACTAGTCTTCTTCCCATAGTTAGCCCTCTCTTATTTGCCTTCATTGTTCATATAAAGAATCTTAACTACTTATTGCAGTGTCCTTTTGAGATTTTGCTTGGCTTTTGGTTGCTGTCTCTTAACACTATAATCGTCAAACTACAATCTTCATGGATATGTTTGTCTTTGTGTTCATTTTATCTCTTGTAGTGGCCTTTTTTGATTTATACAGTAAGATTTAGGGATCTCCCTTCAGAGGTGATAGTCTACTGCTGGATACAAGTTGTAGATAGCCTTTAAACCTTGAATATGGAGGAGGCATGGAATTGAAGCACTGAGTGAAAGAGCTTGCTACCTCCAAAAGCTTGAAATACTCAGCTTATGCCATGATTTATATAATAATGAGATTCCAGAGGTACAAAGACTGTTTTCATGCATTGCATTTGGTCTTTCAGTTCCCAAGGAATTTAAGGATTACTGATCACTGTGTTATTTGTTTTACTGTATCTGCAAACTCTGAATTTGGCATCTCGTGCCTGAACCCAAAATAACATATTGGGATAACTGTTGTGCATATGTGCCATAATTTACCAATTCTTAGTCACTCTTCACCTAATCAGCCTACTTTTTTTGTTGGTCAAACAGGATCCATGTTGTTCTGCTGATGTTCATGAATTTGTTCAGGGTTGTATTATTCACCAAAATGTGTTTTTATTCTGAACATGACACTTACGTAGCAATAGAGGCTACAAGAAAATGAATGTTGAAAGAACAATTTTTGTTAAGCAGCCCATGTTTCTTGTGGACAAAAACGATTGCAACATGACTTTCTGCTTTGTCTCCTCTCCATTTTTTTGGAGAATAGCCAGGGATCTGTCCTGCCTTCTTTGCAAGTTGATTTGAGGGACCACAATCTAATGCTTGGGGTGTTAATGGACAAGTTTTCTTGATTACATATATGATAATTGTAATTAAAACTCAACAGATTCCCTTGGAGGACAAGGGAGGAAGGAAAGGGACATTACAAAACCTTAATTTGGATTGCAGACAGTAATCTCTGAGGGAGAGTTTTTCTGCTGCAAGTGTGGACTCCATTGTGTCCCTCTTTGCTCTCCAGTATTTCAGTACAGCTACGGACTTACAGCTGTGGCACGGCTCGGGACATGAGGGGTCAGTTCGGGATAAGCAAGTGGCTAAGTTGGTGTCTGTGCGAGGCGGGGACAGCCCAGCTGGGCTGTGCCTGGCTGGGTGAGAGCCAAGTGGTGTGTCTTGGAGGAGACTGAGGTCCTGAGGATGGAGCGTTATATGTACAGGACTTGGTTTTGAGATCAAACCTGTTAAGTTAAAATCTTTAGGATTGATTAAAAACTAGTATTTGCACTTGATAAATGGTAATACTTTAGATAGATATAAGTATTTAGTAGTTGCCTCTTGTAATGAGTTTGCATGTAATTCAAAACACCAAATAAATTACTTTGTAAGCCTACGAAGTGACACTCATAAGAATTCATGCTTGGCTTCATCTTACTGGATATGTGTAGGTACAGTATTTTGAGTTTTACAGCTTCTGCACTAGATTTCTCTATCTTTGCAAGCATTTATTTCTACCAGCATTTCTTGAGGTGTGCAGGGAAAGAACATCTTTGAGGTAGCATGGTAATGTATATTTTATATGCTAGGTTGTACTTCCACTACACTTAAAACTTTTTTTTAGACATGGGTTATATGTGATCTTACTAATGTGCTTTTGCTGTCTTATGCAGCACACATCTAAAAGTTTGGCAAGAATTAGGACAATCAACTTCTAATTTTGAATCGGAGAAAAGTTTATTATCCTCTGAGAAGAATATTAGTAGCTTTGTCTCAGAATAGGCAGGCAGATATGGAAAAGTAGAGACATTTAATTAGTATCTGAAGCCTTCAATCCATGGAAAAGGCTGTACATTATGGGAACTCTTTCGCCCAGTTAGTTCTTTGTTGTCTCATTCCACTGGTTTTCTAGAAATATTTCAGGACCATCCTGCACTCAAATACAGCTTAGCTTTGCAACAGTGTAGTGCTAGGTAAATTGTTTGGTGTTCTGCTGCACGTAAGTTAAGTAAGATTGTGTGAACAAAAGGAACTTTGTATTTTAGAGGGTTTTTAAGTAAATGAATAGCAAGTAAGCAATGCCTTTTATTTCCTAGCGTGACTGTGAAATACTATGGAAAAGCTTCTCATGCTGCTGCTTATCCTTGGGAAGGAGTTAATGCATTAGATGCTGCTGTTCTTGCATACAACAATCTGTCTGTTTTAAGACAGCAAATGAAACCAACCTGGAGAGTTCATGGTGAGACCTTCATTAAATCTGACGTCCAGCACGTAAGACCTTAGGCTGTTCAAATACTAACTTACGAAATCCCACAATTTAAAATACTGCATTATTGCATTAAATTACTAGTGTCACCTCAAATATTATGAAATTGCACTATTTAATTTAAGTAGTTTGTCTGTAATTTTTACAATCACGTTGGTGTCAGAAATAACTGCTGGAAATGGACTTACGGGTCAGCTTCAAAAGCAGACACTGGTATGTAAGTAGATACTAGACAAATCTTAAGTCTTTGCACCTGATGTTGCCGTTCAGAACGAAACAGCGAAGTTTTTGTTACAGGGCTTTGAATTCCTTAAAGCCAATGTATGCCTTTTTGCACAGGCATAAGATTAAAGGCTTCTAAAAAATGATTACTTTCTGCACCATTTTTCTAGTAGGCATTCCATTAATTAGAAGTAATTTATGTTGACATTTATGTAAAGGTATGGCGGTCCTGTGACTGAAATTTATTTGCTGAAGTGCTAAAAACAAGTAATGGCAGGAGTCTATAGTTGTGAATAGTGGGTCAGTCAGATGTGCACTGGATTCTATTATTTAATACCTAGTAGAGCTTCAGGTAGAAATGTGTGTTCCTCCTGTAGTAAGATATGTTAACCATTAAGCTTAACTTACCTTGAATACCTTGCATTTCTTTTTGCATGGTGAGAAAGTTGCAGAAGTTTAGGTGGAAGCTGCCCATTAGCTGTAGACACAGATTTCCCTTGCTGCACCCAACACAGCTTTTTCAAAGTTGTTAAATTAAGAAATTATTAAATTAAGAAATACGGCCATTTCTAAAAAGATTTGAGAATGTAGAACTGTTTATTTGGAAATTTCGCTATGAACTATGACACTTCTAGGAGTCCTGAGCTAATGATCATTGTGTCTTGGTTGCTTGTGCCATGTAATACTTGTGCATATTTCTCTCCAGGATATCGAAATGGAATCAGGAAGCCCAAATCCTTCTCACTGTAGATGAATATATCCTTGCAGTTCTGCTGTGCAGCTTGCCCAAATGAACTTCCTACAGAGGGCACAGCCTTAGCTCTGTCCTATTGCTCTGTGGGAGACAAGGCATACAATTACAGGCTTGGGTGTATGAAACTCATGTTGCAGGTTTAAGATTGGAGTTGAAGGTGTCCAAGTCTATCGGATTTGAGCCTAAAATGGCAGATTCTTCTCAGTTTCTAAAGGCCACATGGGTAATATAGGCAAAAACTATATAAACAAACCGTGTTAGGGGTAGCACTTCCTGAACTACAGTGAAACTTAAATTGCTGTGTTGATACAACTGCTGCCATAAACTTGATTTTCAAACTGGAAATATTTAAAATGCTTCTGGAAAGATACAAGCAATGAGAATGGTGTTTAATTTTAGGAACGCTTCACTTACAGCAGTGTTGGAGGTCTCGTGTTGCAGGCTTCAGTAACATCACTAGTTGTCTTAAGTGATCCTAAAAATCTTCGTCTTAACCCACTAACAAGCACTGGAATAGTTTCCATTATTTCACGTCTAGAATCTCTGAGCAGTGGTTAATGTAAATGAACAATGTTATTGTGAGTTTGTCTAATATTTGATAGGTTTATCTCTTCTCCACTTCCAAGTAAATGTTGCCCCTTGAAAACAGGAATTGAGATTTTTTTCCTTTCAAGCAGCATTAAACAGGTTGCAAAAAAGAAGTTCCAGGTAGGAGCCGGATTCCATCTGTAAGACAGCCTACTTCTTAAGATCTCTCCAATCAGTATTGCATATCTATATTTAAGAAACTGCATGCTGTTAGACTCCGTCCGGTTCTGTTCACAAGTGCATTGAAGACGGGGAAGCTGTTTGCTCATTAAGCAACTTGTTTTGAGCAAATGTCATGTCACGTAGTTTCGTGTGATTGCTTATTTGCTGCCTTGCTGGTTCCCTTCTTGTGATGTCTGTCCATCTCACCTGAGCTGTTCCTTTTACGTACCAGTACTGAGTGGTGTTTGATTCAGTGCTCTGTTTATTTTGTATTCAAGACAATAAAGCTTCACTTGAAGGGGTGGGAGTTCCTAGTCTTTATAGACTTTTATAGACTTTCTGTACCAAAGGTAAATATTTGTTGCCCATTTGCATTCTGATAGCGCTGTCTTTCCAGGCTTCAGTGACACACATCAAAATTACCCATCAGTAATTTTGTGCAGTATTTCCATTTAAAGCAGATAAGATAGTTTCTCAGGTTCTAGAGAAAACCGGTTATATTTGACATATATAAATTGAGGGTAGGAGACCTAGGAACAAAGGCAGCCTTTTGAAAGCAACTAGCTGTTACTGCATTAAAATCTAATGTGATACTGAGGTCTGCAACTTTTTATTGTTGAAATAGCTAAATGCTATGGTATTTTATGATAACGCCTCTGAGGCCATAATTGAAAACTATGTAGTTGCCGTGTTTCCTTGAGGGAGCACTTCACCCTTGAATAAAATTGTACATATAGTATACGCTGCAATATTCCAAAGAATTGGTATGAGGAATCTAATGTACTTTGTCCCCTGGAGTAGACGCATTACTCCAGCATTGCAGACAAATGTAGCTTATTAAAATTTCTGTCCAGGCTGGCAAAAGAAGTTGGAAATAGCCTAGATGTGGAAGCCTTTAAAAGATGGAATCCAAGGTAGCCTTTATAACAGCTTTTTTTGTTGATGACAGCCAGATTACTTTACAACTGTGATGCATCGGATTCCAGGGGATTAATTATAAATGCTAGTTTGGTTTGTCTTTAGGCTCGTAACAGATGTCTAACCAAGGAATAGGATGAAATCACACCGGAAAGCATGTACGCATCCGACTTAATCCGATGTGGTGATGAAATTTTGTCCATGCGCTGTATTTTTGGCATTTTGTATTTCATGCTTAGCTGATGTTTTGGTTCTGTCTGTATTTAGTTCAACTGAAGAGTTTCATGACAGGGATGAAGATCAAGCAGTTGGGTTTAACACTGTTAACATGGCTTTTCTCTTTCTGCAGGCATAATAAAAAATGGTGGTGTGAAACCTAACATTATTCCTTCTTACACTGAGCTGGAGTTTTACTTGCGTGCCCCATCAATGAAAGATCTTTCTGTTCTGACAGAGAAGGTTGAGAACTGCTTCAAAGCTGCAGCACTGGCCACAGGATGCAGAGTAAGTATGTATTCATGGTCCTATGTTTCTGTTACACCGGAGATAAGATATTCCCTGTTCAGGCCCAGCATTTTTCTGCATGGTGTTTGGCTGAAAAAAATGTAAATTTCTGTGATACTGTGTGCTATTCAGTTGCTTTGTGTCCTGAAAGAAAGCTTTGGCTTACAAATAGGATGCCACAGAATCATGTAGGCTGAGAGAGACCACCAGAGGACATCTTGTCTTAACTCCCTTTTCAGAGCCCAGCCAGTTGGACCACACTGCTCAGGGCCACGGGGAGTTGTGACCACCTCCAGTCATGATATTCCACAAGCTCACTAGGCAGCCTGTTAGTGTTCTGCCCAGCTCATGGTAAACAAGATTTTCCTGATGTTTATATTGTGATGACTGAGTGCTTGAGTGGGTTTCTCAGAGATTGTGTAGTCTCTGTATTCAAGATAAAAAGTAGTATTCTGGACGTGGTCCTGGGCAACCAGCTCTAGGCTGCCCTTCTTCAGTGGCGGGGGGGTGGACAAGATGACCTCCAGAGGGACCCTCCAGCCTTAACTGTTCTGTGATTCTGTTCTTTCCATAAGAATTTCCTCTTTCTTCTCATTGTATCACTGGGCATCTATAAAAAGTCTGGTTCTGCCTCCTCTGTACTTTCCCCATCTGGTAGCTGTAGACAGCAGTAAGATCTCCCCTTAACCACCTTTTCTGAAAGCTCAACAAACCCAACTCTTTCAGCCTTTCCTTGTCTGTCATGGTGTACAACACCCTAGCTATCTTGGTGGCCATCCCCTAGACTTGCTGCAGTCTTGAGACAAGGGGCACAAAACCAAGCAGAGTACACCAGATCTGATCTTATAGGAGTCAGAGAAGGGAAGAATTTTTTTTCCTCACCCTGCTGGTTGGTGTTACTAATACAGCTCGGTTTGCATTCGGTCCCGTTACCTCACAGGAACACTACTGCACCCTGTTCAACCTACTGTGTTTCCCAGCCAGTTGGCTCCCAGCCAGTACTGCTGCATGGGATGCTTTTCTCCTAGATGTGTAGGGCATCGTACTTCAGTTTGTTGAAGTTCTTGAGGTTTCTGTCAGCCTGTTTTTATTTTTTGGCCTGTTGACATCCTTCTGAATAGTATATAGTTAACCCTTCAACTTATCTTTTGCCTCTACTCTCCAGCTTTTTACCTGTTCCCCACTGGCTTGGTATAGTTGGCAAACTTGCTGAGTGCACTGTTACTTGTTGTCTGTAACAGTAATGAACACTAAAACAGTAATGACACCAATATTTACTGCAAGAAACCTGTAATAATTTGGATTTTTGTGCCACTGCTCATAACCCTTTAAATCTCAATGTGTTCCATGTCTACCATGCCAGGCATAGTCATGAAAAGCTAAGCATGGTTATGCCCCATCTTCTTTGCTGGATGTCTTTGCTTTCCGTCTATGCTGGATGTTACAACTGCCTCGTGGTTCTTGTGCCTGGGTATTGGACGTAGGGAGGATTTGCTTTGTAATCTCTCCAGGAACTTGAGGACAGGATGGTCTTACCAGTCAGTAATTTCCAAGGTCCTCCCTGCCCTTCAATATAAATGTCACTTTTAACCCTTTCAGTCATCTGGAACATCCCTCTACTTCAGTGACATTTTGGAAATGATAGCTCCTTGATTGCAGCGCTGCTCCCTTCTCACTGAGCACCCTTGGATGCACCCACCTGGTCCCATGGACTGCTTCATAAACAAAAGGGCTGTGATTATTGGAACTGATCTAAATATAAAAACAGTAAAACAGAATTTGGTGGACGACTAAATTGCTTTTGACCTAACTTAATAGTACCTGCAGTGGAAATCATTAGAAGCTATTGCAGGTCATTTTTGTTTGCTGTTCGTGGAGATGCAGTCCATGAAGTCTGTGCTTCTTGAACTTTGCTGTCTAGTGCAGCTTGACAGAAAACAAGCTGTTTTCATCAAGGCTAATGTTTGGCTGAATGTTACATTGCTGAAAGAAACTTTGCACTTACGTCCATTTTGATACAGGCCTGAAATAGGGGCATGTGCTTAACTTTTCCAGTCCTTGTTTACATTAAACTGGCTTAGGTTGGAGAAAAATGTCTAATCCCCTGTTTCTTTTGACTAGGTGGAAATAAAAGGTGGTGAGAATGATTACTACAATGTGCTTCCAAATAAGAGCCTGGAGAAGGTTTACAAGGAGAATGGAAAGAAGCTTGGAATAGAATTTATATCAGAAGACTCTATTTTGAACGGTTTGTCAGGTAACTCAATCTGGTTTTTTGTTGTGACTTAAGGTTAGATTGATCAACTTCCAAGTGTATGAAATGATGGGTTAGAGTTAGGTTAAACAAAACAGGTCAGAAGAAAAGGTCAAATTAAAAAAACTAAAGAAGCGTAAGAGGATCATACCTCTGGCCTGTGTTTGCGTGCTCTAGAAGCTCAGAAGTAGCCCCAGCACATGAGAAGCAGTAATCATGTTCTGATATTTTTGAAAATATTTCAAATGAGAAACACTAAGACTTGGAATGAATTGAGGCTTGTCATACAGAGTCCTGCTTTATGTTATGAGTGCAGGTAAGATTGAGTTTTTAGAAACCTTGTTTAATAATATTGTCCAAGCTTACATATAAACAAATTTACTACCATCTAACTAAATTTTTTAATTTTTGAGGAGATTTTTAAGTGGAAGTGTAAGTATCTCAGTAACTAATCAAAACCTCTTTCCATTAACAGATAATTCTATGCTTCTAATTTTAGTTCACAAATTGAGCACACTGGTTTTCAAAAGGTTGTGATTCGAGTAGGTGCTCACTTCTGGGTCTTGACCGTGCTTCAAACTATTTCATTTTCTTGGTCTCTCAGACCTATAGTAATAGGAGGGTGAGTTCTTGAATGCCTAGGTGGGTTTCTCGTTACATTTTTTCCTTCCTTGAATCTTCTTACAGGAGCTCTTTTAAGTATCAGCAGCACTTATAAGACTTTTATCGCTTTTACTACTGTTCATAACTTTATATATAAACATTTATAGGCTACTCATGTTAAATGTCTTTCTCTTTGGTTAGAAGGGAACAGTGATGCTCAGTAAAAATAGTTGTTCTTACTAGTTTAATTGTGTTATTAGTATTTTCTATATTAAATGCACATAATCTTTGGGCAGTTGAAATCTCTGTGTTTGGAGACAGTTCCCCTAACTTTTTGGAGGGGGGCCACAACATATCTAGTGTTATTTTGGTTTGGTTTTCCTCTATTTGCTACTTCCTTTCCAAATTAGGATAATATTTTCTCCAATTATTTTTGCATGCATTTAAAATCAGGTTATAATTAAAAGCAGTTTTTTCTTCCTTTAGTGTGGTACAATTAAGCTTTACTACTTTGCTCATTTAACCTAAGAACGGGGCTAATGTGAGGGACCTTACTTAGAACGTTTACTGTAGTGAAATTTTCTGGAGCTCTTTTGGTTGCTTCCCTCAAAGCATTGTACTAAGGGTTCAGGAGATCCTGAATATGAATACTGGGGATCCTTTCAGTGAACTTGGCAAAAACACCTACTTTTAATAGTGCTTTCCTAGGTAAGTTACTTGGTGGATTAAATATTAAACATTAACTTGCTTAAACTGAAGCTCCTTGTATGTCTGTCCTGTCCTTAAATTGCCTGTCAAATGTCAAAATATACTTGAGAAATTAAATTTTTATTGCATGCTGCTGTGGGCCTTTACTGACTTTTCTTTCCACAGCTTCTCCTGTGAATTCTTGTGGTGGGGGGGTCAGGAGTAATAAAGCACAGTCTCCAGAGACAGAAGTGGAATTTCATGTGCTGCAACCCTGTTTGGGGGAGGGTTGAGTGTTTTGTCTCATATTTTTCAAGACCTCTATTTCTGTTTAGTTTTCATATGGTTTTCGATGTTTTCTTTTAGGATATCAGTTTCTTCTGTTGAAAGGGAAGGAAGATAGCTCAGTTGCTTCTCCATGTCTGTGCAGCGGAAAAGTCGTTAACAGATGAGCGTACTCGCTGCCACCTCTACATGGGTATTAGTATCGGTCTGCTTACAGGTATCGCTCTAGGCAGCTAAGCATTGTGAAGAATTCCTTTAGTCTATCAAATCACACTGCCTCGTGTGTGCCTTGTGGCACGCTCCTCTCATTTTGCACGCAACCAGAACGGTGTGGCAGAATGAGGTAGCTTTGAGAAGGTGCCACAAGCTGTTCCTCCTGCTGGTAGGTAGCTCTGCTTCAGGGTATTGATGACCTCCCAAAGCAGATGGCCTAGCCTTAGTTGAGGCACCCACACTTGTGATAACTTTGATATTTTTAGTGTTCAGAGGTTTTGCTGGCGTCCTGTGGACAGGTTTGACATAGTTGATAAGGTGCCAGTATGTTTTGAAAATACGCTTTTGAAGTCTGGGGCTGAATATAAAGGCTTCCTGGAATCAGATGCATTTTCACCTCCTCTCATGGTTGTGGTAATAACTGGCTTCCATTATGTGCTCAGTGACCTGAATAGGCTTCAGCATCTGCTTCAGGATATTTTTTGAGAGGCTGGAGTCCCCTGTACCTTTCTGTTGAAGATAGTGCATGAGTCTGTATATCGTATTGATAACTGTGCTGTTATTCATGCTTCCAGATGGAAATCTGATCTGTAGATCTCTAGCAAGTATACAGTTCTGGATGTTTGTATGGAAACTATCGGGACATGCTGATAGGTTGTTACTAAGGGATTAACAGTTTTCTGATAGAGAGGAAGAATTGACTGTCACAATTTTATTAAAAACCATCTGAATTTTGACTTGGCAAACTCTTATCTTTTAAACCATCAATGCCTGGTTTAAATAACTTACATTCAGCAAAAATAACTTAGAACTGGTAGAAGGTTGGAGATGGACACAGTTGCAGGTGAATTAGATGATCAGTGCATCCCAGTTCTTGGAAACTTAGAGTGCTTCATTTGCTGGGTGAGAGCAGGGGAAAAAGCCAGCATAGTTTTTCCAGCACTGTGTGTATTAGGGCAAGTCAGCAACTCTTGGTTCAGTCTGGAGTAGGCAGAACTCGTAGACTTCGGGTTTGTCTTACCTGATTGACCAAAGAGTGTATGAATAGTACAGACTCCTGAAAATTTACTTCTTGCTGTTCTAAGAGTTGAATTCTCTTCAAATCCATATTGAATTTACGGGAAAACGTATTTTGGAAAAGCATTTCTGCTTCCATTTGTGCGCAGGCAGAGAAAATAGTAAGCTAGTATTATCCTTTTTGATCACAGAATGTAGTCTCTGTGGACTCACTTTGAATAACCATATGTTTCCATGTAAAATCTGTACTCTGCAACCAATTAATTGCTAAGTCTTAAGGCATAAGTGATATTTTTTCTACCATTTTACAAGGATGTCATGATATGGATACTACCTGATATGTTGTAAATAATTTTAAATCTTTGGAAGAGTCCTTTCATATGCTATCTCTAAAGAAAAAAAAAACATTCTGATTGACCTGAAAAAAGTTAATTGTGATCTGTTAGTTGGTCATCCCTTTTTACCCCCATATGAAACAAGGTCGTGTTACGCTTTCTGTGGTACCTGAGTTTCACAATAACCGGTGTGTCGATTTCTCCAGCTTCTAAACATCTTCCTAACAGTAGGGGAGAACTTGACTTTAAATACTGAGTGGATTACCTGTTTGGCTTTAAAGTAACACAAAAACACTCAGGACATCGTTGTGGACTCTTGGATGACTTACTATGAGGGATCTATCACTTCTGGATGGCATCTTTAAGTGGATAGCGCAGTACTTTTGGATAGTTACTGTCCTACTGATAGTGCTTGTCAGGTATGAAAGAATAATTAAAATCTGCAGTGTTGCTGTCAAGATTTCTCTACATTTACAAAACACTCGTGTCTTGTTTGGAGTTCAGATCTGATCTTGTTTTTTCAAGAGTGCTTGTGCTGTCAATGTTTCCATAACTGAGAACAATCAAAACACACCAGAAAACAGTTGTCCTCAGTCTGTTTTTGTTTAAAGATTTTGTTCTTCAGAGTCTCTACCTCATGCGGAACATTTGCATACTGGTGAAAGGGGTAGCTGTTGGGCCTGGTTCTAGGGGCTGTACCAGGGTGTGAAATAGCTGGACTGCGCCAAACTCCAAGGCTTGGAGCTTTCATCTTTTCTGAATTACACCTTACTATCAGGAGGTGCTTGATGAAAATTTAACAGTAAATGGAGTAGGGACATGTTGATACCATTTCCTTGCAGTCCAGTGACAGATTAAGAAGCACGCTGGAGAGCAGCATCTGAAGATGGCTAGTTAGGAAAAACTTGGCTCTGATAGGGAATTTTTGTATGGATAATGAAAAATTAGAAATGCTTACATTTTAGTATTTGGGACAAAGGATATTTAGTTAAAATTATGGGATGGAAATTATGTCAATTATACATTTTCCTACAGCATTTAAAACTCTTCAGCACATACTGAGAATTTTCATGCTGCTTTTAGGTTCCACGGACTTTGGAAACGTTACCTTTGTAGTTCCTGGGCTTCATCCTTATTTTTATATTGGCTCTGATGCATTGAATCATACTGAGCAGTACACAGAAGCTGCAGGTAAGTAGAAGTGGGAAATAGAGGTTCACATTTGGAACCTGTAGGTGTTGTGGGGTCTGGCTGCTGACTCTTCACTGTGGTGTATTTAGAAACTAGATATTTGGAATTGCCCAAGATTAAAGCTTTCCCATGCTGCTGTGGTGTTCAGAGCTACTGTACAGTAAATGTGTAAAAGCGTAAGTAGATACAAAAGTGGCTGCATATAAAGGGCTATCTAGAAGTGCAGTAGCTTTCCTTGAGCATTACGAGATCTGAGCTGAATGTGGACCCTGAAACAACTGACTTAGCTTTTCTCTGCAGCTCTGCAACTGACAATTTCTGTAACTTCTATTTTTGTATTTAAGATTAAATGTGTATGAGAAAGATGATCCACTCCTTATACTAAAAGTCAGAGTTCTCTTCAGTATACTGTCTACTCTAAAGAAATTAGAAGTGTTAGCCCTGGCAGCATATTTTTGAAGAGTTTCTAAACATGATTCAAAAGGTAGCAATTTTTACTCCTAAAGCACAGTGCTCTGCAAATAAAGATAACATCTTAAAACTGTTTTCTAAAAAGAGAAGTGTGAACATTTGCTTTCCTGTTTTCCATTTTGTTTACCTCAGTAATCGAAAGTTAAGCACCTGCATGTGAAAAATTGTTTTGAGGCATCAGAAGATAGTCACGCTTAGTGCAGCTAGATTTTTGGGAATCTGTTCTTGTAATTGAAACTCCAGGATCTTATTTCATAAAATATGCTTTATGTGGTGCTCTAGTGGTTTGCATCTAATATTAGTAATGTGGCTTGAAATTTCTCTTGCTTTTTTTCCATAGGGTCCCAGAATGCTCAGTTCTATGCTTTGCGCACAGCAAAAGCTTTGGCAATGACAGCACTCGATGTCATTTTCAAGCCAGATCTTTTAGAACAAGTCAGGGAAGACTTTAGACAAGTGAAGCTAAAAGAAGAGGGGCAACTAAATCCAGCAGAACCTGGCAAAGGATCTGGTGTTGACACAGGAGCATGTGCATCACGCTAAGCTTCATTAAACATCTCAACAAGGGTGACTTAATGGAGACACTATTTGAATCCCAGGAGGGGTTGGGTAGGGAAGAAATGTTGATTTTCTCCTGTGCTTTAGGGACTTTAGGAGAATCAAATAGAATCACTGCTTTCAAAAACGTGCACTTCCATGTAGCTGTAATGTTTGCTGTACTCAGTGTTGTGATAAATTTCAGAGAGATCTCATATGTTGTCTTTCAATTGCAGTGTTGAATAAATGATGGATCCCTGTAAGTGATTTTAGATCCCTCTTTGGGATTCCTGAGTGGGTTTTTAGATCCCTAGAAGTGATTTTCTCTGCAATAGTATTATTCCTTATACGTAAATACAGCATTTACTTGGAAGCTTCTAAAATAAGTATTATTCAATCTGATCACAGGCTGATTCTGACCTATGAAGCATTTCTGTCTGGCCTTTTCTTGGGGCAAGACAGACTTTTAAAGCCTGAGCTGGTTTCAGTGGAGAGAAGGGTATATGTTTGGAAGCATGCCTGTTTTTGATGATAGTGGCTTCTACTGATGGAAGAGAACTGTTTGTATAGGAACAGGATCTGTGAAGGTTGACTGTCCCGAAAAGCATTGACCACCTTCCTGATAAATTTCGGGAGGTATTGTGGAGGGGTCATCCAAAAAAAACCAGTAAGCAACTAAATATATTTGTTTAACACTAGCTTAAATGTGTTGAAGTTCTAGTCTAGGGCGTAAGGTGTTGCACTAGCTTAACTGATCTAAAGAAAGTGTATAAATGTAGCTAAACCACTGGAAGTGCTTTTCTTAAAAAGATGCAAGTGTGGTACCATGGTAATAATTAAGGTAACCTTAACTTGCTGTGTGCAAGCTCCTACAGTAAGCTCTGAGAAGCTTGCACTGAGGATTGCTTGAGCAGTAACTGGCTTCTCAAAACTGCTCCTGTATCCTAAGTATCAGATCTGTTCAGTCTTTCCAGTTGTCCTTTCTGTGTGGTGTGTGGTTAGCGTGTTTAATCCTTTTACTTCCCAGAGAAATTAAAACAGGAAGTCTTAGTTAGTTGGTGTTCCCTGTATGAAGACCGGTCAGGAGTTTTTTTAGTTGGCTCATTAAAGGATCATATGAATAAATAGAGAAACTGGTTTTTGATCTGATACAAATTACTGAGAATAATGGACAGGCTGAATGAAAAGCAGCGTACTGGCTAACATTTTCCTAAACATAGCTGTTATAGTAAGCTTCTGAAAAAAAAAAAGGCAAACTATACCCCAAGAAGTCAACATACCCAAAATAATGTCAGAAACATTGTTTGTAACAGCACAGATCCTCTAAATGGTAAACTTTAGAAGTCTAATCTGAATTTATACTTTATTAATTACTAAACTCTCTTTCTAATTTCAAAAGAGAGATCCTTTAGTTAAACTGTTCATTCCCTCTGCATTTCTGTTTCTTTGTTACTTTTCTATTTTTGAGTTGGAATGGTTGGGATCCCAGTGACAGGAATATGTGCAGCACTGTTGTGCAAGCTGATGTGAGTACTGCCTGCTCACTTCTCTGTCCAGATAGCTGTTGGTTGCATCATGTCCAAGATCATTGAACATCTCTGTAATAAAAGCACATCCTAACTTTGTTGCAATCGTTGTTGAAATTAAAACTGTTTGATGTACTGATTAAAATGAATTTATACCAATAAAACAATGCAGTTGTAACTATTTGTCTTGTCCTGCGATTAATACTGGGGTACTGCATTAGTTCATTTGAATATCATGTTTAATTTTCTCTAGTTTGGTATAATTCTGTAAGAGCAAGGTATTTTTTTGAGCTTTCCATTTCCATTTTGGCCATTGGCAAATGGCTTTTTTTTTTTTTGGAGGGGTATAATGCTGCTCTTCAAATACGATGATAGTCTTTATAATCTTTGGGCTGTTTCCACTTTTTAAACTTAATGAAATTCCTAGATTCATATGAAACTTGTTTGGGATGGCTCTCCAGATGATCCCAGGCTGTACCTGGCCCAGCCTCCAGGTTGAAGTGGGAGGTGGTACTCAGTGCTAGATCAGGTTAGCTTGGCTTCATCTGCTGAATCCTGAGGCCTCTGGGCCTCTGCAGTGCACTATTGGCCTTGCTCATGCCTCAGGAGGGTTCGCAGCACTGGGTAGAAAAGGGAAAGGTGGTAGGAAGGGTTGGGAACTGTAGAATACTGTACTTTCGCACACAGGCAAGAAAAGCATTTCTGCTGTAGGTTTGTACTGTTTGGCATTTAGCGGTTGGTGCAGCAGAAGTATTGCAAATCCAATAAAACAGGTTCAGAGGAGGCTGTGTTCCTTCAAGAATCAGATATAGTAAATCCTTCAAATCGAAGGCATGTACTGGTGTGGCTGTCTGGATTTTATTCTAAATTTTTACTAACAAGTAGTTCTGTAAGTTACTTTTTTATATGGGTGCCATAAATAATGACAGACCCATTTGGATGTCGTTATTTTCTGAATACAAGTGTGCTATTACCCATGCCTGAGCAGCAAGCAGTGCTTGTGTAAACCAAGGCTTTAGATTTAAGAGAGAAGGTGGGAGGCAAAGTTCCCTTCGAAATTACTTTTGCCGAGGAATATACGGCTCAGAAATAACAGGTCAGTACAGGTGAAGTACCCCAAGCAACTTCTGAAGCCCATGAAGGCACTTTCACCTTTCTTTTACTTGTAACAAAATTTAAAGCAGCAGCTGTAGAGACAGCTGTAGAGTTTAAGGTTTTTTTTTTTTTGTGGAAATATTTTTGCAACCCACCAGTTCTTTCGCTACACTGAAATGTTGGCTGCATTTGCTTAGAAATGTTATATATACTAATCCTGAGGTTTGTATGCATACCTCGGATTCCCAAGTATTTGCAAAGATTTCCTTAAGCTGGCTTTTAATATCAAAAACTCATTTTCTGTAGACGTGTGATAGTGTATATAAACCAAATAGCTTCTGTAAAACATAATAAACAAATGCTTGCTAAGGAAATGTTCACAGTGGATGATATTATTAGCTTTGTAATCGTTATGGCTTAAAGAAAAACTATGAAAGGGTTTTTGTGAGTTGCTTGTTATCCAGAAGAATTCATAAAACTTGGAACACTGGATTTGTGACATCCAGACATCCTTCAAACCAAATTTAGGATTAAATAATCTTTAAAAAGAAGTAAATTTATATGATATCCTGTCTTTCCCTAATGGTTAATATTTCCTGGTCCTGAAAGCAGCAGCCTTCCACAAAGCCTTTGTCTGCCAGCCTGTCTGGTTCTTTGCTGCCAGCACCCACATTTCGTTGCTTTTATTAGCGGGGTTTCCTCACCTCCATTTGCCAGCCTGGCAAGATTGCGATGTGCCACTGTGGCATAACTGCTGTGCAAGGTATCAGGGCTTTTATGAAAGGAGCAAAACATGCATCCCTCTTCTTACCCAAACTCTGTAGTAGTGTATATGGTTTATATATGCTTTCAGTTCTTGGAGAATGAAATATGCTTCACTACCTACAATTTGTCGGCTTTCACGGATTCGTTGATTCGTTTCAGCCTCTGAACAGCCCTCATGCCTTGAGCATGTGATGTCCCACTGTGGAACAAGCCGTAGGGGTGGGCACAGCGGTGCTTTTCCTTTCTCATTGCTGCTCCTTCAGTGCTCCATCAAATCCCACGTTGCCATATGAGCAAGCGCAGGAGAGGGGAGTCCCAGGGGATTCTACTTGACCCTTGGGGCTTGGTTCTGGTTTGTACTGAGAGAATCACTCAGGCATGGAATGTAGAAAACCAAAATCTATTTGACTATTATGAGAATATCCTATTACTGGGAAAGAAAGGAGAAAATTGAATTTTCTTCATGCCTCCTCATTCTTCTACCTGTTTCTGACTGAAGTTTCCTTCTTGTTGCTTCACCCTCTCAGCACTTACCGACATCTTTAAAGACTATTAAAGGCTTCCATCTCCAAAGCTTTTAATCTGGACGTGCTCCCAGGCAGAATTGGTGTCTAAGCAGGATTCACACAGCCCAACCTATACACTTCAACTTCTAGAGGCAGCAGCAGCCCAGACCGGGCGTTGGGTTAACCTCTGAGAAATCGGTCTTAATTATATCGCAGAGTATCACCCTAAGCAAGAAGAGAGAGGACTGTAACATCCAAAAAGTCTTGTGGGGGAAAGCTTTATGACATCTCCTCTGTGATTTTGAGTTTGCATGCAGGCTTCTTACTGTGAAATCCCGGTGTCATGGGATTTAAGGACATTTGGTATCTGACTGCATCAGATCCTGAGCAAACAGGTCTTACATGCGTGTTTAAACTCACGGAGATCATTCTTTTGAAGGGAAAAACCGCACAATGCTGTACAAATGTGAAGTTTTATTGTGATTTTGAGCAGTTCTAGAAATAAACCAAAAACCAAACCACTCTGATTTACTGTGGAAATGAAAAGGAGCAGAGTGTTTATGAATGGATACAAACCCACACACACTGGAAGGTTAAAAGTCCAAAAACTGTATATGTGGTTATGTTTAATGATTACAGTCATTAATAGCAAACACTGGCTGTATATGGCATATCCTGTTCTTATAGAATACATCTATATACACATTTATATAAGACTGAAAAGGCACTAGAGTTTCCAAAATAAAACACAAGTAAATTAACAATGTAAATCCAGACATGGGGAATCTGTTCAGGAAGATATGTCAGGAGGAAAACTTTCAAAATCCCATGGGAAGTTAGAAACCCATCTCCCACTGAAATCCAGGGAATTTGAAATCCCAGCTCCCACGTGTATGTCCAAAATCTTCATTAATATACCAGTCAGATGTTGGTTAACGACCCTATAAAGAAACGTAAAGTACTACAGCAAACTACACAGCGTTATGTTCCTTGTGAAGCTAGACAGCTTACTATAAAATCTGGCACTCCTGTTCATGCTATTCTTATAACTGTGGAGACAAATGGGTTCTTACAACACTGAGGATCTAAATACATTCCTGTGCAAGCAGTCCCCAAATCTTGGAGCTATTTGTGGGCTAAGTTGCCATCAGAACAAAGGAGGGTGGCCACTGCTGATGCTTTTGCCATGGTGATCTTTCTACTTTCATCTGATTAAATTGTTTATGGTTTTAAATATATATATATATATATATATAAAAAGCATTTTTAATTATCTCTCGAAAAATCTCACTGGAGAATAATAAGAAGGAAACATGGCAAAAAAGCTAAGATGGTATCTATATGTGAAGAAAAAGCTGTGTAGGAATCAGTAGTAAAGCTATCTTGTGGTTGGTTTTGTCTTTTAATTACTGTAATTTTTGTGATTTCATTGGAGTGTAGGCTGTAAGTATACCGTAGGTACTTTTTGCATTTCTTGATTTTTAGCAGTTGTAAGAAATGCTGTGGCTTTTTTTACAAAAAAAAAAAAATTATTTAAATATGAAATTAAAGCAATAATCAGCAGTGTTCAAGCAGATGCAATGTCAGTGTAGCAAGTATAATGCCTATAGTAGCAGATCGGTTAGTCCAGGGCAGATTTTGTGTAAGATTCACTTTCCTTTTGGAGACACTACTGCTTTTGTTTTATTCTCAGAGCAGCTACACGCATGAAAGACAACAGCATCTGCTGTGTAAGGGATAACGTTGTTGCTGTAGAACATGTTCCTGCAGAATTTTGTAACCTTTGTGCAAAGCGTGCATGGGTTTGAAGTCCTGTTACCCCTACAGCTGCAGTTAGCTGTGCAGACGTAGGTGGATAACACATAGCAGCAGACCAACAGAAAGACCAATTTTTCTGTGAGATACCTTCAAAATTCCTACTATTTTAAAGACCCCTGATTATATTGAACCAATTCTTGTTTTTTTCTTAACTAATTTCCTGAAATATTTTACTGCTTCTGCATTACAGATTTTGCCTTTTCCACCCAGAGTATTTATGCTGGCTGGCTGCTCTGCAGGAACTGTGATGTCAAGCAGGGACTTAAGTCAGTGCTGAGTGCCCCCAGCTCCAGCCTTGTCTTCTTGCTCCTGCCCTGGAAGGTACTGAGCCTCCTCCAAGGGCATGGTGGGCTGGGAGGTGCAGGGAGAAGGATCCAGCATGAAAGCAGAGTCGGGTAGATGGACTTGGGTCAGGCGTCTCATGGTGGAGGCTCCTTTTCACTTCGTTCCAAAGCTTTCAGCATGGTAACTTTACTACTACTAACATGGCTATGTTAGTAACTCAGACACAAAGTCCTTACACCGGCTTTTGTGACCTGTTGAGCACCCTTCTATTATGCTTGTACTAAAACTGGGCAGAGTAGGCTTTTCCTGGAAGTGAGTGCACTCGCCGACACCTTTAGCAGGGACGAGACTCCACAGGCTTCAGCAGTGTCTCAGCACTCGGGCTGTTACAGAGCTCTCCTGTACCAACCTGTAGCACCTGGACTATCTCAGAGAGAAGTGGCTTCTCCTGCAGCAGTTTCATTCTTTTTGTAGACACCCAGTTGTCTTCGCTGGATCACTTTGTAGAGAAATCTTTTTCCTCTCCCAGGAAACTCAAGAGCAAAACTCCCACTGACCTGAATAAGCAGATCCATGGAGAGGTCCTGTGGAGGATTTGGTTGGCATCACAGAAAGTCCAACTTTTGTTCAGACTGAAAGATTCCTTAGGAAATGTACATTGCAAGTTATGTCTTAAAAGGTTAATCAAAACCGCTTGAAAATGCTTCTTTGTTTTAAATACAATCAAGACATAGCACGAGTCTACTGCTTGGCTCCATCAGCGCAGTACTGCTAGCACGACATGCATTAAGCCGTGAAAGCAAGCTTTGGCCATTAATAACCTTGCCAAAGTGTTTCCCAGTACTGGACATTTCGTGTTTGCAATAGCTGTTTCTGACCTCATCCTGCAAACACGCAACCATTTGCATATTCTTTGTATTCATCAGCATTGAATGTTGTAAGTCTGTTGAGTTCAGAGATGTGTGCATGTGCTCAAGTACTAAAAGAACTGGGATTTCAGGGGCACACAATGGAAGTTGCACCATATATAAGCAGCTGGCAATTACTGTCACTTCTTAAAATAGTTTACAGTGGCCTGTGAGGCACAAGAAGGAACATAGCACAGCTTCAAATAAGTATAAAGTTTTAGATTGTATCTCCTATATTTATTTGAAATGTGAAACTTGCACAGTTATTTATGCCACAGATGAGTTGCATCTAATAAAAAAATGAAATCCTGAAAAAATCAATCTTCCTTCAAATTAAAACAATCTCTATTTTCTTTCTGTTAGCCTATGAGACAGTACCTTCATATACTGTCGCAGTACACCGTGACTACGGAAGTTACAGATGTTTATGAAAAAATCGACCAGTATATCAAATTAAATAGAATGTATGCACCAGGGAATATTATCCTGGAGTACTTGTCAATGGCATGAGTGTCAATCCGCATGCTGACGTATCTCTGGTTTTTCCTCCTGCCCGAGCCCCTCTCGGACCCCAGCGCCAGCTGCACCATCATCCTGTCTTGCTTGTCGCCGTTCTCGGACACGTAGTGCCCCAGCTCGCCCACGTCGCCGTCGTTGTAGCTGCCGTCCATCATCATGGGCCGGGGCTGAGGTAGGCTGCACGTACAGGGAAGCTGCGGACACAGGTAAGAGCAGAATGTTTCTGAGTTATGTCCCAATATTCACATCCCATTTCTCCTTACAAAGCGAGACGTGCCTGGGGAATTGAGGCTGCTGGGACACAAAAAGGAGAATGAGACAGTGGAGCTGGGCAGCAGCTTTTTCCTTTTTCTTTCTTTTTTTTTTTTTAAATTTTCCTTTTTCTTTCTATTTTTTTTTTTGTAATGTCATGCCTGCTGGACACAACGCTGTCACAGAGAGAGCAGGGCTGTCTGTGAAAAAGTTCCTTGGTCCTAAGCACATGTAAATAAAGGTTGTAAATAAAGGTTGGATCTGTGCTTTGAAGCAGAGAAAGTCAGAGGGAACCTTCAACAAGGAACATATCAGGCTTGGCCCATTTGAAGAGAAGAGCTTAGACTGAATTTTGGGTGGTTATAATTTAAGGCAGAAGGAGGAAATTTGGACCATTGCGTGTAAGTCTAGACTCTGCATGGAGATAGATGTGGGAAATCTGCCGTGTTTTCTGAAACCCAAAACACGGTATCTGTGTGATGCTTCTCACAGGTTTGGATGTTCAATGCACAAAAAATATGTAAAGGGACAAACCTAAAACCTCTCCCATTTATACAGCCAGTGGAGGGCTACATGTTGAGGGAAATAATGCCCTTGGGTCCTGAAGAAGGAGCATCGAACCTGGATGTCAGGTGTCTGTAGCAAATCTCTATAACCAGGAATGCTTCACTGCTGCTGTCTCCTTGCATGCACTGCATTCTCCCAAGGCAGCTGAGAGCAACGCACTGTGGTTGCCAATTTTTTTACATTTCCAAACGTTTGCTACACTTTTTCTCAGTGGCGTAATGCTGCATCAGAAATAGAAAAACTCACCTTGTCCCGGAGTTTCCTCTCCTTCCGCTCTTGCACAGTGGTCAGGTAATTCACTGCTGCGTATTCCAGCACTGAGAGGAAGACGAACACAAAACTGACCCACAGGTAAATGTCCACTGCTTTGATGTAGGAAACACGCGGCATGGAGGCGTTCACCCCCGTGATGATCGTGGACATGGTGAGCACGGTGGTGATCCCTGGGAACACAGCAGCAGAGAGAGCCCACAAGGCACGATCAAACTCGAGTTTTCATCACAAATACAGCTGCCATTACAATTTCCTGACATCTTAATTGACCTTGCAGTATTGTTTGTCACATTTGTGCGATGAGTTTCCCTGCCTGAGAGGGTCCAGAAGGCCCATTTTTACTGGGGTTTTCTTTTCTTTTCTGTAAGAACAGCTCTAATTCTGGTTTCCCTCCACACCACCAGCCTCCCTTCCCATGGCCAGGCAGCAGTGCTTTGAGCCTGCAGTGGCTGCACCCCGTCATCATGTGCAGTCCCTGGGGGAGTACAAGTATTGCAGCATCTATTCAGCCCCTCCACAGCCCCTCCACAAGCTGCTGCTATTTTCAACAGGTTTGCCAGGCCTGGGTTTTCCATCTGCTCACAGAAAGTCACCAGCCACCTCCTGGTGTGCGCCTTTCCTGGAGCAAAAGCAGGGACTGGATATATGTAAGTATAAAGGACTGAATTCAGAGGAGTACCCAGGTGCTCAGAAGTTCTGCTAAAGGCAGTGCCCACATCTCAAAAAGCCATGGCCCAAACCTTTAAGTTCCCTTTCAATGATGTCTCAAGGCAATGGATGATGTTTCTTGTGGCCCACTGCTGTCTTTATGTCTATTTCCTCTCCGCTGAGGAACATAATTTTAACAATAAGTAAAGCCCTGAGATGTGTTGCCTGGAACAAATGGAAGCCAGCTTGGACTCAAAGTCTGCAAATGTACTAATTGCACTTTGCTAAAGGCAAAGCATCCTCTTTAGAAGAGTTATGTCCATAACATAGTTCTGCTCCCATGGCGACTATTCTGGTATATGGCTTCATCTGTCTGAAGGATGCTTCAGAAGGGAAGGCTGTACCCCTCACGCTGCACTGCAATTTTATTTAACAAGTTAAAGAACGTAGCTTGGCTGTCTAATGTTACCTCCACCCTCTCTCCTCCAGAAAAACTCAATAAACTGAATTTTTTCAGGGCTGCTAATAGCAATGTTCACCTCCTCGCTCACTGAAGTCTCTGAAGGATACTGGCATTTTGGCTCTCTGTGTCCCACGTATCTGCTAACAGCAATAAAAGCAGAGCATGACGTTTGCTCCCTGATTTGCACCAGGTGCAGCTGACGCTTGTGAGAGCAGGGAAAGCAGTTCTCTTGGCACTGCAGGGCAAACAGAGAGAGGTACCCAGGCCAGGGGGGAATGTGTGACATAGCAGATGTCTGTGCCACTAGGCAATGCAGGGGCATGCATAGCACAGGTGATTTTGTCGTGATGGCCAAGGCCACAACTGCACGTAACTGCCTCTTAGGTGTGCTGAGTCCAAGAGTGTTTTTACCTAAAGGGACTCTGGCAGGAACTGCTCGGCGATCAATCCAGAAGGACACCCAGGACAGCATAACCATGAGAGTGGCAGGGAAGTAGGTCTGGAGCAAGAAGAAGAAGATGTGCCGGCGCAAGGTGAAGTTGATGTAGAGGCGATTGTACCATCCTGTAGGACAGGGAGAAGGAAACACAGAAGTCGCACCGACATCAAACTACTTTCAGATAACGTGCTGTATCAGGGGAACAGTGCCACGTTTGCTTTTAGGAAAACAATTAATAACCACAGATCGTTGCAGTTTACAGAACAGACTCCTCAGTGAACCAACTATCATAGTCAAAGTATCTCAACAGGATCATACCTTCAGAGAATATTATATAAGCTGTTCACTCTGGGACTTGAATTCACATTAAGGCCTGGTACGATCTTGGAGAGGTATTGCCTTTCTAGAGTACCTCACCATAAAGATGTATGTCTGTGTCAGGGATACCTGGCATCTTGTAGGAGACACGTTGGCATGGAAGAGAGGTGGGTCTGGTGGGACCCAGGGGGACCTCCCGATGGACAATTCTCCACAGCCAAGGCCAAGAGTCTTCACCCCTTCCCCGTGGCCTGCTCTCTGCCAAGCACTCTGGTACCCACCTGTGCTGCTGTAAAAGGCAAGCTTTGTGGTGGTGTGAAACTCCTGGATCAGGAACTGGGACAGAGATATCCTCTCATCTGTTTTTAGGGAATCATTCCCATTCTTCCAGTAGAGCATGAGGTCATCTTCGGTGTAGGCATCTAAGGGAGCAGAGCAAACCTCAGTGCAGTGCCACAGAACCAGCCACTATTGCACCTACAGCCCAGGTGTAATAAAAACTGTTTTAAAACAGAATTAAGATTATGATTCCATATTGGAAACTTAAGAAGGAGAAGAAAAACCTCCTGAAAAGCTGGAAGTTTATAATGTCTCTGTATGAAATACAGAGGACAAAGGAGCCACCTGTGGGTAAAAATTGGGTTTATATCACATAGACATAAGAAACGTAAAGAGAAGGTGATTAATACCACTGCCCCGTCATGGTTTCTGCACCACAGATGAACAGATGGTGCACAGGGAGGGCGCAGGGCCTTGTATTTATGTGTTTAAGATCTGTGGTGCAGGAAGGTACCGGGGCAAGCGGGTGCTGCTGGACACCACCAACCTACAGGCGAGTGTCCCGATGCCCTCTGGGGATGGGTTGGCAGCAGGGCAGCCTGGCTGGCTTTTAGGGGCACCGGCAAAATGGTACTCACAGCTAGCATTTGCAAACACTACTTTGTTGCAAAACCTGTCTAATTCTAGCGAAAAAAATCGGGTAGGGAGTTTTTCTCAGAGTTGGAGCTCACTGACTTTGGTTAGAGCTCTCACGAATGTGGCAGCTGCTTGTTGATGTAATTAAACGCAGTTTGGGTGCCCATGGGGTGCAGCACTTGACTCCCCTGTGCCTCCGCTTTACTTACAGCTTTCAATCTCCAGGGAACACGTCTGTGTGTCCAGGGGAAAGCGACTAAAATCCATGTTGCACATTGCTGTTACTGTAACTCTAGGAATAATTAAAAAAAAAATCATTAAAAACTTGACTTCTTATGTGACTGAAAAGGAGTAAAGCTGCTGGTTTGTTTTTTAAGCACCTGGCCAGTAACAGTCCACTGAAAATGAACACCTTCCATTCAGCTAAAACCATACCACTGAAGTTAAAGCCATTTTTTTTTCTTCTCAGTAAACCAGTGTTAGCAAAGGTGGTTGGAGAGTTAAGCCACAATAAACGGCTACTAGGGGACACAATTATTGGAGAATAGGAAAGGACAGAGAGGGCAATTTTCCCCTTTTGTCTGTCAGCAAACACCTCTCCGCAGAGATCTGTACTTTCAACAGATGCTTTATATTTTAAAGTAATTTAGGTTTATCGAAGCCATCCTAGTGGTGTGAAGGACGCAGGTAGGTTTCTCCATGCCCCACGATTTCCAGCAGCTCAGTGAAAGCTCGGTGGTCACCCATGGGTGCCAGCCACCAGAGGGCACAGGCAGTGCCTCGACTCAGGGCTGGGGCTGGCACGCAACCGAGACTGCCGACATGCTCTGCTCCATACATCAAAAGCTCTGCTCTTGCCGTAGTCTGATTATGTCGTTTTTAACGGCATTATTTTGTGTTTGCACTGAAAGCAACCATAAATCTTGACTCAACTGGCTTGAACTCCGGGGAAGCAAACGAAAAGAAAAACATAAATTGTAATGGGGAAAGACTTAATGAATGATAGCAGGGTTAAAGACAGACAGACATCTGTCACATAGCAATAAAAACAAGATGCATCCCCTTATGTTAGCAGTCTTTATGCGTGTGTGGGTTCACAGTGATGTTGCTTTCCTATCTGTACTTTGTCTCCGAGTCAAACTGCTTGGCACAGATTTGTTGTTTAGGTGCCAGCGAGGTCTACTGCTTTTTCCAAGGAAACAGAAGACAACCTCTGGCAAGAACCTTAAAAAGGCAGACACCAAGGGAAAAACCAAAATATTTAATAATGAGAAGGCTGACACTGCCCAGGCTGTGACTCCCAGTGAACAGTACGACAAAAATATCATAGAACAAGAAAATTCCTGTCACACCGATACCCCCAGGCCTGGCAATTTCTGGTACTGTTTCCTTTCATAAAAGGAAAGATGCCTTGGCAGGCTGAGGAGCTGAGCTCCTCGCCTCATGGCAGGCTCAGCTCTGACACTCATGAAGGTTGTTGTCTAACGTGCCCTTAAGGGCCTCCACAACCATCCCAAGCAGCATGTTCTGCAGCCTTATCATTAGCTGAAGTTAACTCCGTGCATCTTGGTGCTACTAACCCCCCTCTCAGGCAGATTTTCCTTCCTTTTTTGTCCTTCAGAATATGCTATCTAGCTGCTGGTTGGTTTATTTATCACATGTTTTGCTATTTCTTTGCTATGGAGCTGATGTTGACATTCTTGCATCAGACTATTGTACAGCAATTTCCTCTCTCATAGGTTTTTATGGGTCATTTGGCAGTACTTGTTTTCTAACTGAATGGAGCTGCAGACAGGAAAAGCTGCAGCACTGATTTTAGTTTCTTCTGGAGATGGACAGATGCTCCTCACTTAGCGCCTCCAAGCGTGAAAGTAACAGAAAGAAAAAAATCCTGTTTTAATAATCTTCAGACGTATGGTCAGTAATGTTCAACTCTTTACTGAGAAATCTGTTTTGTGTTTGAAACTTGAGATCAGTGCTGTGGAAAAAAGGGAAGGGAAGGGAAGGGAAGGGAAGGGAAGGGAAGGGAAGGGAAGGGAAGGGAAGGGAAGGGAAGGGAAGGGAAGGGAAGGGAAGGGAAGGGAAGGGAAGGGAAGGGAAGGGAAGGGAAGGGAAGGGAAGGGAAGGGAAGGGAAGGGAAGGGAAGGGAAGGGAAGGGAAGGGAAGGGAAGGGAAGGGAACTTGTTACTTCATGTGCTGAAGGATGCTGTGTTTTGCTGCTTAGCATAAAGCTGAACCTGTATTCAGTATGATTTATACTTCTTCATAATTACCTGTAAGAATAGTAATTACACATTTTGCTAGGCGCAGGGACTTTGTTGTACAGTGAAGGTAAAGGGATGCTGGTGGCAGGAACCAGCAACGTTGGCACAGAAATTGGCTTCTTGCCATGGCCAGTTGTCCTCCCTGTGGTACACATGAGCATTTTTTCTTATGTTGAAGGAAGGGGCCTATTCTTCCTGATGTTGGTGGCTAGCCAATGCATTCACACTTGTAATTTTTTTTAGTGTGAAGTCATGCAAAAATGAAATACAGGAATCAATTAAAGCACTTTCTGTTCCATACCACTAATAGCTCACACTGACCGAATGCACTTTTACCTGAGGCTATAAAGTACCTTCCCATCTGGCTGGACCCGCAGCATGACGTTGTCCGTGGTGGTGTCGTGGATGAAGGAGCGCTTGGAGTGCACAAAGAACATGTCAGGGACCCAGATCTTCTTCACCAGCCTGCCGTCAAACGTCATGCTTTGGTTGTTGGTGCTGGGGAAGGACAGCCTCTCGTCTTTCCAGTAGTGTCTCAGGTAAAGCGTCATGGTGAAGTCCTGCAACAAACAGGTTTGTGTCACAGCTCATGCCTTGTCAGCATAGCAATGATTTCTCTTCTCTGGTACAAACTGCACAGTACAAAGTACTGTTCCTGAGGGTTTGGGTTTGCTTTTTTACTTATTTCAAGGGAATCCCTCGTCTATCTGATGATAAAGTCATGCACAAGTGTTTATAAGCACGCTGTCTTAGAGTGTAATGTAAAATATTACCATAGTCTCTTATACAAGGCTGCATGAGTTAAAAATAATCGATTCTGGCAATAAAACGTATTTTCCGTCATTATTTTGTCAATAGCCAAAATTGACCCTGAATGATTTTTTTAAACCTAAAGTGATACACAGCACTTCTCCCGTGTTGCTGTGTGTTGCAGCCTGATGGTACATGAGGAGCAGGAGCAGTATTCAAAAGCCTGAGGAAGTCCCTCAAAATCGTAATGCTTTCTTAAAAAAGAAAGTGATTGTTGTTGATGTTGTTGTTGTTATGGATTTAGCCTGTGCAGAGTGCCAGCATCAGTCCTCCATGCCCCTGAAATACTACTTTAGCGTCAGGATGAAGATTCAGGACAGGCTGACGAAGCCTTACACTGATCCCCAGCACACAGCAGGGGTGTCACAACTGCTAACGAGCCAAAGGCAGACTCTGGAGAAACTTCTGCCCTCTGAAAACTCCTGCCCTCTTATGACCACGCACTTCCCAGTGAGGTGGGTAACTCGTTGAAAGGGGTAACCTTTCCTTTGATGTGAGGTGACATTGAAGTGGTGGGTATTTCTTTTCTCATGGTGGTGCTGCCACATGACAGATACACTCTCATGAATTTTTCTGTGCTGTTGCTCATTCTGCTGAAAGCAGAACTTACCAGTCTGAACCAGTGCAGATTTTAGGATGACTACATGGCTTCTGGCTGGGAGCGAGCTGGGCCCTGACTGCTTCAGAGCACGGTCAATGTGAAACCTCGTCTGCAGTGTATCAAAGTGCCCTAAACTTAACACATTAATTAGTCTCCTCAGAGCTTTTATATGCTTTCAGTTCATAAGAAAATGTAAAAATCCAAATCCTTTGGGGCAATTCTGGCAGTGTTGTATCATTTTGTCTTAGAGAAAAGAAAATGTCAGATTAGCTTTTATTCCTTCTGCTTCAAGACATTTAGAGGGATGAAATGATAGCCTGAGTCAGTGGAAGTAATTGTTGGCATATTCAAGTCAAGTAATGTGCCCAGGAGGCTGCGGAGTCTCCATCCTTGGAGGTATTCAAGCCCAACAGACAAAGCCTCAAGAAGCCCACTCTATCTGACGCTGCTCTCAGCAGAACTTTGGGCTAAATGTTCTCTGGCTGTCCCACACAGCCTCAGCCCTTCTGTGACACTTACCATATCCACCTCAGAAATGCTGTCCAGACTTTCAACTTGGACATCCACCCCAACAGGAATTGCAGGGCCTGGAAAGAAAACAAGAGTTGAGAAAGTATAAACCTGGCGAGAAAAGTAATCCTCAGCCTCTCACATCTTAGAAATTAAATCAGATGTTCAGTCTGATATAGAAATAACAGAAAACTAATTACAAGTAGAAACAATTGGCATTCATAACAAAAGCCTGCTAATAACAATCAAAATCAGCAATGAGACTGACCTACTCCTTTTACTGTTACATCTTACATTCCTTCAAAATTTAACAGTAATGTCTCTAGTGCTCAAGGCTAAAGCTCACCAGACGGATGCCCTGCAGAGCTCCCATTCACAAAGAGAGCAGCGATGGCACAGCTAAGGGGATGTGGGAGAGTTACTCCAATTTTTTCCCTCACGTCCTCTGCTCCCCTCTCAGGCTAATACCACCCCTGAGAACTGCTCCATGTATTTGGCTTTCACACCACTCGGTGCTTGGCTGGAAAAGACAGGGTGATGGACAGGGCTGCATTACAGCACACAGGTGTGTGCCACTGAACCCGGGGCTCCCAGGGGGAAAGGTCTGGCTGTGACCTCGTGTTTCTCTCCTCCAGGCTTTGACTAGCCCCTCGCATACCTCTGGCAATTACAGTACAGGAGATCTGTCAAGATAAATAATACTCACATTAGTGGACTGCTATGAAACTGAAACCTTTTTAAATTAATTGAACGTGTTAGTGTTTGGTATATTGAGCATTTAGCAATAAAACCTTCTTCCATCAGAGTATATAATGGTATCCTGGATTTGAATGACCATCTGTCAAACAGAAAGGGTAGATAAATTACAACATTCTCTAATCCACAGGCTGAAAGAAAGTGTGTTCCCCTTCATCCTTTTTCCCTGAAAGCTTAGCTTTCTGTACAGCACAGCCACAAAACTGTGAGCAAGCACTAACACAGAGCAGTCAAAATATTTTCTTTTGTGTTATAAATGACATAGCCAGGTCAGCAAGCATGGCACTTGATTTGATTATGCATACGAATTGCCAGAGGAAGCCAGGTTTGTAGAATTTCCCCGTCATCCAGGAATACACGTAAGGTGTATTTGTAGATTTTGTCAGAAGAAAGTGCCACTGAATACCAGGAATATTAAATTGCCTCTAACTACAATTCAATGAGTTTGACTAAGCCATTTGTTCACCCAAGGAAGAAGACTACTTTCCTTTACCTCTATCCCCCTGAGCATGTCATGAATTCACAACAAAAATAAAAGTTAGAGACAGAAAAGGCTCTGCCTGTCAATCTGCTTGTTGGCCTGACTACATGCTAAAAAAGAAGTGATGGTGTAAAATAGGAACAATAACAAATGTGCACTTGTCATACCTCCAAAACCTGGTCTCATGCTGAAGTCATGGTCATCTATTCGCAGCAGCTGTTCTGACTTTGTCAGTGGAGATTTGGTGATGTCAGGGCTTCGTTTCAGGATTGGGCTACTGGGAAGAGAGAAACACAGCTAGTAAGTCCTGCACGGTGCCTGCGAGAAGCACACACCCACTTCAGTCCTAAAACCAGAACCTGCCTGTGCTCATTTACCCCTTAAGCTACGGCCACGCGAGTGCTTGCAGTAGTTGGCAGCATGTGATTACCAAATGTCTCCCACACCCAGCACAGAACGCTTAGGAACCTGTCATAACTCTGGCACTCTGCGAGAACATTTGGTTTGTGTCTATAAAATCGTCTGGGCTTATCACACAGTTTGGATACAATCATTCACATATATGGGCTGGAGAAGTAGTGTGCGTGTGGTTAAGCGGGGAAATGAAAAATAAAGAGGAAGTTTTCTGACATTGATTTCTGACAGGCCAGGAATTAGGGAAACAATACATAAAATAAGCTACTGGCTGTTGCCCAGGAACAAAATGGAGATAGGCTGGGAACCAGGCCAGGAGGCAGGCCATCCCCTAACTGGGGATAAAGTGATTAGCTCCTGCTCCAGATTTCTAACGAAGATAAAAAGGAGCATTAAAGACTAGAGTCTGGGATGGTCCTTGCGGAGGCTGCTAGAGCTGCACTGAACGCTGGGCAGAGGATGCTTTGCTCCTCTACCAAATCCACTTCTGGGGTTGAAAAGCTCTATTTGGCTCCCCAGACCTTTGGGTGGGACAGAAGCTGCAGCACCTCTTCTGCTGCCCAGCCATGTAAGCGGAGCCTTCCTGCACTCCCTGCAGCCACACAGCAGCTGCTAGGGCAGCAGGGGAGCTCCAGAGGGAAGGCTTTGCTGTTTCTTAGTTTGAAAAAAGATGAAATGTTCCAAGAGGCACTTGTCTGACTACGCAGAAGACACGTCAGCAATAGATTAAACAAACCCAGAAAAACAAAGAAAGTTGACAGGGAATATTTTCCTGTGATAAAACTTGTCCTAAATGCCTAACCATGCTGTACTTCTCATTGGCAGTTGTACCCCAAGAAACCAATGCAACAATCTCCCAACAGGGACCAGAAGTGTTACCAGTGACTCCTCCCTGAAGCCCTGAGGTTTTTTGAGACCTGGTCAGTCCTAATTTAGTAATTTCTAGGAGTTATGATTCATCTACATCCACTGATGAGTTCTTCAAGTCATTACTTATCCCTAAGGCATTTTAAAAGGTGCTGCTTCTACACTAAATTTGTTTAATTCAGCCTCTTTGCATGGCATTTTGCCCCTATTTTGCCCTTGTTTTGTTAAATAAAAGCGACTGCAGAAATTTGAAGCCTGCAAGCCAAAATAAAAGAATTTCTAAACTTTCTGTTAACAATGAATACGCTGCATTTTTCCTGTCTTGATGAAAAGTTAATTTTCCAGATATTGAAATATTTTCATAGCTCTTATCAGATTATTTCTATTTGTTAAAATCCAGAAAGAAACAGGTGAACTGGAAAAATAAAGTAGCAGGTACAGGGTGCAATTAAGTACCACAGAAGTGTTTAATACCAAAAGGTTCACCTAGGAACCGCGATGGTCAGGCGATGACAGAGCAGAAAGGGAGTTAGTGGCGTATCAGACAGAGGCCACAACTCTAAGCTGTGGAAAGAGCCATGGGATTTTAGGTATGCATTAGGGAACGTTTATACGCAGTCAAGACAGAGGAGTGTTATTACCAGGTCACTGGCAAAACCTCAGGCATTCAAGAAGATCATCAGCGCTCAGAAAGGCACTTTTCTCCCTGACACGGGCAGAGGGAAGGGCGAGCAGTGGGGTGGGGAGCCATGCAGAGCGGCTCCACACGGAGGGAAGGAGCACGGCACTGGCTTTTAGGGACTGAACATTACTCCTCCTGTTTCACACAAGGTGATACACACACTTCCTTGCTCCCCACTTTCATTTGTGCTCATAAATGATGCATTTCATGGGCTACTTCCTTCCATAGTGCACACCTCCTCATCCTTGGGGACCGACATGCTTCATGCCTAACGACCTCATGCATTCAGCGTGTTGCCCAAATAGTCTATGGCTTAGGTTTTTTTGGGATGACTGACCAATCCTACAATTATTTGCTTCTCCACTAAGTTTTGTGTTCTTTGTAAGATTAACTAGTAATTGTTTCATGGGTCTTATCAGCCTGCTACTAAAGATACTGAATACCAGCAGATGATAATACATTTCTTCACAATTCTGTTTTAAACTGCTTGCTCAGAAATAGTCTTAAATCTGCAATGAGATTCTGAGACACCAACTCCCCCGTTTTTAATCTGGTTACAGTGGATGTTATTCATTTGCATGATACTGTCTAGTGATATGTTTTAGCCATATCTCCTGAGTCTTCGACAAATACTTCATGGGCACCTAACTCTACTATATCAGCATTCTGGCCTTTGTCTGTCACATTTGTAATCTTCCTAAAAATCGTTTAATTGGAAATATAAGGGGAATATTTTTTAGTACTACATTTCACTTAACTTTTGTGTGCCCTTTTATATGAGCAGGAATGGCATTACTGGGAATATATGAGGGCTTTTTCCCAGTCCTTATTCCTATATTTAATGGCTAGGGTGGTTTTATTTATTTATATTTTCCTGTCACTGAACCCTGCTGTTCAGTTTTGAACTATGAACGTGGTGCCCAGGGAGGTGGTAGCGTCACCATCCCTGGGGGTGTTTAAGGAAAGATTGGACGTGGTGCTTAGGGACATGGTTCAGTGGGTGACATTGGTGGTAGGGGGATGGTTGGACCAGATGATCTTGGAGGTCTCTTCCAACCCTAATGATTCTATGATTCTATGGCTGTGATAATGGAAATCATTTTTGTTCATCTTAATTTTTTGGCCACACCTTTATTACAGTGGCTCATTCTGAAAACGTGTAAACTCCAAAATCTGTAAAAAGCTGATAAGAGAAAATATTTTAATCTTGAGTAGTGATTCTATTTTCTATTTTCTGGTAAAAAAGTGAGGAAAAATTAATGTTGATGTCTATTTTAAATAAAGCTGTTAAACCAATAGTTTTTATTTTGTTTTATGAAAAAGAATGAGGATCTGTGTTTGTTTGGTTTTTTCCTCCCTTTGAAACTTTCACATTTACAGCTTGGTGAAGAAGCCAGAAATGCAATCAGAATAGAAAAATGAAAATGCTCTGTCCTGCCAGAAACCATGTTTAAATCTGAAGTATTTTCCTTTCTGAAGATTAAAGCTATGTGGTTTTTTTCCACCTCATTTTTTTTTTTAATTTTGCTTCTGTACTGATGTAGAGAGTAGAGAAAAAGTCAAAATGTCTTTCAAGTAAAACAACTGGATTTGTCATGAGTCTGGTAGGTCAGTTTAAAAATAAATTGAGGGGTGGGGGGGGAGTGTTCCCCAAAGTGGTGTAATTTACATTTTTTTCACTTCTGAAAAGGGAAACATGCCTGAGAGGTGACAGTGGAAGTCAGGCTGGTTGTACTGGAAGTTCTGGGCTCTGCAGCTCTGGAGGAGGATGGGGTTTTGGGTTGTGCTGCTTCCCTGCACTGTGTGGCCCTCGCCGGACAGCCCCAAATTGTCGGATGTCTGACCGTGCCAGGCAGGCACCAGTGGCCGCAGTAGTGACCCGGGTAGAGGGGATTATACATGACCTAAATACTGCCCCGTGCCTGACACAAATCACGCAGCACTGCGGTGCGGAGCCAAAGGGCCGCACAAAATGGCTGTGGTATCCAGCTCTGGCTCCACGAGGGGAGCTTGGCGTCCCCCCAGCTCTTGCTCGACCCCGTTAACAGCATGACTCCTATTTATGGCCTGTGTGCTAGACTCTTTACAGCCTCGGACGATTTTGCTTCCCTCTGCCTTCGCCTACCTGCCCTGCTTGTGCGCCTCGCCATGGGCTTCCCGTCTCTGCCGCTGGGGCCGGCTGCAGTGAAACGACAAGAAAAGGGTGAGATGAAACAGCCTGTTGCGGGGATCCCACCACATGGTTTAACAACATCGGGAGGAAAACATGGTTGGGTCTGTGGTGTTGTCTGTTGTAGCACAGGTAAATGGCTCTTACCTGGTTGTGCCTTGTCACCATAGGCTGGACGAAATGGCTGCTCTGCGCGCTGCCATTTTGCTGGGAGAGGAGGGCAGAGCCGGGGGTGGGTTTTGAGAGAAAACATTTCAGGGCATTTCTACCAGCAGAAGGGGCTTTGCCCCATCCAGAGAGCTCTGGATGGCCCAGTCCCACCCCACCATGTCACACCCTGTGCAGGTTACCCAGTGGTGTCCCCTGCAAGGGGACCTGCTGCCTTAGCGGTCTTGGTGGGACAAAACAAGCAACGAGCCCATTAAACACACAAATCCTGCCTTGACAACTAACGAAACAGTGCAACGCATAACAGCTTTGCTTGGTAGTCTTTGTTTTTCTTAGGTAGGAAAAGACTTTTATACACAAGCGTGAAAAAAAAAAAGGCCACAAAAGAATACAAGAAAGTGTGTGTAAGCAGCTCTTTTAATGCATTACATCTACTGAACCGAGGTAGTTGAATAGAATAGTTTCATGAGAAGAAAACCTTTGAAAAGTATTACTGGGGGGGATAAATATTTATAATAAATGTTTGTTCCTGTTTTGTATTGTCTCCCGACTGTCTGCTCCTCTCAGGTGTTTGGGCAATGGTTTATTTTATCATTAAAGGAACACAGTACTTTTAGTAGCATGCTAGCTTGAGTAAAAAAAAAAAAATAACATTTTAAACACTTAGAACTTGCAACTCATCTTTAATTAAATTTTTTTTAAATGAGCTTCTCTCTGAAATAAACACTCTACTAATGAGACTTTTCACCCATTAACATACATTTAAAGTCCTGATCTTCAGCCTGACAGAGGAAAAGCTTATTTTGCAATGACTGTCACCACCCGAGTGCCATTGCCCCTTGAGTGAGAGGTGGCCAAACCCCAGGTTTTGTGGGCTGTTTTTTGTTTGTTTGTTTGTTTGTTTTGTTTTCCTGGGCTGGGAACTCTCTAAAAACTGATGGTGTTGTAGGGAAATTCTTCTTGTTGGTGTTACAGAGAAGTAAACAATCTCCATATTGCCCTGGCTAGCAGTGGGCACTGGGCTGTACCACTGACTCACCCCGAAGCAAAACATTTGCCAAGTGAGATTGGTATCTTGCCAGAATCTGTTGTGTTTAGTAGAAGAGGACTGGAAATAAATCCTCATGCAGACCACTCTTTTGGGAAGCTTTGGGCCATGCAGCTCCATTGCTATTGCAAGGAGCAGCTTCTTTGGTGCTTGGACCCAGACAAAGTGCAGCAAAAGGCACTTGCAAATGCAAAATGCACTTTATGGAGTCTTCTGCCTTGTTGATATGCCCTTATGCTGCTGCTGACGTGGCTTGCTGCTGTCTGCTTCTTGTTTGCTGGCTCGCAGGAAGTAATTTCACATGTTTTGGGCATAAGCAGATTCTGGTGATGAGCTGACCTACTAAAATGACTTTAAAGTGCCCTAGTAAACTCCTGACTGGTTAGGAATAATGTAGGTATTCAAACAGGGATGAAGCAAGCCATATTTCTGCTATTTCTAATTTCCATTCCTTACTGTAGTCTTTATCTAATGCTTCACATTGGCCGTGACCCTATGCCAGCTGCCAAGGGAGCCTTCAAGGCATGGCCACCAAAGATTTGTGGCCGAATCCTCCCCATCCTCTGCAACTGGCAAACCCATGTGGTTCCTCTTTTTCCTTCCAGGTGATTCTCCACAGTCCCTAAACTAAGCTTTATTTCTGTATCACAAACCAGCATGAAATGTCCCCCGTGCTCCAGTTACTGCAGGACGTCAGGGTCACTTGTGTTTTGGTTCATCTCCTTCACTTCTTAACACTGATCTCATTCCCCTTGTCCATAGCTCTGAGGTTACCAAGCTTCCCCAGCTTTTCTGCCCCCCTCCTGTAGCAGCAAAACATCCTTACCTGTTGCCAGCCATTCCCCAGTTACTGTGATTCGAAGCCCCATCTCTTTCTACTCAATGCATAGATTTTCTGCTCTGGTTTCTGGGGAATGCTCTGCTGGTTTAGTGATCAGTGGCAGCTACATTATGAGACCCAATTAGCCTGCCTGCTCGGGCTGTGAATCAACTGAAAGGTGCTGTGCCTTCCCCTAGCACATCTGCTGTCCCTGAGCGTTTGTGGCAGATAACTGTACTCAGGAGTTTCAGTCCAGACATTGCTCACAAATTGCTCAGCCCAGCTGTCTGCCAACATGGCCACATAGTGTATGGCAATGCTCCTGCCTCCGTCTGCATGACAGGCAGTCTTCAAAACTAATCAGTCACTCAGGAGGTAAAATATACAGAATAATGAACTTTTTATTATTTTTTCCCAATGTCAATATTTAACTCCTAACAGTTATAGTGCCAAGAGGCATTTCATGGCTCATGAAGCTCACTGAGATGCTTTATGAAAAAGCAGAAAACACCACTGGAGCAGACTGGCATTTATTCTGTTCTCCCTGTGCATCGCTAGAGCAGCTCTCAGGCCTCTGATGGCACCTGGGTGATGCAGTCTTTCCAAAGTCCCACCAGCTGCCCCCACTAGGTGACTTAACCTTAGGACTTCCAGGGGAAAAAAAAAAAACATTCAGCAAAAGAGCTACACACACAAGGCAAAAGGCAGTTACTTCTTTTTAAAAGAAGCCTGAGATTTACTATGGCACTTATAGTCCCTACAACTCAGCCAAGAGAGTTGCAGAGTTAGGGATAACCATGTCTGATTTTCAGAAGAGACGTCCAAACATAACATATGAAGGACACAGCAAGCATTTCCAAATGCCTGGCTTCACAGGACAAGTGCCAGAGGAGTGTCAGGTTCACACTGTGCGCCAGACTACCTACAATATTCTTCATCTTTGAAATAAGAGCTTCTGAAAGCAAACACAACAAGTGATAGAAGCCACTACACATCTTAGCATTTTGGTCTGTAATTACTTACACAGGACATATTTCCCACCTATAAATCATACTCTATTTTCTCAAGGGGAGGCAATATACCTCTAGTATATTGTACCTCTAGTATACACAGTGAACTATTTTACACTCTTTTGATAATCTTATTAGGATCGAGAACATTTCTTCCTTGAGGAATTAAATCCAAAATACAGTTCAAATTCTTCAGGAAAAAGCAAATTTGGAGTATTTTCCTCAAGAAAAATGTGAAGGTAAGTTGCTGAAATGTATTATAGAGATGCAGAGAGAAAAGACTGCCAGTGGCTCAGTGACTTGGCCACTAGCCCAGGATGTGGGAGCAATTTCCACTTCTATCATGGGATCAGGAGCAAGCCTGGAAATCTCCTTGTGCCTTGGATAATCATGGGAACTGTCAAGTGGATGTGGCACTTGGATGTCCAGGTGATGGACATCTTGGTGTCCTACAGAAAGCATGTCCACAGTCAGTGAAGATATCTGAAGAAATACCTTGAATTTGGAAGTAATGGAGCCAGATTCAGATGGCTTTTCCTTGTTCTAAGGGGCAATGTCCTTGGGTAATGGTGCTGGTGGGTTTGGCAGACTGACCTAACATTAACATTTTTCACTAACACTAACAGTTTTCTCCATCCCTTATGGCATCAGGTCTGCAAAGAGGATGGCAGATCAGAGACGAGATGTCAAATCAGATCCCATCTCAGGCAATTTTGTTGAGATGTAGTTGTGACATAATCTCTGCCCCTTCGGTTACTTGCGTCATCAGCAACATTTTGGCTGGCCCTGAACCTCTTACCCTGAACAGAGGTGCCCACTGCCCTAGGAAGCCTGGCAGCTGGTGGCTGGAAAAGAGATGTCCAGGGTTCATCCATATCATCATCTCCACATCATGTTAAAGGCAGAAACCAGGTGAGGGGTGCTGAGCAAGGACATGGTGGAGAGGCAGGAGGGGCTCATGGAGATGTGGACTAATGTATAAAATGTTCATGAAAGCACACTAATTTTTACTTAAACTGGGAGAGTTACAAAGTAGTGAGCTGTAGACAAGCCACTAAAAAATGAGGAAAATTAATCACAAAAAATATTTTATCTTGGCATTTGGCAAGCTCTTGTTTGCCTGTAATTATTATGTTGGGCCATTTGTCCTTCTGATTAGTAGGTTTAAAGATGGAGTGGAAAGGTCACCTCTTGCTATTGCAGGTGGTTAAATCTTTGAAAAGAAATGGGGAGAGAGAGCTATTTTCTGTATTCACATCACAAAGTCCAAGAAATAGTGCGATTCAGAGCTGTTCTACCATCTTATTTTTGAATGACACAGAAAATTCAATGAGAATGCCATTTTAATGCATTATCATTTGAATATAGATCAACTGTAGAATTCAAAATATCCTGAGGCAGAAGACATACAGGCACCCTTCACATTTTGTGCTTCCTTTGCTCTTTCCCCGGTCATGAACATTGGCAAAAGAAATAAAAATAAAGAAACCTATACCTATTGATTATTCACAGCAAAGTCATGTCACCTGAGATCCTGGCACTGTGCCTGAGGTTGCAGAAATGAAATTCCCCTCATGCAGCAGAAACGGCATCCAGTGGGTGTCCATTTGTTGGGTTTCATGGCAGGCGCGGTGCCAGGGCTCAGCTCAGTGAAAAGGAGGAACGGATGAAGGGAAGCGGAGCAATGCCTAAAGGTTCAGCATCTGCCCCAGTCTTTGAAGAAAAGACTTCTTTTGACTTGTGAGCACAGTACAGACTGGGGAAGGGTAGATAAGCTGGGGGTATTCAAATCAACTCATGCCAATGGCACTTCCCCCGGAGCACCAGGAGTACCAGCTGAAAGAGTCTCCAAGCCATTAGCAGGTACCTCTGAGGACTTCTCACAGACAGGAGATATCCCTGAGGGAGGGTGTATACAAACACAAAACCTAGCTTTAAGCAGGGATGAAAATAAGGATGCTGGAGTTCTGATGTTTGGAAAGAAACTGGGACAAATTCATGATCCGTTTGTATGCCCTCCCCCAGGGATAACGAGATTATAAAGATCACTCAATGCAAATCTTTACAATAATTGATGTCAAAGCAGTCTAATGTCCTTCTGACAATGTAACTGGCCGCCTTAGTGTAAGTACGAAGAAAAGTCGATTTGAGGGAGGTTTTTAAATTTACATTACTAAACCTGAGAAGTACGGTGTAGATGAAACTGTGACTTTGAGTGTGGTTGAACGACCATGGTCAGAGCAACTGACATTACTTTGCTGTCAGGCTGGGGAGACATATTAAATGGCATCTCACTGATTTCATCCTGGGAACTACTAGGCAACATCTGCAATCATAATGCAGATGACAGAACTATAAAACTTGTGCACGACATCATGCTTGAAAGGGATACAGACACTTTGGGGTCTATGAATGCAATTCAAAGCAGCCCCAACACACTGGAGGAATATAAAATATAATATATATATATATATAATATATATATAAAATATAAAATATAAATATATATATATATAAAGAACTGTGGAATACAGAAAGCTAATTGTTCAAATGCAGACTGGGGAGTAAGTAGCTAATTAGCAGTACTACACTTGTCTTAATTCCATACAGGGAAATCACTCTGTCATCATAAGGGCAATCAAAACCATCAGTGGTTAAGGAATTTGTCTGCACTACAAAAAATACAGGATTGTAATGATTCCATTGTTGGGACAGTGTTAAGAAATATTCATTCAGGCACAGGACCAGAGAAGGATTTAAAATAAATGGACTGAAGAGTAAGAGGGCACCAGGCTTCCACCCAGAAGAAAGCCAAGTAAGAAAGTGCTGAATTAGCATTTAAATTGACCCTGGTGTCACAGGAGGGAAAAGTGACAGCTTTACATTTTGGAAAAGAGCTCAAAGTAGAATCTGAGAAGCTACAGACTCCTCCACTGGACAGATTACCTACAATTATAGTAAAAAACACCAATAGTAGACACCAGGTAAATACAATATATACAATACAAAAAGAGCTAGGGACAGTTTGACTTTTTTGAGGGATGTTATGTCCTTTTTAGAGAGTTCTCTAAAAGGTTAATGAACTTGCAATCAAGATGACACAGTACACCTGAGTTTCCAAAAAGCTGTTGACAGAACCATCCCAGAGGCTGGTAAAGACACTGGCCAGTCAGGAAGAGGGAATGACTGACGTGAATGACTACAAAGTAAGAAACCAGAGGAATAATAGAGAGTTTTCACTAAGAAGAAAGGTTGTCATTATAGTCTCCTGAGAATCTGTGATAGGATCTGTGTCATTCAATAAATTTCTAAATGATTTGAGCATTTCAGCGCTATTAGTAACACCAAGCACACCCACATCTCACATACTCAATGCCCATAGCAGGAAAAAAAAAGAGACAGAGGAAGAGGAGAGAGACCAGGCAGCTCGGAGGTGGGGAGGGCTTCCAGACAGCCTGAACAGGGCTCTCCAGATCAGAAGGGAGACAACAGACAAGCAATAGGATGTAATTATATAAAATCAGGAGTGGAATTGTGAAGGTGAACAGGAATTTGTTGCTGACGGCTTTTCACAACACGTAATAAGAAGAAAATTGAAAGGAAGTACACAAACACAGCATGTCGCTGTGAAATTCATGCTCACCAAAGGCTGAGAATGCTAAAAATGGAAATGAGTTTGAAAGGTGTCTGGGCAGTTCACAGAAGAAAGACCAGAAGGATCATTTCTAATGTGAATCCAACCCATGAATCAGAAAATCAAACAATTTATATGTAGTCAGGAGGGAGAAAACTGCCTTCCAGTATCTCTTGGTTGGCTTGTTATATTTTGTTTGTTTGTTTTGGTTTTGTTTTCATTGTAATGCTGGGTTGCAGATATCCTTTTAGAGCCTCTTATATCTCCTCACACCAGCTCATAAAACACATTCGAGCAATGGTAGGCCAAAAGTCAATACGAAGCTGCCAATCCTGAGCACGTAACATGGTGGCAACATTGACTGGAGATGTTATCATCAGTCAGTCAGTAAAGAGGCACAGTACCTGGGTGTATGAATGTAGCTACAGAAATACTGGTAAAGACAGTTTTCTGACGCAAACCACCTGAATAGAGATAGAAAGGTATGTGAAGTGCAGACCCAAAATAAGTACCAGAAAGGATGAAAGGAAGCTGGTGATAACGATGAAAGGAGAAAATACCATTTTCATAGAAGCATCATTTGCAGTGATAAGCAGAGAAGACACTTTCAGCTGGGTTTTGAGAAAAATGCACAAGACTTCCAAGAAAATTGTCATGCAGGATTGCAGTTACTTGAAATAGAAATGGGTGGAAAGGGACAATGAGAGAAATAGCAAAGCAATGATGAAGAAAAAGATAATGTATACTAAAATAAAGAAAAGGAGTGCTGTTGGACAGAAGAAAAAAGATTTCTGGCAAGTGGAAGAAGAGGAAAGACAGGCAGCAGCAGCTGCTGCTGAAGGAGAGGAGGAAGCTACAGAATAATGCTGGATCAAAGCAGCAGGAGAAAACCTGGCAGAGCTGTGCGACAGGGGAATCGGGTGTGCCTTGGGGCAAATAGCGGAGGCAGGTGAAGAGGAGGGCAGAGGAAGTCAGGGGCAAAAAAGAGAAGTTGGAGAAGAGGAAGCAGCTTGCATGGGGGAAGGAAAAGGAGTAAAGGAGATGGAGGTGAAAGGAGGAAAGGGAAAGGCAAGGTACCAACAGAGATGGAGAGACTCCCGTCACGCTGGCCTGAAGCCCACACCAGGCCTCTTGCTCCGAAGGCACTGCCGGTGCCTGTGGTGTCAGGGCACAGCACTAACTGCTGACCTTAAAGCACCGTGCCCTGGGAGCTGCAGGAGCTCCGCTGGGCCTGGCTCGCTGCTGATAGAGTGCTCACATAGTCAATGCTTTCATGGGGCATTTCACAGGCTTATCATGCACTCAAGATCTGATCTAAAGACAGCTTGCATTAGTAAGCTTTGTTTATGCAAATAAATGCTTTCGGGATCAATTGTGAAGATAAGATACAAAGGCAAAACTCTAGGGCAAGAGAACAGCTCAAGGAAAAGAAATCCTGTTAGGGCTCATGGATGAATTTACGAGGCCAGAGAAAGCCGTGAAGGTAGGAGCTGCCTTAGGTGTAGAAGGCAGCCTCAGGGAGGGTACCAGGAGAGCTACGTGTGATTTACAGCACACAGGCAGCTCGTACACAGCGTGGTCAGGGTACAGAGGAGCTGGTAGCACAGAAATCCTATCCAAGTTTAACAAAATCAAGGCAATGTCATGATGCAAATGTTTGGCAGGATGCTGAGCCGTTGAGAAAGGACTGGGAAGGAACCGTGGCCATAATGATGCAGAGTGGCTCCCCTCATTCAGGAAGAGTGCCACTAATGGTAATAACATCTGAAAATGTCATAAAGATCCTTGGCCATGAGAGGGACCCTGTGACAACAAGCAGAGGGCTTATTGCAGAGGATGTCAACCAACTGCTGTAAAAGATAGTTCTCACTGGCAGAAACGTAAGCAGGGAGATCTGGAAGAGCGGAAAATGAGTTGCTATTTGGAGACCAGAGTGAGGCAAAATGATTATAATGCAGCCAGGGAATGGCAGGGACATGACTAAAAACATGAAGCAAGTCTCTCAGCTAAGATTAAACAAACACAAGCCGTAAATCTTGTACAGTGAAATCTCTTCTGCTGAGAGTTACTTGTCTGAAAGGTGGTTATAAAGCTGTCCAGGGAGATTTTAGTGTTAAAGGAGATTTTTTTTCCCAGCAGTTAGCTCTGTCAAAGCAACCTGGGCTCTGCTCCAGGCCAGTTCGTTTCCTTTTGCTCATCCTCTCTAGCAGATTCTGCAAGTCTAATTAGCAATGCAGGCTTTGGCCGTTTTGTTGACATAATGATTTTGTGGCCTTTATACTGTCCTTGCCGTGATCCCCACACGGCCTGGTGGCTCTCCAAGAGCAGTTGGGAAAGCAGCAGACAGCCCTCGTGCTGGCTCTCAGGGTTGCAGCTTGGGCCTGTAGGAGTTTTGGCACTGTGAATCGTGTGGGACTGAATCTGGCTTTGCGAACTCTACAGGATTTGCACATGGCTGACTGCAAACTGTGAGCACGTCTGCAAGGCGCAAAAGGTTTTGTTTTTGTATTGCTGCTCTTTAAAGTGAAATTCCTTTGAGGTGATTTGTCCTGGAGATAAGCAAAAATCAGTAGCCGAGTCTTTGAATGGCACACAGACATTTTTACAATGAATTACAGTGTCGGAAGGCTCTGTAGTAAGTCCCACGCAATAAAGTTCTCTACATTGCTGCTTGCACTGTGTATGCATACTTTAACCTGTTCTTATTTGCCATATTCTTGTCACACTCCACATTGAGTCCCAAAACCTCATCAGCTATATTTAAGGAATTATTTTGGACCTTTTGCAGAATTTCTGCCATGCAAACCCAGCACCCAAAGGACCATGCTGCATGTGTGAACTCTCATGGGGAAAACCAGGCCTCTCTCCCGACCCCTCATCAAGGCTGTCCTGTCTCGTGCTAGAATGGCTGCTTTGGGGTACCTGCAGCACCAAAAATTGTGACAAAGGCAGCTTCTGACACTGTGCCTTCCACCCACCCCATTCACCCTAGCAGCAGGAACGCAAAGGCTGGGGGATCAACTGGATTTGAGCAGATGAAAGGACAAGCCCTGGAGCTTACAACTGCTGAGAAAATGGTGAGTTTTTATTTGAAATCAGAGTTCAGAGCAAGAGAGTCTCGTTGGAAGAACCTAACACTTCCATCCAAATAGACAAGCCAAAAGAGTGCATCTCCTCCATCAGCTGCACCGCGAGAGTCAGGAGCAAAGCTGGACGCTTCCCTCAAGGACGGCAGGAAGCTGGCAGCACACCCGAGGTGACAGGTCTCTACTGCAGGTGCCCACTCTGCCTGCCAGCACCGGTGGCTGGCGCTGAGCTCTGACAGGATGGCAAGTGGATGGTCTCACGCCCCCAGAGGGCTTCTGGAGGCTTGAAAGGCCAAGGGTGCAAACCAAGACAGCCTGAGCCATCTGTGGTCGTGTGGAGCCTGCCTTTAGACAGATTTTCTCCATCAACCTCCAGTGAGCCTCTTCAGAAGGACAAAGGCTGCAGTGAAGAGATGGATTTCCATCCTGCTGCTTGCCTCAAGCCTTATGAGCAAGAGACAGCAGTGCCTGAAGAGGAGTAATGAAATACATTGCTGTAACTTCTTCTGCATAATGGATATTCAGGGCTGAGTCTTGAAGGGAAGGGAAGCAGAGCTCTTCAGGAGCAATCTTCACTACAATTTTCTTCTGATGTTATATAGGATCTCCCCTCACTCTGTTTTTCTCCCAGGCTTTAATTCTGCAATGGGAAGAGGCATTGACTTTGAAATGCAAAGGAACCATGCCTTCTTCAAAGCTCTCTCATTTGATCAGCGTTTTAATGTATGCTGCACCCAGTCCTGCTGTCAACCCTGCAAAAGCAGTGAAGGGGCAGAGTCAAGGTGTGGGAAACATCCTACACTGAGAAATTTAAGAAGTTTGGTCTGAATATATCTAAGAGGAGATGAGGAGGGAGCTTGATCCATCTGCAAATACCTGGATGGAGAAGAGACAAGGTGGCATAGAACAGGAGCAAACAGATGAAAGCTGAAGTAAAAAATATTTGCAATACTATTATTATTGTTTTATGTGTACATGAGATTGAAGGTAGTTATCAGAAACTAGGGGTTCACAAAGTACAATACATACAGAAAGCTTTGTTGCTTGAGCTGAGAAGGAAATCAGAGCGATGGCCAGAATCATGCTTTTTGATCTTACAGTTGCTAAGGCTGTTAAACCATAGGTCTCATGTGGCTTGTCCCATCACAGGGAAAGCGAGCACTGTACTGGGGGCCATGCTGCTGATGGACAACCTCTGGCCATGCACCAGTGCTGCTCCTCTCTCCCCATCAGCCCTCTTCAGCATCAGCACCGTGCTACTGAGGCAGAAATAGGCCAGAAAAGACCTCCCAGGCCGTCAGAGGGCTGCCCGAGGGGCTTGTGACACCGTATGTACAAAAAGCAGATAAAGAGGCAGTTCTTGTGTGAACTGAATAGGTATTTCTATTCTCATTCTCACATAATTTTAGCACTTCTGCTGTAATTTGTTACATTGCCACTTAATTGCACCACTGTTAAGTGTTTGGTGCAGGGGAAGTCGATGTTGAAGATGCTGGAGAAGATATGGCTGTGTGTGCACGCTCCTCTCTGCTGGATGATTTTCATTTCAAGCTGTGGTACCTTGCATCTCACCCCTTTCTTTTGCCACAGTCAGCATGTCACCTCCGCTGCCGCTGCCATGAGTCCTCAGTGAAAACAGGGGTTTTGTGTCTTGTCCCACGTATGTACTGGCTCTGGCAGAGCATCCCCTGGGGCTGACCATGGGCAGAGTGGCTGCATCCATTTTGCCAGTTGTACCTCCAGGAAGGTGGTGTCACTGCTAAAGCCAATTCCTATGTTTTAGATGGCTCGGGGACCCCCAGGTGCCACCATGACATTGCTATCGCTCTGTATTGTATCCCTGCCTTGCTTTCCTCAGCAAAAGGCAGAAGGGAACACTGGAAAATAAAAAAGGACCACGCTTTCCTCACTTCCACCTTTCAATAATTTTTCCCCAAACCTAACAGGAATAGCTTGAATTCCTCAGGACTGTGACACTCCTGCGTTTCCATCCCCATACACTGTACACTGTTAATGACCATTTGGAGTCATTAAAGAACAGAAACAGTGACTATAGCAAAGCAGAAATTGCATAGGTTCAATCTGTCACAAGCAGAGCTACACAACATTTGAACAGCGATCTGTGTCAGATATATCCTCAAAACAAAACAAACACAGACAGACACAAAGAAAGGGGTTTTCCTCCAGGTATACCTTGTGATGTGCCCGAGTACAAAAATCCTCGTACAAAATTCCAAATATTCTCCAAATAGAATACAAGTAATAAGAACTCAGTTGCTCAATTGTAGCAAAAAATCTTCCTGAACTCAAAACCTCCTAAAATGGCTGTCCACAAGACAGTAGGAGAAAAATATCATGTATCCTTCTTGAGAGAGGGAGAGAGGGAAGGGAAGAACAGACTGAATATTTCCATTCACTTTGAATATCTCCATTCAATATCCTGCATGCTCTCTCTGTTTCCTCTGTTAACTGACCATAGCCTTGAGGCTTGCAGAGACTCATTTTTTACTCTCAGAAGCTCTATAAACAACCAGTAAGGGAATAAGAAAATAAATTCTGAATCTTTTCAAATCACATCTCCAGTCAATCTAATCCTCATAGCATACAACAATCCTCAAGGACCTCAGTTTCCTCTCCATTCTCATGTAAATACTCCAGCATATTTCAACCACAATAAATATAATAAAAAGCTTCTTTTTTGCACCATTCCAAACTTTGAGATAACTCACAAATGCACTTTTTTTTTTCCCTTTCTTTTTTTGGAGGGGGAGGGAAAATGGTTTTCACTATAGAAAATGCATTAAGAATTATTCTTTGGCAAAAACAGCAAAAGAAAATATTTTTGACTGATAGATCACAATCTGCAAATGCAAACTAATTGTCTGATAGATATTATATCTTGATCTGAAGCATTACATTTGTCCAGATTGTAGCTATTTGAATGTAAAAAAAATGAAACTCACCTGCCTTTTTTGTACGCCTCATGTATTTCTTTTCCTTGTCGGTGGACTCTGCATTCAGTGGATAAAACCCATCCCCACAACAGCAGGAAGATGCTAAAATGCATTTTATGGACAGTCAACATGTTACCTGAATGTTCTGTATCCAGAAATAGTCCATACAAGAAGAAGAAAAGCAAAACGTAGATCCTGTTTCTCTTTTTAAGACATTATCGGTCTGATCGTTATTGGAAGGATGTTTACTCATACAAAAAATCATCCTGCAGTATTTAATCTGGACAGTGGGGAAAGCAATTTCCACTAAACCTATAAATCCCTCTACGTCAGATGGCAGGGATTTTCTAGCAGTGTTGAATGCATGTATTCTCAGAGAACAATTATTTTTTTGTCCAAACAGGCTATTTTATTAATTGGTTTAAATTGAACCCTCTTCTAGTGCCTATCAGAAGTGGCATGTATATATTTCTGTCTGGTTAACCAGAGTGGTGCAGCTGATCAGACAGGTGTCATAAGTCATTTTGTAATCACTGAACTTATCTGTATTGCGGTGACATTTGTTACAGGCGTTCCAATAGATTAAAAAGTGTTAATAGACATACTGGTTTGCAGCTGAAAGTCTTCATTTCCATTTAGCTCTGTGAGAGCGTGCTTTGATCCTCTGTGGTTTTCTAATTAATTTACAGTTGTACCGTGGCTGGAGTGGTCAGTGCCTTCAAGGCTTGTGCCAGATATCTCACTGCTGAGCAGGGTCTCTGGAGAGCATCCCGGTGGGGACACAGAGGGACAGAAGGACAGCCTGAGCACAGGGCTGTTTGGAAGGATCCTGTCAAAGCAGAGCGGCTTTACGCCAGAGCCACAGGAGAGCTCAGGGGGCCGATGTGCTGGGTCTCATGTGGCTAACAAAGTTCTCATTCTTGCTACCGAAAATAAAATAGCATGGGCAGAAACACGTGGTTGAGCCAGCCACATTGTCCATTTCTTTGGAGCTCACACCCCTTCCTGTATAGCACACAGCTTCATGTTTTCTCTCCTCCTCCTCTGTGTCTCCCTGCAAGGCTTTACAACTCTAGTCCCACTTGTGCCTTGTCACAATGTTCGTGTTGGTTGCTTTTAACATACGTTGCTCTGGGTTCTGCAAACACCACCAGCTTTGTCCCATCCAGCCCCTTGCTGACAAGGCACTTCTTCCTCTGCTTGTTAACCAAGGATTTCTATTTTAGAGCAGTTTGTCAAGTCACCCATCTCTTTTCATGAAAGTCCTTCTCCAAAAACCCTCGGGAGATCTCTACCTGGTCTAAGCCACTGTGGTTTTATTGACCTCAGCGAGCATTTACACTCCCATGGGATCCACAGAAACAACGCATTGAAAGCCACTAAAATTTCTTTCCATCAACCAAGATTCAACTTGAAGATTTGCTTGGCTGAAACTGTCCCTACACAAAGTCACCCCGGCTTCAGGAGACGGGAATCAGTTACCAGCAGTTTGTTGCAGAGGTTAGTCGCTGGTGCTGTTCAAACAAGTTGTACCCATCTTATCCTTGAAAACAATGTTTTCTCAGGTTCCACCAATTCACATATCCTTCTCAATGAAGATAAAAGGTACCTACCTTAATAATTGTTCCTTTCACCTGCGATGATATTAGGTATACTCTAATCAAATCTCTTCTCAGTCTTCGCAATGATCTGTATAAAGTTTTACAAAGTCACAGGGAACTTTTTTGTCTCTTTGGAATAGTTTTTTGTGACTTATGCATTTTGTTAAAGTGCTAGTCCCTTGCTAATGCACCAGATTGCTTCCAGGGAGCAATGGGGATTCACATGCATTGGACAACCAGGAATCCACTTAGCTTCCCAGGAAGAGCTGAGGTCGCTTGGTACTAAACGTAAGAGAAGGGAAACCTTCATCCTCTGATTAACAGGGGGAATTTACTAAGAGAAGATATTCAGAAAGGCAAAACAATGCATTCAAATGAAATATATTTTTAAATATTACCCTTAAATTTTGCTCAACCTTGAGCTTGAGTAGATGGAGAGTTAATTTTGCCTGCTTTCTCTGTGAGACTAACAAAAAGTTAAAGATACAGTACTATTTTCATTCAGTAGTTAGAAATGCCGTGAATACTGAACAAGAAAAGAATGAATTTCTCGGTACAAAAAAGACAGGGATCTTCTAGAAAGAGTCCAGCGGAGGGCAACAAAGATGATACAGGGCCTGGAGCATCTCCCCTGTGAGAAAAGGCTGAGAGACCTGGGTCTGTTCAGCCTGGAGAAGAGAAGACGGAGAGGGGACCTTATCAATGTTCACAAATATCTTAAGTGTGGGAGACAGAGGGATTTGGCCAACCTCTTTTCAGTGGTTTGTGGGGACAGGACAAGGGGCAGTGGCCACAAAATGGAGCACAGGAAGTTCCGCACCAACATGCGAAAGAACTTCTTCACAGTGAGGGTGACGGAGCACTAGAACAGGCTGCCCAGGGAGGTTGTGGAGTCTCCTTCTCTGGAAATATTCAAGGCCCATCTGGACGCCTACCTGGGCAGCCTGCTCTAGGGAACCTGCTTTGGCAGGGGGCTTGGACCCGATGATCTCTGGAGGTCCCTTCCAACCCCTACAATTCTGTGATTCTGTGATTCTGTGAATAATTTGCAATGAACAGTATTTTCAGCAAATTAATCTGTCTTTACAGTTTGTAGATTATCTGTGATCCGACTGCAGTTTCCTCAAATGACTTTATTATTTAAGTTTATCAACTAATGTTTGGGGAGGGGAGTGGTTCCTAGGGATTCATAACAAAACCTTGTAAATGCGAACCACTGTTTAGTTTTATTTGGTTTGATGATCCCATGCATTTTTTCCAGTTCACCCATCAAATGACTGCTCACAAATATAAAATTAAACACATCCTCTGCATTCCAGATTCCCAGTTAGTAATAGCATAAGTACAAGAACTAAACATCTACCCACGTCTGACAACATTCACTGGAAAATCTCGGAGCAAATTTTAAAATGTCATACGAAAGCTGCAATGCCCTTGACTTTGATTACTACGATACCAGTTCTGCAGATAGGGGAGAATGTGAGAAGGCTGCACCAAATCCCTTGCAGACAGTCAGTAGCTGATCCAGGAGCAAATGAAGAAATGAGAGCAGACTATAGAGATGAAGACAAGTGAGCAATGTTGAGCTTCACTATAGGAAAGGCCATTTATTTCCTTTTTATGGCTGAAGGCATCTTTCCTGGAATACTTTTGTGCTTGAAGTTGGATACTTCAGTACTTTATCTGGGTTAGAGTAGGAGCTGAATGCAAATGCTAATCTACTAGAAAAAAAATCTCAGGCAGCTGAAAAAGATGAAACTGAACAGGAAAGGTTAAAAAAAATGTAGAGTTCTTGCTCAAGTAGAAATGAATATAGTCTGAATACTCGGTGTTGGCTCCTACCCTAGCCCTGGGTTGTCCCAAGGTCCAGCTCCACATCAGTGGGCACTGATGGGTGCTGACGTCCTCACATGGCTGTGCTCTGCCTCCCTTTCCCCATGGGGCTGAGCGTTGAGTCAGGCCAGAGGGATGAAGCAGCAGAAAATGCATCTGTCTTATTCTTTGTGCTGCCTCCAGAGCACGCAGCCCTGCAAGCCCATCCCCGACCCAAGGGAAGGGCAGATCCCAGCAGCCACCCCCTGTATGGAGGCTTGGCCTCCATGGGGATGCAGCCTCCAGCTCCTGTGGAGCTCAGGGACCTGCTCGACACCCGCTGCCCCTGCTCGGGGGCTTTATCACTTCAGTAACTTTGATCCTCAAAGGAGTTCAGTGGGACCTTGGGCTTTTACTTAGTTATTGAGGCCTCTAAATGCAGGCTTCCCAGACTGTTTGGGACTCTAATCCTGGGTTTCCTGGGTTTTCACAAACAGATGATAAGAAATGTCAGAAAAGTAAATATTTCATTCTGTTTGACCCAACTACATTGTTCCAGTTTGTTAAATCAACAAGTTTTGGACCAACTAAAGATAGTTAGCGCTACCCACTTTTTCCATTTGGTCAAAGAAAAGCCATCTCTTTGCCTGATTCTATTTATAACCAGTCTATCTTCAAAACGAGAGTGTAGTCAGACCAAAAAAATGACCCTGGTTTTTTTTTTCTTTTTTTTTTTTTCTTTTTCCTTTGACTCAGCTGCATACTGAGATCCTGACCTTGCCAGGAGTAGGAACCCAGTCTGAAGAGCAGTCATGTGAGCCACCAGCCACCACTGGAAACCAGAAATGCTTTCAGTGCCCAAGAGGTCAAGGAACTATGCAGTGTAAGTGTCTGACACAATGACAGCTCTACCCAAATCACGAACCCGACCTTCTCGTCTTTAATTACACAAAGCTTCAAATTGCACGGTAATGCACAGTATACACACTGTAAAACATCCCTGGAGCTATAATCAGACTGCAACAACCACACATAAAAGACCCCGTCACATTTACATTTTCTAAACTCTTCCTAATGGGCACTTGCCTTTACCGAAGAGCTTTTAATGCAAACTTGGGTGGATGTGTCATGGTATCTCCGTTGTGATTCACTTTTGCAATAGCCTGAGGAGCACAAGGGTACCAGCGTGATTGATACGATGTTGTTTGACTTCTGGAAAGCTATTTACCCTGTGCAGCTCTGTTTCTTTCAGAGACAGCACTCTGTGTCTCCAGGGCATGTTGCCAGAGTACTGTTTGTTACTTCTTCAGCGGATTCAGTCATGGATGTTGTCAGAGACTCTAAAAATCAGGCTTAATATAAAGTTAGTGGGGTTTCTGCAGCCATTACCCTTGCCCCTTCTTAACAAGTGTACTTCCATCCTTTGGGTCGCTCACATGAGATACATGCTGTCTCTGCCTAAGCTGAAATACATCAGCTGGATACTTCGTACGTGTTGGATATAGGACTATCCTCAAGGAAGATATTAGCACAGACGCCAAACAAAATTTGGACAACTCAGGGATGCAGTGGTGTATCCACTGCATTTCACTATGGTGGTGTCAGCAGAGGTGGTGGTTATTCATAGTGCTCCTAGCATTAGTGTCCTCTTTGCACGACTTGAAATCAAACTCTCCAGAAAGCTGAGAGGATGAGAGGAGTACGAATACACGTATGTACACTGAGGTGACAGTGACTAAAACTAAAGGAGCCTACGCAGAAAGGGAAAAAGTATAATATTTCCTTTGCAGGTACAGGAGGCAAATACACACTTTCCTAATCCATAACTTTATAGGCTGTGTTTGTGGGGAGCAGAGACCAGGAGCTGCTGGGAAGAGTGGAGCATTGGGAATGTCCGAAGAGGAAGATTTTACTTTTCAGTGTTAAAGATCAGTAAATGAGATAGCATAGGAGTTCACCAGGATTGGGATCATGCCACTTTTTATAGATGCCAAGGATTTCACCATGAATAGCTTTTGCACTTTATTATCGTATTTGTCTTTATATCCCTGTCTCTCTTGCACCTTGCTTATAACACATCAGAACAGGTTCACATGCTCCTCATAGCCAACACTGGGACTTCTGCAGGTAGTGGTGAGGATATTGGTGGACCTCAAGAAATCATAACACTAATGAATAATTAGATTTCAACACAACGTGAATGGCAGGGAGGAGAGAAGTGCCAATGAACCCATGACCCCAAGGCCTTCTTATCACAGAATAAAAATCAGATAGAGGCAAGGCACTGTACATGTGCCTCTAAGCCGCTATAAATCCCTAAATGGATTGTGCACTGTATAAAAGGAAAGGGAAATGGGCCAAGCCTGCACTGGGCAGAAACCTGAAAGGCTACAGCAAACAATGTGCTTGAGTGAATTGCAGTGCTTTGGGACTAATGCCTTTGGCTGCTGTTCCTCACTGCTGCAACAAATAATGATGCTACAGCACCACAATGAGGCAAACCCTTAATGCCGCTCCAGCTTCGCTACAGCTCCTTGCTCGGGGAGGTCTTTGTCCACCCAATGCTTTTCTTTTCTCCCCTCACTGTGTGGTTTTGTGCTCGGGGAGACCCACTGGAGTTCACAAGTGTCTTTCCGTGGTCCTGACTCTGTTGGAGAGATTATGTGCGTTGCGTGCCAAGCCGTGCCCTTTTGTTTCAGCCCGTCCTGCGATTTCCCAGAGCTGCGTTAGCTGGATTAGGCGGCTTTGTGAGCGCTCGGCAGTGGGCACCAGGCTTTGTGCATGGAGGTTCTGCCACCGAAACTGGGGAAAAGATACTTTAAAAGGTAAAAGATAGATAAAAGATACTTTAAAAAGATATTTTGCCTTTAGCAGTTTTAAGGGGCTGAATTAAAATATTGAAATAGGCACTTTGTTGCCTACCAGAGCCCATTGGGAAGTACTTTCTTCTGATATGCTAGGAGGAGGCAGAGGTGAGATGCTATGAGTGTTAAGGATTCCCCCGACACTTCCCCTACACCTTCATCCCCAGTGTACAACACACTCATTTACCAGGAGGGACAGTACCCTTAAAGGGTGTGAGACTTGCGCCGTTGGAAGATCCAGAAATAGAAAGGATGAAAGTGTTCAGACTGGACTGAACCTATGCTCTGCACAGCCTCGATAGGGACTAATTTTGCTCTGATTACTAGATTCTGGTCTTCAGCCCTCCTACCCAGTCCACATTATTCTCCCCCCCTTTCTTTTTCTTTCTTTCTTTTTTTTTTTTTTTTCAATAGGTACATTTCTAGCTAAAAGGGTTTCTCAGTTTCCTCTACTCAACTCGCAGCCCATCTGCATCACCCGCATCCGGAATTTCATCGGTATTATGCTCAGTGCCCCTGCCCTGCCTTTCTATCAAGAAAAAATTCAAAGTGCTTTAAACAGACAGCGATGAAATGAAAGAAAAAAGAAGGTGGGGGATCAGAAATCCTTATACCACAAACACAGACACTGACAGGGCCATCTCAAGGCAGAAGCTAATGCAGGTGTAAATAACAGCAACAGAACCATCGACAGCAGTTCAGAGAAGGCAGAAGTGCTTAATAAGAGTTGTTCTGCCAATATTCAGAGGGGATTAAATGAACAACCAGAGTAATTACAGCTCTCAGCCTGACACTGATCCCAAAATATTGGAATGGCTGATATGACACTCAATAAATAAAGAGTTAGAGGGCAATTTAATTAATGTCAATTAGCATGGCTTTAAAGAAAATAGATCTTTCCAAGCTAGTTCTTTTTCAATTAATTTAAAATGTATTTGCTGGAGGAAATGAATCTATGCAATGTGCTTCTGTAAGGCATTTGATGTTGCACCATATGGCATTTTGATTAAAGAACAACAATAATACAGTATCAATATGACGTTATTCATAAAATAATGAAAATATTTTAGAACTGGATAAAAATACATATTGAATGTGATTGTAAATGGAAAATCTTCATCAGGCAAAGTAAATATCTTCATATTTGGCTCTTTATCCTGTTCTGTTCTTGTCAATGAGCTAGAATAAAATGTGGACTGCTTCCTGACTAAGCCTACAGTACCAGAAAGCAGACCAGAAAAACTGAAGGATCACTGACAAGGAGTAAGGGAAAAGTCAAGAAAATAGTGGTGTCATTGGCTACAGCCTACTGCAGATCTATGCATCTAAAAGCCAAGAACGTGGGTAGCACAGGGAGGAGAAATTCTGAAAATCACTGGAGAATTTGTTGGAAAACTAGCTGAACAATAGCTTCCCATACAAAAAACAACAACAACAACAAAAAAAAGAAGTCCCCACTTTTTCCAGTTTGTTTTTTAACTGAAGATGGTATACTTTTCTGAAGGACATGGGCTACTTCTCAGGCAGGGATAAATCTGTGGAAATCCAAAAACCAATACCGCAAAGAGCAGGTTGGATGCTCAAGCAGTCAACAAGCCAGGCTCAGAACAATCCATTACTGGCACCACCTAATGTGGCAAATCCTAGCAATGCTTTTCAAAGACAAATTTGTTTGGATCTGACAACCTTTGCTGAATTTGGTAGTGATAATTGTTGAAAGCCTGCACAGAAATTCTCTCCATTGCTGGATCTCGTGAGCTAGAGCTGGGATCCTGAAACTTGTCTGGTGTTGAACCTCTTGGATAACACGGCGTCGTTACTGAGATCCCCAGTAAACTTTGAGCACCTTGCCAGTTCCGTGGCTTTCTGTTGCTTTATGTGGAACATAACTAGGCAAATTCTCTGCAAATGCTCCGTCAAGAATACTCTCATGTGACCTGAAGATGGCCTTAGCAGGACACGCTCTCTGCAGTCTATGTGCTTACAGCAAACTCGTTTGGTTTTGAGGTAATTCATTCAGTGCTGCCTGTGCACAGGAACCTGGACTTCATTAGCTAACTTTCAGCTCTCTGTTTTTACCAAAATCTACCAGCTTTTCACGTACGTTTGTCTGCTTCAGTATGGTTTCTTTTCCTAAGATCTTTGCAGGCATTTTCCTTAGTCAATGTAAAGTTTCTGTCTAAACATCTGGTCTCAAGAGGACTTCCCCTGAGGTCACCAACATCTTGGAATCACCCACTTCCATGGATGTCCACCTGACAGACCCACCAACTAGCCACAAATCTGTCTGGCCATCGCTCTTAGGATCCACTCATTTCACTTGCAGCTTCAGCATCAGTTTTAACTTTTTCAGTCAAACACTAGCCATCTGCATAACATCTGCAATGGACACATGAATGGGACAACTGAGGGAGACACTTCTGAGCTACATGGTCTACTGGCAGCCTCTGGACTGCATCCAAAGCACTCTGCACCTCCCAGCCTGTAACATGGAGGGGCTCATCTGTCCAAATTACATATCTGCAGTGCTGATAGCTACATCCGAGCCAACCATCAAGGGCTGAGGGGGAAGAGTTTCCAGGAAATGGCACATTTTATCAGGAGGTGGCTGTCTGACATCAGCCAGGTGCAGCTGGCTGGCACACAAGCATTCGCACCATGGGTTCCTCCCTGGGGACCTGTGAGAGCCAGGGTGAACTCAAAAACCTGCAAGCCTAAGACAGACTTGGATATTCAGCTAGGCAAAGATTTTATTTACTCTTTTTTTTCTGAATGGGCAGAGTCTATGATGTGTGTGGTTAATATTAGCAAGTCCCGTCCTTCTATTTGTTTGTTCTGATGGAGTCTCAGATGTTGAATGTCCATGGATAACATGTCCCAGCAGCTTCCTACATGTTTTCCCTTACTGGAGTCACTGCAGCCTTTTGCTTTTGGCACAAAGAAATCCAGCAGCTTTTGTTCTCCACTGTGAATGTGCTGCAACATTTCCAGCTCTGTCAATTCTGAGATATTTCATGGTTTTGGACTAACATTGGAGTATGACTGCAGATCTGGACAGCTCTAACAGCAATATTCCTTGAATTTCTGTGCTGAAATGGCTTTAGTCTGACACTTGGATGTACTGAAGCTCTGTGAATTATACACAGTCATTTGAAAAATTACCAGTTGGCTCCTTCTCCTCTGCTACTGATCTTCATCACCATAACACTGATGTCTAAAAGCAGCAATTAAAAAAAAATAAAGAAATGAAGTGTATTATAAACTGCACAGAAACACACCAGCATGGCATAAATAGGAAGAGAACAGCAAACAGGAACCACAAATCTATATCACGCCATTCTGATTTCTATGGCTACCTTCTAAAAGCTTCTGGATGTGTTATTGCAGATGAAAAGACTCCACCAAATTGCACAGATAAAGTCGTCTGACACAGTTTCACCACCACAGCTGGTTCCTGCCTCTGGCACTCAAGCTACCAACAGTCCTTCTTGGTCTTCAGATGTGTAACAAAACAGAAATGCCACAGCAGACATTCCCAGCTGTGCCCCCCTTTAGCCTGCTGCCAAGAAGCGTAACCCCACTGCGGTGCCACAGCTCTGTCCTCCACATTTACACAGGCAAACTGGAGTTATTTTAGACCATTTTCTCAACCAATATATTTCCTCTCAAAAATGCTTATGCCAGATAGAGCTTTGATTTTCAACTTAGATTTATTATTACTTTTATTTATTTTAACTGAAGCAATTGCCTCTTTTGTTGTCTCCCACAACCTCAATTTAGTGAAGCATTTGTTTGCCCAGTTTGGCTTCCTGCTCTTGTTAATGTCTTTATATGACTGGTGGGCTGGATCTTCATCGAAACACACTGTGTATTTCCACCAGCTTAGCTTCTGCTCCTATGTCTCCTTGTCTGCAGATAGCATATGGTGTAATATGGGAAGACAGAAGACTGTAATTAGTAAAACATCAGTCTGATCATAATAATTAACTGAAATAAAATATTAATAAGAGGTCTTGTTTTGCAGCAAGAGACTGCAAGTGTGCAGGAGTCAGCAGACAATTATGTAGCACAAAAATCACTGCCATTGGCAAATGAGCAAGCTTAGTGTATCTCTAGAGCTTCTAGAGTACTAGAGCATCCTGCTTGTCCCTCTGCAGAATGAGGGGGCTCCTCAGGGGTCAGCACTATCAGAAGACAAAGACCCTCTGCCCTTTCTGTCACCCAAGTGACACCTGTGAAGAAGAGCAAGTGTGGCAGTGTCCCAGACTTTGAAGGTAACAAGCTCAATACTGAAGTGTGTGTCTTAAATCCATGTGATCCAAAAAATTTACACCCATCGGCTTCCCTTGCACCCACCCTCCTTGCAGCATCCTTGTACAGAAACCAAGGAAATGGATGCCCAAAGCCTGCAAGCTCTTCTCCATAAACTCATCAAGCCCCATCTTGGAACACTTCTCTCTGATCTCACTCCTTGGTGGGTAATACAGGTCTTCAACATTACTGATAGTTAGAAGCTTTCTAGTTTCCAGTTTTGCATTATTCATGATGAGCTCTATTCATATAAACCTGTACCAGTTTACCCTTTGACACCAGTAATTCTCCTTGTCTGGCAATTATCCTTCCTGAAGTGTTCACAGACAGAAATCATCTGTCTTCACAGCTGTGATTTTGTAAGGCTCGACAAGAAAAGCTCTTTAATTCTGTCCTTGTTAGACAGCCTTTCCATTTCCCTAACCATCCTAGGAGTCCTTCTCTACACATGTACCTATTCACATACATATTTCTTAAACATAACTAATCAGAATTGTACAAAATGTTGGAAATGAGGTCTTACCAAATGCTCTAGACCTGGTGATAATATTTCCTACTTTTACCAAGGCAGACACTTGGTACCTGTTGGAATGTCATTAGCACTCTCTTTAGAATCTCTTTTTTTTTCATTTTTCAATGTCCTTTTAGTAAGGGAGAGCAGCACACAACCCTATTAAATGTAAGGATCCTTTGCCTGGCTCAGCCTCCTCTTCACCCAGGGCCTCCACGGAGGCTGTTGAGTTTTCTCAGGAAAAACTCAGGGATTTTCAGGGATTCAGCTGACCTCACAAGTCAGGATTTTTAATCCTGTCATTTCTGCATGACCAGAAGCAGCTATTAACTTCAAGCCTTAGTGGTGTCACAGAGTTGTGCTTGGAACAGAACTTTAATTAACTTTGGTCTTCATATCATTTACAATTTTTTTATTAGTGGAATTTTGACATTCGCTTTGCAGCACAAATTATCGTGGATTTATTGAGATTTTTTTTTGATATGACATCAACGTCATAAAGCAATGGGGCTTTGATGTGAGACCATCAGCCTTGGAACCTGGTTTCTTACTATTCCAAGAAACTGCTTGGGAGCCAGACAATTTACTGATGTAACCACAGTCTAGAGCTGATGTATTTATCCCATGCTGTGGTTTTAATTTCTCCATTTGGTCTGCAAGAATATTTGAGTCTTTATACAAGTATGAACTGAGTCTTAAGGTGAAGTATTAATGTTTGCATTTCTTCTCTGATCAGGATACAAGCAACATGATTGTTTTCCTGTATGATCTTCTAAAAAAATGTCTTGAGGGTACTTTCTGCTCCTACACCTGAGAGTTTCAACTTACACCAGGTTTCTCAGGGCCCTGTACAGCTGAACTTCACAGCCTCTGTGAGCAGCTTTTTCCTTGTGTTTTGCTGGAATTTCGCTTGCTGCATCTTATGACTGTTGCCTCTTGCTGAGCATCACTGAGAGTGGGTCTGTCCCTTGTGCAAAGCATAAAAGCCTTCTCCATGTTCTGTCACCATTACTGGGCGAAGCAGCACTTCCCACGCTGACGGGGGAGCAGTGATTCAGCAGGGGACAGCCAGCTCAGCAAGGGCAGAGAGGCCTTGACCTGCCATGAACAAAAGCTGCACAGGAAAATAGAGTGCCAGATGTTGAAAAGGAAGGAGCCGCGGTGTTGGGATTGTAATGTGGTAGATGAGCTGTGTTGCAGAAAAAAAAAAAAAAAAAAAAACAACACTTTTTTTTTCCTACTTACCCACGTGGTTTCACCATTGTTTCTTATTTTCCCTTCCAAACCAGGTCAATGCCAGTTACACGAATCTATACGCATCTGACTAAAGCGGTCACATGCTGAAGCCACTGCAAAGAGCCACTGGAGTGTATGAGAGAGCAGTGCTGGGGGAACTGGGGCACAAAAGGTCTGTCAGGCAGCGTTTATCTCGCATTGCTCAATTGCCACATAAAATGGAGAGGACTGGATGTTCACTTCCTCTCAAGCACACTAGCAGAGTGGTGGAGTTAAGACATATTAGGCACACCCATAAAAGAGGAAAACCTCAACTAACGCCCTAACATAATGAATATGGGTTTTGTGGGGTCTCACATTGTTGCTTTCTGCTCATTTGTCCTCTTCCTGCGTCTGTCCTCTCTTTACCATCCCAGTGCTAGCATTTTACCTTTCCAGTTCAACCTCCTGCTCTCATTTCATTGCACCTTGGTGCCCATGCACACAGGAGGGACAAGCAGCAGCAGTGGTAGGACAACGCAGCCCTGAGTCACCGCCTGGCCCCCAGGACATGTATCCACATAGAGGCCATCCTGCTCCTGCCGCCAGTGCTGGCTGCTTGCTCCCTACGGCACTGGTCCTGGGGACAGGAGATGGTTCTTACACCCAGCACCAAACCTTTTGGCTGTTCCTGTAATCGCAGTTGAGATTGTCTGCAATTTTCATTTCCATTGGGGTACAAGGGCATAAAGGAGAAGGGAAAAAAAAAGAAGAAAAAAAAAAAAAAGAGGGAATTTGTATTATTGTTCACTCTATTTTTCTTGTGCTTTTCCATCCAGAACACCAGCATGGTATATTTTTCCCTGCCAGTGTTGCCAGCTTCCTGCAGCCAGGGCAGCACTAGTTTCCAGTGGTGCAGGCGAGTGGTTTTGGGGTGAGCAGGCAGCAGTGCAGGCAGGCAGCGGTGCAGGCAGGCTCCCACCTGCTGGAGACAGGCAGCTCTGCAGCCACGCTCCCTGGCTGCCCAGCAGGAGGGTTCCCAGCAGGCGGAGAGCTGGTGGGCATCTCCAGACCCCCAGCCTCCTGCCCTGGAGGTGACGGGTGCTTTGGTGTGTCAGGGGAGTGCACCCCAGCATGAAAATGAGACCACAGCTGGATGTGTATTTGTGTCTGGAAGGAAACAACACCTTCCTGGTGCCCTCTGGGGAAGGGAGAGGAGAGGAAACATTCTCAAGGCCCATAAAACTGGGGGCAGTGTGGGAAAACTCAGAGAGGTTTTTTTCTCTGAAAGAAAAAAAAAGAAGTTGATTTTCCTTTATCAAAAATGGAAATACGATCACTCTTTTTCCTGTCTTACATGCCTGCAATCACTGTAGAAAATGGAACTGCGCATTTTTTCCAATAGTACAATTTCCAAGTGTTACCAAGAGGCCTGGTATGTGCTCCCACTGACCTGATTCTTTTAAAACCCCAGAGCCCAAGAAGACATCGGCATTTCTGCCAAATGTTGTCTGTACTTTTTAAAAATTTTCTCTGGCACTAGAGGAAGACAAAAAAATGTCTTTTATTAATTTGTGCATGCCTTTTGCATATGGCTTCTGCAGCTCCTTAGAAGATGTCCTCTCTCCATGCAGTATTAAAGACACTGGCCAGTGTGCCAGGCCCACAAAAGCCCTTCACAGTCCCCAAGCAGGCAGCCCCGTAACAGCAACATCTTTCATAGGTGCCAAATTAGAAGAAATCCAGCATTTCTGAGAGATGATTAAGATGATCTGGTGGGGCTGCTCCATCCCCGACGTCAATAACCCAACGTTTTCCGTCTCACCGCTCACCTTGTGTCAGTGTCACAACATTTCCTGCTGGTCCTGAACGAGGCCTGCAATCTCCATTACATCATGTGCAGACAAAAAGGAGCTGCACTGTGCTTTGTGCTGAGAGTCACGGAGCTGCTCACGGGGTGCTGCCGTCATTCAGGGCCCCTTCCCACAAATGTACACAAACGGCAAGAGCTCGTCTCGGTGTCTCAGAGACGTGCAGCACTCGGCCTCTCTGTGGCAGCAGCAATTAGCGGCAGCGTTAATCACCTGCTGCGCCTCGTTGGAAGTCTGTGCCGTGACAGCATCCCCGCACCAGCACTTCTGGCTGTTTGAAGGCCTCGCCTGCGCAGGGCTGGCTTCGTTCTCACATTTCCTCCGGGGTTAGTCTGTTCTCCACAGCCTGGCGTCACTGCAGGAATGCGAGGAGAAAGGTAAAGAAGAAAAAACACCCCAACGTCTGAGACACCCCGGCCGTCCCTGTCTCTTCCCATTTTACCTGCTCAGGAGAGACGAGTCTCGTCTGTCCTCGTCTATTTACCTGGCACACCTTGGGGGGGTTCCCACCTTAGGAGCATTCATTTTGTGTAAGTCAAAGTATTGCAAAATACAAAATGGTGAAGTAAAATGCAGTAATTCTTGCTTTATACTACAGTTGTAACCTTCCTTCTAGTTATTTTCTGTGAGACCATCAGTAAACCTGTAGGCTGGCTCCTATCAGGTGATGAGTAAGGTGCAATAGCGGTAAAAGCCAGCACTCACAGGCGTAACTCTCTTTCCCTTTCTTGTGTGTGAATCACTTTTATTGTATCAGTGCTCTTGGGTCACGGGATAACCATAGCGACTTTTCTACTTCACGACCAGAGTTATTATTGGCATTATTTAATGACGTTTCAGCGGGTTTGGCTCTCCGGTTGGTTTTGCTTTTCATCCCACAGCTCCGGGAGAATGCCTCAGACCCTCACCCTGCAGGGTGGCCGCATGGTCCCCTGCCAAACCCCACGGGCTGTGGCCTCCTGCTTTCCACGGGCTGTTTCACTTGTGTGTGGCCATGGCCAGGGAGCTGGTGTCACCCTGGTGTGTCCAGGTCCCCTCCTGCCTCCCTGCGCTGTTCTGTAGCATATTGTGGAGTTTGGGTCCAAGCGATGCTGCTTGAGCTCTAAGTACGTATTTTTGGGGTCTGTTTTTCCTGTGGCGGAACAAAGCCGTATTTAGAGGTCAGGTGTGGGTGGGTGATTGCAACCCCTGATCCACGGCCAGAAGCGTTACATTACATAAAGAGGTTTTTTCTTCATTAAGGATTAATCTGTGCTAACCAACTGTCAACTGTTGGTAACGAGGGTTTATTAACATGCTGCCCTCCCCGGACTAGGGGCATTTAGCTGACTTATTACGTTAGATGTAATATGAAAATGCACTTATACATATCCCAGGCGTTCAGAGGCCCAGCTCTCAGCCTGCCCACGCAAGCAGTGCTGCAGGGGGTGAGGGCAGGGCTCGGCCCTCTGCCCTCCGCTGTGCTGCCTGGCTGCGGGATGAGGCACTTCTGTGTGAGACTTTATTCAAGTCAGGAGAGGGGGTTGTTCTGCCCTGCAGTGTTTCTGTAAATGTTCAGCAACTCGTCACTTCTGGGCTGCCAGGAGATGTTAGCAGGTGTTACGGGAGAGATGGGGGATGCTGTTCATGGATGAGTGATCACCTCCATGCAGCGTAACGAAGCGTTTAATGAAATAGTTTAAAAACCCATATACCAAAAATAAATATATCAGATTCATGTGAGGCAGAAACAAGGGTCATGGCAGACAGCAGATGGCTGGAGGGGTGGCTGCTTGGCAGCAAAGTGTGAAGTCCTCCCCGCTGAGCTGGTTACCTGAAAGCAGGTAGAGGGGAGGCTGGCCTGGGGCATGGGCAAAGTGCTCACGGTGTTCAGGCACGTCCAGGCTCAGGGAGAGAGATGGGAGCTGGCACAAAAGACAGTTCAGACACCGCAGTGCCGAGCATAACTAGACAACCAGGATCTACAAGCCTGAAATGGCCCTCTGAAACATGTGGAGCGAGGGTGGCACATAAAGCCGTGTCAACACCAGGCCGTACTGCAGCATCCACACACTTGAGAGGCTCAGGCATGAAATTCTGGACTTAAAGTGCCTCAGACAGAATATTTTTGTTTGTTTGTTTGTACAAAGTCATTTTATCTCCCACCGATTAGCCTGGTTAAACCTACTGGTTGACTAGATTGATGCGGTAAGGAAGCAGCCTTGCGGGTGTGGGTTGTACTTGAAAAGCAGCCTTGGTGATGTCTTCCTCTGGCAGAGCACTGGAGCTGTCAGTCACACGTTTTGATGGATGACTTTCGTCACCAGCTGTGACGTGGGAAGAATATTGACATGCTGTAGTGTTTATGTCAGCTCACAGAGGACTAAAGGAGAGAAAGCACAAACATTACAGCCATGATATATATATATATATATATTTATTTCTTTTTTAAGGAAGCCATGTTCTGCTAAGCCCTGCAAGGCAGTGCCTGCACGAGGGTGGGCAGGAGGTGGGAGAGCCCTTCTGTGGGAGGCTGAGCTTGGGGAAGGGCAAGCCAGGGGCAGCATCACCCCTGGGCAGCATCATGCCAGGCACCAGGCGCGTCTGAACGACACACACCAAGCTCATGCCCCAGCCGTATGCTGTATGAATGCCAGGGTGGGCTCCAGGCAGCTCGGCAAGCGCCATTTCCCACTAACAGCTCGGTTCCTAATTGAGTTACAGTTTTCACTTCCCTGGTCATTTAGGGCACAGAGTGCCTGAGAGCCTGGGGCAGACCATTTGGCCCCACGTAATCAGCAGGGCCTCCCATTTCGACCCTGTCCTTGCTTTCTGTACCATACACCTGCCCCTCTCCAAACCAGTAAGCCTTATGAAGCAAGGGCTCCTGCTCCTCCTCCCGGGGCCATCACCGGGAGGAAAGGGAGGTCTGATGTGCCAGGAATCTGGCAGCAAAATCCTGCAAACACCCATCACATCTGCAGACCTGCGCTGATCTCCTTCATGGACAAAACACAAAGGGGGAGCTCCCCACCCTGCCCTGTGAGGAAGAGAAACCTTTCTTCCCACCCACCATCCTTGGGGCAGATCGGAGCCATCTGGCAACACCAACCCCACAAAGAAAGAGGGCCCACAGGGGCGTACTGTGTGGGACCATGGGTTGAGGAAATGTTCTTTGTTACCATCCCCGGGGTGGCAGTTTGCAGCCGTTTCATGCTCACAGCTGGGGGTGACCGTCTGAGCTGCTTACAGTCTCCAGACCCAGCTTGAGCAGACCTTCCCTCCCCATATAGTCCTACAAAGTCTTCCTCAGCACCACACGAAACACCCAGAAACATGTGTGAGATGCCAACACTACTTCTTGCTGCAATGATGTGGTCTTTTTCTTGTCCAGCTCCTTGGAAAGTGTCTTGTCTCCCCACCTCTGGGCTGATTAATGCTGCCTTTCCTATTTTGTGGAACAACATAAGTGAAACTGTAGATGACAAAAATGCACATATTTACTTGGAGGCCATTGCGATTACAGTCAGCTTGAGGCACTGAAGGTCTCCTCCCAGCCATACCGTTAGTATGTGTTTATTATGCACCTATATAAGAAAGGTTTAAAATTTTATGGTTGAAATGAATTTGGACCGTAATAAAAATCCAGATAAAATGGAAAGAGCCAGGAGGGTAGAGTTCTGTCCCATTTCCCAAAATATATTTGTTCAAGTAATTCAAACTGTCGTTACAATTAACTTGTTCTTTCATTTCCCTCTCTGAATTCCCTCTAAGCTAAACACACAATTTTCTTCTATAAATCTGTGTGACAAGTAGAGCAGTAAAATCTTTTTTTTTTTTTTTTTCCACATCATTTATATGCATTTTCCACGGATTGGCTTCCCAGGCACATTTCCTAAGCTAATTTCTTTGGTTGCAAGGGCAAACATCAACATTCAGAGCACCCCGAAAGTCTTGTGGGAGCAATCCCATTTGGACAACTGGCTAAGATGAGTCGTGGTTGTTTTCTCAAAGGCAAAAATCAGTCTTACAGTCATCTTCTAAGGGCTTTCTGTTTGTTCTGAGGAACAGGCAACAAGTGGCTCTCCTGGTTAGGGGGTCCCCAAAGGCAGGCATGGGGAATACCCTTCATGGCCTGTCAATGTCTTGTGAGTGCCCCGCGGAAGGCTGGCTAAGGACCAGCTAATGACACACGTGGCTGGAACTGAGTCCAAACCTTTTGCCAAAACAGCTACATCACCACACGCCTCCACCCCACTCCACTGCCCCATGGCTTGTGGGGATCCCACCACTTCAGGGCTGTGTCCTGCTGCTGCCAGCTGTACACAGGGTGTATGGCAATCGTAGGCCATCAAATCTGCTTGGAAATCAGTCACTGGCTGGGCCCCACCACATGGTGCTCACGGCAGCTGTGCCAGCATAGCACAGCATGGCTGGCTTCCAGCCCTAGCCTGCTGCTGTGACCCCACAGCTGATATACATGGGCAGTTGAAGTCTTCTTCCATGGAGGCAACTCAGGTTAGCATCAAAAGCTGGTGGCATAAGGCATCGTTCATTTGGAGAACATTTTGTGGACAGCTGTGGCTGACCCTGAGCATCTCCTGGGAACCAAGAGCCTGGAGCTTTTCTGCCAAGGGCCTTGGGAATTTATTGAGGGCCTTGGTTGGCTTGTGGAGTAGAGCCTGAGCAAAGGGAGCCAGCTGAAGGACTTGTCCCAGACAGCAGAGGACGACTTCTTCTTGCCCAAATCAAAGCATGCCACATGTGGTGTGTGATATCCAGGCACCATCTGCCTTGGGAAAGCTGGGTCCTCCCCTCCTCACCTGTGGTCACCCCATATGGCCACAAGAGCTGGACACAATGAGCAGCACCTCATCCTGCTCATGTCTGATGTCTCTCCCCACTGTTCTCACTTCGTCTGAAATGGTAATTCCTCTAACCAGGAGAATAATGACCCCAATGCGTTATTTCAAATGTCATTTTTTGTAAAGGAATTAATCAGCTTACTGCGAGACTGGATTACATTTTAATTTTTATAGTGCTAAAGTCTTTCTGTTTTTAAATGCATTTTTCAGTTCTTTAAATTTCAGGAGGGCAGCATCTCACTTGGTTAGACCATGCCTTACTCTAATCTTTTCAATGTGGAAATTTGACAGACAATAGCCATTATTCAGTAGTCCTGGTATCAGTTTAGCCCGTGCACATTTCTTTTCAGCCGTATTGTCTGCGTTAGGGATAATAGCAAAGATTGGACAGCTGGGAACTACAGGCAGTTTTATCTTCCATTAGTAAGTGTGGAGAGAATCTTTTCAAAGCACAAAGGATGAATTATATGTAAAGCTTTCATTTATAGTCAAATGGAGATTGAGAAATCTACCTGCCCTGAAAAACATGCCCTGAAATTTAAAGTAATTATTAACATTTCTTCAGCCGTGGGCTGCAGTTTTCACAAAAGGTCTCTGTAGCTTATAGCTGTAATTAATGGCTCAGTTTTTCCAAGGAGCTTTGCGTATTTCAAAGTACTTGAATGCTTCCACTGAATTTCTTCCACCTTTTGAAATGCTTTTTATTTAAAATCAATTACAAATGAGGTGTTTATTCAAATCCTCTACCACTGGGCATTAACTTGTAGCTAGCAGATCTCCAAACGGAATTTAAATCACACTTTAACGTTCACACCATGAAATGGACTCATTTCCACCCTTTCCATTTTCTGTTTTATTAACAGGTTTGATTACAGTGATCAGCACAGTGGTTTGTACCCATTGTACAACAAGTTTAGCACCAGCATTCCTCACAAGCTTCTCAGCATGTCCTTTTTCAGAAGGAAAACGTGAGAGAACCCATAATTTTTATTTATGGAGTAACTTGCGAATGCCTCATTTCACGGCCCTTGGCTGTCAATAAAAGACTTTCTTCAAATCAGCATAATCTGTAAGTTTTCTTGGGCATAATAAATGTTAATTTACATACTATATGTTACAATTTCACATATGTACACAATTTCACAGAGGTACACATCCCAGAGTCTTCCTTTGTTATATGCTACCCATATATACATTATACATATGTGTACATGTATATGTGTGTATATATATATATTTTTCAAAGACACGATTTGATTAGACAGAAGTAAGAATATAATACAGGCAGACGCAGCATGAGCAGAGCCGACATTTTGTCTCTTCATGGTTGGACCAGGTTACTCAGAGATGGTGTACTCATGGGCTTTATTTGCCCAAATACCTTATGCACTTCTGGAAATCCTGTCCTTCAGTAGGTTAATTGTCCAGATGCTCAGTGCATCACAGAATTGGGTTGCATCCATCCAACATTGGTCAGAGACTCGCTCCAGGCACTATTTTTCAAAACAGTGGTTGGATCTTGGGATTGTAAGTTAGTGCCCATGAAGTCTCTTGTAACCCAGGAGAGATGAAAAGTGAAATACATTCTCAATATCATACTTTAATATTTGCTCTAGCTTCATGCCTAGCCATATTCCTCCTAATAAGCAGAAAAACACAACTCAAAAGCTGCCTGAAGCAAATGTCTTGGTTTTATTCTCATCTATATTTTTCATCTGTTGTTTTAATGAGTAATAATTATAAGCGGTGCCCACGATAGAATTTTTTTTTCCTTTAATGGAAAAATACCCTTCTTGATGATGTTGCAGGCTGTATAATTGTGTCTGGCAGAAACAGATGTGGATGTTTCACCATGCACCAATCTATCAGTCACGTACACAGGCGTGTACAATAATCGTAAGGTTCAGCAACCATTACTGTGCTCCACACACATGCTAGTTAAGCTCCTCAGCCCCTCCTGAGGTAGGTAAATGTCATTGCTCCCCATCTTCCAGATGGAGAAGCCGAGGCACCGGGGGGTTGAATGGCAGCACCGTGCCTGGCGGTGCAGGCCTGCCGGCCTCCAGCAGTGCATGGCCCCAGCAAAGGCCCCTGCCTGCCCTGCTCCGCTGCCTCGTCACAGCGCTGAGACCCATCCTGCTAAGTCCGGGCTTTAAGCTCTCAAAAGTTGTCTGGGCTCTCTTTTTTTTTAATAGTTTTTGCCTCTTTAATGTGGTTATCCCCACTTGTTGATGACAGAACTGTCCAGGTTTCAGCTCCGAGAAGAGTGGGATGTGGTAAATTCACGGATCTGATGGCTCCAGGAGAGAAATGTCAGGCTGGGTGAGAGGACAAGCCTTCCTCTCAGACACTGTCCTCCCATCGCTTCCCTTCTCTGCAGTGATTTCAGGGCTGTGCTTTCTTACTTTCATGACCACACAGAACTCCATAAATGACAGTTATTAACATGGCTGATGAAAGGGGTACGCCGTTCTGAATTTAATTTCTCTGATCAATTTTGTTTCCAGTAAATCAGTGTGACCATCGGTGTGACTTAGGCAGCAATATCTGAGGCACAAGGAAAATTCTGGGTGTTGTTGACAGCCTGGAGTTGACAATTCCCAGCCCACTTCTACATCCCTTGAGATTTAAGATGTAAGATTTATTGCTACAGTAAGTAGGAAAATTCACACACCAACAGTTACAGTTTTATTATTTTTGTTTGTTTCTCCCGTATTAATGTGATTTAGATGAATCTTCCTGGCCCAACCCTAGTCAGATGTGTAATTGAATCTTATCATTGAATTGCTTTCTACACTCAGTCTCAGATCTTCATACTTCAGGCTCTGCCCATCCTGCTGAATTTCAGCTTGGCAACCAAATGCTTTGATGAATATAATCTCCACAGCCAAAAAGCCATGATGTTTTTTAAAAATAAAAGGCATGCAAATTTGGCCATCATTGTCTTGCTGCTATTGTGTAGAAATATTTGGGTTTTGTTGTCAGTGCTGTTAGCAAAGGAAGGGAAGATATCACTGGATGGAAAACAAAATGCCAAGCTGTGTAGTTGGTTACAATGCTTTCCAGCAGCTTCAAAGGACTTACATTGACCTTGTAGCCAGAGGCCAGACAGGGTTTCACTGAATCCCACAGTATTATTCTTGCCACTTCATTCTCTGACATGTCTATATTTCTGTAGAAAGAAGTTCTGACAGGCATCTCTCCCTGTTGATCCAAAATCCCTGATCAGAAGGGCAGTGTGTTGATTTGGAAAGGCATGTTGGGATATACTATTTCTCCATGGTCTGCACTTTCCTCACAGGGGTGAGGAAAATCTTTGAAAGCTACCAGTGCTGCCCTCAACAATGTTTTCTACTTCTGAAGAAAATGATGGTCCCAGAGATGATGCCCATTCCCATACAGTGGCTGTGCATGCTACTCACAAGCTTTCCTTCTCATTTTAGAGGTCAGGTGCTACATATCACGTGCTGCACTCAGGTTATATGGAAACACATGCCTAAACCTCCCTGTTTTCATTACTCACATACCCTGGGAGCCATCTGCTGTGAATTCATGGGCTGTGAATTCATTGTTCTGTTTTATCCACTCACTCAAACATACCACCTGCACTCTGTAACCAGCCCTGTGGATCCTGGACAGCCAACAGTCTCGCTGGTATCAATGTAGGTCCTGTCCAGAGAGAACACAATTTGGACCCTAAAAGGATGTCTCGTTCATAAGCCGATGGAAAGAAACATTGTATTCATAAGCCAAAGAAAAGTCGTTGTCAAAGACAGAGATTTTTGAAAGGAGAGGCCTCATTCAGACCCCTTTCAGGAGATGCAGTTCCCAGGCCGCTCCTTGCAAGTCGCATACGTCAACTCCCCCAGGACAGCCTGTGTCAACGCACTCTCTGGTTGTCCATTGCATAGCAGGCAGCTCCAGTGTTGCCGGCCCCAAACGTACATACAGCACCTTTTGAGCAAACAACGAGCACATATTTTCAAGTATGAGAAACAGCATGTATCATAAAGCAAATGGGAGCTGGGGTGTGGGTTGGAAAGCAACTGGCACAGCAGGCTTCTCCATGATGTGCATGGAGTTGCCCACTGGAGGATGTGTCCTCCACTTAACCTGCCAAAACAGCTGTAAAATGATCAGCTTTCTGGCTTTGCATCCAAATTGAACTTAAAAAAGAACCAACAAAAGAGAGTTCTGTAAGTGTCTTTTGCTTCAGTCATTGCCGTGCAGGCATGCCTAGCTAAAGACGGACCAATATATCAAATTAAAAAATATATAGGTGCCTGGAAATATTAATCTGGAGTATTTATCAATTGCATGAGTGTTCTGGATGATGCGCAAGCCCACATGGCCCTTCAGGCCTCTCTTCCTTGATGAATTAGATGCGTTGCTCATGGCTAAGTGCACAACCATCTTTTCTTGTTTTTCTTCCTCTGGGACCATCTGGCTTCTTGTATACCCTGCCAGGCTGTTGGCATCAGATTCACTGTAGTTTCCATCCAGCATCATAGTTTTTGAATGAGGTATTCCACATGTACATGGAAACTAGGAACACAAACAAGAAACACAGCTGAACACTGGAAGAACGCAATGGCAACAGAAATGGTGCCTTTCTTTTAACAGACAGTTTGTAAACAGTGGAGCTTGAAATTTTAGTTGAAATACTGTAACCAAAAAAAAAAATCACTTTTTTAAACAAAACATCATGTTTTTTCCTTGTGTTCCGAAAGAAAAAGTTGTGGTTTAGATACAGTGCTTTGACAAGCAGGTTCAGAAAAAAATAGAAAAAGTGCTTTTGCAGATATAAAACCAAAATGGTTTTTTAGCTAGCTCTGTTCAGCCTTTCTGTCTTGAGATTCCTTGTTATGCATTCTTTGTGCTTACAAATATTCGAAGGCAAGATACAGTTTTATCTGTGTCAATGGGTTATTCAGTACATGTTATGGAAAAAGAGCCAAGTTCTGTTTCACAGATAAATGTATTTCCTGTGTAAAACTGGTTTTAAATGAAGGCAAGATTCAGTTAGATGTCCAGTGTAAAATCCCAGCACTGTTTAACTCAATGTCAAAGCTCACATTGATTTCAGCAGTGCCAAAGTGCATCCCACAGTGAGTACAGGTAGAATTTTGAATAGCAAATACTATATTCTCACAGTTAAAATCTGTATGTTTTCTTTCTCAGCAACACGGATTATATATTTATATGAAATAAAAATGGATTCCAAAATCTCCTTTCTGTGAGGAGTTGCTGCCTCTGATTCCCCACAAATTGCTCTGTCTGCTTTCCTCACCCAGTAACACTTTGCCCCCAGTTCCCTCTTCTGCCAACTTTGATGGTTGGGTTATTCAAGGAATTGCTTATGTAAGTTCCACTAATATAATGAAGGATACATACACAAAAATACAGTATATTCAGGATGCTACTGGAAAACTCCACACTGAAGACTTGCTCCTCAATGTAACCAACAGCTCATATTGCTTACTGAAAGCCTGGAAAATGATTTATGAACTGTTTTCTGTGTTACAGTCATGACCAAATGCTTTGATAGCAGCAGATGGTGTTAAGAAAAAAACATGACAAGTTTGTAGCCCGTTTGCTCTAACACGTTAGTCCTATCACTCCGGGAACTTTTTGGAGCACTCCATGTGTACAGTTGAACAACTGTGTTTTAAGACATACTTTATGCAAAGCAGGTGTACATGCAAGTTGAGGGTTTTTTTTTGTTGCACAAAGAGATAAACTTAGTTTTATCTCTCTTCAAAGATAAATCCTATCCCTTATATCCTCCTCTCTCAAACAAACAAACAAACAAAAAACAACCAACCAACCAACCAAACCAAACCAAACCAAAAAAAAAACCGCAGGAAAGAATTATGTTAGGCTCTTTATCATCAACTGATGACAGGCCTGGGAGGTGGTGGGTGGAAGGGAATGCAGTTAAAGGCAGCAAGTTAATCGTTGCAGGACCCAACAGAGAAAGTATATTCTGCAGATGTACTTTTAGCCCCAAATTCCCTTGTTGCAGTTCCTTTGGTTTAATGTGCTGTGCGCTGACAGTCACCCATGTGGACAAGAGAGCCTAATGTACTAGAAGGCCACCTCCACACAGTCTTAAATCACACCTGTCTCCACAAACACATACACACAGAAGGACACTGCATAAGTTCACCCAGCAGCAATTTTAGTCTCTGTCTACATTAATAAATTAAATACTGCCAAAGAGTGTCCCAGGGTATGGGAACTTAACTGACAACACTACTAAGTGTCAGAAAGGTCTCTGGCCTCAATTTTGTCCAGGCCAACTAGCACCAAAACACTCCTGTGTATGGTTTGGGAATTAGCACGGGCACATTAAAAATTGTGAGCATAAACTTGGCTAACTGTTAGAGTATGCTTGGTCTCACAGAACAACTCTGCTAATACACATACTGCATGCAATAGAAAGACCAGATCAGCTTTAAAAAAAAAATAAAAAATGAATGAATGGCTAAACAAGATCAAAGTTTTCCTCACCTTGTCCCGGAGTTTCCTCTCCTTTCGCTCTTGCACAGTGGTCAGGTAATTCACTGCTGCGTATTCCAGCACCGAGAGGAAGACGAACACAAAACTGACCCACAGGTAAATGTCCACTGCTTTGATGTAGGAAACACGCGGCATGGAGGCATTCACCCCCGTGATGATCGTGGACATGGTCAGCACGGTGGTGATCCCTGGGAAGAACCAAGAGAAATAAATGATGCTGGTTGATCCAGTCCATAAGGCTACTCTCAAGAAAAATAGAACTATGCTCTACATAATGTCCTGGCAGATGTTTGATGTGAATTATTTGGTGATAAGTATCTCTCTTGCTGATGCAAAACTGCCCTTACTGCCTGCACTTTGTGCACGTGAAGGGCTGAGTTTCAAGGAACAACAGGGCAGCCACATCATTTTGCTGGGAACTGCATTTACCTCCTTCCTTAACCCCCAGAGTCAGGATTCCTCTCTGCACTGAGACAGTTGTTCAGCTTTCCTTTAGCCAAAACTACTTCTATTTTAACACACTGCCTAGAGTTGAGTCTGCTAAGACCAGTGGTGACAAGGACTCCTGTTTCCTAACTGTACCAGCTTGTGCCCCAGGGACCGCCAGAAAGCAGCCTGACTTCTGGCCACGGCAAAAGAGGATTTGATCTAAATCACAGGCACTATAACAGATGTGCAATGAAGATAAAATTAATACTTTTAATTGTGTGGTAGGGAAGTTTTATATTAAACAGTGCAAAAGAATGGCATTATGTTTTTACCTCTAATACTTGTCTGCAGTTCGAACTGTGGGAATTAAAAAGTTTTTAAAACCACCCTCATACTACCTATATAGTTGTGTGTATGTGTAGCTGTTTGTATGTAAATATACATATGTGTGTGTGTATATGTATATGTATTTAGATAGATATAGATAAAATTGTGCAAAATAGTATATACTTTCTTTGGATAGTCATGGAGACAAAAATATTTGCAAGTTGTCAAAGCCACTTAAGTAGAGAAATGTAGCCAAAAAGCATTCATAGCTACTTCAACCTTTTCAAAGTAGTGACCTCTGCAAATACAGTTACTGTTGTTCATTTTATCATCAGTTTCTCCCTTTTTTTTTCTCCCTTTTTTTTTTTTTAATAATATCCACTGAACAGATTCCTTTCAGTGGAGTAGACTCTTGGCTGCCTCTTCTCATATGCTTGCTGCAGTGCACAGCTTTCTAATTGAGACAAGGTGTGGGGCTAAAATACTGTTTCACGCTTTTAGTATTGGAAACCTTACATATTAAAATTCAGAGATTTTTCTTTCTCTAATCTTTGTATGGAGTAAACAAACAATTTCTTTTTATTCTCAGATGAAAGCATTTTCTCCAGCTCTGGCACAGAAAATGCTCCTCCTGATGGGTATTCAGATGTCCAAAAATGCAAAGTGGTGTGTGCAGGATTTTCAAGCCTTCTTCTTCCCACTCCTTCAAATGAGAGACATCCCCACTCCAGAACCCTCAGCCCCTCAACACAAGTCCCCCTTGGTTGATCAGACACAAACCTGTGCAGGATACTGCTCTGGATCCAGCTCTAGGCACTGATGAAAACTGTAACAGAAGCCTTAACCTCTGTTCAGGTGCTTAAACTGTAAAACATGACCCTCACTGACAGTAGCACGTGTCTCAGCACTACAGGACTGGGCAATGGGGTAAAATCTTGGCTCATTGACTCATGAATTATGAAACCTCTCTTCTCTGCCCACTTTTCTTTTTTAAACCACAGCTCTCTCTGTCCTGAACTAAATATAGATCAGGAAGATTGCTTGGCAATGACGGACAAACTGCAAGTTTTGCAAGATATTGATCATCAAATAAGAGACAGTTGCTTCCCAAAAAAGCTTTAACCATCAAAATGACCAGTTCCCTTTCCTGCCCAAACTTTCACATTCAAAGATTTTCACACAGTCAGGATTGCTCTTACCCAAAGAGACTCTGGCAGGTACTGCTCTGCGGTCGATCCAGAAGGACACCCAGGACAACATGACCATCAGAGTGGCGGGGAAGTAGGTCTGGAGCAGGAAGAAGAAGATGTGCCGGCGTAACGTGAAGTTTATGTAGAGGCGATTGTACCAACCTGTGAGAAAGAAGGAAAGGCAGAATCAGTGAGAGCAGCCTGGATGGCAGGTACAGCAAGGCAAGATCTTCCTTTTGATCTTTTGTTTCTAAAGGGCAGAAAAAAGGGATACTGATCTTTCAAAACATGGGTTGTCCAGACAGTGGAGACTGCATTTCAGTGAAACACAATCCCACAGGAGACAAGTGCAGGAGGAGTTAGACAAGACCCTTCTCACTAGCAGTCAGTACAGCATTAGCAGTAGTTTTAGCAATAGCAGCAAATCAGAAAATTCCAATACCTGTGCTACTGTAGAAAGCTAGTCTTGATGTAGTGTGGAATTTTTGTATCAAAAACTGAGACAAAGAAATCTTCTCATCCGTTTTCAGAGATTCATTCCCATTTTTCCAATACAGCATCAGATCTTCATCAGTGTAAGCATCTTAGGCAAAGAAAAAAAAAACAATACAGTATGGTTTTAGCGTGGAGGAAAAAAGAAAAAAAAAAAAGATTAATAGATCCAGAGAACAACAGAACAACAGATTAACAAACAGAAAGCCGTCTTTAATGTGAAGCAATGCCACAAAAAAAAAGTTTTCTAACAACAGTGAGTGAAAATGATCTTACCATATGATATACCAGGGCAACAACAAAAACAAAACAACAGGGCATCCTGATGCGGGGAAACACATCCTCTTTTTACCCTGTGCTGGTGAAACTACAGGGCAGATGGTACTTTTCTGAGCATCACATATCAAAAATCGCAGACAAAGTATTGCTAACTCATGAGAGTAACTCAGGAAATAGCTATGGGTTAAATGGCTGAATTTAGAGGAATGGGGAAATGCAGACACCTCAAGCTGTCTTGGAATGATAAAGGCAAAAATGACAGGTATGATTTGAAGCAAAAATCTAGAAATGTTTGAAGACCGTAAGTGAAAAACTTAAGGAGTCATTTGATACGTTCGGTGGCAGGAATGGAGAATGAAGGGGTTGTCAGGATGGCTGGGTGCTGGAGCACAAGGTGTAGGAGGATGCCACAAAATCCAAAGCTGCATCAAGGGATTTTTTCCGAGCAAGTAAAAGGCAACTTTCTCATGATGAGGGCAGTCAAACATTTGAATGTGTAGCACAGAGAGGTTGTGGAACCCCTATTACTTTGCAGATGTTTAAAACCCAACTAGACACAGCCCTCAGAAAGCCACTCTAAAGTTCTCCCTGCTCTGACCACCATGTTGGACTAGCTGGTTTCATTATCAACCTAAAACTCTTCTCCAGTGTAAATTACCCCGTAATTCTGTGATTCTGTTGTTGCTAAAGGAAAATTTCAGTTAAATGGCTGAGAAGACCTCAAAACATTTAGACATTAGTCTTGGCACACCCTGGAGAAAGTTTACAGAACAACCATGAAAATTTTACTGTTCAAATCACTTTCTCCACAGAAAACTCCTTCCCAAAGAAGCTGACCCCAAGCCACAGAGTTTGCAGGATCACAATTATCATACATTAGCCATATTGTGGATGAAATTTAGAGAAAATCAATGATCATTATATTCTGCTTTGTGCTGTGACACTTGAAGGCACCAGCTTCCAGTCAGAGGCAATGAACAGAACACAACTTCTCCTCCCAAATTTCTCATCAGCAAGCTGTTGAGAACCAGTATATGTTGAACACTTCTATTGACATTTTTGTGTGTGTGTGTGTGTTTTTGAAAGTGCCATCTACCAAAATTCATACAAGAATGCTTTCCTTGCAAATTCCCCTGTCTTGCAGCATGAGGCCCAGGCCAATACAAGCCAATAAGTTAATATGAATACTATCGGTGACTTTGGTGAACTTTTTTTTCAGGCTTTAAAATAGACTGTATTCTGAAACATGTCTGGTTTATGTGAGTACAGCAGCTCTGGAGCACGCCTAGCTAGAAACACAGGTACAACGTACAGCTTTCCAGCTCCAGAGAACACGTCTGCGAGTCCAGGGGGAAGCGGCTGAAGTCCATGTTGCACATTGCTGTCACTGTGATCCTAGAAGGCAAAAATGAGAAAGGTTGTTTTCTATGAGGAGAAATGAAGGAAGAACGTTAACACACACAGGCAATTTTACATCTTTAAAGCCAGCAAAAATCCACAAGAAAATGCCTAGCAACTCTTCAAGTACAAGGGAGATAAATTATATGCAGAAACTCCAGTGGAAACTGTAATTTCAATACCTGTCAAGGAACTAAAGCACAATCTTGGACGTTACAGTAATACTAATGTCAATACAGATATTTCCACCATGTTTTATATCCAACTATTTCCCTAGAAGGCAACAACAAAAGAATAATTTCACCATTTACATTTAAGATCCCCTTATGTCCAGTTTGCTTAAGGGTTTCCTCATTTTCTCTTTGATCACTCTCCTCCATAGTCACACCAACAACAACCCAAACCTGAGGAACATGGCCAACCTTATTGCAGGCCAAAAACTTCATCTGGTATAGATATTATTAAGGCAAAAATGGTTTATTTCTGTCCTCAGACCGATTCTTTATATCTGTGTGGTGTATTTCTGTGGCAGGGGGTGTAAGATGGGTGCAGCTGTATTTCAAGGCATGAGATTTGCCTCTGTTAAGTTCACATCTTAGTTAAAGAGCTGCAACAATCACAGCTCCAGTTTTTAAATCTGAGTCCACTTGTGCATGACTTTGTGTAACAAGTTTTTCAGTGGGTTGGTGAACTTGCTCTAGTGGACAGTTTTGCAGAGGAGCTCCGAGCTTAGTAGGGGCAAATCAGCTGTGAGTCATCGTTTCAGAAGCTGGCTTATTTTGGCTGTGACCATTTTCTAGATTCATTGCAGATGTCTATAAACAACTGTTCTTCTGTTCAAGGGTCTGTGATCCAAAGCCTAATCTTCCCTATGTTCTCATCACCCCTGAAAACCACATGCTGTTCCTTTTAACTATGAACTAGAGCAGAGTTTTGCCATATGAGCCAAACGTAAAAACTTCTGTGTGGTACCTTTGTCCTTATCTGGTTCTAATAAAATGGACAACATCTTAGTTGAGTTGTGAGCAGTCAGACCTTTCATGCAATAAATGGCTTCCAAAGAGGGAAAGTGTTCCTAGATGTTTGGACAAGGTGGGATTTTGTAGCTCAGGAGGACTGGGCAAAATGGAGTGTCCTTATAGTGCATCTCTCTTTCTTACGCTTGTTTCTTTGTGGTTTTAATAATTTGTCAAGGGTTTTTCAAATAAATTAGAATTGTATTTGGAATACGGATCCAGTGAACTTTAGAGCACGCAGGCTTGGTGGGATATTGTCCTAATTAGGAAGCTATCATACACTATGCTTATTCTTTCAAAAGAAATAGCCCCCTGAATCAAATAAATAAATAAATAAATAAATAAAAACACTTTCATAGCTTTTGAGAAATATTTTACCATAAAGTGAGTAAGTTCCAGACAGGTCCTAGAAAGGAAATCCTTGTGCCATGAAACATTAAAAGGTCACTGCACATTGAGGACAATTTTCCTGTCCTGGGGAAATGTGCTTTTGTCTGGGTTCTTAGGTTTTCTCCGCTGGCAGTGTATTTTTCTTTGCATCTTTTTTTTCCTTTCAGATGAAGGAAATATAATCAGCTGGGCTGTGCCTCAAGAGTCTTCCAGCCAACAAATCTACTAGAAAATTGGGGACTCCAGTGTGTCTTTAATGCTGCTGCTTCAGCTTCAGTAAACTTAAACCTTTACATCGACATAAAAACTCACAAAAAACTAACAAACAAACAAAAAACCTTTTTCCAGACAAACAGGAAGCACAATAGGATAATTATAGAGGTCACCATCTGGTACATCAGCAGCTTCCAGTTTAATCACACACTGACCCCAGGACGAACATCCCTGCTTGCCTAAGCCTTCCTCTGACTGCACAGACTTAGGGGAATGCTTCCCTCGGGGAGATTATCCTGTTACTGCCCACAGCGTGGTTTCTCGCAGCATCCTGCAAAGCATCTGGTACTGGAGATGCTGGAAACGGGGCTCTGCATCAGCTGTGGGAGCAGCAGAGTCAGCAGCAGCAGTCTTGGTGGTCGCCACAGCCACGTCGGGAGCAAAACTGACAGCAAAGACCCGGGGAGTGTCCAGGAACCACGGGGCCGTGCCCTTACCTCATGCTGTAGAGGACGTGCCCATCGGGGAAGACTCGCAGCATGATGTTGTCCGTGGTCGTGTCGTGAATGAAGGACCTTTTGGAGTGCACGAAGAAGACATCCGGGACCCAGATCTTCTTCACCAGCCTGCCGTCGAAGGTCATGCTCTTGTTGGTGGTGCTGGGAAATGAGAGGCGCTCATCCTTCCAGTAGTGCCTCAGGTACAGGGTCATGGTGAAGTCCTTCAGGAAAGAGGGAGAGAACCAGAAAGAGGGCTGTCAGTGCTGCTTTTCACATCTAAAACACACCGGAAAGGAAACTCACTCCCACCAGGCAGATGAAATCCATCCCCTCTGGACTTCTGTTTATTTTCTGGAGCAGCGCTCGTTGTGAATAGATAGTCCTGACAAAATAATTTCGGCCAAAACAAGACATAAAGCCACTGCACTGTAGCAGTCCTAAAGGAGACACAAACAAGCCCCAAGAGAAGCACTGCCCTGCTGGAAGGATTCTTCAATCCCCGCAAAATTATCTTCAAGGACTATGGCCCTGCGAGTATGTTGGAGAGGAAAACCTTTCGCAATAAGCTTAATGGTCAGGCTAAATGCTATGTAACTCATCCCTGAAAGAACTGAATTGTTGCAAACAGCAGCCGAGCGGGGGAACTGTTTTCCCCACCAAACAAGCGTATAAATAAAGCTCTCTGTTAAGCTCATCGAGGGGGCAGGAGCTGCAGCCACATGAAAGAAAACATCTGTTTGTTGATCCCAACCTGGCAGCTGCTGCTTTCAGAGCTGCATTTACTCCTTTATGCCGAGAGATCAAATACACTTTTTTCTTTATATTCCCAATTAAGCAAGTGGTTACGGGAGCTGTAGCTGTCAGTCCTGGGCAAGCAGCAGCCCAGGCTCAGATCTCTTCCTAACCACTCAGCAAATGCATTTTAAAACCACCACCACCTCCTCCTTTTGCTGACGACAAGCCACCATTTAACCCAACTTTCCATTTCAGAGGGCTTCTCTGGCAACAGTCTCACACTGCCTATGGGTTTTTCAGGAATATATCAAATATATCAATATATACACATTTGCAAAGCTGGCAGACACCCCAGCTTCCTCTCTGACCACAGTGGAGACCCACCAGAGGGTCACTTCTGCTCGCCCACATGCACATCCCCACCACAGCAGACTGGGATATTTGGTGGGATATTGTCCTACTCAGGAAAATTGCATCCTCCATCTCTGCTTCCCGAAGGGATACTGCCTGCTCCCATTCCCTACCAGACACTGGCCACCTTCCCCTTCCAACCACAGTCCCAAAAAAACCATTTCCAAACATCTCCAGCAACTGCTGCTCCCAGCAGGGCTTTGTTAGGACTGAGGACTTTGACTGGAGGAGTCAGCCTCGGGGGCTGGGGGAGGAAAGCTCATCAGCTTGGCCACAGCTGGGAAGATGGACAGCAAGGAAGAGGCACGACTGATGATTTCATAGGAGTCCGTGCCATTTACACAAGAAGGATAAAAGGGGTAAGCCCCTGGCTGTGATATGGACGGACAGAGGGACGCAGTGCCTTGGGGGCCTCCAACCGATGGGTGTTTTCTTGCAGCATGAGTCAAACAAAGCTGCTTGCAGTCACTGGCAGCTTGTTCCCTTCTGACCAGCATGCATGCTAGGTACAAACTGAAACAAGGGGGTTATTTCACAGCCCATGAGTAGGAAAGTCCCTTAGGAAACAGGTTTTGTAGAGAACCAAGAGAACGATAAATACCTGCTGGAGGTACAGTGAGCATCCAGTGAGCCTTGCATTTGGCAGCACATTTTGTGTTTGTGCCATGCTCTGGGCAGCCTTGAGAGCATCCCCCACTATCACTTATCACTGGTCCATCGGTGCTGGATGGACCAGTACCATTTTTAATACCACATGCTTTAACCAGCCGTGGCTGCTTTCTTGCACTGTCTTTCAGGTGCAGCAGGTTGTAGATGATGATACTTCAGTCTGGTTGCTTCTTGGCACCAAAGCTGCGGTAGGCAAAGGCTGCCTGACCAAGGCCAACCAATTTCTAGGACCACTAACCTTCAGAGGGCTTCAGACAAGCCCTGCCTACAGTGTGGAGATGGGGAGAGCAGCCTGGTGCAGACACAGCCAGCCCAAATCCCTGCCCATGCGGACAGCTTGCTGTCCTCTCCGCAAACACCCACGCACCTGCTGGGACAGACCGCTGGAAAAAACAAACTAAGGTAACCCAGGCTGACCTTGCAAGGCGTCCTTCCACCCCAAATGCAAATCAGCAACTGCTGTGGAAAGTGCTTGTCCTGCGCTGGGAAAATGGGATGCAGAGTTATTGTAGACAGCTAAGGGAAAGAGAGCTGACCTCACAACTTTCTGACAGGCAAGATTTCTGCTGAAATCAGACGCTCCTAAGAGAAAACACTGAAAGCTATTTGCTTGCACTACATAGGACTCTGTGCTGCTGTGACATTATCCTGATACATTAATGCTCCAAATCTTGCAACAGCCTTTTCCCGTGCTTGCAGCTCCCTCCCATATGCTTCATTGCGTGCATCCCCCAAACTCTCTCTTTCAATAGCCAGGCAGGCAAGCCCCGTTCTTGTGATGAAGATGTAACTGCATTGCAATAGCAACCTAAAGCTCTTCCTTGAGGTCATCATATTTTGCCTGGACACCTCCAGATAGGGCGCCCAAGAACGAGGAGGAAACAGCAGGAGGAGGAAAGAACCAAGAACCTTCCTCTTCTCCTCTATGTTCCCCTTCCCACTTCCCTTTCAGTCTTTTTATTCCACTTCCTATATCCAAATCCAACCAAACAAAATGAAAATGCTTGCTCCTTTCACTAAAAACACCTTGAAACCTGTTGAGGGTTAAACTGCCTATATCGCTTCCTTTTTTTAAGTAATAAAAACCAAAGATACTGAATCGCAGCTGAACTCGGTACAAATTTCGTGAACAGGGATGGTGACTGAAGAGTTATTCCCCCACACCAAATTCCAGTTGGCAGAAGTGGTTCAAGCTCCCCACTGACGGTTCCCAGCCATGTGTCCCAGCAAGGTTACTCCTAGTGATGAAGACGCAGAGGCAGCTCATTATCATCTATGATACCAATTTATTTTTCTAATGCACCTCCTCGAATCATGCATTTGAAGCAAATGAACACAAAGTTTCCCTAAGGAAGAAAGCTCTTGCAAATAGCATGGCTTACATGAACTTGACCATACACTTTCAAATATTCATGTGCAGCTGTTTAATTTTTTAGTTGTGATAGAGTCTTCATAACACTGATTATTCTCCTATTTACAGTCCCTTTTTCCTTTGTAGTTTTAATCTTTATCTGAAGGTACAGAGATAAGCCTTTAATCACCATCTGGTTTTAGCAAGTCTCTTCGTATTTGCCAAACGCCGCCATCACTTTCATGTGACCAATAATCTGAAACCCGTTGAATTTCAGGTGGGAGGGACTTTTTGTGGCTAGGAATAATCGAGCCTTAAAAGAGGATTACGTACCATGTCAACCTCAGAAATACTGTCCAAACTTTCAACTTGCACATCCACCCCAACAGGAATTGCAGGGCCTGTAGGAGAATGAGATTTATATATGTAAATAACTATTCTTTTACATCATCTGCATTTAATTAGCACTACAAGGTAGCATGCAAAACATTTCTGAGCTTATGGTATACTTTCCTGCCCATGATTATTGAAGAGGGGGCCAGGGAGCAAAGTCAGTGAATAACAGCAGTGCGAGGCCCTTGTGCAATGCTCAGTTCCCTTCCCCTTAGCATGCACTCTGTCCAGGTTGGATAAAATATCTGCATTTGTTTTTAAAAGCTGAGCCATCTCATTATAAATTTTACATCTTTACGCAAGCAAATTTAGCCCCAAGAACAGGGAGCTGAGAGGGAAAAGGTGCAAGCAATGAGATCTTCCCTGTGGGTTTCTCATTTCTTAACAACACATGCCACATTAATCTCTCAAGGGCCCATCACCATTTTCATCCTTACGACCCACTGAAGGTGTTAAGAGTTTTTCGCAGCTGTCCTAAAATTAGCAACCAGAGAATTCACAAAAAGTAAATGAGCAGAAAGCAGCCCAAAATAAATGGAAAATCCTCTGCTCCTAGAAACCTTGCATCAAAATTTCACTGTAGACTGCTGCAGCTCTGCAGACACGTGTGGGACTTGCCCAGCAGAAACGAGGCATCTAAGAACTATGGTGGCCTTCATGAAGGTTTGCAAGGATTTTTAGGACTTAAATGTTGAGCCTGGTCAGAAGCTACATGATAAGTAAGAGGGACCACAGTCCTCTTCTGGTTCTAGATCAACATTTGCCCTGAGACTGGCATAGCAGAGCCTGCTGCATGCATTTAGCTACAGCAGCATCTTCCTCAAGACCATTTCCATGCTCTGTATACACCATACACCTAAAGGCAGCTGAAGAACTGCTGTGCTGAGAAGACAGTGGACTCTTGCAAGCTGCCATCCATTTTGCTCCCATATCTGCAGCAGTGCACGCAGGCGCCTGCGCATCTCCTGGGCTTTTGAGCAGAGCCTTACGTTCTCCTCTGCTGGAGGAGAAGGGAGTGCCAGCCTGGATTCAGGAGGGAAAGGGAAAAAGCAAAGCCCATGAGACAAGGTGATTACTCCTGCTGTCCCTGATGCAGACTTTGCTGGGGCTTTGATAAGCCAGCCTCACCAAATTACAGCAGAGCATGCCGACGGTGACACCATCCCCCTTCCACACACGCAGCTCACACGCTATATCTGCACGGTCCATTGGCACTGGGCTGGGTACAGGCAGACTGAAGAAAGCCCTGTGAAGCAGGATCAGGCTCCTCAGCACCACCAATCCCAATTTAAGTGGCTGCTGCCCCTGGCAGTGAAGCTGAAACACGGTCAGCCCAGCACTTTCAGATGACTCCTAAATGCTTACAAATGCCTGCATGTCACAGTCAGACACACTGCTGTGCACTTCGTGCTTGAAAACATGCCAGCAAACATTTGTTTTTTCCTATTCACATCTTGGTGGTATTTCTTCAAGCAGAAGAGGGTTTGCAAGAAACATTTACTTTTCACAGTCCAAGAGTGACAATTCAGGCTGGTCAAATCTGAGCAGCTGATGAGGATAAATTCCAGCTAATCAGCACTGGTGTGTTTCTCTGGAACCCAGAGACTTCTCTGGGATTTTTCGCTCCAACATGACAAGCCCATCTTGCTCCCTTTCCCAGCTCCATTTTAGTTGCTTATACACAAGGAATCACTGGAGGCCGAGGAAATTGTCTCCCTGTCCGTATTCGGTTCTCTTTCTCCCACATAATCCCTGAAACTGGGAAAACCCACAAAGCCCTTGCCTGCATCAGGTGCTGAAACGCAGACGTGGTGTCACAACTGCTTCCAGCAGCAGGGCTGAGAAGTGCTGATGTTTTTCCTCTTTTACACAAGGCTTCAGTCTACGAGTGCTCATTTAACAGGTAGGAACAGGTCCCCAGATTACACCAGTGACAGCTTTCAGAGGAGGGTGAAGTCACACAGAGTGTGGCTGAACTCACCAGCCCACAGAAAATTAACCCATCCAAAACCAACATCACGAGCAACAAGTGGACTATTTTCTTCTGAATCAGTGACTTGAGTCAGCTCTGGGAAAGACCTGCCAGGTGCCCAAGCTGGCCACTGGGGCCAGAGGAGACAAGCATGGGGGAAGACGAGGGTCAACAAGCCTTCTGTCTGGTGGCACTGGCTCAGCTCCTTATGAGCCAGTCCATGCCTGCTAGGCCAGGAAATGTGCCCAATTCCTACCAATCTGGCCACAGGACATGAGGGCTCATCAGCCATTGGGTTCCTTCTCAGTTTGTCATAACTCATCAGAGAGAGGCAAATCCACGGCAAAATCAGAGATCTTTTCCTTGGCACCCTTGTCACGAGTCCTCCTGACTTGCTCCTTGCCTTGGGAGGAGAAATGTCTTAGGTCCCCTGTAGCTGTGTCATTCCCAGCGTGCCATCCCGCAGACAATGACCAGCACCTGACCCTTCTGCCACACCATAAATTTGTCATCTCCTGGTGTGGCCGGAGATAGCAGTGGCTTCATTAAGTGGAAATACTGTGCCAATAGCTCTGTCCTCTTCAGTCGAGTAGTTGTGGAGGAAGATAAGCCTTAACAAGCAATTGAGTTCTCTGAGGGTTGTTTTTAAGGAGTCAGTTTATTACTTCTGGTCCTTTCAGTTCACCTAAGAAGTGACGTTACATCTCACTACAAACCCTGCCTATCTTACACCCCACAGCTTCCAGACTGCAAGAGGCACTTTCTGCGTGTGGATGCTTAATTTAGCCTTCTTTCAGGAAATTGCCAGCCATCCAAAGTCTATTTACTGCTGCAATTTCCACGCTTGACTGAGCGCTAATCATAGACTTAAAAACAGAAAGAACACCAACAACAGAAGAACCCTGCCACGTTGGTACTTACTTGTCCCTCTCTTCTATTCCTTCCCTATCTGCACTTGAAGATAAAACACCATGTCCATGTTCAGAAGAGACAATTCTCTTTTTTCATGTTCCTGCAACAAATGCTCAGCTCAGCTCCTAGATAAGCAGCAGGTACCTCATTGCAAGAGAAAAGTCCAAGGTTCAGCCTGAAGCTGCCATGACAATTTATTATTTACAGTTTGTTAAAATGAAGTGAAGCCAGTGTACAGTTGAACAGTCTGGAAAGCCTTGGAAAGAAGAGACTTGAGGCTGGGTTAGGTGTGTTGTACATCAGTGAAAGTGGTTTTACTTTTTTCTTCCCTGCAATTAACTATGAATTTGATGGATGATAAAACAGGGAGTAGAACAGAGATGGAAAAATTGTTTGAACTCTGTGCTCAAACATGAAACCCTTAACTCAGTACAAAGATGACACTGTAGAACTTACTGATCAGTGGAAATGTTTACTCTGCCTTTCTTTAGCACACTCCTACTACAAGCAGCAGGAGAAACCATTGGTTTTCCCTTCTCCCTACTCCTCTTTCAACACGTGGGTCCAAAGTGATGAGAAAGCACATAAACAGGAAGAAGGGGGTGCTGAGACTCCGAGACCCCATGGAGGAGTCTGTAACAAGAGGCTGGGCTGGGCAGAGTGAAGGACAATTCACCAATTCCCTTCACCAGGTGATGGCTATAACTGATAATGATAATTAATGCGAATGACGATTGATGCTAACTGCTGTCAGTGTTACTGCAAGGGTGAGAGGAGGAAGATGGTGCTTGGGGAGCGAAAGCAAGCAGGCGGCACAAACCATCAGAGGATGCACTGTGCAAAAGGAGCGGCGTGCAGCACAAGCTAACTTGTGTAGGCAGAGAGGGGGGAGTGAGAGACAGAACATCAGGCACGCGAGGGATATGCACTTCTCTTACTGGTACTCTGGAGGCATCCCTGCAACTCCCCCCAGTTCAGCCCGCAGAGGAGATGATTTATAAAGTTTGCACTTGCTCAGGTTGTACGGTGTCTGCAATCTAAACTGTTTGACCATTGGGGCTCTAGGTTCTTCCCCAGATTCCTCACCGAAAGGATGCCATAAAGGATGACTAAACTGACAAAATCTCTTTATTGGAAGGGAGCAGAGGATGAGGAAGGTGTGAATGGGAAGGGAAAAGAATAGCTGAGATTGCACCTGGCACACTGAGCAGGTATACGGAGGACAAGTAACTTGGATTATAGCACCAGAAGGAAAAAAGTCTTCACCAGCTAGTGTTTACTTGTCATACACAATATTTAGTCTTTTTTTTTTTTTTTTTTTCTTCAGAGAGAGGAAATACAAAGGGATCAGCTTGGAGATTGCAAGCAGGAAAAGACCTGGACAGTGTGACACTGGAAGAATCTCAAAGCTCAGGTTCCTGTTTAGCACAAGTGCTGCTGGGCAGGAAGCTAAATGGATCCATTGCAAAAGTGGTGGATTTAGCTGAAAAGAGGAAGCAAGGCTGCTTTGCTCAAAGCCTGCAGCTCAGCAAAGTTTGCAGAGCATGTTGAAGGGTCTCTGAGAAGCGTCAGCCAAATTCATGGAGTTATTCAAATTAAACATGAGTTCAAGTATTTATAGATCAAGGTCTAGGGATAAATTGTATAACCTTGACATTTCTTCCAGAAAAAGCATACATATCAACATCAGTCATCTCCATCACTGTCCACAGCAATATCTTGCATAACACAAATCCTAATTCAGCAGGACTGATACAGCCAGAAAGAAGAAGAACAAAAAAAAAAAAAGTCAGACTCTTACTTACAATACAGAAATGAACCCATCTATCCATCTATAAAGTATTCCCCTTGCATCTCAAACACAGCACAGTGGCAGCTTCTAAGCAACCTCAAGACACTCATGCAAGTCATCAGCAAATTTGACAATATTAACATCAAAAATTGAAAATTAGACATCATCTTTTTGAAGAAGATATTTACATTTGCCCGTTGAGAGGGGATTTAAGTGACCTGCAGCACAAATTGAGGCTGATGAGAGCACTTAGCATTTACTTGTGATATGTCTTCTCCTGTGAAGACAGGCTGAGGGAGCTGGGGTTGTTCAGCCTGGAGAAGAGAAAGCTCCGGGGAGGCCTCATAGGGGCCCTCCAGTACCTATAGGGGGCCTCCAGGAAAGCTGGGGAGGGACTCCGTCAGGGAGTGGAGTGATAGGGCAAGGGGGAATGGCTTTTAACTAAAAAAAGGTAGGTTTAGATTAGACATTGAGAAGAAATACTTCACTCAGAGGGTGGTGAGGCCCTGTCACAGGTTGCCCAGAGAAGCTGTGGATGCCCCATCCCTGGAGGTGCTCAAGGCCAGGCTGGATGGGGCTTTGGGCAACCTGGTCTGGTGGGAGGTGTCCCTGCCCATGGCAGGGGGCTGGAATTAGATGTCTGTAAGGTCCCTTCCCACCCAAACCATTCTGTGATTCTATGATATGACAGAGCCCCATTACACCCCATCACTGTAGATGTACACCTTCCAAAACTGCCCCAGTAACATCTTATTTCTCTAAATTCCCTCATGACAGTGTCTTTGCCTCATGCCAAACTTGGGTATTAGAAGGATACTGAGGAGCCAGCCTGTCAAGGTGTTTGTGGCTTTAAAGGCCTTTATTTCTTTGCCACGCTCACAACCTGATATCCTGAGGACCAGTGGTGAGAGCACTCCCTCATTTCTCTTCCCTCTGCAGAAAGGTGCTGCGTTTTGTGACCTACTTTCAGCAAAAGCCACTAAACGTTCAGCTTAGGTGCTGTCTGTAGCAAAGATCCAATACAGAAGACCTTTACAGAAGACTGCCTTTGCACCTGCATTCAGCGGTCAGATGAGGAGAACGGCCAACCCAAAGCTCAGACATAAGCCACCATTTTGGGTGGGTCAGTGGTCAGATGAGGAGGACAGACCAACCCAAAGCTCAGACACAACAAGCCACCATTTTGGATGGATTCTGACACCAAGATGACTTTGTGGCTTGATTCACCTTGCAAAAACTCCCATTTGAATGCCAAACTCTGTCCCGGGTTACACAGAACATCCAGTCTGGGGCTAACCTCTCGAGGGAGCACAGAAAGTTTCCACAAGTCCCGTTGAGGAACAACTTCAGAAGGTGTCTAATGTCAAAGCCTGTCACATCCCAGCGTCTCAGCCCCTAAAACCACCCACTGAGGAGCAGGAAGAAAGCTGCAAAGGGCCAGTCAGTTCCCCACACAGCAGAAGCAGACGCTGGCCACAAACATGATGTTTATTTTTTTTTTAACACTGTTAAAAAAAATGGTTTTGGAAGATTGGGGGAAACGTGCCAACCACCGTGAAAAATGCCTGGAGACAGTTTTCCCCTCTTGTTATGAGACTAAAGCTTTGTGACATCTCTTTCATTTATCTCTTTGGCAGTGTTTTCAAAGGCTTGGTGTGTTTCTCTGAGACGGTCTCTCCGTCCCCTCCTCTATCTGTGAAGGACTGAGGCAGACTTAGGCCCCGAGATAAAAATATCTACATGTGAAACAAGCGGGTTTGAGACTTTTTTCTGCTGCCAGGGATTTTGCAAATGCCTGAAGTCTTATAAATGTTCCTAAGAGATCCACAGGCTGTAAAAGTCTTCAGGGTTCCTGCGTGTTTGTGTATACATAACACACGTGTGTGTGTATTATGTCTGGGGCCTTCATGCACCCAGCAGCTGCCACATGGCTCGCCGATGGCCTGTCACTGAGGGAGAGGTGAGTTTTATTCCAGCCCTATGGTGTCAGTATTCGTGACACAAACCCCAAGTGAACGGATGATGCTTCATTCACCCCACCCTTCATCCGTCCTGATGGAAATACTGCCCACAGAGGGCAGCGAGGACAGGCCGATGGTAGGCTATCAGGCTACGAAGAAATGTGATAAAAGTACAGCACGGGGCTGCTCCTAGGCAAAGAAGATACAGCTATTTTAAGTATCATCTAAAGCTGCTTATTCACAAGCTCCCTGTAAAATATGAGATGTCATAGATGAAATGCTTAAAATGGATGTTCAAGGAAGGCAGCAAAACAAACATTTACATAATCTTTAAATATTAATATTTGTAAATAATACCTGAACATCTGCTAGCTCGTACAAGGTCACTGACATGGAGATAACTCCCCAAGGGTCAAACCACACACAGTCTATTTTAGGCTACGGAGACTACTTTGAGCACCAGCAAAGCAAAAATCTTTGTCATTTACCACTGTACCCAATGGCCTGCCTCTAATGGGCTGAGAGCAGGCGGGACAGCGGTGCTCACTGGGCTGTTAACAACACAACTTACACAACGCTCGCCTGCTCGCTGGCTCTTCACAAAAGGTAGTCGTTCTTGAAAAGCCTTTCGCTTTCCTCTAATGTTTTTCTTCTGTTTCGTCTCGCACAGCCTGGTCACAGCTGTGTTGGGCTGGCTGCTTGCTGGCTGCCCTCTGCAGACCAGCAAGAGTCACCGTGGGCATGATAATGCAGCTACAGGCTCCATCCCCTTTTTAAAGCTCAGTCATGAAGTTGTAGGCTGATCCACCAAAAATTTTGGAGGCTAACAGCAGTACATTATTTCACCAAGCTTCAGAACCATCACATTTACAGTACTGGAAATTTTTGATGGTCTAACATCACTCACAATTTCCTTATGATGTTATTTGTTTGTTTTTTCCAGTTGAGCTGCTTTTTCCCACTTGGAACTTAACATCACAGCCCCAGTGCAGCTCCACTGGGACGGACTCTCCGTTAGGCCATGGTGCCTGAGCTGCCCTCAGAGAGCAGAAGATGTCCCAGGGCAGTGGCCAGTTGCAGTCACACGTGTCCCACGGGCTCTTCTACACCACTGCTGCGGTACAAAGGCCTTCTTTCCACGTGCAGGTCAGACTACAGTTTGAGTGGCATTACTGCAGCAAAAAACTGAAGGAACTCACAGTGCATAGCAAAACACCTCGTGTTAATGTCTGCTTGGTGTCAGCTGAGCACAGAGATAATCCTCATGGGCTCCGTGACACTGAAAAACAGTAAAAATGTGGTATTTGCAGAAGTACTGTGCAGTGATGACACTGGACATGAAAACCTACACCATCAGCACAGCAGAACAAAACCCCTCATCATCCCCTAGGGTCCCAGCATGGCTGAGGTTGGAAGGAACCTCTGGGGGTCATCTTGAACATGCCCCTGCTCCAGCAGGGACACCCAGATCAGGCTGCCCAGGACCACGTCCAGGTGGCTGTTGAAGGTCTCCAAGGAGGAGGCTCCAACACCTCTATGGGCAACCTGTGCCAGTGCTCCGACTCCTGCGCAGTAAAGAAGGGCTTCCTCGTGTTTAAATGCTGGCTCCTGGGTTCTAGTTCGTGCCCATTGCCTCTTGTTTGGCCACTAGGCGTCACTGAGATGAGCCTGGCCCCATCTTCTTTGCACCCCCCCCCCTTCAGGTATTTCTATACATTGATGAGATCCCCCCTGAGCCTCCTCTTCCTCAGGCTGAACTGTCCGAGCTATCAACGTTTTCTCATTGAAGGAGGTGTTCCAGTCCCTTCATCACTGGGATGCTCACAGCATCCCAATCTCTAATGATTTGGTTTTCTAATGTTTTTGAGGCATGTGCTTTGAAGCTCTTCTCTGCTGTCTGGACCACTAGAAATATTTTCTCTATATATATTTTTGTGTCTTTGTTTACCAGTGCATGGTTCTGTCCACCCAGCACCTACAACTGCATACAACCTGGCTGGAGAGGAAATACCACCACTGAGCCATGATCTCTCTTTCCCTAACCAGCTGGTGGAGAGACCCACCTTAAGCAGCACGTGCAGCCACCTCTAAAGGAGCTGGGATGCCCAGTGCCTCCAGAGCCAGCTCCCAGACCTTAGCCCAGAGGTGGATTTGCATGTCTGGCTTTGTCACCAAACCCCCCAGGGGAGATTTCCCTATATTATACCCCGAGAACAATTTAAGGCAAACTTCTACTTGGGAAATAGCAGATCAAGTTTACTACTGGTTATTTAGAACCACCTCCAATGGGCAGACTGGAATGCCACTTGCTAGTAAAGTACAGAGAAAAAAAAAAGAGAAATCTGCTGATGATGGATTTTGAACTCTGGAGTTTGGAGAAACACAAACTGTGAGCATGGGGACAGCGCTGTGCTGTCAGATCAGCACATCAGCTCTATGGGATGGCAAGCATCTCTTCTCCAGCACAAACAGGCAGGTCAGAGAAGCTCTGTTCTAAACACCAGGCGGATAATACAAATTCCTGTGGGACCAGCTGGACAGGGGAACATTGTGCTTCCTTTGAGAAGGCTGATGACAAAGGACGCAGTATCAGCCATTCAGCAAAAGCTTTAGAAAGCTGTCCTTAGCTCTGGAGAGGCTTGGTTATTGATCTAATCAGAAAAGGAGGCCAAGAAGGATTTTCTTGCTGGTGTATTACCACATTTTTCATTCAAGTACATTTTCTGGCACTCTCCTACATCTGCAGTAGCGACCTCCTACATCTGCGTAGTGACCCTAGAAAGATCAGGAGAGCACGTTCCAGTAGCTGGATACAACACAAGACAGAAGCAAAGGTGATGGAGGCCTCCCTACTGACCTTGTGGCTGCTCTTGTGGAATCCGAGACAAGATTTTGTCTGGACAAAAATACTTCATTTTTTCCTAGCAATGTGACCCACCTAACGAGCTCATTACTGCAATTCAACCAAGACAACTGGGAAGCTCATTGTGACTTCACAACTACAAGTGGACATTAAAACCTGCAGCTTGGTTATCTTCCCAAAAGAGAGAAATACCTTTTAGGAAGACTCCGGGGAACACTAGCAAAAGGAGCTTGCATTAGCAGCAGGAAGGAGTGCAGCTGCATGGAGCACAGAAGGCGATGGGGAGGGGGTGAGGCCCCTCTGAACCGCCTGGAGGTATCTCCTGAAACCACCCACATCCTCCCCATTCACACGGTGTAAGGGAGAGCCATCTGGTCACAGGAATTATTATTATTATTTTTAATAATTGAGCATGAAATTAACAGCAATGCTTTTTTTCTCACCTCCAAAAGCCGGCCGCATGGTGAAGTCATGGTCATCGACCCTGAGAAGCTGCTCCGTCTTTCCTTTCCGAGTTTTGGTCACGTCGTGGTTCTTCTTATAGATGTGGCTGGAAGAGAGAGCAGTGGCTGATTTCCCCCTGGCAGGTTTCACGGTCCCTGCTAAGGCTGTCAGCAGGAGGTGCAGCTTCGTGGGAGCAGCCCCAGGGAGGGAAGCACCGCTGTGACTTGGATAGGTACCAGTGCTACAGTACCATGAGAAAGCTGATTTTTTGGTAGGGGTCACACAGTGCCATACGTTATTCTGGGGCTATCTGCCCCATGAGTATCGGCTGCTGGTGCAGACACAGAGCTTTTTCTTTTGGCTTTAAACAGTGACAAAATCACCCATTTCCCTCCGTGGCAGCAGGAAAATAGAGTTTTTATGTAAAGAAGTCAGCAAGATACGCTTCATTTTTCTGAATATTTGGGGGGAGGTGTAAAATAATCGACTTTTTATTTGAAGATCAGAGATTATATGAGGACAATAGAATAAGGACGAAAGCAAGCCTCTGATAAAAGCCACTGAAGTGGCAGAAGTGGATAAGTAAGCAGCAGGCAGATGCTGCTTGCACTTTCAGAAAACCCCACTCAGCAGCCCTGGCCGTGCCCCAGTGGTGCAGGAAGGAGGGCTTGAACCATTAAATTCCTCAACCCCATTGCTGGGGGGCATAAGATCTGACACAGCTGTAAATATTGACACAATTAGCCACGTGTCAGCCACTTACTGAAAGTGGCTTTTATTTATTAAAAACAATAAATAAAAAGAACTATATACAAAGGGGTTAAGATGCATTCACCTGTGTGGGAGGAATATTACTGTCTGATAAGGAACAAATATCTTGGAGGAAAAAATGAAGGGACTACTCTAACAGGTACAAAAAGTGAGAGTAAATTAGGATTTCAATCTTGATCAAAAATTCAGACCTTACAAAACAATCTCCACTCTTATAAACATGGCTGTGGGAAGCCTGTGCATGTGCTCAGGAGTCATTAAAATACAAATCATGATGCATTTTTTGGAAAACCCAGGGCTGCTGACAAAGCAGTCCACCCTGCTGCTCCTGCAAGTTGTCATCGATGAACGATCGTACCGTGTCTGCTCAACTTTAACCACCGTGGAAAGACGCCATAGTGGTGAGACACTGCCCAGTGCAACCTCTCCATCCAAAGAGTGAAAAATAAACAACAGGAACAAAGCAATAAACACTCTGATAAAACTTTGGACCACATGCTGTACAAAAAACGCTGACAGCATCGTAAGGCCATCGTGTAAATCGATGGCACAGCCTCCCGGAAGCACCAGGCTCCCATCAACCCATTTAAAACCATCAAAGGGCACACAGGAGTAGCAAAGAAAACTCTGTGGGCAGAGGGGCTGGGGACCCGGGCAATGTTTTAGGGAGAACGCGGAGATATTCAGGAGCTTCTTGAGAAAGGGGTTGTGTTTAACAGCCACCACACAATCACCAGGTCCTGCCCATCCCTGCACTGTACCTCTCGGATGATTCAAAATTTACAGATGTAGAGGTCTGTCATTTAATTACGAATCCATTTAAACCTTTTACAAAGATTTTTAATAGAGTAAATCCAGTGCTCACTGTCTTTAACATATCTGATTATAGGTTTGCCAGGGTTTCTTTCTGCTTTCTTTATATGCTTTCTGTAGTCTATGACTGTTCATTTAAAGCCACCCACCTTCTTTGCACTTTTTTTCCCAGGCTTTTCATATATAATTTTATTGCTTGTTTACATTTCACTCACATGGGATGAGCTCAATAAAATTGCCTTTGCAAGTTCTTGTTCTTGTTCTTGTTTATAGGAAAGAGAAGGGGACAGGCTTCTCATTAAGTTTCTGTGAAGGATTCTCCATTATTGCCCTACGTTTATTTACATTTTCCTTTCTAACCACTTTTGCCCATAATTGTTCCCAACTGTGTAAGGTAGATCCTCTCCATGTTGCCAGACACACCGACCCAAATTAAATTTTGATGGCACAAGACGCATCACACACAACAGCTTAGCAGGATTCAAGCAAGAGCTGGGCACCCATATGGACATTCGGGACTTTTCAGAATAAGATAAAGAGCTTAAAAAAAGTGGAAACAGTCTTTGCGTTGCAGGGCATAAGGCAACCACTTAAAGTGGAGAGGCTGAAAGTAAATTTAAGAAGTAAATTTAAGCGCTGGTGTGGCACAAGCGCCTGCACCAGGGCTTCGGAGAGACCTGCACCTCCCTCTGTGGAATTTAATGTTGACATTCGCCACAACGAGATGGTAGCTCGTGGTCGAGGTGGTAGCTCGTGGTGAAGAGTAGAAAACTTAAAGAAATATTTAATAAAGCTTTAGTTGATCCAGGCCCTGACTTTGTTGTTGTTGTCACAGCATGCTGGTTCCTCTTATCCTATTTCCTACTGGGATTTGGAAAACTATCTTACGGTTTCACTGAAGAAAAAAAAAATAAATAAAAATAAAGCTGAAGGCTTAATTTACTTTGTGTAGGAGCTGCAGCAACCCAGCACCAGGAGAGGCACAATACCTCCTGTTTTTCTAACTCACACACATACGGCTGCTGCGAAGTTCTCCTGGAAGACGGAAAGGGAAGTACAGTGGAAGTTTATGTCTGCCATAACAACAGACTCACCCCTCGATTAGCACCCCACATTTACTCGCTCCATTATGCTGCACGCCCCACGTAGATGTGCACGGTCATATGCCCAACACGTCAGCAGCTTAGGACTCTGCATTTTTGCTTGGCAATAGGAAGAACGTTTTTTTAACCATAAATAAATAATAATAATAAACCTGTTTTATCATCACTGTTCATGTTTTTAGTTTATTAAAGGTGATGACACAATACTATCCATTCTTGTTTGTTCTCCACAACAATAAATCAAGATTTTTTTGGAGTCTCCTTCTCTGGAGATATTCAAGGCCTGTCTGGATGCCTACCCGGGCAGCCTGCTCTAGGAAACCTGCTTTGGCAGGGGGGTTGGACCTGATGATCTCTTGAGGTCCCTTCCAACCCTTACGATTCTGTGATTAAAAAAAAAATTAAAAAAAAAAAAAAAGTGTACCCGCAATCCTTCACTCCTTGCCTCCTCCTAATCCATTCAGCCCAAACCCAAGCCCAAATCCATTCAGCAGAGGGTGAAAGTCACAAGGACATTTCACGCAGACTTGCTCCCTTGCAAGGCTGAAAACGCTCAGCCTTTTATTTTGGCTATTTCAGGGCAGGGCTATCCAATCTGCCTGCCTCTCCCCGTGCCCCTTGCCAGTTAAGGTGTCATCTTTGGCTCATAGAAACAAAAAAATATCACACGCCTTCCTCCTTGTGACATCAGTGCAAGTTGCCCCTGCGTCAGCAGAAGCTGAAGCAAACTAGCATGTTTAATTGCAAAGCTGCAGCACTGCGATAATGCTCATTTTTCCAGTGCCGAAAGGCTGCTTGGGTGGCGAGCACTGCACAGGGCCAAAGGATGCAGCTACGGGGACCCACCAGCAGCCTCTTGGCATGATCAGCACACCGCTTGTCTCGGGGGGCTGCTGCTTGGAGCAAGCTTTGTGCCGCCGTGCCCTGGTGGTCGTCTTCTGCTTCTGGGCCCCAGCCTAAGGCTGGTGGTGTAGCATGCCCAGAAAATTTAATGAAATACTCCAAATCGCTAACTGCTTCCAAAAATCTTGGTAGGAGGTCTTTAGCTAACAGAAGTTGAAAGCAACTTCTGGCTCAAACACAGCCTTTCTGCTGGCTGAAACGTGAGGCAGGGGTGCAGGAGTAAGGGAAAGGAGAGCAGCTGCTCCTTGAGGAAGCATTACCAATTCAGCACGCTGAATGAGGTCCCCTTCCCACAGGAAAAAAAAACAACAACACATCACAGAATTTAACATCAAGCAAAAGAAAAGATTAAGATGCACAGGCAACTGTTAAGTTGGCATTTCTTAATTTGGGTTCCAAACTTCACAGCCATAGCTCTGCCACAGCGTGTTCCCCTCCTGCGGAGGCGCAGGCTCAACAACTTCTCCGTACGCACTAAAGAGACACCCAGAGCCGGATGGAGCAGCGAAGCCAAGCACTCAAAGATCCCTGACAAGAACCTCTACAAAGTGTTCAAGCAGTGAAGGGTAGGCCTGCACTCATGCAGCTCAATTAAGAGTCTCAAAACAATATAAAAAGCTTCAAAGCAGGTTGATATATCACCTTAAAAGGCACAAAATACCAAACTTCTCAAACACAGACTCCCAAACACGGGAATAAATCTTCTTGGCTAAGTCACTAGTGTAAAATAAATCTACCGTATTCCTTACGGTAAGCCATCGAGAGAAATACAAAGCAGAAGATGTGATGCAGTTATTAAATAAGGATGCTGTTCTCATTTCTCTTACACGATTAGAAAACCAGCATGGGAACAGGTTGTTATTTGCTTTTACTAGAACAGGCCACTGTTCATTGCTGACTTAGACACTATTTATTATATGAAACTGGAAATTTAAGGTATGTATGTCACTGCTCCATACACTTGTTTTGGTAGTATTACAAAATTCTCTGTATTTAAAATGTCATTCACATTTGCCACTTCCAAATATTTGATTTTATATACTTCTAAATAAGTACATTGTTTGCACAGGAAATGTAAATATATGTATCAGGCATATAGTTCTCCTTAGGTTTTACCTGGCTGGAAAACTGATCGTTAAAATCATCTCACAGGAAACAAAATATTATCAGTCATTCCTTACAGTAAATTCATCTATATAAATAAATTTAGCAGCACTTTGAACTCCACTCTATTACAGCTTCCCAAAAACAATGGGACCGTAGAAATTGTACATTACTTTGCTGTATTTAAATAAAGTAAAAAATACTCAAATAAATTATTATGCCAGAGAATAGTGTTGCTTCTGGATAAAGTCACGTTTAAAAGGATACACACTATTTTGTTACTTCAAAGTAGATGATCTCTACCATATGTGAATGGTTTGAAAGAAAACGCTCATCTTGACTTCCCCATATTTCACAGAAATAGAAAAAAAATCAGTTAAATAAAAGATTTCATCCAATAATTGAGATTCTGTTAAAATCTTTGGCAAAACTTCAGACAGCTTTCAGGTTTCAGGATCAGGCCCTAGTTGTTTCAGCTTAATAACATTTATGTCACTAAAAGCATATATACTACTGTATTTTTCAAAAAGCTGTATAAATCTAAGAACACATTAGGGACTCTCTGCTTTCAGTTGTATCACAACATTTCTTTGCAATGTGTGCAAGTACTAACACTCCCTCTAAAATAAAAAAAGTTCAGTGTAATGCAGAAAAAAAAAACCACACCAAAATAAATAAAAAGATGAAGATTTACGGCCATAGAGAAGCCATTTAATAAGGATTAACCCAATTTTATTTTTGAGCCCTTAGAACAATGAACAGTCTTGTAAGATATAATTGCCCCTGGATGACATAACCACAAAAAAGGATAACATCCTTTGGGCTGTCTGGCAGGTTTGGAAGATTATCTTTTCTAACGTAAACCTCTGGTCAAATCTCAGCAACGTTAAATCTAATAAAGTTTGCCAAGACCTTTAACTCTTTCTTGTGCATTTGCTTGATTTTGAAATATACATTTTTTTAATTTCCACTCAATTTTTCAAAATACATTTAGAATTACTGCTGGGTAATTTTGTGTGTTATTAATGCCGTGCATGCTAAGCAACACCTCAAGTTGTTAGGTGACAGCACAAGTGAACATGAGCAGCGCAGGCAGTCCAGCAGACAGCAAACAGCCTCCTCTGGAAACACTTGCAGTGGTCGGATGCTGAAGAACACGCAGATTTGAACATCTCTGTTCATTGTTCATGTTCAGCATCCCTGAATTCTCTCTGCAGCTGGGCTATTCACACACCTCTGAGATCACCTTCGCCACAAAGCACGCAGAAGTTGTCAAGGCATCTGCAAAACCCGCCTCATTAACTGCATCCTTGTACAGTTAAAAGTGAATATGGTATCAAAAACTATTCAAAAATGTTATTTGTGAAGCTGTTCTCATTATATACACAGATGCTGACAGGGCAGGTTTTAGTACTGCAATAATGTACTTTTACACTGCAGGAAGAGAAACATAGGTATTATAATAACCCGTACCTGGCTTTCTGCACCTCTGGCTGGCTTGTCCACCTCCTCCTCCTGTGCTTCCTGCTTTCCACGAGAAGAACCAAGCAAAAGATTAACAAAAGGAGTTTTGCGAAATAAGGCATGCTGCTGGAAACGGTTAGACACGCCGTGCCGCCGTAAGCTGCCGTGGCACGCGTCCCCCCGGCTCTGAACATCGAACCGCCGCTAATTCCAGCATCGCCTGGCTGCCAGCGATCAGCAGCAGAAACGCTGCGCTCCCGATTTCATATTTCAGACAGGCTTTCAAGGGCTTCTCCCTCGGAGCTTTCCCCTCGCCACTTGCTTAACGATTGGCCATCGCTCCCAAAGTTTGCCTCACCAAACATTTCCACTGGGTCCTAGAGGATATTTGCTAAAGCCATTACATAAAAACTGCAATTCGGCACGCCAGCTTTTTGCTCAATCCCCTAATCTCAGGACAGTGCTATCCTTCTGCCAGACTGTGTAAAACCATGCTGTCCCTTTTCATTAGGCTTTCCAGATTTCCTGTTCGCTCACATGGTGACTTTTTCAACTGGGAAGCGACTGTGCCACCACATTTCAGCTAAGTACGTTTCACAATGCTATACGCATTGTCATGGTTTTACACCAGTGGAGATTTTATTGTCCAGTTTAGTCAGTCTGGCTGTTTATGCTGTTGAAGATAAAAGATGAGCTATTTCCACTGAAAATGATTTTATTTATTGTTAACTTTTAGGGAAAAATTAAAAAACAGAAGCCCCCAAGTACCTATACATGCAATGGACTCTTCACATAAAATCATAGCTACCATTACTATTCGTTTTTTTCAAACAAATATTGGTACAATGAGGTATTTTGTTTTAAATAAAAAATTGAAATAAAGCCGAAAAGCTCCAAAGCAGCTCTTTTATTAACCACAATGGAGAAGCAGTTTTCAGAAACCATTGTAAGTTTTTTTTTTTTTTTTCTCCTAACAGCACCTCCACAGACGGCCTCTCTGCAGAGGACTTATCTGCCCTGGTCACAAGAGGTGTGAGGAACAGGTACAAGAGCAGCAATCTGACTGGAACAGCAGCGTGGCTCTAGGAAAAGAGATGTGCATTCAGAGCAAAGCTTCCCGAGGAGCAGGAAGGCCAAAACCCAGCACTGCTGTTTTGTGTGCCCGACCTCTTTCACAGCACTCTCCTGTGAGCCCATGTTTGCCATTCTTGAATGGAGCAGGTACTCAAACAACAAACCAACTAGGAAGTACAGTACTTTTATTTTAAGAGGCTATGGGACCTGTAATTTTGTTGAAAAAAACATTTCTAACAAAATAAATATACAAACACTTCACGTACATATAGGACAGCAAGCTGTTCTGCAGTGGAATGTGAACTGTTTAATAAAACCTTTTTTTTTAAATCTTTGTTCCACAAACAGGACTATCAGCAATCCACAAGTGCCAAGAAAAGTTGTTGTTTTTTAATTTTAGATTTCAATAACCCCTCTTAAAACACAGAATGGGCTTTACTTATTTTAGAAGTTGTTACAGCTACTTTAACGTTTCAAAACACTAATACACACTACATTTAACAAAATCTAGGAGAGGTGTAGGTAGCTTTAATAAATACTTTCTCAGAATCACGATGAAAATCTAGCTTAACTCAGTGTTATTTACAACAACAAAAAAAGATCAGCTAAATTCCACTGTCTTTTAAATAAACATTCTAGAGTGCATTAAAATCAGAACACAGGTGGAAAATTATTCCACTGATTGCTTTCTTCTACTTCACCGCAATACTTAAGATTCCACAGACAAACCCTCTTAAAACCTTAACAATTTTCAGTCTACTGCCCAAATATACGATTTCACAGCATTCATGAATATCTTAACCGTTATTTATTTTTAATAAACCGGTAATACAGAAAGCCTCTGGGCCCAATACTGATTCCAGGTTACAAACTACTGAAACAAAACAAATAAAACCCCTGTGATAGCTGAAACATAACCAAAGATTGGCTTGAAACAGTTTATTACTACCAAGGTTTTAATAAATATTCTCTTAAGCAAGTTCACATATATGAGAGTTTAAGTATAATAACGTTTAAATTTTCTCTAAGAAATAAAACCACATATGAAACATTCAGTTTAATGCCTTATGTATATTTCTGGTATAATTAAAAGACAATAGCTCTGGGTAAATAATTATATTACATATTTATAACTATTGCAAGAATAGACATGTTTATATAATCTTCAAATTTTAAAAAAAGCAAGATATACATTTGAGAGTATTAGAAGAGGACATTCAAATCTTGCAAATAAGATTATCGAATCTTATTTCCAAAAAAATAAAAATCAAAATAATGCAAATAGTTTTCTGGCCCCTTCTAACCTCCCCTACTCCTTTCCCCCTTTCATACACGCAAACCAGAATCTCAACCAATTTATGTGTCCCAACCAACTAGAAATGTGTCACGGTAAACAAACGTGGTTACAAAACTGTATCCCCTCTAAATTAAGAGCTCACTGGGGCCCAAACACATCGTAGTGTTTCATTTCTTAATTCTGTCTCCAAGGTTAGATATTATACTAACTTAGATTGGGTCATTAACTGCATTTATGTTCTATTTAAAAAAAAAAGTGAATCAACCACTTTTTTAAACTGTCTTTTTCTAGTTAATAAATTACTGAAACTGACTCCCCTCACACATGCCTTAACCTTACTATTCCACCACACTGTTTCTCCAAGAATATTGTGGGCACTAAATTAACACTTGCTGTAGTTAAACAGACTTTTCTTTTCTTACAAGTAATGTATCTGTAGGTACATTAACATTCATAAGGACTTTCACGTAAATACAAAAGTAATTTTTGTAAACAGTTCTTAAGTCAAACCCAATACAGAATGTTCAATGAAGCCTTCAAGTCACGGGTCTTATGGGAGAAACAACCCTATAACTCAAATATATACTCATTAGCCAAACATATTCTTCGAAATATAAGAGCTGCCAGCGCAAAAGTCAGAAGGACGATCAGAACAGTTGATCCGGTATGGTTGGCGTTGACTCTTGGCTGCTGTACCCGATTGAAGTCGGTCGAAGACGGAGCCCGTCTCTGACTCTGCTGCTGGGCACGGCGCTGCCGGGGGCTCAGAGACGTATTAGTGGACACCGATGGAGCACGCTCTTGACTGGACGCTGCGCTGCTGCTCTGAGTTTCAGACTGAAAAAAGAAACACGAAGAGTTGAGGCAAAACAGTACATGAACTGATGAATAAAATCATCAGAACTAAAATATACTCTCCAGATAATTCTTAATACTTGAAAGTCTGATAAAAACGTCACTAGTAGTTATAAGATAACTGCTATTACTGTTAGTGTAAGGACAAAATTGAAGTATGTAACAACCTTGAGAAGAACTCTATTTCAAGCTCCTAATTAGCAGTCCTACGGACATGAGAAGTCTGAAGAAAGCCTGTCAAGCAATATTTGAATTCTAGAATAGTTTCAAATCAAGATACGTCAAATATCTTTGTCTAAAATTTGCTTAACTCCTTGCAGTTCAACAGATCTTTAGTAATCCTCCAGACCATAAAGTCTCTGAAGATTTGTAATCTCACCTACACTGCAGAGGAAACAAGTTGGGGAGGACAATGTAAGAAGGAGTCCAGAGTTATAAGTCCAGAGGACTGTAATTAAGCACTGCTTCCTGTGAACAGCTGGGTTCTGCTCTCATCGCCATCACCGGGAAAGCAAAACACAAACCAAAACCCCTGAACACAAAACGCCCAGCAGATCCCTGCACCCGTCACAGAGCTCTGTACCTATGCATGCGCACACCTATTGCCCTCTACTGGTCACAGGTTGGGCTGCCACCACAGGCAGCGACAAAATAAGCGACAGCAGCTGTTACTCAGCTCAGGAGAGACTCATCCTAAAAAAGAATCATCTTTTGGTTTGTAAGGTTGAAGCCATGGGTTCTGGTATTCCACTGGTCTGATCCTGCTTCTGATGCTGAAAGGCTCAAACTTGCAACATCAAAGCATTAAAACAGTGACACTGCACAGCTGTTGGAAATTAAAATTGAACTCTGTCAAAACGTTTAATTCTTGAAACAGGAAGGCAGCTGACATAACTTTATATATATAATACAAATCTATTATACATAATGTCTTCTTTTCACTTCTCAAAGCAGATTGCAGGTAATTCCTTGTAATCCAATCTGTAACTATTTGCAAAAGTAGCTTCCCCCCCCCCCAATAAAAAAGGGTTATCATTACAGCAGGCAAAAAGGGAATTCAGGACATTTTGTTTGCTTCCAAGCAAAAGCCTTTTAATGACACAGTATCCGTAACCTTAAGCACTGTTTTGGCACATGACCTGCTATGACCACAAAAGATACCCTTCCCACACCTGCCAGAGAGGGAATGTCCTCAGCTGAGTATCACGTTTGGTGATGCATGAGACAGTACACCACACGAAGTCCCCTGACTCTCTGGCCACATACTCTGTACACGGGGGGAAAAAAAAATCTTCAAACTGTCACCTGGTGAGTGATTTAACTAGCCCAAGGAAGAGACCTTCCTTTCCTTCCTACTCATCACCAGTATTTCCCACTGTTTATTATCAGCAATAAAGTACTGACGTAATTACTTGCCACATTTGACAGCTTGCCTGTTTACACAGGTCTCCCGCCCAAGCAAACAAGCAGCCTGGGTTGCTTCAAAGAAAAATATGTTTAAATGGATTCATTTCCACCTGGGGTTTTATCAGCAGAGACAGCCAAGAACATCACAAGCAGCTGGGGTGGTTTAATAACCGACGGGCAGCTCAGCTCCACCACACAGCTCTCCCCCTCTCATTCCTCAGAAGGAAAGGGGGAGAAAACAACACAAGAAAGAAGGAGAAAATCTTGTGGGTTGAGATACGGAGCAGTTTAACTAAAGGAAAAGAGAAAAAGCAAAGGCCACACAGAAGCAAAAGGAGAAGACAGTCGTTCTCTGCTTCCCATCGGCAAGCAATGTTCAACCACATACTGGGAAGCAGGACCTCAAACCTTTCATAGCGACGTAACTTTTTCATCCGTCCACTTCCCCAAGTTTTATTTCTTAGCGTGACCTCACAGGGTATGGGATATCCCTCTCTCGGGTTAGGTGCCAGCCTCTGTCGCTCAGAGAGCTGCACCACTCTCCAGCCTCCACCGAGCAGTCCCACAAACTGCAATGAGAGCATGCACGCTGACATTTAGGTGGTCACTGGGATGGCAGGTGGCCATCTGTAGCTGAGTCTGAGCTGACTATCTACTATACCTTACCTCAAAATCATTCTTTTGTCAGATGTGGTAGAATCCCGTTTTCTTAATGAAAAGGGCAAGTACTTTCATCACGTCAACTTCCAGCAGTACCTTGCTTGCAGTCTGAAAACTCAAATGGGAGTAATCTACCATTACTTTGCCCTGAGCGGACATCAAAAACTACTGATTTTTATTTATTTTTTTTAAAGTATGCACATTTTCTGGAGTAGCCTAGTCAGAGGCGTTTTGTCAGACCATTCTGCATTGGCTTTACACTCCTCACAAGTACACAGTATTAGGTGAAAAGCTATCTTCATCTCCACACGTTGCACTGGAGAGACAACCTCTATCCCTCCATCTGCTTTTTAGATGACAGGAACTCAGGAAACATACACTTGACACTACACTGGGAACGTACTTCATTTATAGCTTGAGAGCAGGCCAAAGAACACAAGGTAGTAATTTTAAGTGTGGCATCAAAATACTGGCTATTGGTATGGCAAAATAACACATACACAGGAGACATATGCTAGTGTTGCCGTTAATATAAATAATTGCCATTACTAAAACAAAAGTACTATGTCAAATTAAGTTTCAAAACCTAAAACCCATGCTTAACTGTGAAATATTTTAAGTCTTGGTGGTTCGTTAGTATGCTATATTCCTGAAGGAAGGGGAAGTCAATTCAAAACATCTTTTCTTCTGATGGAATGAGAAATTCTTTCTTCAGCAGTAAGAGCCCTGCGCAGAAGAGTGGGAGCAGACAAAGCAGTGCCCATGCCAGAGAGCCACACCACTTCTGATTACTCTTGCACACAAGAATTCAGCTAAACCTACTCCAGAAAAAGCATCACTGTGCTCACAAAATCCTTGCTATTACTTCACTGCAAAACCCTCTGTCCGTTCAAGTAGCTTAAAGGCAAAAATCACAGAACAGACAATTGCTGCAGAAAAGAGCAAACTCACCCATGAAGCAGTCTGTAGGAGATTGTTTTCCTAGTGTAAAACCTAGCCTGCTGATTTTCACCTCTTCACCTACCGTTAGACCCTTTCCTTAGCATCTATCTGTTGTAAGTGTCCCAAGAGCAGAAGAAAGATAACACAACACAGGCAATACTCCATTCCTCCTGCTTGATTACTGCAACTTTTTTCCCCCTTCATAGTGTGTAACAGGACGTTAAGGTCCCATAACTTCAGAGTTATGCATATTACATCTACTATATCAAAAAGAATTACCCAAGATAATTCAAGGATTTAGCATTGGGTCTGCCTCCACTCTTTTTATTATTTAAAGTGCATAGATTTCAAGTTCACAACAGCAATTTTTCTCCAATACCTTTTAATTAAATATGCATTTGTGCAGCAAGTGGTAAACATTTTATCCAAAAAGAGAAAAGAAACAGTTTTGATGTTGCCCCCATCTGTGACTTTCAACTTAACAAGGCAGAATTAGGCCTCTCCAGAAGAACCACCAACTTAAATGAAATTTATACATGCAAGAAGCCCAGCTGCGTAGAAAGAACCTGAGACTTGCATGGACACTTTCATGCCGATAAGCAGATCAAGGCCTCTGGCCCATACGTACTATGGGCAGATTTCTGTACGCTTTAGTGTGTAGAGTACCCAACTCAGAGAAACAGGTATTTCTTCAAACTCAAGTAACGCTTATGAAACAGTGACGTTCTGATCCCTTAAAACATTAATCTGCTTCCTCATTGTTTAAAGTCTATGACAAACATTTTAAATACATTACTATGATGTTTAAAGCTTTCATTTCACATAGGACTGTTCTGCTGTAAATTAAGTTCATCATCACTTATTAGACCAGCATAATTGAATGAAACTGTTCTCAGAAATGGGAGTAAGCAAAATTAACCTTTTCTGAAGTCTCTCTTTTCTTTTCCCCTCCCTCAAGAAAATGCTACTGATGCTTTGGTATTTTGGCTCGTTCTACAGTATTAGCTAGGATTTGTATTGAGAAGAATAAAACAAAATGGTTTATTAAATCCTGAACAATCTGAAAAAATCCTTCTTGTGGAAAAAAAACGTCTGCTATTAGCATGTTTATATTTCTACATAGCTTGAGAATATGTTGCAAACATGCAACAGATGGTCTGACGTTATTTGACGTGTTTTAGTTTTTTTAACCAATCTGCAGCCCCATCCTCTCTAAAAAACACAGCTTAGCTGGGATTTGTCTGCAATTTATCAGTGAATTTAGATTGCATTCACCACAGTCGTAACAGCAGCTGCCTTGGCCCACTACCAGGCCTCGGTCACTTCCAAATCTATTATGTAAACCCTACACCTAGCGGTATTAAGACTTGAATCTCATATCATTTACTTCAAACAGTAAGAATATTTTAGTCAAATTTACTTAGACCATAAAAGCAGGAAGATATTCTTAATATTTAAAGGCTACAAATTATCACTGCAGCAGCTTTTGCCTCTAGCTAAGAATTCTATTGAAAAACATCTGTGATCTATTATGCAGAGGGTAAGTAGTACCTAAGACACCATAATACTTTAATGAAGTGTTACCCCATACATTAAAGGATCTACTGGGAATACGAATGGATAAAAGAAAGTTATTTGATGTTTGTTTTTTAAAAGAAGAAAAGTGAAAACAAAAGATCTCTATTGTCAAAAGCAGCATACCATTTGCTAAAGTCTTTATAGAGATGCAGAAATTTTACAAGAAACATATGGACTACACACTCTCGATGAAGCCTCCTATCAGCTTAATAGTACAGATTTCGTGTTCAGACTATGCACATACTTGCATTGATAAAGCTCAAACACGGACCGTACCATTGCACTGGCTGGATCCTGGAATGCTCGAGCTGCACCATCCTGCTGGGGCTCAGGTGAAGTGGCAGAGCGGTTCAACCCTGATGAGTTTGAAGGTTCAGCATCTGACTTCCTCGATGAATTGACTTCTGCCTACAAGGAATAGTACATAAATGCACTTCAGAGGCGAGATCAAAATTACTCCAAACAGACTTGGCTTTTCTTGGAATGTCCATTCTAGGGCATGCTGAACGTAAGATTTACTGAAGTGATCAAGTACGTCAACTGCATTTCAACTCATCATCAGGTTTAAGAAAATCTAACTCTTAAGAAAAAACACTATAGATGAACAAACAGCAGTTTAGACAATATCCCAGTTCAATTTTGCATTTGTTGTTCTATTTGTTTGTACATAATAATGGGTGTAACATTAAAAAAACACAAATGAATGGAGCTAAAAAAATTATTCAGAACATCCAGGACAAAATTATGCCAGAAATAACAACCTTATTAAAACTCCTGTTTCTCATGATCCTTAAGTAAGGGCTGACTAATGCTGTCATGTGTGGACAAATATAGCCTGTTTCTCAGCAGGGATAATTAGCCTCAGGTGCGTGCTATGTTAATGCATCTATAGTGGTTCTAATACCAAAATTGCCTCAGAGTCAAAATGGGTGCACATGTGTGGCCTGATTCTGGGTCAGGCAGCCATAACTCAGCTTTCAATACTTAAGTTTCAGCACAAAAGTTAAAGTAAAAATACAAGTCTTAATAATACTGTATTATATGATTTAGAAAATGTCTAATAAGCACCAATTCCCAGAGTTTAGGCCTCATGCTTTTGGAAATTTGAGACATTGATAGACCTATAGTGACACATAGAGGATCATTAACAACACTCTTGCTAGAACAATATACTTGCTTGCATTAATCCCTTTGGAATGGAGAAGGACATCACATCATAGTCCTGAACCGAAACACTTTACAACATATACATATCCAAATTTAACTAAAAAAAATAGGAGGAGGGGCACAGGACCAGGTCAGTTTTTAATCAGCAAACTAGTCTTTCTCCCTCAGGAGTAGTGTTACACCGCTCAGATCATGTTTATCTGGATTTTATTTTATTTTTTGCAAAAATTACAATTCCAAATCTAAAAACTAGTACCTTTCTTCAAATACAGATGTAAGTAATGCTACTAAGAAATACAAACAGTATATTAGAAACAAACCAATTATGTAGATAAGCTAATAAGATCACAGGATAATATTCTTCCACTTTACTATCTGGGGGGAGGAGAGAGAGGGGATTAAATTCCCTGTTTCTTGATATATGTTTCTGATTTTCCTGAAATACTATGTCACTGAAATGATCTGAAGATTTAAAGATTTAAAAATACTTCCTTTTGCACTGATCTACTATCAACACTAATATTAGGACAGTGCAAATTACGACTCAAATGTGAGCCAAACCAAATCAACACAGAATCATGGAATAATTTAGGCTGGAAAGGACCTCTGGACATCACCTGGTCCCATTCCTTCCTCAAAGTAGGGTCAAGCCCACTCAAGTTTGGAGCATCTCCAAACCTGGAGATATCACAGCAACTTCAGGCCGTGTGCTCCAGCATTTGACAACCCACATGGTGAATCTTCTTTTCCGATGTCTAGTTGCTGCTTCCTTTCCTCAAACTTGTGACCACTCTTCTTAGTACCTCTGCTTTTTCCAAGAAAAAGTTCATTTAATCTTTTCTGTTAATCTCTGTAAAGCATGTGCACTGCAGCATGCATTTGATTTATTAGTTTATGAAAGGTTTAAGTCTAGTATGCTAAATATAATACTTAAATTCAAAAATATAAATAAAAATATTTTATTTTTATAACTAAAAATAATACTAAAATTAAAAAAAAAAAGGTACTCCAAAGTTTCCCAAAATGAAATTTTTTTCCAAACTAGTCTCTCTTTTCTCCAGCCTCTGCTGGAGCCTCTTACCTCTGCTTCTGGAAAAGCTAGAGAGAACACAGACCTCAAGGAAAGATCAACATATTTAAACATAATTAGGGTGGATGGAGAATAAATTCTACTACAGAGTATGCCTTGTGATGGCACCATGTAGATACACCATAATGTTTTACAGAAATACAAATGCTATTAGTCATATCTTTTATTTTTTCTTTCATTGGACTGGAATTTATGGTATATAACATCTAAAATGTACAAGAAATGCACAAAACATTTTGCAAGTCAGCGTAATTCTGATAAAAATTGTAATTCTCTATTGAAACAGAGAAACAATTGTGGAAGCTCAAAGCAGCAGAAAAACTAATTAGGAAATGCCTTTTCCCCCCCCTCCTGAATTTCACATTTCTTTCCCAATACCAATCACAAGCATTTAAAAAAAGTTGTAAGGCTGGTATGAAAGAATTTCTTATAATCCCAGGATCATCTAAGAAAGTTAGGGAACCTCTTCTGTAAGGATGAAGATAATGCAGACACTGCCAATATGTTGCTAGTAGAAAAGCTCACCTAATTATACATCCAACTGGCAATTTGATGTGAAAATCTTACCCCTTAAATTGGTAAGAAATATGTCCAAATTACTGAAAACTTTTGTATTCCTTGCTACTTATTCATACTATTATTTTGCTACAAATTCATAAGTTGTACATCTCGGTCTAACAACACATAAATGTTAAACATCGCAAAACATCACAAAGCCAAGCAAAGCAAAGAAGGTAGGAAGCTTAAAAAACTGACTTGAAAAAAGGAGGGAAAGAGCACCCAGTGAAGAGGACTAATTTGCCTAGTATTAAAACAAAACAGAATGAAAGATTGCAAAAAGATTGTAGAAACCTGAATTTTTGTTCATTGTTCCCTCATCGAATGCTTTCTCTTAGGAGATAAACATGTGGATACATGGAATGCATCAATATTCTTTAGAGACTGATGCCCTTAAGTGTTTAATTTTAAATATGAAAAAGGTATGAAGTATGAGTTTTCTTAAAAAAGAAATTATACTTAGATATATCTAATATTTCTGGGATGAAGATTAGCAGTGCTTAAACAAAAAACAATGCTACACTTTTTAACCCTTATATATTGTAAAGAAGCCAAGAGCAGTTAAGTCCCAATTGTTTCTCTGGGTAGCTCAGCTTGAAAACTGTGTCTGTAGTTCCTCATCCTTGTAAAAATATTTTGAAGTGTTTTTATCATAAGCAGTAGTACACACAGACTTAACCACGTCAACATGTGTAGATGTGAGATCACAAAGGAACACACAGATCCTGCAGAATTGGCAGTGATGCTTAGGAGCAGGCAATCTTCATTCTCAGGGAACACAAAAAACACAGTCTTTGGAACAGCGTTAGAAAAACACTGGCAATAAAAGGGACATACTAGCACTCCCGCCCTGAGCAAGGATGCATTCTGCACCAATGCCACATTGTCATATTATGTTTCATTGTAGATCCCTGCCTTCATGCACAGCACCCTTCCTTAGTGGAAGAATGACAACTTTAGTGGAAACCCCAATGAAAAAACAACACTGTGCATGCAAGACATGCAATTTTCTAAGGCACATATTTGGCTAAACAAACCTTAATTTTACTGAAACACAAGCTAGAGAATACATTTTTGGTTAAGAGTCACTTTCATACCAGAGTTCAACTTTCAGTATCTTCATCTGCAGAGTAGTTCAAAAAGAATTTGCAACCATTTTTCAGTAGGAATATGTTTTATTCCTTTCATAAGCCAAAAGAAAAAAAAAATCACAAAGGAAAAAAAAATAGGTTAGCTTTGCCCAAACTTTCCTAACATATTTATGATAAAACTAAGTTCGGAGAATTTAATCATGTTATTAGTGACTAAAAACATGGAACTAAAACCAATATATGCAGTTCTTATCATAGTGGTCACCTCTGAAATTATGAATAGTCAATCTCTGCTTGAGATGCACAGTTTATTCATTGTCACATTCACAGAGATCTACTTTCATTTTTCTCTTTCAGTCTGTCCTAAAAAAAACAGGTTTCCATATAGTGATTTGTGAAGGTTTATAAAATAACGCGTTTCCCTCAATTTACAAATTTTTCCTCCACATTTTTTTTTTCACATTCTGTACAGCAGAGAAAGAAATTTTAAACAGTTACTACACCTTGAAGCTAATTTGTCTGGCAAGTTCTTTAGCCTCCTTGTCCGCCTGGCTTGACCCACTTCCTGATGTTAGTGGTAAGAGGGCTGTCTTCATAGATGTGCCACACATTTCACAACAGAAGTCTTGTGACCTGGCCACAAAATGACATAGCTCAGAATGAGATGTTCTCAATCTTCTCGTGTGCTTGCTTAAGCAAACTATTTGCAAAACAATCCACAGAAAGATAAGTAGTTTCAAGACCAGTAGCTTAAAAGTACCTTTACCCCCTCCCAAAATGCATTACCTTGAAAAATTGTATTAAGAATAGTCTACATCATAAATACATATTCCCTCCAACGTTTAGGAAAACATTAGCTTACCTACATATTACGACTACCTAGTACTATATTAATAAATTTTAACTATGTTAAAACTTATTTTAGATATAAAGCAAATTAGAAGTGTATATTATAAAAAGTTAACTATTATTACAAATATTACTCAGGAGTTTGCACCTCAAGTCCAGGAGTTTCAACTTCTGCTAGAGCATTACCTTTACTCTTGCACACAAATTTGTCTATAGGACATGCTGAAGGCAGCTCTTCATGCTGACCAGAAATACACTTGTTATCATACTACCTGGACCGACCCAATAAACCCTACAGGTTTATAAACCCTATGCAGGGTTTATTAGCTTTGACACAGTGCCGTGCTGCAGCTTCTGATTAGCTCAGAGTACAGGTGGAATAAGCTTGCATCTGACAGCAAAACAAGGCACTAGAGCCCTGGTGATCATTTAGTTCAGCTTCCTTGCTAGAAATAAGGTCAAGTAAAATTATTTGCCCAAGTCCATTTCCAGTCATGTTTTGAATACCTCGAAGTTTGATAAGGATTCCACAACCTCTCTGGATGACCTGTGCCAGTGTCTGACCACCCTTAAAACAGAAAAGTGTTTTCTTGCACTCAAATTGAATTTCATGGTTCTCCATTTCTGCCCACTCCCTCTTACGCAGTCACTGAAAAGAGCCTGGCTATGCCTTCTTTACACCCTCTCTTCAGATATTTGTGCACATTGCTAACATCCCACTGAGCCTTTTCTTCTCCAGGCTGAACAGCCTCAGCTCCCTCAGTCTCTCTTCGTACGAAACATATTCCAGCCCCTCAGTCATCTTCACAGCCTGCCACCGAACCCAATCCAGTTAATTCCGTACCTATCTTGTATCCTGACCTGGACACAGCCCCAGCCTGGACCCAGTGCTCCAAATGAGTCTCACCAGCGCTGAGCAAAAAGGATCACCTTCCTCAACCTGCTGGCAATGCTCATCCTAATTCAACCCAGAAGGTTGCTAGGCCTTCTTTGCTGCAAGGGCACTTTGCTATCTCATGGTCAACTTGGTGTCCACCGTGACCTGCAATACTTTTCCTGCCAGGCTGCTCTCCAGTCAGTTGGCCCCCAGCACGTACTAGCACATGGGGTTATTCCTCCCCAGGAGCAGGACTTTACATTTATTTGTTGAACTTCATGAGATTCCCCTCAGCTCACTCCTCTAGCCTGTCCAGGTCCCTCTGGATGGCAGCACAACCCTCTGCGATATCAGACACTCCTCCCAGTTCCGTACTGTCTGCAGACTTGCCGAGGGTGTACTCTGACCCATCATACAGGTCATTAACGATGCTGAATAGCGCCGGTCCCAGTATCAACCCCTGGGTACACCAGCAGCGACTGGCCTCCAGCTGGACTTTATACACCTGATCACAAGTCCTTTGAGCCACGCGGATCAGTCAGTTCTCAGCCCACCTCACTGCACACTTACCTAGGCTGTGCTTCGTGATATTCCTCTATGAGGATATTAAGGAAGATAGCACCAAAAGCCTTGCTACAGTCAAGATAGACAACATCTGCTGCTCTTCCCTTGTCCACCAAGCTAATCGTTTCATTGTAACTTAAAATTAGATTTGTGATTAATTTCCTAAAATTATTCAGAAGCTGTTACTTCAGATTTTTTGTTGTTGCTGTTTCATTATGTACTTGAGGGAAACGAGGCCTCATTATTATGTTTGTTTTCTCCATCTCTCACACTAACTATCACCTCCATCACATTTATTTTCCTTCCGCAGCACAATTACCACTGTATCATAGTATTAATTATATCTCTAAAGAATGAATTAGAGATGAACCTCTAATTTGACCACACAACGTTGGCAGGAACACAGCCCTCTCAAAGTATTTAATTGACTGTAAGTTCTGAGCTTGCACAATATTCAGGAAAAGAATACAGATACAAGGCACAAAGCTTTTTTTTTTTTTTGTCTTTTAATTTAAAATGAATGTGAGAGAACAGTCTTGAAGTGACTTTTCCTATTTACTCAATGCCTTACTGTAAAAGATAATACGTAAGTATGTACCCAAAGTAACAAAATTAGTGCTTACTTCTTTGCAAGAGCTCTTCTTTCTTCTGGTGTATAATCTAGAGATCCTATTGCACCTTCACCTTTGGTTGGCATAAATCCAATAATGGCTAGTAAAGCTGTTCTTACTAAAATTGGGAAACAGAGATACAAATAAGGTTGCAGAAACAATGGTTACTTCATCTTACTCTACACTCACTAAGAAAAAGTTGCAGTTCTGCCCACAAAACTTCACTTTGTCCAAAAGAGCAGTCTGAACTTCATACAAGCAGCACTGTTGGCTTTTCTGTTTGTTTTATATGGAACAAGAATTCTTTTTTTGAGCTTCAAATTATAAATGAAAATTAAGGTCTTATATTCCCATCAGCCAACACGGAGAAGGAAAGCTAAGTTGTTACAAAAATGCTGCATAAAGATTACAGTTCAAAACTTCAGAAATGGGCTCCAAAGAAAAATGGTAAGGCAGATATTAATGTAAGTGTGCAGGTGGTGGAGCACCAGCAACAGAACTTGCATCCTATATTCTTACTCAAAGTGGGGGTGATAATCTTTCAGTTCTTCTTAACATTTGCAGTATCAATGTAATTTCCATTTATTCTTCTAATACCGTAATAATAAAAAAATCCTGACAATAGAATCATTAGCTTCTAATTCAGTTGGGCTTTGTCAAATAAATCAATGCAAATAAATCAATTAACGCATGCAAAAGCACAAAGTGTTATTTCTGCTCACTCCTCAGTGAAGACCAGAAGAACAGTAATTCCAGGGTTTCTTAGAATTCAGGGAAGCACACAAGAGGAGTTCTGCTTTACATCACTAAGAATTAGTTTGCTTGATGCATGAACTATCGGCGAAGTTGTACTGTAGTATTATTTTTCAGTTTAAAGATCTAGTTGCTCAGCCCGGGTAACATTTTCCAAGCAATTTGTTACTTACTACTCCATGAAGGCTGCCATGTTTCAGGATGATGCCCTGAGATGCTTAAACAAATTTTCTTCCCCACTTCAAACCTGCCATTGGCCTTTAAAGGAAAAATAAGGATATAATAAAATGTGCTTGATTTTTTTTTTTGTATAAGTTATAAAAATGATCATCAAGTAAGTCTATATACCAACAATACTTGACAATTGTATCACTGACAACCTCACAAAAATGGCATTTGGCTTTTTGAACAAAGAAGTTTGCCATTTGCCTCTATTCATGCATGAAGGGACCCTTAACTGATACCTCATATGTCCCAATGCAACACAATGGCTTGCCTGTTACTCCTTTAATCCACACACATGTGGAGAGCCTGCAAAGCTATAGGTCCGTGAAACTAGACAGAACTACAGGCCTTTACCCATACCATAGGTCTGCCTTACACATGCCAGGAGAGACCAAGAGGGCCCAAGGAGGCAACAGAAAGTTTCAACATCCACATCAGCGATTAGTGTTAGTCTTGGGGAAGACTAGGTGCCAAGTTTCATGTAATAACAGAACACCAAAATCTTGAAAGACTTCTGATATTACATTCTTGAACACCTTGAAAGACTTCTGGTATTAAATTGGCAGTGTTAACTGTAACTTTCTTACAAAAATAATGTTTCCTTAAGTACTGGAACCTCTCTGTGATACCTAAGGTAAAACCAATTAATTATGTTTAAAAAAAAAAAAAGACTAGTAAACGTCTTACCGTCAGCAAAATAATGCTTGGTGGTTTCATAGGATATTCAGGTGGTAATACTATTCGCCCGTGATAAATTCCTCCGTCGAAATCTGAATCTGGAGGGCCTCTAACAGTAAAGTGCCATTCAAAAAGATTATCCTAAAATGCCCACAAAAATAAACATGTCAAAGAAGTAGACATCTAATCACCATTTTCTTGCAACAAGGACAGGCTAAAGAAGCAACAAACAGCAAGTTTTAAGAAAACAGAATCAAATGGAGGGTAAGACAACCAACAGTGTACAAAGATTTTGCCTACAAGGATAAATGGTGTAGCTTCCTGGTAGTTTTCTTACAAAAGGCCTTTGTTGGGAAATTCAAATTCATCATTCAAGGTCTTCATACTACTTGCACCAGTTATGACAAGAGTTTTATTCCCTGACAGATGGAATATTCCGAGACAAATAAAGGACATATTCCGAGACAAATAAACTTGGTCTTTGCCCCATTGAATAATAGTTTCTACAGAACTGAGAAGAAGCCCACTCCAAGTAAGAACATTAACAGCCTCCCCTGTCAAGGTCCCTTCTGTGCCCAAGGCAACTCAGGTCCCAGAGAACTTCTATCCTTGTTTGTTTCTCCACAAAGACTTTTGTAACAGCTACCTTACCTTACTGCAACAGTAGAGTTTGGAACACTTTCATTGGACATGTAAACAACTTATCCTTAAGTATTATTTCTTGGGGATTCTGCGTTTGGTTTTGTGCATCAGATCTTGGGATGCTCACAACTTGAATATTTGCAAACAGAACAATTCTTACTGTTACCACAGGAGTCCAATGAAGCTTGCTGCTGGCGAGTGAGATCTCGTAACTTATGCTGAACATTGGTATCACATGGCTGTGACTGCCCATCTAGCTGTAACTTTTTCAAGGATGGAAGGGAACCGTTGACATTTCCAGCATTTCCCATCATCTGTCACTGTTCTCTTCCCAGTAAGCCAATGTTCTAACCCCCAAAATAAGACTTTCATTTAAATTACAATAGCATGAACTAGACCTTAAGTTTCACCTCAGAAAGTGGAAAACAAGTCACAGACCAAAACTAGTCAATAATAACAAAAGCTAGTCAATAACAACATATATTTTATAGCACCTAGAAACATGCTACCAGCTTCAAGCATGTATCTAAACATCAAGTTTTAAATACATATGCATACAGAGAACATATAGTATACATTACACAGCCTCATTACAAGTGCCTGTAAACACATGGAGAAACAAACCTCCAAAGGCTGTGCATGATAATGATCTGTAGGATCCTTCAGTTCTGCAGCCTCCTTCATCAAACGTTTGACAGCTGAAAAAGAGAAAGCACAGAAGATGAAAATACAGAAGAAAATTAATGCATACTGCACACAAAAATGCGTAAACATTTCCTGAAGAGCTCCTTTCAGCTAAGTTTTTTCAACTCACATCATGCTCTTCACTGGAGTTAATAATCCAAGACACAATATCGATTACTCACACTGAATAAATCTTTTAAATGAGTCATGTAGTACAGAGTTATGAAAAATATGCTGCATGGTCTCAAAGTTTCTCAAAGAAACACCTTAACACCGTGACTAAAGCAGCATTATATTATTAATTGCACCGAAGATTGAAGGAAAAACAAATGTCATTGACAGAGTTTCAGTATTTAAATACAAGATGTACATGACCACCAAACCTATTATTTTATCGTAACAAGCTTTTTCCTGACACCTCTCATGACTGTTACATGACTAGTCCCTTAATTAATCCAAAAAAGGTGACAGTCAGATTTGAGAAAAACCATCACATCAGTAGCACGAGGAGATGTGGTTTTATACTGCATTTGAAAACGTATATGCCCAGCTAGAAAAAACTGACCCATGTCTTTGTAATTTGAACCTACTACTGCAGTTGGACACGAAAGTATTTTTCTATCCTAAATTCGGCATACTCTTTAGTTACCCTCTCCAACCTTCTAAAACGGAATCACCAGCATCATCTGTATTTTCTGCATCACCTTTTTCCTTTCCCTTCAGTATGGTTTTGTCTCATCACTTGTCCAGCCAGGTGCTCTCGTGAGCATCATGCATTAACTCCTAATAAACTCAGCCAAATTGAAAAGCAGACTAAACACAACAACCACAGACAAGAAACTGAAGGATATGCCACCTCATGAATGAGGTTAGGTAGAACATCCTTACTATCCCCTACTTATTGAAAAAAAAAAAAAGAAGAAAATACCTAAATACCTATTAACTCATTAAGAAGCTATAATGGGAACAGGAACCCTTACTCCATCACCCATGTTCAATTCAAACCATAGATGTCCCTCTCACTTGTATAATTACCTAAATACAAAGAAGGAGAAAGACTGCCCAAATTCCCTTTTAACAACAGCCTTTGGTAACACTACAAGTGAACCATAACTCTGATTTACAAAGCCAACTCCATGGATTTTCCTGATGCTACGAGTGAAGCTACTCTAACCTTCCAACAGAGTCATTTTAATTTCAATTTACTGTGAAAAGTCCTTTTATTTATTTGCACTGCCTGACAGCTACAAATAACAGCACAAAGTTTGAGAATTTCACGTCTTACAGCCCAAAAAGCAAACGGACTACGCGGGAATTGGCTGCTGCCAGCTCTCCTCCTTCTGCCACTGCCATCAGGAGGCATCGATAAAGCCCTGCAGAACCCATGAGGTCATGCCGCAGGCAACAGTGGCTGGGATCCACCAAGAACAACTTGGCTCTTTCATCTGTAATGAGGTTTACCAGTTCGTTAGTGAGGAATAAGAAAAAAATCAGCCTAGACCAGAGAAGGTCTGTCTGGATACTTCCCTTCACAAATTGAAAAAAATAAAGTGGAAGACATCAGCTGAGCTGATGTGGGAGCAAATCCCATCAAGAAAAACCAGGAGAAGACCAAAAGAAGAAGAAAGACCAAAAGAAAACCATGAGAAGACCAACACGGCTGCCAGGTGTGGACTGCAAGCAGCTGGGCTCCTGGTAGGCAGAATTCAAAACCATAAGCAGTTTAAAGCATAGTTTTGTTTGTTTGTTTTGAAAACATACGCCAGGCTACAGATATTCTATTTTAACAAACCTGCATAAAATATATCAGAAAGAACCTGAAATACTGCTCTACCCTTTGAACATGAAATACACCAAAATATATCATTTAGCTTTTGTATACTATAGAGATAATTTGCTCATATGAAGTTTTCAATATTAAACAACACGTCTTACGAAAAAGCAGCACGTGTATTTCCACATGGTTGAGAAATGTCAACGCAAGTTGCACAGATCTGGCTTGATCAACAAAGATTCATCCTGAAAACATGGAATGTAATGTTTTTCAAACCCACTAAATTTGTTAAATACAAGTTGCTGTATTCACGAACACAGCCCCTCCTTTGGCTAATGGAAACCGCAATGGAAAAAATGAAAATCATTTCCAAAGTCTGCCTGCAACAAGTACATGACACTCATCCAAGCTTCGTTAAAAAGAATTGTGATGCAAAACGCGGCATTTCAGCCCACATGAAATCACACTGAGTCATCCAAGTAAAAGTTTGGCAGTGGCAATTCTGAAAAATGAGAACATTTTGGATCCATTCAAAATAAAAATTGCAAACTGTCATCAAGTCAAAAACCATCACTAGCTTTTTTTTTTTTGGGGGGGGGGGGGCGATAACACAGTTAACAAGCAAAATTTGTGTGATGTACACATGTATGACTTAATGACTTGCAGATTTATTTCTGTCAAAAAGATGTGTCCTGGTCAAATCCTACTTCCTGGGATGTTTAAGCCATCCCACAACTTCTCTTCCATACAGTGGCTTCTCCTGGACCTGCCCTGAAGTCACATTCACGCACTCCTGATATTTTGTCCATTTAGAATAGTCTGCACCCAGTAGCCCAGGAAAATACTCTGTACAAAAAAATAAAAATAACCAAATGATCAGCCTTCCTAAATGCAAATATTACTGCTTAAAGAAAGGATGGGATTTGAACATTGGCGGTATTCATCTTAGATTTGTAAAAATAAGGTGTAATATTTTCCTGCTATTGTGAAAATAAAGATAGCCTTAAAATAAAGCAATTATATTTAGCCTTACAGCAGACTCTTAACAAAACAAAGCTCTGTATTTAACAAGGTGGAATTTTACCTCACTCTTACATTATCAATGAAGATATGCAGGGCAATCAACTGAGCTGACCAAGATCACCGTGTTATATTAATGCAAATAATACATAACAGTGCAAAAAGATTTATTTTCACATAATGAAGTCAGCACATTTTTCCTCAGTGAAAGTCCAGAAAATGTGATCCAAGTAATTCAGTTCCAACTGCCTCTAACATTCAGATCGTCAGTGAAACAAGTCTGTGTTTGTGATCAGGCTTGCATGTGACATTATCTTCCTCAAATGGATAGCAGCCAGTTAATTCTACCCATTTTCCGTTCTTCTGTTTGGGGAAGAAAAAAAAAATGTACATAGACAAATAAAGCAAGGAACCAAAAATAGCTGGCATAAAGCTAGGGATCTCAATCTTTCAAGTTGACTTACCTGATCTGGAAAAGGAGAAATAAAACAATCTAATAGCTTTTACTGCTTCAGGAAATGCTGCCTACTTTTTCTGTTTTGTTTTTGTCTTATGGCAGCTATAAATTTTTTTTTCCATTTTTAATGAGATTTAGAGGTCTACGCAGGAGAAATACAGAAAAAGCAATCTTTGGTTTTCAACGGCTCTGCTGACCAAGACAACATAGGTAAGGTGTAATTTACTTATCAAATCCAAGGTTTCCAATTAACTTTATGACTAGGAGTCCTATAAAATGTCTCTGGGATGAAGGGTTTTAGAACTACCTCGAGCCCACTTAACCTATTAGCAAAACGCAGGTCATTTTCATTGCCTGTGCGTCTATTAACACCACCACAACCTACAACGAGAAAAATAGTATTAGAAAATAATAAGAGAAAATAGCATTAGCAGAATCCAAGAGCATATTTCATCAAAACTGCTCGATGAATTTTAGATCGATGATGTTTTGGGAAAGTCCTTTTAAAACCAGCTGCTTTTTCCCCCCACAGCACCCTGTCCCAGGGCCATCACCAAGGGACTTCAGAGCCCAACGCCCACAGTGCCACCTCCTGAGTGGGCTCCCATAGCCCCCAGGGCACATTTGAGCCCCTGCGTTCAATCATTCTGTATTTGTAGGGAAAAGAGTAGCCAAGTTGCTAAAGGCAAGTTGAATTTCAGCTAAATGGAAAAATATCAGTGAGGTCAGTTGGCGGTTCCACTGCACAAACACTAATCCTGGCTCATTTTTTACTGCACGAACCAAATTTGTGTGTTTGTTAAGTACACAGGATTTCTTGTAAGACAACAACACTCAATGAGCTTTCACATTTTAAGTTAAAAAAATAAAAGATCACTAAGTGGTGTGGTCACTAAACAAGCACCAGGAAAGCATTTAAAGCAAAGAGTCACATTTGACTCTTATATCCGGCTTTCCAGGCCGGAGAGTTATGAAATACTTCTATGACAGCTGTTTATTATGGAGAATCATAGTTTTAATCATAGCTTTTAGTGTTTGTACTCTCTAGAAGCTGGTTTATTACAACTACACGTAAGGAGACAGCGACAGGTTCACACCTGCTACCTGCACAGTGTCACCAGATAACTGCGTGCTACCTGCTCCCTTACAGATGTCATTTTCCTGGACAGCTTAAAATATGTGAATGATACATGATCGTAGTGAATTAAAATGCAATAAAAGGGGAAAAAGGGACAGGAGACAAAGTACCCTGAAATAAAAATTATAATCCTTTTGCAGAATAGTGCCAAATAGCATCTACTCTAGAAATAAAACTAAGTTACCAGACTTCAAAGTGCACTGCACATTACTAACGCTTTTGTCCTCCACCTCTACGTTCTTTGTCCCTATTCGTTTTCCCCCCATTCTTCTTATCCCTTCTGAGTTCACATCTGTCTTCAACTAGGTTTTTGAGCTCCTGTAAATATTTTTGTATGTCATTTCACAAAAACATCACTTAACACGTAAACTTTGCATGGCAGTTTATATAGTCACTTAGTCTTGAATCAAGACCGCATTTAAAGTTTCCTAAACACTAAGATACGTGGAACTTCTTTGTGATGGGGACACGTGAGCTCTTCTCACATCATCCAAAAACCAAATTCCTGGAAAACAGGTGGCCAAGTCCTTAAACCACTGATGAGGAGAATGAATATACTACGTATTCTGTTTCTTTAATGCTCTTCTCCAAAGCACTTCCCGCTGCCTCGGTCTATCATGAGACAGTGGACCACAAATCTTCAGTCTGAAAACTCAGCAACAGGAGGGGAAAAAAAAACCACATACTTGCATCAGACCAAAGCTCGTTTACATACAAGGACTTCCACATTTTCAGTCTTCTTGAACAAGAAAGCCAACAGTAGAAGCAACCCATAAAGCTAACAACTCTTCCCATAGCACCAGTGACCACCTTATCAAACCTTCATCCTCCAGCGATGGAGGAATGGGCAAAATAAAGAAGGAATTAAAAAGGTGGTCTCAAGCACACAGCATCACCATTTTACAGTCATCTCTAACTGAAATCTACCACAGTTTCAACATTCATCTAAACATCTTAATCTATGGAAAGCAATTTCTCTAACACTGTATTACAGAAATCACACTCCTCTGTCTAAATAAAAGCAAACGGAGACAATCGGGTCTGCTTGCATCATGTGCTGCTTCTGCTATGTTCTCTGTTAGAGAAGTTCCCATTTTATGCTGATCTTTCGAGATAATAGAAAAAAGTATTAGAAGACTGAAATGTGCAACTGCGGAGCTGTAACAATTGTCTGGAGCAGCCACAGGTTCCAAAATCGCTTTTATTTTAAAACCCAGTTTGACAGCTGCTTAAACTTTTGCTACAACAACAAACGGAAGCACCACTTGCCAAGAAACACCATTTGCCAAGAAGCCAGCCGGCTGCTTTACATCTCCAGGCCCTCAGATACATCCTTCCCAAGGCCCACAAGGCTCCTGCACTCATACAAAGTATTTAGAAGAAAAAAAAAAAAAAGAAAGGAGTACTTTTAACTAAACTACTCTCTCCTTGCCCTCGCCCTCAGGAAGGACGGACCTTTATTCTTTGTCTGCCTGGTACAGCACTTTTTCTGCAGCTACATTTCAAAACCGTTCAGTCAACGTAACACAAAGCAGGATAAAGTCTATCAAATTTAAGATGCTGGTTGAACACACTAAGATCAAACAATGTCTTCAGCTTTAATCAAATTTTAATGTCCATTAAACCTTCTATTTTTCTAAAAATCAATCTTTATTTCATTCACAGAAGATACTTAGCAGGACAGCACCCACTGGCTATTTCCTATTGACTGGTTGTTACGAACAAAGAACCGATGCACACTTGGCGGCGGGGAATACTCCTTACTTGTCAAAAGTATAGACTGGAGAGAAATGTACAGTTCATAGGAAAAGCGTTTATTTACCCTGCAGCAAGCATAATAAAGATGATGGATAAGAGGATCACAATCTAGGCACACTGTGTTCCCTGCACGCCCAGGATGCACAGGCACTGTCCCTGGGCAAATGCAGGACGTACGTACGCCCCATTTGCTCTCCCCAGACCCTCAGCAGCCCCACCAGGCAGCTTTGAGATAACGAAAGTCTGCTAAAAACAAATACAAACACACTGAAAACAAAACAAAACAATCTCTGTTCTTTGTAGGCTCTGTGTGAGCAGCTGTTTCTAATTCCTCATACGTATCAGTGCTAATACCTGCCGAGACGCCTGGTAACACCCCACGTGAAAGAGGAGGCCGAGGACTCCTGTCGCTACAAAAGCGCGACTACAAGAGTTGGTGTCCGCCTTGCAGCAGCCTAAGGGTCACAGCGTTTGGAAAGAGTAAAGCGCTTATTCCAAGTAGCTGTCTTACAAATTTCAGAAACAGGGCTGTTCCTGAAGCATGAAGAGGATGAAGTCCGTCCTTTAGTCAGCAGAGCTTTAATACTGGTGGGAGAGGTTTATCGGCCATACGGTAGCAGGCTGATATACACTGACTAATCCATTCCGGAATCCTAAAGAGAGAAAATAGCTTGCACTTTTAGAAGTGCCAAGAATAGAAATAAAAATATGAAGCAAAACCTTAAAAAGCTTTGCCTTGCTGAAGCAATACCAAGACCCCTGAAGTACAGTGTGTGAAATTTTTACTCTTCCAAAAATTAACGGTGGGAGGAGAGAGCTTCAGGTGAATGCTGAACGCCTCCATACTGCCTTGCCCTAACAGGGTGACCGAGAGAAGCCAGCGGTGGCTTTGCACACCAGCACCCCAAACCCAGACCCACAGCGGTCACGCCACACGGCTCTGGATAAGGCAGAAGTGCCAGAGCATCTGCAGCACTCTGCAGAGAGGCAGCGGGCATGGAACAACTTGATTTGCCTCGTGGAGAGGCACCGTCTTGTAGATGCGCTGGGATGAACTAACATCTACTGGAGGAACCCTGACAAGGAAGGAGATGAATATATGGGCGAGCAGCAGCCAGCAGCAAGACAAAATTGCATAGCAATGGTGCTCTTTATGTAGTCTATCTGGAAGCACATTTGTTCACGAACCCAGTCTAGCACACCTACTCGCAGAAGTGGTGCCCACGCAGCCACATGTCACCGCTGAAGAACTTCACCTCGTGTCACAGCTTTACAGCAGAATCTGACTTAAGAAGATCAACAAAAGGACAGGTTTCTGCTAACAAAGTTTTCCTATTTAAAATGTTTTTCTCTGATTGTACTCGATTTTTTAAAAAACTACCATAACTGTTAAAGTACCATACTAAATACTAAACATTGTAGGTAGTATTTGCTCTCTTTAAAACTACGGAGCAGGCAGAAGTCACCATCTGGAATCAGAGTTTGCTCAAGTCCAAAAGCAGATTTCAACAGGCAAAGCCTCTCGTGCAGGTACAGAGCAGTTATTTTCTTCCACTATTTGAAATGGTAAACAGGGTGGATTTGTTATTAAGTATTTCACTATGTTTACATTAGTTAAAGCCACCTTAAGGTTAGAGCAGTCTACATTTCTATCTTCAGCCTTCAGATGAACGGCAATTGTAAAAATAGATATTACAATGCACATTTAACCATAACAAATCTGTAAAACAAACAGAAGTATTAAATAACTGCATATGCATATCTAGCTGGTTAGCAAAAAGAAGTGGTAGGCTAAGGGGAATGGCTATATACAACCAAGTCAACTCATTTTAAAGGCTAACAACAGTTGAAGAAACAAGATTTATTTTGAATCTTTTTGGTATTGAATACCTTTTTCCTATATTTCTAATGAAAAACTTCAACATATTAAGTGAATATTGAAGTGAGTTATCAAACAAGCTTTGTACAGACTTTGTATAGACCTTCACCGTCCATATGCCGCGGAGCACGTTTGACTTGGGGAAGCGGTATCGACCCACTGTATGAATCATTTGCCTGTCCCAAGTGAGGTTTGTCTGCCATAGAGCTGCGCAGGTGGCGAAAATCGATTTCAGCAAAGGGAATTTTCACTTGAAAACAAGAGGAGCTCGTAACAGCAGAGGGGAAAAACACCTCCAAGCGAAACCACAAATATTTGCCCTCTTCACCCAGCTCCCACGGGCACATCACAGAGGTTATCGCCACCGTTCCCAGTGACGTGGCAAACCACAACTGGTGAGCGTGTTTGTGTGGCCTTGTCAGTTCACACCGCCAACACGTCCAGCATATGGGAGGGAAGAGAAAACTGTGCCTTCCTGGTGTGTTGTTGTATAAATGCAAGGCGCGCACCGCTCGCTCCGTGCTCCCCATCGCTCAGTTATGCAACCTGGGCGTGAGGAGGAGGAGGAGGGAGGGGGCAGAAGACACAATTTAGCAACAGGTCCATCACCCAGGAGCAATGTGGTGTCAACAAGCCTGCCATTTGCATCGGTCAAGCCCAAGTCACCGCGGCGCTGAGTCCCTCCCCGCCTCCCCCCACGGCGGCAGGGCTCCGGGACAAAGCCGCCATCCCCGGGGCTGGCAGCACCTGCTGCCCGACGGCGGGCAGGGGGAGCAAGGGCAGAGCCCGGCCCCAAGGCACCGGGCTGCGGGGCCGAGCCGAGCCGGGCTGGGGAGAGGAGAGGAGGCGGCTGCGGCTCGGCCCCAATAACAGCGGCGGGTGCCGGCGGGGAGCGACCCGCACCGAGCCCCGCTTCCTCCCAAGCCCTTCGGCCGCCGGGCGATCCCCGCTGCGCCGCCCCGGCCCTGCCCGCGGCCTTACCGGGGTTCTTGAGGTTGTAGCGGCCCTCCATGGCGGCGGGCGCCGCGGCTCCGGCAGCGGGGGACGAGCGACGAGGAGGAGGAGGAGGAGGAAGAAGGCCGGGCCCGGCCCGCCTCGCCCCGGGAAACTCCCCTGACGTGGCAGCGGCGGCGGCGGCCCTGCCGTGGCCGCGGAGGGAGGCACCTGCCTCGGCGGCGCCGCCCCCGGGGCCCCGCTGCCCGCCCCCGGGCTGCGGCCATACCGCTTGTTTTGTTTTGTTTTGTTTTCCTCTGGAAGGGAGGGAGATGGAGATCGCATCCCTGAGGTGGCACAGGGGGCGCCCATCTTGTTGCAGGGCTTCGAGCAGCTGAAGTCAGAGGGCGAGGCAGCTAGTGACAGGGCTGGGGGGAATGGCCACAAGGTGCACCAGGGGAGGGTCAGGTTGGAAATGAGGAGACATTTCTTCTCAGAAGGAGCAGTCAGGCACTGGGACGGGTTGCCCAGGGCGGTGGTGGAGTCACCGTCCCTGGAGGTGTTCAAGGAAAGGCTGGACGTGGTGCTTAGGGACATGGTTCAGTGGGTGACATCGGTGGTAGGGGGGTGGTTGGACCAGAGGATCTTGGAGGTCTTTTCCAACCCTAATCATTCTATGATTCTAAGGAGCCCAAGGACCTCATAACAGAGCGGTTTGAAAACTTCTTCCAGCCCTCACAGGCCCCACCAATGCCTCATCCAAAAAGTTTAATGACCCGGTGAGACTTAGTACCACCATGTTTGTTTGCTTTCAGGATCACGCAAGTCTAAAATAGTGTCACGCACTAATCAGTTTAGACAAGAATTACTAGCAAAAGCGTGGCTTGATGGGCAGATCCCCTTTTCCATGTCACACTGCCAGAGGAATTTTTGTTTGCATCTACAATTTTGGTTTCTCTGCTGCCTGGTAACAGCCACAATCCACTTGGGATAGCACTTGTAACAACTTATAGCTAAGGAAATGCATACCAAATTAAAGAGTTCATGTTCTCAGCAGTCTCAGTTTCACTTTAATTCACTGCAAACTGGAAGAAACATGTCTGAGCTTTTACATGCTTGTCTTCAACAACATGAGTTTGACACCCTTGTTTCTAGTTCAGAAATTCTCCTTAATTTTGTCTAGGTTACTTTTATATCCCTTTCTTCCTAATCATCCACATAAAACTTAAGTTTTGGTGTGTTTTGATGTCTTAGTTCTCTTTTCCCATTTCCTTCTTCGATTGAACAGCAACAAAAAACAGTTGTAAACCAAAAAAAGTTGCATACAGATAATGCAGAGAATAATATACAATTGCATACCTCCTCATGTTCTCAGCATTACAAAATAAGGTGTTACACTTCCCTTTCCTGTTCCATTGTGTAGTGGCCTTGTGGTAAGAGCAACAAATAAATAAAGCAACCTGACTCCATCTTACTGAGTAAGTGCATTTTCAAAAGGGAAATGTGATCTTCCTTTTTACAGGGCAGAACTCTACAAATAACGAGTAATTACATGTAGCAGAAAGGAAGGAACGGCTTTGGGATTCCCTTGTACTCCAAAAGCACCCCATGGGATATTTAATGGCCAACAAGTCACAGTGACATCTCAGCTTTTCTCATTAACAATGGCTGATACAACTGCTTGAGACAGTGAGCTGAATGACCTGGATGTCACGTTTATGAACCATTTTGGTCATTTCTAGCTGTTATGTCCCATCTTTCCTTACTTGTCCGAACCACCTTGCTGTGCAGTGGGAGGGCTCTGGGACTCTCTGGGACTAAATCTTGCCTTGCCCCAAAGCAGCAGTAGTATTTTGCACTCAAAAATCTAGAATTCTGTGTAAAAAGAATTTGGGATCTACTTTGATAGGAGGTATTTCAAATAATGGCATGATAATGTGAATAATTACATCAGTCAAGGAGTGATATTTACTGTGAACTAGAGCAATAGAGAATTCAGCTTTCTCTCCTGGGCTGTGGTTTTGAACCTGGCAGCGATGTAATTTTATATATTTCGAAGAGGAAGCACCTGTAGCTAACATGAAACAGGGTTTTTTAGCTAAAAATAGGAATACAGTCACTGTAACTACATAGCAGCTAAACACTATTGAAAATAAGCTGAATAGACATAAATGTGAAGTAACAGAAATTCACGGACAGGATGTCTATGTTTTTTCCATTTAATTAAGCGACATCACGGCCTGTTCTGGCACTGGGTAATCACGTGAAATCACACAGAGCCAGCAGCAGGAGACTGCTTTTATTTCCAGACGTATTACACAGCTAGCAGTCTGGGCTACAGACAATGAATGCTGCCAGGTGCCGCAGTTTTGAAATCACTGATACCTGCAAGGCGGTGTTGTAACTCAGTGCACGGACAGAAATCTGGGGCTTAGTTCCCCAGCTGCTTGTGACAGACTAGGAGCAAGCAGTGCACAGCTCTGGCACAGTCAGTGTTGCCTAAACAAAGAGTCAGCTTCCCTCCTCTTCCTTCATGTGACCACCAATGCCCTATCTCCGTTTGGATTTCTGTTTTCATCTCCCTTTTGTTCAGACTTTTGCATAGAGGGGCCATTTTGTTCTGGAACGTTTTTTCTTAAAACAAAATGCCAAATATAGTAGCAAAACTGCAGTCAAATCCCACACGCTAACAGCACTTCACATAAGGCAGCTTGTATATCCTGTCAGATGATCTAACTTGGTGAAAAATTAAACATGCTCAGCTGAAGTATATGGAAACTGAAAGTTTGCCTGACCACTGCTACAACAAATATTTCCATATTTAATACTGCGCTAAACTCTTGCAGACAGATTTTATACAACCTCACCAAACTGGCTGCAGAACAGCTAGAGTAATCAGCTTTGACAAGTCAAAATATTAAAAACGGTTTGGCTTCAGTAAATGCTTTACAGTGAAGCATGCCTTCAGTTTCACAAAAGAACCACAAATAATTTCTAAGATGTATTTCATTTCTAGTTTCTAAGAAAATGTTTTTGCTCATGTTTCTAAGTACTTTTCTGCAGCTGTGACGTACTGAACTGTTTTTCTTTTGGATGAAAGATGCTGATATGGCCACCTAGCTTCAGAGCAAAGGAACATACCCTTCTGTTGCAAAAGATACTACAACATTAATGACAGTCATAACACCTGATAAAATGCATAGTTCTTCAAATGCAGCCATTCTTACCCTGAAAGAAAGAGCGGAAATGTGGGCAGAATTCCCCTGGACAATTGCAGATGATGGATAAACATTTCTGAGACTACCAGAGGCTCATTGTACGGAGAGTGGAGAGAACTAGGAACATCTATAGCTCAGTTCATCTGACCTGAAATAGATGTCAGATGTAGATCCAGTGAGTAACATGTTAAAAGTTAATGGAACCAGTGTTCTTTGCATTATACAAAGGGGGCTTAGGCTGCCTAATGTTATAGATAGTTAGGTATTTTCAAATGTATGTATAGCTGTATATAATATATATATATAGCTCCCTGTATCTGATACAAATGCATTTCCCTTCAGTTTAGAAGAATTAAAAACATTTAACTTATTTTTAACAGTAGGACTCCTGCTGAACTAATGTTAAAGGGCCAAGAAGGGAGTTCAGCAACCTGGGATGGGCATCACGTGGAGCTGGGGGACGATGGACTCCAAGAAGTGGGAGTTACTCCTGACATCTCTCTCTATTGTATATTCTTGTAGATCTTAGGGAATTAACTGGCTAATATGGCATTAAACTATTCTTTATCTGTGCAGGCCATGTAACTGTGTGAGGTAAGGCATATTTCAAAGGCGTATACTATACACTAAGTGACTGCATAAAGCCAGTTCATAGTGGTTTTTATATGCTTTGTACGCTACCCCATAAATTCAACTACAAATAATTTCTTCTAAAGAAAGTCTGAGATCACAGAAGAAAATACAATAGTCCTTTGTGCGAAGCAATCATAACCTTCCTTCACAAGTTCTCAAAACGTAGACTAGTTTGCTTCGTTTATAATGCTACCCCTTCGATACAGACAGTTGGCTGCAGAATTAAACGCTAATGGAATTAAGGAATATAATATTCATGTGTCTGCATTAACAGTGGGAACTGGTATGACTCATTTGGAGGAGAAATCATCATTGTGCTCCTTGATGACTAATACAGTCTTAGCTTTTACATCCTTTCTGTGAATTCGGACCTGGTAAATCTGGATACAAGCGCACCTCCTCCTCGCTGATAAAACAAGCGTAGCGTTGTGTAACAAAATGCCCTGTAATAATTGCACAGATGCACTGAACTTCTCAGGAAAGCAATTACTGTCTTTTCATCAAGCCTAGTTCTAAAACAACTATCTCACAAAACTGGTGGCTTTGCCAACTGATTTTTAATTAGCGTTATTTCAGAAATGGAACAAAGAGAATGAGGGAAGAATTTACCAGATCACTGTAAGCGCTCAAGCAAGCAAATGCCTGATGAGGATCATCAGTGACGAGTTTGTGGAGTATCTTGCAGTAGCCTGCATTATGAGACGTCAAAATAAAGGTATGTTGATTGCATATCACCTTTCTGTTCCTCTGAAGAATGAGGCAAATTACACCTGTCACTTCACTCGCTGCCCACTGGCACCATAGTTGTAATAGTTCAGATTGTTTCCTGGTTCAAAATAAACTTGCAAAGGAATATGTGAAAGGTAAAGCTGCTGAGTGACAGCTGTGCAGGACTCCTGGCTTCACCAATCTACCTATTAGCTCCAGTAACTACAGGTAATGGCAGAAATTTTCTCTGGTTCATATTCTTTACCCTGAAAATTGCAGAGAGAGATGGATAGTTGGCGAGTAGTTATGAACTGCTCCAATCTAGAATTGTTTTGGTCCTATTCCACTATTTAGGGAGAAAATGCCATGCATAGCTCTTGTCTCCTTCCACACAGCCAGTTTTTCATGATCTCCCCTCTTCAGGCCCAAGCATACACAGTTACTTTTCCTTTTTGCTATTTGTTCATTACGTGAATTGCTCCCCGTGCCTCTTCACTTTAATGAACTCCCATAACCCTCCTTCTGGGAAGGGAACATCTGTCATTACGGTTACAAAGCAGCCAGAAAGAAAAGAGTCAGGATTACCTCTGTTGGACTGCCATCAAGCAGTTTTCCTATCCCATCCATTCCAGAAATGCTCCTTGGGACTCTAACGTGAACTTCTTGCACGTACCTGCTTGCACACAGGCACTTGCATATAGCCACGACTGACTCAGCAATGCCAGTAAAGGATTTATGAGCAGGCGCTTAATTAAAAGCTCCTCAAAAAGTGTTTTACAATCAGTATTAAGGATGATTAAAGCTTACTATGTCATTAACCAAGATATATTTAGTTATCAGATGTCTCTGCCAACCCCATCCAGGTATCTGGGACACTCAGGAGTTTCTCAGGTGGTTAGCAGAAATACAGCGCTTGATTCCATAGCACACACTTATGCATCTGATGTCACATGAGGAACCCTACGGTATGCAAGACATCCACATGGAGCAGAGAGGTATGATACGGGAAATTTACAGGATACTGGTGCTGCCCTGAAGGAGGCACTAGCTGAAGGCCAAGTCGGTAGCTGAAGGCCATAAAGCACTGTAAATGGCATGAGTAAATGGCACCTGTATGGGCAACTGGACTAAATCCCTAACGACAAAGGTCAAGAGAGCCTAGAGAGAGGCTCTGCTGACCAAATGTGAATTTCTACCACCTGGCAAATTAAACTTCTCTCAGGGCTCCAACCGACTGCATTAGCTTGACTATTTACTCAACTGCCTCCTGACAGGTCACCTCCCACTGCAGTTCTCACTGTTTAGGCTCCTCAGCCCAGCCCTGATAGGGCCCAGCCGCGTAACCTTGGCTCAGCCTGCTCAGGAAATGGCAGCACGGTGAAAGAGCTGTGAGAAAAGCCTGTACAGCAGAGACAGACGAGATAAGAAAGGCGGAATCACGGATAGGGGGCGGGTTGTTGTGATGAGGTTTGGAAAGATAACACCAGTGAAAAGTTATAAACCACTAGACCGAAAAAACAGAGTCAGATGTCAGTCTAGTGACACTGGGTATCGAGGTCTCGTACGGTCTGTTGCAAGGGGGGGGTGAGCATGTTAACGCTTAGCCTAGTAACTTCTACTCCTAACTATCCACATTAACCATTAAATGATTATTACACTTTTAAATTGTGTATATACACTTGCAGAGGTGGTGTTCTCTTGCACGCCTACCAACGTGAGTTGGGGGAGTGCAGACTGGCAGAAGATACAGACAGCAGAGGAATTTTGTTACTCTGAAAGCAGAATAACAAAAGCTGAAAACAATTATGCAGTCTGGTGTTGCCGTAACTTTTGAAATTTGAGATTTATAGCTTGGATTTTGTGGGGACTATTAATGGTGGCAATATAAAGGGGAGGGTGGGAAGGGGAATGAACTTCTCCCACCCTGAGGAACCTTTAAGGATGCCCTCAGTTCATAGCAGCGGGAAGCTTTTATGGGAGGGGGTGCACTGAGAAAAGCAAGTAAGGCATTCATAAGCTGTCAGGAGAACACTAAATTTAAAGCCAATACTCAAGTTTTTGCATTATGGGCTTTACGACAAACTGCACAACTTGGAACAATGTCTGCTGGTCTACAGGTACAAAAACGTGGAACTGAAATATGAGATGAAATTACTGAAGGAACAGGACTGGAAACAGTGCTGAGCAAGAGGAGCAGGACTGGAGGGGTTGAGCTGACTACTGTCTCTCTGCTGCGGAGAGCTTGCGTTCAGCACTTAGGATGTGAGAGAGGAGTTTGATGAACGACATACTGACAGCTGGAAGAAGTTGAAGCAGCTGTGAAGGGAGTATTGGAAAAGACAAAATTTGTGGATCAGATCATTTGACTCACCAGAGGATGATTCAACCCTTGAAAAGGGCACTGCAGTAAAGCAGAGTATGGTGGCACCCCCGCGCAGGATTTAGAGATGAAGAGGTTGGCCCCTGGGACTGGGTAACTTCCTTCTGATTCGGCTCTGCTGGCTCACCCCGAAGGCCCATTCCTGTTCTCTCCATATGCTGTTTTGCAAAAGGAGTTGGAACAGATGATGTTTCCCCCACTCAGCCGCATCTGGTTATTATCAAAGCAGTCCGCAAAACTGATGTGGATGGGCATGAGCAACACTGGGAAATTAAAGTAACAGCTGATCTAACCCCTGCACAAGTAGGAAACGTAGCACAGGGCCTAGGGTTCCTGAGCGATACCACTGCTAAGTGGATGGTGTGGCTTCTAGAAACCCTGGGAGTTTCTGGTGAAAGACTTTAATGTTATTGCTGGGACATCCACAACTCCAGCCAATCAACACTTACTGAAAACAAAAACAACCATCCAACAGTTTGTGGGTAAACTGGAACAACAGAAAGCCGAGGAAGGCCTAGAGCAGTATTTATCAAGGACTAAGGACGTGAGTTGGGACTACAGCACTTCCCAGTGTCTGCACTCTCAGGGAATTGATACGGTCCTCACAACTCACAAGCTTTTTCATCAACAAGCTGAGCTTCCTCTGGGAAGTAGCTAGGCTGGTTGCTCTCCCTATGTTGAGTAGAGGCTCCAGAACATCACAGCTCTCTGGATTTGGGAATGGATTTCCAATCTCAGTGTGCTCATACCCGATTTATACTCTTGTATTTGTACCTACACGACATTTTAGTTCAGTAGAGTCCAAAAATGATTCCAGTCCACACCAGGTAGAGAGTAAAACCTACACAAAGGACAAATCCTGCTGTAATAATGAAGGCAGCTCTGATACTGTTCTGTAACTTACTTTTCGGATACAGCTATGTGGACCTTTGAGGACCATATGGTGTAACTGAGCTCACCCAGCCCACCTCCACATAGTTTAACGTGCATCCTGTTGTGGTAAGCCCATGGTCTTTTTTTTTTTGGCCAGCATTTTGTGAAAGAAGGCATCTTGGAATACACTATGAAGTGTCCTGGCTTACATACTGCAGGTAAGCCAGTCTTTTTGGTAGTGGTGGTAGTTGGTTTGTTTGTTTGGGCATGTTTATACCCATCTATATTTATACCCACCTATAAGGTACCCATCAGCAGTAATCCCAACCCTTCACAATTTAGGCTAGAGCATGTTTAGTCTCGAGGTAAAAAAAGGGTGACCAGGTGTGGCATCAGTGTTTTTTTCACTACCTGCTGGTACTCAGCAATTCTGAAACAAATAATCCTTCTGGTAGCAGCTCCTGGTATCACCGTCAGGAAAAATATTCAGCAGAGTACCTCCCCTGACTAGTCCCCAGAAAATATATTATGTTGTCAAAAATATGTTAGTTTTGTCCAAGAGACAACATGAGAATTTTTTTTCCTTAGACATCTTTATCTATATGAATCTTTTCTTTTTAAAGATGTTCTGGAGCCAATTGAGAAATGCTTAAAATGCGACTGCCAGGATAAACTATAATTTAAGTATGAATCTGTATTTGTATGGTGTACAAAAGCACCAAGATTTCATAAGTGTATGTTTTAAGGATGTCAGTAGCACTTAATGGATTGTGTGCAACTTAGATTTTTAGCACTCAATATTTTTTCAGTAGATTTTTGCTCAAGACCTAGCTTGTAGCTCCTAATGCTTATAAACCAAAAGAAAATAGACCAAGGAGACTGGCTATCTGACCTCTCTGCAATGAAACATCAACACAGAGAGAACAAAATCAGAAAAGATATTGCAGAAAATATCAGGGAGAGAACAAATGAAAAGAAGCAACCTGTTTGAGTCTTTTTTTTTGTCCTCTACCATTTCCAAAAAGAACCCAGAAACAGAAGTATTGAAATCAGCCATTTGAGGATAAGTACAGGACCTAGCGTGCAAATATTAATACAGTGGAAAACCAAGTGGGATGTCAAACAGATGTCACCATGAAGAATCAGAGGAGCCTGCAAGAATCCCCCAGACAATGCTGGGTTATTTCTCATTTCCAACACAGCTGAAATGGGCAAAGTTGATGTGTTCCTCTGTAATTGAGTAAATTCAGATGTCGCTATCAATAAACATTTAGAATCCAAACAAGATTTTGGTGTCAACAATCTGATTTCCCTAAAGAACAGGACATAAACAAAGCGGCAGCATCAAATATCACTATGTAATAATGTCATGCATATCATCCAGTAGGCAAATGCTGACATTCAATTTAAGACAAAATACCCCAACATTCAATTTAAGACAAAAATATTCTGCAATGACTACTGCAAATCAAAGGGACAGTACTTGTGTCATTAAAGCAAACACTTTCTACTGTGTGTCACTCTCTGTTTGGGCTTATTTGCTTTAATTCTTCAACTTAAACTGATGTGTAAAATTGGAGGGAGGTTATAGGTCAGTAATTTTGAAAATATACTATTTGAACAATTTTTCTTCAAAGAAAAGAAACCGCTGCAGTGCTTTGTCAGAATGAACTATGACTTCATCACAGTACTGGCGCTTCACATGCAAGAAAACACAGAATTTTAGTTTTAATGAGGGAAAAGAAAATTCCATCACAAAACATGTGATCTCAAACGATGCACTTGAATTCTGTGTTAGAGTAGTTTTCTCCTGTTGATTACACTTCCATGCTAATGCACAGTAAGTTTATATCCACAGAATTTTAAAAAGATGCTCCAGTACTGCAGCATTTTAAATAACCACTTTCCACTGCACGTTCTGGGATGCATTTTAACTCTTCAGAGAATCCATGTCATTAAGTACTCAGGGCTGCTGCCTACAGAATTACTTAGAGATTTCATCAACTACAAGTTGTTAGAATCAATGTTTTAAAGTTATCCAGCTCCTGACTTCAAAGTGTTTGTAAGATACTAAATTGGTTTGGTTTTATTCTAAAAAAGAGTTTCAAAGAAACACGGCTAGTTTAGTAATGCCTCCACACGTTTAGGCCACTCTGATGACACTCAAAAACGGAGACTCACAGCTCACACATTTTGGAAGTATCACACTACTCAGGAACTGTTTACTTCTTGCATGAATTCTAATTAAAAAAAAAAGGCGTCTCTATATCAATTTGTCAGAAATTAGCTCTTATAGCATATGGGGTATTTCATCCCTTTAAAAGAAAAACTAAAACCTCAAAATTTAGAAAGAGGAAGAGAATGAAAAGAAGTTCTTTAAAAGACAAACAAAACAAACCCTTGCATGCCTCAGTGCTCAATCACTTCAACTAGTACATGAAAATCTGAGTCACTAAACAGAAAATTACTCAAAAGTGAAACACACAAGTCATTGCCTAAACTGAAAAACACCAAAATTAGAGTAAAATTAATGCATTTTCACATTCTTTCAACTTCATAATTGAACGTGTTTGAAACATAAATCTGAAGAAAATTATTCTTACTCTGATAATATCCACTTAGAAGATTTGTATTAGCTAAAGTCACCTTCGCTAAGTTGTACAGCGTAGTCAAATTCTTCAGGGAACTTAATGGTAAATGAAAGCCTTAATTATGTTGATAGTCTCTCTAAATACAAGGGTATGCATGACTGTATAGATCTTAGGGCAAACAGAAGAAAACTACATTCTTTAGATAGCATTCATACCACAGCCAGTATAAGACACTTTTTTAATGTCTCGTCCAACAAATGATGCACGCTGGTAGGTGTTCTTCATCTCACATAAACCTGAATGGAGGGAAGGGAGAAAAACAGACTGGGTCACAATGGTGGGTCTCAACAAAATGAAAGACAAACGCGTGGTGGAAAATTCTGTCCTTCAGTAGAAGTCCTGTGGACTGGAGAGTTGTGAAAAGGCAGCTCTTACCCACCATTTCTGGGGTGACCTCTGAAAAGAGCTTTACTTTAACTGAGGGGCACGGTCAGAGAAGCCACACTCACCTAAGACAACAGGTGGTGACAGGACCAAAACTGAACTCTGTATTTTTGAAGTGTTCTACTTTCATTACAGCTACGGTCATTATTCTTCACGGTGCCACCAGGACCAATACTACTCTCAACACTTCTCAACTTCTTCAGCACTCAGAACTGCATTCCCGATCAAGTGATACTTCATGGAGCCTAGATCCCTCTATTGACTAACACCTATTTCTAAGAACTCCACGTATACTCAATAGGCTCATGCCAAAATGGCCAACTTGTTCCAGAAAGATAAGTAAGTCACGTGCATCAGGCAGCAGTAAAGGGCTTGGAAACTACTGTGTTTTTTTTCTTTTGGCAGATGTTTGTGAAGAGAGCCATTGCATTCAGTGCCGACCAGCTCTCCTAGTTCCTATATTCAGTGCAGTATCAGAGCCTCAAGGTCTGTCCACATGTCATATATAGCATACAGAAACTTCGCATTTGCATTCAAACCACCACTAAATTTAGACTTGCTTACCACAGGTTAAACCCCTCCTTTCTCAACAAAAGCCAGCAAACACTGAGAGCTCTCAACTCCCTAGACACGCGGCACTATGCCTTGCCTTAGCTAAGACAAAACTTTCAAATCCCATCTCCCTTTCTATTCTCCCGAGCTATGTCAGCTAGGGGCAAATTATCGTATGACTGAGTAAAGCATAGCTCCCCTTACCCGTTTCTGGTGTACTGCAAGCTGCCTTCCATGCAAGTCAGGCTCTTCCCACTCCCAAGAGCAACACCTCCGGAACACACGTGCAATTGGTTTGCAGTGGGACTGGGGAAAAAAAGAGCTGTTCTTCCAACTAGGAACTGAATGGCAGGGTGGAAGGGAAATACACACAGATTCTTCACTGCACCAACTGCAGATGTGCAGGCTCTCAAAACAAATTAGTAATGTAAATTCAACCTTTCAGATACACCACCCTCCTCCAAAGCCTTATAAAAATACCAGTGCAACATAGAGCCATTTTATAAAACAATTGTCTTTATAGAAAGGTATTTAACTGGTATATGCTGAGGTAAATAATATAAATAGACCCAGAGGGCATTACCAGTGTTATGGAGAACTCTATAGATGAAATTTGGCCAAAAACCTGTTTTATAAAAGCTAATATTTACCTACCAGTTATGATCCCTGGTAAGGTACTTATTGCTGTAATACTTCAAAATTATTCTTCAGATTATAAATCAAAAAAATATATGAAATTAGATCTGTATGAATGTTAGGTATTAGCTGTCACAAATTTTAAAAGGCATTGTACCAAGTTTTCTTAATTGTTTACTAACCAATTCGATTGTAGCAGGTAAATAAACTACAGCATACATTTTACCTGACGCCATGCATCAAAATCACCATAAAAACTAAGTTTATCAAAGTCCAACTCCACAAGGAAAACATGAAAAAGTGCAAATTATGTACCCAGTATTTCTGTCACAGCTGTTTTTTCTTAATATGGCATGAAAAAGGTTTACAGCATATATTAAGAAAATTCTTACAAGTGTTCACCTCAATGCTTATATATACAACATTTTGCTCAAAGTGCTCACTATATTAAAAAAACTGATTGGATAAAAATATTTAAACAGTGCTTTCTGAACATTCAGGGAAAATTCATATAATACATCAGTCCCACTGGTTTTCCTCTTCACTCAGTGCAATGAGATGCAGAAGTCACATCAACTTCACGAAAACTTGCTCGCCACAGTGCTACAAAACCTCAGTTACAGTGGCATTCTTGGTGTCCCATTGGGAGTGGGTCTCTTGTTTTTCTGAATGTGGCTTTGATGTTTTCGAGATCTTACTACTTTCATTCTTACTTCAAATACTTCTTGTATGGCTTTCCGAAAACAATGGAAATTGTAGTCTATTAATCCTACAGAGACAAAAATGTTTTCCATATTAATAAAGACATTTACACAAATTAAGCAATGACAGATTTGTTTATATTCTACGTTTACTGAAATACCACACTCCTTTTTCTGGAAGTCATAATCTGGATTTTCTAGGCAATGTTTTCTATGCTAAGCAAAAGTACATTTGATAAATACAAGCAATTCAGTGAGCATTACAGTTCCATACTGTATCCTGTATTAAATACACGTATTAGTCTTAAGAGCAGACTCAGAAGAAGTACCTTGGCAGATAACAAAGCTTTAACTTAAGAGCTTTGGGGAAGTGTTCAGCATACTACAATAAAAATTATTTCCCAAATTATGGTGTCATTTTGTAACTTTGCGTTACATAGTTACCGCGATAAAAACAAGTAGCACCTAGTAGTCAAAGGATTTTCTTTTGATAATGCATAGACTTTGAAATAGATACTCAATAGCTGTATTCCCAAATAGCAGCCAGTTATACTTCATTTTACACTGTAATTGAAAAATAACACAATAGCCACGTTGTTAGATTATATACATACATCCATAATAGGCAGTTAATACTACCGTGTGAGTGGGTTGAATGTGATCCCACAGAAAAGCTGTAAAGCCATATCGGTAGTTACTCAGAAGACTTACTGGGTGCTACAAAATGTCTAATACAGTAATACAGTTTTAGAACTTTGGTACTGAGCTTATGACCACATACAAGGTAATTGCCTTCTTAATTAAGCTTTCTTAACTCAAATACCGTAGTGTTTTCCACCTTAATTTCCTTAACAGACGATACATATTTGAAATGGTTTAAATCCACCATGTTATACTGATTTTTCCAGGAGTTGTTTTCCCTGTCCCTTAAGTTCAGACAAAATATTATGTGGAAGTTTCCGGACACCAAAGTTAGTCTGCATTATAATACTACGACTATACTGTTAAGGAGTACTGACTACTGCATGAAGTATCCCAAACTATGTAGATAAAACAATCTGACAACTGTGGACAAAGCCTAACGAGTGTTCGCTCATCAAGGTGTCTTTTCTGAAACAGCTTTGTTAGTGGGTATGCTAAAGTAACATTTCTAGCCAAAATGATGGGTCATTCTTCCGCTGTTCAGTTTCAGTCTGAGGACATTTGACAAAGGCCAGTAACTCAGTGACCACCACGACAGTCAGAAGAGTGATAATGAACTAAGCGTTCAGTATTGACCTTGACCAGGGTCAGATCAATATAACCAAGAAACCTTACACACTTTAACTGCAAAATATGAAATAGAAAAGTATGAAACATGCTTCCCAAATATGCTGCTTTTTGAAAGCCTCCTTTCAAGGAAAAGCAAGAACATATTTCTATCAGCCAGTTTCAGTAAAGTTCCCTTGGTTATGGCACTCAAGCTGTTCCAAATGCATATGCTGGTACCGATAGGTACAAAGCAATGTTGGCCAGGATAAATTGACACATTCTACTGTTGCAGATGGAAGCTTTATTGCACTGGATGTAAACTGTATGCTTTCATACTAGAAAACTGTCAAACACATTTATGATTTCATCTTATCTTAATGCCAGCACAAATACCTCATGCTTTTAAACACGTTATGTAAGCTCTATCAAGTTGTACTTACCTTCAATATTTGCCATACAGCTGGAGACTTTATCAGCTAGTGACAATCACACAGTTATTTATTAATTCATTAATATAAGGTAAATGCAACGCAATATCAGAAAAGGGAAGAATACCTTTTCTCTCGAAGCTTTCTTCTCTGACAAAGCAAACAAGAGCAAGGAATTTTGTCACCTCTTTTAAATAAAGGACAGTTGTATTGTTAAGTTTTATGATTGCCATTGATTCTTTGTCATAAGGAGTTCCAGTGCCATCATCTTTAAGCCTAAAGAGCAATATTCAAACAAACAAATAAGATATGGCACCAGGTGTATTAACAGAAGTATTTCCATATTGGTTCTTTCACCCAGCAATCTCAAACTTTAAAACATTTTCATTTTAATCTTTCAGGGAAACTCTTTTTTAAGCCACACACTATGTAAACACTACGTAAATGACGTAGATACAGAGATTAAATAATTTATCCAAATACACACCAGATCTTAGATCTGGGGCTAGAAATCAGATTGATAGCCAAGTATCTGAACTGGAGCACTATTTTTTGCAAACCATTTACTACAAGGCTGTCTGTTTTCTTTTAATCACTGCACTGCATTACAGCTTCATCTAAAACACGTGAACCACTAAATCTGTGCTGATAATTCCAAATTCAACAACCTTGCTTAAGTAGTGGCAGCTGACAGATAATTTAAGCCACCATGAGACCTTCCTCATGAGACACGTTGGTTTTTGCAGCATCATATCATGAAGAGATTTCTCTTTCACAGATGATGCCTCATGATGATCACTGTATTAGCTTTGGACCTTTTAATTTTACCTTCGTTCCTGAATGCACATACAGATCTTCTTAAACGGGAAGTTATCATCAGTCTCCCAGAATAACTACCATTAATAATATATTAAAATAGCAAAATCCACAGACGTTCCAGGAATGCAAGACAAGAAATTAATTCTAATGTCCTATCTTCAGTCTATGCCTAAAACACATGACAAACAGATTTCTGGTGGCAAATGCTACATGATCACACAAAGTCAGTGGCAGCGAGACATTTTGGGATTAGAATGCCCCCCAGGTGATGTTGTGCAGATAATAATTAAATGCACTCGTTTGAACTACACAGCTGTATTTTTATCTGTACAAAAATAAAAAAGCTACAGAATCAGAATCCTTTACTGCACACCTCTCGAAAGCACAAGTTCTTGTACAGTTACTGAAGTGACCAAATCCAATACTTGAAAGATACAGTAGAATACACAACTTAAAAGATTTTACAGAGGTATTCGACGATTTGTTATTCTTTTGAAGTTCTAATGTTTACTGTGCACCTCCACCAGCATTCTCCCTCATACTTTCTCTAAGACTGCAAGAAAAAAAAAATGGTAGGAACTCCAGGCTACCAAGGACTATCACACTCTTATAAGTATACTGCGGTTTAGCCTCCTAGTAATGCACTAATTCTTAGCATGCCCCCGCCTGTCTCAGGAATAGCTGGCATTGCACTGGAGCAAACCATAAACACCAACATAACTTCCAAAGAGAGGAGCAAGCTACTCCAGGAGTTCTCCAGTTGCTAAAAGATAAAGAGGGGATGCTGAAAAATACTAATGTAATGCAGGGAAGATAGGGCAAACAGAGAACTGAAGGAAGAGTGAAGCAGCTCTCTGCAGCCAGTAGAGGCCACTAGCTATTAAAGTAAACAAAACTACTTGCCACTCCTTCCTACAAATAAAATACATAGAAAGAGGAAGATCCTCACATGAGAGGCTGGGCAGGGAACAGTTTGTTGCTGGCAGTTGATCTGCACCTCAGAGGCCTGCCGTTTCCTCCTTCTCCCCTGCCCTAATAAATTACTCCTTCTCATTATTGTTTATACCCACATCATTCTAATTTTGAGATCATTCAGATTCTAGGCACACAGCTCTATCTATGAAAGACATTAACAATTTACTTACCCATATATACAAGAAATGTCAATCACAACATCTATCATATCACAGCAGAGCTCGTAGGTTTGCATATCCACTGGAGTACTATCCGTTGCAATGTAGATCTTACTGACTACATCAAATAGAAATGCTTTTTCAATCCCAGAATTCTATTAAAAAAAGAAAAAGAAAATGGAAACCATGTCTACAAATTACTACCAAGCTTTTTTTGTTCCCCTACTTGCCTACTGTACAAAAAGTTAGGCTGAGTAAGTGGGAGTTAATTTGCAATCAAGCTCATTTTCAAAGAACTTTATAGCACTGAAGTATTTGTAGCAAGCTGTGATGGCTAAAGATCTTTCAATGTTTCTGCCTCTGAGCCAAGTCAGACTCCCCAGCTTCCTCTCTGGAAAGCATCTGGATAAATTACATTTATTTTCAGTGGAAAATGCAAGAAAATTCCAAGATCAAGACTTTGGCTTCTTGTTTCTGACTGTGACAACGGACATAAAAAGAAAACTGAATGCGTAAGCTGATGGAAACGATGAAAAGAAAAAGTTGAGGACAAAGAAGGCAGTAGGAATCGGGAACTAATTTCTCAAAGAAAATGAGAAACTGTCTCATCAGGGCCTGTAGCTGTTCTACTGCCATTTTCCTTAGAACATCTTCTAGGATCATAGGAGAAAGACCAGTATTTTGACAGCGCTCTTTCATTTTTCATATAGAACTGGTGCTAAAGTTATGTTTATAATGCCAAGGCTTGCTAGTACTATGACATCTCCTGTCATCCTGCCGAGTTGATCAAGACTCTCTCCATGCTGAAGTTGTATCATATTTGCAGCTCTCAGAGGCTAGGCAGGAATGCTAGCTCAGTTAGCTCTTTGTGTAGATAGGGTAAATTATCATAAACCTGTTTCCTGGAGGGGGAAAAAAAAAGGAAAACGGGTACTGTCTAACTGAAAACCGCAGCTTTGCCTGCTGGTATCAAGGGTTTGCACCTGCGCAGTTGTCCCAGGATGAACACAAAGGACAACTTCCCAGTATTGCTGAAGCTTAAGCTGACAAGCACGCTTCACAATCCAAATACACAGGAAAAGAATCAACTCTCTCCCATCGAACAATATTTTTTCCCATATATGGGCTTCCCTTTCAGTATGGTTTAGGACTATTGCCATAGCAGTTTTGTGACTGTCAAAAACACTCTGAAAAGCCATAACAAGTTTTAGTAGTTACAGTTTCCTTTGTAGTTACAGAAATTTTCTTTTCCTTATTCTTTCTTTTCTAAGTGAACCATTTAACACTTAATTAAGAGACTAAAAAGTAACCCTCGCACTTTCCAATTCCCCTGAAATAAGCAGAAAGATTCCAACCCTTGGTATGCTATTGTACATTGGTCAGCAATACTTTGGATGTTTTCATTTTAAAGGAGTTTAATTCTTCCACTGCTGGGCACACAACTAAGGTTGGAAACACCCATCAATAAATCAATAACGGTACCAGAGATTAAATTCTTGCATTTCATTATGGAAAAGGACTTCATGTATAGCCCATTTCTGTAACTGATTAATAAAAAAAAAAAAAAATCAAGACAGAGCATACCCTCTGGATACCTTATGTCTGGGAGCTGAAGCACACAATATACAAGGAGACTCCCAGAGAACTGGGTTATTCACCCTGAGGAAGAGAAGGCTCATTTCTATCTACAAATACCTAACAGGAGGGTGTGTGGAAGACAGCCAATCTCTTCTCCAAGCTATGGTGTCAAAGGACAAGAGGCAAAAGAGCTGAATTCTGACTTGATACAAGAAAAAAAAGTTTTTTGGCATGAGTGAGCATCAAGCTCTAGAAGCATGACAGCCTGAGAGGTTGTGGAGTTTCCATCCTTGGACGTAAGGATGGAGAAAAAAAAAAAGAGCTGAACAGGACCTAGTCATATTCAACCTGCTCTAAGTAGCTTGGCTCTCAGCAGAAGCTGACCTCTAAAGATCCCTCTCAGCTTACATGGCTCTATGAGCCTATGTTCTTTGAGCACAAAGAACAAAAATATACGTATATTTATTTTGGTTATTCCAGCCACGTGCAATAGCTGTGCAATTTTAGTTTTTAAACAATATACAAAAATCTGACAGCACTTCACGTATTTCTATAGATGCTGTCAAATACGATTAATCACCAGATTTACCTGTAAATATCATATGAATATACAGCTGTAATTCATTGCCAGAATACACATTTAAAAAGAACATATTTAAAAAATAAATATTTAAAATTTTAGACAAAAAAGGTTGGAACTTGAGCCCTGTATTGTCATTCACGAGGAGTCAAATATAAGATGTATTATGTAAAGAGAAACACAGTGATAAATTCAGCTGTACAGGTAAGATGTACCTTGGAATATTAAGATGTCAGTGACGCTATTGTAGCATTTAACAATGAGAAGTGGCATACCCATCTCAGAGCTCTAGCAGCTGCAGCTTGCGTGTACTTGCAGTGACAGTTTAAAAGGTTTCCATCTTGAGAAGTCTGCCATGCCAGCAGTTGCACGTGCTGGTAGGGCACAGCTTGGCATCCTAACTTAAACCACTACTGTCTTCAGCTGAAACTAATACATTATGGGGGGATTTGCTGTGAAACTGGCACGCATTTGCCTCTGTCAAACTCTGTATGGTGACAGAAACCTCTGTGAAAGGGTAGGATGGGCTGGCAGTATTAGTGACCACTAAACTGTACCCACATGACTTCACTGATTTCATTTGTCAGGGTTTATATTTCGCCTTTAACTACAAAAGCAAAGAATTTGCCAGAATGTTTGTGACGAAATTTCTCAAGAAAAAAAATACCAGTACAAACAGTGATTATGAAGCCATAAGAAGTCAGGAAACACTGAATTTAAAAACAAAAAAAAACACTATTCAAAGAGACATATCATTAACAATCAGTTAGGGAAAACAACAGTATGAAAGCAACTGTTAGGTTAGGTAAGCAAGCCTATCCTTTTCCTTCTTTGGCCCTAAAATGTAGTTTTGAAATGAACTTGAGGATATCACTAGTCATTTATAGGTAGAAATGAATGACAGTTAAACAGGTTTTGCGGGAAACAGAAGATTTAGTGTACTATAGCTTAATTTACAGATTATAAAATTTAAACTGTTAAAGTATACTTAAATTGTAAAGTATACTTAATTTTATATATATATATTATATTATAATTGCAAAGTATACTTAATTTTATATTTACTGTGATAGTTTACTGTTTTTAACAGCACTTAAGAAGAAAAATCTGCATTCCCATGTCACACAACTTGACTGCTTGCTAGGGCTGTAGTAATAAAAAAAAATATAAAAACAGACATCCCTCTATAAGAAGCTGGTAGAGCGTTAGTCAGCCAAGATTTACATGGGTTCTGAATGCCAAACCAACTATTACTTCACGCTTTACAGACAGTTAAGACAAAAAAATGTAGAGGCAGTATTAGCATGCTGATGGATGCTCAAATACATAAGCTGTACAAGCTAACCCACTGTGCCACTATAAAAGTTGTGTAAAAACCCGAGGTGAACTCAGGGGTGATCGTAGATCTATTTCTGTAATCACCAGCTTTTGTGTTGGAAGTGTTCATGGCATAAACGAAAGCACATCCTCATGAATATTGTGCTACAACTCGCACAGGAACACCAACGCACCCACACTTTGATACCCAACACATTGGCTTCCTAAGGCAAGGCAAGACCAAAATCTGTGTCAAGATTCCTAACCTGACTTGTTGTCATTAAGTTGCTAAAGTAAAGAGGCGCCCGCTAATTCTATGCTGGAGAATGATGTTTAGTCTTCCTGTGGCTGCAACAGAGTCATTCCAAGTCTCCTGTCTACAGATACAAGATGCTCTTAAAAACAGAAAGCAGGCACACTGAGGACACAGTGATGCAGCTACGCCTTGCTCTACAGCACTAACAAACTGGATTATGCTCTATTTGGAGCATACAAAAACAGTCTGAGACTCTTGCCCTTACTGTGTAAGGGAAATCTCTCTCTCAGGAGCACTTCTCTGAACCTCCCATTCATTTGAAAGAGCGGTTCCTCCTTACCAATTACATCTGATATTCTACGTGTTATGGGACCTTCCTCATGGGTGTCCCAGACCCACAAGCAACTATCATCATCCAGAAAACTGCTCGTGCCCAATTCATGTAGTGGTTTGGTACAAACTCTTCACCAGCTCCAAACAGTGAGGAGACCCCATAAAGAGATCAGACTCACAGTACGAGTGGCTGGGGTGGCTCTGGCACCAGGACGACTATCATTCAGACAGCCTCCTCATTAATACTGTGCAGCATATTCGCAATAATATCGAATTGCTCCAGAGCTAGAAGCATCATCCTTTCATTATTTTTCTATCCTAAGTGGAGTTCAGGGCTGGACGATAAATGGCATACAGTCCAGCCATTTTGGTGGAAACAGATCTTTGTAATAAAACCTTCATTATGAAATGTCATCACTGATTGCCTAATAGTAAGAGAATAAGCTTTGGAAAGACATTCCTAGCTCCCCCATTTCAGCAACACATCCAACCTCCCTCTCCCTCAATTCTCACACCCCACACTGAGAAACTGTGAAGTCTAATTTTATCTTGCAGGCTGTTGAATGATATTAAGTAAGTTTCATTACTTCAGAATCACAAAAAGGGAAAACAAAATGCCTCGCTTGGCAATTGAAGTTTGACAAATTAATGCCAGATGCAAGGTGCAAAATTATAATGCTGTGAGAAGAAAGGGTGCAGTTTTTTGGAGCTGAATCAATGACCACCAGAAGAAGTTCCCCCTTTTCATAAACTACTGACTGTGTTTGCCTTTGCTCATGGCCACGAGTCCCCACCTCTTATCTTGTGCCAAAACAAGAGCATGTTGAACTCCTCCATTAACTGCTTTTGACTAAGTTAAGCCATCAGAAAAACTGGACCGTCTTCTGCTGCGCGAGCATGTGTCATAGCGATTCCCCAAGGGAATAGGCATGTGTCACAACCAGCACAAAGAGGTAAAGGGAGCACACAGCCAGGAACAGTGGAACAAGCAATTACCTCCACAGTGATAACAAGCCATTACACAAAGCTCCCTAACTGACCTTGGGAGTAACTGTGGAAGCTGTGAAAGCTGTGATGGCCTCTACCTCTAAAAATGTTAAGGTGAAAAGATTTTCTTAAGAGAGGTAAACTTCAATGCAAAGTAGAATTAATTCTAGGAAGTACTATAGACAGCTCTACGTAAGAGGTCCGACTAGATGATGCTCATTTAAGAATTTATCTGCACAAATTTCAAGTGTTACTTAAACAACGCATGCAGCACAGACCTTTGCAACATTCACATGGATATATGAGCAGGAAAGTGACAGCTGCTAACCCACTGTCATTTTCACTCAGGAAATACTGAGTCTCAGCAGCTCAGCAACACCGTCAGACAAACAGGGAGGTGAGGCCTAGCTGCAGGTGGGTGCCTTTCAACTAAGCTCTGATAATTTCTCTGAAAGCTCACATTGTTCACAATCTCTCAGAAGGCAGTGAACAAAACAGCTGAACATGCAATGTTGGACATAGCTAGGTCTACAGACAAAGTATGTAACAAGTACTTACTGAAATAAAGATGTTAAGCAGATTTTCCAGTGTTGGGAGCTGTGGAATCAGTTTCTGTACCACTTTGCTAAATGCTTCAAATATAGAATGATCATATATGCTTGTCAGATAAAAGCTGGAAAAAAACGTCACCACATTTTCCTTTTAGCCACATACTGTGAACATGATGTACCTTTCATACTACGAGTGAAATGAAATATTGTCAAACAGCAAGTGCCTACAATTACACAATTACCCCCTGTGATCAAAAGTCACGTGTTATGATTGAAGCACAGGACTTCATACACAAACTAAATTCTCAGGATTATGCTTGGCATGGGTCTACATGTCTCTACACAAAAAAAAATAGACACTGCAAATTAGCACTTGATGTAGAACTTCATGATGCAACTCCCACCTTGGTAACCTTCGGAAAATATTTTTCAAATTGCAGGAGAGGAGCATTACTGAACAAGTCTGTTGTGACTCACTTTTTGAAAGCTGTGGACCAATTTAACAATGCAACAACACAGTCAATTTTTTATGAGCGCATGAGTTGGCATGTTAACGAAACAGGTCTCTCTGCTTACATGTATATTTTTACTTGGCTTTAAGGGCTAAGGATGACATGAAAGCTTCATGTTGCCTAGTATCCCAGTCTGCATTAGTCCCTTGTTTTTAATTACTTGCTACAATAATCTGCTTTATCACCAGACATAAGGCAAAGAGAGAACACCTGTTTTCCCAAGTGGCTCTGAGAAAGCCGAAGCAGTGAGCACTAGTGGTCGGGAGGGGACTGCGAGGCAGAGGAGGGGTTTTGAAGGAGACAAAAGCGATGTAGACAGCATATACACTACTGCCTGGTTCCACTGCCCATGCTTCTTACTTCAAGACAGCAGCTACAGCAAAAATACTGGTAGGACTTTGGCATATTTGTTGTGCTTTTAAGCACTTCCCCTCCTTATCTTGCCCTCCAAGACAGCACTCAGAAATAAAACACTTTGTTTGGCTCAGGTCAGATACAGTATCTGTGACTAATTTTTTCCTTCATATGTCAAAACCTTGTTGCCTACTACTTCAAGAGAATGCAAAATAGTAACTTGTTAAATAAACTGCTCTTAGTCAACTTCAGATTCTTTGTACAGCAGCTTTTCTCACCTGAGGTGAATTTTCTCCAATCCAGCATCTGCAAGGTCATCGTTTGCCCTCTGGTGAATATCTCTTTGCGTTTCAATCTTATGATCGTCAGATAAACCATCCACTTTATGGATAAAGATTTCAAAGTTGATGTCTGGATTCACTTTATAGGCTCTGGTCACAGTAAGATGCAGCCGAGCTAATGCTTCCATGTAATCATCCTAATGAAGGGAAAATAAACACTGTAGGAAAGTTCTTTAAAACAACTTAAATTTTACAATAATTGCTTTTACATAATGCTACAGCTCAGCAACAAGTATTTTATTTCTTATGATAGATGGCAGCCTATATCTAGCAAGTGCACCAATCTCACGCTGTCAGCGTTTGGGAGTCTGAACAAGAACCTTCAAATGCTAAAGCAAACTAGCTAACTGTTTCAAACATCTTGCAAAGGGAGACAGACTTAAAAATAACCTAGCAGCTTTTCAAGTTTTAACAACTTTTTTTTTTTTAATGCGTGTTTGTAACCGTAAGTTATTTATTTCCTTTGAAAAAACCTCTATGTTCCAATCTACCTGCCTGTTGCTCAAGGACAAAAAGACAAAAGTAGTTTAAATGCACTCCCCTCTTTTTCTTTTTACCTGAGAGTCAATAACAAATATCAGTGCTCCAGTGCCTCTGAAAATCATCTCATAGTCAAACGTAGGGTCAAAGAAGTCAATTTGCCCAGGAAAATCCCATATCTGAAAGTTGACGAAGGAGCTGTTGGACACATCCTCTCTGCAAATCTTGTTTGTGCTCTCCAGGAAGAGGGTCTCATTCGGTGACATTTTGTGAAAGACAACTTTCTGAATGGAAGACTTCCCACTTCTTCTCAAGCCCATGAGCAGGATTCTTGGCTTAACTTCAGTACTGAAGGGATCGTTGAAATCCAAAACTGAATAAAATCATACAAGAAGAAGAGTAATATATTATAACAACATAATCAGTGACTGCCAGACAACATGTATTTGACATTTACTTTTGTAACATTTTTATTTGGATTTATGCAAGCATTACCCATTTTTAAACTTCGGGAGTGGCCTTACAGACATCTTAACTTGGATTCTTTGCTCCTCAGTATACACCACCATAAAACCTACTTCTCACCTGTAACAGAGACTGCAGAAGGTATGATAGCTCAGTTTCTATTGAAAAAGAATATCCTTTCTAGCTATCCTTGTCAACTGATAGCTAGATCATGAAAGCAAGGAGTGAGTTTTAGTTATGCTTGTGTGACTTCAAAAAGCTACGTGAAGGCTTCTTTCCTTTAAAAAAAGAAAACACACATCCCAAGAGCTATAGGAAGAAGACAGCTCAGCAGGCATACATTTCCTCTGTGCTGGGACTTAAAAAAGCACCGAGCTCATTTCTAAGGTAAAGATTTCACCCCCTGTTGAATAATTTGTGTTACAATCTATAAAATGCTGTTATCTGATAACTAAGTTTGCAGTGTATCCCTTGCCTATGCGCAAAACAAACGCTTGGGAACAAAGTGGTTCAGCTGTGTTACCCACCCTAATTTGGGACTGGTGTGACTAGAACCGAACATTTCCTAGTGCTGAGGCAGACTGAACGCAGTAGCTGTCAGGCAGGCCTTCTCCCACCTACCGCATAACAGACTATTCAACATACTATTACGCCGTGCCCTGAGTTATTTCTTTCTCTTCTTCTGCTTAGGTGAATTTCGACTTGCAGGAAAAGGGGCACACTTTTGTTCATACAAACGTCCTTCCTGCATTTGCCCTGCATACTTTACAGTGATCATCTTTACTCCAAGAGTACCAAAATCCAGAAGAAGCAGCACAGAACCAGCAACGTGAGGCTGCCAATTTGTCACGTAGCCCTGCGGACTGAAAAACGCAGAAAGCCTGAAAGAATCCTTTGACCTGGAGAACAGTTTACACCCACACATAATTATCAAATCTGTTCTCACGTGTTGTTCAAGCCTCTCTCGCTGCTTTCAGAAAGACAGGCGCAGGATGTGCCCACTAGGAATGTCCGGAATCTTGTTTGTGTCCCTTTGGGCCTCCTGAGCGTTTGTTATCCAGGAACTGAGGCTCCACAATTGGCTCGCAGTGTGTGTACAACATCCCCCTGGCACCACCTGCTGGCTCATGAGCGGTCACGGCACTCAGCGTGAGCCCAGGGTACCCCAGCGACTGACAGAGAGCACAGGCAATTAGGACAGAGCTAATTATCTGTAAAATCCTGTGCATTTTAAATACATTTGAAAGGCCTTGCCAGGTCTTATCACTTACTGTGCTCTTGTCGGTTACCACCTATAAAGCACTGCTGGGCTGGAGCAGCGCACAGGCGAAACCCTTCAAGCAAAACAGCAGCAGGATGTTGGTATCGCCGCCCGAAGCTTGTCCTCCTAACACAGCAATGGACAGGTTCTGCTGATCCACAGGCGGCGATATTTAGGAAGTAATAAACCACAGACAACACACTGCTCTACTCTTCCTGTCAACCTCAACACTAATATCACCTTTCTGTGACTGCAAGAAGCATGTGCCTACAATAATTCACGCTTACAGAGGGATAATAATAGGGGTAAAAATAGGACAATCTGACAGTGTTTTATGTTCTGCGGGGCACAGGCTTCTTAAGGAAGCAAACCAAAGGCGCAGGATTTAACAGTTTCTTTCACCCCACTCTCTTCTTCACCACACAAATTCTCTACAGCTGCCAAAACCACAGCAAGCATTTCATTAATGTTCATATATCCATACATCCTGCAATTTGCACCTTGACCGTCAGAAAGGAAAATAATTTATTCAAAGCTTTACAAGAACTAGATTGAATAAAATTCTTTATAAAGGCATGTAAAAAAAAAAAAACAGCCTTTGGGTCGATGCTTTATTGCATGTTTCAAAGAATGAAGAAACTCCAATTTGCTCTGTCCACACCAGAACTTCCGAAGCCTAGTTCGCCATGGATTTGTACTCTGTTTCCCTTTCCTCTCGCCACCACAATAACACCAACTTCCCCTGTATGTCTTATGACACATCCTCCAAATAACAGATACGGCATGCTGTGGCCGACCTGCAGCTAAACACGTGCCGACTGGCTAGGCAGAACGCGCGTGTGCACCGGTCAGCCAAGTGCTGCCGCAGCAAACGTGTGCGTGTGCTTGCCTGTCTCTGAGGACGCTTTCATTGGGGTCTCTCCTCTCTTCTGAGAGCCGGTTTTCATCAAACTTGCATGAACTTAATTATCTCTGAGGCTTCTTTCCTTCAAATTCTGGTGTAGGTGGTCAGCAGTTTCCAAAGTGCTGATAGGTCATGAGACAAGTAGAAGACAAGCTAGCTATAAATCATTCCCTTTCCTTTAAGGGATAAGCTAAAAACTCAAGTGTATCTAAAAAATATTTTAAATAACTTGGGGTTTCATATTGTTGCTGTATTAATTTTTTCCAGGCAGATACATTTTTATGGACCATAATCCTTACTAGAAAGGAACTGCTTTATCTTAAAACCATTGTAAAGAAGCAGAGTTGCAAGCGCAAACAGTTACTAGCAAGCAGAATGACTGCCATCTCTTCTGCTAGTAAGACTGTTACTTAGCCTTTGAAATTCTGCCAGCTGAAGACAGGGAAATGTAAATTAATATTATCCAAACCTGACTAGATAGCAGTGCTGCTGTAGCACTTTCCTTGGAGAGAGAGTTAAGAGATTACCTTATATGTAAAGGAATTGGATGATGCACTGCCTGCCCACATTCCTTCCCAGAGTGCATGACAACTCCTTCTTTAATTTGCCATAGAAATGCCAGTAGATGTAGCCTTGCAACTCCCCAGACTAGGTTACTGAGTGAGATTATAATGGGCGTAAAAGAAACACTAAACTATTCTCTATCCCATAATGGGTAAGATAATTTTCCATCTCATTAGATGAAACATTTCCTGCTTCATTCACTTTTGCACAGAATAAACTGTCATAAAATGGCAGTTCCTAACACTTACCAACAGCCCTTCACATTTCAACTTTTCTAAGCTGCCATAAAGAACAGAAGTCATGCTGGTTAGAGGCCAGAGCCTTTGAAGTATTCACAAATTAATTTTAACAAACCCCAAAGCACTTTCCCAACACAAAAGAACTGCAGTTACAGAAATTTGGTCAGGAATTGAGTGATGTCCTTGCTTACGGAGTGTAATTTGTGTGCATTGCAACACGCAGAAGAGCCCAGCTCTGAAAAACTGAGAGCTGCACGTAGCAGTCCCGACCTGTTTCACCATGACACAGAGTGTAAGTAATCCAACATCTCCTTCACATTATTCAAGACGTTCATTGATTTTTTTGGAAACCTGTCCCAAATTTCATATCAATTTCAATTACTTTTCAGAAGCCTGTGACTACCAGTGCTTCATAGCTGTGTGTGAAGGGGATGCCATGGTGGAAGGTGTACTGTTAGATCTCACCAGTACCAACACTCTAGTTCTCAGCTCATCTGCTCAACCTATGCCAAACCAGAAGAAAAGTTTTTGCTCATTTTATCATCACAAGGTAATAAGCCTGAGTATAATTTCAACTCGCAGAGCTAATAATGATTTATGGTTGTGTTTTTTTTTCCCCCCACTAATGCAATTATGTTATTCTGAAGTTTTCACCCTTTCTGTATAGAGGAGAATGACCAGTCCCATACTTTCCACTCACTTACCTACAAGGCCCGTTCACCTCATGGTATTTCCAGTCCTACTGTCTGCAGCTATGATGCTCACAGCACTTCAGCATGCTGTTGAGACAGCAGCCTTACAAGATACATACACTGAACATCTTCAACACTAAGGATGGCCTGAGCCTAAGGAGTTAACAGAAAAAGCTTGTATGCAATCAACCAAGCTGTACAGCTACTGTGGGTTTATGGACATTGCAGAAATGCCTGGTGGAAGGAAATTCTTGCAGCCAAAGAAAAACTCAGAACCACAAGACCTGGCTCTACCCTGCCACAAGTGTGGCACTCAGCAAGGATATGACTTAAAGCTACTTCCTCAGACACTCCGCAAAGGTTTCCTTGCTTGCAAATATGTTTTAGTGGAGCATATCTAAAGGATGACTGGGCTTTACGTGAACCAAGCGCTTTAAGGTCTTTGAATACAACCCCATGTGTAAAGTCAAAAGATGAAGCAGTCATTTCAGCTCGGGTCAGAGACAAGAAACCAGCACAAGGTGAGAGATGACCAGCACAAAGCTCTAAAATATCCAGCGTGCCCACAAGCACAAATTACATTTTTACTTTCAGGTCTGGCTTCTCCCTTCACTTTCAACAGCCACAGCATGGAAGCTGTCCTCCTTGCATTGCCCTTTCCATTACTCCTCTGAAAAGCCAGAGAAACGCTAAACTGTGAGGCTGTGACACTGAATTTGGGACTGTTCACTGTACAGACCTGGGAAGGGGTAGGATAGAAACTGGGAAAAGGAAAGCCCTGCAGCCTGGTGTTAGGCACAAAAAACCCTGATCCAAATCCCACGCTGCTCTTTTTTTTTCTTCTTTCTCCAGACTTTGGAGCTAAACAGAAGGCCAGGGGATCTGAAGGGTTAAAATAAGCCTTGTCTTAATCCTGGACGAGAAAGGTCCCTGCATGGACCGTCTTCTCCTGCTAGTCAGGATGCAAAGGGTTGTTTCCGTTAAGTATAATATTAATAGCGTTACTACGGAGAACCAACGCAATTTTTTAGCGATTTCATGAAGTTCCCGTGGAAAAATATCCAGTCAAACTCCTCCGGGCACAGCGCAGGGCTCACCTCCCTGCAGACAACGCCGCTAGCTCGGCAGCGGCCTCAGGGCAAGGGGGGGGGGGGGGGTGGCTTCCCCTCGGCGCTGCCCTGCCCTGCCCTGCCCCGGGAGCTCCTCCGGGAAGGGCCTGGCAGGGCTCAGCCGGCAGCCGGCGGCCCCGTGCCCGCCGAGTGACACCCGCAGCTGCGGGGCCGGCCGCTGCCTTTTATAGCCCGGTGCCCGGCCCGCCGCCAGGCCGCGGCCCGGCTCAGCTCGGCCCGGCCCGGCCCGGTCCCCGCGGCACTCACACGCCTCATCGCCGCCGCTCTCCGCGTCGCCGTCCGAGAAGGAGCCGGCCCCGTCGGCGTAGCCGGCCAAGCCCGCGATCTCCTCCTCCTCCTCCTCTTCCTCCTCGTCCCCCTCCTCCTCCTCTTCCTCCTCCTCCTCCTCCGGCAGCTTCCTCGGCGCCTGGCTCATGCCGGCCGCGCTCCCGCCGCTCCCCCTCTGCCTGCGGGCGGCCTCGGGGCGGGGGGACCCAGGTGCGGCGCCGCCGCCGCCGCCGCCGCCGCCGCTCCCCTCCCGTCCCCTGCCGGCCCCCGCCCGCCGCTGGGCGGAGCGCGGCCTGACCCGCGTCACCTGACGGGCACGGCGGCGGCGCGGGCACGCGGCACTCGCGAACGCGCACGCGCGGCCCCGCCGCCGAGTCGCGCCTGAGTGGGAGGGCGGGCGCCGGTAGGTGGTGAGGCTCCAGGTAGTTACGGTCGGAAGAGACCTGCAACGTCCTCTGGTCCAACCACCCCCCTACCACCGATGTCACCCACTGAACATTGTCCCTAAGCACCACGTCCAGCCTTTCCTTGAACACCCCCAGGGACGGTGATGCCACCACCTCCCTGGGCAACCCGTCCCAGTGCCTGACTGCTCCTTCTGAGAGGAAATGTCTCCTCATTTCCAACCTGAACCTCCCCTGGCGCAACTTGAGGCCATTCCCTCTAGTCCTGTCACTAGCTATCTGTGAGCAGAGGCCAACCCCCAGCTCCCCACAATCTCCTTTCAGGTACTTGTAGAGAGCAATGAGGTCTCCCCTGAGCCTCCTCTTCCCCAGACTAAACAACCCCAGTTCCCTCAGCCACTCCTCACAGGACTTGTGCTCCAGGCCCTTCACCAGCTTCGTAGCCCTGCTCTGGACTCGCTCGAGCACCTCGATGTCCTTCTTGTAGTGAGGGGCCCAAAGCTGAACACAGCACTCGAGGTGCGGCCTCACCAGAGCAGAGTACAGGGGGACGATCACCTCCCTGCTCCTGCTGGCTGCACTATTCCTGATACAAGCCAGGATGCCGTTGGCCTTCTTGGCTACCTGGGCACACTGCTGGCTCGTGTTCAAGCATGTTACACAGGACCACTAAGAGAAGCCGTAGTAGTAAAAACTCTACAGGAGGATGGAATTTTGCAGCACCCAGCGGGCTGAGCTGCACTCATCTGCCTGCCATGGATCTGCATGCTCATCTGCATGCCTTGGACCAACGCTGCAGGTGGACCACAGCGCGCTGCCCACGGCGAGGCTTCTTCTGGGGGGCTCCTGGTGATGCTCCTGCTGTCTCACACCACCTTGGGCACTGGAGCCGTCCCCCCGTGGTGGTAGGACTGGAGAAAGTAGCACTGGGAGCTGAGCTTGCTGTGCTCCAGCCCACATTCTTCTGTTTCTATCCTCTGAGTGCCCCTTTGTGGTGCTGTTATCAGGAGGCTTTCCAGGCTGCCCTAATCCACTTGAGATAATGGAGGAGCACTTTTTTCCGTAGGGGAAGGAGAGGATAAATCCCTTTTTATGCCATGCCATGCCAAATTACCCATATGCAAATGTGTTGAAATGCCTTTCTTTCTCCTCAACTCATCCACCAGCTTGGAAGTTTTGCTTGAACGGATTTACAGTGTCCCAAAAGGCTACGTGAAATGTTTCAAAGTTAAGTCTGCTATAAGGAATTGGGACCAAGAGCTTTTACCAGTGAAATTTCTAGCATTATGTCATGGGACGGCCCAGGGGGACATTAGTCTGTTGAAAACTCCTGACTGAAAGCGGAGAAAAGTTTCCAGGTCTGTCATAAAGGGCCGTCTGTCTCACTCCGGTACCGGCTGATCACATCTGCACCGAAAGGGCTGTTAGGTTTCAAGGCTGGCGAGGGGAAGTGAGTCTTGCCCACAAACCTGACTGACAGTATTAGGTTTCTTTTGTACCAAGAGCTATGAAACGTCACCAGTCACTGAGAATAATTTGGAGATATTAAAATGCTAAATTAGGGTGTAGAAGCTCAGGAATGACAGGGCTGATTACAGTGCAGTTCTTCCCACAAATCTCATGCCAGCGACCGCCTGCTTGGCTACGGCTGCAGGTTCAGAGCCACTTAGACTCCAGGCTCAACTCCAGATAGGTTTTTTGAGTAGGGCTGAAGCATTTCTGCCAACCCCTCGGCAATATAATCTGACCTGGGCTCTGCATCAACTTCAGGAATTACTCGTCCTCTGTCTCTTTGCCACCAAGTTGTTCTGCGTCCCCTCTGCACTTGGCTTTTTCTCTTTTTTTTTCTTTTTCCTTTTCTCTTTTTTTTCTTTCTCTTCTTGTCTTCCTTTTTCCTTTCCTTTTTATTTTTATACTTTTTCCTTTTTATCTTACTTTTTCTCTTCCTTTTTATCTTACTTTTTTCTCTTCCTTTTTCTGTTCCTTATTTTTTCCTTTTTTTTTAATCTTTCTTTTTCTAGTATCTCTTTAATACTAATCACTTGCTTTCCTTTTTTTTTTTTAATCTTTCTCTTTTTATTTATTTATTTTTAAATCTTTCTCTTTCATCTTTTGTCAGGTCATTGAACTTCAAAGCCTGTAGCACATAATGAAACAGCGCCATGCCTTCAGTCACGGGACTGTAGTAAGGGCAGGTAGACACGGGGCTGAGTCTTTGCATATACACCGTGCATGATATTGGATGTGCTTGGACTCCGTCAGAGAGGAGCTGCGTTTCACAGACATGACAAAAACTTTATGTTTCAGGCAACTGAGGGAATTCATGAATTTCTCTTCTCAACAGGAAAAAAAATACATAAGTGGCTGTTTGCATTAAACAAGTTTACAGTAATTGAGCACGGGTATGGTCCCACTAACATCCACACAACTGAGGGAGCCCACCCGCATCTACGTTTGCAGGATCGTGACAGCATCTCCTCGTGCTTCTGCTAAAGGAGAAAACCTCCCATTAGATTGGCTGCAGATCAATGCCAAGGAAACCTTTTTTTCCGCTATGTGTTAACATCTTGTTTCTCAATCGTAATGATCAAACGCAGCCAAAGTAGTCCTGCAAACATTTACGTATGTGGGACTTATTTAACATACAGCTTAACCGTTGCTTGCATTGCATGAGGAACGGCTTCTCTCTGGGTGCTTTCTGCTTGGGATGCCTCCCCTATTACGTTACTTACCCTACTCACACTGATTCCTTTCTCCTGTGCTGCAGCCTGGAGATGTTCCTGTCTAACTTGCCTTCCTGCCGGTTAGCGAGTTACCAATTTACACACGGAATTGCCCACACATGACTCAGGCGCACCAGAGGTCCCCGGCACCCTGCAGGAAGGAGCGGGGTGGGTCCCCCCAAACTCTCACCTCGGCTCCCTCCGACCTCCAGCCCAGGCTTCACCGCCCCAGGTACGGGGCCGAGCCACCGGCCGCCTTCCCCTCTGGAAAATGCGAGGCCACCGGGGCGACGGCGGCGGCCCGGGCCCGGGCGCTGCCGCTGGGTGTCGCCCTCGCAGCGGGCACGGCCCCGGCGGCGCCACCACCTCCGGGGCCGGCGGCCCGCGGGAGCCCAGCCCGGCGGCGGAGGCTCCGGCGGAGACGGTAGGGCTCGTCCCGGAGCCCGGCGGGGCGCGGAGCGGGCCGGGAGGGGGCTGCTCGGCGGGGTCCCGGGGCCGGGGTGGCCGCTGAGGGGGCTGCGGCCGGGCTGCCGCCCCGGGCAGGGGGCGGGGGCCCCGCGGGACGGGAGCCCGGGGAGTTACAGCGCTGCCCGCCCTCCCTCCGTGCCGGGGGGACCGGCGGCGGTGCGGCGGGGGTGCGGGTCCTCGCCGGGCTTGGGGGGCGAGCGGGGAGCCGCAGCGCTCTCCTGCCAACTTGTGAGGCGGCGTCTGATGGGAAGCGGCAGCCCGGCTGGGAGGCGTCCTCCCCGCTGTCGGCACCACCCGAAAACTCCGCTGGAAACGTCCCCGCCGTGCCGGGGGGCTCCCCCCGGGGGCAGGGTGATCGCTGAGCGGGGCCTGGACCCGGCATCGCCAACGTGCCAGGAGCCCCGGGCCTGGGGTGCAGCACCGAGAGTCCTAGACTGCTCTATTGCTCTCCCGAAACCCGCCTGCTCTTATTTTTATAGTTACCCTGTGTTTATTTGGATTTGCGTTCGGTATTTGTAGAGCGCCCGTGTCCGAAAGGACGTGTTGTCCGCTGCTGGGTGCCGCTCGTGCTGAAGGAGAAGACTTGGAGGTACAGAAAGTGGCAGGTGGATCGGTGATCTTCTCCCCCCACTAGCTGTCCACGTTATCTTAAAATGACCTACCAACGTTAATGCCGGGATCTGCCGGGAACATCTGTAAATCCGTCTCTGTTCAAAGACGTAAAAATCTATCAAGGACTAAATGCTTACGCAGCGTTAGTTGGGCATGGTGCAAGCCCTCTGGTAGGACTGTTTGAGTGCACGGCTTGTTTTGAGGAGGAGAGTGTTATTTACCTAACCACCTTGCTTTCAAGGTGATACGTCCAGGTGTGCAGCTAGTTTTGTAACAATTTATTTTGGCAGGCCCAAGTTCCAGGTATTTTGTAATCTCTGTTCTCTAGATACTCAGAAAACATGCTGTTTCTGGAGATGCATGATTACATTTCCACTCTTCCGATCGCAGGCAGGAAGATGTAGCGTAATGACTTAATTCAGAACTTAACAGCAATTTCTGAGCAGAAGTTACGTCCGCTGAATGTACCAAAAGTACCATTCACTAGCTGCATAACGTATGGGGCACCAGCCTTTAGATTTCGGTGGGGCAGAAGGTCTGTGAAGTCCATATGTGGCTGCCTGGTGTTGAGGTGGCGCGTGCCAGTTTGTGCTGGTGAGGCCCCCTTAGTCTGGCCGGAGGGGATGGGAATTCTGTAACAGAAGTGCTCTCACTACTTCTCCCCTTGTTGTTTGTTTGAAAAGAAACTTTAATCAAATTCAAAAGTGACTTTGTGGTAGTATTCCCTTGGGAAAGGTTTTTACTTTCCCCTGCTTCTTGATATTTACCCACACCGTGCTTTCAACCTCATGCTGGAGACTGACTTTGAGCGCTACAATAAAATAATCCATAAGGGATCAGTAAAAATAAGGTGATCAGCCTCCTCTTCATCCAGGATCTTTTCTGCAAGCTTTTTGCAGAGCTCTTTTTTCTTTTCTGGGGAGGAACAGAAACGGTGGGGATGTTGGTCTAAGTCAATACGGTGTAGTTGCAGCACCTGGCTTAGGATCGTGTCCTGTCCCAGGTGGCATGTTCTGGAGCTCACGTTGTCAATCTTAATGATGTTCTTGCACTTGATTCGACGAATGATATCTTAAGGAATGAGGTTCTTGTAGGGTATGGTAATAGCGGTTAAGCCCCAAGTTGTATTTCTCCATTTATCTTCAGCTTCACCTTTGCACTTTGCCAGTGAGTCATCTTGTGATGTAAGAAGAAACCTTGCTGCCCCTTACTCTCTAAATTTGTGTCGTAGGACTAACAATATTTATCTGTTTGGATGGATGGCATAACAAAGAATGTTTGTAAATCACTTTAGGTTCTTAATTTAATTACGCCATCTGACAACGGTGTTTTATTTATTTACTCTCATTAGATTGGGATTTGTAATTCAGCGGTTAAGACTTAAGATAAACTTCCAGAGGGCTCACAGTCATACCTTTTCTTAGCGATACATCAGTGCAGCATGTCACTAAAGGAAGTATTTTATTTAAAACAACAAATGAGGTACCATATTTCACTTGCAAGATTGGCCTAGGGAGATATTTGTAGGAGACAATAATGAATTGTAATTGCTTGGGGTGGGGGAACTAAGTCATTTTCTCTGTTTGTTTATTAAGGAATTAAACATGTGACTTTAAGAATGATCCAACCAAAAGTAGAAAGTGTAGAGCTGCATTTTGGAGAAACCTCAGTCAGTGATAATATTTAGCAAGGGCATAATTACCTTCTCTGCCTTGTGTCCAGCTACCAGGTCTCACCTCCATTCTCTTTAGCATTTCATATATGTATATATTTGTATGTATAGTATATATGTATGTATGGTATAACCTTATTATAACAACCTGTCCTTCAGCAGTACTAGCTAAGAGGGAGTGGAATAGTCAAGAAGTAACTGTGCTGTTCCTAATGGTCCACAATCTAGCAATGGTATGCAAGAATATTTGCTATTATTTTACTCAGAAATTATTCTGAAGGCTTTTGTCAGCAGAGTTGCATGTAAGGTGGATGTACTCCTAGAAAAATATGGTGTGTATGCTGTATAAAATTATTGACAGGTTTGCAGAAATCTGTGTTGTACATAGTTGAATCTGTTGAAGGTGTACATTCCTTTAGTACCAAGGAGAAATGTGATAGAGTGAAGTGCAGCCTTACTTGTTATGCAATTATAGGTTGCTTAAATTTTGTACCAGCATTTTATGGGTTTAAATTTGTCTCTAAATATTTTTTTTGTGCTACTCAGGGAAAAAAAACAACATACAAAAACAACCTTCTAATCAAAACTCAGATTATTGTCTGGATGAGTAATTACATGAGGCAAAATAGAGATGAAATTTCAGTATCTCTGACAGGTGCACTCGCTCCTGATGTTTGTTTAATTCTTTAGAGTTTTCTCAGTCTTCGTCAGAGCATCTTAAGTATTGGTGGTAGGAGATTAAAGCGGTGTTTGCTGAAGTTTTTGTTTTACTACTTTGATGCTCAAAGGCATTCTGAGGATTGGAAGAGACATTCTGAGGATTGGAAGATTCTTCTGAGGATTGGAAGAGACAAAAATTATTGGTAGTGAAAAACTCTCATCTGCGTATTGTAGAGCATAATGTTCTGACGGCATTCACAGTTTTCCCTCCAAAAGTATACCGGTCTGGGAAAAAAAAATCAGCCACCCATTTAGTGAGAAATAAATATTTTTTAAGCAAACGTGAGTTTAGCATCTTGCTGAGAAATTTAATCTAGATATTTTGTTGAAATTGAACCACAGGCTCTTCTCATCCTAACTCTTCAATCAGAAGAATACCTTAATTTTTGCCTATTTGAGCTCAAACAAATAATTACATGTGGGCCAGTTGCCATAGGCCTTACAGTAATAAAAGTATTTCTTTATAATTCCTGTTCAAGTTCAAATGTGTTCATTACAGGAATTCAAATTCTGTGTGTTATTCACTAACTAGTGAAACTTAAAGTAGACATGAACTTCAAACCTAGCTGTATGTTCCACACGTTGTACACAAAGTTATGTTTGATAGGTAGTAGGTAATGTGGTTCATGGTCTGATTACTTGGGATAAGCCAAGCAGAGATTAAGATTAATTTGCGCTGCAGTTTGTAAAATGTCATTGATTCTAAAGCATGAGTTCAGTCTGGGAGCTTCTAGCTCTGGTAATACCATGGAACCTCTGTTTCTGGCTCTAGGTTCTTGAACTTAAATTGTTTGTCTGCTTGTTCTGTATGTTTTGATATAGGTTGATGAAAAGGGCTATTTAAATTTTGTCACCTGTGCTTACCCAACCATGAATTATGTTCTGACTATAGCTTGTAAATGTTTCTGTTTAAAGTTTGATTCTTTAACTGATATTAAACCTAAAAATCCAGATCATTTTCTAACTAGCAAGAGCGTGAGGGGGCGGAAAGTCTTGCTGAGCTGCATGTTGTGGCTTCTTTCTAAACTTTTTTTTCCTCCTCTTGTCCGTATTTGGTTTATCTCATGCCGTCATCCAAAAGAGTACTGGGCTTGTGAAGGCAGGTGTTCAAAAGTTAGGAAGAGCCAGAATAAACATGTGTGAATTCCTGCCTTGTTTGTTGCATAGCTTTCACATGCATGCATGTCAAGATGTTCTTGGAGTACTGCTTCCCTGGAGGATGTGGTTGTGTATGACAGTCAATATAGAATCACAGCATGGTTTGGGTTGGAACGGACCTTAAGGATCATCTAATTCCAACCACCCCCTGCCATGGGCAGGGACACCTCCCACCAGACCAGGTTGCCCAAAGCCCCATCCAGCCTGGCCTTGAACACCTCCAGGGATGGGGCATCCACAGCTTCTCTGGGCAGCCTGTGCCAGGGCCTCACCATCCTCATAAGAAAGAATTTCTTCCTAACAGCTAATCTAAATTTAATGTTTTTTTAGCTTAAAGCCATTCCCCCTTGTCCTGTTGCTACACTCCCTGACACAGAGTCCCTCCCCACCTTTCCTGTAGGCCCCCTTTAGGCACTGGCAGGCCGCTATAAGGTCTCCCCGGAGCCTTCTCTCCTCTGGGCTGAACAACCCCAACTCCCTCAGCTTCCCTCCACAGGAGAGCTGCTCCAGGCCCCTTACCATCTTTGTGCCCCTTCTCTCAACTTGCTCCTACAGATCCGTGTCTTGTGCTGGGGGCCCCAGAGCTGAACGCAGCTTGTGATCAATGTTGGGCGGCCTAACCAGTGCTGCGCGACAGCTTGGGTTCTTAGGTTATCTGGTTGCAGAGGGGTTGTCTTGGTACTCTCAGCAGTGTATTTCTGAGGCGCCGTGAGGCACCGTGACTGTGTACATCATCAGCTCATGCGATCGTGCAAGGTTGTGTATTGTTGTCCTATTCTTCCACGACGTTACTTTGTTTTCATAGGTCTTTGTCAGTGTTTCTGCCGCATGTTGCCTGAAATGGAAGGTCCTTGGAAACAACGGGGAGACTCTGTCCGACTGCCAGCACTCCTGTCCTGCTGCTGCTCCTCTGTGGCTCCCTTCTTCTTATTCCTCAGGCCCTTTGCCTGTTCTCCAAGCCCTAGGTGCATCTCAGGCCACCCATGGCTTTTAGCAGGGATGGCAGCTCCAGAAGGGGTCTCTCATGTGCGGCAGTGCGATGTCTAGAAGTACAGCCCTGCTGTTCATTGTGTGACTGCTAATTGGGAACAGCCCTCAGGCACAAGGAGGATTTGGACCAAAGGGTTGAATCTCGAGCTGGGGATGGGTTCTCTGACCCTGCAGGGGAAACTTGCCTGTGGGCGAAGCGGGCTGTGGTTGGGGATGGGGTTTGGGCATATCCCTGTGAAGCAATGGATGGAAGTTCAGAACAGTGGTTGCTGTGGATGCTGGGCTTCAGGGCAGAGGGTAGCTGGGGCATGATGTGCTTAGTGTGGGTCTGCCTTAATCCTGGAGAAAAAGGCACGAAAGGCAAGGCTTTTAAAATTATCATGTGATCAAAAGTGTTTTTAAGTACTTGTCAAATCATGAAATCTTGTTTAAACCCTGATTTAAACCAAGCTTCTTCTAAGAGCTTGTTCCTTACTTTCCCTTTCTCTCTCATGACTTGCCTTCCTCCTCATCTAAGCACCATCTGCTCCTGTGAAACGAGCCACTGAAGGTAAAATTTTTGGGTGCGTGACCTGGCATGGAGATGGATGAAAGCACTTTCATCTGCGTTATGGAAAATACATTTGGATTTGATGGAAATTAATTCTATAAGGGTATGGATCGTTGTGTCCGCATTGCAGTGGGCTCATTTTCTTTTCCAGGTTGAGATGCCAATTAGTTTAAGCCAGAGTTGAGAGTGTTTTCTGTAGGTTTTGTCAGCATCTGCAATGTGACATCTTAGCAAGACCTGTTGCTAGTCCATTTATATTGTGCTGATCACTTCTAAGTCAAAACCCCTTCAATTTTGTCATATGGGTCAGTCACTGAGGAAAGTGCCAGCTTTGTGTTTGGTTTTGTTTGTTTGTTTGTTTTAAGAAAAAGACACCATGAATGTCTGAGTTGTCATGTGTCAGCTCAGTATTTGAGTGAGTTTTTAACAGCGATCGCAGTGAATCATTTCAGGTGTGTTTTATGACGAGTTTGATGTCTATATGTGCGCTACACCTGCAGAAACTGCAGCCTGCTTGGAATCCTTCACGAGTAATTTTCCTTCGTTTTCTTTCTGACCGCTTTTGTTAGAAACCTGTGTCTGGCTGAAGCCTTCTGAGAGGATTAGGGCTGGGGGCCAGGGGCTGTGGAATTATCCACCTGCCATCTGCAGTCTTTTACTGACATTATTGTCCTGGTTTAAATCCAGATTTTGAAAGTACAGCGCTTTCTTATCATTTTGTCTCTTCCAGACTTGGTTGCAGCTTCTGAGTTCTTACAAGGATGTATTGTGTTTTTTGTTTTGTTTTGTTTTCCACCGAAGCATCTGTCTCCATGGTACGCTTTTTCACCGACCTCTCCCTGATGACTGAATTGCAGGCAGACATCATAGCAGCTGCTATGTTTTTTCATTTCGGAGTCTGAAGGTAGTTAGGAAACATAATAATAAATGCTTTGCTTTGGTGCGTGTCGTGTTATCATTTTTATGGGCTGTCATGTGGTGCCCTACAGGCAAATGGGAGAGTGTCGGCCCAGAACACTTGGTGGTGTGGAAAAAGCTCTGAGGCAAGAAGTAGTTAGAAGGCTTTTTTCTTCCCACCCTGGCATTACACTACCTACAATTTCCACTTCTTCCATGGGCTTAGGTTGTCTGAAATCTAGCCTCTGGACTTGTCAGGGCTATGTCAGACGTCCCCCAGAAAAGAGATCATGGAGGGTCATGTCACGGCCCTTGGAGCAGATAGAAACTTGCTTCAGCGTGGGAGGAGGTACCTCAGCTTTAACGCGTGATGATTTCTTCTCGAGGTGTGCGCACTTCTTCCAGGAACAGCTGCTCAGTGCGCTTGAACGCCCGGCATCAGTGCAGCTACAGCTCAAGGCTACTGGCAGATACAAACGGGAGACTCTAGCGCGGAGTAAGCTGAGGTGTGAATTTTAAGTACCGTGTTTTATTAGTGAATAATCAGCTGCTAAGTTGGGTCCTTTTGTTCCACTGTAAGACTACACTTAACCAGCTTGGAGGAGCCCAGCTTAATGAAATGCCGACCTGGCGAGCACTGGCTGAGGCTGTAATCCACTTGACTTTCTCCGACGCCGTGACGGTAAGCGAGGATGCCTCTGTGCACTGACGGGAGAGCTACCAGCAGGCTGGTAAAGCAGGGCTGGCTTTGGAGCACAGCCCAGGCAAGAGAGGGCCTTCATGTCGGATGTCTTGGTCAGTGCTAGGCTCAACATCTGCAAGAACAAATCTTTAGAGAGAATTAGAGTACAAGAGAGAGAAATAGAATATGAGAAATAGAGCCATTTCTTCTCACCGGCTTTGAGCCTGACAAATGCCTGATGCTTTCTAGTATATTCCAAGCTGATTTTCCTCTACTTAATTATTCCTCAAATGGAAATTGTGTCTGGCCTTTGGTTGTCTCTGTTCTACTTCTTTGAAACGTTTCAAGTTTTGCTTAATATTTTTCTGAGGGAGTGTGAATTGATTACAACTTTCAGGATGCAGTTGAACGTTTTACAGTGCTGAATAAAAGTGGGTTTGATTTTGATCTCTGCTGTAATAATTGCTAGTGCACTCTTTGCTTTTTGACTGTGTTGATGCTTCTGTAGAACAGTCTTATAAATCCGAGATCTCATTCCTGAATCATTTATAGCCCATCATTACGTGTATGAATTTGAGGTGTTTGTTTTTTTCCTGCTATGAACCTATTAACATCAGTCCGTGTTCAAATTGCATTGAATTTTGCCAGTGTTTTTACCAGCTGGTTATTTGGTGTCATTAAATCCTTCTGTACCTCTTTGCAATCAGCGCTTGTCTTTATTCTGCATAATTTAATATTACCAGTGGATTTTGTCACTTAACTGTTCCAATCTTTCTGTCTCCCTGTTGGGGTTCATTTGCAAGTGTATCAAACACAGTGTGTTCGTGATGCAGATGGCTATGGGGCTGCATGGTTAATAGCCCTCCACTATGGTGACTGAGTGCTCTTTCTTTGTATTGTTTATTTTGTGTCTTCTAGTTGTTTTTTTTTTTTTTATACAGATCAGAACTTTTCCTATTGTCCCATAGCTGCTTAGTTTTTATAGTACTGATTTTTCCTTTTAAGTGGCCTTCGATCTAAAGCCTTTCAGGGCACAAACCTCCAAAAGGGAAATAAGTGAAATGGACCTTGTTCTATCTGCTCATCTTCAGAGACTGCGGTGGTGCTTCCAGCCTTCAGCGCCTGACCTTTTTCCTCACCCCCTTGGAGAACAGCATAGCTACAGGTGAAAGCAGAGAAGAGGTGATTTTTTTTCTAAGCACATGGGAGAGCTGCTTCATTCTGGAACGGACCGTGCCCCTTGGGGCTGCTCTTAGCGTGTGTATTTGGGGGTTGGACGTGAGTTACCATGGCTTGAGGAACAGCTTTACGTCACTGAAACTGTGGTAGCACACTCACCGCAAATGTCAATTAGCTTACTTCAAACATCTTTCTTGTGTCCAAACAATCAGCATTCAACTGTAACAAGTCCAACATTGCAACTACATCCCCGCTTATGTCACTTGAGTATGCTATTTTGGGATTTAGTTTTGGTCAAATCTAAATTCCCTCAAATTCTGTCCCAAATTCCCTTGGTGAAATTATTTGACATGTCTCACATATAAATTTTACAAAGTTTATAAAATATAAATTATGTAAATCACTTCTAATCCTTGTTCCTTCTACTTTTCAGACCAGGTTTACCATTTCTAAATGTAGGCCTCTCTTGCTTGCTCAGAAGGTATCAAATCCTGTTCTCAAGGAGAATTTTGCACTTCATTTATTTGGAAGCAAGATGGGACCCAATGGGAAAAGTGAATGGCAGGATTAAAAAAATCAGAATGAATGTTTGCACTACACAGTATGCCACACCAGTAAATTGAAACGGAATTTGCAGTTACAAGCTCTGGTATACAGTCATTGAGGGAGTTTCTTAACTGAAAAGGAAATATTTAATATACGTATATATATTCCCAGATTCATTGTGTGCCTACAGGTGTAAATTAAGTTAAAAGAACAAAACCCGACTTTTTTTTTTTTTGCCTTTTCTCAGTTTCCCTTTATTCCTGTCCACCAACACATGTGCTTGGGAAGTCTGAAATTTCTAGCTTCCACACCCCATTACTCTTTCATAGAACTTATCCTTTAATGTCTAGTAACTCTGCAGACATACAAATGAGGATGCTCCTGCTTCAGTTATTAGAATTATGTCGGGTTTTTCTTCTTTTTGTTTTTAATCCTCAAAGTAGAGTACTTGGCATGGAAGCTAGAAGCATATTTTATTCAAAATCTAGCATCTATAATTTGGATGCATGCGTTTCCAGCTTTTAAGAATAATTATTTTTTGAAATATTGTATTAGAATGGATTTGCTTATATATCGTACATGGTTTTTGCACATCCAGCAAGTGTCTGAATATAATTACGTGGGGTAAGCTGATTTTGGTAGCACACAGACAAATCGAGAAAACAGGTAGTAGTGCGTTCAATAGAACTGAGTGTAGCACTTAAAAAATCTGAAATGTTTATTTGTTCCCCTTATTATTTGAAATGAAGAACCTCTCCCCTTAACTAAGCTGAAGCATCTGTAGAGTGAATCCTTAGGTTGCTGTGTAAAAAGCCAGTTTAACCTGGGATCTGGCCTCTGTTTCCCAGAGATGGAGCAAAGTGTCAGTGAAATGGAAATCTTTGTGTCTTTCATAGCTCTGTAGCGCTCACAAAACATATGTTTACTCTACTTTGGAAAAAAAAATAAATAAAATATACTTTTCAAGTAAGCTAAGCCAGGAAGGAAGGGTTAGCAGAGCAGAGTGCTACTGTAGAGGAATTTCTTGGCACATGATTAAAACACGTGCTAGAGTGTTTTATGTTAAGATAATGGGTTGCCGTGTAATTCTCTGGAGCTGTATGCTGACATCCTCCCCAAAATAGTAAGATTTTGAAAAGTGTACAGGTAGTGTCTCAGTCTGATTGTTTTGATAACTTAGCACTTTGATTTTTAGTAGCACAGGCAGGTACCTGTGGCATGTCGGTGTTTTTTACTTAAAAAACAAAGAAACAAATGAACCCTTGGTTTACTAGTTCTCATGCTTTGGATTTTGAAGCAATATACATGAATATTCCCTCCTCTTTGCCAACAGAGCAGTTTCTCTGGTCTATGTATCTTAAACTTACTAGTTCTCCAAATATACATGGTCTTTCAAGTAAAACAGGATAGCACAAAAGCATTTGCAATGCAAAAAGTAGCAGATTTCACCACGTACCGTTAAAAAAAACAGCACTTCTTGTGCTCTATAACTAGAATTTTCAGGCCTTGTTTAATTGAAAATTAAGAATAAAATGATAGTAAAATAATTACTCTTCTTTTAACAAAATTGCCTGGGCTTATACATGAATAACATTATTGCCCATGGATAGGTAATTATCAACAACTTGTGTGTAGTAGAGTTATAATTAGTTCACTGTATTAAAACTCAGGTAGACCTGAAAAACAAAACTTTCAACTAGACTTTGCATGATTAGATGGTTTAAAGATATATGCGTATTATTGTGGGCTTTTTTAAAATGTCACGCCATATTTTCTATTTTTGCCATATCAGATCAAAACCTGATTTCCGCACTGGTGTGACCAATCTCATTTAATTCAGTGATTATGTCCACATGAGTAATACTCAAGGAATTTGGCTTAATATGAGAAACGTCTTCCCAGAAGGAGATGTAATGGACTTGCGCTCAATATTAAAAAGAAAACACAAAACACACACACACAAAAAAGAAGGAACCGCAGCTTGGGTTTCCTTGTATCATAGTATCTTCAGTGAAGTCTCACCTTCCATGACATTAAATCTGCAGCCAAGATGATATGATGTTGGACAATTTCTGTAACTCAGCATGCAGGTCTGTGCTGCTGCTGAAACAATAGACTGAGTGTTTTAAGGTGCAGATAGCCTGACTAAAATGACATGTGTCGCAAAAGCTGATACACTTTCTCAGTGGAAAATGTTCAGTAGATAAATGTTTGTAGACATATGATATGTCACAATCACGGGAGTAGTTAACATGATAAAAATATATATATATATATATATATCAGCTTTCTTTCTGTTTACAAAACCAGCCTTAGGGTGGGACTGGAAGAAAGAGAACACAAATATAAAATATATTTGCCTTCTTTTTTTCCCCTGCTTTCTGCCTCCCTGTATTGGGCTGAAGATAAATGGGCAGACTAACTGCGTGGAAAAGAAAAAGGCACCAAAGTCAGTCCTCCTTTTCTGTAATTTCCTCTCTGTGTTATGCATCGAGAGGCTGATGGCTGTGTGGCAGCATGCCAGCCTTGATAAGGTATGGTTCCTGTAGTGCTGTTAGATCAAAACTATGCCGCAACTCTTCCTTAATCATGTTAAGCAGCCACGAGTCCAAAGATGGATTGGCCTAATTTGGGAATGTAGTTTGATGTTGTCTGTGCTGAAATGCCGAAGTGTGTTTTAGCCATATTAGGCCTTGGTCGTGGTTTCAAGGTAATGAAGATGCCCCTCGACGTTTTCTCTGCTGCAGTGCTGTTTCATTTTCCCACGCCAAATTCCTCTTCATCTCTTGCCACTTCCAAGAGTTTCTCTGTATTGTTCTTCACCTTTTTTTCTTGTCCCCGCTTTTGTCCTAGACGTACTCTCTCATCCTTGATCTAAGACTTGCCTGGTCTTCTTTGATCTGTTCCCTTACAAATCTTCTCTTTCGCTAGTCGTGTTCCTTACAGCGGTTACTGAGTGCTGAGTCACAGCTTTGAACCCAGACGAGCCACGAAGAGAACATGAGGTAGTTTAACAGACCTTTACAAGAGAATTTGTAAGAGAACAAGAAAGGATCTGTGTCTCTCATGCTCATCCAGGTGCTCTTCGGCACAATGGTTGTTGTATGACATCCTCTGAGACTTGTTAAAAGCCAGCTACCTCCATGTTCAGGATTTTCTTCCTCACCCTCTTTTCTATGCTATCTTTCTTAACTTACAATCTGTTTTGTTTGTTTTTTCTGCTTTCACTTCAACCTTAGTATATTCAGGTCTTGGGGCACACTTTTCCATCTCAGACTATTTTTAACTCTGTCTCTTGCAACATAATGGCTCACAGGCTTTGCTGGCTGTTGATCCAGCTTTGTTAGGCTTCTAGCAATGCAGTGGTTTTATGATAACACTAGTCTGCTGTGCTCCTTCGTAGGAGTCATGAGTAAAGAAGTATCTATTGCTATCTGATCAGACAGGAGCTGTCTCCCTGAGAGTATTTTCTCCCCCATATGTGATAAGAATGGAAATGGGATCCGTCTGGGAAGTGTCTTTTGGAATATGAGAGATGTGTGCTGAGCTTCATGAGGGCAGGGAAGCAGAAGGCCAAAAGGAAAATCCTGCCTGCTTCTGGGAACATAGTCCAGGCACGTGAAATCCCAGTAACGTGGGCTTGCCCTTCCCCATTATTCCATCTTTTTTTCTTTTTTCCTGTATGTTTCCATTCAGGACGTGGGCAGCCTTTGTGGACAGATGGTTTGGATATTCTCCATGTGGTAAAACTCTTGCACAACCTGGTTCCTTGTAGTAGTACAAAGGGAAAAATGCTGAAATTTCAAAATAATTATTAACTATAAAGCAGGTACGCTGTGCTGCGTGATCCTTTTCCTTACTCAAAGTAAGGCCATCACATCTGGTTTTGGCTGTAGACAAACTGGAAACATAAGGAGATTGAAACGTGCAGCAGCCGTGTCCTCCACAGTTGCTGCCAGTGGCTGACCGAGGAGGGGTTTGCTATAGGAGGTCCTGACTTTACAAAGGTGCAGTGCCTGGCCTGCACAGTGAAGCTTTTCCAGATTTTACTTTCTTCCAAGCTGTGGGAAACCTCCACAGGCATGAGGAGGCTGAGCCTCTTTAAATCCAGCTTCAGTCCCTGGAGATGGCTTCCTGGAGCTCCTAGTCATTTGGGTTCCCATGAGGTCTTCGTGTGCGTTGGGAAAGGTTGGGGAACACAGGGAAGTGGGGACACTTGTGTACCCTCTGCCCTATCAGCTCCCTGTATTTGACACAAATATTTCTAGTTTCTGCCTGCTTGATGAACCTGTCATTAGTGTGTAGCCATTAGGACAGAGTCGTCAGCAGGAGCTGTGATTCTGTCCTGCTGGGAGGAGCAGCTTCCAAAAGAAGCCATCTCTCTAGCAAAGTCTCTTGACTCACCATTTCAGTCACCTGAAATGGCTTGTCTGTTACTTTTTTGTTTTTACTTATTGTGTGTGCTAAGAGCCTTCTGCTACAGGAGATTTTTGTTTTTCCTGATTGGGTATCACATATCCGTGCAGCAGATGGCATGGGTCTGACAAATGGCCTTCAGTAAGGGTAAGCATAGCGAGAGTACGCCCTGAACCATCGGCATTTTCTTTGGTCTTTTGTAGCATCACCTGAAATACACCCTTGTGCAATGCTCATTATAGTCATCTAATGCAAGATCCAAGCTTTTGGGATATGTGTTTTCTTCTCTTATTTGTATACTTGTACAGCTGGCAAGACTGTCGATAGGTACATGGAAGAGCGATGTGGTATGTAAGGTGAGTTGTGTTTAATTGAGCTGTAGCCTGCATTGAGAGAGGTTATGTAATAGTAATTTCAGTTACTTTGCCTAAAAGTGCCTTTTATCAACACACAGCTTTTTAAAATTAATTAATTGAGATCCTAATTTGCAACGTAAGTAGAATAGAACAGAAACATATATGATTTAGTTTATTTTGAGCGTGGTGCAGAGGCATTCCTAATGATTCGGATGTTGAGCGGCAGGTAGCAGACTGTTGCTCTGCATGGCCTTAGACTGCCAGAACAAATGAGGAAGGATGCTTTGGGAACTAAGCTAGTTAATGGATTGGAACAAAAGAGCCCTAGGGCAGGTGGCCATAAGTTGGGCTCAGTTACCAGGGGGAGATTCCCACCAGTGGACTCCAGTGTTGTACGGGGAGAAGTCTTCCGCAGAGCTTCCAGAGAATTCCACTTTCCACTCTGTCTGCCATGGGATCGAGCAGCAGGGTCAGGATTTCCAAAGGATTGTGTGTCATGATCAGCACAGATTACTTACAAACCTCATCTCTGCAGATACTGCTGTGGAGGGCAGCTTGACCATCCATCAGAAAAGATGAGGAAAAAGAGCTCTATTGATAAGCATCAGATGTTTTATAGCATTATAGCTTCACAGGAGGATTAAGACTGCTTTTTACAGGTAATATTTCTTCATGGTAGTCTTCCTTCTGGAAGGCCTTGGAGCATGTCAGTGTCTGTGTGGCATCTCACTCTTCCTGTCCCTGACTGTTTGTTGATAGTGGTGAGCACATCAAGCACTGAAATATTGCATCTCTTGGGAATCAAGTTTCCAGTCAAGTACCCGGACTTGTCAACCTGGTTGATCCTTCCCCATTTTTTAATTACTTCAGACATCTGCCTTCCACTGATACTCTGTAATTACCTAGGGGTAAAGTTAATCTGTTCTTTTCTGTTTGAAGCATTCAGTGAGAGGCTTCAGAAAACCTTCAGACAGATACAGGACATAAAGAACAGGCATGTGTTCCCTCTCTGTAATTTGCTCGTCTCATCCACGTGCTTTGTCAGACTTTATGAAAAGGTATGTTTTTACTGGTTCATTACAACCACCCTGATAGGTGATTTGCTACGCCAAAGCAAGTTATCCACCAACTGAAAAAATTAGAACTGATATTTCAGGTAGTAATTGCAAAGTTTCTCTCTGAGCATAGGATAATGCCCATGGTGGATGTCTGCCCTTACAGCTTAAGGGATAAGTCCCATTTCAGTTTCAGTCTTCTGCTTCTTTGCGTTACCTGTGCTACCTTTTTGTTTCAATAACAAAGCCTGTAGGAATTACAAAGGCGAATGTAACCCTTTTATACTTACTGTGGTCATGTCACTCATTCATAGGTCCCTTAGGCTGACGCTTTGGAAACCTCACTGACAAAATGAATGTATAAGCAGTGCAAAGTCATGGAGTGTTAGACTGGTTCCTCTGTTCTAACCTCCCTGTGCTTGTCTTGTAAAGCACCAACAAAAACCCTGTGTGACACAGATCTAAGCATCACGGCGTTGCATACTGGCATAAGAACAGTTCATGAGGAAAATAAACTTTATGCCTACTCAAATTATTCAGTTGTGCTTGCTGCAAGGAGATTGCCTTGTGCTGGGTCAGGTGGGATATGTGCTTTGAAGAGACCATTGCTGCTGCCACCTGACTGTATTGCGGCCTTCAGCAGGGAGGTGGAAACAGATAAAACACTTGGAGATGTTTTCAGTGTGTACATTTCTCCTTTGTGAAAGGCAAATTGACCCGACACAACCTGCTTATGGGAACATGCCAATAAATGTGCGTGGACCTGCTTGACTATTAGTTAACTAAGCAGTAATTTAAAGGCTTGTGATCTTCTGTGGCCAAACAAAAGAACTTCTCCCAGAATAACAGAACATTTTCATCCAGTTTTGTACTGTTTCTCTGTCAATAGTTAAATCAGAATGAATTGAAGGAGTTAAATGGTTCAGGTTATAAGTGTGGGACTCTTTGGACTGGTCCTTATTTATCTGGTGACTGTTTTGTCAGGAGAATAAAGGTTTGAATACATTTTTACAAATTTCTGATTTCTGATATAGCTACACATTTTATTCATTTTGATATGCTTAACTAAAAATCATGAATCTGTACTGTGTAAGTCACTGGATATATTTAAGATGGATGACAGAACAGCTGAGGTTGGAAGGGACCGCTGGAGGCCATCTTGTCCAGGGCCCTGCTCAAGCAAGGCTGCCCAGAGCAGGTTCCCCAGCATACTCAATTTCTTTTCAGTGTTTTACATTGGGGTTATATATCTAAACGTTTCAGTGTTCTGCATCTTAAAAGGAATTCAGGTACCCATATCTTAAGGTTTTATGGTGCTTAAGAAGTATATTTTAACGTCTTCTTGGATGAAAAATCATGGCAAGTTTTGCAATAAACAGTGCTCTGTTAGGCAAGATCGTATGTTGACTTTGGTACCGTACAGTCTGTAAAAACTGCAGCTAATGGGTACGCAGATGGTTTGATTTAAAAGGTGGGTTCGTAAGTATGGCTGAAAAGAATGGGGCTGGAGGGCATGGGGGAGAGTGTCTCAAGAAATGACTCTACAGACTGTGTGTGTTTTGGGGGTTTAGGACGTTACTTGATGCTTGGTATCTAAAGTATTTGAGTGTTAAGGAGTTTGAAAGGATTGGGACCTTGGCAAACACTTAAAGCTTTGCTGATCCTATTCTGAAAGTGTAGCAGGGGCAGCATGGTGTGAGGCAGGTCAGTGCAGCCTAAGGCCTTTTGCAGGTGGGTCTAAAGACCTCTGTCAACAGGATTATTCAATCACGCCTTGGGACTGTCTTCAGAAATCAGCATGTAGTGCATAAACTAAACTTATTCCTGGACTCCCAGCTTGTGACATCTGAGTCAGCAAATGTTTCTTGCTAATATACTCAGCCCAGTACATTTCGATGAAGAAAAGATCTTGTACCAAAAACCTGCTTCTGTTGTTGTTGTGCATTCTGTCCCAGCCAACAACTTTCTCAAGTGTAACCCCTCCTTTCTCCCCCTGAAGTCTGCAATTGTAAAAATCCTCCTGTCGTGTCAGCACATGTCTTCAGAGAACCCGAGGGGCATTTTTAACGAGAACAGCTTCAGAATTCCTGGCTTGATTGATGAAGGAAAGAAAAAAAAATATATGTATCACAGAGACAGTATCCTCTTACCTATTAAAATGTTTACATTCTACTTAATGGTGATATCTGCTTAACTTTTGCTGATGCAAACTTAACAGCCAAATGTTTCCCTATTTTCTGCTTACAAGTATAGACTTTTTCTTTAAAATACCAGAGGGAGAGAAGTGGAAAGCTATAGGAGTAGAAGTCTTTGTTTTAAATTGTGGAAGAAATAAACAGCCAGGACTTAAGCATTAAGTCTTCTGTAAAATTTTCCTTTAACTTATCTGTCAGAAGTAACACTGAAAATATTTTTAGCAGTTTGCTCCACTCCTTAGCCTTTATAACTTTTACGAAGCAGGAAGAACAAGGTAACAGGTCTTTGCTTTCAGTCCCCATTCCTCAACCCAGCTGTATTAATGTATGAATTGCATATTTTTTTGTTCCATTTTTGAGCTAGACTTTACATTACAGCCACAGAAGCACTGCATGTGCTATCTTTCTGGATATCGAATGCCACTCCATGTACCATCTTTCTGCAGTTTATTGATATTGAAAGCCACTCCAGCCTGTGCTGAAGACACCAATTACACCAGGTGCCCTAAGTCTTATCTGCATCTACGTTGCCTTCCAGAAAGTGCCAAACCTGTTCTCATTTATGCTGAACCCAGCCAGCAGACATCATTTCTCACTGTTCAATAGCACCTCCCTCCTCCCTCCAAAAAAAAAGCTTGACTCCCAACATTCCTCTCATGTCTTGCAAATACCTGTGTACCTTGGCAAGAAGCTTGTTGTGTTCCTCACCACTGGCCAGTCCACTTCTACTGTCTTGTACGCCTATTTCTTCTAACACTTACTCCTGTAATTCAAGTAATGGAGGAGGTGTGTACTGTGGTTTTAAATTTCCCGATACAAATCCTGTGGATTATTAGCATAGGCAAGTAGCAAGAGAGAATGTGGACACATGGGGTGCTGCTGGATACTTGGCTTTTATTTAAAAAGGAAATGAAACATGAAAAACTAAGAAAAGAATGGTGTGAAGCAAATCTTCGAGACACGATCATCTATGTGTTGCTCAGTGGGAGACCTGCCGTGTGTGTACAGGATAAACTGAATGGGGCAGAGCTCTGGAGAGGTAGGAATGTGTTTTTGTGCAGAAGCTGTGAACTGGAACCCAAGAGCAAGCTGGCACCCTTAGAAACAATGGATGACTAATTGGGGTAGTTCCTGGCCTATGGTTTGCTTTTCAACTTTCGTGTCTTATTAACTCCTTCAGGGCAAGCATTTCTGTAGGTTTCTTGTTGCAATTCTAAGCCAACAAATCCATCAAGATCAGGATCGTTTTCTGCATGCCCTTTTCTTTATCTGTTGCATGAATTTACATCACATAAATCTGGAAAAAATGTTTTTCTTGTTTTTTTTGTTTGTTTTTTTACTTTCTTAAAATTTTCTTAAAATTTCTCATTTTAATAGCTACCACAACAGAAGGGTTAGATGACTGGGGAAATTTTGGGGGGCAAGACTAGTGATAGTCAATTCACATCAATTTAAATCAGGAGAACAGAATAATAACCAGATTTTGTCCCTTGTCTGGTACTGAACAGAACTGTCCTCTGGAAGTGCAGAGAAGGTATTCTTTGAGAGGAGATTGGCACTCTTCTACACGAGTTGCCAACATGCCAAGTCCAATACTTGATTAAGGAATTTCTTGCTTCTGTTAGCTCTGCAGACTTTGTTTCAATCTCTTAATTGATTTTTGTGAGCTTTGAATCAGAACAAGCAAGAGCAATATCCTTCTCATCATAATGACAGTAAAACCTGAAACTTCTGAAGTGAATTTCTGTGTCCTTATCATAACAGGCCTGTTATTAAACCAACATGTGTTCTGGCAAGGAGAAAGCTTTGCAAGAAGAACTTTTCCTAAGGAGATGAAAATACAGATTAGTAGGTCTCAGTCTCCAAATCTGTTTAACATAAAATCACAAATGCCTAAGAGAAGATCTACAAGCCCGATGATTTTAAAACCACAAATACCCTTCTCTTCTATAAGTAGCTTTTCAATATTACTGTGTATATCAAAGTAGAAAGAAAACTGTGTTCATTAAGGGTACAGTCTGCTGGATGGTTCTGGCAGAAATTCTGTTCCTTAAGATGGGAGCAGGATTGGGTTTAGGTTCTTCATTTCTATATAGCCTTCGCTGCTTCCTGCTGAACTACCCATTTTTTTCAGTAGCCTGAAACACATTCCAGAAATGTCTGTGCAAGGGAGAAGGAATAGCATGCCAAGGCTGCTGATGAATAAAAGGCTTTGTAATGAATCTTGTAAAATTGGACCTTTTCATTCAGAGGGTGAATCTCCATTACTGAGTCTTTTGTTGCCTTCTTTTGAACCAGAGGGGAGAGGAGGAGATGTTCATTGTTGTCCTGTGACACTCGCCTCTAGCCTACCTGAACTACCAGAGGGATGAGTTGTTTTGACTGGGGGTGGGAGAGGAACGGGGGAACATGCAGAGGAGGTTGATTCACTCTGTTGTTTGTTTGTTTGTTTGTTTGTTTTAAATCTGTAGATACATCAGTGATATTACTTCACTTTTAAAACTACCTGGTTTGGGAAATTTAAATATACATTAAAAGTTTGCCTTTGATCTATATTGATCTGGAGTAAGAGATGATAAAGAAAACCTTCAGTTTTAAAATTGTTATTTAATAGACATTCAGGTCCTGTTGACTCCCAGTCCCTTGGAATAAATCTCTTGAAACTGAGCGTTTTTTTTTTTCACTGGTAAGCTATTTCCCAACAATGTTGTTGTTTGAAGATTTTTTTTTTTGTTAGTGCATCAACTTGGAGCTTCCTCCGTGGTGAATTTGGATTGCATGTATATTTTTATCCAGGCTGTCAGAACCCCAAATACACAATTTCCCCCTGCTGAAGATAGCAGATTTCTTACGGTCTTCCTGGTAATAACAGCTGGAGAACAACCCTGGCAGTTTCCAGCTAACAAGGTGATACGGAGCGCGTGGTCAAGGCTGGGGAGCTGTGATGAGTCCCACAAGTACACCTTGGGAAAATTATCCACCACACTTTACATAATAACAGCTGATTACTAATAGGTAATAATTAACACATAAACATAGACATGGGAGTTTTGACTTCAAGAATACACTGGGGAATTTGATGCAGTGGAGGAACTGTATGAAGGAGCTGCCTGCGGTTTGCTCGTTCTAGGAGTCCTTGCTTGTGAAAGCTTGCAGTTAGCAGAGTAAGTCTCATAAACTTGTCTATAAACTTCAGTTTTTCGTTAGGTATGACTTGTTGTCATGTGTATCTCTTTGGGGAATAACTTTGGGGAATAATACTGACAAGGATGATACTAATCCATCAAATGAAATTCCTGTGTTAAACACATAAAGGAAGAAGTTCCTGTTCTTAATAGTTAGTACTTCTGGCCCTACAATTAATGTAAGAGCTCTTATGGTGTGCATAGGGATGTTTCCTTCTCTGTAAGTTAAATTCTGCAGCTCCATTACAGGAAACACTGCAGCATCTGCCAGTCCCTTGCTTCAAGGGGGCTGCCCTGTCTCCGCAGGCTGCTGCCAGCTTTCTGTGTTGGCTGCTGGCGTGTTTGCTTGGCAGTCGCTCTCACCTGGGAGAGCTTTTTAGAAGACTCTAACCCATATTTCCTATTAAATTTTTTTGGACAAAATGTCTCACTCGGCAATTAGGCTGCTTCTTTCCGTCCTGCATCCAAGTTCTGTGTTTGACTTTGCGATGTATGAGGGATTTGGCTGGGAAGTTTGCCCCTCTGTGCTGTTTGTTCTTCTGACCGGTTGCAGCAGCTGACAGCCCTTCAGATCTCAGGGGGAGACCTAGTAACACACTTAACAGGCAAATATCTCATTTTTTTCATTCCTGAAGGAACCTGCCCTGGCAGGGGGCTTGCTGGGGAGCTTAGCAAGGTCTGTGGCCTGGCTAGGTGAGACCTTCTTCCCTCCTTTCTTCCTTTACAAGCAAGAAAGGAGAGAAACCAGAAGTGGATGTGAAAGGATTAAGAGGCAAAGCAGCCTCCTCTCTTGCTGCCTGCAGGGCACTGCACTCGGTAGCCCACACCACCAGCTGTGCCTGTTGCAGAGGCGAGCTGGCGCCTCTCCTCGCAGACCAGAGGCATCAGATGCACTCTGTGCCCTCCCTGATGGTTTCGTTGTGCCAGGGGATCCTAGGGACCGAGTCCCTCTGAAGAGCCCTCCGATCCTGGGCACACGTACTGGGACAGTGCAGATCTGCCAGGCTCGCGCACCGCGGATGAGTAAGTAGCATCCATGATAAGCTTGCTCCTGACTTCTAGCCCAGTGTTTTTCTGTGTGAAACCGTGCAGACTGATGTGAGGGGGAGGTGATGACTCTTCTCCTCAGAACACTTTCCATGGCTTGTTTTGTCCTCCGCCGTACTGAAGCTGATACTGTAGGGATAAAACACTTTGAAGGGGATGAATGATGTGTCATAAACCAGCACTGCTTCATTTGCTCACTTGAGAGAATCCACTGCAACACCCACTCCTCTAGCTGGGGAGCACAGCACCAACTTTTAGGGAAGAAGCAGACCACAGATGGTTGCAGAAAGTAGAGCTGTAGACACAGGAGGTTCCCTGCAGGCGTGCTGAAGTACCCTCTTCTCCTGTGCCAGCAGGTGACTCGCTCTCCTCCCAGCGAGGAGACTCCTTCAATCTGAATTAAATTGATGACATTACTGTAAAATGGACCCTCTGATCTTCACACAAGGTGGAGGAGGTGGCATCTTCAGTTCCCTTCAGACCTTGCCCTTGTTTAGTAGAATTGTAGAAAGTATTCCTTCAAGTCAAAAAATACCAAATGTGAAAATCACAGTGTGCAGCTGCCCAGGGAAGGTTACAGCCCCAAGCTGTGCTTCCTGCCGTGCGGAGGGGAGGAATTTTCAGCCCAAGCTAAAGGTTTGTGTGTTTTTAAGTCTGGACTGATGCCTGGTGTTATTGCTGCAGGTCTCCAGGACCTAGCGCCCAGACTTTATCATGTTTTGCAGGCTTCTCTGTGCCCTCATCCCTGTCCCCATCTCCCTTACCCCACCTTGCCACTTCCTTTTCCATTTTGTGAAGATGGGGCTCTTTATTGCATGATACTCAAAATACAGTATGAGGGTGTTACAGAAGAGGATCTGCTAATGGAGTGGTCATTACCAGGTGCTTGCTATTTTCTGTTTATGGGAGATCTGTAGCTGTAAGAATGGCTTCTGTCTTAGTCCTTTTACAGGAAGGGGAGGCAGCTTGGGGATGCCTTGTGTGGCACCATGTGTGCAGCCACATACCTTCCTAGGGACCACAAGTGGATGTGAGTGGTGGTGTGAGCCGTGTTCCTCTGAACCTCCTGAGGAGGAGCGATGCCTACTGCTCACACATAGCTGGATGTGGAGCTGGGTCTCGCAACAAGTGGATTTGGCCAACCATCTAGATATGAAATCTCATAAAGAACCTCCAGATCCAATTTTTGACCACTTTTTTTTTTTTTTTCCATGAGGAAAAATGATGTTGACAGGTTTCTTGCCATATAAAATAATCACGACTGTTTTGTCTTGGCCCTTTTGGTGGAAGGTAAGGTTTTACTATAGCATGAGCTTTTAGTTTGCTGGCGAGATCATCTGATGTGGGTGTTCCTGCTGGTTTTATTTCGCCTCTGTTTTACACAAAGTGAGCCTGAACTGATTACAGCGTTGTCTTTTGTGCTGGATGGACAAATAAAGCAGGACTGATCTAATTATTTTTTCATAACTGCCTCTTGGAAGACACATCCATCATTTTGTGGGCAAATTCAATAACCAGAACACGTTTTCTTCATTTTTGAAAGTGTGGCTTGTGAAACGCATGTTGTTCTTTGGAAGCAAAGTGTGTTTTAATGCACAGTGAAAGTCTCTGACAAACACATGCATAGCCTACAGGGAAAAGTAGCTTAATTCTCCTGTCTTTAAAGATTGGTTTCATCTTGGAGCTTCTCTCCAAAAATATGATTAAAATAAGACGCTGCCAGTGGTTGCCTTGAACAGTTAAGCCACTTAAGGAGTGAGGATTTGGAAAGCTTTCTCAAAATGAGTTAGCAATCTCAGTTTACCATTCTCTCAGAGAAAGACATTTGTGTGGCTTTCTTCTTCTGTCAAACAGTATGTAGATATTTTAAAAACGATTTATTCCAAATATTCCCTTGCTGAAGAAGGATTCCACCATCATTGGATGTAGTTGTATTCCCATATGAAACCATCCTCTGGCTCGCTGGTATCTAGTATTTCTTCTGTCAAGAAGATTGTATGCAACTCAAGTCTCAGAACTGAATTCTTGCTACATTCATAGTACAAATTAATTTATTTTAAAAGTGACTGTTTTTTCATAATCTACTGATATACATGCTTATTAATATTCTCTAACCTCATCCTTTCACAGAATTGTTGAGTTTGGAAGGGACCTCTGGAGATCTGTGGAGGCGGCACACTGCATATTAGAACAGCACATTAAATACCTGAAGGGAACTAAATCCTCGTATGCTGTGCTATGCTGATTGAAGGTGAAACCACTTTTGGATCAGAAGCTTTCAAATGTGTTGCTGATCCCCAAATAGTAACATGCCACTATTGATTTCATGTCTAGTAATCATTTCAGGGTTACCCTCACATCACTGTCCCTTCTTTGTCTGTCACCCTTGATCGAGCTTTGGAGCGTTGAGCATCTGGTGAAGGTGGTGACAGCAGTGAAAATGTAACCGTTCAGAAGGAGGCAGCAAGGATGCTTGCACCAAAGGGTTTACATTCTGGATTCAGCTTCACAGGTGAAGCAGTGGGGTCTTGTCAGGAGGTCAGTTGTTCCAAGGGCAACTGGACAAAATCGCCAGGGTGTTGCAAGATTTGGTCTCTTCAAGATTTGGTCTCACATTATGAAGAGAGAGCATACTGGTCAAAATCTTAAGCCACTAAATATTCATCTCTTGATTTTTATTTTCAAAAGCTTTAGTCATCTCCAGCTGTCACAAAGCTAGCCTCCTAAAAGACAGCCTCTCCTCCACCTTTTCCATCATTAGTGGATGTTGAATTGGCAGTTGACTAACTTAGTGGTTCTAATCTTGCCTCTATTTTCTTCATGGCAAATCTATGACCCATTTGTACTTGAAACGGTGTGTAGTTCTCAGGTCTCTGTAGGGATCCCCTCCTGTCTCATGTTAGTTGCTTTGCTATCTGTCAGGTCACTAATGGTCGTGCTGTTAAGAAGTAAGCCCTTGATGAATTGTGAGGGCTTAAGGCAACCTTGCCAAGCTATGGGCTTGGGGTGTGTATCAGACATCGTACCAACAGCTTATCTCTAAATCATGGCACGGACGCAAATGTAGATCAGTAGTACAATTATCCACCTTGAAATCCGGTAGTTCACCAGCACTGGGCTAAATGTAAAATGCATGGTGATAGTTAGGAGGCAGAGCAACAGGAAGCTGGCCACAGCTCTGTGCCAGATGAGGAGCAACTCAGACCTTCAGAGGGCTCGGGGAATGCTGAATTCTGTGATCGGATGGTCCTTCTTTACTGTCGAGCCACAGAAGCACTGCCTGGACGTGGTAACTTCATCACATCCCACCTCTGCTCCTGCTCTGTGTAATCAGTTTTCTCACTTTCCATTCGTACATTGGCAAGGAGGTGAGAATTCTTTTCCTAATATTTTTTAAGGAAAAAAAAGTATTGGGATAGTGAAGCATAAATTTGGTGAGAGGAGTAGGGTGACAGGCAGGGGGTGCCAGCCATACCCAGATTTCTCATGCAAGAGCTTCTGACAGTGCTTACCCGTTTTATTTCATGAGTTTTTAATGCCGGCATCCTGAAGGCTAGTGTAGAAAGTGTACATTTCCACTCCCTCAAGCTGTAAGGGGGTTAAGTCTAGGATTCCCATTCTCCTTCCGTGCCCGTTAAAGGAAAAAGCTGGTGTAGCCATGGCTTTCCAGAAGGGGCAAGGAGAGGGAGGCGCCTGCTCATGATCGGGCTGGGGCAGCTCCCCGAGCAGCTCGCAGGGAGAGGTGCAGGATTTCAGGCACACCTCGCCTCTCTGCATCTTGCAACCACAGCTTGCTCCGTGTTCCTCTCTCCAGGACCAGAAAGCTTGGGGTGGTATTTCACAGAACCTAACTTGCTCAGGACTTGCAGGAGGTGCAGGCTGTTCCCAAAAAATGGGGTCGTCGGCACACCTGTGCTCATATATTTAACCAGAGATGTTAATCTGGGAGAGACCATTGCTTTCTATAAATTACACATTTGGGTTGTTGTTACTTCATTAATGATTTTACGGCCTGTCCTGTGTATCTTTTTGCCTACGGTATGGTAAATTCATTTGGATCCAGCAGAGGAGAAATGCTTTGAATCCATCCGGCCAGTTAAGAGAGCTGTACGGTCCCATGGTAAACATCACCGTGGGCGTGTGAGAGCTGAAATAATAACTGTAATAGTCTGAGTTCTTTTACAGCCCCTCAGGGCAAGTGCTTGAGATTATTTGCCGTTGGATACGAACTGGAAGCAGTATGTGGATTGGGATTAGGAAACCTTTGCATTAGCCTTGCGTGACAGGGGAAGAGCCCAGGTAAATCCCCACGGGCTAAGGGGACTTCTTGCAATACCCTTTATCTGCAGGACAGACGTCATGAGGTATTCAGAAAAGATTCCTCTCGAAAACAAATTGCTGAATTTCCGTATTTAGCCAGCGGACCAGAAGGGCATTACTGCCTTCTGCAGTTTTTGCTCGGCGTCCTGCACGGCGCTTTTTCTGTTTGTGCCTATTCCCGTCATCCAGCTGGGCAGCGGAAGGAGGGCAGGAAGGAAGGTCACTGCGTGCTGCGAAACCTCTCCCACAACCTCCTGTTAGCAGGCTCTTTATTTTTTTCTGGCCTTCGGAGCACCTGCTAGCTGCCCCTCTGGGCACATCTGCGCGGGCACCATTCGCGCAGGCCCGGCTCTGTGCTACACCCGGACCAGAGCAATGCAAACGCGTGCGTAACTTTTTTTCCCTTGTTAGATTGACCTTGGGAGTAAACCTGTTCCCTGGGCTATTTCTGTTTTAGGTACGTGCTGGGTGGAAGTATTAACTGTTGGCAAAGTTGCTAGCTAGTCCATGGTTTATTAAACATAAAGTAAACAAACTGATGCTGAGCAGTGTCTGAAGAAGTGTGTGATTTCTGCTCCCTGCTACCCTCAGGGACCTCTTTTCTCTTACCTGTGTTATTGTATACAAAAAGCTTAGCTTGTCTTTATGATCTCAGTTGTCAGTAAAAACAGCCAGGATCTGAAATATGAAAGCCCATCTCACCTCCAAAAAAATATATATAGTATTTTACCCTATATACAGACTAGTATGGTACAGTATTAGAAGTGCAACCTGTCTGCCTCTCAAAAATGAGTAGGCAACTCTGAAACCCTGACAACTGTAGCTAATTCAACTTTCATTGCTCTTCCCTTCTCCTGAGCACATCCTCTGTACAGCCTGGGAACTGCCTGGTGCATTAGAAGACACTGTCAGACCTGAGCTGTTGTGCGGTCCTAGGCGTTTCAGCCAGGAGGTGGGCACTGGGTCCAGTTTTGGACTGGTTTTCCCAACCCCACAGGGGTAACAGCAGCTGCTGGCTCTGGAGCCTGCACAGCTACAGCTGTGAGTTACTTCCAGCCCTGCCTCTCCCCTCGTGGAAGTGGTGGTGGTGTCTTCTTGAAGAGAGAGGTGGTGGCTGGGAGGATTCCTTATGCAGGCTGCATCTGCTCCGTGCCTCCTGCTCCTGTACCCAAAGCGGGACAGCTTCTGATGGCTGCCGTGCTCTGTTTTTATCACAGTGTTCCTCACTGCGCCAGGAAATATCCAAATGAGAACTCCCACCCTTTTCTGGCTTCTTCAAGCTAGATGGCTGTCACTCTTGAGAGTGATAAATACGAGTTTGAAATGCTGACTTTATATTGCTTTTTAACTTTTGTATTCCTTCCTCCGTTTCAGCTGGAATCGTAGAATCCTTTAGGTTGGAAAAGGCCTTTAAGATCGTCAAGTCCAACCATAAAGCAAATTAAAAATCAGTCGCATAAAAGTGTATAGGATAAGGTCGTGCAAGTTGGCAATATAAATTCATTGTGTATGATGGGAGCATAAAAACAAAATGAGAGGTTTCAGGGGGTCTTAGGATAGTAATTCGTGAACAGTGAGCAAAATAACAGGCTGACATTTGCTAGACTTAGTGGGATCCCAGATACAGACCAGCAGTGGATTTCATCGTACATATTGCACCACCGTTTCTTTGCCAGTGCAGAAGACCCCCACCCAAATGGAGACAAAACATCGTGTACACTCCTGTGCATATGATCGTGTCTGGAATGAGTAAGTATCCTGTGCTGGTTTTAATTCAGGCAGCCAGTTTGCTGGCTGGATATTTCCTACTGGTTTCAGCCCCTGGAGGCTGGGGTATTGGCAAGTCTTTGAACAGAAAAACTAAATGTAACTTAGGTTGGTGGTTGGTTTTTTGTTTGTTTTCTTTTTTCTTTTTTTTTTTTTTTTGTTTTTCCATTGAGGCCATCAGTCTTAATAATAATGACAGTTTATTTCCTTACGTCATCTTCTAAAATCAAAGCACTGGGGCTAAATAGCTGAGCTTCATTAAGGAGATGAACAAAAAGAAGCATCTGGCAGAACAACAGAGGACAGTGTAAAAATAGAGGCATATGCTACTGCGAGTAGCATTAGTCATTTCTGATATTATTTTCTGTATGAGCCTTTGCTCCGTTCAGGGTAGAAGACTGTGCCAGCGAGGCCCATTTTCAGGACATTCACACAGTGTTCCTTCTTCCTGAAAATATGCCTGAAGTTTGGGGGAATGGAGATGTCTTACAGCAAGGAGAAATCTTTGCCACAGGGCTAATTTGATAATGTATCCTAAATAAATCTTCAAAAAGCAAATCAGCAGTTTTTGTACTGCCTTTAGTTTATTTGATTTTTTTTTTCAATATGCTGTTTTCCTAGAACATGGGTCCTGACTCATTGTGATCAGTCAGTACAAGGATCCTGTAGAATATAACTTAAACAAACACACTCTGTGTTTTTACATATTTGTTTGTATAGCCTGTACAAAGAGGGCAGCTTGCTTTGCCTTAGGTTTCAGAGCTTTTGCCCTAGGCTATAATGTTACACATACCAAATAGAAGTCTATATTTCAGAAACATTAATATTTTTTCATTATTTTAAGCTTGAGTTAAAGCTTAGTTAAAGCTTTTAAAGCTTGAGTTTCAAACTTCTGTCCTTGTTTCTATTTTTTCTTCTGTTCTTCTTCATTTTGTCCTTTTTTGTTCTTTAAGTTACTTTATCTGACTATACTTTCATCTTTTATGCTCCTTTTAAGAACCATAGCTAGGTGCAAACAGTACCGAATTACCTTTCAAAGTGCCATTGTATGTCACAGTAAATCTGGAGCCAGAATCTTTATAGCTTGTAAAATAGAAGCGTAACGAAATTAAATTAATTTCTTAACAGCACAGAGAAAGTCGCCATCAAGCCTAAGAATGGAATACAGGTATTCTGGTCACATCACCGGACCCTGCGACCTCTGTGTCTAATTACTGCTTTATTTCTCTGTCTGACCTTTTCAGCTTTTTGTCCTTTTTCGTTTCCTAATTTGAGCTCTTTGGTGCTGATAAAGGTTGCTTCAGGCCTGGGCACTCTGCAATTGCTTGGAGGTACGCACAGAATAGCCTCTTCGCTTGGCTCTCAGTGATGCTTTCCATCGTGGTAGTAACATAGGCAGGATGCTGTTTTGTGCCTTTTTTTTCTTACAGCATAAATATGCTCAATAATAATATAGTGGGATTTTAGACAAAATACTTATTAAGGAAGACTACAGAACATAGATCTATTATTGACCATGGAGAACAGGGGCTTCAGGATTATTTCTGATTTATAGGAAGAATTATTTGCACTGTTATATTTAGAGAATTAATGTTTCTTGAAGTAGTGTTTTTGGCATTTTGTTGAACATTCCCTCATGTTGATAATCCCTTTGCCAAGGGGATTAATTTAAAGTTTTCATAGTCAGTAATAAATACAATAATTGTGTATGCTGAATGCTACTAATTATAAAACAAAAAGTGCACTAAAACCAGTTTTCTCTTGTAAAGATGGTCACAATTTCTCCCAGAAATAAAAATGTTGTTCAGCACTTCCAAAAGTGGTGAGACCGGTGCTGACACAGGAGAGGTTCAGTACTTGTCTGAGGCTGTTTCTCTTCACTCCAGTTCTGGTGGTTTTGACAGTCAGGCATCACATTTCTCTATGGTGAAATTCAGCCTTTGCCTTTCTTCAAGAAGATTCTGACATCCTGGGAGTTGTAATCCCGTGCCTTCAGAAGGAGCAGGCCAGGAGATTTGGCCAACCTCCTTTCAGTGGTGTGTGGGGACAGGACAAGGGGCAACGGCCACAAGATGGATCCCAGGAAGTTCCGCACCAGCATGTGAAAGAACTTCTTCACAGTGAGTGTGACGGAGCACTGGAACAGGCTGCCCAGGGAGGCTGGGGAGTCTCCTTCTCTGGAGATATTCAAGGCCCATCTGGACGCCTACCTGGGCAGCCTGCTCTAGGGAACCTGCTTTGGCAGGGGGGTTGGACCCGATGATCTCTGGAGGTCCCTTCCAACCCCTACAGTTCTGTGATTCTGTTTACAGTGGAGCCAGCATGGGTAGGTGCTGGAGAAGAACATTGCTTTTTCATGCTGGATTGTCGATACAGATTTTTATATTTACGTTAACAAACATTTTCTGACGTAAATTGCCATACTTCTATACTACGTCCTCTACAGACAGCTTAAAGGATTTGAAAAGCAGCTGCAAATGCTCAGCTTTTAATGTGTATTTTTCAAGTAATTTGGTTACCAAAAATGGGATGATGTAGTAGTTAACTTCTATTAGAGGAGAAATACACTGGTGAGGTTTACTGTAATTTAATTCTCGTGATCCTACGCAAAGTTATTTAAATTGAAAATACAAATATCAGTGTTCATATGTCACTTTGTCCTTTGTTGAGGTGGAGAGATCTGGAGAAACATGAGTAACTTGAATAAGTAGCCTAAGGTTTCTTTATCAAGCTATGCTAAATGAATTAAACATGGCCTACTTTACAATAGCAGTGCTTTACTTTGTGCATCAGGTTAATTAAGGTGGTTTTAAATCACAGTCTAAGTCATACCGGCATATCTTGTTCACAAAAATGAGCCTCTGCATTTTTTTTTTTTTGCTTTGCCTACTAAAATCCACAGTTCTCTATCCACTGGTAACGTGTCCCAGCCTGAAAGGTATATTTTATCATTCAGCTTTGTATTCTTTATTTGCATTTTGTTTGTGATTCACTGTGCCCAACTGGTAGTTGCCTCCGGTACTGCTGCTTAGTCAGTTCGTTCCTATTTTTGCATTTGTACCGTTGATTATCCCCATCTAAATATGGAGCTTTGCACTTCATTGACTGCATCCTCTTTATTTCAGACCATTTCTGCAGTTCGAAATTACTTTGAATTGTGGATCCTGTCTCTCTCTAAAGGACTTGAAACCTTACCGATTCCAGTGCTACTCACAGGGTTGAGAAGTGTAATTTCTGTTCCCTTGGTCAGAAATGGGACTATTGAACAAAACTGGACCCAGAACAGATGCGATGCATGTGGGACCCTGTTAGAAATGGCCAGTCAGCTTGATAAGGAAGCACTGATAGCTACCGAGTACAGATTTTCTAAACCGCTTGTGTACCTATCTTGTGCGTATACGTTTTATTTCCTTAGTTCGTGTGTCAGTGTCAAAAGTTTACCTGTCAGGATGCAGACACTGCTTTTATTTTTGCCTCCTGTCAGATTACCCTGTCAAAGGGGAGCATTAGATCAGGCTTAATCTTTTGACAACTCCTGTGCAGGTTGGTTTTTGTTACCTCATTGCCATTTCTGTATTCACGTTGCAGCTGCTCAGCAATTTTTTTTCTGGTCAGTTAAGGTAAGATGGCAATTGGTAATTCTTTTAGTTTTTCTTTTTCCACGTTCTCGGTGACAGCGCTAACCTACCTTTGTAGACTTTGTCTCCCCTCTTGTCAGTGAGTTCCTCTGAGTGGGATGTTCGGGAGGTATGTTAATGTAGTAGTGTATAGTAAAGTTAATTATTCTTGAACCTGTTCTTTATCTTTCATGTTCCCTATGGCTAATTCTTACTTGAACTAATTGTTAAGTCTTTGGTTGCAGTTGATACTCTACAGATGTTAGTGAATAAAGCATGAAATTGTATGGGCCTGCTTGCATCATCTATTGTTGTACTTCCTCCTCTTAGTTCTAAAGCATTTATTAGATACTTGGTTTTTGAGCCCTTTCTGAACTTGATCCCTGTCTGATTTTTATCCCAGCATGACTGTACTTGTCCTTGTCTTTGTATTTTGTATGATTCATTTCTGATTTCCATCTGAAGAGGTCCTGAAAGTTCATTTCTGCTTCGTGCCTTTTGTACCTGTTGGGATGGGTTTGGCATTACGTTAATAAATACGGCTCCTTTCAGTAACCGCTGAATTTCTTCTCCCCTTTTATATGCAAAATCAGTGGTGCCCCACCATTTCTGAAGAGCAGGCTGCATACCTTGTCTGAAGGGCAGCGAGGGCTGTACCAGACCTGCGGGATGAGCACCAGCTGCCCGTCCACCAGCAGCTTCCCTGCAGCGGTGGTCCTGCCTCGTTCGCAGATTGCTGAGCTTTCTGTGTGCTTCCCCGAAATGTCTGCTGGGCAATTCCTGCCTCTGCCTCGCTCCTGACCTTTGCCAGCTTTTCTCTTGTGTGCTGTCTAGGGTCAGCAAGACAAGGCAGGAAAATGAGGGTCTGTACAGGCTCAGCTGGACCAAAAGCGTCTCTCTTACCTTGTCTCAGACAGTGACCAGACGTGGATGGCTAGGGAAGAGAAAGAAGAAAGAACAGCAGAAGTGTTATTTCCTCCTAACACTCTCCAGAATACTATCAGTTCAGGGACTTTCAGAGACAGATGTGGTTTTGTGTATTTGTCATCCCTCAGTAGATTTCTTTTCCTCGTGCTTGAGCTCTCTTCCTTGTCCCCATATAATCTTTCAGTGTCCTTAGTCAAGGAGTTGCGAAGTAACTCTTTTTGTTTGCTTTTAAAACTGGCTTCTCCCAGCTTCCTCTCATTTATTTATCTAATTTATGTTGGAACGGGCAGTGAACAGTTCATCCACGTGCCACTTATGCTGAGCTGTCCCCTGTCACCTCCCTGCAGTTTCCTCCGTTCCTTTCTAGGGAGCTCTGGCTCATTTAGGCACTCAGTGTATGGGGGCTGCTGTCTCTTCTTTGGGTGGGGAGCCCGGGGCTGCACACAGGATTTGAGGTGCAGGCTTTGGTTTATGGATCATGCATTTACTCAGTGACATTTTGAAGACCTCTTGTATTTTTTTTCCCTAGCAGTTTTTAATGCTTGGCCCAGTTAATTCCCAAGACTTCAGCCACTGCTGGTTATTGACCCAACGTTTCACTGACCTTCTCGTCACAATCCAAATATCAGCGATCAGCTCAGCATCGTTTTATCTGTGAAATCCAGCTCTCCAGTTGTGTAAGAGAGGCTCTGTACTTCCTTCCACCTCCTGCTCCCCAGTCCCATCTCTTCCTCAGCCCAGCCCTGCCCTGATCTCTCCGTCGCTGCACCAGCAGAGCCTTCACATCCCACCTGCCTCCCTGCGTGGCCTGGTGCCTGCTCAGCGAGCTGAACCCGCTCACCACGGGGTCAGGCCAGGGAAGCATCAGGAATAGGTGGCCAAGCACATGACAGAGCGTAAGTGCCCTATTTCAGCAGGAGCGTGCTGTTGAGTCATCTTAGCCGTGTCAGTGACCTGTGCCTTTGGGATGTGCTTGCAGGGTTTGGCGGTTACTCTTGATTTCCTAGCACAGTGAGTCCTGCCGTTTTGTTATCACGTTCACCCAGCTGGCTTCTCTTTCACTTCAGGTTTCCTGAAAGCTTTGTGCCCTACTGGCTGGAAGGAAATCTGAAACTGTGGCTTTAGCCCAGCCCCGGGCAGAGAGGGCCATCCCCAGCTCCTGAGGGGCGGGCTGCCTGCAACCTGCCCCCAGTGCCCTTTGCATGCTTTCCTTCAGCTTTTAGGGTCTGGAGAATGAAAAAGCACTTGGCAGTTGAAATCGATGGCTGTCTGGCTTAACACATTTGCACCTCAAGGACCACTGCTGGCCAGAGAGGCGTTTCATCATTAGATATTACCCTTCTGTCCTCTAAACAAAGCCCTGGGAGACACCCTCCTGCCCTTGCCTTCCTCCCTCCACATCCACAGCTTCTGCTCGTGCACAGCCTCAGCCATACGTGAGTCTTCCCTGGGCACCGGGCTGGTGATGGGACACTGGCCAAAAGAAGTGCTTTTCAGGCACACTGTTACACAAATTAGAGGTATTTCCAAGCATTTATTAATTGCAAAACTTCTAACCTTCCTCCTTCCTAAAAGGGTGAAACAGCTGCTGGAATATCTCGCCCTGCCAGGCTGGACCACGGTGACCGCTCAGGCCTCAGCTCTCGAAGCCGGTGGTCCCTGGGGTTGCGGCCATTGACATGTAAATGGATGGGCGAGAGGCATCCTTCACTCCTACAGCTCCAGCAGCAGATGCTTCACAGGCCTGTATCGTGTTGAGGGGATCAGCGAGTCAGTTGTGATGCTGGCTTTTGTCTGTGCAACATAATGTAACCCTGCTGGTTTCCTGTATACAGCAGCTGAGACTGCAGTACATATATTCAGGTGTTCGAAACAGTTTTGCCTTTTTTCTTTGGGAAGAACCACTGATAAATTCATAACTAAAAGGTTTTTTTACTATTCAAACTGTCATCCGTAATGTGTTAGTTACAGACTTTCTCTGGATTTGTATTAGAATAATCAACAGAGTAACAGTGGCCTAGTCTCTATTTCCTAAATTTCACAAGCAGAAGTTTGTGTTAATTTTGTAAGGTGAACCGGTTCTTTTGCTGCAGTGTAGTTGATGCTGAATATTTTATCAGGCTATATTCACACAATTGTTTATGTCTCCAGCAAAACTTCCTTGTAATCTTCCTTTTGGGACTCAACCACTGCTGTAGCTGTAGATCATATTTTTTCTTACAAACTGTGGCATTATTTTGGAAGTGTATCTGGCCTAGAGAGCTGATGCAAACATTTATATATTGTATGTCAATTGAATGACTGAAACATTATTTGGGGGATATGAAAGTACTTAAAATGGTCAAGAAGCATTGCTTATATTTTAAATGAACCGTAGTTAATAGTCAGCTTTTAGGGAAGAGTGATGACAGAGCGGTGACAGATTCGGGTGGAAGGGAAGAAGTACAAGGTGCGGCGTGCACGCTCAGGAGAGCTGTGTGAAAACACTGAAGTCACGGCGCTTTGTGCTGAGGAAAGAGCTGTATGTTTGTACAGGTCTTAGAGATTAGGCTGTGAGATTTAAATGTCAGCGTTGCTTCTGTGTTTTTATAAAGCAGGTGAAACCGGTGACTGGGAAAGTTAGGTTCTGTGAAGTACTCAGCAGCTCTAGGAATCATGCTGCTTTACTTTTTACGTTCATCTGTGAAGGGAAAAAAATATGTATTTTATGGCAGTGATGCTTGCAATAAGCCCCAAAGACTCTGCTGTTTATCCTGGCTGCTTTGCTTTCTGCCATAGCAGTATTTCAAACACCAAAGCTTGTCTTTTCTGACTGCGTTGGAGGTCCCCATGGAGAGGACCAGCATGGTTAGGGTGGGAGTTCACCCAGTTCGAAACTGGAAGCTGCAGTAATGCAGGGAGTGCGACTTGGGCAATTGCACCAGAGTGGTGCATCTTCCTGAACATTATCTGAAAACAAATGAAATAGCAGGAAGGATTTTTCCTTTCCTTTGCCACTTTTGCAGTGATGCTTATTACTCTGATGTGGCATTGCTAGTCTTTCATGAGACGTCCTAAGAGAGTGACGGAGACAAGACTGAATTTCTAGTGTAAATAATCAACAGGAATTTTCCCTTTCCTCACCTAAATATATATATTAATATTATAGAGTCACAGGATAGGTTTTCTGTAGCAGGTCATTCTTTAGAGTCTTTCACATAATTATGCCAAAATGCTTCAGTGACTTTAATAATAGTGTCGCAGAGATAATTAATAACAGAGAAATTAAAAAGCTCAGGCAAGAAAGGAAAGATACATTTTCACCTGGGGTTTAAAATGACTTGGAAACTCAACAAAATAGGGAGATGCACGAAGGCTCTTCCAGATGATACGAGCTGCAAAAAGAAGAGTTTTGTACCAGCAGTGACAATGTGATTTTGGAAAGCAGTCCAAAATGAAACATGGCAGACAAAGCTTCACTCAGAGGCTAAGACAAGATGTACGTCAGACGTATTTCTGTAGGTGGCTTATCTGATTTGCTCACGGGTGAGGAACAGGTGTCTTGGCCCATCATGTTATTTAGTCTATTTAAATTTGTCAATGCATAATAATGCGAGAATTTAGCAAGAGATCCTTTTTCCTCCCGCTTCCCCCTGTATTGAGGCTGCTGTCTGTATTGCTCCCTTTTTTCTTTTTGCTCTTTCTTTTCTAACACTCGCCCAGTGCCTGAGATAACAGAGTTTTTCACTTCAACAGCAAGTGGAACACCTGCTACGTGAAATCTCTCTCTCTCTCCTGAGTGAAAGCTTCAACCAACACGTCTTGTCGATGGAGATTAAGGCCTCGGCAGAGCTGTCTGGGCTGGACGTCTGCTTAATACAGGGCCTCTTCATTGTCATTCTGCCTTTCTGCTCCTCCCCATTAAAAACCAGTGACTCTTCACCAATTCATTCATGACACTGAGAAAAGAATGCCTAATGCTGCAGCAGACGTTTACACAGATAAATAAAATGTAGAGCATGCATTCAGCTGGTAAAATGAGCTACTTTCCCACGTGGAGGGGGGATTAAGCAGGCTGTATATTTGCCTTCTGCAGCTGCTGCGGGAAGCCTTTGACGGACAGCAGTGAAATATATACGCACGTGTGCATGTACACACTAGCGTAGAATAACTGGTCATGCTTGCTATTCGTGTATAATTTTGTTTTGTTTATGTGTTTTGGTAAAGTCACACGGCAGTCTGCAATTATTTTTTTTGTCCTCAGAAGGTTTGAATGGTTTTGCTGTTAAGAGCTACTGAGCATTTCCACTAGGACATTGACAGCACAGTGTCAGCAGAGAGAATATTTATTCAGCGTGGTTTGTCCGGGGAAGAAGCAGTGCAAGGAAATGTGTGTAGGTGTTTTTTTGGCCAGGGCGTGATGCCCTCGAGACACAATCCTTGCTGTAGGAAATTGCACAATTTACTCAGTTAGACATGGGTATGCTGGTAGTGTGCTGTAACTGTTAGAACCATAAAAACACGGAATCATTTAGGTTGGAAAAGACCTCTACAGTCATAAAGTCCAGCCGTTAACTTAGCACTGCCATGTCCACCACTAAACCAGGTCCCTAAGCACCACATCTGCACATCTTTTGAAGACCTCAGGATGGTGACTCAACCACTTCCCTGGGCAGCCTGTTCCAGTGCCTCCCAACCCTTTCTGTGAGGAAATTTTTCCTAATATCCAGCCTAAACCTCCCCTGGTGCAACTTGAGGCCATTTCATATACAGAAGACTCAACCAGGAAGATGCCTTTTAATTTGTCATATGCAATCAAAATCCTCCTGATTTTTTGATCAGATACTGAACTAGTTCTGAGTTGCCAGAGTGCCTTTGAGAGTTTTATTTTAGATGGTTTGTTCATCATCTTCGTGATGCCAAATGTAGTTTCCCATTTAATATGATTTTGTATCTCCAACCATAACTAAATTCTTCGTTAGAACTTAGTCCTCATCACACATTTAGGTGGTACTAATTCAGAAAAGGGGGAAGCTGTGCTTCTCCTAGGAGATGGAGTCCATCAGAGAAGCCTGGTTAGAAAGGAAGAGAGGGTATCAGGTAGTCAGCCGTACCTCACATCAGCAAGGTGGTGACGAATGCTTCTCACTTCAGTTTGGTCATGCAAACTAATTTGATATGAATGTTCTATACTAAAATGGGATATTATGTGCCGAATTCTTCACTAAGAGCAATTTCTGACATGTTTCCTGATGTCTTTAAGGAGATAACTGCTTGCCACTGCTGTTAGATAACAGAGTTGCTAGTCAAGCGTCAGAAACGTTTATCCGGAGTTTTCTCTGCTTTTTGTGATTCAGTCCTTCCAGACACAGAGTATTTGAAGTGGTTGTCCTAGGGTTAAGAGTTTGTAGAGGACGTTCCTGATGTTCCCTCCCTGCTGCCTCCCAGCTGAGCTGCTGGTGGCCGTGCCAGAGCTGGCATTTGGTGCTTTCCGCAGCTCCCTTCAGTTGAGGTGCACCTTGCCGGCTGGGAGCGCAAGCATGAGAGCTCTGGTGGAAAGCCCAAGCAAATAAATTTGTCTTGAACACGTGCAGATCCTGTGCAGGGTAGCATAGGTGGACTGCTGATGCAGAGAGGTGGGAGCTGCTCAGAGGGGAGGCATCTTGGGTCCAGCTGTGAGCTGGTGGGGAGCAGAAGCTTTTTTTCTGTGATGATGAGATGGTTTATGTGCTGTGGTGGTGGGCTTGCCTTGCCCTAAGGCAAAGGTGTTGGGGTTAGCGATGGGCCTTCCTGGGAAAGGCTCAGGTGGCCCTTGAAGTGGAGGGGCTGAGGGTGCAGGTAAGCAGATGTCTCGATGTTCTTCAGATGTTCTGTGGGGAATATAAACCCTGGCTTTATATAGTGCCTTCACATCTTCTAGTGGGAAGTCCTAGAGGAGTGTAAAACATTTTCCTTCCAATTAACTGTCCAGATGTCGTAGAAGGTTTTGCTTCCTCTCATCAGATAGAAGCAGCGTTTGCACAAGCAGTCTGTTGGGCTCTCACCTGGCTTCCTTGCAGCCACTGCTTTAAAGTCCTGTTTTTAGAAAGTCATTTGTATGTAATTGCAGTGCACATTGTAGCAGGTAAAAGTTTCTGGTGCTTGTTTTAATGTTTGTGGTGTGTGTTCCTCAGGCATAGCAGCATGACTGGTGCTCCTTCTGTTTTTTACTGCTAACTTTTGCTAAAGTGTTCCACCAAGAGGCTTTTTTAACATTAAAAAAAAATATCTTATGAAGCCTTTATTGTTTCTGCTAAGTTTTCCCAAGGTGTGATGTAAGGTGCTTTCCCGTTGCAGAGACTGGTTGAGGAGGTGTGTCAGAGATGTCACCTCTTCTGCAGGCTTCATCCCTGTTGCTCGCTGGCACAGAAGGCATTTTCACCTGAATACCCAGCTCAGAGGCGGTTTTGCTTAACTTCATTCTGTGCCCCTTCCCGTGGATGTTTGTTTTTGTGTTTAACTTTACTCTATTTCACTCAGTCTTTCACAGAAAGTGGAGGTTTCTGGTGTCTCTGAGGAACAGGTGCTGAGGGTGGCACAGGTTTCACCAGGCCGTGCCGGCTGCCTTTCCTTCTTCTCCCAGACCATCTCCCTGTGGAGCTGAGGCAGCTTTTCCTTGTCACCTTCCTCACTGGCAGAAAGTGTGATCACAGATTTCAGGCATCTGTGAGATGGTGGTCACTTGCCTTCTGTGTGCAGAGCTGGCAACAGAAACCTGGGCTCTTTACCTGACACAGTTGGTGGATTGTTTCAGCTATGGCAGGCCTTTGTTCTTTGTTGACACAGAAATAAACCTTGATGCTGCATCCCTACCGAACTGTATGTCTGAAACTTGCTAAAAAATCAGAGTGTTTTTCACAGCTTAACCAATTCAGTATGAGCACCAACATTTCCTTATAAAAGCTGTAACAGCAAAATACACCTGTTCTGACAAGCGATTATATCAGGGACTTTCTGAACTGTGTGCTGCACTGTGGAAATGGGTAAGGTTTTCTGATTTTAGTTCATTCCTGAATAATGTAAAACAGAGTCTTCTTAAGAAACATCCAGAAATACTTTAAGCTGCCATGTACCTCATCAGCCTGCACAGATGTCAGTGGCTCGACTGCTCAGTCGTGTGCAGCCTGGCTGGAGATGGCTCCTGTCTAATGCCTGTTCTGAGCGTAGCTGCGCTGGCTGTGGTTCTCCATTTCCGTCTTGCTTAACCTTGACAGACTTTTGCTTTTGTGAATCAAGTGTCTGACAGAAGTGAGGATAAAGAAAACGATCCTCTGGCTGAAGATCAGCGCAGGTGACATGAAGAATCTGGGTAAGAGGACATGTACTTGAAGAACAGCTTATATGTGATCGCTTTCTTCATGAAAGGCAACTGTGTATCTGCTGCCTTGGCATTGCACTGCCTTCAAAATGTACTGGTTTCACCCGAAATCACAAGGTAGCGGTGGCCATAAATGCCTGCCTTTACCTTTCAGTTGGTCTTACTTCTGTTTTTAATGCTTAAGCACAGTAATGCGAGCTCTTATCATCCCAGCATCTCCCAGCAAAACTTACACTGCTGCTTTATGAATTGGTGTGGTTAGGAATAACAAGTCCATTTCAAGATTTATTTATTTTTAATGCTTTAAGCTCTGTGGCTATCTGAAACGGGGATCTTTCTTTGGCAGTGGTGCTGTGGATCAAGAAAACAAAAGTCAGACCTCAGAGAGAGGGTATTTGCATGAGTGCTTCTTCGCTTTATTTAGGGAGGTAGACCTGCAGCATAGGATGAGCTAAATTCTTGCAGCTTTGCCAAATGAGCTGTGGCATGCTCTTACTCATGATGATACCGCAAGTAATCAGCTAGAAGTTACTTTCCTGGATGAAATACATTTAAACTGCAGGGAAGGAGAGGACTGTGATTTATTTTGATCGTTTATCCCCATGATATTTGCATCCTGCAGTATGTAATATGAGCAGCTATTTATAATGGTTTGTTTTCTTCATGTGACACCATAAATCAAGAGGGAGGTTTAAAAAAAAAGTTCTCTTAGTAACATCACCTTCTTCTCTGAAGAACCCAGGAGGAGCTTAGGTCTGGATGCTCCAAATGAGTGTATTATTATCTTTGAGTAGAACAATATATTTTTGTGTTGGGTAATATGTCTGTGCCACCTGAATATAGGAAACACTGAGAATAAGCCTTATTGTTTTTTATTCTCATTTCCAGCTCAGTGTTAAAGAAGTAGTTATAAAACTCTTCGAGTTTTTGATAAACATTTTTTTCCTGTAGGTGTCAGAGTAATTAAAGTGTAATGACTTGTTTGAGATAGGCTTGAAAACAAAGCACTTAATAACACAGTGCTATACTAGCCATTACAGAACAGCTGTATTTTTGCTCTGCATAGTGGAGAGGTCATAAATTAGGGTGGTGTACTGTGCAAACCCAGTTCTTTTTTTTGTGTTCAACTTTACTTACATTGACAAGAACACGAACATAAATTTGACAAAAATATATATAAACACTAAGAATTTTACATTAAGAACACAAGAGTGTGAATTAAGTGTATTTGGAGAAATAGAAGATAAATTTAGCCTGGAATCTGTGTGTAACAGACGCAAGTGATACCAGTTTAAGAAGAATGAGAGACTTGGAAGGAAATGAAGCAGTGACTGAAGAACTGTTTTACTTGTTTGCCTGCTTGTGTGCCTGTTTGTCGTACGGTTGTGGCAGTGACACTGGGCTGCCACTGGAGCATTTCGGTGCCCTGAGACCGTAATGCCTGTTTCATCCCAGCATCTGGTGAGATTAAGTATTAGTGCTGCTGTTTAATGAACAGCACGAATGTTTAATTTGCGGATGTGAGTGAATATTTCGGGTTGTTTTTGTTTCCTCTGGTTTGTAGTCTACAAAGCCGTGAGGATGAACAAAGCCTTCCGGACTGCCTACTACATAGATTAATTTACAGCTGCCAGTTTATATTAGTTGTTCTACTTATTCTGCCTGAGTGCTTTTTTTTTGAGGAAAGGAGTATTTCACAGCCGATTGTCTTGCAAAGAGAAAGGAATTAAAGAAATATAAGGCAAACAAATTCCAGCTAATGAGGCAAGCTTTTGGCAGCTGAATTGTTTTCTCTCTTTTCTGCTAATTTTGTGTTACGAGACGAGTCTGAAGTTAGAAAACAAAATTTAAGTTGGGTTTTGAACTTTGTCTTTAGCTTACTCCACTGTGCTTTGGCCAGACGGGGTGACCCAGCAGGGCTTTTTCGTTGCCTCTTTCTGTGCTCTTTTGGGAACGAGAGCAGGGGTAGGCGATGCATCGTGGGTGGACTCCCAGCTCTAACCCAATTTCTCATCTGCCTTTTGAAAAACCTGGCTGTACTGTAGGTTTTGACAAGCTGATCAGCGTATATCTCTTGCCTCCGGGCTCCGAAGATGCCTTAGGTTTATCAGGAGCCCCTAATGCCCTTTATATTATGCTGTTACCCTGTAATTCTCCTTCTCCCTGTCAGTGTCATGGCACAAATGACAAGGCTAGGCCTTCTGGACCATTACAGATTTTATATTCATACGGAGATCCACACCCACTTAGAGGTGACTCTGTGCATTAGTGGCTATCAGTGAGGACGTGAAAGAAATACGAGAGTTTATCCAAGAGCCTGCTGAATATGTCCGAGAGCACACGTACCGAGGTGTAAGCAGTCAGTACGTGTTTGTTCGCCTTTGCCTTCCTCCCCCCCCCCAGTCATAATAAAGAGTGGCTGATGTCTTAGCCCAGTATCTAAAATAATTGCTCTGGGGGCCTAAAATAGTACAGAAGGGGATTACTTGGTTTACTTAGAACAGAATTGGACACGTTGGGAGATGCTCCCTTCTTCCCTGCCCCCAGCAGAGCTGGAGCTTTTTGTTACCCAAATTCCCGACAATAGGATCAAACTGGGGCTTTCGTGTCTAAATATAGTCCTCTACAATCCCATAGAAAGGGTTCCTTCCCCCCCCCCCCCCCCCCCCCCCCGCCCTCGCCTGGGTTGCAGGATGGAGAAAAATGCAGGCGTTACGGGCCTGTTTGGAAATCAAATGGGAGACAGGGAGACGTGAAGCCTCCCAGAAGTTACGAGCAGAGCTCCCACTGATGGAGCAGCTGCTCCCAGGTTCCCCAAGGGAACCTGCCCAGAGAAGCTGTGGGTGTCCCCTCCCTGGCAGTGTTCAGGGCCAGGTTGGATGGGGCTTTGGGCAGCCTGGTCTGGTGGAACTGGGTGATCTTTAAGTCCCTTTCAACCCAAACCACGCTGTGATTCTGTGAACCCACCAGGTGAGCAGAGCAGAGCCGCTCTCTGTGGAGATGTCCTTGGTGACTTGGCTGCTCTAGCTCTCAGGCAATGCAAGTAAGTAGCCTTGTTGGCTTTTGGAAGTATTTTTTCTTCTGCTTATTGTAGCAAATGTTCTCTTCTTTAATTTACTCTTAAAACTTTGGAAGGCAGCTCTTAAAATCGCTCGTGTATTTTGATGCAAGTCATGAGAGAGATACACCGTGCACAGGTATGTATGCATACACACGCACACACATACACACACACATGTATATTTTCTTTTTTCTGGTGAGAAGGTGGTTTTGCTCCATAGTAGGTAATTAGTAGAGGGCATGATACCTGCCCTCTGATCTCGGCTTTCTTCTGTCTCTGTTGGACTTCAGCTTTGGAGCCTGCAGGTGTCCAACTGTGGCGGTGGTGCAGATGTTTGCTGTGCAATGTGCAGCTTCATCTGAGGAATATTCTGCTCCTTTTTTGGTCTTTATTCTTCTGAAGGTCTTTTAATTTAAAGACATTTAAAGAATGTTGTTCCTTTAAGTGTTTCATAGCAGCCGCTGGAAGTGTGTGCTCCGCTTAATAAGAATGTTTTTTGTTTAGTGTGTCAGAAGCTTCTTGTTATGTACTGCATGAAAGGCTTCAAACCTTGTAAGCTGGTTTTGTGTTTCAGAGACCGTGTGGCAAAATGGAGCTGGTACTGGGTTTCTTCTTTGACATGCAGGGGGTACTCACAGTTAAAAGTATACTACCAGTCCACCTAAAACACACCAAAACTCAAAGCAAAATATAACCCTTAAAGAAATAAAGGAAAAAAAAAATCACTTCAAAGGCCTCAAATGTTTTTCAGTACTTTTTCAACTAGTTCTTTTGAGGTTTCTAGTGCAGTCAAAAATAAGTATTCATTAATCAGGATATTGAAGATTTTAGTGGTCAGCTTGTATGTATGTTTTTGTTTCATTTAACGAAGTAGCTGTTAGTGGGGGATTCAGCTGATGTCGGACTTTATTATTTTTGCAAGAAAGATAACTGATCTCATTTGAAGCGGGCATGCTGCATAGAGCACTCTGACAGCAGCAGTGATGATCTTCCCCAGGTTCGCTCAGCACTTGTGGCAAAATCTCTCCGCTTCACAAGGACTCCACCAGGAAAATGGATGCTGGTAGGAAAATAGGAGTTATCCTTCACAGGGTAGCTGAATCTTCTTTGTTTATTAAAAGTCAATATTTCTAAAATTTAGCTATACTTTCAGAAGAATAAACATAGGTCAATGTGAATTTGCAACATATTTTAAAACCTGAATTTCCTGTAATTTAGTAATGACAATTCAAGTATAAATACTGAAGCAACGTCTAATTGCTGCTGAAGTTTTAAAGACAGGCCATGAATGGTGAAAACTGGAAACTATAGATGCAGATGTCGATGTTGTAAAAGGAATAAGCTTCAGGGAACTGTGTTCTTTCCTGCAGATATAGGGATGGACTCTTTGTTTTAAGTTTGTTTAGCTTAATTCAGTTTCATATCAAAGTAATTCAGAGTGAAGAAACTAATTCAAGGAGAAGGCTCTTCTGCCTTCTCTAATCCAGGAGTAGAAATGAGTTGTGCGAGCCTGAGAGGTGGTACTTTTAAAATTTTGGAGGTTAGCCTCACTGGGAAGAGTCAGTGAACTATTTAAAAGAACAACAACAACCGAAAAAAAAAAAAAACCACCTTTTTTTTTTTCCCCCATTGTAACCAATATTTAAAGTGGTGTTGTAATAATGAATAAAACTATTTAAAAACACCATATTTCACCATTGTAATTGAAATGTCATTTACCTCTAAAAGCACCTCTGCATAATCATGGGAGGCAGTGATTGTGTTGCGTCAAAGAATATACCCAACATTTCATTATTCCCTAACGCTTTCTACTAAATACACATTTATGAAAATCTAGTATGTTAAAATAGATATTTCTGACTTTACTATGAAGTGTAGATTTTGTTGCAAATTGCTGTGCCTTCATTGTCACCGGATGCTGTGATTTCACCTTTCTCAAATCACAGACAAAATGAGTTCATTAAGTTACGTTGGTTCCTCCCAGTGCCTCTGTGCCTGCTGTTCAAATATGTCTGAGGAATCCTTTTGGATTTTTTTTTGTACCTAAAAGCTCAATTTGTGCTGGGTTTTCTTCATAAGGTGTAAAGCAAAGTGAAATGTCGTTTCCCTTGCAGCTGGGGCAGCAGCCTGTCAAGGTGGTGCACGAAACGGAGGAGGAGGTACTCCTCTGTTTGGGTGCCTTCCAGACACGCAGCCTCCTGTGTCCTCTCCCCCATTGAGTTTGGTAACGTATGTTCCCGGCTGTGTCAAAAAGCTGTAATTCAGTGAGCAGGGTTGGTGTGCTGCTTCTGAGGATTTCGTACAGGTGAGAGAACGGCTTTCCTGAAGGGCAGGGCTGTGCGGGCAGCCCTTGGGAATTGCCCCGTGCCTCATGCTGAGGAGGATAAATCACCCCGTGAGCTTACACACCTATGGCACCGTCTGTCCTGCGCGCTTCACTGGTTGGAAAGGTGTTTTACATGGTTTCTCCTAAGTAATGTATTACATCAGCTGCTCTTGGGCATATATACTACAGATAAAACCAGTCAAATGTTTATGCTCTGCGGAGGTTCTCCTCCTTAAAACAAACAAAAAACCCATGAAGGCCCATGACCCGTGATGCCCTTCTGTGGGTTGCAGTGTAGCTGCAGTGTAGGTCAGGATGGACAAAATCTGCCCTGTTTCTGTGAAAAGCCATTCTCTCCAAACCAGCATGGTGGTTTGGCATCATTTTACTAACAAAAGCACGATGAAGTTGCCTCTGATTTTAGCACACCCTAAGTCCTTCCCACTGAATTAACTTGTTGAAAAATAACTCTGATGCCAGGACAGACTGATCAGAAGTCTAAATGTATCTGGCTTTCCTTCAGCAGATACATCTAATTCCAATAATATTTTATGTCACGGCTCTTTTTTTTTTTTGAACTGATAGTGTGTCACTCACTGTTGACACTTCATTCAACTTGGAAGAATCTGTTCGGTTCCCTGACATCTGTTGAACCTTCTTTTTTTTTTTTTTTTTCTTTTCTTCTTTTTCTTGCTTGCATGTGGAAGTTCTCCAGATAAAACAGTCCTTCTTTTATTCTTTAAAATAGCTCTGCCACATTTTAGGTGAGCAGAGAGGAAAAAGTGAAATCCAGTCACGTGGCTGGTTGGCTGGCTGGTATTGATTAGATGTTCAGAATGATTTGCCTTACAGTTGGGGTGGGCTTTACGAGTGTTTTTCTTCACCCTGAGCACATTTGGGTTTTCCTGCCATGCACTACAGCTGTAGACAGCCTAGGTACCTGAGAGGCTGCTGACTGCTGCCCCTCATTCCTTCTTTTGAGGTGATACAGGATAACCTTGCATAATTCTCCCATTAAATATTTTTCCTGTTCCTAGTGCGAACAAGATGACCAATCATTTCTTGTGTGTCTTAAGTCGTGAAAGAGAAATGGCCATTTAAATTATTTTTGTGACTTTTTTGCGCGTTACTGAATTATTGGTTTTGTTTTTCAGAAATTCCCTTCTGTTAGCTTTGACAAGGAAATTTTAGTGTAGTTATTACTTGATACCTATTTGTTGTTTTATGTTACAGCTGAGTCAGATTGTTTATATTAACCACTACATGCCCGTGCAGCCTTCAGAGCTGCAAATCAGAAAACCTTAAGATCTGCATAGGTGGGAAAGAACAGGAGAGGACTTACCAGTACCTGGCTTCTTTAATCCATGTATTTTTTTTCTCTGCTCTATTTTTGTATATCTAAAATCGTTAAGACTTAACACGCATCTTTACAGATAACTGCAGAGTTGCTTAATTTTCTTCGTTCTCTTTGATTGTGCAAAAACCTGTATCCAAGGGACTATCAGTAGAGAGTTCATCCTTGTCCGCATGCTGTGGGGAAACTGCCATGCCGTGCAGATAAGTATGGTACAGGTATCTGTCAACATCTCAGTTAAGCTTAAACATTTTTAGGAATAAAACCTTTGACAACTTCCGTGGTTGAAGACCTCCATGTCAAACAGCTGCATGGGTTTCCCAGTTTTCTTTCAGGTGCGCAAATGACTTAAAAAAATGCTGACTGTTGGCTGTATTTATAGAAATATATGTTCAGAGCATACGTAATTTATAAGAGCTTGTAAAATAATCTGTGTGTATAAAAACCCACAAAAAGACTTAAAAATTACTTTTTTTTTTCCATTTGAGTGTTTTCAACTCTTGACTTTTTTTTTCTGGTATTTTTGTTGGCACTGAGAACAATATTGTTTCAAAAAGAAGACTTTTTTACTCACCATTTTCATCATCACATATATTCTTTTTGCCAAGATCTGACAGGCTGACCTTGAAATAGCATTTTTTAATTGCTTACTCTCCAGAGAACAAATGAAGCAGAAAATCTTTTTTTTTTTTTTTTTTTTTTTTTGGCGGTGTTCTTCAAGTATTCCTGAAGAGTAGCTATGAAGTTATGTTACTTGATTTTGGACCTTTTTCCCTTTTTATCCCTGCTACAGATGGGAAGCAGGAGACGTGCTGGGCCGATATGCACCCACAGGCATACCAAGTGTGCTTTCAGAGAGGTCTGCCTGCCTGTC